>NC_059181.1:83197710-84535217 GCF_019923935.1 Bubalus bubalis
CTGTCTTCTAAAGACATTTTGCATCCACACTAGTGTTTAAAAGCTTAGACCATGAGGACATTTTCTCTAAGATCTATTCCAAATCCTTTGTGTTTGTTTTAGTGTCCCATCCATTTTTATATCTTCACCAGAAATAAAATGATTTTGAATTCTGATGCAAAATCAATTGTTGTGTATTTACAGAATGCTTACTATGTGAAATAAAACAATTTTTAAGACATTGGCCTTGCTGGACAAGGAAGTTACAGCCATTGGTTAGAATTTCCATATTTTCCTGCTTCTATTACTTGATATTTTTCTGCCCTTGACCTGAATAACCCTGTGTTCCCAAGAGGTGGCCACAATGTAAGGCAGAAACAAATGGAAGAAAACAGGGATGCTGTCCCCTGAAGTACTTATTTAGAAACCAGGAGAGCCGCAGCAAAGTGTTAGGAGGACTTGACTGGGCAGGTGGCACACTTGATGCTGACCACCCAACTAAGATAGATTGCTTAGGCTTTGCTGAGCTAGCATCTTCCAGAGAAGAAAAATCATATTTTTTATCCCACTTTAAGGCAGTTTACAGTAAAACACGTGCATAGCAAGAGCTTAATTATAAGTCATCTAACATTATATCTAGAAAGGAGGGTTAATTACATTAAGAATCAGACAGAAGATCAATCCTGAGCACATGATTATTTCTGAGCCTCCTGGAAGCCTAGCAGAAATGGAACAATGATAATTCAAGGCCGCTGCATATTAATGCATGTAGCCTCAGTTGAAGATGGTAACCTACCCCCACTGGAGTTTCTCACTTTTCTCTTCTTGTCTTATAGTTCAGCCTGATTTCTTGAATTCAATATGGATGTTTCCTGGCTTTGTATAACATATTTGATATAAAGAAGCCAATTAGTAACAAATAAGCAGTTTGAAGAAAGACCTATTAATACTTATCTTGTAGCCATCAGACTGGGCTCACTTCACACAGAAAGGTCTCTGGGATAGATTGGAACTCTGAAACTCTCTGTAGATCCCATGAACAAAACTATTCCACCAAGCTAAAAGGTCTTTGAGATCCATCTTCAACTCCATCCTCCATGAAATTCTGGAATGATTTTCCCTTGTCTTGTCCCTTTTCTACTGCTTCTTAGTCTACTCCACTAACCTCATTTCAAAACAACTAGCTGTTGGATGCATGAACTAAAATGCCATAAAGAATTCACATATTTGATTGTTTTTCTGTCAAGAAGGTTAAATGAAGAGAGCTACAATTTCTAAGAAGGTTGGTTCGACTGCCTGAGTCTGGCCCCCAGGCAGATTAGGCCAAGGTTTTGGCCAAGTAAAATTGCCAATTGCCTAAAAGAAAAGACTAGCACATTGCTCATTAGGGCATTCTGAACTTGCCTGTGCAATCTTTTTGCTACCCTGCAATTTCCTGTTGGTTATAAATGAAACCTTTCTAGCTGTTAATGCAGCCTGTGAATTGAAAAAAAAAGCATGTAATTAATCAAAGGAGGTTGGGGGGATTCACTAAGCCTGAGTAAAGGGGAGAAGCTGGACAAGGCACTAGGACCTAGAAGGCATCTATCCACCCTGGCAGGAATTTCTTGCTTGGAGCTCAGACAACAAAGGCATAGAGAGATTGGTTTTCTTTCTCTCAGCATCTCCACCCAACCAGCAGAAAACCGGTGAGTGGGGCTTTGGAGTGATTTTCAGGGAGAATGTAAGAGATGTCAAACGGAAAAAGCACAAGGCAAAGTGCACGCTCTCTCCCTCTCTCTCAGTGTATCCTCTCTCTCTTTCTTTCTCTTCTCCCCTCTTTTTTGCCTTATTCTATTGGATTTTTTTCCTTAAGCCTCTACCTGGGATTTTCCATTGGAAAAGTGAGTTTGATGTTCTTTTGTTTTCACTGTGATATTGATTTTAGAATAATACCACCCCAGATTTAAAGCAAAGCCTAGTGTTGCTAGCATGCCTGGGGAAATGCTTGCTACTTGTTTTGAGGAGGTGGGGTCTCTTACACTGCAGGTTGTCTGACAGAGACAATGCTGAGCTCAGCACAGGTCATGGTGACACTGGAAGAAAAGAAGGACCGAGCCTGGCAAACCTGCTAGGCACCAGTCCTCCTTTATTGCCTGTCTTCCTGGTCCCCTGCAAATATCTCAATGTGGCAGTGTGTAGCAGCTGAGCCCTGCGTGCTTTGTGAGTCCTTTTATCCCCATCTGTGCAATGCATGTTAATAGTTTGTCTCCTAGGCTGTCACTACCTTTGCTAGCATTTGGGGCTTCTTTTGTATTTGGTTTCATATTGTAATTTCCTTTCTTTCTTTCATTCTTTCAGCAGAAAGGGGGAAAGTAAATCTGACAGATGACCATCTTTTGCCTCAGCTAACACACCTAGGCAATAGACAAATTTGGGGTGTGCTGCCTGCTGTGAGGGTGAAATGCCCCTTCATTCAGTGTAGAAATCCAGAACAATGGAAGGTGTGCTTGCTTCTAAAGGTCCCATATGCTGTTCAGGGACTCATTTGGGAATCTTTACACAATTAAAATACTCCATTAAGAGGTGGGGCTGCATCGTTGATGGGGGGTAGAGCACCTAGAGAAAGCGAGGGGCTGGGGGGTGGGAGGAAGGATTTTGTGGCCAAATGGTACCAGGGCTAAAGCAGAACAAATAACTTGTTAAATAACTGATTTTTGTAATCCTTTTTTTTTCCAGCTTATTTCTTGTGAATGTCGGATAGCTGCACCAGCTTGGTGGGGAAGGGGGTTGATGAATAGCACAAAGACTGGCTGTTCCCTAGAGGCTGTGGCTTTAAAGGAGAATCCTACTTTATTCTAGGGGGGAGGGGATGCACACATTAAAGTAGGAAAGGGGGCTTGGAATAAAATTAAAACACTACCCTTATAATTATTTCACTGAAATGCAAAGATCACTTCCTGAGCTAGAGATGCTAACCTTGGCTAGGTCCTTCTGTTCCCTTCAAGGGGAATTTTGTCAGGCTATGGATTCATTTACAACCGTTAGTCATGTGGGCATGTGTGAGGAAACAGATGCCAGTTTTAATGTATTTACCCTGAAGTTACAATTTGATAGGAGCCACTGTCAGTAAGTCCCAGGATTTTAAGCGATTTCAAAATCCCTCCCTCTCCTTTCTTTGGAACAGTGCCCAAAGTGCCTCCCTCCGCATCTCTCACCCCCACCCCCACAACCACCAGCACCCCTCCAGCCCCTCCCTTTTCTCTATTAAGATCAATATTCTTGCAGGTCAGGGGCAAGCAGCAGATGGGTCACGGGCTTTTTTCAACCAGTTCTTTTCACAAGCAGCAGATTGCAGATCTGGATCTGGCTAATATTTGAATTCCTTTCTTTTTTCCCCCTCCTCGCCCCTTTTCTTTGCTTCCTTTCATCCCCCTCCGCCTCCCCGCTTTTCTCCAACACTCAGGTCTCTGAGGTTCCACCAAAATATGGAACTTGATTTTGGACATTTTGACGAAAGAGATAAGACATCCAGGAACATGAGAGGCTCGCGGATGAACGGGCTACCTAGCCCCACTCACAGCGCCCATTGTAGCTTCTACCGAACCCGAACCTTGCAGGCACTAAGCAACGAGAAGAAAGCCAAGAAGGTACGTTTCTACCGCAATGGGGACCGCTACTTCAAGGGGATTGTGTACGCTGTGTCCTCTGACCGTTTTCGCAGCTTCGACGCCTTGCTGGCTGACCTGACACGATCTCTGTCTGACAACATCAACCTGCCTCAGGGAGTGCGCTACATTTACACCATTGATGGGTCCCGGAAAATTGGAAGCATGGATGAACTGGAGGAAGGTAATTCGAGGAGTGGGTGGTGGCCCTTAGTGGGAGGGGTTATTGTTAGTTATGGTTACATTTCTTGGCTTTGATTAAAAGAAATTGGGAATATGCTTGTTAAAACATGAGGGTGCTGCTGAGACTTCTGATTCTGTAGGCATAGTCAGAATCATTAGCCATTACCCTCCGTGGGCTTCAGTCTCGGCTGGGGTTGAAGTGTGGCTGACTATGAGGATGCATTGTGTTGATCTCCCAGGGTATACAAAGAAAAATCTGAATTGTATCATTTACTCTAGAATGTGTTCATCGTCAACTCTAAAGAGCACTATTGAGGCAGACCATAAAATCCTTAGGGGTATAAAATGAGGAAGGAGGTTTGGTTGGGTTAAGAGAAAGAAAACACTGTATACTTATATCCTTTGAACGGCTGAGAGACTCTTTGTGAATGGCAACTCATGGAAACGTGCACCCTAAAAGCTGGACTTCCCGAATGTATTCACAAAGGATTATACTTTTAGGTAAGTGGTCACTGCTCAGCTGTTGCTTCTAAAAAGCCCATTTCAGGGTGTGTCCCTTAGGCTGAGGTCATTAAGAGAAATACCAAAGAAAGCTGTAGGTATGTCTGGTATTTTAATAAACATTATTCCTATTAGAATAGGAACTGACTCACTATACCTAAATCTGTATTTAAACAGATTTCTAGATCTTGGTTCTGCAATTGAATTTTATGACAAGATTGCTGAAAATCCTGACAATCTGTGCACCCAACTCAAAAATAGGGAAAACTCCAGCTCTTGCCCAAACTTGCTCAGCCATGAAGTCTTTTTCATGATCATATAGATAAATAGATCTGGGGACATGTTCTTAATATTTCACTTTATCAGATCAAGTATATTGAGGATGCCTCCCCACCCCACTTTTTCATGGGTGTTATATGTGCGATTGGTTTAACGTGACAGTACTTTAAAGGACAGCTTCAGGAGTCCTTCAAGAGTCCTTGTGATAATGAAAACGTTTTCCCCCACCCCCAAACTTCTTCCCATTCTCCAACCCTCCCTCCTCATTCTTTCCATTCCCCTGAGCAGATGAGTTTAGAACAGGCAGATCTCTAGGGAAACCAAATTCTGAAACAGCTGGCAAGGAAGGAGAAACAGCACATTAAAGGACTTGATAGGCAGTGCCCCACCTCTGATTCACTGCTTCTAGGTTTCTTGTATTCCTAAACAAAGGAGCATGAGGGCTTCCCCCGTACAAGAGCACATTCTCGCAAGGAGCTGCTGTTTCTCAAGTCAGGTCAAGTGATTTGGGGCTAGTTACTTATAAGAGCCAGTGTCCATATGGCTGCCAGATCTGGGTCTCAGGCAGGGTTCAAGTCTGAGGTTTTTCTCCAAGTGGACCTTGAGAAACAATGCTGATGCGGCTTGATTATTTGATCAGGTGCTGGAGGGCCAGGAAGAGGTTAATCCCAGGCTTCTGAACATTGAAGGATTGGCCATCCTAGCAAATATCGTAAAAGAAAGGAGAGTCTGGGCAAACTTGAAGGACTAGAAGCTGGATCCAGGGAGCTGTCCAACAGAGTAATCGATAGGGCTTGTGTCTTTTGTCACTGTAAAATCCACATCTCAGTCAAACTGGGGGGGGGGGGTGAGTGTTTTCTCCGTAATAATTTTCATAAACAAAGCACCTGACTCGCCAGTATGTCCACATTTCTGCTAGCTGCTATCTTTTAAAGACCACCATAGATGCTCAGGCAGAATTCTGAATCAAGTGCCATTGTATTTGGAGCGAGGATTACAGTGTTCTTCTGTCTGATGTGAGAGATCTCATGCACAGATTTCTCTCTTCCCCAAATACATTTTTTAACATGTCTTGCTCAAAGAGTGGCCCTTGGTATTGATTTTCCTTCCTGGATTTGTGTGTGTGTGTGTGTGTGTGTGTGTGTATGCATGTGTGCATATGTATATGTGTATTGTGGTGTGTGTTGTGAAAATCTTAGCTGAATATATGTAATAAATACAATTTTGAAGACTGCAGCTTTCTTTTCTCTTGATCCTTTTGAATTCTACTAGATTGGACTCCTCTTATTTACCACTCTTGGGTGCAGTAGTAGTACTTCCTGGTGAATTTCTGGTGAGTGTGCAGAGTGTGAATTTATGCAGAGTGTGACTAAGGCTCATTTGCATTTATTCACATGTCACTTACAGTCACAATCTGCTGTGGCCCTCAATGGCCTCTCAGTCCTGACTGAGTACTGCGATTCAGTCAAGGAAATTCTAGGGTATTCCTGGGATAGCACTGAGAAGTGTGACCAATTTTCCATCACCGTTGCACCAAATGGGAAAAGGCACAGATATGAAGAGGATAAAGAAAAGGGGTCTTCAGGATTTCCCCGGCAGTCCAGTGGTTGGTACTTTGTGCTTCCATTGCAGGGACCAGGGGTTCAATCCCTGGTGGGGGAACTAAGATCCCACATGCTGCATGGTACAACCAAAAAAAAGTGGCAGTTGTTTTGCTCCTATTTTTTTTTTCTTTGTCCTTTTGCAACTACTCATGTAGGAATGGAGGATAAAAGTCTTTTACTTTGTTCACCTTTGGAAGAGGTTGAATGAATGATTAAAACAAATAATTTACACATTGCTTTACAAAAGACTTCAAATTGAAAAGTTTGGAAAGATCCCTGGGGGAAGAGTCAGATTCTTTGGGTTCTTGTCTTAGCAGCAAAAGGTTATAACAGGAAAATAAATTTTTTGAATCAGATTTGGTTCAAATCCAAGCTCTGCCACCTGCTAGCTTGTGTGAACTTGGCAAAACCATTTAGGCCCCCCGAGCCTCAGTTGTTCATCTGTAAAATGGGCATAATTGCTTTGAGGGTTAAATGAGACAATGAATATAAATTGTTTAGTATTCTGCCTAGCACATTAGCAAGTACTCAATAAAGGGTTGTAGTTTAGTCACTCAGTCATGTCCGACTCTTTGTGACCACATGGACTGTAGCCTGCCAGGCTTCTCTGTCCATGGGATTCTCCAGGCAAGAATACTGGAGTGGTTTGCCATTTCCTTCTCCAGCGGATCTTCCTGACCCAGGGATCGAAACCGTCTCTCCTGCCTTGGCAGAGGCGGGTTCTTTACCACTAGCGCCACCTGAAAATTCCAATAATGGTAGATGTTACTATTGAGTTGGCATAAAAGTTTTAGTTTTTCATAAGATGGTACTGAAAAACCCAAATGATCTTTTTGGCCAACACAATATTTGAGTCATCCTAGTTTATAGCTGGTTAAGCTACATGACTATAGATTTCTTCTTATCATCACTGTGACTAATGTTCTCTCTTTTTAAAACAACTTAAAAAAAAAACCCAATTTATTAGGGTTTAGTTTGCACACTGTAAAATTCACCAACTGAATTAAATGATTTTTAGAAAATTTACCAAGTGATGAAACCATCATCATAATCTAATTTTATCCCATTTTCATCATCTCCAAAAGAGACACTGTACCAATTAGCAGTCACTGCCCACTTGCCGTTTTCTCTTCAGCCCTAGATGACTACTTATCTGCCTATGTCTCTACAGATCTGCTGAGTCTGGATATTTTATAGAAATTGAAATCATATACTATTTGGTTTTTGTGACTGGCTTCTTTCACTTAGAAAATGTTTTCAAGGTTTGTATGGACAGAGAAGCCTGGTGGGCTATACTCCATGGGGTTGCAAAGAGCTGGACAGGACTGAGCGACTAACTCTTAACTAACTTATACTATGTATCAATACTTCACTCCTTTTTAAATTTTTTTTTACTTTTTTGAATGCACTGGGTGACATGTGGGATCTAATTCCTTGACCAGGGATTGAACCCAAGCCCTCTGCCTTGAAAGCACAGAATCTTAACCATTAGACTGTTAGGGAAGTCTCCATTCCTTTTTTTAAAGGAATAATATTGTATCATATGTATAGATCACACTTTGTATATCTATTGTAATATTCTTATCTGTAAAATGAGACTAGTAACACCTGCCTTCGGTATCTATTAGAGTGATTGTGAGGATAAAATTAGATAATAGATATGGAAACACATTGACAAGGTAAAGCTGCAGCTCCAAGGGACTATTATTGTTCATGATATAATAATAGTAATGCTAGTGAGAGGTTGGAATAGCTAGTGGCTCCCAAACCTGCCTGCTTTTCTGAATCTTTTAGGGCTTTAGAAAAATATCAGTTCCTGGGCCACACCCAGGAATTGACTCAGAATCTCCAGGATGTGTTTTTACAAATTTCCCCAAGTGAACCTTACAAGCAGTTAAACTTGGGAAAGTACTAGAGTAAATGATCTTGATGGTCCCCTGTAGCTACCTACAATAGTGGGTATTCCTGGGAATACAGAAATCTTTTTGTTTTTTGACTAGTTTATCTTAAAGAAATAATGGAGCTTAAAACATACTATGTTTCCAAATGGCCACATTATGAAATATTTAGCCTAAATAAAATGAAATGGAAACCAATTGGTTAATAATCACTATGGCCTTGTGGCACTCCTTTGTCTAATGCCTCTCTGGTCTAACTGTCTGCTGCTAGATACTGAAAGTAGTAAGGGGACCATTTTGGACCAAAGTCATGTTATTGATGTCAGTTTTCCCACAGTTCCTTGGTTACATGAAAGGTCTTCGGGAAGCCATACAGAATGTGGCCATATATGTATGAGCTGTATTACCAGTAGATCAATGAATGAAATCCAAGAGTGGCTTTTTTTTGTTTGTTTAGTCTTTCATTAGAGAATTGTTCTTCCCTCATGTACTGTCTAATTCCTTCTCCACTTCCTTGTATGTAAGTACCCAGATCAATCTTCATGGTATCATCTTGAGCATTATTATGCAGATCTTGGGACAAAATATTTAAATTGGTACAGTCTTGTTGAAAGATCTATATGGTGACACTGGCTATGATCCACTTTCTTTGCCATAGCTCATTTGTTCCAATGAGATGAAACCACTTTCTCACTAATTTATCTTCTAACTACTAAAGCAAGCACCTTGCCGAAGAGGAGGATTTTAAGATACCTGGGAGAGTGATACATCACTAATAGATCTGATAATATGATAAAGTGCCATTTAATATTTTCCTTCTGGAGGGAGGAAGCCCGGAAAAAGAGGAGAAAGCCCAGACAGATGTGCTTTTTGCACTGAGAAACTATAAACATATTTAATGTTTTTGGAAATGGAGTCCTCCTGAAATTGAAGAGAGGTAGACATTAGATCATCTTGGGGCCACAGCTTGTTCCCTTCCTGCCCTTTCAGCTTTGCTTCCATGACTTCATTTCCTTACCCCCTCGCCCTGAAGCAGATTGTCGATTCCAGCAAATTGTCACCTTGCTTGGCTCTGAAGCCAGCTTTCCTTTTTGACTTCCAGCGGGTGGGAAATGGCTCCTGGAAGCTGTGACAGGAGTAGAACCCAGCTGTGTAAAGGTGCAACACCCCCCACCCCCTACCCCCACCCCGGCTCCAAGTGCCTGGCAGCTGGACCTGCAAGAATCTTCGAGCTCTGGCAGCACACGTTGCAGATGCTCACAAAATCAGAACAAGGAAACCTTGATCAAGAGAAGCAGCTCATTTGTTATCTTTCTGGAAGAGGAGAGTCCTTAGTGGGGGGCACCTATTTCTTTAACAGGCCATTACCATAACAACTCTGTCTCTCAAAGCCTGTTTGGGATGGAGAAGAGAAGAAAATTCCTTCTTATAGACCTTTAGGGCTGGAAGGAACTGAAATGTCACCTAGCACAATACTTTCCATTATAGACAGAAAAGCTGGGACTCAGATATTAAATGATTTGCCTGAGGTCAACCCAACTTGTTGGGTTGGGTGGGATTTGAATCTAGGTCTGTCTGACTTCCCCTCCACCATCACAAACATCCTGCCCTCTGTTGGGGGATGCAGATAATGGGTGAGGGTATGCATTATGGGGTCAGCGGTCCTATGGAAAATCTGTACCTTCCCCTGAATTTTACTGTGAACCTAAAACTGCTCTAGAAAAAGATAATCTTTAAAAATATTCTGCCCTCAGTGTGCACCAGCAGTGGCAGCAAGTGGCTTTGCTTGGTGTTAGCCATTAAGTTAGCACATTTGGCATTGAAGCAATCGGAGGCCTCCTCTCAAGCCTCAGGAAATATTATCTTTGAAGCATGAGTCCCATGCAGTGCTCATATTCTATATGGATTATGGCATAGTTCCAAGATGGCTGCCCTTGCTGCTGCTTCTTTTCTTTCCTTCAGCTTCTACTCCTCCTCTTTTCATCTCCTTTCTCTAAACTCTTTCTTCCTCCTTTCCCTCTTTGCTCTTCTAGTTCTCTCTTTATTCCTTCAGATTAGGGCCTTAATAATAGTGATGGCTGGCATTTATCAAGTGCTTACTATGTACCAGGCTGTGGGCTCACCTTGAGCCCCAGAACAACCTTCAGAAGAAGATATTGTTATCATCATCCCCACTTTGCAGACAAATAACTGAAGCGAAGGGGAGTTAGGTAATTTGCCCAAGGGTGCACAACAAGAAAATATTGGGAAACCCCATTCTGACTGACATCACATCAGCTGCTCTTTTTCCATTACTTCATACTGGGGCCAAAAGGAAATAGAGTGGAGAGACTAAAATGTACTGTTGGAAAGTGTTCAACATAGATTTGGCTGAAAGCTGGGCCCTCGGAAAAGTTCTTGGGTGCCATATGATACTATAGCTGTCTGCCATCATGTTCATTTTCATCTGGGGCGGTTAATCATACTCATAGTTCAGAGGCTTAAGAGGTTTAAGAGATGGAAGCAAAAAAAAGTCTAGAGTCCTAATAGGGCTACACAGCTGACTCTCCAGAGGAGACTGTAGATGAGTGAAATCATAAATATATAGCCTCATACATTTGCACACCACCAGTTGTCTGACAGAGTTTTAAAGTACATGACAAATTATGGAAAACATCTGACTCAAAGGCAGTGACCTCTTGGAAGGTGCCTGTGCATCTGGTAGAGTGGTAAGGCAAGAGATCATTTCTAGCATGTGAGGAATATTGGCTGTAAATATATGGAGGAATTGAAAGGGTCCCTTCATCCTTTAAGTCAAAAACTAAAGGCCACACCCTCTAATCACTTCGGTTGGATTGAAATGGCCAGTGGGAGCTGAGAAATTAGGGTTTCTTTTGGCTGAGGTCTTTGACTTCCCCATCCTGGCTGTGCATGCAGGCACGGAGTGTAGGAGGGGGCCTGTGCTCACCTACAAACCCAGGTCTTGGTCTCTTTGTCAAGACAGAACACTAGCAGCTCCTGGGACTCAGAACAGGGTTGGAAGTTTACCTTCCCCTTCCATACTCACATCTAAATGTCCTCAAAGGTGCCCTAGAGAATCTGACTGAATCTTCTCTCAGCACTAACTGAGAAATTTATTAATTAACATGACTTAAAGTCTTTGGTGCTACAGCACAACAATCAATATTTGCACAAGGAGTGAATTATCAGCCTAGCTGAATGTCTGCTCAGTTCTCCTGCTGAGACCAAAGGAAGAAGAGCCATCAGATTATAATTGTGTTTAATGCTTTCTTTGCACTGGCTTGGGTTGATTTATTTATTTATTAAACATTTTTACTGATGAGTTAATCCTGATTAAATCACACTGGTTTTCTGCAGCTTGACCTCTGGATGAACTTTCGTATACCTTGAGACTAATGTGTTTTACCCGACAAATTCAACCTTTTCCAGTAGTCTCTCCCCCTCCAAGCTGAGCCTACCTCTTTTCTTCTTTTCTCCAGCTTCTAGGTCCAGGTGTCTAATCCCTTCCTCTTGCCTCTGGCCTCTGCCTTTCTTCCGCTGAATTAGTCATTTCCCCTGTGCATGCATGCTCAGTCGCTTCAGTCGTGTCTGAGTCTTTGCAACCCCATGGACTGTAGCCTGCCAGGTTCCTCTGTCCATGGGATTCTCCAGGCAAGAATACTGGAGTAGGTTGTCATATCCTTCTCCAGGAGATCTTCCTGACCCATTGATCGAACCCACATCTCCTGCATTGCAGGCAATTTTTTACCACTGAGCCACTGGGGAAACCCAGTCATTTCCTCTAGCCCATGGTAAATGTGAAAACTGCACTAGATCCCTCCGATCCATAAATCAGGCTGTATAATGTATTTTCACATCTCCACCTCAGTACTTGTGGCAGCCAAGGGTGAGCACTGGCGAAGACGACCCTGAACACATAGAGCTAGTGTGTAGCATTCGTTAAGATGGAAAGATGGGGAGTGGGTAGTGAAAATGGGAAAGCATTTATCCAGCAAGAACTAGACTTGGAAACACAAGAAATAGTGTGAAATGTGTGTGTGTGTGTGTGTGTGTGTGTATGTGTGTCCAGGTGGTTATTTAGATAGTTTTTCTACCTGCCTGTGGGGATGATCAGTAGAAGACAATTATACACATACATGCACCACACATACATACACACACACACACACATTTCACATTTTAGTATTCTGCTGCTTAACCATATACTCTGTCCAAAGTACAGTCTGCCTTCTTGGCCAGTTTGCACTGTATGCCCAATATGAAAGGTTACTGTGGTCACTTTAACTTGGAATAAAAATGTATTAATTTTGAAAGTTCTCCCCAGTTCATAATATAACAAAGGCATGGGGCTGTGAGTCCAGAAATAGGATGGGAACATTAAGAAATAGAGACATGTTAATGGAAACTTACAATACCCTATGTAAAATAGATAGCCAATGGGAATTTGCTATATGACTCAGGGAACTCAAACAGGGGCTCTGTAACAATCTATAGGGGTGGGATGGGGAGAGAGATGGGAGGGAGGTTGTGGAGGGAGGGGACACATGTATACCTATGGCTGATTCATGTTGATGTTTGGCAGAAGCAAACAAAATTCTGTAAAGCAATTATCCTATCATATGTGAAACGAATCGCCAGTCCAGGTTCGATGCATGAGACAGGGTGCTCGGGGATGGTGCACTGGGATGACCCTGAGGGATGGGATAGGGAGGGAGGTGGGAGGGGGGTTCAGGATGGGGGACACATGTACACCTGTGGCGGATTCATGTCAATGTATGGCAAAACCAATACAATAAAGTAATTAGCCTTCAATTAAAATATATAAATTTATATATAAAAAAGATAAATTAATTAAAACAATAAATAGAGACATGTTAAAAAACACTTCAGTAAGGCCCCTAGACATTAACACATATGCTAGAAGTTAATAGACATTTCAATTCCAGTAAAACAATGTCAAGATTGAGAACCCCACTTGGTAGATTATACTTAGATATATTCATTGTCCTTGGGACCCTTAGCTTTATAGGATTTTTTACTAAGTATGCCGTTATAATGAAGACTATTTTGCTGATTACTTGCCCTTGAATTTGAATGAACCAAACTGTTAGAGAGCCTAATTTGGAATGGCACATGAAGTTTGTTATTATCATCATTTCTCCAAAAGTCCTACTCCAAGGTTAGTGTGTATTAGTCTTGTTAGAATAGTCCATATACCTGCTATTAATCACCATGTATTTCTTCCCTTAGGGGAAAGCTATGTTTGCTCCTCTGACAACTTCTTTAAGAAGGTGGAGTACACCAAGAATGTCAATCCTAACTGGTCTGTCAATGTGAAGACATCTGCCAATATGAAAGCCCCTCAGTCCCTGGCCAGCAGCAACAGTGCCCAGGCCAGAGAGAACAAGGACTTTGTGCGCCCCAAGCTGGTGACCATCATCCGCAGTGGGGTGAAGCCTCGGAAGGCTGTGCGTGTGCTTCTGAACAAGAAGACAGCCCACTCTTTTGAGCAAGTCCTCACTGATATCACTGAAGCCATCAAACTGGAGACCGGGGTTGTCAAGAAACTCTACACTCTGGATGGAAAGCAGGTAGGTGCTTTTTTTTTTTTTTCCCCCAAATTACTCTTCATTTGCTCTGAATCCTTAGTTGACCATCTTAAACCTCAAACATCATTTTTGGTTGGGAGATCCTTCCTCCACCTCTCATTATCCCTACCTGATATGTTATGTCTCATTTGGAAGAAATGTCCATTCAGAGACAATGCAATGGAACAGGAATCTGAAGCTTCAGAATGCAATCTGCTTCTGACTTACCAAGTAGAATGGTCACTTATTAGCTTCCTTATCTGCTAAGAAAAGATGTGTTGAAACCTAGGTCCTACATACTCTTTTGAATATGAATTTAGCTATTGCATGAGGCAACCTTGATTGTTCAATGTATGTGACTGGAAATGAGATTTGTGCACTTATTTCCTGTCTAATATTCTTAAATTGGTACTCAACATCCATTCTGATGAAAAGAAGTTGAAGTGACCACCGTATTCTATGAAAGGAGTCATATATGGGGGAAGAACTGAAGTCCTTGGTTTGTTGTCTTTGCCTCACACAAGACTACATTTTTTTCTCTCTTTTCCATGTGACATAGCTGTCTTAATTTGGGCTCCACTGATGGTTTCTGTGAGAAAGGGACTATTTCAGGATCCTAAAATTAGCCCAAGAAAGATGCTGGCATCTGTTCCTCTCCAAATCAGGTTCTGCATGTCACTGGTTATGTTACTAAAGTACCACCTATATTAATATCTGGGAAAGAATGCAACCAGGCGTCTCCATCTGACAGATGCACCATTCTCTTGAGCATGGGGAGCTGTAAATATATGACAAAAAATGTTCCAAGGAAAGTGGAACAGTGGCTGGTTCCTTTGCCTCTAAAGAGAATCCTGGTCCATCATCAGACAAGACAAGTGTGGATTATTATCAGTCCATACTTTCCACCTCTTAAAATACCTTTGGTGTTTGAACTATATAGATTCTAAAAAAAAAAAAAATTGATTCACTATATCAGAATTATGAGTGTTCAAATGCAGAGCTAAGTCTCCTTCCATCATTTCTATTATATACTGTGCACTACAAGATTTTAAGTTGCTGGGAAAACGCATCTTAATGTACATGGTGATTTGGATAAATGTGTGCCTTCTATCTGTTCCCCACCATTTTGTGATCTGAGAGAAACCTGGAGGTATTGGTTGTATGTAATTTGTATGTGATTTGTATTGGTTGTATGTGGTTGTACCAAAGCAATGGGTTTGTCTGTGATGTGAAAAGTTCTAACTCCTAAGTATCTGTCTAAAGCATATCTGTTTTTTGAGGACCAAGTATATATTAAACAGGAGCTGTCCAGGAATAGGAATACTCATCAGAAACCTAACCTCAGAGAAGTAGGGCCTAGGAATTTTATGATCAGTGGATCTTAGAGTTTAGGGTGACCTTAGAAGCCATGATATTTAATCTCCCTTCCATAGCAAGGATATAATCTACAACCATTTCAATTTCATAAAAGCCTATTTCACTGTTGAACAGCTGGAGTTTTTAGAAAGATTTTTCTAACATTAGGCATAATTCCGTTTCTCTGTACCCTCAGCCTCTTGAAGAAGTACAGGACAAATACAAACCAGGAACATCAGACTGGGATTTAGAAGGCATAGTTTCTAATCTGGATATTGCTACTTACTCTGTGACCTTGGGCTAATCACGTAACTATTCTGAGGCTCACGCTTCTCTGCACAAAAGGGCTAATCACATCTGCCCTTTCCATGCCCACAGGATTCTCATGAAGATCAAATGAAATCATGGATATGAAAGCAGTCTGGAAATCAAAACACACGATATAAATATGTGTGCATACAATTCATCATGAAGTGAGATAAAATATGTAAATTTTCAGACAATTTAAATACATATTAATAAATGTTAGCTCTCTTTCCTCAACTTTACCTTTCTATGATTCTTACCACAAATTTCCAGCATTTTATGGGGTGTGCATTCTGTCGGCTGTGCATTCCTTGCCATTCTGGGATTGTTCCTAATAATAATAATAATAATAAAGGACACCTCCACCTCCTAAGTAAGCAAGCTCCAGTCCAGTGATGGTGGATTTTCATCCTATAGCAAGCTTTCCAACTCCTTTCAAGCATGGGTTCCCATTTCTTTGGGGAACACTTTACAAATTATCAAGGTATGATATGGTGTGTGTACAGACACGTCAGGGAGGAGTGTGCAAGGGAGCAGAACAATGCCTTGGCAGACATCAGTGACTCTGCACTTACTGTTTGTTCTCTTTAAATTGTCTCCCTCTCCCTACTCTGACCCCTGGGTTCATCTTTTAAGGTCTGGTCCCAATCTAATGTTATTTCTGTAAACGTCTGTCTCCATCATGCGAAGTTAAAGTAATTTTAATCTTTTTTTTTAAATGCTCACCTCCTGATACACAGTGGATGCTCTATAAATATTTGTTGATTGAATGGGTTGTTTGTGCTCAGTCTTTCAGTTGTGTCTGACTGTGCAAGTCCGTAGACTGTAGCCCACCAAGCCCCTCTGTCCATGGAATTTCCCAGGCAAGAATAGAATGGTTGCCATTTCCTTTTCCAGGGGATCTTCCCAGGCCAGGGATCAAACCCACATCTCTTGGGTCTCCTGCATTGGCAGGTGGGTTCTTTACCACTAGCGCCAGACTACACTTAGGTCCATCAGAAGACATAGCGGGCTTCCAAAGGGGTTCATATTCCACCTGGGAAGCTCCTATTACTTACTTAGAAGTCACTGAGGGCAGACTATTAAAGAAGTTTTTTCTCAAAGTATATTCTGAGGACTGAACCCATTTCCCCACTCCCAGAAGCTCTTCATGAAAGGGTTTTGTGGTCAAATAAGATTGTGAAATGCTGCACATTATGTACCTTTCTTAGAGACTCACATTGCCCACTGGCACGTTAAATGTTCTGAGAAGTCCTGCAGAAAGGAAATCCATTTAGACTCAGATTTCCCAATCTGAAGCTTCCCTCATAGCTCAGTCAGTAAGGAATCTGCCTGCAATGCAGGAGACGTGGGTTGGGAAGATCCCCTGAAGAAGGAAATGGCAACCCACTCTGGTGTTCTTGCCTGGAGAATTCCATGAACAGAGGAGCCTGGCAGTCTACAGTCCATAGAGCTGCAAGAGTTGGACATGACTTAGTGATCAAAACACCACATTTCTCAATCTTATTTAACCACAAACATATTTCATGGAATACACAGATACACACACACATGCACACACACGCGAGAGAGAGAGAGAGAGAGCGAGAGAGAGAGAGAGCGCACTACGAAATACTGTTTATAGAATATACTGAATGATTAGGAACTAACTGCTCTTACCTCACTGGTAAGATTGCCATACATAGGGTAACCCATAAATCAAACATTGTTATATGGTTACAGCAAGGACATTAAATAAGAGATTTAGGGGTATGAGGACAAAACCTACTAATTACAAAATAGGTACTGAGCATACTGAAAGTGGGAGCCAAATTCAAAATTTTGGAGCCCAGCCCATTTCCCAATTCTAGTGATGACAGCCGTCATGTCAACACCTGTCAGTCACTTTGATTACTACTATATTCTTACTACTTGGGAATATGATCTTCCTCTGTGCATGCTGAAGGCACACGTGTTGCAATGACTTGGACTTGCTTGGCTGAGATTCCATGCCTGTCTTTGGCTAAAAGTGGCACCAGGCAGAAATGATGAAGACAGTCCAGGCTATTTGTGATGGAACATTTTTATCATGAAGTCAGGACCATCACTTGGTTTCAGTCTTGCTCTAACTGGATCCCAAATGGACCAAATCAAGTAGTTTTCAGCCCCTTTGTTTAAATAATCACCAGATAAAACAGCCCAGTTGATTATACCTGATTTATTGTTGCTTCCGGAGAAGGCAATGGCACCCCACTCCAGTACTCTTGCCTGGAAAATCCCATGGATGGAGGAGCCTGGTAGGCTGCAGTCCATGGGGTCGCACAGAGTCGGACTCGACTAAGCGACTTCACTTTCACTTTTCACTTTCATGCATTGGAGAAGGAAATGGCAACCCACTCCAGTGTTCTTGGCTGGAGAATCCCAGGGATGGGGGACCCTGGTAGGCTACCGTCTATGGGGTCACACAGAGTCGGACACGACTGAAGTGACTTAGCATAGCATAGCATAGCATTGTTGCTTCTGTTCTCATGTGTACCATTTGACTGGCTCTGATGATTGACAAGCAATCTGAATATGACTCTCACCTCTTTTTCTGTTTTTATTTTGTTTGGACGTGCTTTTGGAGCCTTTGATCTTTTTAGGGCTTATGTTTTGCTGATGTAGAAGACCAGTTTCCTTTGAGATATTTGTGGTCTGTGTAGACAGCGAAGCTGAAGTGAAAAAAGTCCAGGTGTTAGTCGCTTAGTTGTGTCTGATTCTTTGTGACCCCATGGACTGTAGCCTGCTAGGCTTCTCTGTCCATGGAATTCTCCAGGCAAAAATACCGGAGTGGATAACCATTTCCTTCTCCAGGGGATCTTCCTGACCCAGGGATCGAACCCAGGCCTTCTGCATTGCAGGCGGATTCTTTACTGTCTCAGCCACCAGGGAAGCTCGGATGGGGAAGCTAACCATCACTAATAGGATGAGGTCCCTATTCCTCACTTTAATAAGAAATTGCTAATGGAATAAGGAGTAGTTGGTAGGGCCCTGGCTACTCCCAGGGGCTATAATGGATTTCTAGGCAGTCAAGGCTTCCCTGGTGGCTCAGACAGTAAAGAATCCACCTGAAATGCAGGAGACCTGGGTTTGGTCCCTCTGTTGGGAAGATCCCATGGAGAAGGGAATGTCTACCCACCCCAGTATTCTGGCCTAGAGAATTCCATGGACAGAGGAGCCTGGGAGGTTAGAGTTCATGGGGTCACAAAGAGTTGGACATGACTGAGCAGCTTTCACTGTACTTCACTTCACCTCAGGTAAAACATGATGAAGGGATGGATGATGATACATATTAGTTCACTCTCAGGTGAGGTTGTTCTTTTGATTCCTGGAGTGGTTGCAGTGTGTTGACAAAATTCAGTTCAGTTCAGTTTAGTTGCTCAGTCATGTCCAGCTCTTTGCGACCCTATGAACTGCAGCATGCCAGGCCTCCCTGTCCATCACCAACCCCCAGAGTTTACCCAAACCCATGTCCATCGAGTTGGTGATGACATCCAACCATCTCATCCTCTGTTGTCCCATTCTCCTCCTGCCCCCAATCCCTCCCAGCATCAGACTCTTTTCCAATGAGTCAACTCTTCACATGAGGTGGCCAAAGTACTGGAGTTTCAGCTTTAGCATCATTCCTTCCAAAGAAATCCCAGGGCTGATCTTCAAAATGGACTGGTTGGATCTCTTTGCAGTCCAAAGGACTCCCAAGAGTCTTCTCCAACACCACAGTTCAAAAGCATCAATTCTTTGGTGCTCAGCTTTCTTTATAGTTCAACTCTCACATCCATACATGACCACTGGAAAAACCATAGCCTTGACTAGACAGACCTTTGTTGGCAAAGTAATGTCTCTGCTTTTGAATATGCTGTCTATGTTGGTCATAACTTTCCTTCCAAGGAGTAAATGTCTTTTAATTTCATGGCTGCAATCACCATCTGCAGTGATTTTGGAGCCCCAAAAAATAAAGTCTGACACTGTTTCCCCATCTATTTCCCATGAAGTGATGGGACCAGATGCCATGATCTTAGTTTTCTGAATGTTGAGCTTTAAGCCAGATTTTTCACTCTCCTCTTTCACTTTCATCAAGAGGCTCTTTAGTTCTTCACTTTCTGCCATAAGGGTGGTGCCATCTGCATATATGAGGTTATTGATATTTCTCCCAGCAATCTTGATTCCAGCTTGTGCTTCCTCCAGCCCAGTGTTTCTCATGATGTACTCTGCATATAAGTTAAATAAGCAGGGTGACAATATACAGCCTTGATGTACTCCTTTTCCTACTTGGAACCAGTCTGTTGTTCTATGTCCAGTTCTAACTGTTGCTTCCTGACCTGCAGGTAGGTTTCTCAAGAGGCAGGACAAGTGGTCTGTTATTCCCATCTCTTTCAGAATTTTCCACAGTTTATCGTGATCTGCACAGTCAAAGGCTTTGGCATATTCAATAAAGCAGAAATAGATGTTTTTTTCTGGAACTCCCTTGCTTTTTCAATGATCCAACAGATGTTGGCAATTTGATCTCTGGTTCCTCTGCCTTTTCTAAAACCAGCTTGAACATCTGGAAGTTCACGGTTCATGTATTAAATTATACAACTATTAATTTCTATAATCAAGCCACATGTTGACCCTTTATGGTTAAATGTCATTGACACACAAAAACTAGAACCTAAATTTCTGGTTCATTTGGTAGTAGTGGCTCAGTAGATACATGGTCTAGCCTTGAAGTCATTTCCATTAAGCACAGGGCATGGTGATTCTGTTAGAGATTCAGAGCTTTAATAATAGACTTTTAGCTGCAGCTGTTTCTCACGCCATCCATTTTCATGTTATACTTACTGGGATCTCTAGTCTCAGTTTTGTCCGTGTCCAGGTTCTATACAGTCACAGATTCCCTATGGCTTCAACATGCCTGCCTAAGGGATAAGTATGGCCTTTAGTATTTGTATTAGCTTTGTTAGGCCAATTTTTAAAATTAGATGAATTTATTTTCTGTTTCTGTCTATATCTTTCTAGTACCAACTACTTGAACCAGGAATTTTAGGTTTCAGAATAACAGAAAATAGGTTTAAATGATTCCCAGATTACCCAGAGCCTTGGAAGCTAGAACAGGAATTTTAAGAAATGTTTTGAATAATAAGATGGCAGAATAGGAAAATGAGAGCACAAAGGGTATTTGAACTGCTGTTAAGTATTCCAGGAAAGACTTTCTCCTTCCATCTTGCTATGCTAAATAACTGGGTGCTGGAAGCACAAAGGTAATTGCAGGCAACACAGGAAGACTAGTTGGATTTAACCTTGGAAATGTTGAGCGCATTTCCCAAGGTGGATATATCTTTATTTTGCTTGTGTAGGCATTTCTTCTCCATGCTCCCCCCTCTCCCCCGCATCTCAGCCCCCTCCAGCCACATCTGGTCTTAGTTATACTCCTTGGCCTTCAGGTCTCCCATAGCCAACCTCTCTCTCCTCCTAGTGCTATGTCCTGTCAATCAACATTGGGCTCAATAGAAAAGGCCACATGGACATAAATTACGCCCCCAAAGGGAGGTCATTTATCATTGACCTTCACTGAACAAAACCAAGGCTGGAAGAGTAATGTTTGTATTACCTAAAGTTCCCTCTCCTCAACCTTCCACAAATTGGATTCCTGGAGACAGGTTTTGAGAGGATTGGCTTGAGCATGAAATAGAAAAGAGCAGAGAAGTGGAGCCAGGCTGGGCCCTTTGAAAAGAGATGGTTTGCAAACTACTTTGCCATATGTAGTATAGACTTCAAGCTGTCTCATACAAAGGTAGATTTTGTACTTTTAAAGCAGGCTTAAGGGGATTCCTTGGCAGTCCAGTGGTTAGGACTTGGCACTTTCAATGCCGGGGCCCAGGTTCAATCCCTGGCCAAGGGACTAAGATACCACAAACGACTTGGTATAGCCCCCTTTCCTCTCAAAAAAGAGATCTAATGATGGAAGTGGCCCAACATCAAATATACTGATATTCTGGAAAGAAAGGACCAAGTATAGTCTGGTGATTGGTTATTTCTTCAGCAATTTATCATCTTCAGTTCAGTTCAGTCACTCAGTCGTGTCCAATTCTTTGCGACCCCATGGACTGCAGCATGCCAGGACTCCCTGTCCATCACCAACTCCTGGAGATTACCCAAACTCATGTCCATTGAATCAGTGATGCCATCCAACCATCTCATCTTTGTTGTCCCCTTCTCCTCTTGCCTTCAATCTTTCCTAGCATCAGGGTCTTTTCAAATGAGTCAGCTCTTCACCTCAGGTGGCCAAAGTATTGGAGTTTCTGCTTCAGCATCAGTCCTACCAATGAACATTCAGGACTGATTTCCTTTAGGATGGACTGGTTGGATCTCCTTGCAATCCAAGGGACTCTCAAGAGTCTTCTCCAACACCACACTTCAAAAGCATTAATTCTTCAGTGCTCAGCTTTCTTTATAGTCCAACTCTCACATCCATACATGACCACTGGAAAAACCATAGCCTTGACTAAGATGGACATTTGTTGACAAAGTAATGTCTCTGCTTTTTAATATGCTGTCTAGGTTGGTTATAATTTCCTTCCAAGGAGTAAGCATCTTTTAATTTCTTGGCTGCAGTCACCATCTGCAGTGATTTTGGAGCCCCCCAAAATAAAGGCTGACACTGTTTCCACTGTTTCTCCATCTATTTGCCATGAAATGATGAGACAGGATGCCATGATTTTTCTTTTCTGAATATTGAGCTTTAAGCCAACTTTTTCACTCTCCTCTTTAACTTTCATCAAGAGGCTCTTTAGTTCTTCTTCACTTTCTGCCATAAGGGTGGTGTCATCTGCATATATGAGGTTATTGATATTTCTCCTGGCAGTCTTGATTCCAGCTTGTGCTTCCTCCAGCCCAGCATTTCTCATGATGTACTCTGCATATAAGTTAAATAAGCAGGGTGACAATATATAGCCTTGACATACTCCTTTTCCTGTTTGGAAACTCCTTTTCTGTTGTTCCATGTCCAGTTCTAACTGTTGCTTCTTGACCTGCATACAGATTTCTCAAGAGGCCAGTCAGGTAGTCTGGTATTCCCATCTCTTTCAGAATTTTCCACAGTTTATTGTGATCCACACAGTCAAAGGCTTTGGCATAGTCAATAAAGCAGAAATAGATGTTTTTCTGGAACTCTCTTGCTTTTTTGATGATCCAGCAGATGTTGGCAATTTGATCTCTGGTTCCTCTGCCTCTTCTAAAACTAGCTTGAACATCAGGAAGTTCACGGTTCACGTATTGCTGAAGCCTGGCTTGGAGAATTTTGAGCATTACTTTACTAGCGTGTGAGATGAGTGCCATTGTGTGGTAGTTTGAGCATTCTTTGGCATTGCCTTTCTTTGGGATTGGAATGAAAACTGACCTTCTCTAGTCTTGTGGCCACTGCTGAGGTTTTTCAAATTTGCTGGCATAGTGAGTGCAGCACTTTCACAGCATCATCTTTCAGGATTTGAAATAGCTCAACTGGAATTCCATCACCTCTACTAGCTTTGTTCGTAGTGATGCTTCCTAAGGCCCACTTGATTTCACATACCAGGATGATTGGCTCTAGGTGAGTGATCACACCATCGTGATTATCTGGGTTGTGAAGATGTTTTTTGTACAGTTCTTCTGTGTATTCTTGCCACCTCTTCTTAATATCTTCTGCTTCTGTTAGGTCCATACCATTTCTGTCTTTTATTGAGCCCATCTTTGCATGAAATGTTCCCTTGGTATCTCTGATTTTCTTGAAGAGATCTCTAGTCTTTCCCATTCTGTTGTGTTCCTCTATTTCTTTGCACTGATCATTGAGGAAAGCTTTCTTATCTCTCCTTGCTATTCTTTGGAACTCTGCATTCAAATGGGTATATTTTTCCTTTTCTCCTTTGCTTTTGGCTTCTCTTTTTTTCACAGCTATTTGTAAGGCCTCCTCAGACAGCCATTTTGCCTTTTTGCATTTCTTTTTCTCGTGGATGATGTTGCTCCCTGTCTCCTGTACAATGTCACGCACTTCCGTCCATAGTTCATCAGGCACTCTATCAGATCTAATTTATCATCTTAGAGTTTTATTGTTGATGAAATGCTGTAGGCTCTGAGCAGTGATGTAGCTGGGCCTTGGTCATTTCAATCAAAACTTTGACACAGTATTCCAGTCTCTCATACTGAGTAGTCTATCAATATCCAACATTCAGCAGATGGAAAGAGCCTGAAACTGAGATTCAAAGACCTGAATTCTAGTCTTCCTTCTATTTTCCACTAGTTATATGTTTTGGGAGCCAATCAAATCTCTTTTCTGGACCTCAGTTTTTGAGATAAGTACATGACCTACCAGAGTATTTCTAGCTCCATGTTAACAGAGTAGTCATCTTACAGTGTTGCTTCTGTTTAGGTATTTTTCACCAAGCTGCTATTCTTCTCAAAGTCCTCCACCTCTCTATGCTCCTAGTCTCTCCTACCTGATGTAGTAGTCACCTTGGTGGATATGTTATTTTCTACGATGGTTCCTAAAGGGGTTTACACAGTTCTTATATTCAGATCTTTCAATGTCTGTGATGACATTACCAGAGAATATTTTCAAACGTAATTTTGATTTGACTTCCTTTTCTTAACAATGTGGATGACATGAGAAGCAGAGGGTGGAGGAATCACTAAACAAAACGAGATAAAAGCCAGCTTGCTAATTGTTGCAAGTATTTGACAGTGCCATTAATAAGGTGTCTTCAACATAGTAGTGCTATTTTCAGTGCAGAAAAGGAATATTGCCAGTGGGAGAGGTTAGCATCAGAGCTATTACTTAAGTAATCAGAAGAATCATTAAGTGGGAGTTTATCAGGGAGTTGATTCCATGAACAACCTTTGAAGTAACTGGCCTCTTGTTTTTAGTTCTTTATTTTCATCGTTCCAATTATTGCCATTCCCTCAAAGTGGAAGACAATTCATTGTCTCCAAATGCAGTTTTTAAAATAGCTTTATTGAGATATAAACCTTTGTGTGTGCTTAGTTGCTCAGCTGTGTCCGACTCTTTGCAACCCCATGGCCTATAGCCTGCCAGGCTCCTCTGCCTATGGGATTCTCGAGGCAAGAATACTGGAGTGGGTTGCCATGCCCTCCTCTAGGGGATCTTCTCAACCCAGAGGAACCCAGGTCTCCTGCATATAAACCTTATACCATACAATTCACCCAATTCGAGTGCACAATCCAATAGCTTTTAGTATACTCAGACAGTTGTGCATCCGTCACCAGGATCAATTTTATACAGTTTTTATCATCATGAAAAGAAACTCTACACCCTTTAGACGTCATGGTCCAATCCCCTGACCACCCTTTCTCCAGGCAACCACTTATCTTTCTGTCTATACTGATTTGCTCATTCTGGACTTTTAATATGAATGAAATCATGCCACATATGATCTGTTGTGGCTGACTTCTTTACTTAGCATGTTTTCAAGGTTCAACATGTTGTAGCATCACACTATTTCATTCCTCTTTATGGCTGAATAATATTATATTATTATAAGAGGATATACTACATTTTATTTATTTATTATTGAATGGAAATTTGATTTGTTTCAACCTTTTGTTATTATGAATAAAGCTGCTATGAACATTCATGCTCAGATTTTTATGTGGGCTTATGTCTTTATTTATCTTGGATAAACACCTAGAAATTGTATTGATGGGTTGCATAGTATGTATGTTTAAAATTTTAAGAAACTGCCAGACTATTTTCTAAAATGGCTGTACCATTTTACATCCCTACTAGCAATGTATGAGGATTCTTCACATCTTGCCAACACTTGTTATTGTCTATCTTTTTATGAGTCATTCTAGTGGATATAAAATGGTATCTCATTGTGTTTTTTTTTTATTTGCTTATCCCTAATAACTAATGGTATCAAATATAGTTTCTCATGCTTATTGAACATTTGTGTATCTTCTTTGTTAAAATGTCTATTTAGATCTTTGCCATTTAACAATTAAATTATTTCCTTATTATTGAGTTATAAGAATTTTTATATATTCTGGATATGTCTTGTATCGCATGTATAATTTCCAAATATTTTCTCCCAGTCTGTAGTATGTGTTTCCATCTTTTTAATGGCTGTCTTGATTTTTCAAGAGTGAATTGTTTTATTTTGCTGAAATCCAGTTTATTAATTTTTGTGTATCATGTGAGTTAAGGGTCAAAGTTTTTTTCCTTCCTTCTTTTCTTCATTCCTCCCTCCCTCACCCTCTTTCTTTCTGTCTGGTCCTTCTTTTTTTGTAAATGTATATCCAACATTTCTAGCACCATTTGTTGAAGAGATAAGGCAGACTTTTTTTTTTTAATGTGAGTTTAATCCAAGAGTTAGAAATAGCAATGACCCATATATCTGGCAAGTACCTTGACTTCAAAAGTTAGCAGCCAAATTCTGTGAAGTTTTCTCTTCCAAGAACTTTGGATATGAACTAACAGCACAGAAGTTTCTCTTGTATAGATGTTCTGAAACAGTAACTCAATCCAAAGCTATAACAGTGAGGTTGGCTAAGCCTCATTAAGTAGGAAAAACATAAGAGGGCTCAAGAGAACTTAAAAGGACCTATTGTTCCTTGGCAGTGCCCCCCATGCTCTAGACTCTTGGTGTTCTCATCCCACACCCAGCCAAACTTGCTTATCCCATGTCATATCCCTTCAGGGTGGTGTTACACAGGATTGGGCCTGGGGAGTAGAGAGATGCCAAGAATTGCTTGGATTACTTTTTTGGGGAAAAGCTTAATTAAGATATAATTCACATACCATATATTTCACCCATTCAAAATACACAATTCAATGATTTTTTGGTGTATTCATAGACATGTTGCAGGCATTACCATAGTCAATTTTCATCACCTCAAAAAGAAATTGTGTTAACTTTTAACTACCTCTCCCTACCTCCTATTTCTCCTACCCCTAAGCAGTCATTAATCTACTTTCTGTGTCTATAGATTTGCCTTCTCTGGACATTTTATGCAGATGAATCATGTAGTCTTTTGTGACTGGTTCTGTTCACTTAACATAGTGTTTTAGGCTCATCTATTCAGACACGACTGAAGCAACTTAGCAGCAGCAGCAGCATGTTCTAGTATATATTTGGATTTCATTTCTTTGTATGGATGGATCATATTCCATTATATGATTATACCACATTTTATGTACCCATTCATTGGTTGATGGACATTTGAGCTGTTTCCATCTTTTGACTATTATTACTAATGTTGCTATGAGCATATGTGTTTAAGTTTTTGAGTGGCCATATATTTTTATTTCTCTTGAAGATATATTTAGTAATAGAATTCTTGGGTGCTGGGGTTTTTCCTTTTGCCTAACCACCAAATTCATGTTCCTAAAGCATGTACCCAAAAGACTACTCCAAATAAAAAACTTGACAGTCTTTTTTTTTTTCTGTATAGAGATTTGGCCAAGAGTTCTTGCCTAAGGGAACACTAGAAGGAAATATGAGTGTCCCTTTAACAAATTTTCTTAAAGCTAGAGCAAATACAAAGAAGTCATTTCCCTCTTCTTTTTATCTTAGTCCCACCTTGACCTTTCTAACTCTCGAGCATCAAGGAATCTTTCTAAAAAGAGGGAACTTCTACTACAAATAATTACAGGCTCTTCCCTAACCACCAAAGCTTCTTTAAAAAAAGTATACCAAAAGGGATCTCCAGAACCCCAGTCCATCTATTTTTCCTAGATTTAGAATACTTTTATTTTTGATATCACAGATTCTACCCTCTCCAGGTCTTATGATATTAGCTCTTAAGGGGGAAAAAAAGAAGTTTGGGTGTAGAGAGCCACCACAATCCTGTATACATTATTAGCTCAGTGGTCTTTATCTGAAGCAGTTTTGCCCCTAAGGGGGCATTTGGCATTATCTAGGGCTTCCTTTTGAACTGTGGTGTTGGAGAAGACTCTTGAGAGTCCCTTGGATTGCAAGGAGATCCAACTAGTCCATTTTAAAGGAGATCAGCCTGGGTATTCTTTGGAAGGAATGATGCTAAAGCTGAAACTCCAGTACTTTGGCCACCTCACGTGAAGAGTTGACTCATTGGAAAAGACTCTGATGCTGGGAGGGATTGGGGGCAGGAGGAGAAGGGGACGACAGAGGATGAGATGGCTGGATGGCATCACTGACTCGATGGACGTGAGTTTGAGTGAACTCCGGGAGTTGGTGATGGACAGGGAGGCCTGGAGTGCTGCAATTCATGGGGTCGCAAAGAGTCAGAGACGACTGAGCGACTGAACTGAACTGAACTGAACTGAGGGCTTCCTTTGTGGCTCAAATAGTAAAGAATCTGCCTGCAATGCAGGAGACACAGGAGATGTGGTTTTGATCCCTGGGTTGGGAAGATCCCCTGGAGGAGGAAATGACAACCTACTCCAGTATTCTTGCTTGGAGAATCCCATGGACAGAGGAGCCTGGTGGGCTACAGTCCATGGGGTCACAAAGAGTCAGACATAACTGAGCAACTAACACTTTCATTTTCACTTTCAGAGACATTGTTGGCTGTCACAAATGAGGGTGAGATGCTACTGAAATCTAGTTGGAAGAGGCCAGGGATGCTGCTTAACATCCTACCATGCACAGAACAATTCCCCACAGCAGAGAATTATCTGACCCAAAATGGCAGGAGGGCTATGACTGATAAACTGTGTTACAGGAAATAGTGCAAGGCAAACATGGCAGAAGATGAATCTGAGAAGAAGTCAAGGGAAAGATTCAGGAATAACCTTATAAAAACTACATTACAGAGCTTGGATATTATCCTGTAGAGAAAGAAACCACTAAAGGATTTTAAGCAAAGGAACAGTGTGATCAGATTTGTAGTTTGGGTTAGTCACTCTCTCGTTCTGGATTTGAGGAAGACAAAACCAGTAGGGAGACCAAGTAGAAGATTGTGTGGTAGTATAGGAAAGAAAATAGAAGGATCTAAGCCCAGGCAGTGGTATTGGACATTGTTGTTATTTAGTCGCTAAGTTGTGTCTGACTTTTGCAGCCCTATGGACTGTAGCCCACAGGCTCCTCTGTCAGTAGAATTTCCCAAGCAGGAATACTGAAGTGGATTGCCATTTCCTCCTCCAGGGGATCTTCCCAACCCAGGAATAAAACCCACATCTCCTACGTCTCCTGCTCTGGCAGGCACATTCTCTACTGAGCCACCTAAATTACTACAAATGTAGCAGTTTAGAGCACCAGCCACTTATTATTTCACAGTTCTATAGATCAGAGCTAAAGCAGCCTTGACTGGGTTCTCTGTTTAGGATCATGCAAAACTAAAGTCACAGTGTCATATGGGCAAGGCTCTTACTAGGAGGCTCTGAGTATGAATCTGGGCTTCCTTGGTGGTTCAGTGGTAAATAATCTGCCTGCACTGCAGGAACCACAGGAGACACAAGTTCGATCCCTGAGTCAGGAAGATCCCCTGGAGAAGGAAGTGGCAACCCACTCCAGTATTCTTGCCTGGAGAATCCCATGGACAGAGGAGCCTGGTGGGCTACAGTCCATGGGGTCACAAAGAGTCGGACATGACTGAAGCGATTCAGCACACATGAGGATGAACATAGGTCCAAGCTCATCCAGATTTTTGGCAGAATTCAGTTCCTTGGAACTGTAGGTCTGAGGTCCTCACTTCCTTGCTGATTGTCAGCTGGGAGCCATTTTCAGCTTCTGGAGGCTACCAACATCCTTCCCACATGTCTGTCTCCATCTTCAAGCCAACACAGTTACATCAAATCCTTCTCAGGCTTAGCATCTCTCTAATTTCCCCTTCTGCCAGCAGTCAGAGTAAACTCTTGCTTTTGAAGGGCTCACGTGATTAGATTGTTGCTACCTGTGTAATCTCCCCCTTGATGAAACCCAAATCAACTGATTATTAACCCTAATTATATCTGAAAAGTCCCTTGGTGCCATATAACATAACATAATCATAAAAATAACATGTTCCCATGTTCCTTCCATATTCAAGGGGAGGAGATTATACAAGGGCAAGGATCATTCTTATAATTTTGCCTGTCATAGGTGAGGAAGGAGGAGGATTCATGTGACTCTGAGGTTTATGGGTAGATTGCAGAGCCATTCACTAGATTACGGAAATCCAGGGCAAGAAACAGAGCTTAGATGTACTGAATTTGGGATGCCTTGCTATATCTGAGTGGAATCTCCAGAATATAGTGGTATATATGGGTCTGGCATCTGGAGAGAGGTCTGGGCTGGAGATAAGTAGATTTGGGAATAATCTGCAAACAACAGTGGTTAAAATCAGGCAAGTAGAGAAGTTGTTCCAGGAAAAGACCATGGGGGGATATTTGCATTAAGGGGATGAGTAGGAGGAGGAGCCAAGGAATTGATAAAGAGGTCTGTGGATAACTAGATGATGTGTCCAGAGAGGCTAAGAGAATAGTTTTGAAATAGGAGTGTGCACCTGTGTCAAATATGACAGAAAATGTCTATTTCAAATGACAATTTAGGTTATTAAACCAGTCAAATTCAGGTCATTCAAACAGTCATTATGGCTGGAAATAGGAGGCAAAATTTTCCAATTGATCAGAGGGCAGAGTCTGGCTCAGGAAGGTCCTCAGAGGTATGTAGGCAGACGGAGTCATGAGTGGGTCAGGCTATGGGATCTGATGCTTTTTGGCAGTTCCCATGCTCCAGATCTATCATAACTTGCTTGTCCAATGTTTCATTTTCCCAGGGCTTTCCTCTCTGTCAGCTCCTGTGTTATATGTCGTTACCAAAATGCCCTTCTGATATAACTTATGTCATGTGTGCATTTTAATATGCAGAGCTAGCCGTTTATCTATTGTGCCCTGCCCTGCCTTATAACTTTAAGCTGTATCCCCAGATAAGTTAGACCTTTTTCAGAGCCTCCATCTCAGCTCACAGATTCAGTTGGTAAGGAAATCATTCCTTACTATAATGTTATCTCCTATCAGTTTAGAGAATATTTCCCAAATTGTGTTATATGTAATCCTAGGACAAGGAGGCCTGGCGTGCTGTGATTCATGAGGTCTCAAAGAGTCGGACACCACTGAGCGACTGAACTGAACTGAGTCTGATCAGAAGTTCTTTGATCAAATAAGTTTAGTAACAATGCACAGTATATTCCCGTATCGAAAAAAGACTCCAATAACCCCTCTATAGAGAAACCTGCTTGATTTTGTTTAGACCAGTGTTCCCCAAACTTGTTTGAACACCAAACTTATTATTAAAAAATAAAAATAAAAAAACTATGACCATATGGTAGAATGCACTTTGGGAATCACGGGCCTCTGCCTTGGGTATTTATTTGCATTTTAATTAGAGAAGCTTAAAAAGGAAAAAAAAAAAAAAAAAACAGAACTTCAAGGCCCAAAGGAGTAATTAAATGGAGAGAAAACAGGCACCATTACATTTTGACAGGGGTGATAAACTGGAGCATGGGAGCCTTTGTAGACAGAGTATCAACAATCACCACGAAGGCAACACCTTTTTACCCATGTTCAGTGTAGGGCTTGAGCACGCTTATCTCTAATATAGACTTGAGAGGGAAAAGAAGAAATTGACCAAAAGGGAGATCTGTCTAGATGTTTCAAGAGTCCCCCAGAGTTGTAAGAGATTAGGAGAATCTTTTGGTCATAGGAATTCAAGTTCAGCTTCGCTAACAAGAGTGATAAAGAGTCAGCAAAGTCAATTCCATTGCCAGGTTTAGAACCTTCACAGTAGATTTAGTCCTGTATAAAGCAGTACCCCTTCCACTAGCCCATGCTGCAGAGTAAGGAATCAGAGACAGGTTCACTAATGAGACTTAACTGCCATAAGTGGTGCTTGCCATTTATGTAGGCTGCATACTTCCTATTGCACCAAGTCTGGGCTTCTCCAACTGGCAACAATTTGGCAGACCCTAGGGGTCTGAACAGCTTGCCCCGCATGATAATATCCCTTCAAAGAGGTTTGGGGCCAGAGACCAGTACCTCCTGAAGTCTCTTTATGTCTGCATATGCGTGCCTGTGCCCTGTTTCTTTTAAGTATGGGCTGTCTCATCTGATGAAGTCGTATATAAATATTTATATGTCAGGACATTTCTGGTCTTACTCACCAGAGACATTACAGCCTTGATAAAAAGCTTCCCTCTGGCAGTCTTTGCCTCCACAGTTTATTTAATATGGCAGTTGATAGGTGAACTTCCTCTTGCTGTTTGCAAAGAGGATGGGGCCTTGCCTTGCTTGAAGTTTCAAGTGTTTGGCTTGTCGCCTGCTGCGAATTGATGTTTGTGCTTTCCCAGGGACTCCTCTGATTAAGAGAAGTGTGGGTTCTCCAGTGGGCCATCCTACCCTTTAGGTTTCAGATCTCCAGTACTAGTTGATAAACTTACAGATGCATGATGACTGGTGGGCCCTAGGCAACTTTTGTCTCACTGGACCCCTTTCTCCACTTAAAAAATAATTGCCACTACATTGGTATGAATATATTAATATTATATGTTTAAATATTTTGTATAATCTAAATTTTTTTCTGATTTTAAAAGAAATTAAATAATGCTCGTGCATGTGTGCTAAGTCACTTCAGTTGTGTCTAACTCTTTGTGAGCCTATGGACTATAGCCTGCCAGGCTTCTCTGTCCATGGGATTCTCCAAGCAAGAATACTGGAGTGGGTAGCCATTTTCTCCTCCAGGGGATCTTCCTGACCCCAGGATCAAACCCACAACTCCTGTGGCTCCTGCATTGCAGGCAGATTCCTTTATCACAGAGCCACCAGGGAAACAGGGGTTCATAAACATATGGTGCGTCCTGGGCACTGTGCCTAGTGTACCTAATGAATTGTTGTTGTTATTTATTTGCTAGGGCTTCCCTGGTGGCTCAGAGGTTAAAGCGTCTGCCTGCAATGCAGGAGACCTGGGTTCGATCCCTGGGTCGGGAAGATCCCCTGGAGAAGGAAATGGCAATCCATTCCAGTATTCTTGCCTGGAGAATCCCATGGACAGAGAAGCCTGGCGGGCTACAGTCCACGGGGTCGCAAAAAGTCAGACACGACTGAGCGACTTCACTTTATTTGCTAAATCATATCCGACTCTTTTGTGAGCCCTGGACTATAGCCCACCAGGCTTCTCTGTCCATAGGATTTCCCAGGCGAGATTACTGAAGCGGTTTGCCGTTTCCTTCTACAGGGGATCTTCCCGACCCAGGGATCAAACCCACATCTCCTGCATTGGCAGGTGATTCTTTATCACTGAGCCACCAGGGAAGCCCACCTAATGGATAATCAGCCCTAGATACAATGGGCTGTTTTCTAGGCTGGCACTGTGAGCTCACGTGAGCTAAGCAGTGACTAAAGAGCAGTAGCTTCTTAGACCTCCCAGTGAATAACTAAGTACCAAGCAGAACTCTTCTCCAAGTTCAGTTCTAACATATTTTACCCACTGTTACAAAGCATGATAAAATGTCGTCCTTAGTCAGCATTTTCTCTGGCCTGGTGGATAAGTGTTGGGAATAGGAATCTGCTTCTTCAGCATCTTTACAGAGAGACTTCTGGGATTGATGAATGGCATCGTTCATTTTCAGGCTGGAACTGCTTCTGTCATTTAGCCTGCAGCACTGCAGAAGGCAGCTGAGTGAAAGGGGGTGTGGAAGTTGATTAACAATGAGATAGATTATTGCAGCTCATCTGGAGAAAGCAGGCTTGGGGCTGGCTTTAATCCATGTCTGTTTTTAGTGGTAATCGATATAGATACTTCTTTTTCAACCCCAACCGTAATCATCCATAGCAACAGCCTGGAATGGGGTTCACAATGCTACCACTGCTGTCACATGGGCTGCTGAAGTGTTTATTAATGAGCCCCACCTGAAAACTGATGGTGGCTGGAACTGGGTAGAACTGATATAGAAGATGAGAACTTGGAGGGGTCCCCCACCCATGGGGTATACTTTACATAGCCACCCTTGCTTTTGGATTTTCCTCCAACTGGGACTAGGCTTGGACTGACACTGTAGAGGAAATAAATAGTTGTTACTGAGCAGGCTAAAAACTCCTAGCCCCACTTGGCTTAATAGTCCTGGCTCTGGTTCAGTTCACTGAGTGGTATGGAGTTTGGCTACTCCACAGGGACCTTGCTGAGACCTTGAGTTCAGATTGAGCAATCTCTCTCCCTCCCTTCTTGTAAAGCAAAAATTCTGTTTAAATCAATATGTTTCCATCCCCCGAGCTGACTGTGGCTTTCAAGGATGACAGCATCAACTCCATACTGCCCTTGCCCTTGTCAAGCCCTGACCTGAAATAGAACAGAATTGTGTGGGGTAGCTGGGTTTGTATATGTTAACACATACAGCATAAATGCAAAGATACAGACCCTGGGAATCTTCACACAAAAGGCAGAACTGGTGGGGATACAAAACAAAAGTAATCAGAGTGAAATAGAATTAGAAAGAAGTGAAGTTGATCAATGCTTGCTGTCTCTAAGAAACTTTCCTTTGGAAAACAAAGGAGAACGTGATTTTCCATTACTTACAATAGGTCAAGCGTCTGCAAACTATAGGTTTAAAAATTAAAAAGAAGAAAAATATATGGTGGAGACTGGTTGGGATCATAAAGCCCAATATATTTATTGTATGGTCTGTGTTAGCCAGGAGTCTTCAGAGAAACAGAACCAATAAGATACAATCTCGTTAGGAAGACATGCTCCATACTGAGAATAAAGCTTTAAATCCTGTAGAATAAAACACAAACACTTGTTGAGAGCACGGCTTTGACTTGTTCACAGATATATCCTCAGGACCTAGAACAATATCTTGACCATGGTACACGCTTAATATATTTGTTGAATGAATGAGAGAGTAGAGAATGACTTAGTGAGTAGGTAGGTAGGTTTGGTCACTCAGTCATGTCTGACTCTTGCAACCCTGTGGCCTGTAGCATGCCAGGCTCCTCTGTCCGTGGGATTTCCCTGGCAAGAATAATGGAGTGGGTTGCCATTTCCTTCTCCAGGGGCTCTTCCCAACCCAGGGTTCGAACCTGGGTTTCCTGCATTGCAGGCAGACTCTTTATCAACTGAGCCAGTACTAAAGGAATGCATGCACACTTAGATGAGGGACAGGTGGAAGAAATTTGGGAAGGCCTTCTAATAGAGAAGAGGGCATAGTGAACTCAGCTGACTTCCCTGGTAGTTCAACTGGTAAAGAATCTACCTGCACTGCAGGAGACTCCAGTTAGATTCCTGGGTCGGGAAGCTCCACTGGAGAAAGCATAGGCTACCCACTCCAGTATTCTTGGGCTTCCTTGGTGGCTCAGCTGGTAAAGAATCTGCCTGCAATGTGGGAGACCTGGGTTTGGTCCCTGGGTTGGGAAGATCCCCTGGAGAAGGGAAAGGCTACCCACTCCAGTATTCTGGCCTGGAGAATTCCATGGACTATTCCATGAGGCTGCAAAGAGTCAGACACAACTTTCACTTTCATAGTGAACTCAACAGAGGAAGCCAAATGGCCCAAGGGTGATATTTCTGAAATGCTGGATTTTTATACATAAGGGTAGAAGGGTTAATTGAAGGATCATATATGTTTGGACATTAGGGAAACTGAAGCCATCCTGAAATAGAGGTCTAAGCTTTGAAGTAGAAATATGTAAGTTCTATCTCCCATCTTAGAACTGACTTAATTTTTAACTATTGGCAGTCATTTAACCTTTCTGTGCCTCAGTATCCTCATCCAAAAAAAAAAATGCAAATAACATTCAGACTCAGAATGTCAGAGATGGGAGAAGGCCTAGACCTCATCTGGTTCAGGGGGTTTCAGTCCTGGCTGCCCCTTAGAAACACTTGGAGAACTTTTGGAAGTCCCGGTGCTCAGGCCTGGCCGCATATCAATCATATCAGAATCCCTGGAAATGGGCCCAAGTAACAGTATCAGTATTTTTTAAATCTCCCCAGGCAAGGCAATGTTCAGCCAAGATTGCAAACCATTGTTCTAGTCCAACCCTCTCATTTTATAGATGAATAAACTGAGGCCCAGGGCAGGTTAGGGAACCTGTTCAACCTACCTCATATGGTCATTAGAAGGATAATATTAGATCATAAAACTTTAGAGGTAAAAGGGACCTTGGATATCAAAATAACTGTGAAAGTGCTCCTAATAACATAACACATTATTCATGTGTTTATTGTATCAACAGAATCAGAAAATGTTCATTGGCAAGCAGGCCAAACATCCCCTCTGTCATTAAATTACACTAGAAGGACATTCTCTTTTATTTTCCAGGTCTCCCTAAATTAGCAAATGAATAAACGTTCCATTCCAGTTATTAGACTGAATCATTGGTAAATAAAGATGGCACACATGCTTGTGTCTGTGCTCAGTCGTGTTTGACTCTTTGCGACCCCATGGACTGTTGCCCACCAGGATTCTCTGTCCATGGGATTCTCCAGGCACGAATACTGGAGTGGGTTGCCATGCCCTTCTCCAGGGGATCTTCCTAACCCCAGGGATTGATGCCAAGCCACTATAAAAGCCCAAAGATGGCATCAGTCAGTTCAGTTGCTCAATCATGTCTGACTCTTTGAGACCCCATGGACCTCCCTGTCCATTACCAACCCCCGGAGCTTGCTCAAACTCATGTCCATCGAGTTGGTGATGCCATCCAACCGTCTCATCCTCTGTCGTCCCCTTCTCATCCTGCCTTCAATCTTTCCCAGCATCAGGGTCTTTTCCAAGGAGTCAGTTCTTCACATCAGGTGGCCAAAGTATTGGAGTTTCAGCTTCAGCATCAGTCCTTCCAATGATGGCAAACATTGCCCTAAAAAGTCAGTTTTTCAAGAAGCATAAGCATAGTGTAAATGTAGGAGTTCATAGATCCATAGCAGGGAGAGCTGTTTAGCCTACTTATAGCTTATTTCCAGGTTATATCATCTGTTTGGGGCACGGTCATCCCTAGAGGCAGAGGAAGAGATTTGGAATGAGGTTTTAGCATGATATCAGGCCCTTTTTTCTTAGAAGGGCCTTCACTTGCTCCTGGTTTGGGAGACTTCGGGTTGCACTGAGCTTGAAGATGCTTCACTTTCCAGAGGATGGAAAGTCAGGGTAATTTCCTTTCAAGATACATTTTCCCATTCCTACCCTTTCTTTATTCCATCATATCCACTCTTTGTAATCCATCCTTCTATACCAGAGTGTGAGGTCGGGTGTCAAGTGTATTTTCTACTCCCCCTGTTTAGATCCTGTTGTTGTGTTATATTGAGTTATATTCTATTGTTGAGTTATATTATTTGAATGATTTCCTAGGGAAAAAAACGATTCAAATGTAAGATACATTTTTATGTAGTCCCACTGCCCACCTCTTTTGTGAAACTTCTTGACTATTTCAATTCACATATCCTATTTCAATATAAATCATACTGAGAATGTCAGGGAGTTAATCATTCATTGTTTTGTAATTTTTTAAAGGTGTGATAAGTCTGTCTCCACCACAGATCCCAGCTTACACTTACTTTACCCCTCAGCATACCTCAGTGTTTAGAATATTGTTTTTACAAAAATCAGTGCTTAGGCCATTTATCTGGGCAACTACCAGTTGCTAAAGGCGTTCCAGTACCTCAGTAAAATGTTTCTCTTCTGGGCTCTTTTACCACCCAGGGAAGCTTCTGGAAGGATAAGATGTGGGGGTGGGGATGGGAAAAGTGAGGGAGTTGTGATAAAAATATATTAGGATATCACTAGTCCAGAGCAATGTTTCCCCAAGTGGCTGTGCATCAGAGTCACCTAGACACCTCCTCTCCAGGGAGGGGCTTGAGAATCTGTTTTCTCAAATGATTCTGTTCCTTCAAATGATTCTGATGTGCAGCCAGCACTGACCTCATTGTTCTCTAGTGCTTGTCCAACTTGAATTTATATGCAAGATTTTGCACCTCTGACAAGTTCCCAGGTGGTGCTGATGCTGCTGGTCAGAGGAACAAACAAGGGTGTCAGGTAGTGGTTCTTAGCATGTGGTTCCTGGACCAGCAACGTCAGAATCATCTGGGAACTTGTTTGAAAACACATTCTCAGTTCCCACTCTGGATCTACTGAATCCAAAACTCTGGGGTGAGGCCCAGCAATCTGAGTTCCAACAATCTTTGTGGGTGATTCTTATCTTCACCAAAGTCTGAGAAGTGCTACTATAAATAATACTAGTAGTAAGGTACAGGGGGGGCTTCCCAGGTGGTGCTAGTGGTAAAGAACTCACCTGCCAATGCAGGAGACATAAGAGATGAGGGTTTGATCCCCGGGTCGGGAAGATCCCCTGGAGGAGGGCACAGCAACCCACTTCAGTATTCCTGCCTGGAGAATCCCATGGACAGAGGAGCCTGGCAGGCTACAGTCCATAGGGTCGCACAGATTAGGACACAACTGAAGCGACTTAACCTGCATGCATCCAAGGTACAAGGGAGTGACACAATGGGTTTGGAAAACTTGAGTTCACATGTCAGCTCTGTCCCCAACTCTTCCTGGAACTAAAAAATGGGGACAGAAATAATAACATGAATTCAACACTGATTTTTCCAGGCATTCCATTGGATGTTGGGAATATATTAAGATGAGTAAGATAAATCCTCTGCCCTTGAAGAGTTCTGTTGCCTTGCCTAATGAATAAGGTTTTGTGTGTCTTAAATGAGATAGTGTATGTGAAAGTGCTCTGCGAACTATCCTGTATGTTGCAAATTTATGGTTCTGAGCAAATCCTGGCCCTTTTTCATACATCTTGCATTCTGAAGCAGTTCACCTAAGTCTTTAAGCTTTGGTAGATATTCCACTGATAAAAGATGAAAGATGTTCTTCAGTTTATTGATGTGGTGTATCACACTGATTGACTTGTGGATAATGAAAAATCCAAAGATGAAAGATGTGAGTTGAATAGCAATAAAAACATTTTATATGTGTCCGGTGCTTCATACTTTAGAGGTTCTTTCACTTCTGTTATCTGTTTTAATCATCACAACAACTCTGTGAGATAGTTTACAAGGATTATCAGATGGATTATCTCTGATAGACACAGGCTCCAATATTCAGTGAGGTGAAGTGACTCACCCAAGGTCACAGAACTGATTAATGGCAGAGCCATAACTAGAATCCAGATGTCTTGACTCCTAGGTCAGTACTCTTTCCCCATATCATGTTGACTGATCAAGCAAAAGTCATCTCAGATATTCACTGCATGCTAATTAGGGTACTGTAAGCACAGATGTGAAACAAGCTGAAGCCTTCTTTAAAAATCTTAAACCTGTCCAGGTTTTATTCATCTGCTTGAATTAAAGCATACAGTGACTGTCAGAGAGACATAGCTAAACTCCTCTGTTTTGAATTTATATATATCAGAAACCTTATCAACTGCTGGCAGGCAGTTGGATTACATGCACATTTCAAGAATCAAAGGCTACATGAGGAAAACAGAATAATATTCTTTCATCATCAAAAACCCTTTGGAATGGATTATAAATAAGAACTTTATATCTTCTTTCATATAAGCTGAAACTGGAGGCCTCTTCTTCTTTGTTGAATTTTGTTTTCTTTGACACAGAGCCTGATTTTCAGAGTAAGTGGATATTGAGGACTTTCAGCTTTGGACAAGCAGTTACTGGGACTTACATCTCAAGACAGACATTTTTTATTGCAAGTAAATGCTAGACAATGAAATATTTTGCTTGAACAGACAAAACTGAAGGATAAGATAAGCTTGTTTTCTAAAGAGGATGGTTTTGAAATGTTCTGGACAGAGTTGTTTTCTTCATGTAACAGAACAGATGGCCTCCTGCTTGAGTCTTGAGAACAATTCTACAGTCTTCCAGGACAGCTTCCCTACCCACCACCACAAGACCCTTTCACCATATCACTATACACAGATAATTCTCCACCACCCAAATTATGTTTAAAGTTCTTCTACGAGGTATGTTCCTTTGGGGTTTCCTGTGCCATGGACTATGCTTATACTTTGCACCAAATTTTGGAATCTCCAAATATCTTTTGATTTAGAAAACAAATGCTACACAAATATTTCAAACCTGATAAATTTGTCTATAATAAATATACAGATAAAACATAAGGACACAAAATTGGCATAGTAAAATCTTATTGTTAATAAAGACTTTGGAGAAGGGGAAAGAAGGGAAGAGGACTTATGTTCCAAGCAGAAACTTAACAGAATTATTTCAACAACATCTTTTATGCCATTTAAATTTTTTTATAAATTAAGAAACAAAGGAAGAGAGTGTGGTCTGGTGAAAGCATCTTTGACTGGGAGTCAGAAAACCTGGGTTTCAGAAGCAGTTCTAGCTTTAGGCTGTGGTTCCAGCTGTAAGTCAGATACTTAACCTATCAGGACATCAGTTCCACATCTATGAAATGGAAGAAATATACTTACTCTAAACTACAGGTGTTAAAAGATATTTTTCAAAAAGGGGTAAAGTCAGGACTCTTGCACAGATAAAGAAATGAACACCTGTTAACTATTTTATTTATTTAATGTATAATCAGTGAATGAGCCAGATATTATAAACCAGTTCAAAAGAGAAAGATGGCATAATTTTAAGATGACATTCTTAAACTGATCTACAGATTCAATAAAATCCCTATCAAAATCCTGTGCTGTGTTTAGTCACTCAGTTGTGTCTAACTCTTTGTGACCCCATGGACTCCTCTGTCCGTGGGATTTCCCAGGCAAGAATACTGGAGTGGATTGCCACTTCCTTCTCCAGGGGATCTTCCCAACCCAGGGATCAAACCCAGGTCTCCTGCATTGCAGACGGATTCTTTACCATCTGAGTCACCAGGGAAGCCCTAGCTGGCTTCTTTGCAGAAATTAATAATCTAATACTAGAATTTATTTGGAAATTCAATGGATTCAGAGTAGCCAACAATCTTGAAAAAGAACAACAAAATGAAAGGACTTACATTTCCTAATTTCAAAGCTTACCACAAGGTTACATTAATCAAAACGGTGTGGTACTGGCATAAAGACTGACATGTAGATCAATGGAATAGAATGGAGAGTCTAGAAATTAACCCTCACACTTAACAGTCAGTTGCTTTCAAAAAGAGCACCAAGACAATTCAATGAGGAAAGAATATTCTTTCCAACAAATGATGCTTGGAGAACTAGATGGATATGCATCCATACAAAACATAAACATATAAAAAGTTAGACCCCACCTAATACCATATACAAAAAATTCACCAAAATGAATCAAAGGCCTAAATATAAGAGTAAAAAATATAAAACTTTTTGTAAAAAACATATATAAATCTTGAATTTAGATTAGGCAATGGTTTCTTAGATATGACACCATGAATATAAGCAACCAAAGAAAAGTTTGACTTGATCACAATTAAGAACCTGTGCTATAAATGATACCATCAAGAAAATGGAAGGATAATTCCTAAAATGGGAAAAATATTTGGAAATAATATATTTGATTAGGGACTTGCACCTAGAATATATAGAGAGAACTCTTACAAATCAATGGTAAAAACAACAACAACAAAAAGACAAATACTCTGATTAAAATGTGCTAAGGGTTTGACTAGGCATTTCTCCTGAGAAGATATACAAATGACCAATAAGCCTATGAAAAGATGCTCAACATCGTTAACCATCAGGAAAATGAAAATTAAAACTATAATTAGATACCACTTCATACCCATTAGGATGGCAATAATCAAAACAGCAGATAATAAAAAGTGTTGGCAAGAATATGGAGAAACTAGAATCCTCAAAAGCTGCTTGTGGGAATGTAAAATGACACATCCACTTTGGAAATAATCTGGAAACATAGAGTTATCATATGACCCAGCAATTCTACTCTTAGGGGAATACCCCCAGAGAAATGAAAATATATGTTTAAAGAAAAACTTGGGCACAAATGTTCATAGCAGCATTATTCATAATAGCCAAAAGGTGGAAACTCAGATGCCCATCAATGAATGAAAAGATAAACAAAAGATGATATATCTATGAACTGGAATACTATTCAGTCATAAAAAGAAATGAAGTACTTATACATACCACAACATGAATGAACTGTGAAAATATTATGGTAAGTTCAGGAAGCTAGGCACAAAACTACATGATTCCATTTTTGTAAAATGTCCATAATAGGCAAATCCATAGTAACAGAACGTAGGTAAGTGGTTGCCTAGGGTTGGAAGTTTGGGGAGAAATGAGGAGTGCCTGCTGATAGGTATGGGGTTTCTTTTGGGGGGTAATGAGAATATTCTAAAATTGATGTGATGGTATTTGCACAACTCTGTGAATATACTAAAAACCAGTGAATTGTACCCTTTAAATGGGTGAGTTGTATGGTATGTAAATTTTCTCTCTCTAAAGCTGTCAGTTTTAAAAATAAGTTTCTATTTTTACAATATTCAAATTCAGTAATATAGGTCATGTATGAAGTACAATGTACTCTTATAAACTAAAATATTATATATTACAATATGCAATGCTTCACTCTTTTAAATTTGAAACAGCAGCTCCTAGTGGTCACACAGAATGACAGAGTTGAAGTAAAAATATTAGAGGGCCTGGAGGTCACAGATGGGAGAAGTCAGAAAGCTTTTCTTTTGCTTGTGAAGAAGAAGTAAAATACATGTCACCATTATCATGTGACAGTGCCCGTTGAGCACGTGACTTTTAGGAGCTGAGAGTGCTCCCTGGCTGACAGTCAGCAAGAAAATCAGGACGTCAGTCTTATAATTGCAAGCAACTGTTCTAATGACAACCTGAGTGAGCTTGGAAGAGAACCCAGAACCCAGCTGAGAGCTTCAATACAGAAGATGCCTTGATTGCAGCCTTGTGCAACTCTTGAGCAGAGGTCCCAATTAAGCTGTGCAGGGACTCCAGATCCCTGGGAAAATGTGAGATAATGAGTAGGTATTGTTTAAAGCTGCTAAATTTATTATACAGCAATAGAAAGCTACTACATGAACATCTTTGGGAGTGGGATGGAACAGCTGAGATGGAGTTAGCATGTGGGGTCTATGTTTGCATCTGAATTTCTGCATTTGCTGTTGCTAAAGGACTGTGAGCTGAATAACCGAACAATGTAACCAGCGGGAAGTCTTCGAATGGGCAGTGCAGTCAACAGAGACAAAATGGATGCTTAGAGACAGACAACTGGGCATGTATTAGGGGCAAACTAGTGAAGCCTCCTAAAGAGGCCCTCCATGCCTAGAGACAGAACTTAAGCCACTACCTCACTGGACGTATGAAGTTGGAAGATGGTTATCTCTTAGGGGAGATTGTTGGGTGGTGTGAAGAATTATGTTTGAATACATAAAAGTTTTTGAAAAACCTTTATGTCAAAGACACCACTAACCAATATTTTGTTGTTCATAATCTCGATCCATGTGGGGAACTTGTTAAGAATGCAGATTTCCTGAACCCCACCCAAATCTACTAAATCAGATTTGCTAGAGGATGGGACTCAGAACTCTGCATTTTAAGATGCTGACCAGGTGACTCATATAAATGCTAATATTTGAAATCCATTGAACTAGTAATCCTTCACCTTCTGCAGTTAGAAAAATTAAAGATGGAGGTCCCCTGTATTTGTAATTTAAAAAGAAAGAGAAAGAAGGAGGGAGGGGGAGAGAGGGAGAGAGAGAGACAGAAGGAGGAGAAGGAAGGAGGATGAGGAAGGAGAACGAAATGCCTAATTATTAAAAAATGTGCATTGAAGATGTGCTCCATTGCCAAAGAGTAAGAGCCATGTGTACCACACAGAATATTTGACATCTCTGGGAAGCATCTTCATTCCCATTCCTCCTTCAACCCTACCAGGGTTAACTGCTAGAGCAGGTGGAGGTGACAAGAAGCTGAGCTCAAGCAGCCTGGTTGGCAGCTGAAGCACAGCAGGAAGGGACTTAGTTTCCTGCTTGTCTTCTCTTACTGGAATATAGTATTAGACCCTAAGACAAAGCTCAGATTGAACCAGTCCCCACCCTACCCTTTTTCTCCTTGCTTCTTTTCTGTAAGTCATGCTTTCAGTGTTTGGAGTCTGGCAGCTGCAAGGCATGGTTGCTAGGTAACAATTTCCCAGCACAAAGAACCCTCAGCTGGGAAGGTCAGGTCTGTCAGTGTGAAACAGCTGTACAGAATTTTTATTTGTCTTCCTCTTGTTTTGGTTAATCACAGGGCATGAAACCAGAATCAAACTTTTCATAGAAATGAAAAATACTGGAGGATACCAGTTCAGCTGCTGCTGCTTTTTTCTTTTTTTTTTTCTTTTTGCTGTTCATCAAATCACAGCCTTTCTATTGTGTCTCAATAGAGCCCCAACAAGCTTGGCAGGCAGCAGGTGGAGGCAGGAGGTGGAGGGGTCAGGTGTTTCTTAGCCTCTTAGCGTCTGGGTGGGGGAGGACATAGTTGAACCATGAGCTGAGAAGGTAACTCCCTTTTTCAAACTGCCTGGCAGTTTCATATTTCAGGATTCAGATTGCCAGATTAAATACAGAACACCCAGTTACAATCTGAGTTAAAGATAAACATTGAAAAACTCAAATGTAACTGTCTTTTTATTTGCTAAATCTGGAATCCTACCTAGTATGCAATCAATTTGGTGTGAATTTTGCATGGGGTTGATACCAAAAGAGTAATCAAAGTAGAGAGAGCCATTCTGATGCTGTTATGGAGGGTCAAGCCTCACATCTGGCTTGGCACTGTTTTGACAAGTATGCTAGAAACTGAAGCAAAGAAAAGGCTGAATCCATTTCTCTTGTGATCACCTTCCTTTATAGTTTTCCCTTAGATGCTACTATAGTGACTAAATATGATTGTCACACTCTGAAATAAAAACACATGATTGATAATCAGGAGGCCCAGGATGTAGGACTCAGTAGATGGACTGTAACCAGCTGTGTGACTTTGGACAAGTCACTGCTCTTTTAGGGCTTCTGTTGCCTTTCCTATGCTCTGAAAAAGGTTGGACTAGAACAAGGTTTTCATAGTGTGCTCCTCCTCCATCAACAGCATCAGCACCACTTGGGAATTTGTAGAAGTGCAGATTACCAGATTACATGATACCTTCTGAATCAGAAACTCTAGGGGTGGGGCCCTCAATCTGGTTTAACAAGCCCTGTGGGTGATTCTGATGCAAGCTCAAATTTGAGAACCAATGAGCTAGAGAATGTATAAGGGTCCTTTCAGCTCTCATTTTCATTAGTTTAGTTTACTGTTTGGCAAGACCCAGTGGTCAGCTGGTTATTTGAAATGGCATGTTCTCCTCATTCACACCCTCCATAGGGGTTTATTCCAAATTGGTTTGTCTGGGCTATATTTCATAGGACAGAAATCTATATAGCCTCTCTTATTTTCTTACATTCCCTTTCCTTTTTAGGCAGGGACTTCTAAGGACCATTTTGCCAAAAGACCAGTGTCAAGGTGAAGGTTTCTGGAAGGGTCAGCAAGGCTACCAACTGCCGTTTGCATGCTCCATCTCATCACTAGATTAAAGGCTATGTCTTTGGGAGTGTTGATAATGCAGGAATAACTAGCTAAGAACACATTTCAATCCACTTGGTTCTTTGAGCCACGGCTGCCTTCAATTCTGATTTTTTTTCCTTAAAACTCTGTTTTCTAAAGCCCTCCCCTGTTTGATTCCTGGTTCTTCCTATAGAACAGTATCAAACCCACTCCACTATCTTTATAAATACCTGATTACTAAGGGAGGCAAGCAGAATAAAGAGGAGAAACTCAGGGAGGTAAAATGTGTCCCATACCCTGTTTCTCACAGTTAACATCTAGTGGTGTTGTCCATGGTGCTGAATATAATTGTCAATTCTAACTTTGGAAATCTTTGTGGCAAGTGTTGGCAAAGTAGGGGGAATTGGATTGTTGTAGTAGTCTGTCCTTTGTTTCATTTCTCACTAGAGACAACCTAATGAATTTGATAATCACATCATGCCACTTAGTCAAGATGACCAAGGCAACTATATTGTTTTATGGGCCAGTGCCTTTCCCTGGTGTTTTTCCAGTGAGTAGCAGAGAAAGGTGTTCCTAGCTCTGGTAACTATATTTTATTCTGATAGGACTCTTTGTGAAGTGTGTGTTTACTTAAGAGCAACAGATCATTTTCCAGGTGCTGCACTGTAAATGTAAATGAGTGGAGGAACCCTAAGATATGAAGTTAGCAATCAAGAGTAGGACTCACAAATCATTTTAACCGTCAATCAACTTGAAGGGTAAGGAAACTCAAGAATGCTGCCTTCGTGCTGCATAGGCTATTCACAGAAAGCTGCTTAAATCTCCTCTGGGCTATGCTTGAGTGGGTGGATAGTAGGAATCACAGAATGACTGTAGAGGGGATTAGCCTAACCCTAACACTCTTTCCAGGCCTGCCCAATGGGCCTTGGTTTCTCTGCCTCCTTTGAGGTTCTCATTATGGCATAGGCTCTACTTTAATAACTTTAAGAGACAACTCCTTTGTGTCCATAGTGGTGATATATCCCACATAGGCATCTACTCTCAAATTCCAGTGTAATTTTATGGACTCTAAAATTAGGGATCAAAGTAGGAAAAGGGCAGATGCAAGGAGCCCATGGCTGTTACTCTAATGAGCCTGGGTTTGTTTAGGAGAGAATAAGGCAGGATGTATCCAATTCCAAATCTCTTTAAAGTGTCACAGTCAATTATAGATTGTCACCCTAAGAAAGTTACTAAGCCTCTTTGAGCCTTAGTTTTATCATCTGTAAAATGGGTACAATAATACTCTAGGTAGTATTTATTGAGTAATTACAATATCCCAGACACTATTCCTACTTCGGAAGTCTCTTGTGATAATTAAACATAGCTGTCACAGAGTCCATAGTGCATAGTAGGCACTCAGAACTGGCCTCTATTAATATTATTGTTGATTTTTAAAATTTGTTTTACTTCTGAGGGTCCTGGATTCAACTGGGCCATGCATGGTAGTTTGGACTCTCTTTTCAGCCAGGAGTTAATGCTGCCTAATGTTAGCTCTTAGCAAGTCTGAGATATTTGTCCCAGAAACCATACTTTTTCCAAAAAGTAAGTAAATACAACTAGTTTTTCCTATTTCTTGGCTCAGCACACACCATTGTTGTGTACTAATAACCTTGAGAGAGGACTAGAGCACTCCCTAAGATATGTGACTCCTTGGATTGAAGGTCAGAGTATCCACACAGGCAAAATCTCCTAAAGGACTGAGTCAGTTTTGTTCATCAAAATTCACACAAATATTTTTTTGCTCTTCTGTGGAATCAGGAGGGCTTTCCACATGGTTCAGTGGTAAAGAATCCGCCTACCAATACAGGAGACACAGGAGACATGGGTTTGATCCCTAGGTCAGGGAGATCCCCTCGAGAAGGAAATGGCAACCCACTCCAGTGTTCTTGCCTGGGAAATCTCATGGACAGAGGAGACTAGCAGGCTGCAGTTTTGGGGTCACGAAGAGTCAGACACAACTGAGTGACTGAGCATGCAGCACATGGCACTAGGAACCAGGGAAGGTATTTCTGGTGTCTTGAACTTGGTCTCTGTGTTCCTACAGCGCTATACTTAAATGGAATGCTCAGCCACTTTGGGACTAGAAGGATAATAGGATACTGGCTAGAAAGGCCAGCCTTGGTGTGTTTGGGCCACAAGTTCAATAACTTGTATCAAATACACAGTAATGATTCTCTGGGGACATTAACTCCGTGGGTGTTGCGATAATGGAACACTGACCTTCCTAACAGAGAACCTCACTTCATTGCATTGTTATCAGCTTTCCTCTATTGGAAAGAACCTCTTAATTGCTGATTTCATCATAACCCCAGGCACTTGTTTAAATTGCCAGCTATTTCCCTTCCATGGTGGAAGGGTCCCTCATACCCATCACATGATTAAAAGAAGCCTGGCAATCTGAGATTCCAAAGGAGCACCAAGCCTGAAGTTTTAGCACCCCTTCTCATCTTGTTCCCCCTCCCTTTGCTGCCTGCCTGCTGAACAGAGCTTCCAAAGCTTTGAAATAGATTTAATAGCCATTCATAGGATTTCTGATGGTGATAAAAGAAGTACTGTTCTGTTTTCAGCTGTCACTGTGCTTCCTCTTAAGGCTTGGCTACAGAGTTTACTACTAGATACCCATCTGCTCCCTGCCCAGAGCATGCCACTCTCTTCCCTTTGCCAACCAACCAGTATCATCCAGCCTGTTAGAAAGGAGTGGCCCAATAAGGAAGACTGAGGAGTAAGATGGCTCTGTGTGATGCTGCCTTACTTTGGAAGAAAATGGGCTCTGGTTGCACATAAAAAGCCACCTTGAATAGGGTGTAGATAATTGCCCAATTTAATGGGATTCTTATTAGGAGGAAGAGTAGCATAGTGTAGCTTGAGTGAGCCCTGCCTATTCTCTGGTACCGTGGAGATGTTAATCATGCAGCTCCTGGCAAGTCTGTCAGAGCTGAAGTGGATGATGTCACTGATATTCCAGCAAGCTCTTTGTCTGAGCGACTGCAGCACTCAGACAGCTGCAGAACAGAGCGCCAGGGAGCTGAATGTGTTAATAGGAAAAAAGCGCTTCCCCTCGTTCTTTCTTCCAGAGGGATGTTTTCACAAGGACCTTTGTGTGTTGTTCAGTACAGTGGCTGGTCTTATTGCTGATGATTCTCAGAGTCACCATGGAAAGGACATTATTAGGAACACAATAGATATAGATGATCATGCCAAGGTGTGGACCAGCAACGCTGGGCTGCTGAGCGTGCTTGGGTCAAAGGTTTCATTCCTTCATTTGGACTCTGTAACTGAACACAATATAAATAACTTGTAAATCTATATGATACGATGTGCAATACAATATACAGCACTTTTGAGCTCTTGCTATGTGTGTCAGGAATAGAGGCAGAAGTGTACTAGTTAACAGTGTGGGAGTCTGATTCTTGAAATCAAAGCACTTTGGGATTATATTCTGGCTCTTCCAAGTATTAGCTGTGTGAGTCTGGGCAGGGTACTTCCCCATTATAAGCCTCTTTTCCTATCTGTCATGGGGATCCTAACAGTAGGGAGGATTAGATGAGATAATCCATGCAATTAGCTCAGTGCCTAGCCAATTGTAAGCAAGTTAACTTAATTAACATTAACTTTATTGCTAATTTATTTATGTTATCTCACTTAGGTCTTCCAATCAACCTGGTGTGATAGCTACTATTATGATCCCTATTTTATAGGTGAGGAAACAGGGGTTCATACAGGTTAACTTGCCTAAAATCTCACAAATAGCAATTGGTTGAGCCGGACTTGCCCTCAAGCTAGCTGACTCCAGGGCTATTAGCTAATAAGCTCTACTGATGCAATTACAAAGGGCTGGGGAGCTGGAATTTGTGTCTCTCCTTAAGGGGGTCTCCACCTCAGCTACAAATTGAAATCATCTGGAAAAAATCAGAACAGAACACTGATGGCCCCTCAGGTGTGGGGGTGAGTGTTCACTGGGAAGATTCATGTTTTGTTTTGTTTTTTATCTTGATAAGAGTTTGTACTATACAGGTACATGCATTTGTCAAAACTCATCAAATGGTACATTTACAATCTGTACATTTCACTGAATGAAACAAATATTGAACTCTAATTATATGCTTACAGAAGTACTTAAGGGTGAAGTGTCTACAGCCTATTTTGAAACATATGCAGGAATAAGATGGGTTGATAGAGGGACAGGTATATGTTAAAACAATATAGCAAATGCTGATTATACGATCTAGGAGACACAGACTATTATGTGTTTGAATATGTTCAAAATAAAATGTTGGGAAAATAAATTAGAATCACTTGGGGAGCTTTTTAAAATGCTGATGAATAGGATCCCCTCAGAATTTCAGAAGTAAGTTAGTCTGGAGTAGGGAGCCCAGGTGTAGGTTTTAAAAAAAAACTCTCAAGGTGAATCTCAAGGACCTTTAAAACAAACACAATGTGCTCTGGACTCTCAAAGCCAACTCAACAATAAGTGTCCCAGCGTTCAAAACTTAAAGTGTCCTGATAACATCAGTCAGTGATAGCCCATCCCTCCTTCTCTCTTGTATATCTCCACTCTGTACCCTCTACCCCTAACTTCAAACATTTCCTCTAACTGAAAGCAGCACTGGGAAGAACTGTAATGAAGAGCATCAGGTAAATTATAGGTAGAAGCCACCTTCCTCTCCCATGCACTCCCATCCACTAGATTGTTGCCCCAGGTTCTGCCCTGATCCAAAGAGCTGACTCATTGTAAAAGATCTTGATGCTGGGAAAGACTGAGGGCGGGAGGAGAAGGGGATGACAGAGGATGAGATGGTTGGATGGCATCATCGACTCAATGGACATGAGTTTGAGAAGCTCCGGGAGTTGGGGATGGACAGAGGAGCCTGGCAAGCTACAGTCCATGGGGTCGCAAAGAGTCAGACATAACTGAGCAACTGAACAGCAACAACAAGGCCTCTACTTTGCAGCTGCTGGAGAGGCAGACACTCAACTTCTGGCTAAGTGGTAGACCAGACACTTAGAGCTGAACACAGGTTGTGGGATCATAGAAAAGTGAGCCCAAAGTTGCTTGGATTTTAGCTCTTGTCTTGCCGCCTCTTGTTTTTAAGGAGCTGGTGGGGGATTGTGTTATCTACAAGCATCATTTAGGTCTCTTCTAGAGGAGCAGAAATCCCAGGATCCCAGAGTTTCAGCCTGTGGGCTTTCCTAAGTGCACTGAGCATATATTTGCTGCCAATCCTACATAGAATTTCTCTCTCTCTCTCTCTCTCTCTCTCTGTCTCACCTCCCCTTTATTTCCCTTTCTGTCACCTCTCTCTCTCTCCCTTCCCCCTGTTAAAGTTTCGTGGATCTATAATGGCTTTTATGTGGGAAGGAACTCATGGAGTAAATGACCCATACGTTAAAGTCACATAAAAATATTTCCTTCTGCAATCAATGTGCCAGGGGTTGCAGGCTGCTGATTCAGCTGAGAAGCAGTGAACCAGGTCATTTTATCATTGATGTAACTCAGAGATGGGATTATTATCTCCCCTGAATATTTAAGGCAGTTCTGCCAGGAGAAGCAAAGACTCTTGAATTAGACTGACATATGGCCAAAGAAGCATTGTGTGGAAGTGTGTCAGACTACAGGGCAGTCATTTGGGGAACCAGTGTAGTCACCAGTAGTTTGGAGGGAAATGAAATGAGCCATATGCTAGATCAAGTCAAAACGGCTACTCTTGGAGTCTCCAAAATATAGGTAGGTATAATGTTCTAATAGCTAAACCTACTACTTGGGCCTGGCCAGAAACAAAGTTGAGTAGAGAAATAAATTTGCTTTTAATGGCTTCTCTCTACTTCTAAGCACTATGCATCCTGTTAACATTCCTGGCAACCCAAATTTGTCCAATGCCTTGGACCTGCCCTACTCCACAACTGTACTCAGGGCCAGGGTTTTCTAAAAGTTGGTAGACACTCCACCCATGATGCATGATATATTTATGGGTTTCCTAGATAAGTATTTCAAATTCTAATAGTTATATTTGGCTTTAGTTGTACTAGAAAAAATGGCACATCTGTCCTATTATTTCATCACTATTACTATTTAGGCTAATTTCTATGAGCAAAAAAATAGTTTTTTAAAAAGTGTATGTGGAGATGGAAAAAATTCTGAAGGTTATACTTGAATGACTGAAAATTAATAGAGCATGCTATAGACCAGTGGTTTTCAATCTGAGGTGATCTATTCCCCCCTCCCCACCCAACAATGGGATATTTGGCAATGTCTGGAGATAGTTTTGTTTGTCACAACGTGGTGGGAGGGGTACTACTGGCATCTAGTAGGTATAGGGATACTAATAAACACTCTAATGCATAGGACAGTTCCCCCACCCCCTGCAAGAAAGAATTATCTGGTCTCAAATGTTAGTAGTGCTAAGGCTGAAAAACTCTGCTGTAGACCCGTACTTATCAGAAGGGCCTATGAGTCAAATAGGAATATTGTGAAAGTGCAGCTTCTGATTCAGGAAGTCTGAGGTGAGGTCTGAGATTCTGCGCTTCTGAAAAACCTTTAGGTGATGCTATTATTGCTGTTCCATGGACCACATATTGAGTATCAAGGACCTGTAACTTCCCTCTTTCTCCCTCCACCAAATGCCATTGAGCTAGAGTTCCATACCCTCAAGGCTCTGCTCAGGGAGGGTTTGGTTATTCTGAGAAACAACTAAGGAGTGATGGCTGAAAATAGATTAATGTGTTTTCTTGCCATTTAGCAGGGCCATCAAAGTCTTAAACCAAAGATTAATTTGGTTGATACTTTCAGGAACTAAGCATAGCCAAAAAGAGAGATACATTTTGCTCTGGGGTACCTTTTGGAGAATAGACAGAATTTTCCATAAAAGGCAGGCACACCTAGGCTGGGTTTGTAAAAATGGTTTGTTTTGTTCATTTTCATTTGCCTGGCACCCAGCACAGTATCAAGCTCAAAGTAGATGCCCAAAATATGTCTGTTGAACCTATTGACAAGTTATACATAGCTCTATCCTCAGATATGCAGATGACACCACCCTTATGGCAGAAAGTGAAGAGGAACTCAAAAGCCCCTTGATGAAAGTGAAAGTGGAGAGTGAAAAAGTTGGCTTAAAGCTCAACATTCAGAAAACGAAGATCATGGCATCCGGTCCCACCACTTCATGGGAAATAGATGGGGAAACAGTGGAAACAGTGTCAGACTTTATTTTTCTGGGCTCCAAAATCACTACAGATGGTGACTGCAGCCATGAAATTAAAAGACGCTTACTCCTTGGAAGGAAAGTTATGACCAACCTAGATAGCATATTCAAAAGCAGAGACATTACTTTGCCAACAAAGGTCCATCTAGTCAAGGCTATGGTTTTTCCTGTGGTCATGTATGGATGTGAGAGTTGGACTGTGAAGAAGGCTGAGCGCCAAAGAATTGATGCTTTTGAACTGTGGTGTTGGAGAAGACTCTTGAGAGTCCCTTGGATTGCAAGGAGATCCAACCAGTCCATTCCGAAGGAAATCAGCCCTGGGATTTCTTTGGAAGGAATGATGCTAAAGCTGAAACTCCAGTACTTTGGCCACCTCATGTGAAGAGTTCACTCATTGGAAAAGACTCTGATGCTGGGAGGGATTGGGGGCAAGAGGAGAAGGGGACGACAGAGGATGAGATGGCTGGATGGCATCACTGACTCGATGGACATGAGTCTGAGTGAACTCCGGGAGTTGGTGATGGACAGGGAGGCCTGGCGTGCTGTGATTCTTGGGGTCGCAAAGAGTCGGACAGGCTGAGTGACTGATCTGATCTGATAGATAGCTATTAGAACAACAAAGGAAAGTATCTACTGGGGCAGAACACTGCCATGAACCTCTTCAAGGTCAGAAAGGAATGCTCTTTGGTATCTTTTTATGTGAATGAGTATCATTAAACTAGATGCATCCTCCCAAAATATACTTCTTACCCCTTGGATGGCAGCAGGATCACTTAAAATGTTTCTTGTTAGAAATCTTTGGAGCAGGTTAAGTGTGTATGTGGTGGGCATTTGGGGGGCACTTTACCTGTTCCTTTTTCAGAAAGGAAGCTTTGTGGTAAAGGATTGAAGACCCCAGGACCTACGAGAAGAAACTGGGCCAAAGACGGGATCGAGCCATCAGGGCACCTCTTCCCACTACCTTTGACTCTTGGAAATGTGTGTGGTTTGACATGTGCCAGCCATAGGGCCACCACTGTGCCACACGCTTCCTTTCGTGGACCTGCCACACACCAGAAAGTACCCCTTTGGGAGTCATTCCCTTGGATAATACAGGTTTTCTAAAAGTTCTTGTTAAAATATATGGAACTAGTATACAGAAAGAATAGATTGGTTGCCTAGAGCTTGGGAAGTTGGAGGGATTTTGAGAGTGACTGCTAATAGGTACAAGGTTTCTTTTGTTTGGTTTTAAATATTTTTATCTATTTATTTATTTGGTTGCATTGGGTCTTAGTTGTGGCATGCAGGATCTTCAATCTTCTTTGTGGCATGCAAACTCTTAGTTGCAGCATGTAGGATCGAGTTCCCTGACTAGGGATTGAACCTGGGCTCCCTGCATTAAGAGTGTAGAGTCTTAGCCACTGAACCACCAGGGAAATCCCTAAGGTTTCTTTTTGGAGTGATGGAAGTGCCCTAAAGTTGATTGTGGTCATGGTTGCACAGCTTTGTGACTATGTTAAACCTACTGAACTGTATACTTTAGATGGGTAGTTGTATAGCATGTGAATTCTCTCTCAATAAAGCTGTTATAAAAATACATAAATATATGAATTAAATTAGGAGATACAGATTAAGAGATAACCAGGGGAACCTTAGTGGACTTCCCTGGTGGCTCAGATGGTAAAAGGGTCTGCCTACAATGTGGGAGACCCAGGTTTGATCCCTAGGTTGGGAAGATCCCCCTGGAGAAGGAAATGGCAACCCACTCCAGTACTCTTGCCTGGAAAATCCCCTGGACAGATGGAGGAGCATGGAGTTGCAAAGAGTTGGACACAACTGAGCGACTTCACTTTCACCTTTCACTTTCAGGGGAACCTTGGAGAACCTCATGTAAGGGAGAAAAGATGGTTCCCATCCACACATGGAAACAAGAGATACAGGGTAGTAATCAGGATTCTTCAATTTTCAATTTCCATAAACTCATATCTACTCTCTTGAATCCAGTTGCCAGTAACCCCAACTGTTATCAACGTGTTCCAACATTAGATTGATAGGAGCTAGGAAATATTCAAATGTAGTGAACAAAAAGAGTCAGGTCCCCTAAGATAAAATAATCATGGCATAATCAATAAAGCATAGGGTTTGGCACTACCCTGTGGTTCTGGAAGGTCTTTAAATTCAATCAGGCCACTTGGACCATTGTTTTCCACAGAGAGCTGCAGGACCTGAGGCCTGAGAAAAATGGATATTTTTTTTTTTTTCATTGAAATGGAGACTATGGTTTTGGAAAAGGCAATGTTAAAACCACACTTATCTCATATAGCCTGGTGGCTAAATGTTCCAAAACCACAGAGGGAGAACCCCTGTCTCTCCACATGTGGCTTTCCATGAACCCACTGTAATTTTAATAGTTTTCCACGTCACAGATGAAGCATAAATGGCAGGGTCACTTCAATAAATGACTTCAATAAATGTGTTTGAGAAAACAGAAATGACAGGGCGTGGGACCTAGATCCCCTATTCCTACGGCTGAGCTCATGCGAGTTGAACATGCAGTTATCAATAGTATGATTTTGAATGCAATAATGAGCTCTCTCACCCTCCAACTTATGTCTTGGAAATGCCTTGGAAGGAAAAATAATGCATTTAGCTATTTAGCAAGATTATGTTTACATCTTGCTATAAATAAAGGGTCTTAGGAGTAGGACAGGATGGCTTGTTTAACTCAGGAAAAGAATGGCTGTCCTAGGAAAAGAATGACAACTAGGAGTTTGGGGGCTAACAAAACAAATTGGTCTTTTTCTCAGTTTTGCTCTAAGCTTCCCCTGATTACTGTGACCAGTAATTCTTGGACTTGGAAATATAAATTGAGAAGGGGCTATTACTGCGACCCAGTATTGTGAACCTGCTGCCAGCAGCCACTGAGTAATCTACTACACAGTACATTGTTATTTGTGACTCCCTTAGGCCCCATTAGTGCAAGAGAAACCTAGGACAAAGGAAAGACTACAAGAAGACAAAGGAAATAAGCATTCAGTAGAGTTATTAAATATGTATTTCACAGCAAGGAATTATCTCTATTGGACTCCAACTGGAGGCAGTCCAGCATTTGGCCTGCAACTGACCCTGGGTACAATAAAACCCCAAATTTCAAGAAAGCATTGTGGAAACTCCCCTGATTGAACTCATCTTGCTCTGTAGAAGACAGTGGGTTATTTACAAGGCATATCCTGCCACGTTCTCTTTCCTGCTACGAGGATATTTTATCATCTCTCCAGATTTCACACCAGGGTCAGTCTCATTTGGCTCTGTTTTCTTTGTGTCTGCAGATCTCAAATTGTCAGGGAACATCTTGTCAGGAAAAGGCCAGATGGGCAGACAGGGAAGTGATCCAGCCCCCGAGGAAATAAAGTGCTCAACCTGTCTGCACTCCCTTGGGGCACCGGAGTGAGGGGCCAGACAGACAGGGACACAAGAGGAGGTTCCTCCAACTTCACTCAGAGCTGCAGAAACCTGGGCCACAGGAGCACTTTTGGAGTGTAGGGAGCAGGAAATTCCAATTTCCATGTTGTGAGCTAACAGGATGAAATCTGATACCACCCTCCCTATGCTCTGGAAATGAACTCAGTCCTCTCTTTGAATTGGGGTCTTGGAGCCACAGAACCTCATAATGCAATTTTCACTCCCCAGGCCCTTGTAAGAGGCAAAGTGAAATACTGGTGATACGTGGTCTAATTAAGGGCTCAAACTGAAGGGAGCTCTTACTAGTTTTACATTTTGATTCCTGAGAGATGTTTTTCTCTGGCAATCACATGGCAAACAGATTTTAGACAAAAGCAATTCAGAGTCATTTTGGCACCCTCAACACCTAGCAATGTTTGATACGTGGTGCTTAGTAAATGTGTCTTTATAGAGTAAGCCTGACTTCTGGCATTAACCTCTCCTTATCGATTTGGAATATAAGCACAGATGCCATCCCTTCCATGGTCTCTGAATTGATTATGCCCTGGGGGCCTGGAAAATATCTAAGTAAAACAGACAGGAAGAGTTAAGCATTGTTAGCCAGGGAACCATGCTTCTGATTGTTCTGAGAGCTGATTCTGGGGTAAAATCTAGTTGGCTTGCTCTTCTCAGCCTTGGCCCTTAGCCCAGTGGTTTTGACCCACAGCTGTGTCTCTGGACTGATTACTTTCTACAGTCTTATTGGGTTTCCTGATTGCTATCCCTGTTCCCTGTCCCATGAGCTGAACATTAGTCCACAGATGTCAGGGGAAGAGACTTGGCTTTTACTGTCTAATTGCTTTAGTGGTGATAAGTCAGAGTACAGTTCTGGGTTAAGGAGTCCCAAATCAACTTACCTAGAAAAGGAGCAGTCAGAGAGCAAGGTCAAGTTCTAAAGGCCAGGGTTGAAATCCACAGGCCAGGGAGCTGAGAAGAGAGTAGAGACAACTCACTGGATTTAAGTTTGGAAACGTAGGATAGGTTATGAAGATTCATTTCATGACATTATGCTAATGATGTATTCAATCAATGGTTCTCAACCTAGGGATGATTTTTCTAGGGGGCATTTAATAATGCCTAGACATATTTTTGATTGTCACAACTGTGGGAGTGCTGCTATCATTTAATGGATAGTGGCTGAGGATGCTGCTAGACATCCTACAATGCAGAAGACAGCCCCGCACAGCAGAAAATTATCCAACTCAGATGTCTGTATTACAGGCACAAGATACAGGTTATAGATCACAACTATATGAAATATTAAAAAGATACTGGATCACTTCTCAGTCTTTTGAATAAGATCAAGTGTAGTATCTGCTCTTATGAGTTTAATACCTGATACGTCCTCTATCTGAGAACAGTATATTAAATGGATTTTGGGAGCAGGGACTTGGAATAGGAGCTTGCTCCATCCACTCCAAGCATCAGCCTGGTATTTCAGTACTTCCAGGAATGGTGCATCCTCTCCGGGGACAAAACTGCCAGCCCAAATGAAAGTGCTGTTCTAAACTCGCAGGCAACTGGATTTTTGAAGCCCTGGCACTCAGGTCTGAACTATCAGGGTCAGTCTCATCAGGCTCTATTCTCATTTCTCATGCCTCACACCCATCTCTTCTCTGTTGTCCAAGCTCCTCCCATATCTCCTGAAAAAAAAAAAAAAGATACTGAAAGGATACACATCATAGTTATCATAGGGGAATGTTTAGGTGGAAGGATAATGCATATTTTTTTCTTTTCTCTGGTCTGTAAATTCTCTAACATAACTATGTTGCTTTTAAGTTTTAAATTGATTTTTAATTACATAAATAATATCTGGACACTTTGTGCTTGTAAAATATTACGGTATTACAGATAAAACTGTGAAGATGTCTTTGACCAATCTGGTTTCTTCCACCTCAGACCCCTTTCCAGAGATAACCAGTTTTGTGGCTACAACTTTTCAGAGCTTTATCTATACTTTTATACATATATTGTGTGTAACTATGGAAATACATCTACTGTGTCATTGGTTTTTACAGATTCATAGTATGCTATAGTTTATCTATTTCCCTACTAAATAACATTTAGTTTGCTTCCAGTCTGGGGTTATTATGACAAATGCTGCATTGTACATGCCTCCTTGAACATGCTTGCCAGGGTTTCCAAAAGGGTAGAAAAATTGCTGGGTTATGGAAAAAACACACATTTAAAATTTTATCAGTGACAACCAATTGCCTTCCAGAGAGCTGACAAATTTAATTTCCTGAAAACCTCACTAACACTTGATATTTTTTGGGTTTAAACCTGAATGAAACTTTTGGCCAACCCAACAGTTTGTTTTTCATGTTTGCCAATCAGATAGTTGAGAAATAGTGTAATTCTTTTGTTTTAGTTTTAATTTGCATTTCCCTTGTTACTGCTGAGATGGAGCATCTCCCTCAAGTATTTGTTGAATCTATCATATATTCTCCTCAGTGATGTTCACACCCCTTGCTCACTTTTATAAGACCTTTCCAATAGTTTTTTTAAAAAACAGAAGAGAGCAGGATCAGGTTGCACAAAAACACAGAAATCAGTCTACCAAGTGTCTTGTCTGTCCTTCCTCCCTAACACAGATCCTGAATCCCACCCAGACCAAAATGACCCCTTTTTGCCATTACTGAGAATTCAAGAGCATAGCTATATTAGGAAACAAATTAGCAAAGCCCATTCTCACCACAGTTCTGTGTTTCCCTGGACTGTGAGCCTTTGCTATGCCAGCATCTTGATAACTGAATAGCCAGCAGGTACTGCCAGTCAGATTCGCTCCAGTCAAATACAAATCTGATATGTGACGAAGCATAAAGGAGCATGAAAGGCAGCGTGTGAACTGAATGTTATCTGCTGCCCGTGCAAATGGCAATTAGGACCATTAAATTTCAGTTAATCCTCATTAAGAACATCTGTTGTCTAGCCCACATGAGAAAACCAAAGATGGGGTTGGGTGATTGTGCCCACTCCCAATAAGTAGTTGTATCAACGAGTTTCCTGCCCACCCTCAGGCATAAACTGAAAGAGATGTGGCAAGGGAAAGTAGGAAAAGTATAACATCTGATACATACTAAGGAATAAAACTGGATGTACAGCATCTTCAGGACTCGAGTATTATTTGAAACCAGAGTGCTTGTAAGCTATGGCCCTTGTGGCAAAGAAGATGAATGATTAGTCCTAGTGAATTTCAAGATCACCAAATGGGGGTTCCAGAGTCTCAGCCAAAACTGGCTCTTGAGTGGTCCTCTCTGCTCTTTTGGTTGCTCTATCCCATACACCCTCCTACTCTGTCCACTGGGGTCCTGATCTTTGCCAGGGGACTGTGAATACAAACCAATTCAAATCACCACTACCAACATGTTGCTTGACTGCCATCCTCCTGTCTCATATGTACATGGCATCTTCTGCCTTATCAGTCTCCCAGTTGGCTTGTATCTGTGATGGAGCAGATGTTCTCACCAGTTCCAAAGAGGTATTAGGGGAAGGGGAAGGACTTCTGCACCTTTGTCTGAGTTTAGGCAGGTTAAGTTCTTCCTTACCATCAACTACTATGATGATGATTTTCTTTTCTAAGTCAGTGGCAGGGGATGGGGAAGTCAGATAGGTAGACAAGTAGTGTAAATTGTGTTCCTTTGTATAGGCGTCATGTAGCTCACCTTGGTAGCCTTACCACAGTTGTAATTTTCCATTTGTTTGGGTAGCCATTTGATCAATATGTTTGCCCTACCAGCATGTAAGTAATGTGGGTGCCCAAACCATGTCTGTTTTTGTTCATCAGTGTACCCCCGGCACTTGGCATGGCATCTACCATATAGGTGCTAAATATAATTTTTTGACCAAAAAAGCCAAAAAGTTGTGATTCGGATGTTTTTAAAATGAAGAAAAGCCAGGTATTCAGGCAGGAGTATATGAAGAGGCAGGGGCTTCCCTGGTGGCCCAGACAGTAAAGAATCCGCCTGCAATGTGGGAGACCCAGGTTTGATCCCTGAGTCAGGAAGACCCCCCCGGAGAAGGAAATAGCTACCCAGTCCAGTATTCTTGCCTGGGAAATCCCATGGACAAAGGAGCCTGTGGGCTGCAATCCATGGGGTCGCAAAAAGTCAGACATGACTGAGGGACTAAGCATGCACACACACGTGGGAAGAGGCATTTTTGAAAGGTACGGCATCTTACCATCTCTCTACTCTCATCCCAGGGAGACATCTCACCCTGTGAGTCTGCCTTTGTATAAGGCTGTCCCTTGCCACAGTCTGGAGAAGGAAATGGCAACCCACTCCAGTACTCTTGCCTGGAAAATCCCGTGGATGGAGGAGCCTAGTAGGCTACAGTCCATGGGGTTGCAAAGAGTTGGACATGACTGAGCAACTTCACTTCACTCACTTCATACTTTATCACTGGAGAAGGAAATGGCAACCCACTCCAGTATTCTTGCCTGGAGAATCCCATGGACAGAGGAGCCTGGCAGGCCGTGGTCCACGGGGTCTCAGAGAATCGGACACGACTGATGTGACTAAGCACGCACGCACTTGCCACAGTCATCCCCTAACTCGTCAATAGTGCTTTCATCTAGGAAGGTTGTGAGTGATCGAGAATGAAGCCTACCTTTGATAGTTTTCTATTTTCCTGTGATCTCAACACCACTGTCTTCTCCACAACAAATGCTCATTAGCAGGCACAAGCCTATCTTGCTCCTTGGGGCCTAAGGGTAAAATTGTGCCTTCAAGTTATATAGCTGAGATTGCCAGTGGAGGTAGGGACTGAATACCCCAGGGAACTATATTTACATTAAAATTGAAACAAGGACATACCAGTACATTTCTTGTATCATAATTGCTCCTAAAGTCTGCCAAAATATCACTCAGTGTCTCTCAAAGAGAATTGACATAGAAGGAGAAAGGTAATGCAGATGCTGGAAATGGAACAAAGATGGCATTTTGAACAAACTTTGACTCAAACTTTGATTCTAGAGAATTCTTATAAGATAGTGATGCTTTCTCCACCTCTTCTCAACCATTCCATTTTATCTCTTCAAACCCTGCTCTTTTCCCACAATCCTTTTCTTGACCTCTTATCTATTACTGTGAATTCTTGCAAGGCCTTTCTTATGTTTCTGTCCCATTGACAGAAAAAAGAGGATTCTACCTGAATCCCTAGCCTTTCCCATATGACCCAGGATCCTGATACAGAAATGAAGAGCAAGCTGAAATCATGAATGTTTTTACCACAGCAGCTCCATGGTTGCTACTAACTGGAATACCTCTTTTTCATAAAACCCAGAGATTTCCAGGGAGACCATTGCTAATCCCTTAAACTCAAGACATAGATAAAGCAGTTGGCTTGGTTATCACTAATTTCATTTTCATGCTTATATTTGCCATCATTCACTGAGGGACAAAAACAAGTCAGCTATGATAAGGGTAAACCCTGGATTAGCATTGTGTATTGTAGCTGTAAATTTTGCTGTAAATGAAAGGTACAAATGATTTGAAATCAGTTATAGAGGAAACAAGAAGCTACAAATGAACCTTTGATGGAAAATAACTTGTTTATTTCCTTAGCTGGGTATTTGGGATTGGTTTATGTTTCACATTTTATAAGGAGATAGTTCCCAATGGATCTGAAGATTGGGTTTATAACAGTTTAAGAGCTTAGCTGAAATTAACAAAACCAAACTTCAAAAGGTGTAGAAATGAAAGCAAGAGTTTGAAGTCTAGCTATTTTAAAGATACTGACAATTTCCCCTCTTAGAAGCATGAAACTTTTTCGGGTCAAAGACTTTACTCATCACCCAGTTTCATTTACCATGCAAAATAAAACCTCGTCTTATTGTAAGTTATCTTTTAAACTTTGAACATCTCCCAAGCAAGAAACTCATTACTTTTTATTGTCTAAAAAAAACACACATAATATGTAGTCCATTATCATTTCTTCAGCATCAATTCTTCAGCACTCAGTTTTCTTCACAGTCCAACTCTCACATCCATACATGACCACTGGAAAAACCATAGCCTTGACTAGATGGACCTTTGTTGGCAAAGTAGTATCTCTGCTTTTGAATATGCTATCCAGGTTGGTCATAACTTTCCTTCCAAGGAGTAAGCGTCTTTTAATTTCATGGCTGCAATCACCATCTGCAGTGATTTTGGAGCCCCCAAAAATAAAGCCTGACACTGTTTCCACTGTTTCCCCTATCTATTTCCCATGAAGTGATGGGACCACATGCCATGATCTTTGTTTTCTGAATGTTGAGCTTTAAGCCAACGTTTTCACTCTCCTCTTTCACTTTCATCAAGAGGCTTTTTAGTTCCTCTTCACTTTCTGCCATAAGGGTGGTATCATCTGCATATCTGAGGTTATTGATATTTCCCCTGGCAATCTTGATTCCAGCTTGTGCTTCTTCCAGTCCAGCGTTTCTCATGATGTACTTAAGATCAACTAAAATCCTAGGGCCACTGTTAATATCCATTTTGTTTCATCTTATACTGTTGAATGTGGAGATTTAAACGTGGAATTTTATTGAATGTCTTAAATATACTCTCTCCTAGAACTCAAAGGAGTGTTAGAAATCCTTTGTTTTGGCCCATCAGTCCTGCCTTTAAACTTTTTTCTAAATCTTGATTCTGTCATCCAACATCAATCTCTTTTGGCAAGGCCCTTGAAATAAGACTATAACTTGTACTGATATTCAACCCCCAGTTCTTCAATTTACCAACAAATACATAACCAAGACCTAACTTCAAAAACTGCAGACTCACATTTTATTTTTGTGGCATTTCTCCTCCCTTACCTGGAGAATTCCTATTCACCTACTGAGACCCATTTCAATTGCTACCTCCTCTGTGAGGTGTTGGGGCTTCCCAGGTGGCTCAGCACTAAAGAATCTGCCTGCAATGCAAGAGACACAGAAGATGTGGGTTCGATCCCTGGGTGGGGAAGATTCCCTGGAGGAGGAAATAGCAATCTACTTAGAGTATTCTTGCCGGGAATATCCCATGGACAGAGGAGCCCGGGTCAGCAGGTGGACGGTGGTGACTATCGACTGAGGAAGACTGTGAGGTTGGGTAGGAACTCAGTACAAGAGTGTTGCGAGGCATGAGCCATAAGCTCAGGAGGCAATGTTTTGCCAACCCTGGCCCAGGGCATAGTCAGTACTCAAGTATGTTTTTAAATGTATTTTTGCATCCACACCCTAAGATGTCTACTTTATCAAAAGAAAAGTAAATTGGGCATAGCTTGTGTCAACCCTTGTTTGTGTCTACTATCATAATTTCTCTAGAGTATTCACAAACAATATTCTAATAACCCTTTTAAGGTATTTTTTCCTGGGTACCAACATCAAGTTAATTATTGGTTTGTATTTTCTGAGATATACTTCTTGCCCTTTTCAAAAAGTAGGACAACATTTTCTCGTCTTTAGTCTTCTGGCGCCTCTTCCATTTTCCAAGAACTTTCCAGGTGGTGGTGACTCATTTGGAGAAAATGGCCCTTTTCACTCGGACCTTTCAACAGCATTGTTTGTAATGGTCAGGGGCCATGACTAGGAGAGCTGTTTCTTGGAAAATGTCTATTTGAATTGGGCAAATCAGAGGCTGAAGTCAGGATGGCCAATAAATGTGTTATTGACAGAGGCCTGGCCTAGAAAGACAGCCAAGTCTAGGGAGGCAGTTTTCTCTGAACCTTGGCCCAGCAAGCATTTCAGATGGCTCTTCCTGTCTCTCTTTCCTTCCCCTTCTCTTGGCTCCATATTCTCCTCTTGCTCTAGTTTGTCTCCTCTGAGCTGAATTTGGATGGCTAAAGTGTAACCTCAGCACAAAAATGACCAGAAAAATGCACATCTGCCCTTGAGTTCCAGATGAGGACCTAGGTCAGTGACTGTTAGTGACAGAGAAAATAAACAAAATGGTTTCAAGAAATTGCAGATATTAGGTTAATAATAGATACACTTCAGCTGTATATATGTGAAAAAGAGAATATCAGCTATGTAGATACATACAAAAAGTACAGTAAAATGATGATTCATTAGAATACTAAAAGCAACAGATTTTTTCTGAACCTACCATGTGTCCAGTCCTGTGCTAGACACTGAGAGGAGACAAAGAAATGATCTTAAAGATGTTGCAGTAATTTTGTAAAATCTTCTACCTTAATAAGTCTTCCCTCATAGCTCAGTTGGTAAAGAATCTGTCTGCAATGCAAGAAACCTGGGTGCGATTCCTGGGTCAGAAAGACCCCATGGAGAAGGAAATGGCAACCCACTCCAGTATTCTTGCCTGGAGAATCTCATGGACAGAGGAGCCTAGTGGGAGCCTGGTCCATGGCATTGCAAGAGTCGGATATGACTTAGCGACTAAACCACCACCTTAATAAGAGAGTGGCAAATAGCCAAAATCTGGTGTTCAGGCTTTTTTTTTTTTTAAGAAGGCTTTTCTTGAACAAAATTGGAACCAAAATATAAGTGAATTTTTAAAAAGGCTAACCTTCAATGACCGGAAAATGAAATTCATCTAAACTCTCTGTTCCAACTATGGATTAGTTAAATGACCCTTGATCTGTGTACACACAAAGAAAATGACATTGCTGAGACTGCAGCTTGTCTCCCCACCCAGCACTGTGGTTGCTTTGCAGAAGCTGCAGCAAGTCTGATTTTTATTTGGACTGGGAAATCTTATCATGCAGGTTCAGCCTAGCTCAGGTTCTTGTCCCTGTCAGTGTGAATCTTACCATTTATTTGGTCAGAGGTACAGTGAGAAGTGGGCCTTCAGCCCTCTAAGGGGCTGTGCCCTGTTGCTATAAACCATTGAAAGCCTGATTCCTGATCCCAGCAGCTCATGCAAGGGACAAATGTAAACAGGAGCTGCTTTGCTCTCAGTGGAAAGGTTTGAGTTGAGCTCCTTCCAGGCGATCACACGGGCTGCCATTTTATACAGTCTATTTCTGTCTTCCTGTACACATCCCTCAATTTGCATTCCTGCTTAAACTTGCCACTAGTCCTGCCTCTCTGTGTGGGAGGTGGAATGGATTTGAAGAAGGGAAAAGAAAAGCCTTTTTGTGAGGAGGGGGAGAATACAGGACTTTCACCGGCTGTTCCTCCTGGGTATCTTGAGAGAAGCATTTTGTCTCCTGGCTTCCTTGAGGGTTGTCATAGAAGCACTCATTTAGCATGGGTATAAGCCTTACTTCTTTATGCATTTGACTTTTGGCTGAGTTTGAACCAATTTGGCTCATTAAAAAATGGCGATTTGTGTAATGGGAAGGTGAATGGCAAGAAGAAGGTGGAAACAACTTTAAAGATGGTTTACATGAAGAGAGTGTTTCAAGGGACCATCAAAAGCCCTCAAATATCTTTCAGCAGATTTTAAGGAGTATGAATTGTCTACTATTAGAGCTTTATTCCTTAGGGTTCAGTTATGGTCCTCTCTAGGCATTACCTCCGAGGCTGGGCGGGATGCACTATTAAGCTATGAACACTCTAGCATGATTTAGCTTATCAGAAATTTGCAGGCAACTGATCCTTTCCCAGCAACCAGTTGGCGTTCCTTGCCAGTACATTTGACTTGGATGATGTCCCCCATTCTTAAGGGAAACTAATTTAATTGTTTAAATTCGCAATCTTAACAGACTCAAAAAGCAATTGGTATGAGTCAAAACTTGGAATGGCTAAGCAGTTTAGATACTTGTATAAACAAGGTCCAAAAGTCAATTTTTCAGGCCATTAAATGTAGGTCAGATGCAAGAAGAGAACTAAATTGTGACAGAAGGGACTCAACCCAAAAATGTCTACCAGACTAGCAGCTCCTTGAGGATGGGAGCTGTGTCTGTTGCTTTCTGTATCCCTGACAGTTACCATGGTGGCTGCCTTCTCACAAGCACTCAGTGAGTGCTATTCAGGAAGTAAACACAGTCAGAACAAAGAACAATTTTTTGACGGAAGGGTTGATTCTGGAATGTATTGCCAAATAATTTTGGGGAGTCCTTTATTGCAGAGATTTTATGAAAGAAGGTAGGTACTACTATGCACAGAATGTGAAAGTAAAGTGCTCTATAAGGGCAGAGAAAGACAGTGGATTTTCCTTCTAGTTCTTGAGTGCTATGAAATAGGGTGAAGATAGTTCGTGTAGGGTGTCTCTTTTTGTCTGTCTGTCTCTGTTTTTTGTTTTTTTCTTTGCCAAAACCTAATTTATTTTACCAGCTTTTCTTTTTTTAAACTTTCTTTTTATTAAACGACAGTTGATTTACCATGTTGTGTTAAATTTTGCCAACTTTTCTTGGCCCCACCTTATTTCCCCTTAGGTCACACAGCTTTTGCAAAATAATTATAATAATTTGCATTCATATAGCATTAGTGCTTTTCAAGGCATTTTCTTACACACTTTCTCTTTTTGTTCTGAATTTGAAAAAAACCCACTATGAAGCAGTCAAAGTAGTATTAGTTTCATTTTTCAGATGAGGAATCTGTGGTATAAAGTATTTAAGTGACTTGCTCATGATCACATTGCAATGTGTGACTGAACCAGAACTAGAAGTCAATCCCTTGGTGCAATATCACCCCAAGTCTCAAAATTCAGGAATGGAGGTTTGTTAGGAAAACAGCAAATAGTGCTATTGTCTTCATGGTTATAATCCTCATACTTTTTATATTGTTTCAAAGTCCTTCTTTATACTCCTTTCTAGTCCTATGAGCATGACATTTAAGAAATTGTCAAATCAGACATTATAGCAACTGTAGGGTATCAATTTATCCTCAGCTTTTTTTCCTTCAAATATGAAGTGCACACTTAAATACATTTCAAACAACATTGGGTAGGACATCTTTCTGTCTCTGCTTAAGCCAGCTGACACAGAAGTCTTCTGAAATATATTGTCCCAGAGTACATCTTCTCTTTCTCTTAGAGCTTCCTTTGACAGTTATGGCAAGAGAACCTCTTGCTGATATTTCATTGAGTCTTTTCCTTCCTGGAGTTGGCAACTTTCTCACACAGATTCAAGAGGCAGCAGGTCTAGTGTAATTACCAGTCCAAACCCTATTTGGTGTCCCAGAATGGAATGAGTAAAGGCAGTGTTGTACTGGAACCATGGATGAAGCTGGACCTCAGAGCCTGTGAAGGATGCCAGGACTAGAAGAGCCAAGAACTTTGCAAAAACCAGAGGTCTAGGCAGGCTGTGAGTCATTAACCAAAAAAACAGTTAGGAACTAGGAAATAAGCTTCTACTGGGGTTAAAGCAAGGCCAAGTGTCAAAAACTCTAAACAGCAATGAACAATGGTAACAACAACAATACCACTCTAGAAAATGAGATAAATTCGGCTTTCGCCCAGAAGCCTGCTAAAATTGAACTGATTTTAGGGAGTGGCCAGCCTGAGATCCATAGGTGGGAGTAAGGAGGCCATCTTTACAGGTGGGGAGTGGACAGTGTGGTGGTCACAGCAAAGGTGCTTCCTTGACTGTCAAGAAATGCTCTAGAGTATGGTTTCTCAACCCTGGTACTATTGACATGTTTGGTGCAGGGATAGTTCTTCTGTTGTGTGGCGTTGTTCTGTGCATTGTATGATATTTAGCAGCATCTCTGACCTCTACCCACTAGATGTCAGTAGCATCCATCCAACCTGTCACAACCAAAAATGTCTCCAGATAATGTCCAATGTTCCTTGGGGAGTTAGGAGGAGATAAAATGGCCCTTGGTTGAGAACCACTGCTCTCAAAGCCATGGATTGTGAAAGCTTTTTGGTCTGAAGCCTTCTAGGGTCCACAGGCTTCTAAATTATCTTCAGAGCAGGAAATCTAAGGTAGCAGGTATAAGGATATGTTGGGAAGTTAATCCCAACAGATGTTCTTTCACATCCAGTGCCAGGCTCATCTCTTCCATTAGGCACTATTGCAGTTCCTAAGAATATTGAGCCCTCAGAATTTTCTTGAAATCCTACTTAATTGCAAACTGAAGGGTAGATTTCCTCATGGCTTTCATTCCTGGTTTACATGCAAATTGGGACAAATGTGAAAATATATTTTGCAAATGAGTTCTAAAAAACATGTTAAGTTCCTCTATTCATTTTACCTTGAACTTAATTTCTTCATTTCCATTTCTTTTTACTTTCATTCAACCATATCATTTACAGTGGAAGTATATAACTGATGAGGTGGAACACCCAGAGGCTAGGAATAAAGGAGAGAGGCTAGAGAACTTTGACTGGGGTCATTTGGTAAGAACTAGGTCTAAGAACCTTTGTTCTGGGAAATACTTGCAAAGAATATTGTACCTGCTTCTCTGTCTTCCAACTCAGCCTCTTTTCTTACCACCTTTTTTTTTTTTTTTTTTAAAGTGTAAGGAAGAAGTCTATGCACTCTTTTTCCTCATTTTTGCTCATGTGGTGGATTTTCATGTCTGTCAGAAGTAAGAGTCCTCTGAAGGCCTGTCAGAACAGTTTTGTGGACAGGGTATAGTGGAAATGGCCTTGGACCGGGACTCCAAACCTAGGTTCTAGTCTCTTTCCCTCTTTATAGATATCTGATCTTACAAATCACCTTACCTTGGCTGAACGTCAGTTTCCTCACATGTAAAATAGAACTACCCGTTTGCCTACATGGTAACTATATGGTTCCAAAGAGACAATGGGATGGAACGCAGCATGAAACATGGAAGAGCTTTTACAAATGCAAAATGATATTAGTATTATCGCTTAATTATAGTTCACACGTCTTCAGTTATCCTTCCCCAAGTGTCACAGTGCCCACCGGAGAGATGTCATAGTCAAGGCTATAATAATAGTTCTTTTCTCTTACCTGCAGCAGCAGACCTACTCTCTAGGCCTTCCTCTCCAGATCTACTCTCACTTTCTACCCTATTCCACCAAGCTCTGTGCCCTTGGAGGCTGCCCTGTATCAACAGGCTCCCTTGTCTCCAAAATTCCAGTTGTGTTTGGTCAATGGGAAACATTGGCAAGGAGGAGAGCAGTGAAGTTTATTCCCTGATACCCTGCCAGCAAGGGTGCTGGCCATCACTTCATTGAAGGTCACAGCTCCTATCAGGAAGCTCTCTTTATATAACTGTCATGTTCTCTCCTGGGTTCTGGTATCTATTACCTCTCCTCTATCTTTCAGCTCTAAGGGTGGTAATGGATCCCATTGTTACTAGTCCTGAGATACTTCAGCATGTCCTATGGTTTCTTTATACCCTGCCCATACTTTTGTAATTCGTTGCCTTTATTAAACTCTACTCTACTCAGAGTATGTCATGAGTTTGTTTGCTTGCTTTTACTAATATCCTGACTGATATACCCACCAAATCTCTTTATTTACTTCTCCCCTGAGTTTTTATTGTAGTAAAATATATACTTATAAAGGATGGAACATTATAGAAAAAATACAATAGGTTTCTGGTTGTTAGTATTCTGTGCAGCCATGTGGAGAGTTAGCTCCTAAGTCACCACCTCTGAGCATCAATAATCAAGCTATCTGTTCCCTACCAATTGCACCATGCATTCTCTTTGTCTTATCCACAACCAACTGCAGAGGAACATTTAGAGGCCACAACTCTCGTGCCTACACTCTCCCACAAAGTTTGTATCCTTGCTAAATTCCAGCATCCTGGGAGGCAACTGTCTGATGCTTACTCCAGACTATGGTTTGCTGTAAATCAGCTTGCACCCCTTTGCTTCCCTTGGACTAAGTTTGCAGAGAATGAGCTTATATCCTTTTGCTTCCCTTGGACTGGAGTCTCAGGAAGCCTGGGAAGGGGGGTACAGTTAAGCCTCTGGGATTCCATGACAGCTGCCAGCATTCTGGCCCTGATGTCTCTGCTTATTAACCGTGTCCAACCTGGAATGTTTTGTAGACTGTCAGAGCTAGAAGATACCTCAGAAATCAACTAGTCCAGAGGTTCTAAACTTAAGGTCTATAGATTGGCCACAGGGAAATCCTTAAACTCCCTACATTATGTGCAAAATTAGCTATTTCTGTACACACATGCATTTTTCTGGGAGGAAAATTCATAGTTTTCATCAAATTCTCAAAAAGGCTTGTAACAGAAAAGAAACATAGACCACAAATGGCTCTAGAACAGCATCCTCACCTTATAGGAGAAGAAACTGAGGCCCAGAGAGATAACAACTTATTGAAGATTTCAAGTTAAGTCTAAGCTTTAACCTTAGAACCAAGGTGGAGATTATGTATGGCTCAGGAAACTCAAACAGGGACTCTGGATCAACTTAGAGGGGTGGGATGGGAAGGGAGATGGGAGGGAGGTTCAAAAGGGAGGAGATATATGTATAGCTATGGCTGATTCATGTTGCAGTTTGACAAAAAACAGCAAAATTCTGTAAAACAATTACCCTTCAATAAAAAATAAATAAATTAAAAAAAAACCCAACCCCTTCCTTCCTCTATTTAATTCCAAAGCCATATTCCCACTCTACTTTGTACCCAGTAGACACCAGATAACTGTTAACATGCAATTGATAATTGCAGTGGGCCCTATAAGTACACTTGCTTCTCTTAATTGACCCTACTGAACAGAATCTGGTGCTGTGTGGGGCTCAGGGCCAACCTTAGAGCTTAGTGGTGCCAAGGGATCAGGCAGGGTTTTTCCATCCCAGTTCCCTCTGATGAATGGAGTTCTGTCTCGTCCCTGTTTCTCGGAGCCAACTTGTCCCCAGGGCCCTGTGGAGGGGCAGGTGTCGGTCTTGGGCTTGGACTCCGAAGCCCAACTCCAGAGCCTCTGCAGCTGTTCTCATCCCTGTGAGGCCCCAAGCGGGAGCTGACAGAGAGACTCTCGGAAAATGGCAAAGAAAAGCTAAGGGAAAAACACCCTTTAGCACTGAGGGGTTGCCAGGCTTCCAGGGGATCTGGCACAGCCTTTCTCAGGTTATTAAATCACACTAGCGCCTGGTAAAACAGAGGATAAAGTCTTATTCCTTCCCATGTCGTCTTCTATGGCTCTCCTTCCCAGGTCACATGTCTTTTTCATACTATCCAGGATCCCCTACTGTATTTCCTTACCTCTCTCTCCCCATGTAGGAAATGAGTACCTTTGCCATCTAGCTTAGATACCCAGTGTAGCAGAATAAAAGCAATCTGGAGTTCTAGTATCAGCTCTGTAACTCACTAGCAATGTGATCTTGTACAAGTTGCTTAATCCTGATGGGCTTTCATGCTTCATTAATAAAACATGAGGCTGATGAACCAAATGAAGTAATGGAGGTGATATCACTTAACAAATGCAATACAACCAAAAGATATGTGGGGTCATTATGATCTCTCACCACTCAAAAATTATTTTGAAAGTTGAAAAGAATAACCTTGAGTGCCAATAGCCCAGCTGAGATCTAGCTGCCTAGATTTCAGTCTAACTGGGTTTTCCAGGGGGAAATTCTAGAATGAAGTGGGATGAAAAGTCACCATTGACTTTGAGTCCAAGACCAGTGGAAGGAGTCAGTTGACGGAAGTGTGATCCATTCCTGGAGTTTCACATGGTACTTTACTTCCTAGACACCTGTGAGAAGAGCTTCTAAGGACTAGTCACTCTTCACCAGGAAAAGAAGAGAGATCCAGTCAGATCTGGTGCTGGAGGATAAGAGGGAGTCAGCCTTAATATGATTTGCCATAGTAGTTAAACTAGCTTGCAGAGAATTCCCAGAGGGTGGCGCAAGATAGTGGGAAGAGACTATCAATCCCTCCCTGCACAATCAGCCAGTCCACACTGTTTCCTAAGGTGTGCCGTGCTTTGCTCAGTCATGTCCCACTCTTTGCGACCCCATGGACTGTAGCCCACGAGGCTCCTCTGCCCATGGGATATCCCAGGCAAGAATACTGCAGTGGGTTGCCATGCCCTCCTCCAAGGGAGCTTCCTGATCCAGGGATCGAACTCGAGCCTCCTATGTCTCCTGCATTGGCAGGTGGATTCTTTACCACTGAGCCACCAAGGAAGCCCTAAGGTACCACAAGGCAAATCATGGTCAGTGCCTTTAAGAACTTTTCAAGTATCTTTCAGGGAACTCGCCTCAATACTCTGTAATGACTTATATGGGAGAAGAATCTAAAAAAAAAAAAAGAGTGGATACATGTATATGTATAACTGACTCACTTTGCTATCCAGCTGAAACTAACACAACATTGTAAATCAACTATACTTTAATAATTTTTTTAAAAATAAAAAAAATTACATGAATAAAACTTCTTGAAAAACAAAAAAGAAATGCATGTTTTGATGGTTGAAAGGGAGAGAAAAGGTAAAACCCATAGGGTAACTAAGGTGCTTAAAGAAATGGTCTTTAGTCGGAGAGGGCATTGACATTGTGTTTCTTAATGCATATAATTAGAACACAAATAGATCTAGAATTTAGTAAACAAGTCAATCTTTTATTTCTTATGATTTTCTCTAATAAGTGGTGCTAATGGTCATTAGTAGTCTAGAATCACCTTATTATACTCTAATATCCTTAATTATGACACTAAGTTTTAATTATCATGGTTCTTAGACTCTTCCTACTCTTGTTATTACAAGATATTACAATAATATTTTTTAAAATATTTGACATTTTAAACTTAGTGGAAATACAACAGTGAACAAGACAGATGAGGCTCTACTCACTTGGATCTTACACTGTGATGCTGCTGGTGGTGGGTCTCTTAGACTGGTAGATAAGGAAGACTTCACAATTGAATAGGTGAAATTTGACTTCTGCTTCTGCAATATGGCAGACTAAGTATTCCAAAAATCTTCCTGCTGCAACTAAATCCTGAATAAATTATGGAAAAATTTTTCTTTGTATTTCTCTCTTTTTTGGCAGCTTTATTGATATATAATCTACATAATATACAACTCATCATTCAAAGTAAATTCAATAGGTTTTGTATACTATATGATTAATGTTTTTAATTCTGGTAAAATGTATATTATAAAAATTTATCATGTAACCACTTCATATGTACAGTTTAGTGGCATTAGTTATATTCACAGTGTTGTTCAATCATCACTACTATCTAGTTCAAGAATTTTTTTCATCACCCAGATAGAAACTCTGTTACCTTTAAGCAATAACTCCCCAATCCCCTTTCTCCTAGCCTGTAGTAACCTCCAATCTATTTTGTGTCTCAATGATGTTGTCTTTTCTAGATACATCACCTAAGTAGAATTAAATATAATATTTGTCCTTTTGCATCTAGTTTATTTCATTTAGCATAATGTTTTCAAAGTCCAATCTACATGCATCAAAACTGCATTTTTTGTGGCTGAATTGTACAAATACATCAATACAGTACGACTCTATTGTATGTATATGCCACATTTTGTTTATACATTCATCTGTTGGATACTTGTTTCTACCTTTTGGAAATTGTGAATAGCAATAATGGACATTACATACAAGTTTCTATCTGAGTTACTACTTTCATTTTTTTAGTATATATACCTAAAAGTAGAATTGCTGGGCCTTATGGTGAACATTGACATTTTAGGAATCAATGAACTAAAATGGACTAGAATGGGCGGATTTAATTCAGATGACCATTATATCTACTACTGTGGGCAAGAATCTCATAGAAGAACTGGAGTAGCCCTCACAGTCAACAAAAGAGTCTGAAATGCAGTACTTCGGCGCAATCTCAAAAACCTAGATAGGATGACTCTGTTTGTTTCCAATATCACAGTAATCGAAGTCTATGCCCCAACCACTAATGCTGAAGAAGCTGAAGTTGAATGGGTCTATGATGATCTACAAGACTTTCTAGAACTAACACAAAGAAAGGTGCCCTTTTCATCATAGGGGATTGGAAAGCAAAAGTAGGAAGTCAAGAGATACCTGGAGTAACAGGCACGTTTGGCCTTGGAGTCAAAATGAAATAGGGCAAAGGCTAACAGAGTTTTGCCAAGAGGGCGCACTTGATCATACAAACACCCTTTTCCAAGAGATGACTCTACACATGCACATCACTCGATGGTCAATACCAAAATCAGATTGATTATATTATTTTCAGTCAAAGATGGAGAAGCTCTATACAGTCAACAAAAACAAGACCAGCAGCTGGAGCTGACTGTGCCTCAGATCATGAACTCCTTAATGCAAAATTCAGACTTAAATTGAAGAAAGTAGGGAAAACCACTAGACCATTCAGGTATGACCTAAATCAAATCCATTATGATTATACAGTGAAAGTGACAAATAGATTCAAGGGATTAGATCTGATAGACAGCGTGCCTGAAGAACAATGTGTGAAGGTTTGTAACATTGTACAGGAGGCAGTCAAGACCATCCCCAAGAAAAAAATGCAAAAAGGTAAAATGGTTGTCTGAGGAGGCCTTACAAATATCTGAGAAAAGGAGAGAAGCTAAAGGCAAAGGCAAAAAAGAGAGCTATACCTATCTGAGGGCAGAGTTCCAAAGAATAGCAAAAAGAAATAAGAAAGACTTCCTAAGTGATCAATGCAAAGAAATAGAGGAAAACAATAGAATGGGAAAGACTAGAGATCTCTTCAAGAAAATTAGAGATACCAAGGGAACATTTCATGCAAAAATGGGCACAATAAAGGACAGAAACGGTATGGATCTAACAAAAGCAGAAGATACTAAGAAGAAGTGGCAATAATACACAGAAGAATTGTACAGAAAAGATCTTAATGACCCAGATAACCATGATGGTGTGATCACTCACCTAGAGCCAGACATCCTGGAGTGCAAAGTCAAGTGGGCCTTAGGAAGCATCACTATGAACAAAGAAAGCTAGTGGAGGTGATGGAATTCCACCTGAGCTATTGCAAATCCTAAAAGATGATGCTGTTAAAGTCCTGCACTCAATATGCCAGCAAACTTGGAAAACTCAGCAGTGGCTGCAGGACTAGAAAAGGTCAGTTTTCATTCCAATCCCAAAGCAAGGCAATGTCAAAGAATGCTCAAACTGCCGCACAATTGCACTCATCTCACATGCTAGTAAAGTAATGCTCAAAATTCTTCAAACCAGGCTTCAGCAATATGTAAACCATGAACTTCCAGATGTTCAAGCTGGATTTAGAAAATGCAGAGGAACCAGAGATCAAATTGCCAACATCTGTTGGATCATAGAAAAGGCAAGAGAATTCCAGAAAAACATCTATTTCTGCTTTATTGACTATGCCAAAGCCTTTGACTGTGTGGATCACAACAAACTATGGAAAATTCTTCAAAAGATGGGAATACCAGACCACCTCACCTGCCTCCTGAGAAATCTATATGCAGATCAAGAAGCAACAGTTAGAACTGGATATGGAACAATGGAGCCGTTCCAAATTGGGAAAGGAGTACGTCAAGGCTGTATATTGTCACCCTGCTTATTTAACTTATATGCAGAGTACATCATGCGAAATGCCAGGCTGGATGAAGCACAAGCTAGAATCAAGATTTCCAGGAGAAATGTCAATAATCTCAGATATGCAGATGAAACCATCCTTGTGGCAGAAAGCAAAGTGCTTCTTGATGAAGGTGAAAGAGGAGAATGAAAAAGCTGGCTTAAAACTCAACATTCAAAAAACTAAGATCATGGCATTTGGTCCCATCACTTCATGGCAAATAGACAGGGAAACAATGGAAACAATGACAGAACTTTATTTTCTTGGGCCCCAAACTCCCTGCAGATGGTGACCACAGCCATGAAATTAAAAGATGCTTGCTCCTTGGAAGAAAAGCTATGGCAAACCTAGACAGCATATTAAAAAGCAGAGACATCACTTTGCTGACAAAGGTCCATATAGTCAAAGCTATGGTTTTTCCAGTAGTCATGTATGGATGTGAGAGTTGGACTATAAAGAAGGCTTAGCACTGAAAAATTGATGTTTTTGAACTGTGGTGTTGGAGGAGACTCTTGAGAGTCCCTTGGACAGCAAGGAGATCAAACCAATTAATCCTAATGGAAATCAATCCTAATGTAAATAAATCCTGAATATTCATTGCAAAGATTGATGCTGGAGCTGAAGCTCCAATACTTTGGCCACCTGATGTGCAGAGCCGACTCATAGGAAAAGACCCTGATGCTGGGAAAGATTGAAGGCAGGAGGAAAAGGGGATGACAGGGGACGAAATGGAAATGAGTTTGAGCCAACTCCAGGAGATAGTGAAGGACAAGAAAGCCTGGTGTGCTGCAGTCCCTGGGGTCACAGAGTCAGACACAACTGAGTGACTGAACTGAACTGTGATTCATAATTCATTTTGTGATTCATAATAAGAAATGAATCTTTGGTTTTTGTCCCTGTTTTTTTGTCAAGGAGCTCTAAAAATTCTTGGAATTTTCCAAATGATGAGAGCTATAAAGATGTTTCTATTATGTCAATGAGGTGACTTTTAGAAAGCAACTGAGGATGGGGGCTGGTTGCTAGGAGAATCAGTCATGTGATTAAGGGGTTGGGATTTTTGGTCCCACACCCAGACCTCTTGGGAGGGGAGAGGGACTGGGGATTGAAAGGATATCCGATTACCAATGATTTAATTAATCATGCCTATGTAATCAAGCCTCCATGAAAACCCAAAAGAGAGGGTTTGGAGAGCTTCTGGGTTGGTGAACACATGGACAGCAAGGGAGACTGACACCTTCAGAGAAAGCATGGACACCCCATGGCCTTTCCCCATACCTTGCCCTAAGCATCTCTTCCATCTGGCTGTTCCTGAGTTATATTCTTTTATTATAAACCGGTGATCTAGTAAGTAAATATTTTCTTGAGCTCTGTGAGCCACTCTAGCAAATTAAACACAAGGAAGGGGTCTTGGGAACCTCTGATTTATAGTCAAACATGACCACCTGGACTTGTGAATGGCATAGGAAATGGAGGAGTTGGGGGCAGACTTGTGGGACTGAGCACTTAACCTGTAGGATCTGTTACTATGTCTGGGTAGTAGGTAGTGTGAGAATTGAGCTGAATTGTAGAACACCCAGCTGGTGTCCAAGAGTTGTTTGTTAGTGTGGGAAACCACCACCCCCGCCCCCAACCGCCAGCGCGCGTGCACACACACACACACACACGCTTTGGGATTGATGACTGGTGTCAGTGAAGTGGGATTTGCTAAAAGAGCCCTGGCTTACAGAAACTTGCGATTTGGAAAGAAAAAGGATAAAAGGATAGGAGAACAACGTGGAATCAAAGGTCATCTGGTCACCCACAGTACAGAGCAGCCGCCATGCTGCAATCATTTCCTAAAGGTAAAAGTTACCAATGGAATTTAGAGATGGATCCAACTCTTGGAATTTAGTCACTGGATGCATAAGGAAATGTAAACTAGTAAGACAGAGGCAAAATATTCACTCTCCTGTTATTGTGATCTATAGTATATAAACTAAAAGTAAACAAGAATAGTGTGTCAGATTTTGATGCTAGACGAAAAGCAGATATCAGTGACTCAGAGCTGCAACTGCTCCACCACCACCACCACCACCACCAAGGTTAAAAATTGTGCAAGGACAAAAGAAAGTACCTTCTAAGACCTCTGGTTACCAAGACAGGTAGTCAGCATGGAAAGAGGGAAAAACCAAGAAACTACCGATACTAGGAAGTGTAGTGTGAAGGTGTTGTCTTATTTTGTGAATCAGTATCATCAGTCTCCTGAGAAACCGTTACCAAAATGGATTATGAGAGTGACTAATTTAGAAACTGTGTCTTTGTCTTTGGTTTTGGTGGAAGAGCATGCTTGCATTGACACAGGACCTACAGGTCACTATGAAACAATCACCAATGTCTATATGTGATTCAGACAGAAAGCAGGTTCTTCCCAAGGAAACAGCCAGTCTGGTGGACTGGGTAAAGTGCACTGTAAGGTCCATTTACCCTGAAAAGAAGGGCTGTCCATCTCCCCCTGTGAATGTCAAGTAGAGTACTCCAGATTAAGCAGCTGATGCTTGTATGCAAGCCATGGAGGACTGGCTTTGTGATGACTGGAATATCCATTAGCTGATTATGCCCATTATCCAGGGCTCTTTCACATGGATACCCCTTATAATCTTACTGTTGCAAAACTTACAAAAACAGTTCTGGAAGCCTTATGGAATTTTCTGCCTCAGTTTCCCCTCAGGGTCTTAGAGATGCTAATAAAAACATTAGGTTTGGGCTCCTCGGTGGCTCAGTGGTAAAAAGTCCACCTGCCAATGCAGGAGACATGGGTTTGATCCCTGGTCTGGGAAGATCCCATATACTGCAGAGCAACTGGGCTCATGTGCCACAACTATTGTGCTCTAGAGCCCAGGAGCACAACTCCTGAGTCCATGTGCTGCACCTACTGAAGCCCTCGTGCCCTGCAGCCTGTGCTCTGCAACAAGAGAGACCACCTAAATGAGAAGCTTTCACTCTGCAGCTAGAGAGTAGCCCCTGCTCACCCCAACTAGAGAAAAGCCCACGCAGCCACAAAGACCCATCATTAGGTTAATTAACAGGGAATTAGAGAGGGGCGGAGGGGACTCTTCCCAACAAGGTGAAATTTTGAAATGGTTATTGAGAAATGAGATGAATAAAGTAAATATTCATAGGAGTGAAACAAAGAGGAAACAGGACTCATCCCAGCAAGGTGGTCATTAAGAAATGAGACTAGACATTGATGGGGTCAAAGTGTCCTCCTGCTGGCTTCCTAGCACTAGAAGACCCCAAACAAGTCTGCTCTGTTTACTCCAATGGGAAGAAATTTAACCCCTGACCTATAGCCAGTTGGTCAGAAGTATAGGTAAAAACAACCTGGGCTTGTGGCTTATCTCTGAAGGGTTAGGGGCAGTCTTGTAAGACTGAACCCTTAACCTATGGAATCTGATGCTGTCTCCAGATAGTGTCATAATTGAGTTGAACTGTAGGACACCATGCTGGTATCCAGGTTTTACTTATTGGAGGTATGGAGAAACAACACGCACACATACACACACACACCCCCTCAGAAGTTGAAATTGGTTTCAGGAACCCAGTTGTATGTGATTCTATGTTTAGTGTTTTGAGGAACCTGCAACACACTTTTAAAAATGTTTTTCTAAGCTTTCGGGAAAACAAACCCCCAAAAAAGCCAGGAGAGGGAAGCGGCACCAGATGTTGAAACTAGAACAGCAGGCACTATGTAAAAGTTTAAGCTTCCCTGAGGGCAAAACCCCCATAATTGGAGCCAGTGCTTTAGATATTATCAGAAATGCAGGACATGCAGGTGCAAACTAAAGAATGTACTTATCATCTGGGTCTACAAGGGGAGTCATTAGCCACTTGAGTCACTGACCTTCAACCCACCCTAAACAGAGTTCATGACAGATCAAGATGAGGCATTCAGTGCTCCAGGAAAACTGGCAGAACAAGCCTTCAGGTAGATTATTTTCATGAGCAACTTTTTATGAACCTGGTTTCTTGCATCTTTCTCTTTTTAGAAAAGCACTAAAACCATTAACTAAGATATCTATTCCTTGTGACTAGCAGCAACTTTCTACCAAGATGTGTGCGTAGTTGCACATACCTCCTTCCCTGAAATCACCTATCTGCTAACCTCCTCCCTTACCTATTTAAAACAATTTCTCAGAGCTGTTTGAGAGGCTGTCTCCTGGGCTATAGTCCTCAGTAAGATACTGAATAAACTTGATTCACACTCTTATATTATGCAGGGACTGTTTTTTTTTTTCAGTTGACACAAGGTCCTTGAAAAGTGAGGGACCTGATGCTGCAATCTCTGCATTAAGCCAGGACCCTTAAAAGGGAATATCCCCAAAACCTACACATAAACTGTTTGTCTCTGTCATGACTGTATGTAGGAAACAAAATAAACAAGAGCACTACTCTTAATGCTGCTGTGCCTGGTGCTACTGGAAGTACGCACTTGAGAATTTGCAGCCCAAAGCTTGCTTGCTCTGGCTCAGGTCTGAAACAAATTCATATTATTCATGTCACTAGGGAAACCATAGGTGAATAAAAAGAGCCCCCACATTGTTAGTGCCTCTGGCACCCAGCAGAAATAAATTGCCGTCTTTTTCAGAGGAAAGCATCCCCAATCTAGACCCCTCAGGGGTCCCAAAGATTTAACTTAGTCAAGTAGGAGCTCCACATTTTAAAACTATCAAACACACAAGGAAACAAATCAACATGAGGGAGAGTTAGCAGAAACAACAGATTTTGGTTCTCTAGGACAGAAGATACTAGAATGATCAGGTAAGGACCTAAAGGAACTTAATATAGATTATTTAGATAAACAAAATATGTAATCAAAATGGGATAAGAAAAAGGGACTCACCTATGACCTGGAAATCTGGGTAAAAAAATAAAATAGAATTTCTAAAAGTCAAAATTATTGTTGTTGAAATGTGAAGCTGTTTGAGTAGGTTAAAACAGCAAGTTAAATATATCTGAAGACAGAGCAAACCTCAGATTTGGAGATGTTTTCCAGAATGTTGCCCCAAGAGTTAAGAAGATGGAAAATATGGTGAGAATGAGATATGGAAGATAAGAGTAGGAAGGTCAAACAGGTACATAATTTTAAAATGACCCCAGAAGAAAGTCCTGAGTCTTAACAAGAAATGGTGATCGAATAAACTGGCAAACATGTACGTAGATAAATTTAAACAATATTAATTATTTAAAATAGTGACTAATTTTGGGGGTTAAATAAAAGATCTGAAATTTAAGCGAGGATGGCATGTGGGCTGAAAAGTGAAAGTGTTAGTTGCTCAGTTGTGTCCAACTCTGTGACCCCATGGACTGTCACTCCCCAGAGGAGCCGCTAGGCTCCTTTGTCCGTGGAATTCTCCAGGCAAGAATACTGGAGTGAGTAGCCATTCCATTCTCCAGGGGGTCTCCCAATCCAGGAATCAAACCTGGGTCTCCTGCATTGCAGGAAGATTCTTTACCTTCTGAGCCACCAGGGAAGCCCCAAACTGAGGGTTGCTCATGCTTAAATACAGTATATGGTGCTTTATTTTTTCATATATATTTTTGTTGTTTTTGTTTTGCTCTGGCTGGGCCCCTCAGCTTGTGGGAACTTAGTTTCCTGATGAGAGACAGAACCCAGGCTTCCAGCAGTGGAGGCTCTGAGTTCTAACCACTGGGTCACCAGGGTAGATTTGCTGGTGAAGAGGCAGCTAGGTCTGTGACTATCTGGGACGAGTACTTTCTACATAGAGGGACCTCCAAGAGGGAGGCTCTGAAGAATGAAAGTTCTTGATGTGTTTGAGAAGGAGAAAGAAGGCCAGTGTGACCAGAGCTAGTTAGCACATGTGATGTAAGAGACTGGATAATACAGAGCCAAGATACAACGTGAATTTTATTCTACCTCTGGTTGACAGGCTTTGGAGGATTTTTCACAGAAAAGTGATATGCCATATTAAATTTTTAAAGTATTACTCTGCCCACAGTAAGAAGAGTTGCGAGTGTATGTCTACGGGGTGGTGGGGGTGTGCTGCCAAGAATGGATGTACAGAGGCTGGTTACAAGGCTACTGCATTGTATCTTGGACTAGGAGAGTGACAATGGACAAGGTAAAATGTGACTTCTAGTCAAAAGTGAGTCCCAGGTTTCTGGTTTGGGAAGCTAGGAGAATTGTGGTACCAGTGCATGAGATGAGGAAAGCGGAAAGGGAAGTAGGGTTTGGAGAGGGAGCAATGAGAGTTCCATCTTGGGCTTATTAAATCTGAGATGCCTCTCAGATAAACAAGTGGCACTATCAAGCAGGCAGTTAAATATAGGAGTCTAGAGATAAGGAACAGCAACTTAGATCACAACGCCAACCCTGTGCCAGCCTGTGACTGGAGCCCATCCAAGGCAGGCAGGCAGGAAATGTTCCAGAATGAGAGTTAGCAGTAACTTTTAGAAAAAGCCTCACCCGTAATGTTTACTGAATCTTTCATTAACTCATTTTGGAAAGCTTGCCAACCACTCTATGGGCAGGGCACACTGTTGGCAAGACCAGGAAATCAGTGTGGTTTGACTTCCTCGCCACAAGGTTCCCTGTTCTTCACCACTGGGGCCACTCCTCTCCCCATAGACACTGTCTCTTCACCCTGAATTCCACCAGTCAACAACTGGATGTTTTGTCTGTGCAGAAGGCTGGCAGATGGGTCTGGGCAATTGTGCCGTAGAGAGTTAGAATCTCTGTGTCTCTAGAGGACAAGATTCAGTTCTTTTTCCAGGGCTGAAAGGAAAGAGAAAAAGGCAGGTTCCTGCTTCCTTGCATTTATTTCTGCAGTTATCTGGAATACCTTTTATTCCTCTCTCATCAATCTCTATGCCAACCATCCTTCAGGAGTCAGACTTCATGTCGTCTTCTCTGGCAGCCTTCCCCAGTTCTGATTAGAATTCTTCTCTTTGTCTCCCATACTCCACTTGCTCTGAGTGCCTCTATAATAGTGCTAACAACAGTCTGCCTTGTAGTCCAATTATTTGTGAAGTTCTGACTTCTGTATTATGCTGTCAACTCGGAACACAGGGGCCTCTTATTATACGTTTCTGTATCTCTCACGTAGTCCCTTTGCCACAGTAAGTACTTTATGAATGAATATTAGTGGAATTTAACTTTCAATGAAAATATTTTGCATGTTGAAAGTGAGTCTCATAGACAAGCAAGACCTTAATTCCTGAGATAACATCTCTTTCTGAACAGTTAGATAGTGAAATGTAGAATCTACCAGCAGCAGACATGTATGAGAACTAATAATAATTGCCAGCATCTGTAATATGTGGATGGAAAATCTAATCAAGCTTATATCGAATCACAGAGTGAAATTGCCATTTGTAGCTAATGGACTCAAACTGCCCGCACACAGTGATCTGTTGTCTCCATTTCCCCATTTGTACTTTGACATTGAAGCCACTGGATGGTCCATATAGTCTATTGTTCATGCTAATGCACAACCAAGCTAGCCTCCCTTCCCCCAACTCATGCTGGGTTTTTTTTTTAAAGGAAGAACAGGGAATAAATGGTTTAATGTTAATAGGAGTTGATTGATTTTATTGATTTTGTGCTGGCAGTTGATTAATTACATGGACAGGTGTCATGCTTTTGTGTTCCCTTCTCTGACTTAAATACCCAAGTGTGTTTCAAACAAAAGCTGATGTCAGCAAGACCCTTGATCTCTGAGGATGCTGTAAGTGGTATCATAATAATTATTATTTTTACCACTTTCATTGCCCCTTCACGACAGAAATTTTATCACAAAAAAACTGGCTTGCAAAATTAGATATTTGCAACGTAACCTAAAGTGTATTTGTATTATGTTAACCAAACAGAAATTTATTTTTGGGGGGCTATGCTGGGTCTTCACTGCTGCTCAGGCTTTTCTTTAGCTGCAGCGAGCAGGGACTACTCTCTAGTTTCAGTGCTCATGCTTCTCATTGCCATGGCTTCTGTTGTTGCGGAGCACAGGCTCTAGAGCATGCAGACTTCAGTGGTTGCAGCTCACAGACTCTAGAGCACAGGCTTAGTAATTGTGGTGCATGGGTTTAGTTGCTCTGAGGCATGTGGGATCTTCCCAGACCAGGGATCAAACCCATGTCCCTTGCATTTCAGGCAATTTACCACTGAGCCACCAGGGAAGCCCCTGAATGAAATTTTAAAAAGCAGATATGAGTGTGAGTTTCATTTGGAAATTATTTCTTACACTCCATTCCCCTCCTTTTTTTCCTTCTTCTTTGTTCTTTTCCTCCTCCTGTCCTTCTCTACTGCATACTCAGTTACCAGTTATGGTAGTGAAAAGAAGTTTTCTTATCCGTAAATTAAAAATGTGATCCATGAAGATGTTTTCTTTCTTCAATCCACTAAAACATTCTAATGTATCTTGGGCATTGATGAGGACAAAAGGTGGCCCTGCTGCCTGTATACCTTTGAAATCAGGGCTTAGGAGGGCATGTCCTCTCAAGCAATTGAATTGTTTTGTCCTGATTTGAATCAGGATACCTGAGTGCTAGTCTCAGCTCTGCTATGATCCATCTGGGTATCCTTCAGCCACTTTGACATTCTATGTTTTGGGTTCCTCATATTTAACATAGAGGGCTTTCTATTTTCCCAACTCTGTAACAAAGCAGGGAAGGGTTGTTGTGTCTCAGTATCCAAGGCATTTGGGAAAGCTGGGTATCCACATGCACCGTGTGAATTTGTCTACATTCAGGAGCCAGTAAAATGTGGGGTGGGATCACATGGGAAACCTGATGCTAAACAGCTGGATTGCAAAATGAACGTGTTTGAAGCCAGCCACACCATTGTGAGTTTGTCAGAAGCACAGGGGCTTTGCCTTTCTTAGAAGCTCCCCAGAGAAGAGGTTATCCAAAGACTCTTCCCAAAGCCTGGGTGGGGGCAGAGAGGCTTGGAGTTGGAGAAGGGTGGATCATTTTAACAGCAGCCCCCAGAGCAATCTATGAAGGCTTTGTTGTTCTACAATAGGATAGCATGGCACGTCACCACAATGGCTGCTTTTGAGCTTTTGGTTTTTCTTCTGGGGAAGTGATTTTCACAAGTACCTCCAAAATGAATGGTCTGGTACCTTTGGGGGAAGGGTTGCCGTTTGAAGTATTTACTAAATTCTTTTTATGACCAGTAGTTGGTTGAGGTTTTCCATTTCTTTTTTGCTAATTTCTTTATTTGTGTTTTCCTTTAAAAATGATTCATTTCATCTGTCTTCAAAGTAATTGGCATAGTGATACAAAGAATAACTTCTTAATTCACAGTCATTGCTCCTTTCTTATTCCTAAATTTATGTATTTCTGCTACCTGTCAAAACCTTTGAATGCTAGGTCGCATTGTCTGTCACTATTGATTTCTTGTTTCTACTTTTCTGCCTTTCTGTACCCTTTCAAAGCCTCCTTATTTTCTGTACATTCAATTGAGGCAAAAACAGCCTTGACTAAATTCTTACTATGTGATTAAGTGCTCTACCAGGAACCATGGGAAGATACAAAGGGAGGGATTCAATTTGGTCTTTACCGTCAGGGGACCTGCGATTTAATGGGAAGGAATAGGTGAGTACTCATGAAAATACACGGAGAAGGCAGTGGCACCCCACTCCAGTACTCTTGCCTGGAAAATCCCACAGACGGAGAAGCTTGGTAGGCTGCAGTCCATGGGGTCGCTAAGAGTCTGACACGACTGAGCGACTTCACTTTCACTTTTTACTTTCACGCATTGGAGAAGGAAATGGCAACTCACTCCAGTGTTCTTGCCTGGAGAATCCCAGGGACGGGGGAGCCTGGTGGGCTGCCGTCTATGGGGTCGCACAGAGTCGGACACAACTGAAGTGACTTAGCAGCAGCAGCATGAAAATACAGACAGGTTTTGAAACACAGTGCTAAATAGAGACCATGAATGGAGGGGTACCCAAGGGAGAGGCTTCCCTCACTCATGACCACAACTAAATGAAGCCAGTCAGGGGCAACCCCAGATACAGAGTGTGGCAGAGATCTTCAAGGTCAAGAGGCAGCAAGGGCATAAATAATTCAGAGACATACAATGTGTCAAAGTTAGGGGCTCCAAATTTGTTGGTCCAAGATGTCAGTGGGACTCTGCAAAAGGGTTCAAAGCCATGTGTGTAGCCTCTATCATTGTCTCTACTACCAGGGCAATATGTGTGTGTGTTCTCTCAGTCATATCTGACTCTGTGACCCTATGGACTGTAGCTTGCCAGGCTCCTCTGTCCATGGGATTTTCCAGGCAAGAATACTCAAGTGGGTTGCCATTTCCTCCTACAGGGGATCTTCCTGACCCAGGGATCAAACCCACGTCTCTTGCACCTTCTGCCTTGGCAGGCAGATTCTTTACCACTGAGCCACCTCAGAAACCCACCAGGGAAATATGCAGGCTGCTTATTGAACTAACATGCCAGCTAGTGACTGGGTCACTTGAATGTGGTACTAAATAGCTCTTATGGCACCTGCAAATACTCCTAGCACTCCTGACACAATATTGAAATGCTCTATTTCAGTGTATCTCATCCATCAGATTATGAGCTCCATGAAGTCTGTGGCCTAAGTCTTACTCATTTTTGTCTCCCCAATGCCTGAACCACATGTAAGTGCTTTTATTACTGAGTGGCTAAAAGCACAGGTTAGGATCACATCAATCTGTACTTACGTGACTTCATCACGTTCCACCTGACTCATTTACTTATTGTCTCTGGACCTCAGTTTTCTCATCTATAAGCTAGTGATGACAATAACATTGACCTCTTGGATTTGTTGTGAGAGTAAATGGGATGACAGATTTGGAAGTACTTAGCAGAGTGCCTGTTCAGAGTAAGCATTCAATTGGTGGTAGCTCTGTTTGTCATTACATGATTGTGGAATGAATGGGTGAGGATGAGTGGGCTGAAGAAGGATGGTGGCCTATTTGATGAGGTCAGGACCCAGGGTGGGAAGAGGCTTAATAGGAGCAAACTTGGCCATGCTCCAAGTCTCCCTCCCTTTTCTTGGCATCCTTTGGGTGATTGGGAGGCTGAGACAATGGGGATAATCTTTAAGCATCTCTTGCTTTGTGTAAGGCTTGCAATCATCTTGGTTGGGGGAACAGGGATTGAATAGACCCTGGGTGGGGAATGATGTTATTAATATAAACATTTTTCAAATGTAACATATTGCTCTCTGCACCCAGCAAGCTGTTGTTAGTTTGTGAGCACTGTGCCTTTGGAAAACCACTGAAGGCAGCTTGAATGGGTAGCTTAAAACAATTAGAAGCTTTGAACACTTTCAAGCTAAGGATTGGGATAAGAATGTTTTGACTCTATGGTTTCTCCTGGGGTTTCCCTGGTGTGCTGGACTAATTATCAAATGTAATTAGGAAAGCTGAGAAGTGGGGAGACTGCAGGGAGCAGCATACTTTCCCAGGAGCCCTCATTTGTTTGTGCAGAAAGGAGTTGGGGGGACTGTCTCTCTACTGTGGAGAAGCAGCAATGCATAGGACACAAGAGGGTGGGAAGGATCCTGGGAACATGCATTGACCAGCAGAGCCTCATGCCTACAGGGGCCCATTGCTCTTGATTAAATGTTAAGTGGTCAGGACAGGTTTCCCCTCCCTTTTCTTCAGGAAAGGATGGTATTTTGGGCCACTACTAGGTTTTTGATACACTTTTAGGAAAAGGTCCAATTTTGGGTGGGTCCAGAGTGGTTAAAACCTGGTCTCCTTCCGTCAAAACTCCTGAAGCTGGAGAGAGGGACTTCCACATCTCAGTCAGCCATGGAGTCAGTCCACCTCAAGCTGTGGAAGATCTTTCTCATCTTCCTTGGCCTACACCCTTGACCCCAGAGTTGAGTTAGCAACACTCCACCTATGAAGCTCTGAGGAAAGGTGACATTTACAGGGCTATCTACTTGCTGACTTTTATTCAAAGGGGAACATTCCATTTGACATGGTCTTGAAGTTACTCTTGATAAGATGGAAACAAAATGCCACACATGCAACATGAAAAGAAAATGACACTCTGTGTATCTTTTACTCGCCAGGGGCTGTGGTGCAGACTATGAGCCTGGTATTTTGAGAAAAAGGAGATCCCTGGGGACTTAAGATGATGTATGAAGTTCATTGTCACAAGACCATCAAATATCAAATCACTGTCTCTGCTTTCTCTGTAGGTAACCTGTCTCCATGATTTCTTTGGTGATGATGATGTGTTTATTGCCTGCGGTCCTGAAAAATTTCGCTATGCTCAGGATGACTTTTCTCTGGATGAAAATGGTAAGGACAACCACTGAATTTTATTGTTTCATTGTTCTCACTCCTTCTATACCTTAGGATTTTCATGGGTTCATATGGCCTGGAGAACATCCATGAGTGGTCCCTCTGTCCCATATATTTGGATATAGAAGCCACTAACTGAAAGTTGATTGCCTATCTCAGATGCATTGACCCTCCAAACTCAATAAAACTCACTACCTGCCACCATAGTGACCATATTTCTTGAACCATATATTGTGTCACCTGGGCTGACAGACTCAATCAGACCATGAGAAGGAACATTTGGAGTCAGAAGTTAGTTACTGTATGCGTATATATTTTTTTCTAGTCAATATCCTCCAGCTATTTGGCCTATGTTGGTAGTTTTATTTTAGAACTCTTTTCCACTATATCCCTAGTGTCAAACATTTTCCCTCTTCCTACCTCCTGGCTTACTTCCCCATTCCCCATGCTTTGTGACTCAAGATTCCAGAAGATTGTGAATCTCAGGAAGGAGGTGAACATCTGCCCATCTCCCTTGACTTGAGTCCAAGCTCCGTGAGTAAGTTATTGGTGAATTAGCTCACATGGTCAGAGTTAGAGGATGATCCTGATGGAAAGACACATTCCAAACATATTTCCCAATAATGAGGAGAAAAGTATGGGGAAAATATCAAGTTGCACTAATATAGACTTTACAAACAACTAAAGTGACAAGGACCCTGAAAGAGGTGGCATTTCTGCTGTGTTCCTTTTGAGAAGAGGCAGATGACTGTAAAATAGGTAAACAAATCCCAGACTGTCCAGTTTCTTGTATCTTGTATATCTCCAGCTCTGGACAGTGATCACTAAAGTTAGTCAATCAAAACAAGAAGTAAAACAAACAAAAATGAGCTTTGTGCTTAACTCAGTTTCCCCCAAAGCCTAATATACCAGAAAAGATCTCCTAATCTTTCCGAGAACCAATATTTTTGGTGTATCTTTAAGTAGAAGGTGATGAGGTGGTGTCCAATGAAGAGATAACCCAGTACCTAGCTGTTTGGTTCCACTTTGAGCATGATCACATGAGGTTGGAGAAAGATAGTGGAAAGAGCTCTAGACTGGGACTCAAGAAGCTTGACTGTGCATCCTTATTTGCTGTTTTCTTCCTTTGTGGCCCTAAGCAAGAGGTTTAAGCTCTGCATTCTCATCAGCAAAATGATTTCAATAATCCTCCTAACATATTAGCACCATCAGTGTCCCAAATTACCATGGTAGGGATGCTGAGTGACCTGCATAGAAAGGGTACTCCAGACATATTAGACTGAGCTTGGGGGAGTAGCAGAAACATTTGGCAGACCCTCCTACACACCCAAGGCCTTTCTCTCTGTAAGTCACGAGTGGCATAGTCTCTACTGGTCCATTTATTCATTAAACCAGGAGAGCGGATTATGATGAGATACACTGACAATCAAAAAGAAGTCTATAAATGCAAGGTGGTGGTGGTGGTGGTATTGCTTACTTATAAAATGACATGGCGTCCTTAATATGCCTATTTCAATAAATGGCATGTGATGAATAATAAATAGTGGCTCCCACCCCCTCCTTTAAATTATTCATGAATATTTCATCTGTGTGGCTGCAACCTCTGAGCTGTCAATCTCTTCTCCAAGGAAATCAAATTTGTCAACTGGTGCTGTTCTGAGCCATGACTAAGTTGTCCAAAAATGATTGACTATTGACTATTTAATTACCTACTCTGACTGCTTTTCAACTCCTTCCCTTGTTTCCATGATCCAAGAGTTGAAACATCTGGCTTAGCCCAGGTGACTTTCGAAAGTTTCTCCCTTGCCTCTCTCTCCAGAGCCATCATTCCTTCAAACATTGAGGACCACCTTGTAGTCCTGAGACACGAGGTGCTTTGGCATGAGGTGCTTATTCCAGTTTCCAGAAGTTGGTAACACGCTGAGTCTTGGTTCTCCCCAGCTCTACTAAGCCATCTGTGTCCTTTTCCGCCAGAATGCCGAGTCATGAAGGGAAACCCATCAGCCACAGCTGGCCCCAAGGCGTCCCCAACACCTCAGAAGAGTTCAGCCAAGAGCCCTGGCCCCACGCGCCGGAGCAAGTCTCCAGCTGACTCAGGTAACGACCAAGACGGTGAGTGCTCTTCTCCTAACTGTGCACGCTGACTTCATTTATGGAGGCCAGTACCCTCTGCATGCAGAGGAATGAGTTCCTCATGAACACCACTGTGTCTCCGTGAGACCAATTCTATCCATTCAGAGACTAACCAGTTCAATTTGTTTGGCATCATGGAGATACAGCTACAACCCCGATTCTACTCAAATGGGTACAGACCAGAAGTCTGGCCCACTTGCCATGCTTGCTGTAATGCTGTTTGTTATGGTTCTCTTCATTGCCATTATTCTCAATGTCATCCAGCAAATGCATCATCAGTGATATAATCAAGTCAAACATAAATTTGGGATAGAAAATCAGAATCAAAAACAAGAAGGTTAAAAAAAAGAGCTACTTACCTCAAAGTGTCAACATGGTAGATGCCCTTGAGCTTTAAATGAACTTTGAATTTTTTAGAAGTCAAAACAAAAAGGGAAACAAAATAAACTGCATCATTCTCACAGGAGTAAAGGACATATAGGTCAGGTTCCCAAAGGAAATAAAGAGATTTGATATATAGGATTTTATTTAGTGGATAGTTCATGATGTAAAAAATGTGATCTAGGGGTCTAGGGATCACTGCTGACGCATGAACTATTTATCAGTCTGTGAAGAGACTGGAGCTGGTGCCAAATGTAAGTCATGCCACTGAGCAAACCATTTACTTCAGCCAGCTCTTTTTTTCATAGTATGATTTTACTGATAAAGGCAGCAGTGTGTTGGTTTACATTCTGGTGCAAGGCCTTGCACCCACATTTTAAGTGGCACTGATCTAAAAAGCAAAAGGGCCACAGAAGTCCAAGTTTAGAAGCTCAATAGACTCATGCACTGACAATTTGAATTCTTCATGGATAAGAAATTCTATGATCCAGAAAACTTACACATTTATCCTCCCAAGGCTCAGGGTTCACCATGAGAATTCTAGCCAGAGAGCCTTGGGGCAGAGAGCAAAAGCACTCCTTATCACATCTTCAGTTTGAGGCAGCTTGAGCAACCTGTTGGCTTTGAAATGTCCATGGCCTAGAAAAACAGCTGGTCCTGCTGGCCTCATCCTACCAGGCCTATCACTGGGCATTTCTTTATTCTCAGGAAGAAGGAACCCAGCTGTGAAGAAGCAACTCAGGCTTTTCATACCTTCATGTCTTTGCATACCCTGTTCTCCTGCACCTGGAATGCCATCCCTGAAACCCACCACTCTTCTTTGCTTGAAAACTATTAATCCTTCAATACCTCAAGTAGAAATAGTTGTTCCATTTTCCACAATATCATAGCATGTTGTTCATATCTCTGGGGTAATAGTCACAGCTGTGTTGTAAAGTATGTATTTGCTTGTATGTATTTACTTCCTCAACCAAATCCTGGGTCCTTCAAGGGCAAGGTGTCATGTTCATTTTTGTATCCTTAGTGCTGAGCATAGTACCTTTGTCCTAGTAGATGTTAATAGTGTTTGTAAATGAATAGAAGCACAAGAGCACCTATTTCACCCTGCCCGGTACTAGAATCCCAGTAGACATGTAGGTAATACTTGCTGAAGAAATTTTTAAAAATGCAGCTGTTTTGTGATATTTTGGTTAAACATAAGAATAGCACATGAAACTATGTAAGCAAATTCATATTGCTCAAACTACAAAGACCTAGATTTTAACACTTGGATTGAGAATGAAATTGTTTGTACAGGTTCTAAGCAGGGCCTTGCAAAAAAATGGACTTGAAACACTTGATCAAGATTCATAAAGTCTGGGGACTTCCCTGGTGGCCAAGTGGTTAAGACTCTGCCCTTCCATTGCAGGGGGCACTGGTTCAATCCCTGGTCAGGAAACTAAGATCCCACATGCCATGCAGTATAGCCAAATAAATACATAAATAAAAAGATTCATAAAATCTGGCAATAATCGCTTAGCTAATCAATTTTTCAGAGTATCCCTGGCTATTTCTGGGATTTTTAACCTGTATTACTTATCTCTTGCTATAAAACAAATCACCCTAAAGCATACTACTTAAAAACAACAAACATTTATTACCTCACATTTTCTGTGAGTCAGGAATTCTGGGGTTAAGCTGGGTGGGTCAGGATCTTTCATGTAGTTGTCATGTGGTTGAGGTCAAGGTGTCAGTAGGGGATGCAGTCATTTCAAGACACAACTGGGATGGTAGAATTAACTTCCAAGATGGCCATTGGCAGGATCTTCTTCCAGACAGTGATTCAAGAGAATGAAGAAGAAAGAAAATGTGGTGCCTTTTATGATCTGTTCTCCAAAGCCATATACTGTCACTTCTGTTTTAGCCTTTTTATTGGAAACAGTAACTAAGACCAGCCTACATTCAAGGAAGGGGTTGCAGCCTCCATTTCTTGAAGGGAAAGATATCTGAGAATTTGTGGGCCTGTTCTTAAGCCATCACATAATCCATTAGTTAGAAAGTCTGGGGTGACAAAAGTTTGAAGTAAGTAGATTCTCTTTGCAGACTGTATTCAATTGGGTTACCCAGCACACATGAATACGACCACCTGTAATTAAACACAGTTTACACATACGTCAAATAATTGATCTCCAACATGCTACCTACAGAATTTCCCTTCTAAAATATATGCACCTCACTGAGTATAATGTGTTGGAGACAAAGAAGGATTGCATTTAGGACTCAATGAACGTGTATTATATTGAGTTTTAATAGATCCCAACCTAGGCTTAAGCAGGCAAGACCTATTCTTAGGTCTTGAACCCTGAGTTCTTTCAGAAGTCCCTTGCTAAAGAGAAGGAATGAGGATGCACTCACACATACAAGATAAACAAAGGAACCAATTTGAGGTAGGAAAATGGGACCTTACTTGGCATCAGAATTATTAACAGCCCCTGTTTCTTACCAGTAAAAAAAAAAAATCTAAAGTGGTATCCTCAGTAGAGACAATTTAAATCTTCATTTCAGATAGTTCATGAACATAAGTGAAGTCAAACTCTAGTCTAGCCAGTCTTCATGTTCTGGCAATTTTCAGAACATTTGCGCTCATCTTAGATGATGTGCTTAGGGCCTCCACATGATTTCAGCCCCAAAAGGTAAAAGGGAGTTTAGGGTCAAGACTAGGACATCCACTCAGTGAACATTCCACAGGGATAAAGCCAATCTCAGGCAGACCAGTACTTTAGGTAAAGTTTGGAGTTGACATATCCATTTTACCTTTTCCACCTCCTCCTCACTCAGGACCATTCCAAGCTGGGAGGTGTAGGGGGATAGGATATGGAAGAGGAAAGAGAGACATCCTTCTAGGAAAACCCAACTCTACCACTTCCCAGCTTTGTGAATTTGTTCAAGTTTCTTACCTTCTCTAAGACTTGGTTCCCATTTTGGATAAGACAGAACTTGCATGTCTAGACAATAATTGTTCTCCGTGGTTATCAGTTATTTCCAGAATTGTAAAACAGATTCCACAGAATTAGATAATAAGAAGGATGAGCTATAGACAATACACAGTTTTTCATAAAGCATCAAGGTTTTCCGAGCTGTCAGCGAGAAACATATACAGATTAATTTAGGGGCTCAGATGTAAAGAAGCTGCCTGCAATGCAGGAGACCCTGGTTCGATCCCTGGGTCAGGAAGGTCCCCTGGAGAAGAGAATGGCTACCCACTCCAGTATTCTTGCTTAGAGAGTTCCATGGACAGAGGAGCCTGGCAGGCTACAGTTCATGGGGTTGCAAAGAGGTGGTCACAAATGAGCAACTAACACTTACTTACTTCATTAAAGTATAATGGCATTGGGTTGGGCTGAAATACTTTGTTCTTTTTTAAGACTTGGTAATACTGCCCTGTTTCTGTTCTCTGTCAGTCTGTCTTGGATCTGAGACTTGTGGATGGATCCACATTTCTTCATTTAGCCTGAGTAACTAAAGGTTGTGGAAGATAGGCCATTTCCATGGAATTTTAACTACCTTCCTTTGATGGCAAATGAAAGCCAAAAATGTTCCTCTTTAGTCGGGATTCTAACCAAATGAAACATTGGCTCGTTTCAGGTTCAGTTAAAGGAATGTTTTGATGTTCTAGTTCATTAGAAAATATAGAAAGTAGGTTTGATTTTGGTCTGAACAAGTTTTCTAGCTTTACAAACATATGTGTGTGTGTGTGTGTGGGTGTGTGTGTATATATATATATATATAGTCCAATTCATGATTCAGTTAATATCTGGGTTCAGTTTGAATTGAGGTTTAGTAAATTGATGCTATTTGGTCTATAATTTGCATCATAATTTGATTCTTTGTTCCTTAGTGTTTAAGTTGTCTCTTTCCTCTTCTGCCCATGAATAAATCAAAATCTTTCTACTTTATTCCCCTTGAGTTCAGACCCCACTCCTGCCTGCCAATATTGATGGCAGTATTGCTCCAAATGGGATGTCTGTTGCTAAGCCTAAACTTGAGTTAAGGAAAAATCTGACTGTCTATGTAATGTAGCTGTATGGAGCTCTCATTCTCGCTGGGCAGAGCTGATGGACTCTGAGAATATAAGTCCCATTAGCCAAGTTTGTCTTTAAAGTAGGGCAAGGGACTGTGTGGAAAGCAGGTGAAACCTGAGCCCAGAGGACTCCTGTGGAATGTGTGAAGGAAGTTTATGCAGTGCTCCATTTTGATTAACCCAGGACTTGCCATTTGATGGGCAAAGGTAAGGCTGGCTTCAGAACTAAAGGAAGATGTTTCTGGGCATCTCTCTCTACTTTTATTTCAGCCTTTAATGTGTTAATTTCTCTCTTTATGCAACTACCTCCCAATTGGATTGGATTGAATTGAATTAAAAGGACAAATTCAGCCAGATGCTGGGAAGGAATCTTTTCTTTTTCTTACTTTTTTTGAGGAGCCTCCAAGGAAGCTAATTACCCACCCTGGTAGGCTGAGAGGATTGTAATGTGGTCATTAGTTTGCTATTCTTCAACAGTAAGTCATTGTTGTAGCAACCCAATGTTCCCCACCCTTCGTCCCCCAACCTATGAGCACCTATTCCTGAAAGTCAAATCTTCCCTGTTCCCAAATTCCTGAGAATGAATGTCTTCTCTACCAAAATACACATCTTTTAAAAGGGGACGTCAAGGACCACAAAACATCCAGGTTGGAGGGAGGATGTCCATGGGACTACTGTATCCAGGAGTCCTTCTCTTCTGAACTAAACAGGCTGCTTTGGGTTGCCTAAGATGGAGGAAACTGAATGCTCTGACTGTCCTGAATGTGACTGGATGTACCAACTCAGTCCAATAAAAATAAAATGCAAGCCACAGATGCAAGCTTTGCATGTAATTTAAAATTTTCTAATAGCCACAGTTAAGATCAAAGAAACAGGTGAAATTAGTTTTGATAATTTATTTTATTTAATACATCCAAATTCTTATCATTTTGTCATGTAACCAATATAACAAATTATTGAGATATTTTACATTTGTTGAAATGGGATTGTATTTTATACTTACAGTACACCTCAATTGACTAGCCACACTTCAAATGCTCACCTGCCACATGTGACTGTGTGTGTGGGCTCAGTTGCCCAGTCATGTCCGACTCTTTGCAACCCCATGGACTATAACCTGCCCTGCCAGGCTCCTCTGTCCATGGAATTTTCCAGGCAAGGATACTGGAGTAGGTTGCTGTTTTCTTCTCCAGGAGGTCTTCAACACACAATATCCTTCTTCTGCATCTGAGAGAAGTTCAAGATAGTGATCTTTTACGTGACGTAAATGCTCTGCACTTTGCGAAATATTTCCAAATCCATCATCTCAGTTGTCACTCATAATAGCACCATAAATTAAGTTGGGAAAAGAAAATTATCCAGTTGTTTTTTTTTAGATTGGAGAACTAAGATATAAAGAGGTTCAGTAAATCTTGCAGTCTTCCCAATATCTATTTATGACTCAAGAATGAGAGCTCAGCTCTCCTGACTCCCATGCAAACAATCCTTGCATTGTCCTTGAGACAGGGTGTAGAAGCTCCAGAGTGGTGAATAAACAGTCTCTCTTGGATGGCCCTTGCCTCTCTGCTCCTTCTACCTTCCTCGGCTTTCAGAAAAGGGCTGTAGGGAGGCGGGGGTGGGGGTGGTATGTGTGACATTCTCTTTGTGCAGCATAGAACACAGCCATAAATTAAGCACCTTTGTTTCCAGTTCCCATCATAGACCCTCCATCAGCTCCCCTCCTGTCCATCCAAGGGGAAGTGGTGCTCTTTGTCTGTGCCCTTGGTGAAGCCATAGGAAGAGAAAAAACTTCCCTTACCTCCTCCCCCATTCTGGTTCTTTCTAACACCATGGCTTATGTCTAGTTGAAGTATAAGAACTGTCCTATATCTAAGGCAACTTTTCCATTGCTTAGGAAATGGTTGGAGAAGCAGTATAATGGGGGCCCAGAGCACACCATAGGCCATGGGATGTGGTGGTGGTGACCCATATCCCTGCAGTAGGAGTCCTAGCAACGTGTTGCACACTGGGATTTGTGTTTAAATACAAGTGATTCTCCAAATTTTTGGTGGAGTACAAACATTTTTATTTACAAATACTCACACAGTTATGTGCCAAGCAACCATTCTAATCATTTTACATATATTAACTGATTTAATTCCTACAACAACCTTATGAGGTAGGTGCTATTGTCCCCATTTTGCACATGAAGAAACTATGAAGGGCATTTGGAAGTGGACTGACATACCCAGGACCACACAGCTAGGAAGTAGTAGAGCTGGGGTTTGAACCCAGGCAATCTGGCCCCACACTCTACAATTTAACCGTTGAACTGTGGTGCTGAGAATGAGACTTAATGATAATGATTTGTTTAGATGCCAAGTGCATGAGAGACACAGGCAGTAAGTGCTGTTGGAAGTATTGGAGTTTGTGGGAAAGTGAGTTTACTGTGGGCTAGGGTGTTACGGCTTCCTGAAAGAACTAGGGCTTGAAGGGAGATTTCAGCTGATAAAGAAGTGGATATTTCTGGAAGCAGAGAAAACATGAACAAAAGAGCAGAGGTGGTAATGAGTATAGCATATTGAGGTACAGACAGGCTGCCATTAAATCTACATCTCCAGCCCCCACCTTCCTTCTGGATATCAGCGCCATGAATGCTGACCAGACAATTCTGCCTCCATGTGTCAAATGCAATGTGTCTACAAAACAAAAATATTTCCCTTCCCCAACTCCCTGACAATAGAATCAATTCTATTCCCTAGGCCCTGCACCTTGGTATTATCTTTGACTCTTCCCACTCTTCAGTCCTTCATGTCTACCATATCCTGTGCCTGTTGTTGTTGTTGAACCTTTAAAACATCTTCACCTTTCTCACAAAAAAATCCCTTCCTTTCCCTCATCACCTGATGCCTGAATTGCTCAACATACTCTTACATAGTATCTCTGCTTCAAATCTCTATCCACTTAGGCATTTGCTGTGGTGCCACCACATTTTTCATCCCAAAACACGGCCATTGTACAACTTCCCTGCTCCAATACCTTCATTGGTTCCACGTGGAGTTCACTGACCACCCCACCTGCATGGTACTGCTGAGAGAGTCGAGAACCAAGGGCTCTGCTTTGGGGAACACGGTCATAACATGCACAAATAAAAAGTTATGGGCTTCACTAGGGAAAACTTCAGTCTTCTAATGTCTGACCTGCTAGCCAAAGAATTAGTCCTCGGCCTCCTTAAGTTGATGAATCACACACCGTGGAAGGGGATTTCCTAACTCAATGCTTCAATTCCTTCCATTTCTAGTAGTGGCAGTAGTAATAGCAATGGAAGATGTCATTATTGAGCCCTCTCTATCTGCTAAGGCACTTGGCTAAGTGTTTTATATGTAGTCTGTCATGTAATGCTCAAAACAACAAGAATTGGCATCCGCATTATTTTTATTCAAATGTTACAGATGAGAAAACAGACTCACAGAGGGTAGGTTCCACCTGAGGTCACACATCTAAGAAACGGCTAAGCCAGGGTTTAAAACTCTGACTGATTCCAAAGCATATGTTCTTTCCACAGATTAAGGGCAGTGTAGTTTTTTTCTAGTTCCTGCCCCATAAAACTGGGAGTGAATGTCAACAACAGGCTTGCTCCACCAGAAACATGTTCTCAGCAAAACCACCTTCAACTGGAAATAAATATTGTCAGCTTTATCAAGTCTGAGGAAACAATCCTGGGACATCTTTCAGTCTTCTTACAGTTGTCCTCTTCTTGAAGGAAACTGATCTGTGTTAAAATAGTGCAGAAATGGGTACACTTTTTTTTTTTGCTATAAGGAAGACTCTTACTTTTCTCCTTTATTTAAAAGATTCACCACTGCATGCTGTCCAAGACTCTGTAGGGAATTGATTTAAAATTCAAATTCCAACTTCTGATGTTACAGTGTCTTACAATCTATGATTGAATTTGGCCTGAGAACCAGGCTTGTGATCAAATCAGTGAAAAACTGATCTTGGGCCCTTAGTTTTTGCTTCCCTATTAGACAAGTCTGGGGAGAGGGACAAAAGCTTTCCCACTGAGCAGAAATAATTAGCCAAACCAATCCACACACCCCGCCCAAGGGCTCTTTGGAATGAATGTATGAAAACCACAGGCTCAGTCTCTTGGCCTTGTTCTGAAGTAAGTTGAAACCACCTTGGTTCTACTTGGATGGCCTTCCAGAAAACCTCCCTGTATAAGTAGGAAGAAACCAGGGTGTCTTTGGACTGGAATGAAGGAACATTAGAGCATCTCAATATGAGAAAAGAATGAGGAAGTGACTGAATTGTATATTGAGATCTCTCTCTTCAAGACATTAGGAAATTAGAAAAGACAAGACAGAGAACCAATCACTAAAAAGTCATGGTGGTATGTGATATGCTAACTTTGGGGGAATTTTGAAATAAATCTGTAGGCAAATCCTGAAGTCCACCATCCATTGAGAAGAAGCAGTTTACACCCTTTAAGCAAGTCCTAAACTCTCTGAGGCTCTTCTTATGATTAAAAGGAGACCATTAATTCCTGGCTACCATCTCTTGGGGTTATCAGGAGAATCATGTGAATTCATATAGTGCAAAATGCTTTGAAAACAATTGTAGAAATACATCTGCAATTTTAAAGGTGGCTCTGAAATTATTGTCATGGCTTTTTTTGTAGACTGAGTTATTTATTTTCAGTGGGCAGTATTTCAAAATAGACCTCAAACCCAAACCAGCAGACTTGATTTTGAGTTGAGCTCAAGTGTGGACATTCAAATGGGAGGGAAAAGCCAGAGCTAAGTGAGAATGAATACTAAACCAGTTTGCTCTCCAGTCAAAGGCTGGGTGAAAAGCACATGTCAAACTGACCCTTTTCTTCCTGTACCATGAGAACTTGAACCCAGAAAGTAAATGACTTGTTTAACTCATTGCCCAGACAAATCTTTAATCGCTGTACCTGGGGCTACTTACACCCACCTTTCACACGATTGCATCTTGATTTCCAGGAATCAGTCCAGCCTCCAGACAAGGGAATTCAGAGTCTAAGAGCTCAGCATCAATTTGCCATGCTGGTGACCATACTCTGCCCTTGGCCACTCATGCCAGAAACTGAAATTTCTCCTTGGTATTTGGGAACTGACTCCCTCTACCTTGTTCTTGACTCCTGGGAGCTCCTATTCCCCTACACATTTAAGTCCCTATAAAACTAGTTAATTCAACCTAGCTACCTTACCCACCATCTTTTGTTGGGGCTTGTCTTGTTCCATTCTGAGGGAGCCAAGGATTTAAAGACAAGCACTGGGAAATGGGCAAGCATGAGCCTTCAGAGAAGCTAGTAAGCCAAGATTGTGCCAAGCCAAGCTTGGCAATTATGCTGCATAGCTGAGGGAAGTGGCAGACAGGGTGAAGATACCATCTTCTCAGAGGATTCTGTGGTATGAGGGTAGTTACATGCCTGGCTGGCCACTCTCTCTGCTATTGTTTCATGACATTGTCTATGAATGTTAGCGGGGTGAATGAAAGATAGCTCTTGCTAATCACTTTCCAATCTAAACTAGATAGAGTAGGATAAAAAGCCTAGAAGATGGGTGTAAGCTCTGGTGTCTGCTTCTACACTCTCTTATTTCTTTCTTTTTTTTCTCGGGCACAACTCTTCTCCCTCCTTCCTACCCCATGTCAGAAAGTTGTCATAGGAAGGAGCCCTGGGAGCAAAGTGTGAAAAGGGAAGAGCAATGTAGCAAAAACTGAAAACAAACCAAAACACACATAGGCTTTGGAATCAGAAAGACCTGTGTTCAAATCCTGAACACAGGATTTGCTGTCTCTAACTGGAACAAACCTCTGTTTCCCCATCAGAAATTAGAGTATGACTAGACGAGGTTGTGTGTGTGTGTGAGAGAGAGAGAGAGAGACAGAGAGACAGAGAGCAAGAGACTAGAAAGAGAGAAAAGAGTTCCTGGTTTATCACAGACACACAATAAGCATTATTATCCTGGTTTTTGTTGATAAGATTGTTAAAGCAGCCTAGAGATTGAAAAATTCCTGATGTGCCTTGTTGTAGAGGAGTAAAAATGAACTGTACAATGAGAAGAAAGGGATGAAAGGATTTGGAATATGAGTAAATAAAAGATGCCAACAGTGAGGCTGTGGTTATGAGAAGGGAAATGAGAGAGACCAGTAAAAGATGGCGAAGACTCCCCCAGTACATTCTCAAATTGCAGCTGAGAAATGGAACTTTAGAGACAGAAGCTAAAGATGTCTGAGCAGAATAAAGGAAAAATGAGGGTTATCAAACTGGTGTTATTTTCAGTCACTCTCAAAATGATGTGCGACAGCCTTCCATGTGGATTTGCCAATCCCAAACTATGCACGGTTCACCAGACCCTATTTTCATCTTTTCCTGCTACTTCTTTTACTTGACATTTATATGAATTGGCTTCATAATTCAAGTCAAATGGCACTCTTCCAGATTTTTTTTCCCACAGAACCCATAGAAGAAATGCATATAAGAATATGTTTTACGTCCTCTGTAAACGTAGGAGCTCCTTCAGCTTGCAGGGAATTGACCTTTGCCTGAGTTGTGTGCTGTGTGTTCTCAGTCATGTCTGACTCTTTGTGACCCCATGGACTGTAGCCTGCCAGGCTCCTCTGTCCATGGAATTTTCCAGGCAAGAATACTGGAGCAGGTTGCCATTTCCTACTCCAGGGGGACCTTTGTCTGTACGTGTTTACATTTTCTCGTTGCTCTGTGTCCATCTTTGGGTTTGACTCCATCATGAAAGTCTGGGAAAGTGTCTGCCGTTTTTTCCCCCAACAATTAAATTGTTAATTGTAGTTAAATGGTTAAAAACTGATTTTCAAAATGCTTATTGAATGTTGATGACAAATTTAAATCCTTTATTTGCAGGTAGCTTAAGATTGATCTGGGGATTGATTGATTGGGAGAGTGGCAGTGGAACATATATAAACATACACAGACATACAGAGAATAGAGAGAGAGGTATAGATGGAACTTTAGTGCTCTAAAATTTTGGGGTGAGAGAGTTACAGAGAATGTTGAGAAAAGAACTAGAAATTGAAAAAAAAAAAAACAACAAAACCTGTGTGTGCAGCTTTATGGCCAATAAGTGGGAACTGATTCCCATGCAGACATGCTATGGTTAATAATTTCCCACATTTTGGCAAGACCAGTGGGCTCATTCTCAGGTAAAAAGCTAGATAAGAGGGTAGGTAAAAAAGACAGTTTTCACACTGGGAGTATAGTAGTCAACCTCGTGTAGCATGGCTGATGAACGCTGGGAAACTTGCTTGCCCAAGGACACAGCAACCGTGTAGAACAAAATGGCAGAACTTACCTGGGGATACCTACATCTTTGAGACTTCCTGGCTGAGGTCAGGGCTCTTTGGGAAGACTTGCATTATGTCAGTTCACATTCATGACCAAGATTGCTCTGCATCTTGAATTCCAGGGGGCCAGGTCCTGCTTGGAGGCCCTGGGGGCACTGCAGGTGGTGTAGTAACTCCTTCCTTTTCCTGCAGAGTAATTGACCCCTTTGCCACATTGTGTCTCCATCGACTCTTGCTTTTTCCAAAGTGTCTCTTTTATTCACCAGAAAGCCTAGTGCCCTGGCAAAGCCTACCTCCCCCAGTCTCTGTGCTGTTTGGTACAGGTCATGTTCCTCTTTGGGTGGCTTGCATCGTATGTGTACATAACACCCTAAGTTTGCCTGACCTCTAGGTCTCTTTTCTTCTCCCAGTCCATGCTTTACCTCTCCAGTGCTTTAATTTAAGCCATCACCACCTCTCACCTGGATGAATGCATTGTCTTTCAACCAATCTCTTTGCTTCTACCTTTACCCCACTCTAATCCAGTCCACCTACCACAACTGGAGTCATAGTTTTTAAATGTAACTTCGATGGTCTCAAACTTGTGATGTATTATCAAATGTACATTTGATAATGTGTGATTTCTTTCACACATCAAACCCAAACTTAACTAAAGTCCTCCCAAGAGGCCCCCAGGGTCTGGTTTTTATCCTCAACTCCAGTCTCATCTCTCAGAACTCACTCACTGCTGGCATGTATGCTTGAGCCATTTGGAGCTGTTTATACTTCTGTAAATGTACTGTATTCTTTCACACTGCATTCCTTTTGCCCCTTCCAGAGAAATTCTGATCTTGACTACCCTTTCTACCCTCTCTGCCTAACTAGCTCCAATTCCTCTTCTGTTAATGGCTTTATTGAGATATAATTCACATAACAAACAATTCACTCAGTTAAAATGTACAATTCACTGGATGTTGATAGTTTAGAGTTGTACAACAACCATCAGTATTTAGTGTCAGAACACCTTTATCCACCCCTCGCCAAGTAACCCTGTACCTGTTAGCAGACCCTCTCCATTCCAGCCTCCTTGCTTCCTGCTGGCCTGCCTGTGGCAACCATTGGTCTATTGGACCTTCTGTCTCTATAGATTTGTCTATTCTAGAGTCATCTCTCCAGACTTTTTTCAGGTGTTGCCTCCTCTTGTTTGCCTCCTAGTTCCCTGATTTCCAAACATCTCTGCTGGGCTCCAATAACACCACTTGTCTGGGTCTGTCATAGCACTTATTCTACAGTATTCTTACCTGCCTCCCCATTTGAATTGACTTACTCATCTCTGAAACTTCAGTGTCTAATTCTTAGCTCAGTTTAGAGAAAGTACTCTGGAACTACTGGCCAATTGAATGAATGACTCCCAGGAAGCCCTGACAGGGAGAAAGGCCTCTCAGTGAGTGGGTTAAAGACAAGTGAATACACAGGTAAAACCAGACGGTGGATGCCTAAGTACCCATTTTTCAGCTCACTTGCACTTGGATAAATTCAGCTACCCGAATGATGTCTCTTTCATCTTTATAGTTGATGTGAAGGTTCCAGAACCTAGGGAAACATTACCAAAGTGGTGCAGAGGAAGTATATCTTCAGGAAATATTCATGATACATCAGTTTAAGCTTTACCTGTGGGATCAACAGCAACACTCTCAGGCCATCTTCCTGCTCAATTTTTTCAATTTCCTATTCTCTCTCTGTGTCTCTCTTCCTCTCTACCTGCTCTCTCCTGTCTTCCCTTCCTCCTCTTTCTCTTCTCCTCCCCTCTCCCCCTAGTGCCCTTGGGATATTTGCCTTTTTTAAAAAGCACATTTCAGAAAATCAGAGGAACAATGTAGGTCCTTAGATTTTAAAATAAATTAACTTAAGCATGAGATGTCTGAACATGTATTCCCTTTGAAAGCTGTTTAATTGTTCCACTTCAATGCACCACATTTCTTTTTACATGATTGGATCTTTAAAAAATCTGGTCAGCAAGGGAATATAAGACAATTTGCAACAACAATGGAATATAGAGATGTTAAATATTAAATCATCTCATTTTCAGCATTTTACTGACTAGAGACAAATGGAGATGCACCCTGACTCTGGCTATTAATACCTTTTTTCTGTCTGTAAGCCTTTCTCCTGAGTTCAAACTTCCTCCTTCTTCTCTTTCCTAGCAACCTCTTGTCTCTCGTCTCCTTCACTCCTGATCTCTCTCTCTCTCTCATTCTCAATTCTCTCCTCTGCCCATTTTGCTGTATGCACCTCTCTTTATGTTTCACACTGTTTCTCCTCCATTTTCTTTTCCATTCTGCTTCCTAATTAGCGCTCTCTCTCTCTCTCTCCTTTTTTCCTTCTGTTCTTTGCACCCAGAATGAGGTAGGGAAGAGAGATTGGGGGGAAAGATGAGCAGGAAAATAAAGAGGGGAAGAAATAGATAATAGGGCTGTCCTGCACCACATCATCTGCCACCAAAGGGGACATGCCCAAATCACCCACATGCCTTCCCCTTTAAGGTGAGGCATATAACCTCTTCATGCCTCGCTTTTATGTCATTTATAAAATTGAAACAGAGTAACATGTTCCCGGACTACCTCCCAGAGATGCTGCTAGGGTCAGACTTGGGAATGAATATGAAAAAGGTTTGAAAAGAACCAGACCCCTGTAATTGGAAGCACTTGGGAGGAGGTGAGGCGGGGAGAAGTGGGGGGAGGTTAGATTACCGCCTTGCACCGCAAGGGGATCTAATTAACTGAGGATTGTAGTTCTTGCCTTTCTGAGGAATGTGTTTCTTTTCACCTTTGTTCTACTCATCAAATCACTTGGTCGTCTGTGTAGTGCGTTTGAATGTCCTTAGTGTCTTCAGAGGGGAAGGATAACGTGTTCCTTTGTATGCTGTTGATTTTTCTCCCTTCCTTTTCTCTTGCCTTGGGCTAGCAAACGGAACCTCCAGCAGCCAGCTCTCTACCCCCAAGTCTAAGCAGTCTCCCATCTCTACGCCCACCAGTCCTGGCAGCCTCCGGAAGCACAAGGTATTATGTCTCTTATACCTTACTAAACCCCCTTTCACTTGGACTTTTTGGTCCATTAGCTTGAAGCCCCAGGAATCCCAGCAGGGGTCAAGCTTCCAATCACTTGTATTTATTCTTCTGGCCTCCGGTTTAATTCTAATTATATTTAACCAAAAGGAAGCGGTATGAAGGACCCAAATACCCCCATTCTGAGCTAATTGTGTCACCAAATGATGGCCCAGGGGATAAACTGAGATTTTGTCCCTCTGATTCAGAGGCACAGCAAACAGGGTGTTGAGGGCAACTTAAGTTCCTAGGTCCTGTAAAGGTCATAAAGAAAGTTAGTCCTGAGTTACTCCCTTTAGATTTGTGGGACATTCAAATATGAACAGACCCTAATTTAACTGTGTATTCTTCATGACCAGGCCGATTCTGGTACACTGTGGGAAGAGAGGGCATAGATAGATACATTGCACTGACCCTAGGCACCCTTTACACCTCTAAGGTAGCCCCAATAAATATACCATTAAAATAATAGATGTTGTAGAAATTCTCTACCTCCACTTTCCAAACTGATTTCCACCTAGAAATCTCTTCTGTATCGAAAATCTGCAGTGGCCATTGCCTTCCACCTCACCTCAGGCCACATGGATGTGGATTCTGCTCTGATTGTTGTTGTTTAGTCCCTAAGTCATGTCCAACTCTTTTGCAACCCCATGGACCGTAGCCCACCAGGCTCCTCTGTCCATGGAATTCTCCAGGTAAGAATACTGGAGTAGGTTCCCATTCTCTTCTCCAGGGGATCCTCCCAACCCAGGGATCAAACCCTCATCTTCTGCACTGGCAGGTGATTCTTTACTGCAGAGCCACCAGGGAAGCCCTCTGCTCTGATTACCACACCGTAGAGTGGCTTCCTCTAGGATTCTCTTGTGTTCCCCTGGCTCACAAGAATTGGCATGAGATGGAGAAAGGCAAAAGGCCACCAATGTAGCCAGCTCCATCACGGAACCATAGAGGGTCAGGGGTAGAAGAGATCTGAGACAGAGGTAAATTTGTTTCATTTGATTCTCTCAATGATTTTGTGGGATTGATATTTTACACATGAGGAAATTGAGACCCAGAATGGTGAAGTTACTTACTGGGGTGACATGGCTAGGCAGAGGCAGACATAAGGTCCTAACCAAGGTTATGACCCTTGGTCTGCTGGAGCTGGTTTACACTAGCTCATGAGAGCTTACTGTGTACACCGCTTCCCAATTCTAGAAACTAGAGCTCAGCATGATGGGAATATTTACACCATGGAATTCAGCAAATGCTATAAATCAGAGTCATTGTTTTCTCACACAGAAAGCTGGTTATTACACATTTAACAGCACACCACTACCTGACACCCATTTAAATTTCCCTTTCTCTACATCAGGATTTTAATTTCCTGGTTAACTCGACCATTACCTAAGCCATAATTCCTAATGCTTATTCCATTCCTTTAATGACTCTTTTAACTTCTACTAGTGACCCTGGCTGGAACCTTTGAATTGTTCTCTTGAGCTACTTGGTTTTAACAAAGGAGGATCTGCTGAACTGTCTGTGTAGCCAGTGTTACCCCAAGATTGTGAGACGGATGAGAACTGCTTTAGCCGTCAACTTTCAGTGATTCTTCCGAGCCACAAGGCTTGTTCATGTGGACATACCAGGATGAGGAATAGCCTACTTTGGTTGTTCTATTGTCTACACAGAACCTCATAGGGATGCTCCACTGTTTCCTACTATGTCTTTGTTCCATGCATTTCTGCCCTTACTTTCCTTCTGGGAAGTGTGACCTACCACCAGTACCTTCCTCAAAGGGCTGGGAGGGTGCAGTCTAGGCATTCATTTCGCTTATATACTTGAGACCTTCCACTTTTCAATTGATATGTTCAGTTCATTTAGTCTGAGGCCCCACCACCCATAAGCCCACTGGATGAGTGCATTGCTAAACCATTTCTTCTGGTTGGGTTTTCAGGCTTTAGGGGGGCATTGTTTGCTGTATTTCATTTTCCTTTTCTTTTGGATTCAATTCTAAAAAGAAATTTCACCATTGAAGGACTAGAATAAGCTATAGGTGACAGCCTTGTCAGAGCCTCACTATTTTATTTGTATCATTGAGTTTTCAGTGTATCACTTTATTTTTAAAATTGCCCTTTTTAAGATCATACATCATGACCAAGTGGGCTTTATCCCAGGGATGCAAGGATTCTTCAATATCCACAAATCAATCAATGTAATACACCACATTAACAAATTGAAAAATAAAAGCCATATAATTATTTCAATAGATGCAGAGAAAGCCTTTGACAAAATTCAACATTCATTTATGATAAAAACTCTCCAGAAAGCAGGAATAGAAGGAACATACCTCAACATAATAAAAGCTATATATGACAAACCCACAGCAAACATTATCCTCAATGGTGAAAAACTGAAAGCATTTCCCCTAAAGTCAGGAACAAGACAAGGGTGCCCACTTTCACCACTACTATTCAACATAGTAGTTTGGGAAGTTTTGGCCACAGCAATCAGAGCAGAAAAAGAAATAAAAGGAATCGAAATTGGAAAAGAAGAAGTAAAACTCTCACTGTTTGCAGATGACATGATCCTCTACATAAAAAACCCTAAAGACTCCACCAGAAAATTACTAGAGCTAATCAATGAATATAGTAAAGTTGCAGGATATAAAATCAACACACAGAAATCCCTTGCATTCCTGTACACTAATAATGAGAAAATAGAAAGAGAAATTAAGGAACTAATTCCATTCACCATTGCAACAAAAAGAATAAAATACTTAGGAATATATTTAATGAAAGAAACAAAAGACCTATATATAGAAAACTATAAAACACTGGTGAGAGAAATCAAAGAGGACACTAATAGATGGAGAAATATACCTTGATCATGGATCGGAAGAATCAATATAGTGAAAATGAGTATACTACCCAAAGCAATCTATAGATTCAATGCAATCCCTATCAGGCTACCAATGGTATTTTTCACAGAGCTAGAACAAATAATTTCACAATTTGTATGGAAATACAAAAAACCTCGAATAGCCAAAGCAATCTTGAGGAAGAAGAATGGAACTGGAGGAATCAACCTGCCTGACTTCAGGCTCTACTACAAAGCCACAGTCATCAATACAGTATGGTACTGGCACAAAGACAGAAATACAGATCAGTGGAACAAGATAGAAAGCCCAGAGATAAATCCACGCACCTATGGACACCTTATCTTTGACAAAGCAGGCAAGAATATACAATGGAGAAAAGACAATCTCTTGAACAAGTGGTGCTGGGAAAACTGGTCAACCACTTGTAAAAGAATGAAACTAGATCACTTTCTAACACCATACACAAAAATAAACTCAAAATGGATTAAAGATCTAACTGTAAGACCAGAAAGTCTAAAACTCCTAGAGGAGAACATAGGCAAAACACTCTCCAACATACATCACAGCAGGATCCTCTATGACCCACCTCCCAGAAAGTTGGAAATAAAAGCAAAAATAAACAAATGGGACCTAATTAAAATTAAAAGCTTCTTCACAACAAAGGAAACTATAAGCAAGGCCTTCAGGATGGGAGAAAATAATAGCAAATGAAGCAACTGACAAAGAATTAATCTAAAATATATACAAGCAACTCCTGCAGCTCAATTCCAGAAAAACAAATGACCCAATCAAAAAATGGGCCAAAGACTAAACAGACATTTCTCCAAAGAAGACATACAGATGGCTAACAAACACATGAAAAGATGCTCAACATCACTCATTATCAGAGAAATGCAAATCAAAACCACAAGGAGGTACCATTTCACGCCAGTCAGAATGGCTGCTATCCAAAAGTCTACAAGCAATAAATGCTGGAGAGGGTGTAGAGAAAAGGAAACTCTCTTACACTGTTGGTGGGAATGCAAACCAGTTCAGCCACTATGGAGAACAGTGTGGAGATTCCTTAAAACACTGGAAATAGAACTGCCATACGACCCAGCCATCCCACTGCTGGGCATACACACCAAGGAAACCAGAATTGAAAGAGACACGTGTACCCCAATATTCATTGCAGCACTGTTTATAATAGCCAGGACATGGAAGCAACCTAGATGTCCATCAGCAGACGAATGGATAAGAAAGCAGTGGTACATACACAATGGAGTATTACTCAGCCATTAAAAAGAATATCTTTGAATCAGTTCTAATGAGGTGGATGAAACTGGAGCCTATTATACAGAGTGAAGTAAGCCAGAAAGAAAAACACCAATGCAGTATACTAACACATATATATGGAATTTAGAAAGATGGTAACAATAACCCTGTATGCGAGACAACAAAAGAGACACAGATGTATAGAACAGTCTTAGGGACCCTGTGGGAGAGGGCAAGGGTGGGATGATTTGGGAGAATGGTATTGAAACATGTATAATATATCATATATGAAATGAATCGCCAGTCCAGGTTTGTTGCGTGATACAGGATGCTCGGGTCTGGTGCACTGGGATGACCCAGAGGGATGGAATAGGGAGGGAAATGGGAGGGGGGTTCAGGATGGGGAACACGTGTACACCTGTAGTGGATTCATGTTGATGTATGGCAAAACCAATACAATATTGTAAAGTAATTAGCCTGCAATTAAAATAAACAAATTTATATTTAAAAATTGCCCTTTTATGGCAGTTAAGGAAACCAACATTAAGTAATAAATTATATAATTTTCTAAAGCAAACTTTAAAAAACATTTAGATTTTGGTATAGTTTTCACAAATTTTTTAACTTTTTACTTTGATATTTCAAATTAAACAGTTGCAAGAATAATTCAGAGAACTTCTATGTACTCTTTATAAAGACTCACCAGTTGTTTATATTTTCCCCATTTACTTTATTTTTGTGGGTCTTCTCCCTCCTCACTATGCATACACTTTACTAAATTTTTAACCAGTTTAAATTAAGTTCATACATCATGCTCTTTTACCTCTAAATACTTCAATCTGCATTTCCTAAGAATAAGGACATTTTCTTTCATAACCATAGTACAATGGTAAAATCAGGAAGTTTGTGTTGATTCAATACTGTTGTATGCTCTCTCATCCATATTCAAATTTTATCAATTGTCCCAAGAGCATTCTTTTTTTGGTCCAGGATCCAACCTAGGATTGCACATTGCTCTCAGTGGTTATGTCTCTTTAGTTTTCTTTGATTCAGAAAAGTTCTTGAATCTTTTCAAAAATCTTTTAGGGAAGTATATTATAGAAGTGAAGAGCACAGGCTAATTATTTGGTGAAATGTCTTTCGATTTAGGTTTGTCTGATGTTTCCTTGTGGTTAAATTCAGACTGTGCATTTGGGACAGAAATGTCATAGAAGTGATGTTGTGTCTCACTCAGTGCATCCTATCAGAAACAGCAGCCTCATGCTTACACCACCAGTGATGGAGGACAAATTGGTTTTTCTAAATAAGCTAAAAAGTGTGTTGTGACCTTGACTCAGTCCTCTTGGGGCTCAGGCTCAGCTTTTTGCTCCTCCTTTCACAGTTACCTGAGCCTTAGCACCATCGAGGTCCTTGGGCAGTGGGCCTAAGCAGATCTCATCTGAAATTCCATCCAAGTGGACCTGAAAGGTGTGAGTCATGGTGGAGACAGGAAGCAGGTGGCTGAGGCCATGACTTTCCTTCTGCACAATTGGAAACAAACTTGAAGTCCCAGCATCCCTTTGGTTACTTTTGATAGCTGTGGCAGGGCCCTAAGCTGTAATCAGCCGCTTGGCTTCTCCTCTTAAGCAACTCATGGAGAATCCTTTTTAATGCAGCTGTGATGAGGTTAGCCAAAGTCCGCATACTCGAATGCTGCAATATGGACATGAAGCAAATCCTTGTATAGTTAATGAGAACAACATTTTGCATTTTCATCCTGCTTTATCTTTTTTGCATAGCCATTTTTTCATTTACCCTTGTGATAACCCTGCAAAAGGGATAAGGCAGATTAGTGTTTCCATTTTACAGATGAGAAAAAGAAGGTGCCCAGTCATAAAGACAACCCCAGTATGATTCAACCCTTCAGAGAAGTTACCATATAAAAGGGGGTTTCCCAGGTGGTGCTAGTGGTAAAGAACCCACCTGCCAATGCAGGAGACATAAGAGATATGGGTTTGATCCCTGGGTCAGGAAGATCTCCCAGAGGAAGGCCTGGCAACCCTCTCCAGTATTCTTGCCTGGAGAATCCCATGGAAAGAGGAGCCTGTGGGCTACAGTCCATTGGGTCGCAAAGAGTTAGACATGACTGAAGTGACTTAGCACGCACACACCATATTAAAGATGTTCAAAATGCCTAGAAGCACAAGGAAACTTTTTCCTTAAAAATTTTTCCAGATTAGTGATCACCCTCAGAGCTTTAAATTTGGAGGCATTTTGCTTGCCAAGTTGCCTGGAGATTGAAGGAAAACGTATTTGACATAGTATTTGAAAACATAACAAACATTATTTAAATATACATTATCCTCTGTGTTTCCAAACTCTTTTCTTCTGTCATCCTGGAAGTGCTTAGAGAGATAGTTTGATGAATAAAGCAGGGTCCTGAACCTTAAATCACAGACACCACTCTAAGTGGGTTTTGGTAGTGTAATCAAGAGTGAACAAAAAACTGCAAGAGCACAAAGGAGAGGAGGAAAGACATCCAACTGTGGGAGACAGAAAAGCTTTACAAACTAGGCGACATTGGAACCTTAAAGCCTGGGTAGGCTTTTGATGGCTGGTGAAGAGAACGGGCATTCCAGCTTTCAGAAAAAAAAAATCAGCAAGAACAAAGCCACACCATCAGAAAAGGACAGGGCACATTTGGGAAAAAGCAAACCCAAACTGGAAGCCAGGTTTCTCAAAACTTCTCTCTGACTTCGTTTGGACTATAAGCTTCTTGGACCAGAGACCAAGTTTTTGTTTTCTCTAAAGCAATAGTATCGCCAGCACAGCTGTATTTGTTACAAACATTTTGTTCTGCAGGCCTCCAGGGGACTAAGCAAATGAATTTCAGGTGCAAATTATTTGTATTGTTAAGCAATATGTGTGTTTCTGTATTTCTACATATCAATCAACAAAAACAGAATGTTGAGATAATTTCTTTCCCTGAACAGTGTTCTACTCATACAAGAAAATATATTTTGAATACTAAAGAAATTGATGGGAGAATAGAAGTACGGAAGTTCATACCTAGGCCTAGTCCTCTGGATTTTCTCCATAGCCTGCGTCTCACCACACCCATTACAAATCACAGCAGCTGCAAATGGAGTAGCCTCCCATTTCTACCCCAGGCCTGTCTCCTCTTCCTCTGAGATAACAGTCTGGAATAATCTTCTCAGATAATTATTTCCACAATCTTCTCAGATAATTATTTCCACTAGCCAACCAACTACACTAAAGTGTCTATTACATGAATGATTCAGAGCTACACTGAAGTCCAATGGTTCAGTGTTCAGTGTGGTGGGACTCAAAGTGACTTCCATAATGAAAAAAGACCCTTGTGTGCTGGCCTGAAGACTGCCCAGGGAGTTCACTAACTTGGCAGTGCCTGCCTCCCTTCCCCTGGCTTTGGTATAACTAGAGAAAAGCAAAATGTAATGGTCCACATTATATTTTATAGAATTTTAGAGCTAGAACAAAACATAAAGATCTTATAGTCTTCATCTTCCTCAATTTTCAGATATAGAAGCAAAGATCCTGAAAGAGGAAGTTAGGCTTAGGACTGTTCTCCTGGCTCTTAATCCTGCGTTCTTTCTACTACAGTGGACTTGCATTTATGTGTAAATTTATGGAATTCATCAGTGGTCACAATATAGTCATAGAGCAAAACTACTACAAAACTGTATTTTACATTTGTACATATCATTACACACTGAATATTACTGTATATGCTATATGCCGATATATACATATTGCTATATAGGGTTACCTGCTCAGGAGTCACATAAACAAGATTCAGAACCTATCTATGAAACAGAACCAGAAACATAGAGAACAGGCTGGTGGTTGCAAAGGAGGAGAGGGGTGGGAGAGTTAGATTGGGAGTTTGGGATTAGCAGATGCAAACTGGTGTATATAGAATGGATAAACAACAAAGTCCTACTGTACAGCATAGGGAACTATATTCAATAACCTGTGATAAACCATAATGGAAAACTATGAAAGAGAGCATATATGTATAACTGAGTCACTTTTCTATACAGCAGTAATTAACACAACATTATAATTCAACTACACTAAAAAGTAAATTTGAAATATATAGTATTCAATTGTCAATGTGAAGGATTTTTCAAAGGTACTACTATTTAGAACAACATGTTATTGAGATAAAATTCACCTTTTTAAATAAAATGTCCAGTTTAGTGGCTTTTAGAATAATCACAAAGTTATGCAAGAATGTATTCATCACTTTCAAAAGAAACCCTATGCCTGTTAGTAGTCACAGCCTCTTTCTCCTCTACCCACACCCCTGGTACCACTAATCTACTCTCTGTTTCTATGAGTTAGCATATTCTGAACATTTCATGTAAATTTTCCTCTGAACACTGCTTTAGCTGCTTCCCAAAACTTTTGGTATACTGTGACTTCATTTCCCTTTATCTCACTGTATTTTCCAATTTCCTTTGTGATTTCTGACTATTCAGCAGTGTATTGTTTAATTTCCACATGTTTGTGAACTTCCCAAATATCTTTCTGTTATTGCTTCCTGATTTAATTCCATTGTAGTTGTAGAACATACTGCGTATGATTTTAAACCCTTTCAGATTTACTGAGACTCATTTTATGGCCTAACATATAATCTGTCATGTAGAACGTTACATGGGACCTTGAGAATAAAGTGTATTCTGCTGCTGTTGGACAGAATAGGTTAGATGTATAATTTCTTGTAGTGTCTGTCTTTCAAGTCTTCTCTTTCCTTGTTGATCTTCTGCCTAGTTATTCTATCCATTACTGAAGATGAGGTATTGAAGTTTTTGACCGTTACAGTTGAATTCTTTATTCCTTACTTTAATCCAATAATTTTTGCTTCATGTATGTTGGTATTCTGTTGTTAAAGCACAGATATGTTTTAATTATATTTTATCATTATGAATGTCCTTCTTTGTCTCCAGTAACAGATTTTGCCTTGGCGGATTCATTTTGATATTTGGCAAATCTAATACAGTTATGTAAAGTTTAAAAATAAAATAAAATTTAAAAAAAAAATCTAATTTTTTCTGACATTAGTATAAGCCACTGCAGCTCTTTTGCTTACTAACTGCATGATAAATCTTTCTCATCATTTTACTTTCAACCTATTTATGTCTTTGAATATAAATTATGTCTCTTTCAAACAGCATAGAGCTGAATGTTTTAAAAACCATTCTGTCAGTCTATGCCTTTTCATTTGAGTGCCTAATTTACTTATGTTTAATGTAATTGTTGGTAAATTAGTGATTACGTCTGCCATTTGCTATTTTGTGTATGTCTTTTTTGTTCCTTCACTCCTGGATGTTTGTCCTTTTTGTGTTAAATAGATATTTTTCCAGTATACCGTTTTAATTTCCTTGCTGTATTTTTACTAATTTTATTTCAAGTTATTTTCCTAGTGGTTGCCTGCGGATTACAATTAACATCTTGACACAATCTACTTTGAATTACTATCAACTTCATTTCAATTTGATATAAAAATTTTGGTATTGTATATCTCTGTTCATCCCCCACCCCTTTGTGTTCTTATTCACATACAAATTACATCTTCATGCATAATAAGTCCACCAACACATCTTGATAATTACTATTCTATGCAGTTGTCTTTGGAATTGGATAATAGAAGAAAAGAGTTAGAGAAATAAATTTATAATAACTTCTTTTGTCTTGACCTATGTATTTATCTTTACCATTGTTCTTTATTTCTTATGTGGGTTACATGTGTTACTTATATGGGTTATGTGGGTTACTGTCCTTTCATTTCTCTCAGGAGGATTCTCTTTAGTATTTCTTATATGACATGTCTGCTAGCTCTGTCTTTGTTTATCTGGGAATACCTTGATTTCTCCTTCATTCTTGAAGGATAATTTTTCTAGATTTCCTTAAATACTTTGATTCAGTAAGTCTCCCGGCCTCTGCTGAAGGGCTGTGTGTGTGTGTGTGTGTGTTGGAGCCTGATTTCAATGCTCTGTCAGGCGGCTTGCCTTAGCCTTCACTTGCTGTTTGTTCAAGGCCTCAAGGCCAACCAGAAATGAGAGATTAAGAATTTCTCAGGCCTTTTTTGAGAATACACCCTGAACATGTGCCTGGCCCTAGAGATTCCTGGGAATATTGTCAGAGATTTTCAAAGTCCCCTATGGACATGAATTCTCCAGCTTTTCCTTTTAAGGTTTTGAGCAGCTTCATTTGTCCCAACTGTTTCCCCCACATCAGGCAGCTGTGATTTTAAACAATTGCAATTGATTAATGCTCCCTGTAAAGGCTGTTCACAGTGAGTATGCTCTGAGTCAGGTCAAATAAAGAAGAGCCCCATAAGTGGGAATCAACTGACAGGTCAAATAGTGACAGTTCTCTGGAAATATGGCATTTGGGGGAACTCCAGTTCCATTCTGCATCCTCGAGTGGTGTCTAGGTCGCTGTTTTTCAGATACTGTAGTTCTGAGGCTATTGGTTTTCAAAGATATCCTGGAGCTGGGGAGAGAGAGAATGGAAATAGGACCAGTTAAAGCACCACAAACTTTGGTATTCTTACTGAGAGTCAGCCATTTTTCTTGAAGAAATACTTTTGGGGTTGCTGCAAGCCTTTGGTTAATTTCTGGAGTTCTGAAAAAGTTGATTTTGACAATTTTTTCCAGTGTTACTGCATTTATGCAGGATCAGATTTTCAGAGAGTCTCTCAACTATTCTTAAAGTCTAAGGCTCAAAGATACTTTGACTATGTCCAATTTTCACTCTACTCAATTTCTGGAGAACTAAACCCCTTCAGAGATGCAACTCTATAGTATGCCACTTTGCCCCAACTCCATTCTACATGTTTTTATTGCTCTCCTATTGTCAGCAAGCCCTTTACAGAAAAAGTTTTCCAACCCCTGATTTACAGTGTAGGGATGGCAGGTTGGTGAGAAGTGAATCTATTTGCTATAGTTGCCTTTGTTGTGTGTGTGTGTGTGTGTGTGTGTATGTGTTTTAATGATTCAGTCTTTCTTTGAGTGTCCTCAGAGCTGGTAGAGACCTTACAGATTGTACATTCTGCATTTTCTTGATGAAGAAACCAAGACTTAAAGACTTATTCAGTGTCAGAGTACTACTTAACTACACCCTCAGATTCCTGAGTATACTTTACTTCTGTTTCCATTCTAAGTGGCCTAACAGACTTCTTATCCTTTCTCAGCAAAAACCATTCTCAATGTTAGATAAATAAGTCCCTCTCCTCCCTATTCTTGTCCCCTTTCATCATCTTCACTTTTTCCTTTACCTCAAGGAGAAGTTTCATTCTCTAATTCTCTTGGACAGTTCTCTACTGAAGTTCTGTGTTTATACCAAAGACAGCCTCTTAATCACCCAGAGACTTGACCCTCAAATTTAGTATCTTGCTGATAATGTAAATGAAAAGAGTGGTTTTTAAACGGTACTTCATTTGAGGATGGATGAGATTCTGCCTCCCCCATGTCTGATTTGACCAAAACAATTACGCTTCCATTTGTCTCATGTATTTGGCTTCCAGGAAAAATTTCATTTGAATAGAAAATTTAAACGAGAAGTGAGAAAAAGAGAGACTGAGAGAGAGAGAGATTTGAAAAGCACTGATTTAGACCGTATGGGAAATAAGTCTACAAGTAATCACAAGGATCTTCAAATAGAGCTCTGGGAACAGTGGAAAAAACCTTTGCTATATCATCCCATCTCCTCAAGACATAAACAAGACTTGGGGCAGTATTGGAGTCATGAATCCTAGTTCTTGGTGGGAAATGGAAGTATTAAGAAATAAATTGGAATTAGGTGATGGGGTACATTTTTGGGGTTATCCATTTGTTCAGGGTCTGGCAGCTCTCTGGAAGTCTGAAATGAATCCACTTATATATCTACAACTGATTTTTGACAAAGGTGCGAAAGTCAATGAGTAGAAGAAAGATAACTTTTTCAATAAGTAGTGCTGGAGGAATTGGATATCCTTAGGCAAAAAAAAAAAAAAAAATCCCAACCTAAACCTCACATCTTACATAAAAATTAACTAAAAGATGGATTATAATTGTAAATGTAAAACATTTAGAAATGAAATACAGGAGGAAATCTTCTGATGTTTGGCTAGAGTTCTTAGATATTACAACAAAAAGTGCAACCTGTAAAATAAAAAATGATGAATTAGACAAATTGGACCTCATAAAAATTAAAAACTTTTGCTCTCAAAGACTATGCAAAAGTTATGAAAAGATAAGCTACAGACTGCAAGCCATGTATCTAACCAAAGCCATATATAGAATATAAAAATAACTGTTAAAACTCAACAATAAGAAAAATCCAGTTAAAAATGAATAAAAGACATGAAGAAACACTTCTGAGGAATGTTTTCTTCAACTGAACTCAGGAGAAATTATCGATGTCAATTATGCACATGAAAAGATGTTTAACATCATTAGTCATCAGGGAAATGAAAATTAAAACCACAATGGGATATCATTACAATCCCACAAGACTGGCTAAAATAAAAAGTGGTGAAAACACCAAATACTGGTGGCAATGTGAATAAACTAGATCACTAATATTTTTCTGGTGAGACTGTAAATGGTACTGTCACTCTGGAAAACAATATGGCAGTCTTTACCAAACTAAACATGTAATTAATATACAACTTAGAAATTGTACTCTTGAGCATTTCTCCCAGAGAAGTGAAAACTATGTCGACACAAAAACCTGTACATGGATGTTTATAGCTGTATTATTTATAATAGCCTACAACTGGAATCATCCCACATGTCCTTCAACCAATGAATGGTTAAATAAACCGTGGTATATCCATGGAATGTTGCTCAGCAATATAAAGGAGTGAACTACTCTTATAGACAGCAGCTTGATGAATCTCCAGGGAATTATGCTGATGGGAAAAGCCAATCTCAAAAGGTTATATACTGTATGCTTCCATTTATATAACATCTGAAATGACAAAATTGTAGAGATGGAAAACAGAACACTGTTTCCCAAGGCTTAGGGATGGGGGAGGAGTGGATGTAGCTATAAAGGGGTAACATGCAGGAGCCCTTTGGTGAGGCTAAAGTTCTGTATCTTGACTGTCATGATGGTCATACAAATATATACATATGATAAGGTCACATATGACTACACTATACACACATACGCACACACACATACACTTACATGAATGCATGGAAAACTGCGAGATTGTTGCCATTGGGGGAAATTGAATGAAGGGTACATTGTGCAAAGCTACCTCCTTGTACTTCAAATTCCTGTGAATCTAATTTCAAAACAACAATTGGAGAAAATGTTAGTTTAAAAAAAAGCAGTCACATAACCTTGCCCATTGCAGAGCCCGAGATGTTAAGAAAAGGAGAGTTAACTTTATCTCTTATCTTCTTACAGGACCTGTACCTGCCTCTGTCCTTGGATGACTCAGACTCACTTGGTGATTCCATGTGAAGGAGGAAGAGTCCAGAGTACAAATGCAAACTTACCGTTACAATAGGGTACTTCTGCTCAAGTGTCCAACAGGGCTACTGGTGCTTTCAAATTTTTATTTTGTTGTTGTTGTTGTTGTTACTTTTAAAAACACACTGTAATATGTTGGGTTTATTTTCCTGTGATTTCTCCTCTGGGCCACTGATCCACAGTTACCAGTTATAAGAGATAGATTGATAACCATCCTTTTGGGGGTAACTTTCCAGGGATGCAAAATGTACTAGTCCATGATCTTTCTATTGGATACTTAGGCACCCGCGTTATTTTCCCCCATCTCGCTTTCCTCATCTGTGACAGTCTTCCCTCTGCAGAGAGTTGTTTACACACATAGCACTTAAGATGTGTGTGGGGGTGGGGAGGGGAAAATCATTGGCAACTCCAAGAGTGACAAACATAAGCGTCCCTTGTCTCCCCATCTCAAGAAAGCTGGAGGATCCTGGGAGGACGGCAAGGCAGCTCCCCAGCCTGGCACTTCACTCCTGATTGAAACTCTAGTTTGTTGTTTAGCACTAATTCTGGCTGCCAAGGGGGAGAAACACCAGCAACTTGTCATTCTGACACCAAAGGCTTAGGACCTTGGTGTAGGATAGGTTAAAGAGACTAGGCAAAATTGGAAAACACTGTAGACATTTCAATAGTGTTTATAAAGCACAGTGAATTCCTTGTCAACATCTCCACTGGGGCAATTTAGAGTTGATAAGCAATTAATAACAGTTGGGGGTGAGGGACTTTCGTATACCTGGGCCCTCTAAGAGGCTGTCTAACCTAGCGAGTTAGGACACAAACTGTACGGTATCCATCTATCTCTGTTCTATTGAATGCCTTGTAAACAGCCAACACTGAAAACACTGTGAGAATTTGTTTTCAGGTCTGACACCTTTCAGTCGCTTTTTATAGCAAGAAACCAATATCCTTTTTATAAAACCTTGTGTCTGTATTTCAGGAGCAAACTCTTCAGGCTCCTTTTTTATAAACTGGTGATTTTTCTTTTGTCTAAAAAACACATGCAGAAAATTTACCAAAAAAAAAAATGCAGAAGAATAATGTAGTTTAGAAATCATGCTGTCACTGCCAAACAGAAACTTCCAGGAAAAAAAAAAAAATGAATAGCAGAGGCCAATTCAATAGAATCAGTCTTTTGATAACTTTTTAACAGTTATGCTTACATTAATAATTTCAATGTGGACCAGACATTCTAATTATATTTTAAATGAAATGTTATGGCATATTTTAAGCAGCTCTTTTTTATCTATATTCCTGATATTTCATACTGAAGACACAGAATCCTTTCTCTTTGCTATAAGGACTGATCATTTGAAATAGTTCTCAGTCTTTGAGGTACAGGTTCATAACACTGCTTTTTGTCTATAATCATAGCCCATAATGGCAAAGACAACTAAATTTAAGTAAAAGCCATGCATGCCAATTCTGTGTTTGCTTTTAGCAGATATGAAGATATCCTTATTTCATTGTAATTGTTCAGATAGTTGGAAAGGTGCAACATTCAAAGTCAAGCTGCTGTTTGGCTATTGAATGACTTGCATTTGTTCCTCTGCTTTAACTGGAATGAGCTTGGGGGGTGTGTGTGTGTGTGTGTGTGTGCATGCGCGCATGCGTGCGCACATGCATGTGTGCATGTGCACGTATGCATGCACGCACACACACATAGCTGATTCATATTTAGGAGATATTACAGGACACCCTGACATTAATCAGTGGCAACTTTATGGCATTGCTGATGTGCACTGTGTAGGAGGAAATGCACTGATGGAAGGGTTAGATCAGATGCCCCAAGACAAGCTTCAGATGTCCTTAGCTACAAGGAAAATCCAGATGATGGTGGTACTGACTCCTGGTAAAACTGGTCATTGAAAAACCCCAAAGTATAAGAATCTCTTTTTGCCCGCTCTCCTTTATTTGTAAGCTGTTAGAAATCATTAAAAAGCCCATTTTACTTACCCACTACTTCTTTCTGGAAGCTAAAGTTTTGCTTAGTGCCTCCCAGAAAAATTTGTAGTTAGCTGGGAAAAAATGGTACTTGGGTTGGAGGCTGTAGAGAGTGGTAGGAGGTCAGTATCTAAATTGCAAACCAGATTCCCCAAAGATTCCACCCAGTCTTTCTCTAGATATCATTTAGTCCAATTCCTTCAATTTAAGATGAAAGGCAGGCTGAGGCAGCCAAATGACCATCTGGTAAAGAGCAGGACCAGAGGAGAAACTCAGATTTCCTTATGTCCACACCCCAGGCTACCTCTCTGAGCATTCCCTTGCTTGTGCCACATGTACCATTAGAAAATATTCAGTGGCCATATTTTCCTCAGAATGATCTTTCAACCTTCTATAATAATCAATGCATTTCTATTATTATCGTCTATAATAATAATAGAATTTCTATCTTTCAAAAAATAAATAATAAGGAAATGTTTCTGTACTGCCACTTTAGGGGACTTTGGTCTAGTTCAAACTTCAAGCCTTTAACAACTGCATTTTAAATTGGCCCATTTTCAAGGCAAAAGAGAAAAAATCTGGTTGTTACTGAGCTCCTTCAGTCCTGTCATTCATTCTCAGTTTTACCCAATCCAGTTTTACCACAAATGTCCTGTTGTATTACTTTCTGCACAGTCAGCAAATAGCAGGTCAGTCAGCAAGGATTTGCCACCACTCCCCCCATTCTCCCTCCCTCTTAGACACACATGCACACACACACACAATCCATCTATTGCTTGTTCCTACCTCCTGATTTTTCTCCCTTACAGAAATAGAAATAGGGACAAAGAAGGGGAAAATGTATATATGGGGCTGGGCTGAACAACTTCATAAGTAGTGTTAACTGGGGTAAATTGAGAGAAAAGTTCCTTTTCTCTTCACTGTTTTGGAAAGGATAGCCATTAGCATGACTGCTTTGTGTCCTTACAGACTTTAGTATTAGCCTAGACTGAATCATACAGTTTTCAAGCTGGAAGGAATCTTCAGATCATATCATTACTACAAATTCCTCATTTTCAGGCCAGGAACGGAGATGCAGTGGTAAAGTAATTTCCCCAAGGTCACACAGCTGGCTAGGGGCAGGGAGGGCTGGGATTAGAACCCACATCTCCTGGCTCTCATTCCAAGGCCTTTCCCACTGAACTGTATTGCCTTCCACTAGGCTCCTGAGAATTCTTTCCCAGGGTCATGTTGCATCTTGGAGCCATATGCTGCTGCCCTGATCTCAGTGGGAAATCCACCCACCAACCTAATACAGCTCTTTCTCCCTATATTCACATGGTTCCCATCCACATGGACTGCAGATGTCCCCAGAGAGAAGCAGGCATTGAGGACCAATAGGAATAGTGGGGCTGCTGCCCTCGTCCATCAAGCACCTGGGATCCCTGCCCACCTTGAGGAGTCCTCAGAACAGTCCCCAGAGCTCCTGCTCTGTTCAGATGGGATGGGGGAAGACTGATTTCTCCTGTAAATTCACTTCATCTCATCTCATACGGGTTGGTCTTTGTAGGCTGAGGTAAATGTTTCTTGTTCCTAGGGCAGGAGAAGGAAAGAAGGGAGGGAGAGAGGGAGAAATAATAGCTTTGTTTATCCTGACTTTCTGAGATGACTTTTCAGTATTTTTTAAATGAGTGTGGCTACCATTCCCTGGCCTGGAGGAGGGCATGGCAACCCACTCCAGCATTCTTGCCTGAAGAATCCGCATGGACAGAGGAGCCTGTTGGGCTACAGTCCATGGGGTCACAAAGAGTCGAACACGACTGAAGCAACCAAGCACGGCACAGCACCATTCCCTGGCAATGATTTGTTTTTTTATTTATTTATTTTAATTGGAGACTAGTTACTCTACAGTATTTTGGTGATTTCTTTTAAAATGTGGGAATGAGACTAGCTAGAGAAAATAACCAGACCTTGCTGTGGTTGTGCTCATCCACAATTTTCCCATAGCCATCCAGCATCGATGGAGACAATTTCCAGGTATAAGCAAGGGGCTTTGTGACTAAAATGTACCCTGGCTGATGTTAAACTTTGACTCCTTGTATTTGCACTAAAATAGCAAGCTGTGTGCTGTACACACCATACTTCTCTTGTTGTGTACACTGCTCCTGTGGCCTCCATGGCAGAAACCAGGGCAATGGGGTCTGAACATGTAGCTTTCCCCACAGTGAGGTTCTTCCTGGGAACTAGGTATTCATCAGTTTAGTTCTGAAAGACCTCCTTCCAGGCTTACCCCACTCCTCTGGAAATTCTCTCTCCTTCTTGCTTCTCCTCCTCCCTCAGTGTAACCAAGGAACCTTAAAGGAAATGTGGTGTTATCGGAAGAAGGCAAGAAGAGCGGGTTTGAATCTCCAGATTCTTCTTTGAGCCACCCAACCCAAGTCTTAGGCCAGCAATCGAATGTTTGCCTTGGACAAAATTACATCAGCTTCTTAGTCCCTTTAGTACTCTGGATGGACGTGTCCCTAATCCCCCTCAGATTTATTTCTGAATAGCTTATCTTAAACACACACACACACACACACACATCTCCCCTGGACAAGGGTACAAGCATGCCATGTCTCTAAGATGAGCTCCAGCACACTGATGAGAATGTTCCCCCAGCTCAGTGCTCCTCAAAAACATCTGTGCCAAGGGACTTTCCCAGACAGATACAGTGGGATAGTGGTGTTTGAATGACCTCCCCCTACTGTCCAGTTTACCATGGCAATAAAAAAACATGCATATTTCTTTCTTTTAAAGCCACTGGAACCTGTCCTTGGCCACATGAAGTCATTTGGATTTCTAAGACCAGGCCTCACTCTTGTATTGTCATTGCATTAAGGGATTTGACCTAGAGGCCTAGGCTGGCTTCCTAAGTAAACCATCAATGTTTTGAAGCTCATCTGGGACTAGCAAGGGGTTAGAGTCCTAATGTTTTAGTACTGGGAACCTAGAGAGAATAAAGACCTAGCAATTGACATGCCAGAAATGACCTGAGACCTCCTATGTAGCCATGGAGCCTTACAATTGTTGGCCTTCCTGGGTCTCTCTCCTGATGTGAAACTTTGAGGCTGTTACACTCTGCCTCTGCCCAAGAAGGAGACCCCGTACGTAGCTTCATCCACAGTTCTATGATCCCATGCAGGGTTGACTCTTCGTTACAGGTGTGACCACCTGGAACAAGGATACTGCCTTGATTCCGCTCACCTACCTTTTGGCTAGAGATACATCTCCAGCAGGTTCTCTGGCTTTGGGTGGCCAAGACCCAGTTTGATGATGTTAACACTCAATGGATTGCCCTTAGTCAGCTCTAAGTGGCATGATAATGGACTGAGACAACACAAATCATTTCTTAAAAACGAATTCCCAATTCTATTCTTCCTCTGTCTAGCAGAACTCACTTCCCTAGTAGATACAAGACTCGAGGTTCTTGCTACACAGCAGGCAAGACACATCTGCAGGAAAGAAAATGCATTTCTAAACCCACAGAGCACTGGCTCCAGCAGGCAACCTACTATGGGCTGAAACTTAACAGCTTCACCTAGCCCCTTCTTCTTTTTCTTTTCAGAGACAAGAAGGCTTCTCCATCAGTCAACCTTTCAGTATATCTGGCTAAAGAATTCTGCTCCTCCTATCTCTTCAGGAAAGGGTGATTTCTTCCTCTGTCTCTCCTACTCTGGTCTCCAAACTTGTCTCCATCCCCACAGTTCTAGTGTGATCTTTGCATTCAACCTTTTGAGTTGAGTGTAAATAAGCTTCTTGCTTATTTTCAGGCCTCCTAGTGTGACACTGGTTATCATATGACAAGACTCTTGAATCACCTACCCCTTCTAACTGGCTAACATTTTATTCCTTAGTTTATAGGCTTCAACATCTTCTGGAATCAGAAGCTATCTTGTCTTGCCTTGGATGCCTGGGGCTGGGGGGTATAGAATTCTCATCGGGAATTAAGGCATCTTTCTGCTCCCAAGAGAAGGACAGTCTAGTTGGGCAAGGAAAGGTGGCACAGAGAAGTCAGAGCAAACATCTTGTAAACTAAGATGAAGACTTAAAAGTATTGGAACTTCTCATTTCTAGGTTAATAATCTGAGGAAATCAATGTTTTTTTTACCACTCTCTACCTTACCTCCCCTGTGTATCTCAGTCTTTTCTTTCTCTCTCTACTTCACCATATTTGCTCTCAGTTTTATACTTTCCACATTATAGACATCTATCCTTTGTCCTCTGCAATTCTCTCTCTCTCTTAATTTTTCCTTCCTCCTTATCTAACTATTGGATATATACCTCTTCTTAGCCCTGTGATTTTGCCTTGGTGATGAGTAGTTATTTCCAGACTTAATGAGCCCTGATCCTACGAGAGTCCCGTTAGAAGTCTGTTGGTGGGGAGCAATCCGAGCCTGGCCCTTTCTCCAACATTTTCAGTTGTAATTCATTGAAGCAGATCCTCACATACAGTTTCATTATAGCTCATGTATCTTTGGGTCTTTGCCTTCCAAGCATTGTACAGAATACTTTGTGTTTCATTTTAGTCCACAATTTTGTGGTGCAGTGAAGTATGCTCAGAAAAATAATCAGCTGAACAGAAAAATCCACCTATGGATTCATACCAGCTAAATACTATGAATTGATTTTGTTTAATCTGCTCATAATTTTAAAAGCTGCAATATAATATAGTGAGAGACCACAGGTAATTTCTCCTGTCATATGGTTTGGCTGGACAGGGGTGTTGGGTGGGGTGGGGGGCAATTTGTTTTAACTTTTACTGTTATACAATAAGCTCTCCACAATAATCTTATAAACACTAAGGCTTGCCAAATGTTGAATTTTTTAAAGCTAAACTTATAGGCAATTGGGATTGGTTTAAATGTTAAGGGTGTTTAGCAATTCCACAATATAAACAGAAGCATTCACATAATTAAATTTTATTTTTCCTTCTGTTACTAAATTCACCTAAACATTTACTATTGATGCCAATTCTTCATGGTCCCATGCAGGCAATCCATATAAGAGTAATTAATGACACTAAAGAAGCCATCTTGCAGGTGCTAATTTATTCAACAGGGTGCATAGCCCTTGGGAATGTCACTGCTTAGCAAGACCTTATGGAATGCCCTTTCCAATGCCATTTCTTTTTAAGTTCTCTTAAAGGGATTTGAGCAAGTAAGAGGTTACACCAAAATGTCTCCAATGTATGGTCCTGTAATATATTGCAGCTTGAAGCCAATGATCCCTTATGACTTGTACACAACTAATGCATGTTTTGATTGAATTTTGCATTTCTCATGTGTGGTAAGTTCTTTACAATGTTTTCGGTCACCTTTTTGTGCCATTAAACTTGTACAGAAAATGCTTTTATGGCCATTTTCAAAGGGAGAAAGTTCAAAATGGAACAGCCCACCCTTTCTACCCTATAGCTGTAGTTAGAACTCAGTTACTGTAGCAAAACAGCTGTAATTGGTGGTTGTAGTGTTAGAGGTGTTAGCTTGCTAGTGACTAGCTTTGGAGAGTAAATGCATGGTATTATTGTACATCACATTTCTTAAATAACTCATTTTAACCTCTGAAAAGAATATATTCTTCCTTGTGGTCCCTCTTCCCTCCCTTGCCTTCTCCCTCCCCCTGCTCCCAGATGTCTTACGGTTGTAAATAACTGATTTAAGGCCCAATAATTTTTGCCAAGTAAAGTCAGCAAAGAACAAACAAACCAGAAAGGGGGAGGAAAGAAAGACATTTCTCAATGGTCTCTCAGCAGTTATTGACCATTTCTCAAGGAATGGCATAGTGATCAAAGACTCAGCTCACCTTTGAATAAAAATCAGTGGCAAATGGGGAGCCTCTTTGGCAATTTGATGACGTTGCAAATTGAATAATTCTCAGAATCACCCATAATCGAAACACAGTGGGCAACACTTACCCTTGCAGCAGTGTTCAGATATTCAGAGGCTCTCAGAAGGTTATGCTTGACCAACGACCAATAATTATTTTTTAGAAAAAGAGAAAGACAATAGATATTTAGGGGTTTTTAGCTGCCCCTTTAGAATAGTTATAGTGAGACAAGACAAGGACATGGGTTTATGTGCACTGCTGCCAGTTTCCCGGGCAATTCCCAGCCTGCTCTTAGGCTGAGCTGCAAAAGCAGTGTTCCAAGAAGGCATCCTCCTTTATGGTTTGCTGTTCCCACTTGGACTGGTAGGTTTGGTGAGGCCCATGTAAACCAGCTGGAGCAGACCCTTTTCATCTCCTGTGCCTGTTAATATCCCTCTTCCTCCCTCCACAATTTGATGAGGGCTTTCTTTGGTCAGAGGACTTCAAAGTTTAGAGAAGTTCTCCATGTGTGAAACGTGTTGTGAACTGTGAATGCTGCAGATTCACAGCGTTCAGTACCGGGCAGCCACAGAGCTGCTCTTGCAATCATTTTGGCTCTCAAGCTCTGTTCTTCATCTCATGCTCATTTCTGTGTACATTTGCAAGATGTGTGTAATGTCATTTTCCAAAAATAAAATTCGATTTCAATATTTCTGGCTGACATTCTCTCTCTCTGTTTTTTTTGTGTGTTTTTTTTTTTTTAAGCATTGAACCGATGATCATATAACCACAAAATGTCCAAGCTGACAAAAAAACGTAGACATTATTTTGTCCAACCCCTTAATTTTATAGATAGGGAAGTTGAGGGTCAATGTGGGATGGAAAGACCATAATTAACAGCACTGCACATTTACAACATGTAAGGTCTCAGATCTCCCTTCCGGAGTTGAGCAGAAATCACATGACCTCTTTATGTTTAATGATGCATAAGCCAAGTTTAGTCCATGCCATCAGAATAGGTGGTCACTTCTAGTACTGCAATTATTTCAGAGGCCCAAGAAAATATTCCATATGAGTTCCTTCAAAACACTTTTTCCTGCTGCCTGCAATTCCTTGACAGTGTAGCTTTTCTCTCTCCAAGGGTTGATCTGCAGCTACTCTCCAGGAGAGGGAACACCTACGTATCTTATTCACCTTCAGGCATAAATGACTAATTGAGTATTTTTCTCAGTTAGGATTTTATTAACAGAACACAAGGTGTTGGGCTTGTGAAGAGATTGATGGAGAGGGAGGGAGGGAGGAAAGGGCACAGAAAGAGGAGACAGAGATCCTGGAAAATAGTTTGACTAACCTCACCATGAGGGTCAACCCTGCAGCTTGCACTGACCTGTGTTTGGCGAAGCAAACTGCCAGTATCCTAGGTATTCCCAAGGACTGAGATGATTAGGAATGCTTTCTCCAATCAGTATTTTTTCAACTAGCCCTGTGACCATCACTTTGGTGGAGACAATGAAAGTATATGGGGAGGACTTCTTAGTGATTCTAATCCAAAGAAAAGATGTAACAATTGGACTGGCCAGGCCAGCCTTCATCCCCTTCTCATTGCTGATTTCTCACAATGTCACTATCTTCCAAGGTAAGTCTCTTAAGTCATGTCCAACTCTATGACCCTATGGACCATAGCCCACCAGGCTCCTCTGTCCATGGGATTCTCCAGGCAAGAATACTAGAATGGGTTGCCATGCCCTCCTCCAGGGGATCTTCCTGATCCAGGGATTGAACCTGCATCTCTTACATCTCTTGGATTGACAGGCGGGTTCTTTACCACAAGTGCCACCTGGGAAGCCCTCTTTCAACAGTGGCCCTATGCAAAGACCATGGGGATATAGAGATAAAACTGGGTTTTTATCTTCTGCTGCTGCTGCTGCTAAGTTGCTTCAGTCATGTCCGACTCTATGCGACCCCATAGATGGCCTCCCACCAGGCTCCCCCGTCCCTGGGATTCTCCAGGCAAGAACACTGGAGTGGGTTGCCATTTCCTTCTCCAATGCATGAAAGTGAAAAGTGAAAGTGAAGTCACTCAGTCGTGTCTGACTCTTAGCGACCCCATGGACTGCAGCCCACCAGGCTCCTCCATCCATGGGATTTTCCAGGCAAAAGTACTGGAGTGGGGTGCCATTGCCTTCTCCTTTTTATCTTCAAGTGCTCACAAAGCATCAGCACCATCCAGGCACTTGCCAGAAATGCAAATCCTCAGGTCCCACACCACCTCCACTGGACCAAAAACTGGGGAGGTGGGGTCCAGAAATTCCTGTTTTTATAAGCCCTCTGGAGGAGTCCCTGATAGCTCAGTCAGAAGAGAATCTGCCTGCCAGTGCAGGAGACCAGGTTTCGATCCCTGGGTAAGGAAGATATCCTGGAGAAGGAAATGGCAACCCACTCCAGTATTCTTGCCTGGAGAATTCCATGGACAGAGGAGCCTGATGGGCTACAGTCCATGGCGTCACAAAGACTCGGACACAACTGAGTGACTAAACCACCCACCACAACTGGCAGTTTCTGGGAACCTCTCTAGTTTGAGAACGCCTACCTTTGTGAATTCTACTTCCTTTTCACAAGGACTCAGTGTGGACCTAAGTATCATCTATGAGCTCATGGATCATTTAAGTTAGAGGGGTTTGCATCTTTGTCCAGTAGAACAAAGACTCAAGAGGCAGTTAACTTTGATAAGATCTCTATATATTCAGTTTTCTGGAGAAAGCCCTTTCGAGCTTGTGCGAGAAAGAAAAAAAAAAAAACCCTGCATACATAAAGACATACTGAGAGTGGATCTTTGCAGCTGTTGCTAGAATCCAGATGGGGACATGAGGGAACCTAAATCAAGGCCAGAGCAGTGGAGGCAGGGCTTCTCAGGTGGTGCTACTGGTAAAGAACCCACCTGCCAAAGCAGGAGATGTAAGGCATGCAGGTTGAATCCCTGGTTTGGGAAGATCCCCTGGAAAAGGAAATGGCAACCCACTCCAGTATTCTTGCCTGGAGAATTCCATGGACAGAGGAGCCTGGTGGGCCACAGTCTATATGGTTGCAAAGAGTTAGACACAACTGAAGCAACTTAGCATGCAGCACGCAGTGGAGGCAGAGAGGAAAGAGCAGTTGATACAGAATTGGCAGGATCTGTGGGCCGACTGGATATATGGGAGAATACGACCCAGGGAAAGCCCTGACTTGAGCAATTCAGTCCTGGCTTCCCTTGTCACCAGACTTGGTCCTCAGCTCCGGACAGCTCAGCAGCCTCCTTCTTATCCGCCTCACCCCTGACTCGAGCCCTGGATATGCTGTGTTCATTCACACTTCACTATTGCTGACAGAGTCTACCCTTCTTTCTCTGCCCAGAAAAATACCCTCTGAATGCCCTTCCACATTCTCTCCACCTGTCTAAATCTCAGATGTAGCCAAAACCTACCAGCAACGGAACTTAAGGCATATTTATAAGAAAAACAAATTCTAACTTGGAGAAAAACTGGTGACTTTCTATCCTGGACTTTCCAGGGCAGTCCTGATCTTATGTAATTTTTTTCTTTTTCCAAATAAAGGTGATTTGTTAAACATATAACTAAATGTGATTTCATATTTAGACCTTTCTTAAAGTTTTTATATAAATACACTCAACAAATGGGGAAACATCCCTTGTCAGGACACACATCCTCACTGAGGATTCGGAAATTGTGATTCCCTTCCGGGAGAGGCTTTCCCTAGGTTTCCTTGTTAACTTGTCTGCCCTGTCTCCTGGATCCCATTGCCAGTATGGGAGAGACGCTGCCTCTCTGTCTCTGATCCTCCCTTTCAGTGCTCCAAGAGGGTCTTTCAGATAGTCTGATTGTATCAAGCCTGATTGCTTCAAGCAAACAGTGTTGAGTAAGCAGTTAATTTCTCTTTGAACACTGGAGGCTGCTGCTTTTCCCCACTCAAAAAGACTTGCCTTCAGTTGCTGTAATCCCTTTTCCTTCACCCCATCCCCCACCTGCATAGCCCTAGATGCTTCTGAAAATTCTTTACCGAATTTAAAGAAGGGTAAGTCCTAGGGGTTTGCATTCTGTACCACTATTGACTCCTTGGCTTCCCAGGTGGCGCTAGTGGTAAAGAATCCACCTGCCAGTGCAGGAGACGCAGGAGACACAGGTTTGACCCCTGGGTTGGGACGATCCCCTGGAGAAGAGATGGCAACCTCCTCCAGTATTCTTGCCTGGAAAATTCCATGGACAGAGGAGCCTGGCAGGCTGCAGTCCATGGGGTTGCAAAGAGTCGGACACAACTGAGCACGCACACATACACACACACACACACTCTGACTATCCTCAGTAATGAACCAGCTGCATACAGAACTGCAGAATGTCCAAGGTGGAAGAACCCTTATAAACCACTCTCCCAGTGTTCCTCATACTTCCCCAGGGATATGAGTCACACGGGGTACTTGTCACAAATACAAGTTCTGGGAGTCCATCCCAGTCCCACTTGATTAGGACTCCAGAACAGTGGCCAAGGAAACTGAATGTTTAACAAAAGCCTCAGTGATTCTTTCATCTGGGAAGTTCCCAGCACTTCCTCAGACTTTATTGTGGATAGAAACACCTGATGAACTTGTTAAAATGTAGAGTCTGATTTTCAAGGTTTGGGGGCAGATTCTGCATTTCTAACAAGCTACCTATGGATGTTCCATGCTCCTGGTGCATGGTGCGGGTGTGTGTGCTCAGTTGCTCAGTTGTGTCTGACTCTGCAACCCCATGGACTGTAGCCCACCAGGCTCCTCTGTCCATGAGGATTCTCCAGGCAAGAATACTGCAATGGGTTGCCATTTCCTTCTCCAGGGGATCTTCCTGACCCAGGCATTAAACCCACGTCTCCTGCATTGCGGGCAAATTCTTTGCCACTGCGCCACTAGGGAAGCCCCACTGGTGCACAGATCTTACTTTAAGTAGCAAAACATTACATTCAAACCTCACCATCATTCAGAAGAGAAGGAAAGTGAGGCCCAGAGAAGGAAGGGAAGTTGCCCACATTCAGACACTGGGGTAGAGGCAGAGATGGGCTAGCACTGGGGACTCATGGGTCTGCGCTGTTCCCATATGACCAGGCTGCCTATCACCAGCAGGCACTAAAAGCAGCCCGGCTGCAATGGTACTGCTTCTAATCAAAGGCTAATTGGAAAAATGATGCTTCCTGAAAGGGAAGCAGCCCTGGTTTGTCTCAGCAATGAGTGGGTACACTGGCTGCAAGAAGACAAAGGGTGGGTAAGGGGACAGAATTTATGTCTCCTTTTAATTGAAGAAATGAGCCAAGGTCCCCTTACAAGGAGCCAGAAGGGTTAAGGTCACACAATGTCCTCCTACCTCCTCCAGGGAAAAAAACAAAAGTAAAGTAAATGAAACCAACCGACTTAAGCAAACAAACAAAACCCCATCACCCAAAGCCTTGAGAAAGTGCTATAATGGAGGTGCTGCAAGGAGATGGGAGAGCCCAGAGGAGGGGCAGTCTGGCCTCTGGGGTGGGGTGATGAAGGCTGCTAGATATTGGAGCTAGAATAATAAACCATTAATGATGACGAATGAGCTAAGAATTACCCTGCCGAGAATAAATCTTTATTTTAATGATCCCCTTCAGGCATCGGCTTCACTGAGATGAAACTTGAGCCGAGGTTTCAACAACAAGTTGGAGTTTGTTTGGTGAAGGAGGACTGGGGGAGGGGGAGAGGAGAGCTGGGGCATTTCAGCCAGAAAGACTAGTATGCACAAAGTCAAAGGGTCTGGTCCATGTGCAATGTGTCTGGGGGTCTGAAAGTCCTCCAGTGAGGTGGAGGGCAGGGGAGTGAGTAGATGAAGACCACGTTGCAGAGGTAAATAGGGATTCATTCTTCTGACAACATACAACATGCTGCATGCTGAGTACTGTTCTGGGGTAAATAGACATGGCTCCTGACCTCACAGAGCTCCAAGTCTAGCTAGGGGAGACGGTAATATGAGAAAATGCAAAATGGCAGGGTCGTCTGTAGGGCACCTAATTCAGCCTGAAGAGTAGTTTGAAGAGCCTTCGCAGAGCAAGTGACTTCTTAACTGAGACTTACAGATGAAGAAAAGTTAGCCAGAGGTTTCAGGTTAGGGGGAAAGAATATATGAAAGCCCTGAAAAAAGATAGTTGGAGCAACCGAAAGATCTCCAACATGGCTGCACTGTGGAGTGTGGAGATTAGACAGAGGCCAGAGCACAGAGGCCTGTAGGCAAAGTTAAGGAGTTTGAACTTCCCCTTTGAAGAGCACCCAGGGAGGTATTTACAAGTTTTAAGCAGGAAAGTTAGATGAACAGATACAAGTTGAAGGTAGATCATTCCTGCTGCCTTCCTGTAGAGACTGGACTGGAGGGACCCTGGAGCAGGAGATAAGGAGAGCATTTGCCCTGGGCATTGACATCCTTGATCCAGGAGAGAACTGATAACAGCTTGGACAAGGGTCATGGCAGTGCAGACCAACAGGAAGTAGACCCTACAGGGCTTGTTGAGGATGAAATCTCACCAAGGGAGGAAAGGTGAGGTTTTAGTTCTGGCTGGAGGGAAATGAGTCACAAGATGAAAGAACTCCAGGCCAGGGAGATCTGAGAGCCACAGAAAGGTGTCACCAAGAGAGGGACACATGGGGGCCTTCTCCCGGGCAGTGCCAGCCTCTCACAGAGCCTGGGCTATTTGGGGCACAGGGCTACCAGAGGCCAAGGGCAGATGAGGTACTTCTGTTCCTGCCTCTCAGCGCTGTGCAGCCTCTGTGTGGACCCCATCCTGGCTGGGTGAGCTTCTTTCTGGCTGAAGGGTCTGGGCCCAAAAGGAGAAACTTCCAATAGCCCAGCTCTTCTGAGATGCACTGGGCGCTGAGCTCAGCACCCCACAAGAGTTACCCCAAGCAAGGCTCACCAAATCCCAGCAGAGTGGGGGTGGGGAGGTGCTATCCTCATGTTTACAAATAGGAAAGAGGGGCTCAGAGAGTTGAAATGACCTGTCAACAGTCAGGAAGTGATAGAATGATGTTCTTTTTTTTTTTTTTTTCTTTTTCAGTTATCACCTATGTATTTTTTACTGTGGTAAAATACACAAAACATAACATTTACCACCTTAGCCATTTTAATTTTTTTAAATTTTCTTTATTAACTTTAATTAGAGGATAATTACTTTACAATATTGTGATGGTTTTTTGCCATACCTCAGTATGAACTGGCCACAGGTATACATGTGTCCCTCCCACCCTGAATGCCCTCCCACCTCCCTCCCCACCCCATCCCCCCAGGTTGTCACAGAGCACCGGCTTTGGGTGCCTTCCTGGGTCATACATCAAATTTTGGAGAACTTCTGATACATACAACAAACCGCCTCTACACTCAGTCCCACCACGAAGGTTGCCATAAAAGCAGAGAGTTTAAACTCGTCTCTGCCTGGCATGACAGAGAGGTTGCAAGTGTATTTGAGGCTGCTGTGTTATAACACCCAAGGCTGAAGCTACTGCAGGATGACAAGGCAGATCTCACAGGCATGGAGGAAGCAACAAGAAAGTTGTGGGGTGTTAAAGGCAGATGGTACTTAGAATGGGGCATGTTCTCTCTAGAAGCAGGCTAGAGCTAATGGGATAAAGACCAAGCAGTGTACAAAAGGCTTGGTAGGAACATCACCAGGAAGACTGGAATCCAAGAACAGAGTTCAAATGACTTGGCAAAATCACCCAATGAGGCCCCGAGGCATCATTCTTGCCGGTTCTTTCTTCATTTTATCATATTTTTCTTGTCTTTAAAAATGTGGGCTGGAGTATCAAAGGGCACAATCAGCAAAGTGAAAAGGCAACCTATGGAATGGAAGAAAATATCTGCAGATTATATATCTGATAGGAGGTTAATGTGCGGGATACCTAACTCTTACAATTCAGCAACAACAAAATAACCCAATTAAAATATGGGAAAAGGACTCGAATAGACAGGATACACAAGTGGTCAACAGATGCATGAAAAAATACTCAACATCACTACTAAAGAAATGCAGATCAGAACCACAATGAGATACCCCTTCACACCCATTGTTGTTTAGTTGCTAAGTTGTGTCTGACTCTTGTGGCCCCATGAACTGTAGCTCCTGCTCTGTCTGAGGGATTTCTCAAGCAAGAATACTGGAATGTGTTGCCATTTCCTTCTCCTGGGGACCTTCCTGACCCAGGAATTGAACTCACATCTCTTGCTTGGCAGGTGGATTCTTAATCATTAAACCACCTGGGAAGCCCCTCACAGACATTAGGATGGCTATCATTTAATAAATATATATATATATATATATAAAAAACAAAGAGAAAATGACAAGTTTGGTCAATGATTTGGAGAATTTGGAACCCTTATTCATTGCTGCTGGGAATGCAAAGTAGTGCAGCCACTCTGGAAAAGAGTATGGCAATTCTTCAAAAAATTAATAATAGGGCTACCATATGATTCATTAATCCCACTTATGGGTATATATCCAAAAGAATTGAAAGCAGGAGCTCAGTGAGATAGTTGCATGCTTATGTTCTTAGCAACATTATTCACAAGAGCCAAAAAATGTGTAAGCAACCCAAGTGTCCACTGACAGACAAATGGATAAACATAACGTGGCATAAATATAGAATGGAGTATTATTCAGCCTTAAAAAGGAAGGAAATTCTGACACATGCTAAAATATGGATGAACTTGGACAGCATTACACTAAGTGAAAGAAGCCAGTATGATCCATCTCTATGACATATCTAAAGTAGTCAAATTAATAGAAACAGAAGGTAGAACGGTGATTACCAGGGGGTGAGAGCAGGAGAAAGTGGAAGTTTTTGTTTAATTAGCATAGAATTGTAGTCATGCAAGATAAAAATTTTTGGATATCTGCTTCAGAATGATGTAAATATACTTAATACTACTGAACCATGTACAGCTGACCCTTGAACAACATGGGTTTGTTGTTCTGAACTGTGCAGGTCTACTTAATATACAAATTTTTTTCTCAACAGATACATGTTACAGGATTATAATTCTCAATTGGTTGAATCTGTGAAAGCAGAACTGTGGATATGGAGGCTGAATTTTCAACTGCATGGAGTGTAGCACCCCAAACCCCTGTGTTGTTAGAGGGTCAACTGTACTTAAAAATGATTATGATGGTAAATATTATGTGTATTTTATCACAATTACAGTCTTAAAAAAATTTCAAATGTGGGTTAGAATACATATTTTAGAGAGCTCCTTCTCTCTGCAGAAACCTCAGCACTACTTTTGCCTGCGTTTCTGAGCCTCCTCCAGGAAACTTTTTCAGACAATGGGAAGAGTGGGAATGATTCTTTGACAAGACCACTTCCAAATCTCCTCCCACACCATCCCGCCAGCCTGCAGAGTACCTCCTCTTTCGCCTATACCTGATGGATGTTCTTGTTTCCAGTGTGTTCATGGAATGTGTATTCTCAGAGGTAGTGGATGAAAACTGTTGATGAGGACAAAGGTGCGGACAGCTTATTCCAGCCCCGTTAAGTTACAAGGAGCTCTGCGCTTGCCCAGCAATAGCATAGCTTTGTAGATTTCAGGCAAGCCTATGCTTCCTCTGAAATGTTCTTTCACTGCAGGTACGAAAACACAGTAAACCGTGATCCAAAAAAACCCTGTCCCCCTGTGAATGGTGCTTTGTGAGCCGGTTAATGTATAACACTTTAGAAAACTGGGCAGGGAGCATGTTTGCTTTTCCAACAGGAACCACATCAGGGGTGTCAGCTGCCAATAATCCCAGGATTCTGTGGTCATAGGCTTTGAATATGCAGCCAAACTTTGGCATCCAGACGTAGAGGCCAGTGATTTCCAACCTTTTCACCACTAAGGATCCCTCTTATTACTCTTTCCCCTGTGGGCCCCACATTTGGAAAATTTTTTTATCTAGCAAAACTACATTTATTATGGAATAATTCATTTTCCCAATTTTTACTTGCTCAGTGCTTCAGATCTGCATGAGATAACCATACCAAGCTAATATAATTCCAGTCAAAAGTGAAGAAACATGATATTGTACTTAGCTTTCTGTGGCTTTGTCTTGGCCAAATGTACAATTTCTATTAGACTTTTTACAAATGTTTTAAAAAAAAATAGCTTAAGAGCACCAGTTACTCCCTTTAGAGACCTCCAGATTGAGAACTGCCAGTACAAGGTAGTGGGTGCCCTGACAGGATGACGACCAGCTGAAGAAGCTCCAAAGTCCATGAACCAGAAGTAGACAATAATCTGTTCATCAGGACGCCTCCCTGCTTTATTTCACTCATATTTCTCTAGCTTAAGTGTTTCATTTTTTTCTCATGCAAAGGGAGTGATGAAAGAGATCATTCCTCAAACAAAAATAACACATGCTTACCAAGCCCCTTCCTAGAAGCCTGGTAATATGACAGGACAAGTCTCAGACATGAGTCTGCCTCCCCCAGATCCCTTGCTCCCAACTTCTAAGGATCTTCTGTTGGATGGTGCCTTGGACACTCATCTAAGCCACATGGAATACAAATGGACATGTCTATGTTTCTCTCCGCACTGTGTGCTGTGCTGTGCTTAGTCACTCAGTCGTGTCCTACTCTTTGAGATCCCGTGGGACTGTAGCCACCAGGCTCCTCTGTCTACAGGGATTCTTCAGGCAAGAATACTGGGGTGGGTTGCCATGTCCTCCTTCAGAGGATCTTCCCAATCCAGGGATCGGACCCAGGCCTCCTGCATTGCAGGCAGATTCTTTACCATCTGAGGCATCAGGGAAGCCCAAGAATACTGGAGCGGGTAGCCTATCCCTTCTCCAAGGGATCTTCCCAACCCAGGAATCAAACTGGGGTCTCATGCATTTCAGGTGGATTCTTTACCAGCTGAGCTACCGGGGAAGCCTGTCTCTCTGTGCTACCATACTGGAATCTTCTTAAGGTCAACAACTTGGTTTTCTTTTTCTTTGTAACTCTACATTTCCATCAGTCAGTGTGGTGCAGTGCTAAGCACCAGCAAGTGCTTAGTGGAATGATTGACAGCGCATTCTAGGGTGGGTTAATAGTTGTACTCTCGGAGCTAGATTCCAAGCTCCTGCAAGGCAGACACTATGTCATTCACGTCTGTGTTCCCAGCACCTGGCACAGTGTATGGACCCAGAGTGGTCACTCAGTAAATGCCTGGATGGATGGATGCGTGAGTGGATTCCATAAGGCAGGAGATGGTACCTTGCAGCTGGATACCAGGTGATGATACATAGACTGGTTATTACAGGCACACAGGTCACGGGCCATAGGTATAACTGCTCCTCACCATTTAGTTTTGTAAGTCATCACCCAGGGCTGCCATGTCTCTAGCTCATCCTTGGGTAAACACTCCCTTCTGTGACACTCAGTATAACCCCATCCTCTCCCTCCTACCTCATCACCCTCCCACCTTGCCATGATAGAATATATACACCAACATAACACTGGGACCATAAAAGAGCACAGTTCAGTGCCCTGGCACCCCATTTGGGAAAGGGCACTGACCCCTGCTATAAAAGAAGCTCAGAAAGGATGGAGAATGAATGTGGCCGAGACATGTCTCTCCCTGTGGTGTCACCAAGTGTAATTTAAGCAGAGGCATTCCTGCAGTTGTTACACCCAGGCAAGTGTGGGGAATGAAACAGTTGTCTGTGACTGATTTAAACTGTGGTTTTTGACAACTGTGGCCTGGATTGAAGTGTCCCATCTGTTAAATTTAGTGTCCAAGGAAGCTGTGAACATGAGCTCTCAGAGTCCCAGCTTTAGTTCTGTGCGGTCCTGGACAACTCAGGAAGAGCTTCTATCTCCAAACCAAATTGGGCATTTTCTCTGCATCTGAAGGTTGTTTTAATTAATACAGTTATTCCTGGCAGGATAGTGGAATGCAGGAACAAGGTAGGCAGAATGTGGAGGGGGCAGGGAGGGGAATGGGGGAAGCCTCTTTTCAAGTATTTAAGAGATAACCAGGACTATCCTTATGCAAAAGTCACCCAAAGGCCCCCTTCTCGAATTCCCACCTCTACCCCCATCCTCACCCCATCCCAACCCCCCTTTTCTCTAAGCCCAAGTCCCCTTGATAATCCCTGCTTCTAGCAAAGGCATTGTAAGCTCCCATTCAAATGAAAATGTTATTAAGACATTATCAACAAGTAACATCTACGGCACACTTGCCTATCAGGTTTATGCTCCTAACATGATAGAGCCTGGAGGAAACAAATAATATGGTTTGGATGGAGGAAAAAAAGGGCACCAATAGTAAGAGAAAAAGATGCAGAATAGAGAAGGTGGTCCTGGGTGAGACTTGGCCAGTGATAGAAGGTGAGAGTTCTGCAAGGAGCAGGCAGGATGTCACTGGGGTGTCCAAAGAGAAGGCTAGGCGAAACACAGGTGTGGAGATCGCTGGCACGCGATCCCACCCTGGGTGGGCCCTTGCTCACTGTCTCCATTCAAGTTTCAATTATACCCATTCTCAGTGGCAGCTTCCCAGCTGCCCCGGTCAACTAATCCATGACTGCCTACAGCTATATTTGGCTAGGCAGCCTCCTGTGTCTACACATACCAGCTTGGGGAACTCACATAAACTCCTCACTCCTCCAGATGTAGGTTATTCCCTGTCTGACCTCCCATTCCATTATTTGCCAACATGAACTCTGAAATCCAGCCCAGTCAATCCACCTCACTGTTTTTTTCTTGAAGCGCATCCTCAACACACACCACGTTTCCCTCTGACTGACTCAGGGCCTGAAACTCTGAAGCCCAGAAACTCCGAAGCTCACTCTACCCCATTCCCCAAATGCCTGTTGTTGTTTAGTCACTCAGTCATGTCCGACTCTTTGCAACCCCATGGACTGTAGCCCACCAGGCTCCTCTGTCCATGAGATTTCCCAGACAAGAATACTGGAGTGGGTTGCCATTCCCTTCTCCACAGGATCTACCCAACCCAGGGATTGAACCCGTGTCTCCTGCATTGGCAGGTGAATTCTTTACCACTGAGCCACCAGGGAAGCCCTCCTCAAATGCCTACTTTCTCTCAAAGCACTATGATCCTTCAGGATTGTCTCATCTACTGCATGAGGAAGCTCTGGACAATTCTAAATTCTGTGAAATGAAAACAATAATTAAATATGCACAATCTACTGGAGGATATAGACAATAAAATAGACAATTGTAGTAAAAGTGTGATGAATGAAGTTTGTAGGTTCAAATCCTATTTCTGCTATTTATTACCTGCTTAATTATGGATAAATCACTCAAGTTTTTTGAACCTAAGTCTCCTCATCTATAAAATGGGGAAATGAACAGTACTTATCTCACTGGGCTAATGGAGACATTCAATGAAACTATGCATGTAAACACCTGGTACAGGGCTACTCCCTTCTGTTCCAGGACCTTAAATATGATCCAGGAGTCGGTAAGCGCTGGTGGAGGGTTTGTCCCTATTTCTTTAGGCTGAAGATTCTCTAGGGAAAAGCTTTGACAAAAAGCAGAAACGCACAACTCAAGCAAAGTGCCCCTGGAGTGGCAGAGAAGAGTGAATGTCTGTACGAGTGTTGGGAAAGGAAGAAGCTGACTTCCTGATGGAGGAGAGACTGCAAGCGCTTTTAGGAAATGAGCAGTGGCAGAAATATGTTGGTTGAAGGGCAAACTGGGCAAAGTACCACTTGGTAGACAGCAATCCCGCTCCTCAGCTTCTGGAAAGGGGAGAGGCAAAAATACATCCCAACCCCTCCACTCACCATGAGGCACTAAATACAGAAGCCTCAGGGTCTTCCCTACTGAGGGATAGGCACTACCTCTCACCTCAAGGGAAACAAGAAGCTCATTGTTGGGGTCCTGCATGACAAGATTACCAGTAGGTCCCAAACTTGGGCCCAGCTCACCATGGCAGTATGACACAGAGGAAGTGGCCAGGTCTTCCATCCAGAAGCTTGGATCTGAATCTCAGCTCTGCCATGGATAGACCATTATTACTGGTGTGAAAACTAAACTTGATGATGAAGAGGAAGCACACTGTACATTACATGTGTTCCATCAAATTCAGCTGAAGTGGAGGTGCTAAGGAAGGATTTGCTTCCTGTGCTTGGAACATCAGCTCATGTTGGGGGCGTTGTGCTTGTGTTCATTCTCTAAAACATTATTCCCAGTATTTTCCACTAGTCTAGAGTTTCCATCACTCTTTTTTTTTTTAAGATTTATTTACTTGTTTTTGGCTGTGGTGGGTCTTTGTTGCTTTACCTGGGCTTTTCTCTAGTTGCGGTGAGCAGGGGCTACTCTTACTGTGTTGTGCAGGCTTCTCATTGTGGTGGCTTTCTCTTGTTGTGGAGCACGGGCTCTAGAGCACATGGGCTTCAGTAGTTACAGCACATGGGCTCAGTAGTTGTGGCACATGGGCCTTAGTTGCCCATGGCATGTGAGATCTTCCCAAACCAGGGATTGAGCCAGTGTCCCTTGCATTGCAAGGTGGATTCTTAAACACTGGGCTGCCAGGGAAGCCCTCTCATCACACTTAAAACCCTCTCCTTTGCTACCTGCTTAAAGGAGCCAAGATTTAGCCAGACTTCAGAGTGGGAGCTGATCTCCTATGAACCATGAGGCAGGTCTCGGCCTGTACTCTCTGGGCTTTAGTTTTCTTGCCGTCTGGTGAGTGTGCTGTGCTCCACTATCTTTTCCCACCCCCATCCTTTAGCTATTCCTCCCTCCCCTTGATCTCATCAAAGCCAGGCTTATACTTCAAGGCCCAATTCAAATTCCTCACTCATCTCATGAATCTTCCTCCCATGCTCTATCATTGTTGAGACCAATACATTCTACATATATTCACTTTTAACAAGCTGGGTTGTATGAAATGTGACTGCTTCATTTCTGCTTGCCTTGCCTCCCCCAGGCAGCATGGAGGCAGTTTGAAAGCTGTGTGTGTTTGTGTGTGTATGTGTGCTTGTGCTCACTCAGTCATGTCCGACTCTTTTCTGACTCCATGGACTGTAGCCCACCAGGCTCCTCTGTCCATGGGATTTCCCAGGCAAGAATACTGGAGCAGGTTGCCATTTCCTTCTACAGGAGATCTTCCTGACCCAGGGATCAAACCCACATCTTCTGCATTGACAGGTGGACTCTTTACCACTGAGCCTCCTGGAAAGCCCAATTTGAGAGTTAGGGCCAGTCAAATCTCTCTTTTTCATATTCTTGCATTCCTTCAATGGGCAAGCATTATGCTAGGCTCTGGGGCTACAGAAATGAACTTGACACAGTCCCTGTCCTCAAAGTGGGGTCAATACCTCAAAGAAAGATTTGAGAGGAGTGCTACACCATTTGAGGTCACTGGCTAGGGGAAAGTATTTGAGGTAGAAAAAAGGGCACATGGGAGGGCCTGGGGAAAGGGAAAGTCAGGTTGTGTTCTGAGGATAATTAGAGCACTGTATGTGTACCTGTGTACTCAGTCACTTCAGTCCTGTCTGACTCTTTGCAACCCTATGGACTATAGCCCTCAGGGATCCTCTGTCCATAGGATTCTCCAGGCAAGAATACTGGAGTGGGTTGCCATGGCCTCCTCCAGGGACTCTGGTTGGTTCACTGTTGTCTCCCCTGCAGTTAGGTGCATGACTGGCAAATACTAGGTGCCCATATATGTTTGTTGAATGAGTCAATGGTAGATTTGATGATAGTAAGCTAAGGCTTGAAGTAGTTGAGATTTCTCCTTGCCTGGCAAGAGCCAGAAAGAGGAGACTGACAGCCCTGAAGATCTTCTGTATTGAACTTCCCCAAATCTACTCTCTCCTTCAGACCATGACTTCCAATTTTCAGAAGTTTAATTATGGTGTGTCTTGGATTTTTTTAGGCTTGTTCTGTTTGGGGTTCACTCAGCTTCTTTGAGTTGTAGGTTTATATCTTTTGATAAATTTGAAAAATTCTTAGTCACTATTTCTCCAAATATTTTTTTCAGCCCCATACTCTTTACCCTCTCCTTCTGAGATCCAATGATACAAATATTAACTCTTCTGCTATTGTCCTACAGATCCCCGAGGCCCTGTTCACTTTTCTCAGTCTATTTTCTCTCTGCTATTCAGATTGGGTAAGATCTATTGATCTGTCTTTATGTTCACTGGGTCTAGGCTATTTCTACTCTGCGACTGAGCCCATCCTATGAGTACTTTTGCTGTGATTATGTTTTTTAGTTCTATAATTGCTCTTTTGTTCTTCTTTACATTTTTTATTTCTTTGCTAGGATTTCCTATGTTTTTCATTTGTTTCAAAAGAATTCGTAATTGCTTGTGCGTCTTCCCTGTGCTTCAGACATTATAGCAGGTGCAGGAGACATAGGAGACACGGGTTCTATCTCTGGGTTGGGAATTCCCCTGGAGAAGAGAATGGCTACACACTCCAGTATTCTTGTCTGGAGAATTTCATGGACAGAGCAGTCTGGTGGGCGATAGTCCATAGGGTTGCAAAGAGTCAGACATGACTGAGCTACTAATACTTTCATGGAGGCCAAGTAGCCCTGCCTCACATTGCCTGTTCAATCTCCTCCCTGCAGGTGGGCGTGGAGACTCAGCACAGCAGGATTATGGCAGGGGAGTTGAAGTGCTGACTGTTTCTGCCGCTCAGGGCTTAGAAGATCAGCTCCCCATTCAGGGCCACTGACCTCCCAGGGGAGTGATGTGCTGTTGTTCCACTAATGTTTGGTTAGAGTAAGGTGTGGGAAGTGCTTCCCAAAAGGTGTTCTGTTATTAGGTTACCTTTTTCCTAGGCCTTTGGCTAGGAGGAACATGCTTTCCTTAGAACTTTTTTGATTGGTGCTTGTTGGAAGTTTTGGGTTGGGGGCTTCTGAAGAGTCCTATCTGGAATATATGGGAGGAAAAAAGAAAACTCAGAGAACTCAAGGTTATGTTGGTTCTCAAGTCAAGAGGTCCTTAGGTTGCCTGTCTTCTTCACATCTTTCAGTCTTCCTATGCTTGTTTGTTGTGGTAGTTTTCCAGTGTTTGTTAGTTTTAGGAGGGAGGACCTGGAGGAAAGGAGAGGGGAACAGTATCCCTCTGTCTTGGCCAAGACCAGAAGTCTGGACCATGAATTGTAACCTGACATCTCATTTTAGGCATTAGATCAAGTCAGTCACCACCTGCTAGGAGAGGCTTTGGGATGTGTGTATAATAAGCATTTCTTACATTTCTGTACATCATGAGTTTCAGCAGAGCTTTTATGTCCAGGATTTTACTTGCTCTTCATGACAATTCACTGAGATACATACTATTGTTAGTATCTCCATTTGATAGTTGAGGAAACACCCAGAGATGAGTTAATTTGCCCAGTAATGGCAGAGCTGACATTTAAGCCCAGGCCTCCAGACCCCAGTTTAGGGCTCCCTTCACCCTACACATCAAAAATGGCCACCAGGCAGATCTACTTCTCACTCACCAGCCTCCCTTTGAAAGTGGACTCCCAGGGGGTTCCAGGTTGCCTCCCCCTGCTACTCCAAGACTTCACCTTCTTCCCTCTCTTGCACTAGATCAGTTGGCAGGAATTTTCCAAGTACCCAGTACTGTGACTTCACAGTAAATATGTTCCAAAAGGTCACTTAGACTTCAGTCATCCCAGTCAATCCAGACCAGCAGGGAGGGGTTGGGAAGGGGGTACTGTTCTGTATCCTCTAGACATCACAGCTGTGGGGATTTAGCAGAAATGTTAACTGGGGCCAGGACTTGCGCAGTCACATGGGGCCCTGTGCTTCGAGAGGCCCTGGGCCTGGCTTAGTGCTCTGCCATCATCATCATGAAATTCATTATAAATTTTGAACAAACAGTCCTGCATTTTCAGTTTGCACTGGGCCTCACAAATGATGTAGCTGTTTTGGGCTGAGGCCCATCTTACAGTTCTCTGAGAGCAGAGTTCACTCTCCCAGAAAAAAGCAGAGGAACCTGCAAAGTTATGGCCTTGAAGGAAGGCCCCCAAGCATGAAATCTGTTCCTGTGCCTTTCACACCATATTCCCATCCTTTTGTAATCAGTCAGGCTCACCGACCTGTGTGAACTTTATCCCTGAACCGAGTGCCCTTGCACCTCCAAGTCTTGGCTATGTTGCTCAAATCTACCAGACCACTGGCACTTCATTTTTCAAAAGTGGTTTCTGTCTTATTAGACAGAATACATTTGATATATATATGTAAACCTCCCCACTACATACAATCTCCCTTAAAAAAAATCAAGGTAACATTGGTTTACAACATTATAGAAGTTTCATGTGTACAACACTGTATTTCTACTTCTGTATACACTACTGTGTGCTCACTAGAACTTTAGTTTCCATCTGTTATCATGCAGTTGACCCCCTTTTATTCAGCCTTCCCCTCTGGATACCACTACTCTGTTTTCTGTATCTATATATTTATTTTTGTTTGGTTTGGTTTGTTAATTTATTTTTTAAAATTCTACATATGAGTGAAATAGTACAGTTTTGTCTTTCTCTGACTTATTTCACTTAGCTTAATATAGACAGATGGCAAACAAGCATAGGAAAAGATGTTCAATGTCATTAATTATTAGGAAAATGCAAACCAAAACCACAATGAGATATCACCTTACACCTGTCAAAATGACCATTATCAAAAAGGAAAGAAATTTTAAAATGTTGGTAAGGAAGTAGACAAAAGGGAACACTCATACAGTCTTGATGGGAATGAATTGGTGCAGTTAGTATGGAAAATAGTATGGACATCCCTGAAGAATAGAACTACCATATATGATCCACCTATTCTGCTTCTGGGTATATGTCCAAAGAATATGAAAACACAAATTTGAGAAGATATCTGCACCCCCTTGTTTATTCCAGTATTATTTACACTAGCCAAGATAGGGAAACAACCAAAGTATTCATCAAGAGGTGAGTGAATAAAGAAGATGTTGTATATACACATACATATAAATGAGATACTACTCAGCCATAAAAAGATGAATTTTTATCATTTGCAACAAAATGGATAGACTTTAAGGGTCTTATGATAAATGTGAACTAAATCAGATGGAGAAACACAAATATTTTATGCTTTCACTCCTTTTTTTAAAAAATTGCAATATTTGAGATAATTGTAGATTCTCCTTCAGTTGTAACAAATAATACAGAGAGATCCTGTTTACCCTTTCCCTGGCTTTTTCTGATGGCAACATTTTGCAAAGCTCTACGGTATGGCAACTAGGATATTGGTATTGATATAATTCACAGATTTTATTCCAACTTCCTGTTTCACTTATACTCATCTACGTATGCATTTAGTTCTCTGGGGTTTTATCACAGGTGGTTTCATGTAATCACCACCACAGGCAAAATTCTGAACAGTGCCATCACCTCAAGGATCCTTCGTGATATTACCCTTTCATGGCTGCACCCACATCCCTCTGACAACCTTCTTTCCCACCCGTGGGAAATACTAATCTGTTCACCATTTCTAAAATTAGGACATCTGGGCTGGTTGCAGGTTTTGGCTATCATGAATATCACCTCTGTTTTTGACCATGTTTTCTTCTTATGAATTCATGACCACTTTAAATGAGTTGGTAAAGCAAGATTTGTTGAGAAAAGTCTTTGAATCGCCTCTCAGTTAATGATTCTTTTCAATTTAGAGGCAACCTGGGCCAGGAGAAAGCCGTAGGACTTTGGAGTTGGAAGAATTGTTTTTTATAAAAACAAGGCTCCATTATTTCCTTTCTGTGTGGCCCGAGGCTGGTTACTTAACACTCCACCACCATCACTCCCACTGCCATCACCCCAGCCTCCACTGCACCTCCCTTATCTCTGTTTACCAGGAAAAACAATACCTCTGTGCAAAGTTGTTTTTGTAAAGACTAAATGAGATAGCACATAAAAGCTCCCAGTACTTTGGGGCACTCCAGAGTTCCTGCTCCCTTGACCAGCCAAGAAGGGGAAATGAATTAAATATAGTGGGAAGTCGAAATTGTACACTTTGAAAATGCTGTTTCAATACTCCTAAGCATTTACAACAACAGGAAAATGGGACAAGAATGACTGTACAACTGGGACTTATAATTAGCTTAATGAGGCTTCTAAAGAGCTCTAGGAGGGAGCTGGGAAGACTTAACTAAGTCAAACAAGACCTTGTCCCATCTCCCACTCCCTCTCCCAACTTCAGGGAGGCTTAATTAATTTAGTGACTCTTTTCTTTCAAGATCTGGCTATAAGAAGCTACAGCCTTCTTTAGTCCAATTTTTCAAGACTCCTAAATTAGCAGAGCCCAGATGAACAACATTTTATGGGGACTGAAAGAGTCCTTACCCCATTTGGAAAACTTCCATAATTGTGTTTGTTTCTAACCCCCTCCCAGTCTTTCCTTCACTCTTGAACTCAAGACTACCTCCACACTTTATGTTTCAATTCTATAAGCTTTCCCAGTACTCAAAGAGCTATTTACAGATATATTTATAGCTTGGGCAAAGAGATAGTATCATTTCCCTCAGACTTTCCCTGCTTTTGTTGTTGTTGTTGTTATTGTTGTTGTGAAATCCCAGAAGACAGTTCTGCGTGATTTTCTGAGGACTTTCTGTGAGTGTGTGATGGGCCTATCTCAGGGAGTCTTGCTAAGTCACTACTGACTTCATTCCCAATATCCCTGGAGTCCACTGCCAACTATTTGCTGCACATCTACTGGGAGGCCTCACCCTGTGCTTCACACTGTGGGGAGTGCAAAAGCCAGAGCTGCTGTCCTCCAGGGGTTTGCAATTTGAGGAAATCCAAGTACCCACATGAAACAGTTGGAGAGTGATTAAGAAGAACTCTGAGAGATGGGACACTGACCCAAAGTGAGATCATCCATCTGAGAGGTTGAAGATCAGTGAGGGAGAAAGAAGGCTTCATGGAGAAAGTAAGGTTGGGGAATCGATGGATAAGCCAGACTTGGATAGATGGAAGAGTGAGAAAGACAGTTTTAGGAGAGGAACATCTTGAGTAAAAACATGCGAGTGGGGGAGGATTGAATCATGCTTCCTGACCTGACTTCTGGATCACCTCAATTCCTGACTCCTCATCATGCCTTCTATGGCCTTGCCCACTCTCACCCGGTAACCAGTACTCAGTTTGTTGGGGCTGATACTCAGCTACAATGTATATTTAAGTTTTGGATGACAGCTGTATCCGAAGTATCATCCCCATCCAACCTTCCCAGCCCTGAGTTCCCTACTCCGGCACCCAACAGTGGAGGAATGTTCTTGAAAATGTTGTCCAGCCCTGAGATTTTGGAATACAAAGGAGAGCTAGACTAGCACCAAAGAGTAGTGGGAAATCCAGTCATGGGAAATGGCTAAAATGACATCCCATGGTGGAGGAAGGGCCTTGGTCACCAAGCAGAGTGGTATAGATTTGGTATAGTCAGAGATTAGGAACCACTGTGACCATTTATTTCTATTACTAGGGACAGAGTTTTCCTTTGACTAATATTAAGAAACTGGAGCCCTTTAGTTGACAAGGCAAATGAGTTGCTTCCCCTAATTAAAGGAAGTTCAGCCGACAGCCCAGTGAAGCCTATTTTTGTGTTAACCAGGCCAGCAGGGAAGACATCCAATTTACCCCTTCCCAAAGTCTTGGTTGAACTCCACCCCACACTGGCCCAAAGATATTTGGTTTGGAAGCTGACAGTCCAACCTCTTCTGTGGCTTCTATTCACACTCTCACTAGCCTTGGGAGATTGTAAAGTCAAAAGAAGCAGAGGCTGCAGTTAGCTGGCCAAAACCAAATGTTGCTGCCCCACAGTGCCCCATGACACTCCACTCTGGGTGTAGCTGGATTTTCCCCATAGGGGAACTCGATTTTACAACCTCAGGGTGGAAAATGCCCGAGATGGGAGAAGAGATCAGGAGAGGAATGCAGCTGGAGGGTGCAAAAGGGTAGAATCCAAGACCTGGGTGTGGATTGACATGGAGTTAACTCTAACCTTTTGGAGAGAGTAGCCACCAACTTATTCTAGCAATCCCGGGCTACTGAATGAAAAGGATTCTTACAACTATTCCCACAAACTTTTGAAGTAGGTCAAAATTTGTGAAAGAATAGGTCAGATGTACCCCTTTATCTGGAATATGAAGGAAACAAAAATAGCACAGACTAAAGGTTTCCACAAAATAAGTGAATGGCTTGTCTTTAACTTATGGAGAGCTGAGATCATGTTTCTTATTACTGTTCATCAAATCCCCAGGAACTAACATAGTAGATGCTCAGTCAGTGCTTGTTGGATGAATAAATGAATCACAGTAATAATAGTAATGACACTAATCAATATTTGTTGAGCCCCAATTGTACCCCAGGCAGTGCCCTAAGGAGTTTACATGTGTTAACTAGCTAATTGGATCCTCACAACAACCCTCTAATATAGGCTCATTATTATTCCCATTTTATAGCACAGGAAAGCAAGGCTCAAGAGGATGGTTCCTTGCCCAAGGATATACCACGACTAGTAAGCCACTGGCACCCCACTCCAGTACTCTTGCCTGGAAAATCCCATGGACAGAGGAGCCTGGTGGGCTGCAGTTCCTGGGGTCGCGAAGAGTTGGACACAACTGAGCGACTTCACTTTTACTTTTCACTTTCATGCATTGGAGAAGGAAATGGCAACCCACTCCAGTGTTCTTGCCTGGAGGAATCCCAGTGACGGGGGAACCTGGTGGGCTGCCGTCTATGGGGTCTCACAGAGTCGGACACGACTGAAGTGACTTAGCAGTAGCAGTAAGCCACAAAGCTTGAATGGTTACTTCCTAAGGGAAGGCAGGAACACCCTGGCTATCTCTTGACCACTTGTGGTCTCTCTGTGTTCATAATGATCAACCAAATGTACTGTGGGGCAGACCCACAGTGACGATTCTTGATTATTTCCCCTGCCTGGGATGCTATCCTCAGTATCCTCTATCATCCTTCCATAAACGCACACATCACTCCTTTCTTCCTATTAGAATCCCACTCTTGCTTAAAGATTCAGTGCAAATTTCACTTCTTTTACCAGGATTGCGTTGACTGCTCTTGCTAGAAGAGCTCTCTCCCACTTGGGAATGCATATGGCACCCATGGGCCATACCACTCTTTTGATACTTGAAATCTACCTAGCATGCCAGTTAAGAGCCAGACTTTAGAGTCAGACTGGGCTGGGTTTAAATTCCAGCTCTGCCAATTTACTAGGTGTGTGACTGTGGGCAAGTTACTTAACCTCTCCATCAAGGAACATGATATTTGAACTGGAAAGAGAATTAAAGCCTAAGATAGATGAGGAGATAATAAAGGAGTACTTAGTTGCCTTCAATGAGTTCAAGTTTCCAGGCCCAGACAAATTACATCCGAGGCTACTGAGAGAACATGCAGATGTGATCACGGAGCCAGTCTTAGTAACCTTTGAGAAATTATGGCAAAGGGAAGAGGTGAGAGACCGAAAGAGGCAGGCAGATGTTGTTTCAAGTTTTACTGAAGCGAGAGAGGGAGGTTGGTGTTACAGAGTACAAATATATTCCGGAAACTGCAGACCAGTGAGCATGGCATTGGTCTTTGGCAAAGGCATAGAATGCACTATTAAGCAGATCATTTCTGAGGCCTTAGAAAGGGAGCGGAAATCACTAGGGGTAAGCATGAGCTCAGTAAAAGCAAGTCATGCTTAACTAAGCCCATTTCCTTTTTTGAATGGGTATCTTAAAGGGTAGATGAAGGGGATATACTGGAGTGTAATGTATCTGGATTTCAGTGAGACATTTGAAAAAGTGTTATATCCTCGTGGAAAAGATTGAAAAATTGAAGCTGAATGGTAGCAGAATTTACATGGATTGCTTCAAGTTTGAGCAATCATATTAAAAGTGATTTTTAATAAGGGGTGGGCCCTAAGGTCATGCTGCAGAATTCTGTCCTGGACCCTATCTTATTCAATATTTTTATTAGTCAAGTTGATCAAAGATGCATATAAAAGAAACTTGGTAATACAGAGCAGGCATTTTCAATGGAGGCGATATCGCCCCCAAGAGGGCAAAATCGGTTCTTGAGGAGTGAAAAGAAACATATAAATATAGAGTACAGATCTATAGAGAGTAAATAAATACACAGCTTATCAGTGTTATTAAAATTTCATGGGACAAGATTAGGCGAAAAAATGTCTTAAAAGTCTCCCTAGGGGGTTGATAATTTTAAAAAGGCTGAAAAACATTCGTATAAAGAATACAATATTTTAGGTGAGAGACTCAAAATCTAGAAAAATCATAAGGGGATAAATTGAAATAAAAAATGAACAAGGTGATGGTTATCAAGGATGTATGGAAAGCCCAGAATCTAGGTAAAAATAAAAGTCAACTGTATAAGCATAGAATCTGGCAAATAATAGTAGTTCATGTAAGAAACAAAAGAGGGTTTTAATTGTGTTACAAGCTCCATATTGAGCAGACAAGAGACCTGCAAACCGTGTCCCATGAGGCATGATTTAAGTGAACTGAAGATATTTGGCCTGGGGGACAAAAGACTCGAGCTGACATGACAGATATCTCTCATATGAAAGAGGAATTAAAAATAATTTATGTAAAGCTAATTTTTGCTCAGCCTAAGGAATACCCTTTTTTGTTTGTTTGTTTTTTAGCAATTAGAGGATGTCCAAATGTGGAGCAAGTTGCCCTCGAGAAGGATGAGCTTTCTAAATTATCAGGGTGGTATTTCTGCACTGAGTGGGACGGTAGATATGGCCTCTAAAATTTCTTCTAATTCTCAGATTCAGAGACTCCCTACTCATTTGAAAGTTACAGAGGTGGAAAAGATGGCTGACCAAGATGATCCCGGACAAAACACTCTCCCCTTGGTTTCAAAGCTGTAACCCCACATTATGGAGGATACTTGCTTGAGAAATCTGTCACTCAGGAACCAAATCAGGTATATCCATACTTCTCATTCAATTTCAATCTTGGCATACAGGGTGAGATGGCACACAGGGAGTGTGGGGAAGTGCCAAGGAGGAGGTCTCAGAGACCAGAGTTAGAGAACTGCTCACATCTGTTTCATGAAAATACTGGTATGGGGCCAGCGCATAGGGTGAGTACACTTCCTTTCCTTCTTAGTCTCTCCCCTCTCGGACTCAACGAGCCAGCAGCGCATTTGATGCAGGGATGGGGCAGAGGGTGATAATTTCAGATCAAAGGTTAGAGAGCTGGGGAATGAGATATGGAGCCCTCACCCTTTCTGAAAATTGAAACAAAGAAAACTTGAGAATCTAGTCCCTGGAACTGTGGCCCAGGAAATGCCTCAGGGGATAGGGCCCTAGCTGGGGTGCACCATAGTATCTACAGGGCTCTGAGTATCTCCCTGAAGCCTCTTGGTCAGCAGCGTAAACCCAGTTATTGGTTCTGCTTTTCACAGAACATGGCCAGGCAGACTCTCCACAGCCCCTTTGCTAGAAATTAGGCTTCTTCCAGCTGCCATGGAATCAAACTCCACTCACTTTCCTCTTGCTGTTACCCTCTCTCTGCCCTTGGCCAGAAGTAACTTATTACTTTACAAAACAACCTTTTCTTCCCTGTGCTACACCAGGTCCTATTTCACTCCCACCCACTCGCTGAAGGGTTCATCACCAACATAGATCTGTGGACCAGGGCTGGGACTGCAGCTGAGCCCACCAGAATGTTGCCGGCACTTCGAGATTTTTCTCTCCACGTCCTCCCTTGAGTCATGCTCAGGTCTGCACTCTTAACCTTGGGACAGAAAAGCCAGAAATCTCTCAGACCCCTCCCTGAAAAGTCCTCTTTCTCCTTGGAACAGAAAGCACTTTCAAACATGGCTTTCCTGTTTTTTTGTTTTTCAGTTTTCTGGTGGGTGGATCTGGAGTGGGCATCCCGTTTGCACATCTGGTAGGGGCACTTTCCAGATTTTCCTCATGACTCAGGATCAGTTTCTGACTGTTAGGCGGGGCCAAGTCTCCTGAATTTAATGCAGGGCACCTCCCCCTGTGAGCAGAGCTTGGTACAGCCCAAATAGTTTTCAGGTTAAGAAAGCCAGAATCTTTGTTCAGCCGCACTTACTGGACAGACTTTGTAGAGGTTACCTGGTGAAGAGCAGCAGCGGCAGCAGCAGCAGCGGCAGCAGCAGCAGCGAGTCTCCTGGGATAACTCAGGTGAGGAGAGCAGACATTCACAAACTCATCCTGCAATCTTATTTGCTGGATAACTGAGTATCTAAATGAAGTGAAGAAACTTGAACTTTATAGGTAAACTCCACAGCTATCATTTTACAGTTTGTCTGGATTGAATATGTGTGCATAATAACAGTTTGAAAACTTCAAAACTAATGGAATTTTGGATTGCTTCTTTTGATATGTCTAAGGGGGGTAATTGTGGATGTCTGACCATGATATTTTTCTGGTGATATCTGCTCAGGGTTTGTTTGGTTGTTTTTTTTTTTTTTTTTTTTTTTTTTTTCCAGTCCTGGGAGGCTAGTGTAGGAGGGAGACCACATTGTCAGGGCTTTATTCTAGCTTCTGCTGATCCCCAACCATGGACACATTGTTGAAATGCAGGCAAAATCTTGGAGCCACACTCTGTGCACAAGGTCTTTAAGCCTTGGCAATGGGGTGCCTGGACGGCGCACTGCAGCGCAGGAGGGAATGGCTGCAAGGTCTTCCCTGTCTGCAGAGCTGGGACCCTCCTGTCCTGGTGACAGGTTGATCTCGGCAATTTCAGGATAGCCTTGGTTTTGTTTTCCTCTGATTTTTGCATTGGTTTAAACTTTGATTTTCAGTTGGGGCTCTCTCCACAACCCTCAACTGCCCTGTTCTTGGGGCTCAGCTGGCCCACTTGACCAGAGCAGGCTGGGGTGAGAAGGGACTGGAGCATTGCAATTGAAAGTTAGTTCTGAGGATTTGGAGCTTGAAATATAGTGAAAAGCACGGAGGAAAATTCAGCAGGTTCTGCCATTCTGACAGTCACTTCTGGCTTCAAGATAAAGTATCCCTTGTCTGTATTAATGTTTTTATCGAAAATCGGCTAATATCTCATTTGCTAATCGTTGTTGTGACATTAAGGACGTTTTATAATCTGAAGGAATGTAGAAAAAGAATCTATGGGGGACGGCTAACTGGCATTCCTCTTGCAGTTTGTGTGTCTGTGCGTGTGTGCGCACACACGCGCGTGTGCCTGTATGAATACTTTGGATTTGAATAGCATTCTTTCTTTATCCTTGAGTCCTTAGCAGGCGAGGGAGAAGTCTAAACACTTGTGTCGTCAGGAATAGGTTAAAAAGCAGGCTTTCTATATCCTTGGGAGTTTTCAGTCCCCAAATTAAAAGCAGAAAAAGCCCCTTTGTGACCCCCAAACAGTGTTTCTTTGATTAGCCTTGATTTGAAATCATCTCACCTTCTGACAGCAATTCAAAAACAAAACTCCTAAGTGCATTCTCGTAAGAAGAGGACAATACACATTTTCACAAGCAATGTCCTGAGTTTGCATGCTCCCCCAACCTCTCTTTTTTTTTTTTTTTTAACTGTGGTTAAAAAAAAGAAAAAGACGAGTCAGGAGGTCCAGGTTTTAGTCACTAACTGTGTAACCTTGGACAAGTCCCTTTACTTCCCTGTAAAAGCAAGGAATTGGACTAAGCAATCTACCTTTAAGAGTCTATCTAGTGTAACATTCTAGAAAAATTGAAAGTAGGTTTCTGAAAGGCTGTAAAATTAGAATTATAGGATGGGCTTGTTCAAGCCAAGAGGGGGAGAAAAGGGTTAGGGGGGCAAATCAGCCAGAATGGAGAGGTGGAACAGAGGGGAGGTACTGAAAGGCAGAGGGGCCATTTTACATTGGTCTTTTGAATGTTTGTGAGTGTCTTATATGTGATTAAATATCCTCACTTCCCAATAAGGACAAAAAAGAGATTTGATTTGCTCAAAACAAGTGTTTCCTAATACTACTGCTCTACATTGGTCTTCTCCGTAATAGTTAAAAAGCACGTTCATATTCCTAATTTTGTTAGCTGTCCCCAATAACACCCTGAGGTGAATGGGGCAGCTATTTTAGTCCCATTGCTTTTATGGGGAAACTGAAGGACAGAAATGTTATTTACACTAAATGATGGTATTTGGGACTTGACACTGGATCTCCTGACTACCTGTGCTCTTTTTAGGATTTTGAATTTTTTTTTTTTTTTTTGATAGAGGTCTGCAACAATGTAATGAAAGGAAATTGTGTTTTCTGTTTTTCTTGGAATTTCTTTGAACAGAGTCTTCTCTCTGGGCAGAGTAGATGTGTCCTATATAAGGTTGGGTCATACGACTTTTGTGGGGGCTTCCCTTGTAGCCCAGTCGGTAAAAGAATCTGCCTGCGACGCAGGAGACCTGGGTTCAATCCCTGGGTTGGGAAGATCCCCTAGAGAAGGAAATGGCAACCCACTCCAGTATACTTGCCTGGAAAAATCTCATGGACAGAGGAGCCTGGTGGGCTGCAGTCCATAGGTTCGCAAAGAGTCGGGCACGACTGAGCGACTAACACTTACTAACACTTCAGACCTCAGGATATCTGGCCAACTGTTTGAATCAGAACAGCCATATGTTCCCCACAGCAGACGTGTGCCCACAGGTGTGGCTATGCCTCTGCCTGTGTAGACCCGAAACACACTCTTCTGTATAACATGCAGATGCTGGATTTTTATTAATTCTCCTTCTCCAAGCCCTGTTTCTCTCATCCCTCACAGCTGCAGGAGTGAGGATAAGGGGTCACCCACTGTGCTGAAAGTGGCTGTGACTTCATGTCAGGGCAGAGTCAAGTCTTGAGTGTTCAGTTTGCTCTGCAAACACCTAATTGCTTTGACCTCCAAATTTTCCCCAAGTAGAGCACATGGGGAAAACTGGGGGAAAAGGAGAAACCAGCCAGGAACAACACCCCGGGGGCCCCCTTCCCTCCCTCTCTCTTTTCCTTAAATGCCTTACCCTCCCTTCTCACTCATCCCAATCAAAACCAGTTTATAAACCGCAGACTGAATTTCTCCTATCAGATCATCACTCTTGAATAAACTGAGAAGAATACACTTCTTAGAGCAAAATCTGGTTTCTACTCTAAGGCTGACCCACAGGTAAAGAACAAGTGATTTTCCTCTTAAGAGTTTGTCCAGCTGCCCAAGCTTTCCAGTCCAGGGAGCAGCAAAAGCTCCCTCTCCTAAGTGCGACCTCGTGTTCTACGTGGCAGGCTCCCTCAATTTCCCTTGGCAATTCTGAACTCACCACACCCTGGGGTGTGGAGGAGCCCTGCTCAAACAGAACTGCTGAAGACCATTATCTCAATACAAAACTCCACACTCTTTTTCACCCAGCCTCCCATAATACTAGCCCTCTGAGATGCAAGGTCCCTCTTCTTTAATGTTAACGTTCCCTTCTTCCCTTCGTTAGCTGGAGGCTCTCTTTCGTTGATATTCAAAGCAGCCCCAGCTTTGATTCTGTTTACCGACTTTCCTGTATGTGGTCTTTAACCTAGAGGCTCCCTGGCTTCACAGCTCGATGCAGCAAGTTAGCAGAGAAGGAACATTCCCTTCTCCACTCTCTTATGCCCTGACAGGGCAAGTTGTTGATGATGAACCCAATTCAAGTTTCTGAGTCTCTGAAAGTTTTCTGAGATGCAGTGGGATGAACCCTGGGATGTGAAGGGTTCAGATTTTCCCATGCTTATCAAACCATGGAAATAAAGGGCCTTTTCAATATTCACCACGGCAATAAATTCTAGGCAGAGTGCCTCAAAGTTAGGTATCATGTTTGCTTTGGAGGGTTTTCCTCATCTGAGCTAAAAACAAACAAACAAACAAACAAAACCCCTTCTTTAAGAAAGCAGTGAGCAAAGGAAGCAGTGTGGTGTGATAAAAGTCAGTACACTAAATCTGGTGTTACAGAGAGCCACCATTTTCTAGCTGCTCCTTGTTTGAGCAGCCATTTCTGAAGATACAAAATGAAGGACCCAGATAACATCTACTAAACTGAGCTACCATGAAGGGAATATGAGCTGAAATGCACCCATCAAGCAATAATTTGCCACGCAAACATGAATTTTCTCCATAAGGCATTCATCCATTCTACAAATATTTCCTGATGGTTGTGTGCCTAGCTCTGTGCCAGGCAGTGAGAGGGCTTACAGTGTATATCTTGCATTTATGGAGCCCTCTCTATGTATTCAAAAACCTGTACACTAACCATCTCATTAGGGACAGCCACGGAGTAAGGAGGATAGGATAAATAACCTCAATCCCCTGATGAGAAAATTGAGGCACAAAGAAACCAAGGTCACAACAAATGGAATATAATTCTCCTGCTGCTTAATCAGAAATTGGGGTCAATTCTAGTCTGCAAGTCCAACAGGACGTGGGACTACAATTGTACTCTAACCAGAACCAGTCAAAGTTGAGGCTGCTAGCTTGATTTTCCTTATTTCCTGTGCTCCTCCAGAATACTTGTGCCCTCACTCAAAGGCCTGAATGATCTGCACCAGCTATACATCCTGCCTCTGATAAAGTCAACTGGGATCATACCAGTTTTGAAAATTAAACTTGATTTTCTTTTCAGTTGATGCCATTCCTGTCTGTAGACAGGCCCTCTTGATATAATGGGGATTCCATTTGCAGGTTCCTGCCTGCCTCCCCAGTTGACCGACTAACAAGGGAGACTGGCAGGGGCAGAGGGCCTTCCGAAGAACAGGAAATACTCATTTATTCAAAATGTTCAGGGACCAGGAGACTGTAGCAAACTAAATATCTTAATTGCCCCAGACGACCCCCCATTTGTGGTCCCCAGGCTCTGGCAATCCACCCAACCTTCCAGGAAAACCAAGAGGCATAGTAGTGTTTGTTATAAATTTGAACACACATGAAAATTGGGATCCATTTGTAAAAGGCTCCAGAAGGGAGCCTGGGCACACATTCAGATTGGCTCTGATGCTGCTTAACAGAAAAGTATTACTGATACCATCCAGGATTTCACATACAATGAAATATACATTAATATTTCAAGCCTATAAACAGACTTAAACCTGAAGACTGAAAACATTTTGGTATTTGCAGTGTCCTATAGCCTTGCATTTGAAAAATAATTGCCAATAAACAAGTACCGGTGGAAAGACTGATTATTTTCAGCTTCTTAGTCCTTGGCTTCAGAGAAAGGGTAAGTTTGTTTACATATACTGGAGGTTGCAAATAACATCAAATTAAAGATTTTTTATGGTTTTCAAATAGGGAGACTTCTTCACCAGTAAGGCATTTCAAAGTAATGCTGAAGGAACACAAAATGAGATAAAGAGGTCTGATTAATATTACACTTGTATAAAATAGCAACTGCCTCATTATTAACTAAGTTTTGAACTGTGCTACTACACAGATGCTCTTGAAAGTGCTAATTAGCTTCCCGCCAAATTTGGCCCATTTTTTAGCAGATACTCTGACCTTAGCCCGATTCTTTTGTTTCAACTCTCATGTAATCACAGAATGTAGACACAGTTACCCTTAAAATAAATTTTTGAAATATTTGGTGCCATATAAATTTTACATCCCTGCACATTTAAACATTGACTGTCATGAGAGGATCATTAAAATCACTACAAATATATCTTTGTGAATCATGAAAAGGCATTGAAAACCCTGCTATTTAAAATCAAATTTGCCTTTCAAATTACCCTCATAATACCCTCATAATAAAAACCAGTTGTTACGGACATCTGAGTGTGGGGCACTCTGATAGACATTGCCTAAAGAGCCACTGTATTAATTCTCTATTTAGCCATGATTATTTTTTTCAGAAAAGAAAGCAACAGTGTATTGCCAAGGGATAAGAATCTATAGTTTACTGAATTAGTGTAATTGAATTTTAGAGTCTGCCTTTTATTGCAGGCAAATGATTGCACACTAGACTTTTAAGAAGAAAGACACATGCAAACCTTCTATCTTTCCTTGTCTTTGGAGGCCATCTGCTGAGCTCTGTTTCCTGTGTTAGTCTCCCTGGCCAGTAATAATGCGGAACTCTTTAATGATAAGAGGAAAGGAATTGTGTAAAAGGGCTTGTTAGAAGTGAAAGGGGCTCTTTCTCCCCCTCAAGCACAAAGTGTGTGGCCCTTCAAGGCATCAAATTATTCTAAACATACTAAAGTTATTTTTTCCCCTTTCTCTTCAAATTTGGAATTGTTCTGTGATTGAACTTGTCTCTGCCAGTGGAAAATGGAAGATTTCCCTTTAAATTATGACTCATGTTTAACTCTCAATCTGAACATTTATTATCTATTTTTCCAGTAAGATTGTTAAAGTGCATATTAACCCATTTGACAGATGAGGAAACTGAGACCTGGAAATGATTTGGATGCCTTACCCCAAGCCCCAAACTAATTTGTTGCAGAGTCTGAGATCTTCTTTCCTTGAAAATGGTGACTTCTCCTCTAAAGCTAAACTCAAGTTGTCTAGATCCAGGAATAAATCACTGGGATGGCATCTGTTGGTCTAATCTCAGATAATCTTTCAAAAACTTGAGAACTTCTTCCCTCAATAACAACAATTTTCTCATTCTAGACATAGTTTGACATTATGGGTCCTCCTCTGAAGTTCTTCAAAAACCAGAAGTACCAGGAACTGAAGCAGGAATGCATCAGGGATGGTAGACTTTTCTGTGATCCAACCTTTTTGCCTGAGAATGATTCACTTTTCTACAACCGACTGCTTCCTGGAAAGGTGATATGGAAACGTCCCCAGGTAACTTTGTGGTTTCAATTCCTGTCTCCCTCTTGATCTCTTTCATCATAATTCTACTTGATTCACTATTTCACTCATACAGCCCACTGCGTATAGACCAATTTAGCAGACAACTTTAGTTTTTATAACATAGTATCCTTTTTATGTTTTTAGAGCACATTAAAATTAAGAAGAAGGTGCAGAGATTTCCCATATAAACACCACCTCTCAGAGTGGTACTTTTGTTACAACTGGTGAATTTACACTGACACAGCATTATCACACGTCGTTCATTATTTACCTTAGAGTTCACTCCTAGTATACATTCTAGGGGTTTGGACAAATGTATAGTGACATACATCCATAATTCTATAGTATTAGAATATTTTCACTGCCCTAGAAATCCCCAGCAGACAACTTTATAATGAGAAGTTTTATGGATATGGGCTTCTGACTCTAACATGAGGAATCTTGAATTTTAATCACATTGTATCAGATTTAGTAATTTAGAAAGAACCAAAAGAGAGAGATACTGTTCTTGTTTTCTTTTGGAAGTTCATTTGAGTAAATATGGTAACTCAAAAAGCTCTACTCTCATCTCTTTACTGAGTTACCACTTACGGCAACTTCAAGATAATATCAGACCAGTAAGGAGAAAACTCCTTATATAGGCTTGTTAGTCACTCAGTCGTTTTCGACTCTTTGTGGCCCCATGGACTGTAGCCCACCAGGCTCCTCTGTCTATGGGATCCTCAGGCAAGAATACTGGAGTAGATTGCCATTTCTTTCTCCAGAGGATCTTCCCAACCCAGGGATTGAACCCTGGTCTCCTGCATAGCAGGCAGATTCTTTACCTTTTCTTTACTCTTTATATAGTGAGCATAAATGAAATGAATTCAACAGGAACAAGATGGAGTTTGAACTGGGGGAGGGAGGCTTCTTTGCTGCTCTTTAGATATCGTCATCTGCATCCCCCACTATTAGCAACATGGGATCCAAGTAAGACTGTAGCTCTCTCATCACTTATTAATAGTTACTATGGTTCTCTGTGGAGCATCTGTAGATGGTATCTCTAAAGCAGGTGTCAGAATCCCTTCAAAAGTCCTATGTGAGCAGGAGGTCAATCTATAAAATGATAGGGTGATGGCATTTAGAGAATAAATAATAACCTGGTTAAATCTAAAGAGTCTACCAAGATAGAAGGATATTCAATCTGGGCTCCTTCACAAAGTGGGTGACCAGGTATACAGGTTACTTAGGGTTGTTATGAAATGCAAATTCGTAGACCTTCACAATATCCTGAAGACCTTTTGATCTTATTTCATGATTACACCTTTCTGTGCATTATTGTGGAACCATCTCAGTCAGCAACTCAAGATTTGCGTTCTTCAATGAACAAGCTATCACTCTTTAGTGTCAATTTCCACAACTTGAACTCCTAAAAGGGATTCTTGCATGAGCTACTACACTTTATGTAGGTTGCCACCAGGGGGTGTCAAGACACATGGATCACTTTAAGTTGCTTGTCTTCTAGATCATTCAAAGGCATGTCTCTGTTTTTGTCCATAAAGTATGATAGCCATTGAGAATATGACTTGGAGAAGTTCTCTCCATCAGAATAAAAATTACAACCCCTGCTGGGTTTCTATGCCTCCAGTTACTGACACCCTTGTAGATCACTGACCTACCAACAAATCTGGAAAACATGAGCAGAATTCATTACCCACACATTCAGTATAGAGAGAGGTAAGTTTTGTCCCCAAAAACACATGAATAAAATAGAAATATGCTGTTTGAGAGCCACTCTGGATGGTGATAATCAGGGCCATCACTCTTTTTTGATAACTGGCTATGAAAAAAGGGAGGTCAATAGGGTAGAAGTAGCTGAAAAGAAAGCAGGAAATTGAGGGAGGTTTTCTAGGGGAGGGTGTCTTTTACAAATAGGACAGACTTGAACATATTTATAAGCTAAGGAGGAAATAGTAAAGTAGAAGAGGTTAAAGACTCAGAAGAAAGAAGGGATAATGGATAGGGGTGAGGTCCTGGAGGAGGTGGCAGGGGATCTGATGGGCCATAAAATCACAAGCCAACATGAAGCCGCTCCCCAGTTGTGAACCAAACCAGCAGTGCTTCCTGTACTGGCCCATCTTTAGACGCATCCTCCCCGCTCTTTCTTGGCTCAGACCTTTGTCCTTTGCCTTCATCTTTCAAATTCTGTGGATTGAGTCCTAGATGGATTGGCACTGAAGGAAAAAACTTAAATAACCAAGGCAATAGTCCATCTTGCCTCTGAGGTAAGCAATACTCCTTCGAAGGTGAGGGAGTGTCAGAAAGAGAAGGGAAATGGGGATCTTAGCGCTTGGCTGCTATTTGCCCAAATACTGTGCTTGGAGTTTTCGATACATTTTTAAAAATGTCATACTAATTTGCTATGGCTTAGCAAGGTAAGTGGTGCTTCCCTGGTAGCTCAGTGGTTAAAGACTCCACCTGCAATGCAGGAGACACACTGTCCTGGAGAGGACATGGCAAACCACTTCAGTATTCTTGCCTGGGAAATCCCATGGACAGAGGAGCCTGGTGTGCTCCAGTCCACGGGGTCACAAAAAGTCTGGAAATGACTTAGCAACTAAAACAACAGCAAGGCAAGGTAGGTATTTAAAAATTCACTTTGATATAATTCTTTTTTCCCAGTGTAAAAAAGAAAGGTAGATACTATGTTCATTTTATTGATGAAGAAACTGTGTCTCAGGAAGAAGGTAAGAATTTTCCCAGGTTCAGACTGCTAACAAGCTGGGACTTGAATCCAGGTTTGACTCCAAAGCCTGTATTAGTTTTTACTCAACCACACTGCCATGTAGGGAACATAGATTTGCTTGTGTGTCTTTTGATAAAATACATAGCTTCCCTCCAGTGAGTTCTCACATTCCTCCTCACCATGTTGATGCTGCACATCCATTAATTGACCAATACCCTCTCTTTTGAGAGCATACTCTGAGCTTAGTCTTTATTAAGCCCAAAGGGAGAGTCAGTTGAGAAATATTTATGTAGCACTTACTCTATGCCAGCCTCTATGCAAGATACAGACAAGATCTGAGATGAGGGACTCCCATTATAGCTGAAGAGATAGATATTGAGCTATCAAAGAGTTAAATAATAAATGAATGCTGGATAGAGGAAATGCTATTTTAGGCATACAGACAGTAAATCAACATAGGGTTTTAAAGAAGGGGAGATCATGGTGGATTGAAGTGGTTGGGGAGGGGGCCTCTTGCAGGGCGGGGGAGTAGGGGAAGAAACAAGGCTCTGGACCACCATCTGAATCTTCAAAAAGCTGGAGAGTAGTTTCCAGTCAGAGTGGAGGCCAAGCCTGTGGTCAAGAACCACGTCAAAGTTCTCTGGCCTCCCATTAGGAAAGCTGAGAGACAGCCCTAGGCCTTTCTAAATTGGCTCAGAAAGACCCAACGGGTCGTTGGACTCACTGCCTCATTGGCAAGCAGGGTTGTTTTTTGAAGACTCTAAAAGGGAAGAAGCACGATTAACCTGATATTTTTTGTCTATTTCCCCTCCCGGGTTGAACGGCCTCCATGTCTGTAAACATCACTGCTAATTGAACCAACCAACTGCAGTCAAGCCCCACCATCCTAGGGCAGGATTGAGCTCCTCTTTATCCCGCTTGCCACTTCTCTGCTGTGTCCTGAGGAGCCATTTTAGATTGACAGGGATTGTGAGAAGGTTTTTGCAATTGTTCGACGCCAGTCTATTGGCCCATATCTTCCAGAGGAAAATCCTCCTCCTTAAGGCCTCCATTGGTCTAATGACCAGCTACTGGCCTTGTTTCCTGGGTACACAGGTATATTCCCTGAAACCTGTATTCCTGGGCTTTCCTGTCCTCCTGGACCTTAGAAAATTCAAAGAGCTGAGTTCTACTGAGTTACCATGTGATCCTAAAATGGCAGGTAGGATTTTTAGGCTCAAATCTAACCACCAAATTCCCATAGAAAGTCTCTTCTCCAGCTCCCTCCAGCCACTCTCCCCTCCAACCCGCCTCTGGCTTTTTTTCCTGACTGACTCGTACCCTACTACAATCGTGTCCTCGAGTCAGACTCAACTAATCTCTGACTAAAATGGAGCAAGGCCTTGTAGGGATTTGCACAGCCAGTGGTGGGAGAAGGCACAGCACCTGCACAAGATCTGTTAGCTCTCCTGGTCAAGTTTTGAGTTCAGCCTCCACTACCATTGACCTTGCCCAGGTCTTCCACCAGGGAGTAGCCTCCCTGGGGGCCATTTTACTACCTTGTATGGGAAGAGGCTGATGAAGTTCTGTATTAAAGCAAAGGTGGGAGGAATGGAAGGAAAAGGAGAGGAGATTTTAGAAGTTGGATACACAAGCCTCGGTGGTAGATTACATATGGTGGTGATGGTGGTTTAGTCACTAAGTCGTGTGTGACCGTTTTGCAACCCCATGGACCATATCCCACCAGGCTCCTGTGCCCATGGGATTTCCCATGCAAGAATATTACAGTAGGTTGCCATTTCCTTCTCCAGGGGGATCTTCTCAACCTAAGGATTGAACCCATGTTTCCGGCTTTGCAGACAGATTCTTTACCGACTGAGCCACCAGGGAAGCCCAGATTACATATGAGGGACCAGTAAAGGAGGAAACATATCTCTCTGTGCTAATAGAAATTTCCAACACCCAGTTGAATGTAACACTTTTGTAGTGTAGTTTGGGCCTAGACTGCTCATGAATTCCTTTTTCTTCCCTGAGATCACATCCCTTCACTTGAATAGTCCTAAGTGTTTTTAGCTGTTGGCACAATCAAAGGGAGTTGAATAGGCCCATACTCTTACCATCTTTCCTATTTATATTAGATTCTGAATTTTAAAAAAAACCACTAACAGCTTTAGTCAAGTATAATTTATATATCATAAAATTTAGCAACTTTATCAAAGCTATGATTTTTTAACAATTTACAGAGTTATGTAAACATCACCACAATCCAGTCTTAGACCAATTGCATCATCCCAGTACAATCCACTGTGTACATTTGCAGTGAGTAAAACCCTCCTATTCCCAGTCATAGGCAATCACTAATACACTTTTGGTTTCTGTTGGTAAAACATTCTCTTCCCATTCCTAGATTTGCCAATTCCAGACATTTCCCTTAAAATGGAATCATAAAAGTAACTCGCTTCTTTGATTAGCATAATATTTTGAAGGAACATCTATGTTGTAGCATGTACCTGTTTTGTTTTATTGCCAAACTGTATGCCATTGCAGATACACAAATTTTTTCCCAATAAAGCAGTTTAGGATTTACCCCTGGAGTCTCCTTGAAGTAGTCTGAAGGTTTAAAGAAGATAATTCTGTACTGACTTGCTTGTCCAGTTTGAAAGTGGAAGTTCAACTTAAGTTATTATTCTACAGCTCCATATTGAATTTTCCTTGGAGGCGATAGGAAAGAAGAGAATGTTTTACTGATGATAAGATCTTCATGCAGAAGCAAAACTCCCCAGGAAAGTGAATTCCTTGAGCAGAGGAGCCAACATTGGCCCCTGAGAGGAGGTCCACCTACATGTTGTGTCTGGAGATGGTACAATTTTCTAAGCATAAGATAACTGCTTGAACTAGCTGGTAAAGCCCTTGGATCCTGAATGGCAACCCTAGGCCTTTCAGGATGACTTAGACTCCTAGACTTACTCGTAATGTACCTACTACAGGGCTAGCCTCATTTGTAAGTGTCCACACTGACCCCAGCCCCACAGGACTGCTAGACAGCCTATAGTGCTTTTGAAAGTGTCTCTGTTCTTCTGGCCACTGGTTTTCTAGGCAGCCTTTCACTTTACTGTGGTTCTTGAGGTTTACCCTGGACCTCAGTGTTTATTGTCAGCAAATTTCACCTGTGTAAAAAAAAAAAAAATCACTAAAGATGTGGATGTGGTAAGTGCCATATAGAGTGTGGGGGGCTCCAAAGCTTATAATGGTAAGCCCCCTTCTCCCCCGACCTGGAGGAGTCTGGGAGGGGAGACGAGGTGAGGACAATGAGAGGGTCTTTCAGTGCTCAGCTAAGGCAGCATATTTCCTAGAGATGCTGCTTTGCTTGTAGAAGGCTTTGGGATGGGGGTCTGCAGAGAACATTCCTAGACTTACTCTTGGTGCTTGACTTCCTAGTTGTGTGTTTTCCCGCTAAGAAGTGATTTGCCTTGACAAACAGCCCAGTTCCAGGATCATGTTGAGTACGCCAACACAGCTGGGAACGATTAGGGGTTCAGCAATCTTCACTACTTCTCAAGCCACCCAAATATGTGACTGTGTGAGCTGTGACCTCTCCTCCAACTCCACTCCCTACCATTTCAGCAGAGCTTGGGCTAACATGTCCCATCTGCACTCTGCATCTCAGCTTTGACTTACAGGAAAATTTCTCAAGCCTTTCTTCCTTACCCCGACAGGAATTTTACCCAGTTGTCCAAATCGAGGGGAAAATGCAATAAGAAGCCATTTCATTGTTTTCAAATTTGTCACCATAAAGTCCACTTGGCTGTAGATTTACATTGGCTCATTACCCTTTACCCTTTCTACCTCCTTAGCTGTTTCTAGTTTTTCACTTCCTTAAAGAGGTAAAAAAAAAAGTGGCTTGATAAAAATGTTCTCCCATGTTTCACATCATGGTGCTGACATAAATAAGAGTTTGATTCATATTTAGTGGATGAGGTTGAGGAGATTAAAGCTCATTGGTAATATTATATTTAGCCTGGAACCAAAAGCTAAAACATGTCTTAAGCCAGTCTTCCAGAATGAGGGAGAGCTTTTCGGTGAGCATTAAGCAGAGACATAAAACCCTGGGATGGATGACAGAGAGCTGGTTGTATTTCCACCCCTGAAGAACTGCACAGTATTATCCTTTACATGGTGGCCATTAATAAACTTAAAGGAAAAAGGATGGACTAGTTGATGTTTAGAGGTTCTTTATCTGTATGTGAGGAACCTAAAGCTTTAATCCTAGGTCTACTAACTAGCTGAATGCCAGGAGGGGTGAGTTACTGCTCTTCTCTGAGCCTGTTTCCTCATTTGTAAAATAAACAGATTGACTAAATAGTCTCTAGATTCCTTTCAGGCTTGACAGTCTATGGACTGTTAACTTATTTATTTAAACCCATTGTTAAATAACCACCCATCATGTATGAAGAGTGGTGAAGTAAAACTGGGGCATGAGCCAGTTTATGAGAGGAAATGGAAAATAAGGTGAGAGGGTTTTTTTGCCCAAATATATATTCTCCCATGATTACACATAGCTTTACAAATGCACGCATGTGCTCTCTCTCTCACACACACACACACACATACACACACATTGTATATAAAATAATCACCTTCAGATTAGTCAACAAGAGAATAATTATACAGTGCCTTTATTTGAGTTCTGCTTCCATATCTCTTTGCTTATTTATATGATCCTTTAGGTCTTAAATAGAAGTTGACATGCCAAAAGTGTTTGCTGAGCCTAGATCCCTGCTATGAATGAAAGCCTTGTGGAAATTCAAGACTAATGTGACCACAACCACTAATAACTCTACACAAAACCAGCAAGTAATTTGCCTTAATAACCTAAAAGCACACTTTTCCACATATCAGTGTTCACATTACTGATTTTTCATGCTAGCAAATTATTTATGCATTATCTAAGTCCAGGAAATCATGGTATAACTTTTCATCTTGCTCTGCATAAAATGATAATGCATAGCTCAGAAAGGAAAAATTGGGTTTCATTTCATCTTAGAAAGGGCAAAGGAACAAACAGAAGAGAAAGAATATCAAAACTGAATTCACCCAACACACCTGCTCTATGCTCCATAAGTGGAAAAAAACAGGCAGTTCCTAACTCATGAAAAAATTTTGTCTTCTTCTAAGACAAAAAAGTAATGATGAGACACCTAAAAAAAAAGGCCAGAAAATACAAAGTTGACAACCCACCTAACTCTCTCCTTTTGGCAAAAGAATGACCAATTAATCTTCAGTTTGGTCTTGTCCTTGCCCAGAATGTCTGTTCCTTTCCAGAGTTATTTTGGCTTTTAAAGAATATATGGAATGTTTCATTCTGTACACCAGACCCTTCATCAAAGAGAATTATGTCCATTAAAAAAGAGTTTTGAGAACCAGAAAAATATAGATGTTTATTTAATAATTTTTTAAAGGATATATGTCTAGATTTTCTTTCCATTTGAGACTAGGATTTATTTCTGCTGGGTAAGCAGAATGTCGAGGTACTGGCCAAAGGCCTCCTCCACGAAGCTGTCTCCATCTACCCAAGACTTCATTGGTATTTCCTGCCTTTGAAGCCTCCAAGGGCTGATACTCTGAGTCACACAAATGTGTCTTCAATTATATGGTGTCATGTATGTGGCTATGCCTCTGTCCATGCCTGTCTCTCTACTCATTATACATCCGTACCACTCCTGTGTCCAATTGCTAACTCTAGTCATTCTTAAGGCTTCAACCTGAGCATTGCCACTGATATTCAAATTATTCCACCTCCCACCAGGGAAACGTGGGGATCTTTCCTTCAGGCATTGGTTATACTCTGAAAATGCCTCTATTACTTTGTGTTGTAATTGTATTATTTGGGCCTCATTTTCCTCCTTGCAGTGGGAATGGCACAGCTAATGATATATTAGGGAAAGACACACATACACCCCTAACAAATACTGCAGCCAGTCTGTTCAGCGTCCCTTGGAACATCCACTGGAGAAAAAGAGTGTCTGTTGAAGTGCTCCTCAGAACAGTCTATTACCACCTGCTATTAGTGCTGCTGCCATCTGTATTCATCCAAGGATGTAGCGAAATCTAGTTGCCATGGAGACCACTGTTGCCTTTGCTTTTTATTAGGAATGGATTTCATATATAAGGTCTCCTAACTAATTTTCCTAGAGAGGGAGAAGTATTAATGTCCACCTCCATCAGACCTTGTCTTTTAAATGCAATCACCCTTCCAAGTACAGGCACTTCAGGAAATCTCATCCTGACAAATAGGATCAAAATGTAATGTGCTAATCCCTTGCTCTCCTCTTTACAAGCTGGCCGCTGCTGCAAAAACCATGTCTGAGGGCACCAGCGCATTTCATCCTGTCTCATTCTCACCCTCTCCTTCCACCCCCTCACATGACCCTTTTCCTGTGGCTTGATGATCTACTGCTTTGTGTTTGTTCTCACAACCCCACAACCTTCCCTTTTTCCCACCCATGGACGTCCTGGTCATCTTTTGATCTTACCTCATCTGTGAGGTCTGTCCTGGGCAGCTGAGCTCACACTGTCTGATGGGAAACACATCTCGGATTCTTAGAACCAATTGTTGTATCCACAGGACATCTGCGATGACCCTCGTCTGATTGTGGGCAACATCAGCAACCACCAGCTGACCCAAGGGAGACTGGGGCACAAGCCAATGGTCTCTGCATTTTCCTGTTTGGCTGTTCAGGAGTGTCACTGGACAAAGGTATTCTCCCTTCTGCAGAACCTCACTTGGCTTCTACCTTCTTGTCTTCTTTAGTAACTTTAGGAAAAGTCAGCTCGTAACTTTCTTTGTTTAATTCCTGAACTCAGAAGTATTCACGATTGGAGGTGATTTTCCTCCATTTTATTATGACAAGTTTCACAAATACAGAAAGTTGAATGATTTTTACAGTCAGCATCCATTGACTCACCTGCATTCCACCATTAACATTTTGCTCTATTTGCTTTGTCACACATACTGGTTGATCTTTTGTCCACTTGCAGTACTTTGACTCAGTAGCTCTGCATACTTACACTCTCTGTACCTAACTGGGGTAAAAAAAAAAAAGCCCACTGGGAGCCAGGAATTCACTGACAGTTACAAATAAAAGAAAAGGTGAGAAAGATGGAAATATATCCTTGAAAAATTTCTAATAAATTATTAAGAGTACAAAAATTCCTATGACATTTAGGCAGAGTTCAAGGCAATGAAGTGTTGATTCGGGACAAAGGTAGAGCATTTGCTTCAGAAAAACAATTTTAGAAGCTGAAAGTGTAATTGAATTTTAAAAGGAGACTCTCCAAACTGTAATTTTATTCAAGGTGTGAATAAAATCTATCATCTATAGAATCTGCAAAGGGGCCTTGTGTTTTGAATAATTTTTGCCTTTTAAAATGCCTTGTTTATAGGGCTGAATATGCAGCCATGAATATGTTTGTGTAGACAGTTTCTCATAATCTACTTTGTAGATTATCTGTGGGAAATAATTTAAGCCACAACTTGCTGCCCCCTGTGATCCTGAGTGTATTCAGGGCAAGCATGGTAATACTATTCTCAGCAAAACTGAACTGGGGAAGCATAAATTGTGGGGGAAAAAAAGCCCTACCAGGGACTTCCTAACTTAAACCCAAGCCAAATGTATTTGGTGTGCTTTCTGTTGCCCCATGAATTTTCCAGAAGTCAACTGTAATCTCAATATCTGGATATGGTCTGGTGAATAAAAGTTGACTGATTGAATGTTCTTATGTTTCCAGACAATCCCCAACCATAAGGAACAGGAATGGGACCCTCGAAAAATAGATAAATATGCTGGGATATTTCACTTCCGGTTCTGGCATTTTGGAGAATGGACCGAGGTGGTGATTGATGACTTGCTGCCCACCATCAATGGAGATCTTGTGTTCTCCTTCTCCACCTCCATGAATGAGTTTTGGAATGCCCTGTTGGAAAAAGCTTATGCCAAGTAAGGAGGCGGGGGGTTGACTAGTCAGTGGTCAGGCTACACAAGGGAAGGAAGGTCATATTCATCCTTGGGAACTCAGACTCATGCTCTCCCAGCTTAGCCTTGGGTGGGATGTCAGGCAGATCCAAGGCATTGCTTTGGACCTGGGACTGGCCCTCCATAATTCTAGATGAGAAAGAAATAAGCTGTTCCAATTTCCATTAAACCCCTACTGCTCCCTCAGAAAGATGCCCCCTTTCTGAGGCTAATCTAAGGATCACATGACATTATGGCTTCAGATTTCCTCCTTGTCTAATATTTACTGGTAGAAAGAAGTTTCACGCATGGACTTAGATCAACATAGCCTAAGCCTAGAAATATGACTATGGTCTCAAAATCTCTCTCCTTCTGTGCCTAGAGAAAAGCTAGCTGGTAAGGACTGACTGTGCAAGGAGTGTTCTAATTTTGAGGGAACAAGATGTCCTAGACCTGGAAAAATAATTTTGCAAAGATAAGTTTGCATATTTTCCCCTAGGCTCCTTGGCTGTTATGAAGCCCTTGATGGTCTGACCACCAGTGATATCATTGTGGACTTCACTGGCACATTGGCTGAAACTGTTGACATGCAGAAGGGAAGATACACTGATCTTGTTGAGGAGAAGTACAAGCTGTTTAAAGAACTGTACAAGACATTTACCAAAGGAGGTCTGATCTGTTGCTCCATTGAGGTTTGTACTCATCAGAACCACTCTTTACTCACTTTTGGTGGAGGAGACCATGACAGTGTGGAACATGACCCTAACCCTGGAGATCCAAGACAAGCCACTGTGAAACTCAGAAAGCTAACAATAGACACTGAGCCCTGGTGCAGAGGCTAAGGATATTTAACGTATCATCCTTTTGTACCAGTCATTCCAACCTGGCAATGCAGCATTCAAGCAGATATAAATAGCCTCTGCTAAATTATTCCTCCTACCTGTGCTCCTGAATGTGGAGGTTATAGCTGTTTGCTCAAAGAATTAACCAGTCCCACGAAATTTTGATGCTCTTCATATCAATGTACTACCATGGGTCATTTGTATTGTTTGAGTTGTTATATTAAATTATTTGCTTCTTTTCCTTGGCTTGCTTTGTGTCAAGTTAGGCAGCAGGAACACATTTCCATGTACATAAGAGAACTAGTTTCAACCATACTGATGTAAACCAATCAAGGAAGAGGAGGAGCCAAGCCTTGGCTCTCCCAATTCTTGTGCCCTTATGTATGTTTTTTTGTTCTCAGTTTCCTGACCAGGAGGAACAAGAAGTTGAAACTGATTGGGGTCTGCTGAAGGGCCATACCTACACCATGACTGATATTCGCAAGATCCGCCTTGGAGAAAGACTTGTGGAAGTCTTCAGTACTGAGAAGCTGTATATGATTCGTCTGAGGAACCCCTTGGGAAGACAGGAATGGAGTGGCCCCTGGAGTGAGATGTGAGTGGCTTTCTACTTTGATGGCTGCATCCCCCAAACCCTATACTTTCTCCCAATCCCATCCCTCAGGCTGCTAGTGGGCTGTCAATGCTTAGTGACATCTGTGGGTCCTTCTCAGGCATGGAGTCTGACTTAGCCGGCAGTGAAACAAAGCTGTCCCAATCCTCATGCATTCTGTTCCTTTGGCATCCTGCCTCCTGTAGGAAGTCAATAGCAAACATACTGGCTTATCCCTTTGTTCATTTGTCTTTAGTTCTGAAGAGTGGCAACAACTGACTGCAGCAGATCGCAAGAACCTGGGGATTGTTATGTCTGATGATGGAGAGTTTTGGTGAGAAGTTTTCTGTGCTAAGAGAATTGAGGCTTTCACATGGAACTGCAGGGGTAGGTATTAAGTACCATCTTCATTTCTTTCTCCTGCACTCCTTCCATTCAGGATGAGCCTAGAGGACTTTTGCCGCAACTTCCATGAACTCAATGTCTGCCGCAATGTGAACAACCCACTTTTTGGCCACAAGGAGCTGGAGTCGGTGGTGGGATGCTGGACTGTGAATGATGATCCCCTAATGAATCGTTCAGGAGGCTGCTATAACAACCGTGATACCTTCCTGCAGAACCCCCAGGTTTGAACCAAAATCTTTTTGTCTTAAAGTTATCAAGGCAATAGGGCTTTCCTGGTGGCTCAGACAGTAAAGAATCTGCCTGCAATGCAGGAGACCTGGGTTCAATCTCTGGGTCAGGAAGACCCGCTGGAGAAGGGAATGGCAACCCACTCCAGTATTCTTGCCTGGAGAATTCCATGGACAGGGGTTGCAAACAATCAGACACAACTGAGCAACTAACACTTTCATTTTTCACTATCAAGGCAATAGGAAGCCAGGTCTCACCTTGGAATGTTTCTTAGACATCAATTCTCCCACTGGCCACTATTGTATAATATTCATCAACCAAGATGAAGAGGGATGGGCTCAGATGCTTGTAAAGCACAGTAGACTGTGTCTTTTTGCAGAGATGTGATTTGGCAACATTATCAAATCCAAGCCACCTCCTCTGGCTGCCTCTCTCTTGGCTCTATTGCTGGATATGCTTTGACACTCCCTGCTTCATTGTGATGGCCCCACATTGGAGAGAGAGGATCTGCTCTTTGATGCTTTCTCAGTTCTTTTTTATATCTTTACTGCCTAATTGCTCCCTGGGGTGCACACTTACTATATGTGTCCTCTTTCTCAGGCAGGTGATTCTCCTGAACCCCATTATTATGACTCCCTTTTCTCATCTAGAATCCCAGATCATTATTCCCAGGATTTGAATCACTACCATATCGATGAACCCATTCCATTCATCTCCCATTACAATGCTATGCCAGGTGACACATTAGAGGTCAAGCCCGGGCACACCTCAAAGCAAAATTTACAAACATCCAAAGCCTGAACCTATAATAACCTTGATGCTTTGATCCACAAATGTGCTGATGAGCTAGCCCACAGGAGACAAGAATTCTGACTGTACTGCAGCCTTAGCCATGAGTGTTTTCTTTCCATGAACCTCATTGGCAGCCATTTTGAAAGATACTAAATTCGGTGGGCTGCTTTACTTAACTCATACTTTTCTCCTTTCCTTCTACCTTAATTGTCCCTAAAGAGAAGAAAGCTCCTATTACCACCTGCCTTCATTTACAACCCTGGAAATGCTTTAATTGTCAGGCACATATACCAAACTGACGAAATGGGCTTTTTTGGCTTCAGTATTTAAGTGTCTTCACAGGATAGATCTGTGGGGGCCTTGTGAACCTATGATTTTGCATCTGTTTCCTGTTTCTTTCTAGGAGGGAAAGAAAGACACACACACACACACAGAAACAGAGACAGAAACAGAAAAAGAGAGAGATAAAGGGAGACAGAGGCAGAGAGAAAAATAGGAGGCCTTCTAGACCCAGTTCCCAATGGCATGATTCCCCAAATTATGTTTGGAAGGTCTCCAACACAGCCCTGTAGCTTCCCTATAATAGTGACAGCAGAGCATCAATTCACCGAGGAACTGCATCCAACCCCTCCCACAAGTCACACATCTGGGATGGCAAAAAGAGGCTAGCCTAGGGGAATGCTGCTCTGTCCAGTTAAGTCAAGCAAGAATGCTTTCTGTCTTTATAGATTCTTGATTTTTCCTATGTACAACTTAAAAAATAAGGGGATAATTGGGGAAAAAAAAGACCAAGAGCCCAACCGATAATTTATTAAAAGAAAGCATACCTTGTTTGGAATCAGATGCCTGGGCATGAAGTTGTGTCTCTCAACACATGCTGAATGCCATAGGGAGAAACAAACATTAGAATCCACAGTTAGCGAGTCAATGAATTATCCAAGGTTTCATGGTCTGGTCAGTGGCAAAGCCCAGAACATAACCCAAGTCTCTGCTTCGAGAGGTAGAGTTTTCTGCCCTGACATTTGAGCTGACCCAGCTGAAACAAGTGCATTAACTAAGCTCCTTGGTGGCCTCTTTTCTCTAGTACATCTTCACTGTGCCAGAGGATGAGCACAAGGTCATCATGTCTCTACAGCAAAAGGACCTGCGCACTTACCGCCGCATGGGAAGACCTGACAATTACATCATCGGCTTTGAGCTCTTCAAGGTAAGAATGGGCCTTTGGAGCAGAGACGGTAATGGCAAACAGCGTCAAAATTAGAATGCCTTGGGGTTAAGGGAATTAAGAAAGGTGGAGGGATGAAGCTAGCAAGAGGACCTAGAATCTTCCAAAACCAAAACAAACAAACAAACAAAAAAAACCAACTGTGATATGACTGCAATGGAGCATTTCCTTCTCTTTCATTTCCAGGTGGAACTGAACCGCAAATTCCGCCTCCACCACCTCTACATTCAGGAGCGTGCTGGGACCTCCACTTACATCGACACACGCACCGTGTTTCTGAGCAAGTACCTGAAGAAGGGCAACTACGTGCTGGTCCCAACCATGTTCCAGCATGGCCGTACCAGCGAGTTCCTCCTGAGAATCTTCTGTGAAGTGCCTGTCCAGCTCAGGTGCCGTTTCCTTGGCCAGCCCTGCCAACTCCTATTCTGGGCTTTGCCTCCAAGTCCTAACCCCATTGGCCCTCTCCCCCTAGATGGATACTCAGAGGGCCAAGTTGTGCAAGTCAGATTTAACTGAAATGATGGCAGGAGAACTATGTCTCAAAAAGGGGTGGTTTGTGAGGAATTCCCCGTGGAGGTCTGGGCTTCAGTGCTCTCAGCTGCCATTTAAGGAGAACGAGCCTATAGCCTAAGTTTTTCCGCTTATATTTTATCTTCTGTTCTCTGGCTGACTCTCTGTTCTCTTAAACAGCTGGCCCTCCTCATTACATCTCTCTTATGTTCTGAGTGCTGGGTCACCAAAGCTACCTTTTCACCCCAGCCCTGCCTACTCTGATCTTTATCTTCTGGGCCTTAAAGCAAGGGGAAAGGAAAACATACCCATAAAACATAAGCCATGTCTGGGGAGAAATGGGCTAGGCCCCTTGGCATTTCATGTTTTTCAACAACAAGGTCTGCTTTGGCTAGCCTTTCTCCTCATCAAAGGGCATTCGTCGTGGATGACGTGTCTTCCTTTTGATGTTCCAGGGAGCTGACTATGGACATGCCCAAGATGTCCTGCTGGAATCTGGCTCGTGGCTACCCCAAGGTTGTCACCCAGATCACAGTGCATAGCGCTGAGGGCCTGGAGAAGAAGTATGCCAATGAAAGTAAGAAATTCAGGGGTGTTTGGGAAAGCAAAATGCAGCTTCACTTATTGCATATATGATTAGAAAAGATGGTCACAGATGAGTCTCTCCAGTGGTATTTTCAGTGTAGAAAAGTCAGAATGGCTGTCAACCAAGTTAGGAAAATGGGCTATAGATAAACAATGTCCTACTGTATAGCACAGGGAACTATATTCAATATCCTGTGATAAACTATAATTAAAAGAATAGTTAAAAATAATGTATATATATTGTATACATAAAATATATAAATATACATAATATTTAAAGGATTATATATTGTATATATTATATATATGTATATATATATTTAAAGGATATATATATGCATATGTATATATATATATGCATATGTATATATATATAAATAAAGGATTGACAGAAAAGTTTGTTTGGGCTTTTCCATGACATCTTACAGAAAACCCGAACAAACATTTTGGCTATATATATATATATATAAAACTGAATCATTTTGCTATATAGTAGAAATTAACACTATGTTGTAAATCAACTATACTTCAATTAAACAGGAGAAAATGGGATATAAGTGTCTTTGGGGGAGGCCTATCTAGTATTCATTTTTATATCCTTCTATAAAATATAGAAAAGAAAAGGAAAGTAGACACCAAAGTCCTAGGTCATTCTACTAACCAGGTGTTATGTTAAAAGTCCCGGAGTAGACTTAGAGAGATTATTTTGACTATCCACAAAGAGGACTTTTCATCACTGCATTCAAAATAATGGTTACTTTGTTTCAGCTGTAAACCCATATTTGATCATCAAGTGTGGAAAGGAAGAAGTCCGTTCTCCTGTCCAAAAGAACACCGTTCATGCCATTTTTGACACCCAGGCCATTTTCTACAGAAGGACCACTGACATTCCTATTATAGTTCAGGTAAGGATGTGAACAGGGACCAGCAGAGTGGCTCCTATTCACTACTAGATACTAGATCCCAAGTGCATCACAGATGACTAGGATACAGAGCAAGGGTTATTTTAGGTTATTTGTTTTGTACTCAGATACCTCCCACTAGGCACAATCACTGACTTCCTTATGAATGTCCATCCTAAATATCTTCTCCTCCACATATTTCATTGTGTCTAGAAACCCACATGCTGTCAGATTCACATGCTAACACAGGCACGGCAAATTCCCATGTAGGGAAGCATATGCAGGTTCACAGGGCCCTCAACCTGCTAGGTCAGGATGGATCACTATGGTTTGGCTATGTTCCCCTGACTTACTGCTTCTGACCAGCTGCCAAGTTTGATCCTGAACTCTGCTTTTCATCTCTGCTCTTTGAGGTACTTTTCCCCTACTCAGAGCAGTATTTGGGAAAAGTCCTTGGTTTTTAAATAGCCCTTTCTAAGTCCAGCATTAGGTTCCACATGCCACAGGGGCAGAGTCCAGTGTCACAGAGGGTTACTCACCTTCACTCTGTTGACTTGTCTCTCCAGGTATGGAACAAGAGAAAGTTCTGTGATCAGTTCTTGGGCCAGGTTATCCTGGATGCTGACCCCAGTGACTGCCGTGAACTAAAGTCCCTGTACCTGCGTAAGAAGGGTGGCCCAACCGCCAAAGTGAAACAAGGCCACATCAGCTTCAAGGTTATTTCGAGCGATGACCTCACTGAGCTCTAAACGTCCAGCTCCAGGGAAGCCTGACAGAGCTCTTCCATCCTTTCATTTTCTGTCAGATGCTAGATTTTATTTAGGATTCCCAATCTTTTGAGAAAGAAATTCACAGTAATTAACTTTCCTTTTCTTCTGATAAATTCCCTATACCTCTCTATCTGAGTAGCATGAGTAGCTACATAACCTATTTACCTCCAGCAGCTGGACAGGGGGAGGTGACAGTCCCATCTGGAGATTAGACAGATGTTGGCCAAGAAAAAAGATCTCTGGGGCTTCTGGGGGTGAGAGTCGAGCAGGACAACATCAGCCTGGATACTCTACCGATGTCATTGCCGTTTTCAGGTCCCCAATATGTCTCCCCTGTAGGGCATGTTGAGGAAGGGGGAGGGGTGATTGAGGCCAAGCAGGTCTAGCCTGACATCCCAGCTCCTGACTGAACACTAGAGCAGTCCCAGCAGCATTTTACACAGCACCCAGAGTCTGTTCATACGTCCCCAGCCCTTACCACCATCACTACCACCATCAATCTCCACCTCTGGAAAGAGTAGTCCTGCCCTAATCCAAGTCACCCCCCACAGTAGGTTTTACCTTCATGTTGAGGAAGCTTCCTAGGTGCTTAATCAAGAGCTAGAGTTCCCTGAGGCTCAGACAGTGGAAAGGGCCCGAGCTCCAGCTCCATGGAAACCAGCTGTGTGCCACAAGAGGGAAAAGTGGAAGAAGCTGCAGTGGGAGACAAAGCCTCGGTCCCCCACCCATCCACACACACCTACACTCACACACGCGCACATGGGCGCGCACGAACTACCGTTCAGGCAGTCAGTGGGCAAGAGGAAAGATGAATAAGGACCACACAGGATCAAAGGATGAAAGAGTCCATCCAGGCATAGTTCAGCTAGTTTGGGGCCCCTGACTGCAATGTGAAACCTCCTGCTGCTGCTAGGTTTACAAACAAGCCCATTGCCCTGTGCCTTCTAATATCATTGGTACTGAAGACCCCATCTGGGGGCTTGAGCCCCCTCAGGCTTCCCAGTTGGGAAGCGTCACTCCCTGGGGGTGTTTATTTGCCCTCTTGCATTTTTTCAGTCCTTCTACAGAATTTTCTCTGAAATGTTCTTCCCTCCACCTCATCTATCAACATTTTACCCCTCCTTCAAGGCCCAGCATAAAAGCCACATCCTCCATGAAGCCTCTCCCCATCCTCCAACCTCCACCTCCTAGAATATCTCAATGCTTCTGCAATAATGAATACAATGACATAGCTGTAGCCCTTAGTCTAGTTCAGCACGCGATCATTTAAAAAATTATTTTGTAGATTATTTTTAGCTCACTCTTTCCTACCACGTTTTTCAGTCTATCTTCTCCACTGCCTCCACCACACTGCCTTACATAATCCAAAGCACAATAAAATTGACATTTAATTAATTGACCAGTCTTGAATTGATTTGGCGGCACCGGAGAGATGGCAAAAGTGGCCATCCACAGAGAATCATTTGGGAGCTGTTCAAGGGGTGGGGGTGGAGTGAGGGAAGGGGTACTTGGTGTAACCTGAGTCCAGGCATGAGTCTGATGAATGTAGAAGCCTTGGCTCTATTTATCCAGGTGGGGATGGGGCTGGTAGATTGGAGAAGGGGTTCCTTTTCTAGTTGGGATATTTGTGTGGTGTTCGGGGTTACATGGTTTTGAAACCCCTCTGAGATTGGACTCAAAAGGCCAGAGTTACAGTGGCCAGGTCATTCAAGACTTCACTTACTTCCTACCACACTCAACTTGTCCTTTGCCCATTTTAGGGTAGGCTGTGAAGAAAATTCCTTATTCCTTGAGCTCTGCCTCCTGACAGGAGAGGATGCCCACTCAAAGGAGGCATCTCCAAGCTCCACAGGACTGTCCTCAAGCACAGTCCTCATTCCCTGTCCTTGCAACACTAACCCAGACACACTAGAGATGAATTCCTATGTCCAGGATATTTCCAGGCAGTTGAACTTTGTCAGAAATGAAGTATCCAAAACAGATAATGTAATAGCTCTCCATGGTCACCAGATGGCACTATGATATCACGATTAAACTCAAATGCAGTACCCTTTTTTAAGAATGAGACATTTTTTCCCAAATAAAAAGGTAGAAAATATCATGTATGAAACGAGTTGCCAGTCCAGGTTCGATGCACGATACTGGATGCTTGGGGCTAGTGCACTGGGACGACCCAGAGGAATGGTATGGGCAGGGAGGAGGGAGGAGGGTCCAGGATGGGGAACACATGTATACCTGTGGTGGATTCACTTCGATATTTGGCAAAACTAATACAATTTTGTAAAGTTTAAAAATAAAATAAAATTTAAAAAAAAAGGTAGAAAAAGAAAAGAATTAACAGTTTTTTGATTGCCTGCTATGTGTCAGACTCCATGCACTATGCTTTAAAAATGAGAACTCATCTGAATTCACTTAAACATATGAAGTGCTGTCATTGTCTCTGTTTTTAAAAAATGACATGAAGGAACACAGAGGCTAAATAACACGTAAATAAATAACAACTCAAGGTTGCTGATCAGTAATTATATAATGATTATTAATCAGATAATAATGTCCATTTGATGCCTAACACTTGAGCTTTTTCTTGAAAATATGCTGTCTCCAGAAAGTGGTAACATCTTCCCTACATCTGTATTACCACCTGTGTATCCATAATACCATACTAAGAAGTGTGCAAATAGCACACCAAATGTTTCTCTCAGAATCCTTACCTCTCTAACTTACATACTCATGTATATACTTAAGTATGCACATATATAATGTCAGTCGACTTGGTCTTCCCAGAATAAATCCAGTGCATGAACTTGTATCAGTATGTATTGGATAACGACATAAACGACTTTCAAAATAATAACGTTGGGTGAAAGAAGGGGAAAAAAGGGTGCATCCTGCCTGGTTCCATTCACATAAAATCTCAAAAATTCAGACTACTCTATCAGTTCATTTCAGTTCAGTCACTCAGTCATGTCCGACTCTTTGTGACCCCATGAATCACAGCACGCCAGGCCTCCCTGTCCATCACCAACTCCAGGAGTTTACTCAAACTCATGTCCATTGAGTCGGTGATGCCATCCAGCCATCTCATCCTCTGCCGTCCCCTTCTCCTCCTGCCCCAAATCCCTCCCAGCATCAGGGTCTTTTCCAATGAGTCAGCTCTTCGCATGAGGTGGCCACAGTATTGGAGTTTCAGCTTCAGCATCAGTCCTTCCAATGAACACCCAGGACTGATCTCCTTTAGAATGGACTGGTTGGATCTCCTTGCAGTCCAAGGGACTCTCAAGAGTTTTCTCAAACACCACAGTTCAAAGGCATCAATTCTTCGGCGCTCAGCTTTCTTCACAGTCCAACTCTCACATCCATACATGACCACTGGAAAAACCATAGCCTTGACTAGACAGAACTTGTTGGCAAAGTAATGTCTCTGCTTTTTAATATGCTATCTAGGTTGGTCGTAACTTTCCTTCTACTCTATAGTAATGTAAAATTTCTCATTGGTTGCCTGGGGACGTGGGAACAGGAGAGAGGAAAGGAATACATAGTAACCTGAGGATCATTTGGGGAGTAATGATTAGGTTCATTATTCTGAAACTTAGTGTATCAATTGTCAAGTTGGTTACATTACTCTATGTGCGTGCTAAGTCACTTCAGTCTTGTCTGACTCTTCAGGACACTATGGGCCATAATCCACCAGGCACTTCTGCCCATAGGATTCTCCAGGCAAGAATACTGGAGTGTCTTGCCATGGCTTCCTCCAGGGGATCTTCCCCACTTAAGGATGGAACCCGTCTGTTAGGTCTCCTGCATTGTCAGCCAGGTTCTTTACTACTAAAAGCCTACTCAATTATCTGCATTTCTCAAAATGCAACTGAATTTTAGTATAAATAAATTTTTAAGAAATAAAGCATTATAACACTTTAACCATCTCCCTCTAATCTTTCAAAGATTCATACATATTATATCTGAGTACATTAAAAATTCCTCCAGATAATGTTACAATTTTTTGCTTTCAACAGGCCTACATATTTTAAAGAACTTAAAGGGGAGAAAATAGTTTTTATATTTACCATTTTGTTTCACTTCTTTACTCCCAAAGTTCCAAGATTCTCTTTAGTATCATTTATATTCACCCTGAAGAACTCTCTGTAGCGTTTCTTTTAGAGCTGTTGATGAATTCTCTGTTTTTCCTTCATCTGAGGATATCTCTATTTTGCCTTTATTTCTGAAGAATATTTTTGTTGGATATAGAGTTCAGGGTTGGCAGTTGTTCCCTTTAAGTGATTTAAACACATTATTCTTTTCTGCCTTCCATGGATTCTGATGAGAAATCCACAGTATTTCAAATTTTTGTTAATATTATGTGTATTATGTGTCATTTTGCTCTATACGCTTTCAAAATTTTTCTTTTTCTTTAGTGTTCAGCAGTATTGTTATCTATCTAGGCAGGATTTTCTTTCTGTTTACACATTTGGATTTCACTGAGTTTTTGAATGTGTAAATATGTCTTTGATCAAATTTGGGGACATTTCCAGCAATTATTTATTCAAAAATTGCTGCACCAATTCCTTCTTCCATTCCCTCTGGATCTTGTGACATGAATATGAAATCTTTTTATATTGTCCCGGAGATCTTGGAGGTTTTGCTCATAATTAAATTTTAATTTAAAAATCCACATAGTGTGAATGATTTGATAGAAATATGCATAAAGAACTGTTAGATACCAAAGAGGTATGCACAATCCCAGGGATCAGGAAAGGCTTTCTGGAAGGTGCTGTCTAAGCTGAAATCTGATGGATGAATACAATTGGCCAAATGAAAAGGGAGGGACCAACAGTTGCAGGTAGTAAGAATGATGTGTGCAAGTGCAGAGATTTGCAAGGGAGCATGCAATGTTTGGAGAAAAACAATTCATTACTGTTGAAACATATGGTGCCAGTGCAGAAATGATGAAAGGTGATGTTCAAGGAGTAAACAGAATGAATCATGAGAGGTTGTATATTTCAGGAGAGGAAGTTTTGGCTTAACCAATCCTGGGAACAATTGGGAAACAGAAAAAAAAATTCAATGTCAGTGGAATTTTTTATTCTAATTCTGTGAAACATGCCATTGGTAATTTGGTAGGGATTGCATTGAATCTGTAGATTCTTTTGGGTAGTACAGTCATTTTTGCAATATTGATTCTTCCAATCCAGGAACATGCTATATCTCTCCATCTTGTTGTGTCATCTTTGATTTCTTTCATCAGTGTCCTATACTTTTGTGCATACATGTCTTTCACCTCCTTAGGTAGTTTAATTCCTAGGTATTTTATTCTTTTTGTTGCAGTGGTAAGTGGGATTGTTTCCTTAATTTCTCTTTAGCTTCTTTTTTCTTCTTTTTGCTTTTCTGAATTTTCTCAGGTTTCTGTAATGAAAATATATCATTTTTTATTATGACAATTTTAATAAAAAACATAACAAGTATCATACAACTCACCAATTTAAAGTGTACAGTTGAATGGTTTTTGGTTTATTTACAGAGTTGAGCAACTATCATCACAATCAATTTTAGAACAATTTCATCGCTTCCAAAAAGAAACCCTATACTCCCCACTGCTTCCTAATCCCCTTCTCCTCCACTTTAGGAAACCACTAATCTACTTTCCCTTGTGGCTCAGCCGGTAAAGAATCCGCTTGCAATGCAGGAGACCTGGGTTCGATCACTGGGTTGGGAAGATCCCCTGGAGAAGGGAAAGGCTACCCACTCCAGTATTCTGGCCTGGAGAATTCCATGGACTGTGTAGTCCATGGGGTCTCAAAGAGTCAGACATGAGGGAGCAACTTTCACTTTCACAATCTACTTTTTGTGTCTATGGATTTGCCTATTCTGCACATTTCTTGTCAATAGAATTATACAAAGTGTGACTTTTTGTGTATGGCTTCTTTTATTTAGTACAATATTTTCAAGGCTCATCTACACTGTAGCATGGATTAATACTTCATTTCTTTTTATCTCCAGATGATCTTCCCAACCCAGGAATTGAACCTGGGTCTCCTGGATTGCAGGCAGATTCTTTCCCAACGGAGCTATAGGGCAAGCCCCAATATTCCATTGTATGGACATACCACATTTCATTTATTGACTCACCACTTGATGGAAACTTGGGTTTCTTCCCCTTCTTGGCTATTGTGAATAATGTTGCTGTGAACATTTGTGTACACATTTTTGTGGGGCCATGTATTTTCAATTCTTTTGGGTATGTAGCTAGGAGTGGAATTGCTGGATCATATGATAACTGTATGCTTAAATATTTGAGTAACTGACAGATTATTTACCAAAGTATCTGTACCATTTTGCATACCCCATAGCAGTGCATAAAGATTCCAGTTTTTCCACATCCTTGCCAATAATTGTTATCTGTCTTCTAAATTACTTCCATCCTAGTGGGTGTGAAGTTGCCATTTCATGGTTCTGATTTGCATTTCTCTGGCTTTGGGTGGACTCAGAGAGTTGGTGACAGACAGGGAGGCCTGGTGTGCTGCAGTTCATGGGGTCGCAAAGAGTCGGACACGACTGAGTGACTGAACAGAAAGGAACAGAACAGATGTTGAGCATCTTTTTCATGTGCTTATTGGCCATTTGTACATCTTTTTTTGAAAAGTATCTATTCAAATCCTTTGTCCATTTTTAATTTGTTTGTCTTTTTATTATTGAGTTGTGTGTGTGTGTGTACTAAGTCGCTTCAGTCGTGTCCAGTTCTTTGTGATCCTATGGACCATGGCCTGTCAGGCTCCTCTGTCCGTGGGATTCCCCAGGCAAGAATACTGGAGTGGGTTGCCATGCCCTCTTCCAGGGGATCTTCCTGACCCAGGGATCTAACCCATGTCTCTTATGTCTCCTGCACTGGCAGGTGAGCTCTTTGCCACTTGCGCCACCACAGGTGGCCTTTATATATTCTGGATCTAATTAATTTTACAGATATGTAATTTTGCAAATATATCCTCCCATTCTGTGAGTTGTCTTTTCCATTTGATCATGTTCTTTGTTTTACTGTTTTTTTTTAAATATAAATTTATTTATTTTAATTGGAGGCTAATTACTTTACAGTATTGTATTGGTTTTGCCGTACATCAACATGAATCCGCCACGGGTGTACACGTGTTCCCCATCCTGAACCCCCCTTCCACCTCCCTCCCCATACCACCCCTCTGGGTCATCCCAGTGCACCAGCCCCAAGCATCCTGTATCATGCATCGAACCTGGACTGGTGATTCATTTCACATGTGATATTAGATGTGTTTCAATGCCATTCTTCCAAATCATCCCACCCTCGCCTTCTCCCACAGAGTCCAAAGACTGTTCTATACATCTGTGTCTCTTTTGCTGTCTTGCATACACAGTTATCATTACCTTCTTTCTAAATTCCATATATATGCGTTAGTATACTGCATTGGTGTTTTTCTTTCTGGCTTACTTCACTCTGTATAATAGGCTCCAGTTTCATCCACCTCATTAGAACTGATTCAAAAGTATTCTTTTTAATGGCTGAGTAATACTCCATTGTGTATATGTACCACTGCTTTCTTATCCATTCATCTGCTGATGGACATCTAGGTTGCTTCCATGTCCTGGCTATTATAAACAGTGCTGCGATGAACATTGGGATGCACGTGTTTCTTTCAATTCTGGTTTCCTTGGTGTCTATGCCCAGCAGTGGGATGGCTGGGTCATATGGCAGTTCTATTTCCAGTTTTTTAAGGAATCTCCACACTGTTCTCCATAGTGGCTGTACTAGTTTGCATTCCCACCAACAGTGTAAGAGGGTTCCCTTTTCTCCACACCCTCTCCAGCATTTATTGCTTGTAGACTTTTGGATAGCAGCCATTCTGACTGGCGTGAAATGGTACCTCATAGTGGTTTTGATTTGCATTTCTCTGATAATAAGTGATGTTGAGCCTCTTTTCATGTGTTTGTTAGCCATCTGTATGTCTTCTCTGGAGAAATGTCTATTTAGTTCTTTGGCCCATTTTTTGATTGGGTCATTTATTTTTCTGGAATTGAGCTGCAGGAGTTGCTTGTATATTTTTGAGATTAATTCTTTGTCAGTTGCTTCATTTGCTATTATTTTCTCCCATTCTGAAGGCCATCTTTTCAACTTGCTTATAGTTTCCTTTGTTGTGCAAAAGTTTTTGATTTTAATTAGGTCCCATTTGTTTATTTTTGCTTTTATTTCCAATATTCTGGGAGGTGGATCATAGAGGATCCTGCTGTGATTTATGTCAGAGAGTGTTTTGCCTATGTTCTCTTCTAGGAGTTGTATAGTTTCTGGTCTTACATTTAGATCTTTAGTCCATTTTGAGTTTACTTTTGAGCATGGTGTTAGAAAGTGTTCTAGTTCCATTCTTTTACAAGTAGTTGACCAGTTTTCCCAGCACCACTTGTTCAAGAGATTGTCTTTTCTCCATTGTATATTCTTGCCTGCTTTGTCAAAGATAAGGTGTCCATAGGTGTGTGGATTTATCTCTGGGCTTTCTATTTTGTTCCATTGATCTATATTTCTGTCTTTGTGCCAGTACCATACTGTCTTGATGACTGTGGCTTTGTAGTAGAGCCTGAAGTCAGGCAGGTTGATTCCTCCAGTTCCATTCTTCTTTCTCAAGACTGCTTTGGCTATTCTAGGTTTTTTGTATTTCCATACAAATTGTGAAATTATTTGTTCTTGCTCTGTGAAAAATACCGTTGGTATCTTGATAGGGATTGCATTGAATCTATAGATTGCTTTGGGTAGTATACTCATTTTCACTATATTGATTCTTCCGATCCATGATCAAGGTATATTTCTCCATCTATTAGTGTCCTCTTTGATTTTTTTCACCAGTGTTTTTATAGTTTTCTATATATAGGTCTTAAGTTTCTTTCGGTAGATATATTCCTGAGTATTTTATTTTTTTCGTTGCATGGTGAATGAAATTTCTTCCTTAATTTCTCTTTCTATTTTCTTATTATTAGTGTATAGGAATGCAAGGGATTTCTGTGTGTTGATTTTATATCCTGCAACTTTACTACATTCATTGATTAGCTCTAGTAATTTTCTGGTGGAGCCTTTAGGGTTTTCTAAGTAGAGGATCATGTCATCTGCAAACAGTGAGAGTTTTACTTCTCTTTTCTAATTTGGATTCCTTTTATTTCTTTTTCTGCTCTGATTGCTGTGGCCAAAACTTCCAAAACTATGTTGAATAGTAGTAGTGAAAGTGGGCACCCTTGTCTTGTCCCTGACTTTAGGGGAAATGCTTTCTGTTTTTCACCATTGAGGATAATGTTTGCTGTGGGTTTGTCATATGTAGCTTTTATTATGTTGAGGTATGTTCTTTCTATTCCTGCTTTCTGGAGAGTTTTTATCATAAATGGATGTTGAATTTTGTGAAAGGCTTTCTCTGAAACTATTGAGATAATCATATGGCTTTTATTTTTCAATTTGTTAATGTGGTGTATTACATTGATTGATTTGTGGATATTGAAGAATCCTTGCATCCCTGGGATAAAGCCCACTTGGTCATGATGTATGATCTTTTTAATGTGTTGTTGGATTCTGATTGCTAGAATTTTGTTAAGGATTTTTTCATCTATGTTCATCAGTGATATTGGCCTGTAGTTTTCTTTTTTTGTGGCATCTTTGTCAGGTTTTGGTATTAGGGTGATGATGGTGGCCTCATTGATGGTGTTCTTTGAAGCATGATGTTTTTTAGTTTTGGTAATGTCCAATTTATTTTTTTTTCTTTTATTTATGGTTTTGATGTGATATCTAAGAAACCATTGTCTAATTGAATGTCACAAGATTTATGCTTATGTCCGCTTCTAAAAGTTTTGTAGTTTCAGCTCTCACAGGTAGATTTTTGACCATTTGAGTTAATTTTTATTGTTGATGTACATCAAGGGTCCAAATTCATCCTTTCGAGTGTGGATATCTAGTTGTCCCAGCATCATTTGTTGAAAAGACTATTTTTTACACTACTGTATAATTTTGTCACTCTTACTGAAAACCAACTGACCATAAATGTATGGGTTTATTTCTTAGCTCTCAATTCTATTTCATTGATCTATATGTCTGTCTTTATGTCAATACTACACTGTCTTGACTACTGTAGTTTTGTGGTAAGGTTTTTTTTTTTTTTTAACTTTTTGACTGTGATGGGTCCGTCTCCGTGCAGGCTACTCTCTAGCTGAGGTGTGTGGGTTTCTCATTGCAGTGGCTTCTCTTGTTGCTGAGAGTGAGCTCTAGGACACATGGGCTTCAGAAGTTGTGGCTCCTGGGCTCTAGAGCACAGGCTCAATAGTTGTGGTGCATGGGCTTAGGTACTCTGAAGCTTGTGGGTCCTTCCCCGACCAGGGTTGAACCCCACGTCTCCTGTGCTGGCAGGCAGATTCTTCACCACTGAGCCACCAGGGAAGCCCTGTAGTAAGTTTTAAAATCAAGAATTGGAGATTTTCAATTTTGTTATTACTTTTCAAAATTATTTTAGCTATTCTGGGTCTCTTGAATGTCCATATAAATTTTAGGGTAAGTCTGTAATTTCTACAAAAAACCAGCTGGAATTTTGACAGGGGTTGCTTTGAATGTGTAGATCAAATTGGGTAATATAGACATCAAACAATGTTAAATAGCATTTAATTTAAAACATCAAAATGAACGTGGGACATGCACTACTTTTTAGATAAAAGTAAAACTAATATCATTTATTGATAAAATTGTACACTGACTCCATTTATGGCCCCCTTCTCAGCAAGTGCCCTGTGTCCCTCTTGCATTATTTCTATCCAGTCCTCTAGAAATAGAAACAAAGACCTTGCTATTACAACTGTGCTGTGCATGCTAAGTTGCTCATTCATGTCCAACTTTTTGCAACCCTGTAAACTGTAGCCCCCCAGGCTCCTCTATCCACAGGGTTCTCCAGACACAAAAACTGGAGTGGGTTGTCATGCCCTCCTCCAGGGGGTCTTCCCAACCCAGGGATTGAACCCAAGTCTCTTACATTTCCTGCATTGGCAGGCAGGTTCTTAACAACTAGTGCCACGTGGGAACTGGGGCATATCAAAAACAGGTAGTTCTGATCCTGAGAATTTTTGGTTTTGCAGACTCACTGTTCATACAGTCCCAGGCTGGGCCAGGGTAAATGAAAACTACCATACATCAAGAGAAATACTGTTGGCCAAGTCTGGTGCCCTGCATTTTCCCACAACATGAACTCATTCCATCTTTACAATGAACTTACACTGGTATAACAATTCCAGTTTTACAGATGATGAAGTGAAAGCCTGGGGAGTTTAAGAAATTGGATTCAACTTACAGGGCTATTCAGTGGCAGAGGTGGGAATAAAGTTGTTCTAACTTCAGAACCTCTGATGGGCCAACTGATCCCATGCCCTGAAGCCAGTGAGTGTATGAAAACATCTGTCCAAGCCCCTTTAACCCTGCTTCCTGGACCTAGCAGAGGGAGTGTCACTTCCTTTCTCTGCACTTTCTTAGGCTGTTGAGTTGCTGCCATATTCTCCCTACAGATGTTGAGGGTCACTAGGGAAGTCTGTGGTCTGTGTTAGGTTTCTTATCCCAGCTAACCTGGACTCTTGCATAGTACATCTCTCTAGAGAAGCTCTGCCCAGAGAAGGGCATTGCCTTTTATCCCAGGGCTGGAGTCAAACCAATAACTCTTATATTTTTGGATTTTAGTGTAGACCTTCTCACTTGGCAAAACCTTTGAGATACAGGTGTCAGCAACAATTATGTAAAGAATCCATTTTACTCTGTAATGGAAAATGTATGTGTGTCTAGCTCTAGACCACTATAAGGCCATTTCCAAGGATTCTGAATATATTGAACCTATCCAGGTTATTGGTCAAGGACCATAACTTCTTTTTTTAATTAATCAGTTTATTTTAATTGGAGGATAATTATAATATTGTGGTGATTTTTGCCATACGTCGACACGAATCAGCCACGGGTCCACATGTGTCCCCCCATCCTGAACACCCCTCCCAACTCCCTCACCACCCAATCCTTCTGGGTTGTCCCAGAGCACCAGTTTTGAGTGCCCTGCTTCATGCATTGAACTTGCACTGGTCATCTATTTTATATATGGTAGTAAACATGTTTCCATGCTATTCTCTCATCATCCCACCCTCGTTTCCCCCCACAAAGTCCAAAAGTCTGTTCTTTACATCTGTGTCTCTTTTGCTGCCTTGCATATAGGATCATTGTTACTGTCTTTCTAAATTCCATATATATATGCATTAACATACTGTACCTTAAAATTTTTTTAAAATTTTTAATTGAGCTGTGGTTGATTTACAATGTTGTATTAATTTCTGCTGTACAGTAAAGTGATTCAATTATACTTATGTATACATTCTATTTTTAAAGTTTTTTTTCCCACTATGGTTTATTACAGGATATTGAATATAGTTCCCAGCGTTATACAGTAGGATGTTGTTGTTTATCCATTTTATATTTAACAGCTTTTATCTGATAACCTTAACCTCCCACTCTATCCCTCCGCAACCCCCTACACCTTGGCAACCACAAGTCTGTTCTCTGTGAAGGACCATACCTTCTTGAGCATCAAAGTGAGAAGAGAATTAGCTTACCTTCCAGGATGGAGGCTAGGCTGCAGCAATTGGAAGGGCAAATCCAAACGCCATGAAATAGAGAACACCGTGTGATTCTGAATGTTGGCTATTACAAAGATGCCCCCTCCTCTTTTTAGTCTGTGAGTTCTCAGCTTCAGAACTAATTACAGCATTAGCTTTATATGTTTTTCCTATGGGATTATCATACAGGAACAGTTTGCAATCACAACCTATAGTCAGGGTTCTTCAGCATCTTTTTTCTACTCCCTACAGGTCTAGGGTTCATTAATTTTGATTTATTGATGTGACTTTCTTATGTGGTTTCTGTATCTCTCCATGGATTTATAAGCAAGGGTCATGGTTTCTTTTTAGGAAGTATTTGACAAGCTCTTGAGCTTGATATGAGAATCCACATGAAGGGCATGCACTGGAGAGAAAGGGGCCTGTCCTGGTGATGCTAGAGAGTCTATGGAAAGGATTTAAGAAAGGTCATGACTTTGTCAGATTTTCTTTTCAGAACAGACACTAGCAGCAATGTGAATCAGAAGAGTGCCAAGAATGGAAACTAAAAGACTGGTTCCTTCAGGCCTTCATTATTTATTTTGCTGCAATATTCCCCAAATAAATAGTGGAGGTAAAGAGTAAGGGACAGTTGAAAAGATATTTAATAGGAGGACTCATAAGAACTTGGTAACTGAGGAGACAGTATGGGTAAATAAAATAAAGAGAATCTCAAGGATTATACCCAGGTTTCTGACTGGGGTGGTGATGGCAGACAGAACAGAACACAGGGAGAGGCTCTGATATGGTGAATATTAGTTGATGCATTCAGTTCAGGACAATTTGAGTGTCGCGTGACTTTGGGACACATTAGTGGAGATTTCAAGTGGGTAGATGGGTTTACAATCAGGATCTGAAGTATAGAGGAGACATATGGGTTGGAGATATTACTTAGAGAGTTATACTATGTGGGGGGTATGGAAGACTTGGGTGTGAATAAAATTGACCATGAGAGAATCCTGGAAAACATCCATATGTGAAGGATGATTAGAAGCAGGACTCTGAAAAGGGAACTGGATAAATGGAAAACAGAGAAGAGAATGATCAGGAAAAACTGGTCACAGAATCAAGAAGAGACAGAGTTTCAAGAAGAGAGAAACGAGGATTTTCCTGGTGGTCCAGTGGTTAAGACTCTGCTCTTCCATTGCAAGAGGCTCAGGTTTGATTCCTGGTTGGGGAATTAAGATCCCACATGCTGCATGGCCAAAAAAGACAGGAAGAAAATTTCTTGAACTGAATAACAATGAAAATACAACATATCAACTTAAACATTTTTTAAAAGAAGAAAGAAGAAAGGAATAGCCAATATTCACCGAGTTAACTAAGGTTTATAGATAGCTGCTGTGTGCCTGGGGATGCCTCAAGGAATTAAAAAAAAAGATCTTTGCCCTGGTGGAACTTACATTCAACTGGGAAGAGTCAGAAAACAGATAGGTGAGATAAATGAAATAGTAGAGTATGAAAGTAACTGATAGATATTGTGAGGAAAAGGACAAGGGAAAACATATCAGGAATTCTGGTGGTGGAATTGCAGTTGAAATGGGGTAACCAGGTTGGCCTCACTGAAAAGGAAATATTTGAGCAAAGACCTGAAGGAAGTGAGACATGAGATGTGTGGCTATCTAAGGGAAGTATTTTTCAATCAGAAGGAACAGTCATCACAAAGTCTCTGAGGCAAACACACGACTGAAATGTTTGGGAACTAGCAAGGAACCAGTGTTCCTGGAACAGAACGAGTGAAGGGGAGAATAGAAAGGGATGAGAAGGTAGGGGGTGGTACTTACCCACAGTGGAGGGCCATGTAAGTCATTATAAGGACGCTGTCTTTACTCGGAGAGGAATATGGACCCAAAGAAGAGTTTTGATTTATGTTGAATGTTGCACTGAGACTAGAGTTACACAGGCTAGAATAGAAGCAAGGACACCAGGTAAGAGGCTATTGCAACCAAGCAAGAGATGAAGATGCCTTGGATCAGATTGGTTGCAGTAAATGTGGTCAGATGATATATACATATATTCACAAACACACATACACCAGCACACTCACACTTAAAATCATATACAGATGGTACCCAACTTACTTTGACTTAAAATTTTTCAACTTCACAATGGTACAAGAGCAGTTCGCATTCAGTAGAATTCATTCTTTGAATTTTGACTTCTTCCTAGGCTAGTGACAAGCAGTACGATAGTCTCCTGTGCTGCTGGGCAGTGGCGGTGAGCCGCAGCCCCCGGTCAGTCATACTGTCACAAAGGTAATTGATACACTGACAACCATTCTGTTTTTCACTTTTAGTGCAGCATTCAATCAATTACATGAGATCTGCAGCATTTTATTATCAAATAGACTTTGTGTTAAGTGGTTTTGTTCAACTGTCAGTTTAGTTCAGTTCAGTCACTCAGTCGTGTCCGACTCTTTGTGACACCATGGACTGCAGCAGCCTCGTGTAACTGTTCTGAGCACATTTAAGGTAGGTTAGCCTAAGTTATGATGTTCAGTAGGTGAGTTGTGTTAAGCGCATTTTCAATTTAAAATATTTCCAATTATAGTAAATAAATAACTTTTTAAAGAAAAGACAGCAAATCCTGAGTTCTATCACAAAAAAATTGTTTCTTTAATTTTGTATCTATATGAGATGACATATTGTTCACTGAAACTTATTGTGATATTCATTTCATGATGTATATAAATTCAACCATTATGCTGTATACCTTAAACTTATACAGTGCTGTATATCAATTATATCTCAATAAAACTGGAAGAAAAATAAAAAAATATTTTCAACTTACAGTGGGTTTATTGGGACATAACCCCATCAGAAGTTGAGGAAGATCTGTTGTTTCTTTTTAGTCAGTTTCATTGAAGTATAACTTAAATACAATAAGATTGCCTGACTTTAGTTGGATGATTCAGTTGTGGGTTGACTATGTCTTATATGGATGCTGTAATGCCTCCTGCTAAAAATAAATTGAAATAGCTGGATTTTCCCCAAGAGTATTGTCTTATGGCTTTAAGAGTGTTACAGAATGGATTTGGCAATATAAGAAGGGAAAAGATTTGGTAACTCTTAAAGAACCAGTTATTTCAGCCAAAGATGGATAAGGACTTGAAATACAAATGTGAGGCAAAAGTTTGCTTTGCACAGTACAAAATTTCACCAATACAGATAGTGTAATGGGATGCTACACCCAGATACAAGCCACCCGTGTTAGCAAAGATTTTCTTGTTTTTGGATGTAGATTGGAAAAAACAGGGTGCATACTTACACTGCACAGTTCAACAACCTTCCAGTCTGGCTCTACACAGGACCAGAAGATCTCTAATGATGGCTGCTGTGCCATGCAAGAAACACTTCTCTGCATTTGGATCGCCAGCCAAAATTCACTCAGGACTGGCTACTCTTGAAGGTGTTCCAATTGGCCAGGATGTTTTACAAGGCTAATGTGCTGTTCTGTGCTTAGTTGCTTAGTTGTGTCTGACTCTTTGCAACCCCATGGACTGTGGCCTGCCAGACTCCTCTGTCTACCAGGATTCTCCAGGCAAGAATACTAGAGTGGGTAGTCATTCCCTTCTCCTGGATCTTCCTGACCCCGGGATCAAACCCAGGTCTCCTGCATTGCAGGCAGATTCTTTACCATCTGAGCCACCAGTGATGCCCAAGAGCTACCATTTATTGATATGTTTTGATATGTATTGAGCATTTTGTATTGAGTATTGAGTTATGCTATGTATTGAGCATTTTGATGTTTTAACTTTCTTATTCTTCACAATCCCATCATGTATATTTATCCTCTTTTGATAAATAATCAAAATAATTGAAACTAACACTTAGTTAAGAAAGGTGAAATGAAGTTCTAGCTCTGAAATCTAAATTCTTAATCCCATGTCAGCCTATGGGGAATCCATTATTTACGAGACTCAAATGAATCAACAGTATGTGGTCGACTGCAGTTGAGGCAAGAGCAAAAGAGGTGGTGGGAGCCAGGATTTGGGTTCTGGGTTGCTGCTGTATTATGAATGATGATTTTACATTTTTTGGAGGAAAATCCAGAGACTTCTATGTGGGAGGAAGTGGAAGGTATGGAAATTTAGGAGGATGCTGATATAATATTACTATATAACTAAAGTAGAAACTGACAGAAACATATAGATTGCCACCTCCCAAGGCATTTTGCAGTAACACTGAATGCAATGTTGCAGAAGCACCAGAACAATGTTGGAGTAGGAGGACAGCAGCTGAAAGATGGAGTGCTTATTGATGTTGAGGAATCGGGGGCCTCCCTGGTGAGCCCCAAATCATTGCTCTATCCATGGACAGGGAGAAAAATGGGGTGAACCTATTACAGTGGGTCACAGCATGTACCCCAGCCAATAGGCAATTAATGGAAAGCCAAGGGGGCCACCATCCACATGTTTGCCAGCAAGTAAATGCCCCTCCAGGCAGAGTTCATTCCTTTACTTCTTACATACTTAGAGTCCAAGGAGCCAAACTTGTACTTGAACTGGCTTCTGGAGCTGCTACACCTCAGTATAGCCAGGTTCCATGGCAATGACAAAGAAAGATGTGGTTGGAGATGATGCGTTACTGTGTGTGGGGTGGGGGGAGGGGGAGGGAGCCTCCTTCAATTGTGATGCCATGATGGTAAAAGAAAAGTTGGTGGAAAACCCAAAGAATTGAGAAAGTGAGGCAAACTAAAGCTGGTACATGGCATCTTCTGGATCCTTAAGCCTGTGGCCAAGTGCCGAGCCTCACCTTTCCCATCAGAGGAACAGTGCTTCCTGGAAGGTCACAGAGCACCATGCACAGGCCCAGCACAAGCAACACTGCATCCCTTATAGTACAGATGTTAGTGCAGATGACATCAGGGCTTTGACTAATAGCCTATAAAATCCTATGATCCAGACCCAACTTGAAGGATGGCTTAAGGTAGGTGTTAATAATCCTCAAAATGATACAAATAATGAGTTAGAAAAGATCATGGGATACAGAGCCCCTGTTTGAGTTTCCTGAGCCATACAGCAAATTCCTGTTGGCTATTTATTTTACAAGTGATAGTGTAAGTTTCCATGTTACTCTTTCCATACATCTCACCCTCTCCTTCCCTCTCCCCATGTCCATAAGTCTGTTCTCTATGTCTGTTTTTCCATTGCTGCCCTTTAAATAAATTCTTCAGTACCATTTTTATAAATTCCATACATATGCTTTAGAGTACGATATTTATCTTTCTCTTATTGAGCACACGCTCCATGATAATACAGCCTTGCTGATAGCAGCCTGGGGAGGAACCACCTATCAGGACATCTCCTTCCTCTGATGACAGAGCAACCCGTTTCACCCTCCACTGGTTGTGTACTAGTCTCTTTATCTTGTGTGCCATGCATGCTAAGTTGCTTCAGTAGTGTCTGGCTCTTAGTGACCCTGTGGCCTGTGGCCTACCAGGCTCCTCTGCCCATGGGGTTCTCCAGGCAAGAATACTCAGTGAGCACAAGATATATAATCCACTCAAAGGGAACAGAGTACCATTGGGTATCCACTTACACAAAGACATCAAATTATATACACTGGCTCCAGAAGGAATACTACCCCACTGTAAAAGTATTACCAGGGTAACAAACCTCCACTATGCTAAATCTCTGGTGTTTTTATCTCATCCTAAGGACTCAGAGAGTTTCTGAAAAACCTGACTCCAACATGTTCACTTAGCAGCTTTCAATGAACTTTACTGTCATTTAGTCATACTTGGAGTTGGTTTTTAATACGAACGTTATCTTTTTCAGAAAAGTCCACAGTGCCTGACATATAGCAAGAGCTCAGTAAACCTTTTATGAATGAAAGAGTGAATGAAAGAATGAATATTCTCAGTGACATGGCTTTGGAATCTCCTGTGACTTGTGGCCCTTGATTTAGATAGAAGATAAAAACCAAACATTATGCAGATGTATTTGTTCCGAATTTTCCAAGCAGAAAGATGAGCAAAAAAACCAAATTACTACATATGCTTTCTTTTGGCAGTTTTCCTTCATTTACCTTTTGCTCTGCATTGAGTATACAGATTTGTCTCTTCGAGCTCTTCTATGTAAAAACCCGATGGAGATTCTGGGCCTGAGTTATCCAGTGGCAGGGTCTGTAGGACATTTCCTATATTGCTTACAATGTTGGACGTTTTCCCTGCCTTGATTCGTTTGAAAGAATGCTACCCTCTAACTTGTGAATGGGGTAAATGGCCAGTGCCAAGGGGGTGGGTTGAAGGGTGACAGAAGAGAGAAGCACCAGCTCAGTGATGTTTGTCATTTTTATTTGCAATACTTTAGGTCCAAGTTTCAAACTGCATTATTTTTACACTCAAGACACAGTCATGCACAATCCATATTTCAATTTTCTATTGCTTCAACCACAATTTAAAGTAACAATATCATAAACAAAAGTCCTTAAAAAGAGCAGATGCTGAGGTCAGAAGGATGGAACCGTACCATCAGCAGGTTTACAAAAGAAATAATTTACTTAAAAAATCAAACAGAAAGACCATAAATACCTTTAATTCAGTTACAGAAGAATTTCACTACACATGGGTTTACAAATAACACATTTTAACAAAAGTAAAGCACAGCCAAATGAGATACAACTCTGATAATGAAAACACAGATCCTCCTTAACTTGTTTTGTCTGGATATTATGAGTATAATCCCAGTACATATCACTAACTACCCTGTGATCTGTCTCTTCGTTGCTGATGTACTGAGATTTAAAACTCAACCCACTAGTGGTTACAGAATTCTGTGAAAGGTCTTGTTATCACGAATGAATATAGTATATGCGGGTCCATAAAGCACACCACACACAAGCACACACACTGAACTTGAATTTCACACTTAGGGCTGGTTGGCACTGCTGTAGGCAGGGCATTGGGACTGTCCACTAACTGCAAGTTGATCGTCTTTCTAGTATCATACTCATCCAGTTGCCAATCCCTGTGGGAGCTGTCATCAGAAATGCTGTCTTTGGTTCCCAAGTGGATTTGTCAACACTCCTTAATGTTAATAGCATGTAATCACTTTTTCCTTTTTCTCTCTGCAACCTGCAAATGTTTAGGCCCACTCAGTAGTCCCAGCCATGGCATGGGTTCTGCCATCTTGTGCCATTTTGGAAGTAAACTCTATAAAGCCCAACACTGCTTCATAGGAAAGGAGAGGCCGAAGTATAGTTCTATCCTAGCAAGTGTGACAGTATATTTCTGTTCTAGTAGCGAATACTGGCCACAGCTTAATGAAAACCAGACTTTACATACAGAGTGTATGGAAAAGAAAAGCTGGAACACTCAACAGAAAAGGAACACTAAATCAAAAACAAAACAACAGTGAAGGAATTGGAAGGCTGCCACGAGTTTTATCAACATTCCCTAGTATTTATTCACTTCATTTACTTGAGGTTTGATTTTTTTTTTTGGCATCATCTTACATAGTTCTATTGTTTAACTGCAACATAAGAGACCCAGGCTTAAGCATATGATATTTGCCATCACTTTAGCAGGATAAATTATCAAGGCAATCTATAGTACCACAGAATGTTAGAGCTTTGGAAAGCCTTGGAGAGCTAGTCCAACACCTTTATTTTATAAATGTGGAAATAGACACAACATGGTTAAGTGACGTGCCCAAGGGCACACAGTAAGTTAGGAGCAGAGCCTACATTAGAATCCAAGTATTCTTATTTCTGGGCTTCCCTGGTGGCTCAGTTGGTAAAGAATCTGCCTGCAATGTGGGAGATCTGGGTTCAATCCTTGCGTCGGGAAGATCCACTGGAGAAGGAAATGGCAACCCACTCCAGTATTCTTGCCTGGGAAATCCCACGGACAGATGAGCCTGGTGGGCTACACCCATGGGGTCGCAAGAGTCGGACATGACTTGGTGACTACACCACCACCATTCTTACTTCTAGGTTAGCACTACTTCCATTACATCTGATTGATTCTAATTGCTGTTGATTTCCTCATAGGTCCTAAATCAGATGCACATGGTACCTGCCTCACTACTGGTATTATGGGATAGCATTCATCTGACAGCAGCTTCCAAAGGAGACTCTGATGGCACTAAACAGCTTCTATAAGTTTATCTTGCAAGTGTGACTGTATCATGTGGCAGTAAATGCTCCTCATTATTATCGTCTACTTGAACACAAAAGTGTGCACGTGGAAGTTATAATCTCAGTTCCCGCATTTGTAGATTCAGTTAGATACTGCTTGATATTACACAGACATCCTCAATGCATGAGGAGTCAGGTTTATATTCACTTGGTCACTAAAGGAGCATGGGATCAGAAAAGGAATGGAAAAAAAGCCTACCAACAGAAAGATCATATCAGAAAGCAATTTCTGATGAAAAAGTCTTTCTTAGGAAAAACAGTTCCATTATTTCTAGGGTCCCCTTTAATTCCTTCCCAATTCATATGCAAATATATGTTCAGAATTGTGTGTTAAGTTCACTCAAAATCTCAGGTCTGGTAGACTGTCAGTTTACAAATGCTGAATTTCAGTCCTCTTGCTCAGAGACTAGGAGTAGGCCATCACTGGCCATGCCTTTGTTTAAACAAATATTAACTGCAAGTAGCTCAGAAAAGGACCATGAGTAACAACTGGGGATGTCAGGGTTAAGACTCTGATAAGTAGATTATATGTTGAGAATGGCCCAAAGTGGGTTCTCTAGATAAAAGGTCTGCTCTTGGTGAAACTAACACCTGAGGCCACTACCGTATCATAAAAGTCCTCACCTGCAAAGTCTTTGGTGAGTTACAAGGAAATTCCTCTCTTTGGGTAGATAGTCTCCCTGATTCCTGTTTAAAATGACAGTAGTTACTGCATACAACCTATAATTAGGCAGATCAGAAAGCACCTAGAGGTCACCATCTCAGGCCAAAGCTCAAAGGAGTTGAGATTGAATGCCAAGAGGCCAGGGCTGTTCTAAATGTTTGTCTCAATATTTTCACAGTCAGCTTTTAAGTGCAAGTCATAATTTCTACTGAAATCAACAGGACTTGCCTACTGTTTATTAAAAGAAAATCCTACCTGAATGATAGTATATCCTGTTGGAAAAGGATATGGTGGGAGCTGGGGATTTTAACCTTCTGTTCTTCCAAAATTCAACCTAAAATCTGCTAAAATGATCCAGAAAGGCAGTACCTGAAACAGATGTTGTCAGAGGGGCTATCCAAAGTGACCCCTCCAATCTAAAGTAAGTAAAACAGAAAACTTAAGGCCATACCAAAGCAGAGGGGGCAGCCAGCCAGTTTGAAAGCAGAAGGATGTGTTTGGAGTTCTAATAGCGACATCTCCCTAGCTTTAACTTATAGATACTAGTCCCTGAAGAAAGCATGTGCCATACCGAGTGTGTGCCAACCGCAGCATCCAGGCAAATATAAAGCCTATGGAATAATTGTAATTAGCAAATATCTGTGCCCTGCATGCTCTGGGCTCTGGCCAGAAGGCATCTGCTTCTGGCATCTTTTCTATGTTTCTATAGTCCCCTTTCTGATGTTTATTTATTATAAAGCAATAGTATAACAGTATCAAAGAAAATCTTAACAAGAAAAAAATGTGCATAATCCCACCACCCCAACACAACTGATTTCAATTATCTGTGTTCCCAGTCTTTGTTCATATGCACACTTATTTTTACATAGTTGTCATCCCTGTTTATGTTATTTAAAGGTGATTTTATAGATTCTCTCTGAGAACTGGCAGCCTCATTAGAAATAAACAACCCATTGAGCAAAGGAATAGAATTATTTACACGATCTTTGAGCTGAGAAATATCGTTTATAGACAAACATCTCAAACTATCAAAACAGTTTTACAGACGACAGGAAGCAATTTCGTATTTCTTTTTCTTTTAGCAATGGAATGTGCTTCACAAGGGAGGGAAAGATGTGGGGATCAGGTGGTTAAAATCAAACACTGGGGTGCAATTCACAAGCCTGAAAGAAATCTGAATAACACAATTAAAGAATAAATACTTGAGTTAAATCTTCTTACATGACTTGGCCATCCAGTAGCCAAAATGGAACATGGACACACAAATATTTACAATGACACATAGACGAGATCAGCAAGAATGAAGTCATTACCCAACACGGTGACTGATTTGAGGGGATGTGTCATCCAAAAATCTTCATGGGATGATGACAACGTGCTGGATCCTTGCTACAACATTAACGTTCTTTTCTTTCTTAAATAAATAATCTCTACTGTGCTTCTCACCCTTCCCTGACTTTCCCACTGCCCTATCCCTATCTCAGGACATTTTTTAGAATCAACATTCGATGATGCGCCCTCCTTATCTCAGGGCACGGATAGACTCACCAATGTCAAGATGAGCTACAAAAAAACAATCCAGGAAAAGGGAATAAACTATTAACCATCTGGAGTACAACTTGGTCAGGTATACCAAGTATAAATCCCTCAGCATCATTTTGGCAGGAGAAACAGCTTCTCTCTAATACTTATTAGAAATATACATAACTCTCCAACACAGGGAATGGTCTTTAGAAGCTGTTCTCATTTTAAATTTACATAGATATAAATCTCTAAGAGTAAAGCCTACTGGGATATATTATCATAAAATCTTGGTACAACAGGATGTGGTGAAGTAGTACAAGACTCCTCGTTGTTAACATGCTGAATTGAAAGCATAAAAGAGCAGCCATTTCTCTGCCTCCAGTAATCTGAAGGATCACTGCTCCAGGTGTCCTTCCACCAAAAAAATGCCTTCATGACATATAAGGGATGCTCACGGACAATTAGGGCTTCCCAACCAGGTTTGGGGCTCTCTCCAGTGGCAGGGCATAGGTACCAATGTACTGAATTCTATTTGCATCCCACCTATTGTTTCATTGAATTCCCTGGTACGATGAATGAAAAATTTAAAAAATACTTAATTTTAAATGAAATCAAAATTAAGGCCTCACTCTCTCTCACACATAAAACAGTGTGGCATTAACATTTTCAGGCCCAGCCACGTCTTTGTGAAGAATAACATAATATGGTTCAAATTAATATTACTATTTGATCTTTTCACATTTGTTGTTTTATGCCCTTGTGCACATTTTCTAGGGGCAGGGGTCAAGCCCCTCCCAGATTTCATAGTCAAAGGAAACAACAGGAAATCCACCAGTGGTGTTATCTCCTAAATATAAACATGTGCACTATATGGTTGGTTAGCAGAAACTCTAAAGAAAGTGCTTTCATTTTAAGGAACGAACAGATGATTACATGGACGGATGTGCCTCAGCAGAGAAAGAGCGAGGCCCATGGCAATGATCTCTTTCCCTCTCTTGCTAAATGCAGATAGGTTCTATTCAGATTCTTGACATACTACAAATCAAGGAGCCCTCTACTGCACAAACTGCTAGCTTTTCAAAGGCTTAGAGAAAAAATTCTGCAGAATTTATAAAACTGATAACACTCAAAAGAGAAGCATATCCTTTCTATGCAGACACCCTCCAGATATTTTTCTACTCTCAGAAGATTCAGGAAGTGGTGACTGTTGAGTGTCTAATAAATTGATACATGGTGAAATAATAGTCAAATTTTCATATCTTGCCCAAGCCACAAAAGGAACTCAGTTGGACTGGTAGGTCTTGGGATACACGATTGCAAAGCCAAAGGCTTTTCACTGGAGAACTTCAAGATCTTTAGATACATGTTTTTGAAATTCAAAAGCCCAAAGGGCTAAGTATGAACACACCATATGCAGAAACAGAAATTAGTGGTACATAGGGGAAATGACAATAAGTACTTAGAGCCAAACGTTGACTGGGATGTAGTTTTCACTAACCTCCCATTTCTTGCAGAGTTGAATGCTTACATATTTCTGTTCTCCATATCTTAAAACTTTTTTTAATGTTTGTTATAAATTGTGAAGATAAATAATATTTTATCATCAGCAAATGTTGGGTAATGGGTCTGTTTCCTCCTGATGTGCCTGTTTTAGAGTTGCATACGTTCCACAAGCACAAAACAGGATTAAACTAGGTATCTATATCTTTGTTTACTTACTGTCCAATGAAGATTTCACTATTTCATGCTTATATTATCTTCCTTTTGGCTCTTAGAGAAAGCCCCATCTTTGTTTAAGTGTGGCCTCTCCAATCAGGATTTCCTAGGTTTAAGACCTAGACTCACCCAACTGGAGTGCCATAGTTTTGGTGTGTCTTTTTGCAGGTACCATGAAGATAAGCAAGCAGGTTTATACAAATGACAAATCAACTACCACTTAAGCATCATCATGAAAATGTGATAAGATTTCACCATCTGAACTTTATTTAGATAGTTTTTAAAAGCCCTTCCTGAACACACATATTCCTCTCTGCTTTTGGAAAATGTCATAAAAGAAACCTTTTCCAATACAAATGCAGAAAAACAGGTACACAAACCAAGCCACCACTATAGAAGAAGAATAAAAAATTGCAACTCTATGAGGGCATGGACTTCCACATGTTCACACAGTACTTGCTCTGAGGTTTTTTTTTGTTTGTTTTGTTTCATTTTGTTTTTTTTTTTGTTTGTTTGTTTGCTTGTTTGTTTTGTTTTTTACTTTCTTTTAAAAAAAAAAGTTTTGACATCTTTTTTCTGGACATCTAATGACAATGCAAGTGAAAAACATTACATTGGGTAAGGAGTTTTGAAGGAGGTTCGAATGCAAGAGGGACTACTCTCTAACTTAAAAACAAACACAACACTATGAAGAGGGATTGTGCATCTTTGAGAAATCTTTTTTCTTCAAAGTGAATGCACAAAATGAGGGGATTCACTACTGGCTCTTTCGCTTCACGGTGGAAGTGACCTTTTTATGGTCACTTCGACATTGCTGCCCTGTATGGGCCGCGATTCAGGCTTACAAATAAATTACATAATCTGAGGGAGTAGGAAAAAGGCTTATAAGAAGTTTCTATTCATCTCAAAGTTAAAGAAACCCCACCCCATTTGACTGTCTTTTCTTCCATCTTTCCTGCAGCGGAGTTTTATTTCAGTCTTACTCATGAGGGAGATGGTGTGGGGTAAGGCTGGCAGTCCTAGCGGCTGCTGTTCTTAATCGCTTCTTTTGCAGCAATAATCAGAGGAGTCAGGCTGGAGAGAGGCTTGGCTAATTTTAAAAATGGGTGCTGCAAAAGGAAAAACAGAGGAATTACTGGAATTCTTTCCTCCAACAAGTATATTACTTTACACTTGCAAGGAGCCTTTTTTTTCATTAAAATTTGTATTTTGTGGATCCAATTAAACATCATTTAAAAAAATATAGTGCCAGCTTTTGTCCTTCAGATGTTTTTGTTCTTCAGTGTCATGAAATCTTTGGGAAGCTGACTGGCAGAGCTAGAAATTCAGAGTAGGTGTATTGTAAAATCTCACTGTGTTAGGGAGTCTAACTTTCTGATTTTCTTAAATTGATGACTCTATCTGGAGCAGCCTTCAATGCTTGAAAAACTGTGTTCTGTTGACCACTAGAGCCCTTAACCCTGAAACCAATAGCCTCCTAACTGCTAAACCCAATAGTGTGCCTCCGCCATTTCTTTTTTGGTTGCTCCACAGTACTTCATACAAGTGAATGTCCCTTCCTTCTTTGAAATGTTGTTCTCTTTGGGGGCCTGTAACATTCTACTGTCTCAGTTCTCTTCTATATGCATGCTCACTGACTGCTCCCTCCCTATCTTCTTCCTGGTTTCACATCCTCTTTCCACCTCCCATAACTTGACTCTCATCATCTTCTTTTTCTAATTTAATTCCTTGGAGAGTTCATTCCTTTTCATGGTTCCAACCAAGCTCTTATCAGCCTTATGGAGATGACGCTCAAATATCCATTTTGTGACCTGATCTCTTTCCTGAATTTTGGTCCTATTTCTCTAATTGCCTGTTGTTTATTTCCTTTTGAATGTCCTCCTGCCACCTTGAACTCAACATTGAAAAATGTACATTTAGTCAGGTTTGACGTATGGCAGAAACCAACACAGTATTGTAAAGCATATCTTTCAATTAAAAATAAATGATTTATTTTGATATTTGGCAAAACTAATACAATTTTGTAAAGTTTAAAAATAAAATAAAATTTAAAAAATAAAAAATAAAAAAATAAAAAATCATAATAACTAAAAAAATAAAAAATAAACGATTTTAAAAAGTGATGTGTGGCAGAACCAATACAATATTGTAAAGTAAAAAAAATAAAATTAAAAAAATAAATAAAAATAAAATAAAATTAATTCAAGAAAAAAATATAGTTTTTTATACTTTGAAGTTTCTCAAAGAGGGTACTCTTATGTGATGTAAGCTATAGGGGCTTTGGAGTCAGAATACCTAGGTTCAATTCAATCCTCTGCTTATCACAGTGGTTAAATGAGGTAAGTGACAGTTTCTTGTAAGCTATATCAAGGCCAATCAATGTTAGCCAGTGTATTATTATCCTCTATCACTTCTGCTTTTGCTGAATGCTACCACTGGTTTGATATTCTGAAGTCACTTTTGTGTTCTTATGTTTTACATGCAATCAGTTACCAAATGCTGCCTTTTCTTTTTTTTTTTTAATTTTATTTTATTTTTAAACTTTACCTTTTACAATGATCTCTTGCTTTGCCTAGGCCTAATCAACTTAATCCTGATTTATAACAATAACCTCCCCCCCATATTCCTTCCTCCATTTGTTTCTGTTGCTAATTCTTATTGCAGACTATCAGCTTCATCTTCCTGAACAAAGCTTTCATCATGTGTGTCCCTCAGATTGCTTCAGTATTTCCCCATTTCCTACAGCCCCTATGCTTTAGCCTGGTGTTTAAGGCTCTCTACAGTCCTGCCACCTGCAGCTGTCCTGACTTGAACTCTACTTCAGCCACACTGTCTATTTTCTGTTCCTTTGAACCTTGCCTACATGCCTTTGATCAGGTGATAATCCTTCTATCTGAAATTCCTTCCCCTTTTCCCCTTAAACTATCTAAGACTGATCTGTCTTTCAAGGCCCAGCCAAACTCTTTCCCTTTCACAGACATCTTATGAATGCCATAGGCCAGAGATGCATATCTCTAATCAGTTATGACATTCACTGTTTGAATGGCCACTTGGTTCCACTGAGTCTCTGAACAATCTTGTTTTTTTTTTTCATATTCCCAAGGAGACTGAACTTCTAAAGAGTAGGAATCATGCCTTAAAGAGATTTGTATCACCCAGTGCACTTAAGCCTTGCAAATAGAAGTTGCTCCAAAAAATCTATTTATTTGTGCCTTTTCTCAAGTCTTCCAGTGGTGTGAATGTCATGTAAGTCTGTTTTCCAACCTCTAAAATGGACTAGAGGCAGAGAATGGAGTTATATGGACTTAAGGTAATATGCAGATCATAGCTTACATGTATAAAATCAAAAGATTCAACAAACACACTCTTCAATCTTCTCAAAACATCATTTTGCATCAGTAATCTGACTGGTTCAGATAAAAGTATTGTTGAGTAAGGAATTAACTAGATTATTGATTTAATTATATATATATATAACTGTATAGCTACCTTAAGTGAAACTGTATTTTCACTCATCCTTGAAGAAGACATGATAGGAATGTGTACAGGATGTGTATGTGAGGTGGTGAGAGGCGTGTAAAGACATGGAAATGATGTACTCAAAAGTTCCAGTTTTTCATCTATAATTTGAGGCTGGAATAATGGGAGGACTAATAAAGGGCTATTTCAGATAGGACATTTTCAGGCCTCATGACAGCCTGTGAAATGCTCACAGATAGCAGAAAAGAGAAGGTGTAGCTTTCCCACTTCCTCCAAATTGGTTTATCCCAGGTATAACTTAGGTTGAGGTAGGGTATTTTCGCCTGAGTATGGCCCTCTGTCTCTGGAAGGAGTTCAGAAGCAATATGAACTTTTTGTTGTTTGGCCGAGAACAGACTGAGTCTATCGTTAATCACACTCTGCATGACCAAATATTATGCCTTTTATTTAACTGGATTATATGTTCAAAGTCAGGAGGGACAAGTAGTCACTTTTCTTGGCTTGGCTATTACAGATCTTTATTTTCTTCCCTGAGGGACCATCCCCAGCAGTGATCCTGGGCATGCATTGCTTTATCAATATAAATGCTTTTTTCCCTTCTAAATTGGTTTGTGTGGAAGAAAGACAATCCAGGGCTCAAATTCAAGTTCTGCCATTCAATACTTGTGTGAGCTTTAATTTCTACATCCATAACAAGGATTAATAACACCTATCTTAGAGTGTTGTAAGAATTAATGAGATAATATGTGTAAAAATTTTGGTATCAAGTAGGTACTAATTATCATCATATATACGAATCCCTGAGAGCCATGAAAAGGACAAATGGTTACAGAGGCACTCACCACTGGATGGTACTCACCCAGGCAAGCAGGTGCCTGCCATTTGGCATCACAAGCAAAGGGGCTTTGACCAGTAAAGCATTAGAGTAGCAAATGCCATGGAAATAATTGCATAGTTATGTAGAGAATTACCTCCGGCCAAGAGCACCTGTGTACAACATCCAGGGGCACAAGTAAAGTTTAGAACAAAACAGCAACACCAGAGGTTCACATTGTTTTTTCCCCTTGCAAAATAAGACTCCAGGAAGAACAAAAGAGAGTTCTAGTTTAAACTGCCAACTTCTCAGAAGAAAGGCCACATGCCAATCCATTACATATTAGATGCATGCCTATATTTCTGTGCCTGTGATCTCAAATCAAATGGTTAGCACCTAACTCGAACTAGGCATCTCTCAACAGAGTTCTCTGATTGTCACACATCGAGGTGGAAAAGCTCAATATAATGACTCTCTGTTTGTAACTGTCCTATTTAATTTTCACCTGCAAAAGCTCCTTGGCGGATCCTCGCCTATCCACATCCATCTCAAGACAGCGATTTAAAAAGTCACGGAATACAGCAGACAGTCTCTCAGGATTCTGCAGCTCTGGGGTTCCATTAGTGGCTATCAGATATAATGCCTGCAGAAAAATATCAGAAAAATCTATTCAGCACATACATATTAGGATCGTGAGTTGACACAGAAGACACATATCCAGTTTCTGATTTTTACCTTGGGTCTTAAAATCTCCATTTTAGAGAATGACATTGGCATACACTGCAAAGTTTCTGTAACATTGAGAAATGATTACTCTTGGCAGTAACTGAGGGACAGTGAGGTGCCCCACCCTCAAAAGTTTAGAAATAAGGTTATAAGGCTGTCCTCTGAGAGCTAAACCAGTAAAGTGAAAGTGTTAGTCTCTCAGTCGTGTCTGACTCTTTTGCCACCCCATGGACTGTAGCCCATCAGGCTCTTCTGTCCATGGGATTCTCCAGGCAAGAATACTGGAGTGGATTGCCATTTCCTTCTCCAGGGGATCATCCTGACCCAGGGATCAAACCTGGGTCTCCTGCATTGCAGGCAGATTCTTTACCATCTGAGCGACCAGGGAAGCCAGTAAAAATCCATATAAAATGAATGTGTCATTAACCACCTAGGAAATGAAACCAAGGAACTGCCTGGGAATCTGTGACCACAGAGTTAGGGAAACACACACACATCTGAACACACTGATATAAGTATAACCTCTGGAAGGCACAGTTGCAAAGGTGATTGTAATTTACTAACTGTTTATCTTGATTGGAGAATATGTGTGAGTAGACCAGGGATGAACAGGGGCTTCCCAGATGGCTTGGTGGGTAAAGAATCTGCTTGGAATGCAGGAGACACAGGAGACTCGAGTTCTATCTCTGGATCAGGAAGATCCCCTGGAGGCAGAAATGGCAACCCACTCCAGTATTCTTGCCTGGGAAATCCCATGGACAGAGGAGCCTGGTGGGCTACTGTCCATGAGGTTACAAACAGTCGGACATGATTGAAGCGACTAGTACAGCACAGGTATGAACAGGCTACATTATGGAATCAGAGAAGTAAAAGCAATAAGAAGATGGCAGTGCCTGGATGAGATGAGAAGTAACCCATGGGTCCCAAAGATGGAAGTATTGTGTTGGCCAAAAAGCTTGTTTGGATTTTTTCCATAACATCTTAACAAACTTTTTGACCAATCCAATACTTTGGTCCTGTGGCAGATGTACCCCTATAGATTTTAATTAGGTTTCCCATGAAAGTCTAGCTATAATAGAAAATATAAGAAAAGCTGACATTAGTAATCCTGTATCCTACTGTAAGTTGTATGTGTGTGTGTGTTGGAGAGAGTCATTCAGTCATGTCTGACTCTTTGCGACACCATGGACTGTAGCCAGCCATTCTCCTCTGTCCATGTTGCCATTTCCTTCTCCAGGGGAATCTTTCTGACCTAGGGATCCAACCCACATCTCCAGCATTGGAGGCAGATTCTTTACTGCCTGAGCTACTAGGGAAGCCTACTGTAACATATTAAGTTGCTAATATATCTCTGAGATCTTAGTTGAGGTCACTGAGAGAGATCAACTTATGGTGTGCTGACAGAATCAAGGGCCCTAACTTTCAAGGCACAGAGCTGGATTCAAGACCATGGTTAATTCACAAAAGTAAACTCATCTTTCAAAGGCTTCTGAGCTCCTGACAGCCATAAAAAGCTGGCCATTCCTCATGCCTCCTCTAAGCAAATTATTCTAGAGTATTAAGTATGTATCAAGAATCATATTAGACACTGGAGATTCAAAGATGAATAATGTCCTACTTTCAAAGGTCATACAGTTTAGTGAAGAAGAGAGACTTATGTATACCCACCATACAGTGAGATAAGAGCCAATCAGAGGAACGTTGCATGTGCCAAGTCAATACAAGGATGAAGCCATTGACACCATAGCTCAGAGAACACTTCACAGAGGAGCTTGACTTTTGATCAGGGTCTTGAAGGATGCATAGGAGTTTTCCTGCAGGTATTACCACCAAGGTTATGCCTGCCTATGCAACCAGACTCCTAACTATTATGAAGACACGCTCCCTCTTGAACTGGCTTGGACTTCGTAGCAAATTATCATCCCCTTTTCCCACCATGGCTCTGAATATTATTGTCAAAAACATTTCTATTAAATTCTTTTCCCAGTCCTGTTTTCATCAGCTGGTGAGAACATCTCTCCTCCATTGCAGAAACCTCTACAGATGTACTTTAGAAAGGGTTAGGAAGGACCATTTCATCCAGTGGCTATCAACCTATAGCATGTATTGGAATCACCTAGAGGGGCTTGTTAAAAACAGATCAATCTGGAGAGGGGTCTGAGAATTAGCATTCTAACAAGTATCCTGTTGATGCTGAAACTGCTGGTTTTAGGACCACACTTTGAGAACTGGTTTATTCCACCCCATTAAGCAATGGGTTTAATGATTAATGCTCGGAGCACCTGTCCTCACAAGCCATCTTTGTTCTGTTACTAAAAGAAAATTGTTACTGCAAATGACATTTGCTGCCTCCTCCCAAAACTCTCTTATTTCAGCTGGTCACAATTTCTGCCAACCTCTGCATCCTTCACTTGCTTTTTTTCTGTTCTGTAGCCAAACCCAATACTAAACAAACACATCTCTTTTCTCCCTTTCCACTCTCCCTAAGTCTGTGTACATGCCATACTGTTTCATTTTCTCACTTTTCGTCTCACCTTTCTTAGCTCAATACATTCTACTCCAAATAAAACTGCTCTTCACAAGTATATATATACATCTCTACTAAAGTCTTTCTCACCTCTCTTCAATTCATGTATGAAGAAAAAGATCGATAGGAAACACTCCAACATGTGAACAATGGTTCCTCCTGGGTGGCAGGATTATTAATGATGTAATCTTTGAAAACATTTTTTCAATTTTCCAAATTTTCTACAATGAATATGACTGCTTTATTTTAAAAAATCCTCCAAAACATTGTTTAAAAAATAAAATCTAAAAAGCTGTGCCATCCAGTTTACACAAAAATCCTCAGCTATTTCTCTTTGTCCTCCTAGGATTAAACCTGCTTTTCATGCAGTACCACCCCTTGAGGGAAACAAAAACCCAGACAATTTCTTTTTCAGCTATTGTTTTCATTTTAATTGCAACAGTGCATATTTCCAACTAATTTCCATTGCAGAAATCCACACTTTCAGTTATATTACGGTGGAACTAGCCTTTGTGGACTGGCCTGAGAATTTACTCACTAGGCATAATGCCGCTTCTGTGGGAAAATGCACTCAGTTCCAAATAATTAACTTTAAAATGAACTTGCGTGTAAGCTGGGCCCTATCTTTGTAAAAAATAAAACTGCTACTCACTGCCCTGCTAATGAGAGACAAAACCAGTTGTGGGCAATACAACAATTACAGCAAAAAGCATTTTCCTAGCAAAGTCAAATCTTAGCTGAAGAAAGATTGAAGAAAATCAAACTAGGCACAAGTGACCACATTCTGGTTTTTATCTAAGTTAGTTGAAAGCTCAAAAGAAAATGGGCTGGCTCAGAAATTGCTGTTGTTTAGTCACTAAGTCCTGTCTGTCTCTTTGCAACCCCATGGACTGTAGCCCACCAGGCTCCTCTATCCATGGGATTTCCCAGGCAAGAGGCAAGAATACTGGAGTGGGTTGCCATTTCCTTCTCCAGAGGATCTTCCCGACTCAGGGATCGAACCCATGTCTCCTGATTGGCAGTGGATTCTTTACCCCTGAGCCACCTGGGAAGCCTGGCTCAATAATTAGACTAGACTTATTTCACTCACAAGGGCTTCCCTTGTGGCTCAGCTGGTAAAGAATCTGCCTGCAATGCAGGAGACCTGGGTTTGATCCCTGGGTTGGGAAGATCCCCTGGAGAAGGGAAAGGCTACCCACTCCAGTATTCTGGCCTGGAGAGTTCCATGGACTGTATAGTCATGGAGTTGCAAAGAGTCGGACGCGACTGAGCGACTTTCACTTTCACTATGCTTCCAAGCAAGGTTTAATTTGAACCAAGGGATCACTATAGCTGTTTGAAAACACTGGACATAATAAAGATTTCTTTGCATGGCATAGATGGTCCTCCATGATTTGGCCTCTGCCTCCCTTTCTAGTCCTCCTCTGTTCTCATCTGAGAGCCCTGCTTCCCCCACTTTCACATACATACACATATTAGCCAAAGCTCACATACTATTCATGCCAATTAGTTCTTCATTCCTATAATAAGAAATGCTCTTTCATATCTGCCTCAAATGCTATTCCCTTCAGTGCCTGGTGAACTTCTACTTGCCTTTTAATTTCTATGTCAAATGGCACTTCCTTTGTAAAGTCTTCTCAATCTCTCCCAGATGGATATGGTGAACAACCACCTCGGTTTTCCAGGGACTGTCCTGAGTTTTACTACTGAAGGTTCTATGTCTCTCAATGCCAAGCAAACTGGGGTGGCAGTCACCATGGAGACAGGGTTAGCCCTCCCCTCCTTTGAGCTACTATACCCCTTTGTTTATACATCTGTTTTCATGTTGTAGGGTGAATACCTGTTACTTGCTCACAGGTCTGTCTCCCTAGACTGTGAAGGTAGGAATTGTGTCACAAGCATCTCTGGATTTTGTGGATAGTGGCTCAAAACAGGTGAACAATAAATGTTTTTGTTGCTAAATGAAATGAAAGCCAAAAGGTGTAAATAAATCTCACTGAGATGGGAATATGACAGACTTTGCTATACGAAGTATTAAAGCTCAGAAGCTAAAGTGAATGAGTGAACATATAAGAAGATACATAGAGAATGACATCCTTTCTGAGTTGAATAGGCCTGAAATGCGGGAACTTCTGACTACCCAACTCTTCAGTGTGGGAGAAGGAAGAGAGTGCCATGAGCAATGTAGGTAAGGAGATGCCATGAAAGGGAGGGAAAACTGGAGATTACCACAATATGGTAATCTGTTGTGGGCAAACCCAGAGAGCAAGTGAAGACAATTAGTTCTCTCTGGAACTGGAAACAGAAACTTAGTCTTCTCTGACTGATCTTGAAGAGAGAAAGAGCTTTTAATTTTTCTTCTGCTACATTATTTAACAAGGTCTGTTTTATTTCTAAGGTGAGACAATATAGCCCCCATGACCTACTGACCTTATTTATAATATTAGACAGACAACCTTTGGCCAAAAAATATTGCCTTTCTTCATTGTGATATACATATTACCTAGAAGTTTCTGGTGTTCTGGAATTCTTAATAACTTTACATCTCTTGTCAATAACAAACAAATGTTGCAGTTTTCTATAGATCCTGATGTGCAACTAAATTTACCTAAGTACTTAGATAGCATGACTTTACCCAGTTGGAGGAATAATTCAATTTACCTTACTGGCAACTTCCTCAGTTAAAAAAAGATCAAAGCAGTCATCTTAGAAGTTACCACATCTCTCCAAAGAGGTCCCCAAACAATGCATAGGTACCCAATACATTTTCATTAAGGCAGTTTTGCAACTGGACTAACCATTTAATTAAAAGGCTTCAGTTTGTGACTTCAGTTCATTTTAACAGTTTGTAAAGTTTAGGTTAGAAACAAACCAGGAGACTCATATGGAAATGTGTTAGTAACCCTGAGAGGCCCCAGCACTGATATAAAGACTCACTTTACAAAGAGGAGAGTGGTGGAACATTTCTTTCTAAGTTGAATATTTGGAACTCAAAATACATTTTCCCATGGAAATGGTGTTATACATGGTGAACAGGCTCCCAGACTAGCCCATAAAAATCTATTTAACAAACAATGTAACAATAAGACCAAGAGGGCTATTCATCTATATCTTAATATCTGTATAAAGATTGTTTCATGGGAAATATTATTAGTTAGCATTTACTGAATGATTACTATTAGCTCACATGATTCATACAACAATCCCCTGAGTTATACTCAATTATGACCAATTGACAGATGAAGAAATTGAGGGCGGTAGGGTTAACATAATAACTTGCCCAACATTACACAATTAGCAATGAGGGTCAGTATCTGAATCCAGGAAGTGGGAGCCCAGAGTCCATACGCCTGACCACTTCACGGCACCACCTCACAGTATTCCCACCCTCTGTGATAGTGGTTTTCGTAAGCAGAGGCAGACGAGGACTCTTCAAGAGATGAGACACACTGATGTAAGACCAGGTACAGAAATTTCATGGTCTAAAGGCATTGAGAACATACAGAGTCTGTTCTCTTATTACTGTGGAATTATGTTAGCGACCAATATCAAAAGATTTGAAAATGACCCACATATTTTCAAATGCAGTGTGACATTTACCAAGAGAGCTCTGTGACTTAGCTATTGAAAACCTCAATAAAGTTAGAAGACTGAAAAATCATGGAGGGTGACTCCAGAGAAGAAAGCATTTAAATGAGAAAATAATGTCAAAATGAGAAATTAATACCAAAGATACTTTAAAAACTCCCATGTATTTGTAAATTAAATTTCCATTTTTAAATGAGGGCTATATCTAAGAAGCCATGGTCTTATGTCCCTGGATATGTTTCACAATCTCCTAGTTTATAGTCTATGGGAACTTGAATAGAATTTGTATCCTACTGTTGGGTGAAAATTGTATAAATCTTAATTATGTCAAATTGGTTCATAGTGCTTTTCAGGTCTACTATATTCTTCTACTTCTCTGTACATTCATTCTATTAATTTCTGAGAGTCTGATATTGAAACTTCAAAAAAAAAAAAGAGAGATGAGACACACTGAGCATGTGTAACTCCACCTCTACCTTTAACAAAGGAAATGGACCCTTTTGAGTTCAATCGTTTTACAATTGAACTTGGAAATGGGGAACAAAAGGCCCAGTTAGGTTTCCTATTTTATTCACCAGTATCTGTATATAATGTTGACTGTTTATAAGCAGTGTGTCTTCTGGTTGTTGCCTATAACCTACTTATGTCCCAATTCCTTTCAACTATCTTTGAGTGTTTTATGGGAGAGATTTGGCAACAAGTGACTTGACACCTTATGACTTAGGGGTTACTTTTGACCTGGGATTTCAGAAGTTAAAGGCCAGAGTGTATTACTGCCTCTGATGTGTATATGGATTTCATTAAAGGCTCTGACATTTCTAAGATGAGTGTAAATGGGGCCAAATCTACAAAAAAGTTGTTATATTATAACTAATGTTGTATTCCCTATTTTGACTTATTCAACCCAACAGTTCAGCGTGATAACTGAATAAGCACTGTGCTCTAATTTAGTTCCTGACTTGTCTTGTATAGTAGGTCTCATCTGTCACTAAATTATACATGGTGGGGGGCTCTGCTGTTATTGTTTAATCCTTAAAAAGTCATTAAAAATTGAGCTATTACAGATCTATTCCCTTATTGGTTAATGGTAAAAGGTAATTAGGTACCACTGACAGATTAAAAACTGGCCATTGCCATAAAATAAAGACCATGCTCATTTTAATCTCTCAGGATTAATAGTGTTCGTCAAGAAATGTGGAGCAGGCTATGTGTGCTCAAGGAGCCACCCTGGACAGCCCAGGAAGCACCCAAGCTTGAGAACTACAAGGGGTTTGGAAGTAGAGGAGGGATAGGCATAGAGATAGAAAAGCAGGAAAGCAAAATGGGGCAGGAGGTGGAGGAGAAAAGCTGTAAGAAGCAGAGGTAGCAGAACACAGGGCAGGGACTAGGGCCAAGGGACCTAGGGAAAGAAGGTGGCTGGTGGAGTGACGAGGAAGAGAGATGAAGATAAAGGCTCCACAACTCAGGGAGGTCAAGGGAACCTGATCCTAGGATCCATTTTGCTATCTCCCCATTTCTCTGGTCCTTCTCCCGTAAAACTCCTCAAAACATCATCTAACATATGGTCTGTTGACTTCCTCATCTCCCATTTTCTCTTCAACCCACACCTAGTTTCTAGTTTCAAAGTACTGTTTACCATTATATGTTTATTCCTGTCTCATTTCAGAACACTGGAGCAGGAAGGTACTAAGTCCCTGATTCTTTGCGGCTTTTCCAAATTACCATGTTAGGATCAAAAACCAGCTGGACTGTGATATGATCTGTGAAACATGCATTACTGCTTACGTAAACTGGCTTCAACTTCTGTTTTATATGCAGTTCATCAGGTGAATAGCTCTGTACACAATAACATGCACATTTTCTCAGTACAACCCAGGGTAGAAAATGGGTCCCTGAAACAGCTTTATCACTGTTGTGTTCTTCCCTGGCTTCTTACCCAGCCCCACATGCAGCATGTTTCATTTGCATCACGATCGAGTGTCTTTCTTGGTAGGGAAATGGGGTTCTTTTCACTCTATGGAATACAGACTTAGTCAGGAGATAATCAGAGAGATGCCTCCAAACAGCTTTCTTTGTTTTTTTCTTTCTTTTTTGGCTGTGCCACTCATCAAGTGGGATCTTAGTTCCCCAACCAAGGATCAAACCCACACTCGTTGCATTGGAAGCGTGAAGTCTTAAACACTGGACCACCAGGGAAGTCCCTCCACTCAAGCTGTCTGAAGATCATAACTCTGGAAGCCCTTCTACAGACAGTGCATACTCAAACCCAGGCCGTCCTGGCACTCATGGGAGGCTGTTGTATATATCTACAGCCTAGGAAAACAGAATCAGAGACAGAGACCCATGAGTTTCCCACTTTATTTAACTAAATCTCATGTGGAAGCCTGATATAGAAAACAAGTTAATGAGGGAACTATTTTGGTGGACTTGAGAACCACATGACCTCCCCATTGGGCCCCAAGGACCTCCATGGAATTCTAGGAGCCCATGGAATTCACAGAGTTCACGGGTAACCAATAATCTTGTGAAATTCCACTTGTTTGAAGCAAAACAAAATGAGGCCCAGCAAGAAGTAATCTATGCAAGATCATGGGGCTCCTGATGGGTAGACCTGGGAACAGAATTTACTCTTCAATTCACATGATAAAGGAATATCAGTCTTGGCCAACAGTAGGTCCCTGGTTACCACGTTTATAATCTCTCTTTGCCTCATCTTCACCTAGTCAGATTCTCAGACTTTTGTTTGCTGTGGAATCAGTTTCTCCTTTGGCTGTCTTCTGGATCATAAATCACTGGTTTGAACTGTCTGCTTCTGAATTACAATCTAAATGAGACTTGCAGCTTTCCTATGGCTAGGTCCCATTTTCCTATGCTAAATTCCTGACAACCAATGAGTCTTAAGAGCTATCTATCTTTTGACAGGTAATATTTTTCTGATTAAAAAGAGACTCTGTTACTTTTTCATAATAATTATTTTAGTTGCCGTTATCCCAACTCGCCCCTCCTTTTAGGCATAGGTTTGCCCTCAAAGTAGGCGGAGTGTCAACAAACCATCAATAAACCTTGCTGTTCCATAGAAGCTTATGGAAAAAGAAGGGAATGCTCCAGCTCTTCCTGAAATACATTCAAAACAATATTGACAGAGTGCTAGCAAAGTACGCTTGCTTCTCTGGCACTCAGAAAGTTTATATTTGACTTTAATTCCATCAAACCCAGACATTCCAGTCCACAACACAGGTTCCAGTGGTTGGAGGGAGCTCAAAGCACTTTGGCCCTAAGTTGCTGCTTTTTAGTGCTAGAGATTCTATTCTGCTTAATTCTCTTCTCTAGGCATACAAGCTAACCACAATTTCCCTAGTTCTACAGTAAAAAAGAAGAAACTAACACTTGTGCAGTGTTTCAAGTGTGGGGATGGGGGAGTAGGGAGCCTCTTCCTGTAGACAACAGGTCTCAATTGATACTTCTTCCCACCCTTCTCTCTGACCATACAGGTTATACACTCCTAATTATTAGCAGTCAGACTGACGGCTTTATTATCATCAATACATGTGATGTACACAACAGCTATCAGGTGGTAATGACAGACTCCATTTGCAGCAGAAGCAAAATTGAAAAAGAAAATGGCATAGCAAGGAGGTATGTGCTGAACTAATGTCATTTCTTTTTTGATAGCGTTGCTGGAAACAGTAAATCAAAGAATGCCAGAATGTGCCAGGATTTTGACAAAGTGATTCATGATGTCCTTTTTAGATGAAAAGGAGAAATGTGGCCAGAATGAGAGCATGCTCTTTTTTGGTTGAACAACCAGGCTCAAAGAGGGCTGATGAAGAATGTTTTTTTCAGTTTAGACAGGGTTCTACAAAGGGCTAGCCACAGAGCTTTGTATTGATATTTGTTCTAGTCCTTGGTGTAGAAACCTGACCTTATCAGTTCTTGAAGCTTCACAGGGATTCCAATGTACAACCAAGGAGGAGAACCACTGGTATAAGATAGGTGGGTCCCATACTCTCTTAAACACTGTTTTTAGCCTTCAGATATCTCTTCTTGATACTGATAATTGTCTTCCAAAGATCCAGTGTTTGATATGTTAAAGCAAGGGTAGAAAGAGAACACTTAAAGTTCATCTCAACTAGGATAAAGGTCTGGAAAGTTACACAGAAAAGGGGCTCCACCCACAGGGTCCAGTAGGATCCTCCACTGGATATCACTGAGACATTTCACAAACACCAAAATCCCTCAAAACCCATTGACAAGAACAGCCCCATTATGTGGAATGCCAAGTTAATAAAGAGGCACTCTCTTAGTGCTGAGGAAAACAACAACAACAACAACAAACCAAAGATTTGTTTTATGGAAATGATTGTGCCTCCTTATTTAGAATCAGGTCATTATAATCATAGGTTTATAAAAAGATATCTTCAACCGAACACACAAGTTGGGGAGAGGAGCAGTATACCAACGTTTGATTTGCATATCCACAGAGAAAGTTTGAATTTGACTTCAGTCACTTTGGTGGACAGAAAAAACAAGGCACTTTATTATTGGAGGCTGTACCAAAAATGGCTGTGGGTCACAGAACAACACATTCAAGGCCAATTACATTGAGTGCACAGACTTCAGGCAGTGAGGAACTTGTCTCCTCTCTGTCTCTGAAAGAGTACCAACCTTATAACATTGGCACAGTTAACAACTCTTTAACCTTTAAAAGGCATTTTATGAGCAAATTAGGTCAATTAGTACAGAGCAATTTACTTAAAAAAAAATCCCAACTACTTTAAAACTAGGGGGGGAACATAGCTAATTCCTTGCATCAGTGATATGTTAACAGGCAATATTCCAAGAAGGCTTGCTCAGTTCCACCTGACACAACAGACACACACACACACACACACACAAAAGCCACAGCAAAATGCCAACAGCCTTCGAATGTATAGTCCCAGATTCCAACTTTAACCTCTGCTGCTCAGTGTAACCTGTTCACGGTAATTTATACTGAACCATGTAGGACCTTCCACTCTTCAAGGGGATGCTACTGTGGAAGGGAAGTGCTTGGGGGGAGTGGGGAATCCAATCTCCCTTCATGAATGGGTAAAAAGTATTCTAGGCATCTGTTCTGTTTCCTTTCTCACTTTTCTATTGATATATAAATCTCTTTCTCCCTCTCCTTACAATGAGCTAGACACTGTGCTAGGTGTTTACATGCTTGATTTCATTTAGATTTCATACTAACTCTGCAAGAGAGATATTGTCCCCAATTACACACAGGAAACAGGGCTTATAGAGGTTCTGGGTCATCTGCTGAAGGTCACAGAGCTGGCAGGTTGTGGAACCAGGACTTATCCAAATCTGCCTGACTCCATAGGCCAAATGTTTTTCATATTAACATGTTAGACTTCACTCTACCACTCTGTCTCACTTCCACTTCCTTCCTTTTGTTCATCTTCAAAGCCTAAAGTGGTAGACGGGTGGTAGTCTCGGAAGGATGTTAAAGAAAGAAGGGCTAAGCCAGTTCTGCCATTTTCTATTTCTCCACACGCCCTGGTCACCAGAATTCAAGAAAACACAGGCTTCCAACAAGGTCATGGTATGTGTTTTTCTGTCCAACCTCTCCAGTGTTTCAGTGACTATATTTTTCAAATCCCAAATAAGGGCATATAGCCAGGGATACTGGATTTTATTTAAGAGAACAGGAGGACAACATATTCAAAATCAAAACTTAAAAAGTCCTTGTGGCGCCTGGCAAACAGATAGAGGGCTGCCTCCATACGGACTTGATTGAGTCACTGGAGGTTGATCACACACGGAGAATAATGAGCATAGTTACAGTAAATCCTTATCAGTGGAATTCAACAGGGTGGTCTTCCTGACGAATCTTTTTGTTATAGCCATAATGTAGGCTTCCTGAACCTGTGCTTGTTAATCTACAAGTACTTGTTTAGATACAAGGCTTCGGATCCTAAGAGACAAGCTGTTAATTATTAGCCCTAATCCCAGGCTAGAAGATGCCCATAAAGATTACAACTTGTTTCCTTTTTTCTAACAATTAACAGCCTTGCTGAAGAGTGATCAATTGTACTTGGGGAACTGAAGAAGGTAATAAATGCATTACTGAGGCCAACTGCTTTACAGAGCCATTTATTTAATCCTTAAATTTTGCAAGCTGTAAATTACTCATTAGAAGGCAGAAAGCAAAATAGCCATAATCTGTTTAGTGCCTCCAAACTCTGAAGATTTAGAGGAGGAAATCCATGGAAACAAGAGGCCTGGTGTGTTCTTTCACTGCTACTTCTTAAAGGGCAAAGGTGGTTAGACAATAAGGACAAGCCCATGTAATTATCCATAGGTCAGGGGTGGGTTTGATTAAGTTCATGGAGGACTGACCCACAAACAGTGGGAAAATGCCCCTCTTTTTCCACTCAGCCCTGCAGGCAGCTAATCACGGTGCACGTCTCACTTCCAGATTGTTTCATGAGCCCAGAGCAATAGCCCATAGCATTCATTAGGGCATTCACTCCTATCTGTTATTTTATAATCAGTGCTAGGTCTAAGACAAGAGGCCAACTAGCAGAGAAGAATTAGGAAGGGGCAAAGGGGAGGCTGTCCCCCTCTCCATTCACAGGGAATGCAGCTCCCAATTAGAAACTGCTCCATTTCAAAATAACTAGATAATTAGTCTGTAAGTTTCTTTACATGTACAGAAAGCCACATATATTTGGCTTTCATATGGATTTTATAAGCTGAACGTGTGACCACTTAACCATGTACAGGAAATGATTTTTATATACTAATGGTAAAATTCAATTTTAGACTCTTAGTGGTAAGGAAGCCAACAATATGCAAGATGCCTTTGGCACTGGCACTCTGCATAGAATTTGAGACTAGAATTCGAATTGGTACATGTTTCCTTTTCTTAATAGTGTGATGCCCTTTATATGTATAACACAGCTTCTGACTTACCTTTAGATTTTATTCAACAAAACAGCTCCTGGCTCACTTCTGCACTGAGCAACCATTTCTTTCATGTTCCTTTGCCTTTCTCTGAATGGGCGTTAGGCTCCAAAATGGAGCTTTTCTCCTCATAGAAGTAACCAGACCACATAAGGATCTAACCTCTGATTCTGCAGTAGCAAACTGAGTTACCCAACACAATTTCCATTCATTTTTAACTTGACAGTCTAATTAAGTTTGTGATTTTGCCAGGCTGGTACTGTGTCTATCTTGTGTTCCATTCAATACCCACCAAGCTGCTGTGGCTCAATAAATCATTACTGATAATGAAAATCTAATTTAAAAAATTTCAGCTGTTCTGGAAATGCATTTATTTACTTTGCTAAAAGTAAGTGGCATGTGATAAAAATACTGTTTTCTTCCCATATCTTGCTTTTAAAAAAGGCTATATATTTTTTGACAGCAGAAAATTATGCTACAGAATTTTAAAGACCCCTGACATTAGAAATAGCATTATCAAAGCATTTGAAAAAGCTGTTGAGACATCTTAAGAGAAACATAAAATAAATAACTCACAGTAATTTTGAAAATTACAATTTGGAGCTTCTATGTCACTTGTTCCATCAAAGAGCCCATTCTGGCCACTTTTAGTGGAGACAGAAATGACATTTGGCTTTTTTCCATTCCCTGGGGATAAAGGACTTGAGTTTTCTTTTTACTTACCCTGAGTGGATTTTCGTTAAGGTAAGGGGGTTCGCCTTCTACCATTTCAATCGCCATAATTCCCAGAGACCAGATATCAACTTTCGGACCATAAGCTTTTCGAGTCACTACCTCAGGTGCCATCCAATAGGGAGTTCCCACCATCGTGCTTCGTTTACTTTGCTCAGGGGTGATCTGGGCACAGAACCCAAAATCAGCTGCAGAGAACAAAAGTCAGTTAAAATCAGCTCAACTTATTTTTCTTTTATGAGAGGTCACTTTCCGATACGACCATACCTTCCTTTAGACACTGAGCTTCTGCAACTGCCTCACTCATATCCTTTTGTTATCCGATCTCTCAGCTGCTCCAGATTTTAAACTAGTCTGAAGTAACTGAGTGATATCATTTTTACTAGACCTCAATCCTGGTTCCCTCCTCATACTGTTCCCTCTAACTTATAGAATCTTTTTCTTTTCTTTCTTTTTCTTTTTTTTTTTTTTTTGATTTTTAATATTAAGATTTTATTATGTTTTAGTATTATTTTTGACTATTATAGTATAATTATGTATTACAGCTTAGGTATTTGTCATCCAGCAGATAGAAACTACTTAGATATTCTTAACTATTAACCCTCCCCAAATCTGGTCACAATCTACAGGAATACAATGTGAAAAAAATGCTTCACCTCAAACTGGCCTCTAAATGCCTTCAAACCCTCACTCTCAAGAGCCCTTTTCTTCTCAAGATAGTTGCTGCTGCTGCTGCTGCTGCTAAGTCGCTTCAGTCGTGTCCAACCCTGTGTGACCCCTGAGATGGCAGCCCACCAGGCTCCCCCATCCCTGGGATTCTCCAGGCAAGAACACTGGAGTGGGTTGCCATTTCCTTCTCCAATGCATGAAAGTGAAAAGTGAAAGTGAAGTTGCTCAGTCGTGTCGGACTCTGAGTGACCCCATAGACTGCAGCCTACCAGGCTCTTCCGTCCATGGGATTTTCCAGGCAAGAGTACTGGAGTGGGGTGCCATTGCTTTCTCCGAGATAGACAGTAAAAGAGCATAAATCCCCTGACACTCTCTCACATGCCATCTGAACCATAATACCTACTCAGTTTGACAGAGCCATCCATCCCAAGGAGAATATTGTCACTCTTTATGTCTCTGTGGATCACTTGGTTTGAGTGCAAGAAATCCAAAGCTTGGAGGCACTATTGTATCAGGAAGAAAAAAGTTCTAGTTATATCACAAATTTTTTTAAAATGTGTTTCATTTCTAGATAAATTTTGGGCAAAGGTACACGCTTAAGTTGTCAGGTGAAATAAATTAAATGTTTCAAAGCCATTTTGAAATCATGTTACCATTTACATCAGTGATGCAACTTAGCATTATACATATGAAAGCTCCTGAATCAGACTTGGCCACAAAGAGTGATGGTGTGGTAAGTAGCACTACATTGTTAATACAGTTGATTGAACCAATTACTATAATCATATTTGGATCTGCTTGTCTGGAGGATATGGATTCGGCTTGATCTGTTACAGATATAGTAAGCATCTGCATCTGGGATATGATTAGATTCAGAAGGTCTGGCGTGGGACCTAGAAATCTGCATTTAAAACAAGTGCCCCAGCTAGTTCTGATAAACAGATAGCTAGCTTCAGGAACCACTTCTAGGCTCTGAAGTAACTATAGGTACTAGTTTGGAGATGGCTTTGTGTTGTAATACTAAAAGATGGAACCACAGGCTAAAGGCTGAAGAATCCCCTGAATATTTTAAGTTTGATTTATTGTATGAATAGAAAATATATGAATTTGGTGGATATGTGTACATATTTGGGGAGGAAGAAATGGGAATGAGAGGACAGCAGAAGGAGGAAATTTAAGTGAATAATTTAAAATAAAAAACAATGAAAGGCTAGCTGACATTATTTGGCTTGGTTTTACTATCATTGATTTTCAAGTTTCAGTGGGTCAGAGTTCCTACTTGTGTCTATAGAAAACTTCAATGAATAGAGGGTAGAGGGTAATGCTCAAGATAAGACTCCAATGAGGAGTGGTTTTTTTTAAATACTGAGAAAATTAATATAACAAAATATCCTTAGTTTAGTTTGAAACTGGGGATATGTCACTGTTATTAGAAAACAGGCAGACACTCAGACCCACTGGAGGGGTCTGAGAGAGTTTCAAGATTGTACTGTGAAAGCAACTAGTTTCTGGACTGAGGGAGGACCTCGTATAAACTGCCTTCCAGAAAATGATGGGGTTATAATGTGATCTGTATATGTACACGGCTTATATTGCATAGACAAAGCAAAATAACTATCATATAAAAATTCCCCCCAACCAGGAAGAAGTTCCATGTCAACATTACTGCCTTCCATATTCACCAAGACTCCACTAGGCAGGCTTAGATATTGTACCCTGTGAATGGTATAATAGAATTCAGAAAGATTCATCACAAAGCAACTAAAATAAACAAGGAGCTGGGGAGAGAGGGTTAGGATTTAAATTGTTAGGATCTTCAATTGTTTTTTTAGTATAAAAGATGTGCTATTGATATTCTGATGTTATAAACATTCTAAATAATCAAAGATAAAAAAAAAAAACCTGCCAATGTGGGTGTTCTCATCAGCCAAAAATGTTCTATTTTCTTACCTCTCTGCAGACAGCTGCTATCTGTCCTTCATCCATACAGGTCTCTGTGACCACATCAGTCAAAGAGCCACCAGCCAAGTATTCCATGACTACCCACAGTTCATCACCCACTAAGTAGCTACAACAAGAGAGGAAAAAGACATTGACTCAGGCCTAAGGAAGTGGAGACCCTTCTATATTTCCATTAAGAAGGCAATGTGCAATCAGTCTCTGTCTGCATTTGGTCATGTTATCTAACAAGAGGAAAATATCAGTTATGCTTATGAGACACTTCCTTTATCTTAGAAGAGAATATGCATGGAAATTAAAGGATCATGAGATGAAAGTGCACCATGGAAGGAAGGAAAAGAGCAAGGAAGCCTTTGGTGACTGACTACTGTCAGTCATTCCACTGTAAAAAGCTAATTTTAATTAACAGGATTGGTGAATAGCCCTTTTGGATCATTCAAGCCATAGTGTTGACATCTTGGACTGAACTGCCCATGACACAATTTTATAGGATAATGTAAAAAGATTCAAATTGGCAATGGATTTACTGCACTGAAGTCTCAGTTCTGATAGAAGTCGGTTATCACATGCCCATTATCTTTAAGTAGGTATTGAGGAGCACAGCCTACATGATCAAATACAGGAAGGCAGGTCACAAGAGCAAATTCAAACCCCTGGGATCATCTGAAGGCATTTTAACAGAATGATCAGGTCTGTCTTTCCCCCTTGTAGCAAGAGAGAGGCATTACAATGAATGGAATAATCCCAACAATCCTATCCTGCTCCCAGCTTGACATCAGTATGAAGCAAGACTTTCTATCCAGTGGTGTTCAAACTGCAGTGCCCATAAGATACACTCAGAAAGTTTGTTCAAAAGGAAAATTCTCATTAAAACTCTCATTTCAGAAAAATGAAATACCTCATTAGTTACAGAGAACCACCAAGAAATCTGCATTTTTTTACAAATGCAGTTTTTACAAAATTACAAAAGCAGAATAAAGTCACTCTGCCGCAGTTGCCTCCTAAATGACACTTTTTTTTGGCCCCTCTTTTGCCTCTTTTCTGTACCACTGGTCTACCTGGTACAAAACACAGAAAGTGAGATCTTAAGCTCGTTGAGGTCGTGGACTTGGTCTTATTTCCTTTGTATCAACCCAGAGTACACAGCACAGTGGTGCCAAACAAAAACATCAAAATTGAATGAGACAGATGTTAAATCACAAGTAAAGAGTTAGTGCTGTTTTTAAACACCTATTAATAACCCACTGCTACCACGACTGACGAAAGAGACATTAATTATCTAGTCTAGGAAAAAGGTTTGAGATTAAAGTCTCAATTCCCTAGACCTCACTGTCAGTTCATCACAAAGCACCCATTAAAGCAGGGCCATTGTAGTCTGTCTTCTTTACTTAGATAGCCAGACACTGCACGGGCTCCAAACAAACACTTGATTAAATGTTTAAAACACCACAGCTCTCTACTATATGGGATAGTCTGTTTCGTGGCAATACAGAACCACAGTCTTCAAAATAAAATTACACAAACTGCTCGTGTTTAGAAGCAACACCATAAAATGTGTCTTCAAATGTTTAATGGGTGGACAAAGATAAGTGGGTACAAGTTTAGCAATATATTTGATACTGTTTTGTAGCATTTGAAAGATATTTGCAGAACGGATGCTAAATGAATAGATCCTAAATAATTGGCCATGAAAATTATATCCCATAAAGAAAACAAGTATATGATGAAACAAAACTTACCTATCTAAATAATTAACAATATTGGGGTTCTTATTTTCCCTCATGACCAGAATTTCATTAATAATTAATTCCTTTTTGGGCTGCTGTTGGAGGTTCATCTGCTTTATGGCCACCTGAATCATGATTAAAAGATAAGAATGAATTACCATCATTAGACTAAACACAAGCATCCATATTTTTCAGCAACAGAGTCAGACATACAAATTCTTTACCTTACTAGGATTTTTCTTAATGCCACAAACCCATGCTCCTTTTCTTTTGCCAATCATGAATTCATCATTCATAGCAGATATTTTGGACATCAATGAAGGAAACTTGTTTCAACCCAGTGGTACCCATTTTGTCAGGCACAAATGCCATCAAAGAAGAATTCTGATCAATACGAATAAAGGAAAGTAAAAGCTAGAAATGAATGTTAATGCTTACCTCTTGTCCTGTGGCAATGTCCAGCGCTGTATAAACAGTACCTGAGGCCCTGTGAAGGCAAAAATCATCAAATGAACAAGCAATCGAAGTGTTATCAGTATATTTTATTTGGAATAATATGTAACTATTTTCAGGAGAGGGAAATCAGAAAACTCAAGATTAAAGGATGAAGTACAAAAGGAACAATCATTTTGTATAGTAACTGCTTCCCAAACTATCATCAAGTATCTCTATTGGTGGGTCAGAAACTCTAATCAGATGTTATGTGTGCCATGGAACTAGGCAGTCATGAACTGAGCAAAATGGCCTTGTTCCTTCTAGGAAACTCCTGGAATATTTTGAATACTCCTTGGACGCTGCAAGGAGATCCAACCAGTCCATTCTGAAGGAGATCAGCCCTGGGATTTCTTTGGAAGGAATGATGCTAAAGCTGAAACTCCAGTACTTTGGCTACCTCATGCGAAGAGTTGACTCATTGGAAAAGACTCTGATGCTGGGAGGGATTGGGGGCAGGAGGAGAAGGGGATGACAGAGGATGAGATGGCTGGATGGCATCACTGACTCAATGGACGTGAGTCTGAGTGAACTCTGGGAGTTGGTGATGGACAGGGAGGCCTGGCGTGCTGCAATTCATGGGGTCACAAAGAGTCGGACATGACTGAGCGACTGAACTGAACTGAACGGAACTGGACGTTGCATAACCAATACTGCAGTCTTCGATTGAATACTTTAGGAAAGATTATATCATCTTTTGCTTCAGTTCAGTTTAGTCACTCAGTCGTGTCTGGCTCTTTGTGACCCCATGAATTGCAGCACGCCAGGCCTCCCTGTCCATCACCAACTCCCGGAGTTCACCCAAACTCATCTACATGGAGTTGGTGATGCCATCCAGCCATCTCATCCTCTGTCGTCCCCTTCTCCTCCTGCCCCCAATCCCTCCCAGCATCAGGGTTTTGTCTTTTGCTTAGACAACTGTAAATTAATCTTGGCTTTTAACAAATGGACAGACTGGCTTTTTCATATATTTCTAATTCTTAAGAATATCTTCATCTAACAAATCAATCATTCCCAGCACTGTAATTACCTATATTGTCAATATACAGAGGAATAACAATGTGGCTTTACTCTTAAGCCTTTTTTTCTTTTTGTTAAACTTCTCAATAGCTTCTACTCTTAGGTTTCACTCCAGCCCACTATCTTTTAAAGTCTATCATTCCTTAAGTCTTGGTAGTACTTATGCTTCTATTCTAACTTCTGTTATAGGGTGACCTTGCTTTGAAAATAGAAATTGTCTAGTAAAGCTGTATGCAAGGGAACTTTCTGTGAAACACACATGCATTCTGAACCACCTCCCTACTGCCATCCCCAGGAAAAAAGAAAAGCTTAGTTAATTTCATTGACATGTCTGTGGTGAATAAAGGAATGAGGATAGAGGTCCGTTTCTGTGATTCAGCAGGCACTATAATGCTGCAATTTTATGCATTAAACTCTCTGGTAACTGCTGTTTCTCCTCTGCTTTCTGGTTATCTCCCTGGCTGTTTTGGTTTCTGACTCTAGGAGTTCTTTCCTTATGTTATCTATTTCCTTGTTTTCCTCTCCCTTCTTCTCCCTGGATCAGCCAAATTACTTCTAACAGGCATAGGAAGTTTACATTACCTATTCCTAGGGAATAAAATACGTAGTGTAGTAGAAGGAATATTTGCTAACAGAGATCTGAGTTTTACTATCTGCCCTAACAACAAACTATACGATCTTAGGCTAGTCATTTCCCCTTTCTGAATTTGTCTCCTTACTCAGCAAATGGTGATCACAATAACAGTAGATGTATAATATATTGAGCATGTCTACACTAAGAATTTGATATAAATTATCTTGTGCAATCCTTATCATGTTTCTGTAAGGCAAGTGCTTTTACCCCCATGTTACAGATGAAAAGCCTGAGGCTGGGAGAGGTTAAGTAACCTGCCCAAGGTTATACAGTTTACACTCCAAGGCCATCTGACTCCCTGACCTATAAAATGCAGGAAAGGGGCTATCTCATTAAAGGTTCTTTTATTCCATGATCTGCAGCAGCAGCAGAATCCAAAGACTCTACTGCCCTCCTCACTCAGTGAGGGTATTTAAATAGCCATTGGAATGAGACTGAAAAAGCACACTTGACTAATAGATTCTACCTAAATTTGGTTATTTCAGACATTCCTTAGGATCAAGGGTTTTATTAAATCTGTCTCAATTTCATGTTTGAGTCACTGGGTGCAGAGCAGATAGTTGGTGCTCAAGAAGTATTTGTTCAATGAACAAATTAATAAGTCTTTTCAAGCAAACATGTAATTGCAATAAAACCGTTCCTTTCTGTGAAGGAAACATTTCTTCTATTTAAATCTTTGGAAAACACTTCTTTGTTGGAATCAGCTATCAGACATTCCCAATTTCAGGGGCCAGTTTGTGATTTGTCCTTCTGAACTCAGAATTTTCTGGGTTCAAAGGAATAGATCATCTCAACCTGGTGTGTATTTCAGCTGCATAAGGCCCGAGCAATTACTTAAATCTATTTGCAGACTGATTCAAACATTCCTTTACTTGGTTTATTCCTATATCCTTAGGCAACTTGCACAGCTCCTTTAGAGGCAAAAAAAAGTGATGACGTCTGCAAAATGAGCATCTATCTCATAGAGCTACAGAGAATAGAATGGCACAATCTATAAAAGCATTTAGCTCTGTGCCCAGATCAGAGGTGACACTGAATTGGTAACTGCTATGCTTTTATTTCTACTTTATATTGGAGTATAGTTGATTTACAATGTTGTGTTAGTTTCAGGTGTGCAGCAAAGTGAATCAGTTATACATACACAAATATCTACTCTTTTTCAGATTCTTTCCCCATATAGGTTATTACAGAATACTGAGTAGAGTTCCCTGAGTTGGGTCCTTGTTGATTATCTCTTTTTATATACAGTACTGTGTATATGTTAATTCCAAACTCCAAAAGGTGGGGGATGGTAGCTGTTATTATTATCATTTATTGCTGCTATTGCTGTTATTGGTTTTATTCACTGAGTCATTACTTAGACCTTCCCGATCTCCCAGCCAAAGCATCCTTGCTAGTGTCTGCCCCTAAATTCAGAAAGGACAAAGGTGACCTATTTGAACACTTTTTAGAGCTTTCTCATCTGTGTTTTTCTCCCTTAGGAAAGTGGTTTTGCCTTTTTCCTTAAGTTTGGAACGTCTGTAAAACGAAGCCTCATGGATAAGCCCTCAATATAAAATGGGAAGGTTAAACTATAAATGGGAGGGTTAAACTGCTCATGTTAAACTAAGGGAGGCTATGTGACACAGGGGCCTGAACCCAGTGCTCTGTGACAACCTAGAGGGGTGGGATCGGGAGGGGGGTGGGAGGGGGGCTCAGGAGGGAAGGGCCGTATGTATGGCTGATTCATGTTGATGTATGGCAGGAACCAACACAATATTGTAAAGCAATTATCCTCCAATAAAAAGCTATGGAGAGAGGCCACAAATTCTTGTCCAAGTAGCCTTCCCCTATTCACCGCTCTGCCCTCACCCCCAAGTCCATTTCCACTATCCTAGGAGCTAAAATTGCGATTGATTTAGAATACAAGGGAGATTAGTCATTAGCATCTCCCAGAGCTTTATCATTCAAATCCTTGACCTTTGTATTCCCTACCTCCCTCAGCATTTCACTGTCTTAAAATTGTTAAGACCTACAAGACTTTTTAGAACTAACACCCAAAGAAGATGTCCTTTTCATTATAGGGGACTGGAGTGCAAAAGTAGGAAGTCAAGAAACACCTGGAGTAACAGGCAAATTTGGCCTTGGAATATGGAATGAAGCAGGGCAAAGACTAATAGGGTTTTGCCTAGAAAATGCACTGGTCATAGCAAACACCCCCTTCCAACAACACAAGAGAAGACTCTACACATGGACATCACAAGATGGTCAACACCGAAATCAGATTGATTATATTCTTTGCAGCCAAAGATGGAGAAACTCTATACAGTCAACAAAAACAAGACCAGGAGCTGACTGTGGCTCAGATCATGAACTCCTTATTACCAAATTCAGACTGAAATTGAAGAAAGTAGGGAAAACCACTAGACCATTCAGGTATGACCTAAATCAAATCCCTTATGATTATACAGTGGAAGTGAGAAATAGATTTAAGGGCCTAGATCTGATAGATAGAGTGCCTGACGAACTATGGAATGAGGTTCATGACACTGTACAGGAGACAGGGATCAAGACCATCCGCATGGAAAAGAAATGCAAAAAAGCAAAATGGCTGTCTGGGGAGGCCTTACAAATAGCTGTGAAAAGAAGAGAAGTGACAAGAAAAGGAGAAAAGGAAAGATATAAGCATCTGAATGCAGAGTTCCAAAGAATAGCAAGAAGAGATGAGAAAGCCTTCTTCAGCAATCAATGCAAAGAAATAGAGGAAAACAACAGAATGGGAAAGACTAGAGATCTCTTCAAGAAAATTAGAGATACCAAGAGAACATTTCATGCAAAGATGGGCTCCTTAAAGGACAGAAATGGTATGGACCTAACAGAAGCAGAAGATATTAAGAAGAGATGGCAAGAATACACAGAAGAACTGTGCAAAAACGATCTTCACGACCAAGATAATCACGATGGTGTGATCACTCATCTAGAGCCAGACATCCTGGAATGTGAAGTCAAGTGGGCCTTAGAAAGCATCACTATGAACAAAGCTAGTAGAGGTGATGGAATTCCAGTTGAGCTATTTCAAATCCTGAAAGATTATGCTGTGAAAGTGCTGCACTCAATATGCCAGCAAATTTGGAAAACTCAGCAGTGGCCACAGGACTGGAAAAGGTCAGTTTTCCTTCCAATCCCAAAGAAAGGCAATGCTAAAGAATGCTCAAACTACAGCACAATTGCACTCATCTCACATGCTAGTAAAGTAATGCTCAAAATTCTCCAAGCCAGGCTTCAGCAATACATGAACCGTGAACTTCCTGATGTTCAAGCTGGTTTTAGAAAAGGCAGAGGAACCAGAGATCAAATTGCCAACATCCGCTGGATCATGGAAAAAGCAAGAGAGTTCCAGAAAAACATTTATTTCTGCTTTATTGACTATGCCAAAGCCTTTGACTGTGTGGATCACAATAAAATGTGGACAATTCTGAAAGAGATGGGAATACCAGACCACCTGACCTGCCTCTTGAGAAATTTGTATGCAGGTCAGGAAGCAACAGTTAGAACTGGACATGGCACAACAGACTGGTTCCAAATAGGAAAAGGAGTACGTCAAGGCTGTATATTATCACCCTGCTTATTTAACTTATATGCAGAGTACATCATGAGAAATGCTGGACTGGAAGAAACACAAGCTGGAATCAAGATTGCCAGGAGAAATATCAATAACCTCAGATATGCAGATAACACCACCCTTATGGCAGAAAGTGAAGAGGAACTAAAAAGCCTCTTGATGAAAGTGAAAGTGGAGAGTGAAAAAGCGGACTTAAAGCTCAACATTCAGAAAACGAAGATCATGGCATCCAGTCCCACCACTTCATGGGAAATAGATGGGGAAACAGTGTCAGACTTTATTTTTTTGGGCTCCAAAATCACTGCAGATGATGACTGCAGCCATGAAATTAAAAGACGCTTACTCCTTGGAAGGAAAGTTATGACCAACCTAGATAGCATATTCAAAAGCAGAGACATTACTTTGCCAACAAAGGTCCATCTGGTCAAGGCTATGGTTTTTCCTGTGGTCATGTATGGATGTGAGAGTTGGACTGTGAAGAAGGCTGAGCGCTGAAGAATTGATGCTTTTGAACTGTGGTGTTGGAGAAGACTCTTGAGAGTCCCTTGGACTGCAAGGAGATCCAACCAGTCCATTCTGAAGGAGATCAGCCCTGGGATTTCTTTGGAGGGAATGATGCTGAAGCTGAAACTCCAGTACTTTGGCCACCTCATGCGAAGAGTTGACTCATTGGAAAAGACTCTGATGCTGGGAGGGATTGGGGGCAGGAGGAGAAGGGGACGACAGAGGATGAGATGGCTGGATGGCATCACTGACTCGATGGATGTGAGTCTGAGCGAACTCCGGGAGTTGGTGATGGACAGGGAGGCCTGGCGTGCTGTGAATCATGGGGTCACAAAGAGTCGGACACGACTGAGCGACTGAACTGAACTGAAGTGAACTGAAAATTGTTAAGAGTACTAACCCTGCAAGCCCAATAGCCAGGGTTTTATGGTATTCTGTGATATAGCATTGCCACAAATCCCTACTGCACAGAAGTTTAAAGACCCTGAAACTCTAGAACATAATTTATTAACTCAAAGATGAGCTTTTCCCTCTTTTCCCCTCCTCCCACCTTATTGCATATATGCCACTCTCTGGGGGCAGCCATTTTTTCCTTCCCTCCAACTCTGTTCCCAGTCTTAAAATGGGGTTAGCCTCCTCTACCCAACTTCTCACCTCTCTAGGCCCACACCAAACATGTTGTTAGGCATTCAGAATTCATTGCTCTCACCAATAAGTTATTGATTGGCCCAACATTCAACCTTTGTAGAATTCTCAACACAAATGCACAAACTCAGGTAATAATCTAAAGATAAAGATTGGTGCCCTGTCTCCAGCTACATTTCAGCACTCCTAGTACTTCTCCACCCTTCAGTTCTGATGCCTTTCCATATTTCGGCAACTTAAGATTCAACTGTTAAATGTGAATCTCTCTTTTTCTCTTATTCACCTACTAGAGCACTGTCTCTGTTCACTGATGGGTTAAGGACAGTAGGCCTCATCTCCATCAATTCAAACCTTCTGGGGTTCAAATCCTCCACACAATTCCTAGTTGTGTGATACTGGGTAAATCATGTAATCAGTCTTTGTGGCTCAGGATTAAAGGAAGATTAAATGTGCACAGTGTTTAAAACCAGTTCTGGCATATAGTATTAATAATTGCCCAATAAATAACAACATCAGTAATAATGATAATCATTATTTGGTTGATTGCTGTGTTGGAGAAGACTCTTGAGAGTCCCTTGGACTGCAAGGAGATCCAACCAGTCCATTCTGAAGGAGATCGGCCCTGGGATTTCTTTGGAAGGAATGATGCTAAAGCTGAAACTCCAGTACTTTGGCCACCTCATGCGAAGAGTTGACTCATTGGAAAAGACTCTGATGCTGGGAAGGATTGGGGGCAGGAGGAGAAGGGGACGACAGAGGATGAGATGGCTGGATGGCATCGCTGACTTGATGGACGTGAGTCTGAGTGAACTCCGGGAGTTGGTGATGGACAGGGAGGCCTGGCGTGCTGTGATTCATGGGGTCGCAAAGAGTCGGACACGACTGAGCGACTGATGTGATCTGATCTGATCTAATGTATTCGTTAAGTTTCAAAATTATAATCCATGGATCACTAGAAATCTTTTTAAGTATCTAGGAGTTTCCAAGATATCTTGGTGTTTCAAATTCACAAGAGAAATTTGATACTTACCTAAGATGAAGCTAATTAAAATATCATATACATTTCCTTTTAGTGAGAATTACATCAACTTGTGATTGCATGTCTCATGCTGATCAAATGCTCTAAGTAGCAGTTATATGTTTTTGGTTTTTGTTTTTGGTTCACCAAGTATGGGAAATAAGCTATAATAAATATAGTGTAATAGTTATTATTATTCACAATCTGGAGTACATAAAGACAAATAATTGAAGGAATCTTTGCTGGTAAGGTTGGGAAGTACTCTCCTTGTAATAGTTGATGCACAGTAGTGTGTAGTCACAAAGAAACAGTCTTTGTGTCAACAAGATGCCACAGTAATTCCCAAAAGACAAACTTTGCAACAGCTAGGGTATGTTGAAGTATCTCATTAGGTATCTTTATAAAATCTGTCAGTCACTTTCACAGAAAAAAAAAGTCAGTATCATGTAGCACTTTAGGAGATAATAATGGCAGAAATCAAAGTGACAAAGGTAGCAGTTAAAACTAATCCTCTGGTATATTGAGGCTGAGGTGTTAAAATGGTCAACATTGTCTGATTTTTATGGCATTTAATTACATTGATCCCTTTTATTCTCCTATTGCAGTTATACTGAAGCCAGATTGCTGTAGGGAGAACATTTGTTTATGATAGGGATTTTGTGTATTCCAAACCTTAGTCCTTCGAATGGTATAAAGAAATCATGCCTTATCAGGACCCAAGGGACTATAGAGATACTCCAGGTTAACTTCCTCACTACAGATGAGAAATCTGAAGCACAGAGAGTTTGGTGAACTATGATTCAAGAATATTAAACCAATAGATTGCTCAACCATTGGGCCTCATCAGCAATTACAGTGTAATGTGTACTGCTGGGTTCTTGGCATCACATTAGATGCTTTATCAACAGTTTCTTCCTGACCTGGTCAAGCACTTAATACTCAAATGAAAACACTGGCATCTAGCCTAAAGGGTCCAAAAAGAAACAAACAATTCACTATTTCTCCCTTTCCTCTAAAGACAAGTCAGTTTATGTACCAGTAATCTTCATCATGTTTTGATGTTTCTTGCTCAGAGCCAATGTCAACCAATGGTAGGACTTATAATTTAAATAAATTACTCTGATTTCAGCATCGAAATAGATTAGAGGCAGTAAAGAAAGGCAGGGCTAGGAAGAAGCTCTTGCTCTGGGAGAAAATGGAAAGAGAAAGAGGACTAGAGGGTTCAAGGAGAGCCTCATGGGAATAAGAGTGAGACAGAAAGAAGAATAGGGCATTATTCACATTTAAGGTTTCATAAGTATAAATCTGATGCTAATGAGATCACAGTCAAGAGTTTAATCCACATTTAGGTTGGCTATTTTTTACATTTACTTTGACTTCTACTGCTGCTGCTAGAAAAGACTGTAACATTTATTGAGCCTTACTTTCTGCCTGCTCTCTGTAAATGGATGAGCTCCCTTAATGTTCACCCTATACAACCCTATGAGATAAGTTCTATTATCTTCCTTTCACAAATGAGGAAATGGGAAATGTTAAGTAGCTTGCCTAAAGTTACAGAGGGTCAGCAGCTGAGCTAAAAAATCCATTTGTTTGATCCACAGACCATTGTCTTAACCACCATTTCATGCTCTGCTATAGATCTTTAGGATTTTTACAGTGCAAGTGTGGTACTTCCCAAAGCCCACATTTGTATCTACTATGCTAAGCTGCCTCCCTAAAATATTTCTATTGTCTCTAATTTTCTATTCACTTAGTCCATGTGCCCCATTGTGAACCATTTAACTTCTCCCTGGACACAACCAGAGATCAAATTGCCAACATCCACTGGATCATCGAAAAAGCAGGAGAGTTCCAGAAAAACATCTATTTCTGCTTTATTGACTATGCCAAAGCCTTTGACTGTGTGGATCATAATAAACTGTGGAACATTCTGAAAGAGATGGGAATACCAGACCACTTGACCTGCCTCTTGAGAAACCTGTATGCAGGTCAGGAAGCAACAGTTAGAACTGGATATGGAACAACAGACTGGTTTCAAATAGGAAAAGGAGTATGTCAAGGCTGTATATTGTAACCCTGCTTATTTAACTTATATACAGAGTACATCATGAGACACACGGGGCAGGATGAAGCACAAGCTGGAATCAAGATTGCCGGGAGAAATATCAATAACCTCAGATATGTAGATAACACCACCCTTACGGCAGAAAGGGAAGAACTAAAGAGCTACTTGATGAAAGTGAAGGAGGAGAGTGAAAAAGTTGGCTTAAAGCTCAACATTCAGAAAACTAAGATCACGGCATCCAGTCCCATCACTTCATGGCAAATAGATGGGGAAACAGTGGAAACAGTGGCTGGCTTCATTTTTTTGGGCTCCAAAATCACTGCAGATGGTGATTGCAGCCATGAAATTAAAAGACGCTTACTCCTTGGAAGGAAAGTTATGACCAACCTAGACAACATATTAAAAACCAGAGACATTTACTTTGTCAACTAAGGTCTGTCTAGTCAAGGCTATGGTTTTTCTAGTAGTCATGTATGTGAGAGTTGGACTGTAAAGAAAGCTGAGTGCTGAAGAATTGATGCTTTTGAACTGTGGTGTTGGAGAAGACTCTTGAGAGTCCCTTGGACTGCAAGGAGATCCAACTAGTCCATTCTAAAGGAGATCAGTCCTGGGTGTTCATTGGAAGGAAGGACTGATGTTGAAGCTGAAACTCCAATGCTTTGGGCACCTAATGCGAAGAGCTGACTCATTTGAAAAGACCCTGATGCTGGAAAAGATTGAAGGCAGGAGGGAAAGGGGAAGACAGAGGGTGAGATAGTTGGATGGCATCACCAACTCAATGGACATGAGTTTGGGTAAACTCCGGGAGTGGGTGATGGACAGGGAGGCCTGGCATGCTGTGGTTCATGGGGTCGCAGAGAGTCAGACACAACTGAGCAACTGAACTGAACTGAACTGGACACAATAAGTTTGATTCCTTTGGAAGAACCATAGAAGATGGTTCTTCCTGTTTCTGAATCAGTTAAGATTGGTCATGCAGCCAAGAGTTAATTGGACCTAGAATTAGTTCTTAGGACTGGACTTTATCTTCCGCTGAGTATATAAGATACACGTACTCCTTGTAGGCCTTTGTGTAGAAACTGTCTCACTATATTAATGAGTTTGATATAAAAAATATATTTTATATATATTTATATATAAATATCTATATATTTTTATAAATAGATATCATTTTATATGTTAAAATATGATATCTATATATAAAAATACATAGATATCATATTTTCAATACTCCCACATATTTACTTGTTTTGGTAAGACATAGTCTTTAAGGGGCTTCCCTGGTGGCTCAGTGGTAAATAATCCACCTGCCTATGCAGAAAAGGTGGGTTCAATCCCTGGGTCGGGAAAACTCCCTGGAGAAGGGAATGGCTACCCACTCCAGTATTCTTGCCTGGAGAATCCTGTGGACAGAGGAGCCTGGTGGGTTACAGTCCATAGGTTCACAAGAGTCAGACACGATTTACCAACTAAACAATGGCTAAACAAGAGTCCTTTAGGGCTCAGGAACAGTAACAATGTTACCATTACTGGCAATAATGCTGCCAGAAAAGAAGAGATTCAGAGTTTCTTATAATTTGCCACTCAAAAATTCATCACTAAGTTAAAAAAAAATTGTGCAAAAATCATGTTATCTCAGTACCTTTTTAAGTATACAGAATGTGGTGAAGGGCCAGGTGATATAGTCTTTAATTACTAGGATTATAAACAGGAACAGGCAATTTTTTGTTCTTTAGCTAGGGCATGACTTTCCCCAGTGTATTCATGGTCATCTAATTTTAAATAGAGTTGTAACATATTATTGGTGTGGGACCAGGGAGCTCAGTGGGTTATAGTCCAGTGATAATGAGGCCACATTTACAAGGCTTAATCCATGGAAAGGCCTGCTAACTCTCAACTATTCACTCCAACATTAAGTCTAAACAATTGTTTGCCAGTGTGCACTATTGGTTTCAAGAGGGCCTAGAGAGGAAAAAGGTAGGGGAGGCAGGTGGCTTAATACAAGCTCATTACTGTGGCTGGAAAAAAACAACTTGAAGTGCAACCTCTGCTAATGGTGGCTGATTGAGTGGCATCCTCATTCTTTACAAGGGACAGCACACAACACAATGCATTTAAGAGTATTAAGTAGAACTGTATTTGAGTGTCTCCTGTGGATGTACAGGTCAGCAGTGGACTGCCACAGGGGCAGGGGCTCTGGGTGCAGCAGACTTGGGTATGGCATAAGCCCTCTTGGAGGAGGTCGCCATTAATCCCAACATACAGCTGCCAGAACTTACACAGGACTGGGGAAATAGACACTTGGAGGGCACAAACAGAACCTTATGGGCACCAGGACCTAGAAGAAAGGAACAGTGAGTGCACAAGAGACTGACCTAGACTTGCCTGTGAGTGTCCAAGAGTCTCCGGTGGAGGTGTGGGTCGGCAGTGGCCTGCTGCAGGGTTGGGGGCACTGAGTGAGCAGTGCGTGCATGGGACCTTTTGAAGGAGGTTGCCATTATTTTTATTACTTCCACAAAAGTTTGGCCTCAGGTCAAATAATAGGGAGGGAACACAGCCCCAACCATCAACAGAAAATTGGATTAAAGATTTACTGATCATGGTCCCGCCCATCAGAACAAGACCCAGTTTCCCCCTCAGTCAGTCTCTCCCATCAGGAAGCTTCCATAAGCCTCTTATCCTTCTCTATCAGAGGGCAGACAGAGTGAAAACCACAATCACAGGAAACTAACCAATCTGATCAAATGGACCACCGCCTTGTCTAACTCAATGAAACTATGAGCCATGCTGTGTAGGGCCACCCAAGACGGACAGGTCATGGTGGAGAGTTCTGACAAAATGTGGTCCACTGCAGAAGGGAATGGCAAACCACTTCAGTACTCTTGAGAACCCCATGAACAGTATGAAAAGGCAAAAAGATAGGACACTGAAAAAGGAACTCCCCAGGTGGGTAGGTGCCCAATATGCTACTGGAGATCAGTGGAGAAATAACTCCAGAAAGAATGAAGAGATGGAGCCAAAGCAAAAACAACACCCAGTTGTGGATGTGACTGGTGATGGAAGTAAAGTCCAATGCTGTAAAGAGCAATATTGGATAGGAACCCGGAATGTTCAGTTCATGAATCAAGGCAAATTAGAAGTGCTCCAACAGGAGATGGCAAGAGTGAAGGTCAACATTTTAGGAATCAGTGAACTAAAATGGACTGGAATGGGTGAATTTAACTCAGATGACCATTATATCTACTACCGTGGGCAAGAATCCCTTAGAAGAAATGGAGTAGCCATCATAGTCAACAAAAGAGTCCAAAATGCAGTACTTGGATGCAATCTAAAAAACGAGAGAATTATCTCTGTTTGTTTCCAAGACAAACCATTCAATATCACAGTAATCCAAGTCTATGCCATGAACAGTAATGCTGAAGAAGCTGAAGTTGAATGTTTCTATAAAGACCTACAAGACATTCTAGAACTAACACCCAAAAAAGATGTCCTTTTCATTATAGGGGACTGGGATCCAAAAGTAGGAAGTCAAGAAACACCTGGAGTAACAGGCGAATTTGGCCTTGGAATACAGAATGAAGCAGGGCAAAGACTAATAGAGTTTTACCAAGAAAATGCACTGGTCATAGCAAACACCCTCTTCCAACAACACAAGAGAAGACTCTACATATGGACTTCACCAGATGGTCAATACCGAAATCAGATTGATTATATTCTTTGCAGCCAAAGGTGGAGAAGCTCTATACTATACAGTCAGCAAAAACAAGACCAGGAGCTGGAGCTAACTGTGACTCAGATCATGAACTCCTTATTGCCAAATTCAGACTGAAATTGAAGAAGGTAGGGAAAACCACTAGACCATTCAAGTATGATCTAGATCAAATCCCTTATGATTATACAGTGGAAGTGAGAAAAAGATTCAAGGAAATAGATTTGATAGAGAGAGTGCCTGATGAACTATGGACAGAAGTTCCTGACATTGTGTAGGAGGCAGGGATCAAGACCATCCCCAAGAAAAACAAATGCAAAAAGGCAAAATGGTTGTCTGAGGAGGCCTTACAAATAGCTGTGAAAAGAAAAGAAGTGAAAGGCAAAGGAGAAAAAGAAAGATATACCCATTTGAATGCAGAGTGCCAAAGAATAGCAAGGAGAGATAAGAAAGCCTTCCTCAGTGACCCATGCAAAGAAATAGAGAAAAACAATAGAATGGGGAAAACTAGAGATCTCGTCAAGAAAATTAGAAATATCATGGGAACATTTCATGCAAGGATGGGCACAAAAAAGGACACAAATGGTATGGACCTAATAGAAGCAGAAGATATTAAGAAGAGGTGGCAAGAATACACAGAAGAACTATACATAAAAGATCTTCATGACCCAGATCATCATGATGGTGTGATCACTCAACTAGAGCCAGATATCCTGGAATGCAAAGTTAAGTGGGCCTTAGGAAGTATCACTATGAACAAAGCTAGTGGAGGTGATGGAATTCCAGTTGAGCTATTTCGAATCCTAAAAGATGATGCTGTGAAAGTGCAGCACTCAATATGCTAGCAAATTTGGAAAACTCAACAGTGGCCACAGGACTGGAAAAGGACAGTTTTCCTTCCAATCCCAAAGAAAGGCAATGCCAAAAAATGCTGAAACTACTGCACAATTGCACTCATCTCACAGGCTAGCAAAGAAATGTTCAAAATTCTCCAAGTCAGGCTTCAACCATATGTAAACTGTGAACTTCCAGATGTTCAAGCTGGATTTAGAAAAGGCAGAGGAACCAGAGATCAAATTGCCAAAATCTGTTGGGTCATCAAAAAAGTGAGAGAGTTCCAGAAAAACATCTACTTCTGCTTTATTGACTATGCCAAAGCCTTTGACTGTGTGGATCACAACAAACTGTGGAACATTCTTCAAGAGATGGGAATATCAGACCACCTAACCTGCCTCCTGAGAAATCTGTATGCAGGTCAAGAAGCAACGGTTAGAACCAGACATGGAACAACAGACTGGTTCCAAATAGGAAAAAGAATATGTCAAGGCTGTATATTGTCACCCTGCTTATTTAACTTATATGCAGAGTATATCATGAGAATTGCTGGACTGCATGAAGCACAAGCTGGAATCAAGATTGGTGGGAGAAATACCAATAACCTCAGATATGCAGATGACACCACCCTTATGGCAGAAATTGAAGAAGAACTAAAGAGCCTCTTGATGAAAGTGAAAGAGGAGAGTGAAAACATTGGCTTAAAACTCAACATTCAGAAAACTAAGATCATGGCATCTAAGATCCCATCACTTCATGGCAAATAGATGGGGAAACAATGGAAATAGTGACAGACTTTATTTTTTGGGGCTCCAAAATCACTGCAGATGGTGACTGCAGCCATGAAATCAAAAGACGCTTGCTCCTTGGAAGAAAAGCTATGACCAACCTAGATAGCATATTAAAAAGCAGAAACATTACTTTGCCAACAAAGGTCTGTCTAGTCAAAGCTTTGGTTTTTCCAGTAGTCATGTATGGATGTGAGAGTTGGACTATAAAGAAAGCTGAGCACCAAAGAATTGATGCTTTTGAACTGTGATGTTGGAGAAGACTCTTGAGAGTCCCTTGGACTGCAAGGAGATCCAACTAGTCCATCCTAAAGGAAATCAGTCCTGAATATTCATTGGAAGGACTGATGTTGAAGGTGAAACTCCAATCCTTTGCCACTTGATGCGAAGAACTGACTCCTTTGAAAACACCCTGATGCTGGGAATGATTGAAGGTGGGAAAAGAAGGGGATGACAGAGGATGAGATGGTTGGATGGCATCACCGACTCAATGGACATGAGTTTGAGTAAGCTCTGGCAATTGGTGATGGGCAGTGAAGCCTGGCATGCTGTAGTCCATGGGGTTGCAAAGAGTCGGACATGACTGAGGGACTGAACTGATTTGAACTGAAGTAGAGCAAAAAGCATCTTCCATTTCTCCATAAACACTGTTCTTCACATATGCTAATGTGTTTCCAGTCCCCTTCATCACAAAATCTACTATGAGGCTCAGACTGCATCTTTTTAGTTCCTCATACCAGTGTTCTATCTTGTACAGTCCCGAATAGATCCCATGAGGAGGCAAACACTTTGGGGGCGGGTGGTCTTACCCAAAGAATCACTTCTGTAAGCCCTCGAGTTACCACTTCTGCTCTTGCAAATACTTTCTTGAACAAAGAAAAACAAGTCAGAGGTTTTATTCTCAGCACTTATCCCTGAGTTCTATGCTGAATACTGCTTTGTCAGATTTGCAAAGCAAGCTGTTATTCATCCAGTCCTTGAAGAAACAAGTTTCAAAAATAATCGTTTTCCATATGGGAACATCATGTTACAATTATAAGAAGAGATAAGTCTGCAAAATACTTAATGTGATATATTTTCTTGCTTAAGCACTAAAGCTAAAGTTAATTTAGAGGGATGGGGACTGGGGGGCTTCCAAATAATGTTTGTTTGCAATTACTGATGAACTGGTCATATGATATGATTGGCAAAGATCCAGAGGTAGACAAAAATTTCTTTGCATCAGATATGCATCTTTATGCATAGGAGGAAAATGATTTCAAGAAATCCTCCCATTGCCACTTGCTGACAAATTGAGCTGCATGGTTGATCTAATATATGAAGAGACACGACATGCAACAAAGATACTCTGGTATAATATAAACATGGATTATATTGGCCAATGGATTCTTCAGGATAGCCTTCTCTTTTGACAGATAATTTCTTGTTAGAATATCTTTCTTAAACATTTTTTCCTTTGAAAATAAGTGTGGGGACAGTTTTTATTATTGTACTAAAACCCCACATATTTGAACATGGTGTGTTGGCGAGAGTGTGGACAAACAGGCACCCTCATACATTGTTGGTGGGAGTGTTAAATGGAACAACCTCTATGGAGGGCAACTTGGAAATGAAAAATACACTTATCTTTTAATGTAACAATTCCACTTTTAGGATTTTATCCTAATGATAAACTTGCATATGTATGAAATGGCTTATTTGTTTATAGTAGCAAAATATTGGAAACAAGCTAAATGTCTATCAATTTGGGCCTGGTACATCTAAACAGCAAAACACTGTGGATCTGTTAAAAAGAATGGAGCACCAAGATGGAGCCATCTCTAAGACATAGGCACATGATAACAAAGGAGATATACAGTGTTAACATTGTTGAAAATATATGCACAGCCTGCACGTGCACACACACAAAGAGAAATGCACCATATATCCCAAATACAAGGTAAGGGGTTCTCTCCCAATTTTTTCTTCAGAAAAAAAGGGAATGGCCTTATATTCATATCCTTATAAAATCGTTTATGTAATGTAGTAATTCTCCATTCCCATTTATTTTTATCCACAAACTGCAGTTTAGGAGAGACACAGTAAGTGGAAATATTCTCAATCAATGCTAGTTTTGGATGCTCATAAAGAGTATCTGTCAGAATTGGAAAAAAAAGGATGTAAGTACATTATATCTTAAGGAATGACCTCATAAATGCAGGTGTTAGATATAAAAACAAACTTTTTTAAAGCTCATTTCCAAACTTAATGCAACTTAAATGGGAAGGAAATCTATGAAAGAGGGGATATATGAATATGTATAACTAAATCACTTTGCTGTATAGTAGAAACCAAAACATTATAAAATGATTTTACTCCAATAAATTATTTTAATTAAAAAAATAAACCAAAAAACAAAATGAATGCAATGAAAAGGGCTCCCAGTAGGTAAAGATGGGACAGTTTGACCATCAAAAACAGTAATAGGTGAATTGAAACAGACTGAAAACATAAAAAACCCACGAATTTATAAACATTTTTTTTAAATAAAAGAGAATACTTCCCTCTCCTACTTAAATCAAAATACCTCTCATTGGACACCTTTGGAAGTAGCTTGAGTACCAACATGTTATACTGAAAAATGGCAATTTAAAAATTAAGTATTTATCTTGACTTCCCTGCATGAGCTATATTTCAGGGCAACCAAAGACTCCCCAGCTAAAGAGACAAAGTTCTTATATAAGTATTTTAACAAATAAGTGTAGACAGAATGATAAAATTTAAAAAATGGCCATTCTGTAACCTCTAATGAAATAACTGATTGGGGCAATAATCATCAATAGATGAAACCATTAGATGAAAGGCTGATGACAAAATTTGCATTGGAGGGGACAACCACCCAGTGAGTCTTTTGATGTACTCATCACTGAAACATGGGACAATCAGACACTGTACCTCTTGATATAATATACTATAAAACACAGAGCACCACAGACAAATCTTACCCCAAACTGGACCTGAGCTTAATTAAGCATCTAGATCTAACTTCCATTTATAGGAAATACAAGAAACATGGAAGCAAGATAAATGGAATCAAATAAAACCAATAGACAAATCCATGAAGTGCATACTCTACAAGATGCTGATGCGTTTGTTCAGTAAGTAAATGGCAGCAGTAAAAGAAAGATGCTTTAGAGCAGGGTACCTAGGCCATGGACTGGTACCAGTTGTGGGCCCATTACATTTAGTGGCAGGTGAGCAAGTGAAGCTTCATCTGTATTTACAGCTGCTCCCCATCGCTTGCATTACCACCCGAGCTCTGCCTCTTGTCAGATCAGTGGGTACCATTAGATTCTCACAGGGGTGCAAACTTCCTGTGAGCTGTGCATACAAGGGATCTAGGTTGTGCACTCCTTATGAGAATCATCCTGAAACCATCCCCTCACCATCGGTCTGTAGAAAAATTATCTTCCATGAAACCAGTCCCTGGTGCCAAAAATGTTGGGTACCGCTGCTTAGAGTACAGAGATTTAAGAGACACAACCAAATGCGATATGTGAATCTTTTTGGATACTGATGTGAACAAATAAACCAACTTAAATTTCTGTTACATTTATCAGATTTACACAAGAGTAGAAAAAATTGTATGGGACCTCCCATATTCTTATCACCCAAATTCAACATTTATTATTATTTTTAATATAATCACCATGCCATTATAACATGTATAAAAATTTAACATCAAACACCCAGTTGATAATCAAGAGTTGACCATTTGTCTCAAAAATGCAGTTTTTATGGAATGTGAAAGTGGACTTTCCATAAAGGAAAGTGGACTTCTATAAGTGAAGATGGACTTTCCACAAAAACTGCATTTTTGAGACAAATGGCCAACTCTTGATTATCAGCTGGGTGTTTGATGTTAAATTTTTATTCATGTTATAATGTCATGGTGATTATATGAAAAATAATAATAAATATTGAATTTGGATGATAAAAATATGGGAGGTCTTATTCCTATACAATTTCCTCTACTCTTGTGTAAGTCTGAAAAACGTAACAGAGATTTTTAAAAGTGATATAGTATAGAGTTACATTGTTAAGGTCTAAATCTATACCTACAGGATAGATTCAGAAGACAATCATCTTAATGTCATATAAATGGGTAATTGTAACTAGGAATAAAATATCCAGGGTCAGAATCATATGTAGATTCAAAAATATTTCCTCTCAAAGGTCTTAGATGGAAGTCAGACGATGTACTTGGCTAACTGCTGGGGACTCAAAAAGGGGGCTCCGGGATTAGAAAAAACAATAAAGATGCATGGGCAGATTTTGAATTATACTGTTTGTGAAATGTTGAGAGTAGAAAAATGTCTTCTAACTTATACATGATTTTATATAATGTGTGGTTTTAAATATGTAAATAAGGGTGAATTAACAAGTTAAACGTCATAAGTAGATACTCACCATTTATTCATATATCTAATACTCTGTGTATTCAAGTGAGTCAAAAAACAGTGTCACCTAATATTTGAGCATATATGATATGTATAAGCACACATGTACACATGTGTATGTGTTTGTGTAAGTGTGCAGAGATTTTGTGAAAATAAAGAAATCATAAAAAACCTCTTTCTGGAAGTTTTCTTCATGCAAGGTGACTGAGAGGCTGAGAGGAAAGGGTTGGAGGGACACTTACTTTTCACTGTCTACTCCTCTGTATCTTCTATCATGTCCAAGTATTACCTACTTAAAAGAATTAAACTCAAACAAAGAAAAAACATGGTATTGCTTATATCTCTCAATTTGTTTCATAACATAGCCCCAACTAACCTTTCTAGCATTATTTCCTGTTAACTTCCCTGCCAAAATATACTTCGGACTGTCTATAGAATTGGAATTCTTGATTTAATTCTTCTAGTCTTTTCAGTATGCATTCATCCAATACTTGCTGAATACTTACTCTATGCCAGACATTATTGCAGATCCTAGGGATATCAAAATGAATGAAACCTAAAGTCTGAAGCAGGTGTTCACTTGGTTTTCTTCAACTGAAACTTGCTATAATCTCTACTTGTTAAATCCCAATATTCAATCACATCCTCCTTGAAGAGTTCTTCATCATACCTGTCCCCTGGCTATAAATGATTTGTCCCCTTCTCCCTGTCCCCATAGCTCTTAGTAATTATTTACAATAATTACTGTATTTTGCTAACCGTGGGTGTGACTTTTACCCCTAAAAATAACTATCATTTCCGGAGCCCTTCACTATGTGCTACGTACTGTGCAAAGCACTTTAAATATCTTCTCTCATTCATTTCTCACAACCTTATAAGGTATGTGAATTCTGCCTACTATGACTGAGAGAACTGGTGCTTAAACTAAATACCCTCCCCACAGCCTTCTGACTTCAGAATCTGGGCTTTCTTTCTCTTCAAACTTTCCAAATAGTCTCCCTTTATTTCACCATGGATTTCAGAATTTCAACCAATTTTATATGTCTAGACAAGCTAAGATATATGTGGTGTAGACGTGCCCGTGCAGATCTAAGCTGTAGGATTCAGAAGGACATAGAAAAGATGTTAGGGCCGCAACAGCCAGAGAGCAATTTGTGAGGGAGATGACAGTGAAGAAGAGAAGAGTATGTGGATAAAGATGGGGAAAAGGTAGATGCATCTGGGAGTGAGGCGGTCCAGCTTATTTCTTAATACAACTCTCCATTTCTCTGTGTTAAATGTTCTGAGAGCTAGTAAGGTCTTTGTTGACTTCTAGAACCTAGTTCTTTACTACTCTGCATTCCACATAGTAGACCCTTGACAAAAGTTTGCTGAATGAAACACATTATTTGTTAAACTGGATCCAAACTATTTCCTCTGAGCTGCTTCCTGAAAAATATTTTTCTATTAAAATGTTGAAGAGAAAACAAACAGAAACTTGAAAGAGAAAAAAAGTTTATTTTCAGTGCACTCTTATTTAAGGAAAGACCTTAAAATGAATTCAAATATATTAATGAGAAATCTGTTCAGACAGCTGCCATGTTCACAAATTCAGCCCTCTGTTACACAGCTACTGCTTATTCAGGAGTTGCACAGGTGAGCCAATGACAGCTGTTGACTGAAAATCAATATTTAATTTCGGTGTCTCACCCTACCTCATTTATTAAACAAGTTCTTTTCTATAACTATCCTAGAGAGTGAAGATGCTTAAATCTCCACCAGATATATTTCTGAGAAACTCATATTGTCAAGTTAATGATAATTTGTGGGGTACCAGTCCTGTTTTCTTTTTTTCTGTTTCCTTTTAAACTATACATGCATCTGCTCTAAATACTTAGATTTGGTGGCCACTTATAGCATACTTTTCACAGCAAATCTGATAAAATAATATCATTTTTAGCCTTCAAGTCACAGCTATGGCCTCAGATGATTAAACATGCAATTCTGAATTTGATTTATGAGAGATGAAGTCCAATACTCTGGCCCCAGGCCTGAATGCTGGGAGAGCAGGAACCCATACTGGAAAAATTTTCATTTTCCAAGTAGATGAGGGTGATTAATGGAGAGGTTCCTCTCAAATCTGGCTCCCAATAGTAAGTTGTTGTGCTCCAGGGAGCTAAAAATGGAATACTGGGGCTGATTATTCCTAGCACCAAATGGTTACTAACACAGGTTTGAATGTCACCATCATAGTAGGTAAAGCAAAACAATTTTTTAAAAAACCAAAACTCCATAAGTTTGAAAAGAAAATAAAAACTCTATATATTGATAACTGTTGTTGTTCAGTCTCTCAGTCATGTTTGACTCTTTGCGACACCATGGTCTGTAGCCTGCCAGGTTCCTCTGCCCGTGGGGTTTCCCAGGCATGAATACTGCAGTGCGTTGCCATTCCCTTCTCCAGGGGATCTTCCTAACCAGGGATCAAACCTGCATCTCCTGAGTTGTAGGCAGATTCTTTACCACTAAGCCACCAAGGAAGCCCACATATTGAGAGTAGACTCTAGTTTATCTAACTTGGGTCAATATTTCATGGGAAAATCCATTGAGAGCAATTTAAGTAAAAGGAAAATTAAGTGTTTTTTTCCTGGTCTAGAGAGAAATAAATCAATATTTTGCTCATTCCCTTTCAAATTAAGAGAGCAAAAATCTACTCAAAAATGAATAAGAAATGAGTTTATTATATAAACGATAGAGTTAGAGTAAATAAATAGATTTAAGTTACTAGCTTACATCTTTAATACTATGTAAATACATCTTGATTTTATATGATGACCATTTTAGTTGGATGTGTATGTGAATATGGGCAGAAGGTGAAGCTAACATGGGTAAAAAAGACAGACATGTGACACACACAAATAGCCAAACAGCCCAAGGAGAATGTGAGGCTGATCTAGTCATTATGAGAAACAGTTGAAGACACATTGGGAAAAAAAGAGAGAGACAGAAGGAGCTAGAAAGACATGCATATACTCAGGAAAAGACAGAGCACAGAAGAAAGGGAGAGCTAGAAAGTCAAACATTTTTATTAGTTCAACAAATATTTATTGGGGCAAAAACAGATCAAGAGAAATGGGGAAAGCAGACAGAGGAAGCTATATAAATCTCTGAGCTTGGCCAAATGAACTCTGGCTGTTGATTAAAACTGTTTTAGGGGGATTTTCTAAGTACAAAAGGACTGTGCTAGACAATAAAAGGCTATAAAAAGGATAAATCAAAAAGAGTCCTGGGGGGAGGCTGGGAGGGAGGCTCATGAGAAAAGGGAGATACATACATATATATGTGTGTACTTATTTGCCTGATTTACATTGTTGTATGGCAGAAACCAACACATCTTTCTTAAGCAATTATCCTCCAATTAAAAATTAAAATTAATTAAAAAAAAGAATGCAGAGAAAGTGATAGGTTTGGGGGAACCATCAATATTTAGGCAATAGAAAATGTAAAACCAAATAGCTTGGGGCCAATTCAACTCCTCCCTGTAAAATAATGCTGGTTAGAGCAAATTAATATTTTGAGTATGAAGCCTCATCAAATATAACTGTAATAAAATTAGGTAAATTGAGAACTCCCCCCCCCAAAAAAAATGACTCCCTACCCTCTAAGGGCTTATTTAAAAGCTGAATGTGGTCTATGAGTGAACTATCTGCCAGTTTCATCATTCTTGAAAATGATGAACTTGTTGGGATGTTAAAACAAATCTTTCTGCAGTGGCAAGCAAGATTTCTGCTTTGATTTTTCATTTTAGATTGCAAAAGCTTTACAAAGGTATGCAGAAATAGAGAACTCTCCTTTTGCACCTTCAGAGGTTAGAGGCACAAATATCATCCAGGAGGGGAAATCTCTTTGGTATGCAAAATAGCTTGGCAGTCTAATTTTTGTTCTTGGAGAAATCAGTCTTGCTTCATTACCTGGTATCTGGGAGATATTTGAAGCCATCTCTTACTTTTTTCTTTTCTAAATTCAGTGATTTTTTGGCTCTGTTGGGTCTTAGTGAGAATAAACAATCAAAACAAAATTATAACATCTTTCATGCCCCAAAAGACAACTCTGAAAAAAACACTTTATGAACAAATAAAAAGCTCCTATTTAAACCTACAACTAGGGCAGTGTTGTCCATTAAACATATTAACGTGTGCCATATTTTAAATTTGGGGGGAAGCTATATTTAAAAAAGCTTAAAGGTGACATTAATATTAATAACATATTTTACTTAACATGTATTAAAATATCAATTCAACATATAATCAATATAAACCTTATTACTATGATATTTTGCATCATTTATTTCATAGTAACTTTTTGAAATCAGGTGTCTATTTTATAATTACAGTATATCTCAATTTGGACTAGTACATTTCCAGGGCTCAATAGCCACATGGCTACCATACTGGACAGCAAAGATCTGGAATGCTATTTCTCTATGGATTGTGTATCATTTTGCAATGTTAGCTCCATCAAAGACCCAATTCAATTAAAATAAAATGTAAAAGGTAACTTTTCCCTTCCAAGTTCCCTTAGTACATAATATTGTGTTTTTTAACCTGCCTTATGGTGTTAACCTTTTGGACAAAAAGAAAGTGAGTTAAGGTTTGTATTGATACATGGACTTGAGAAGGCATAGCTTCCTAACTTAAATAAAACAACCAGTTCACTGGAAGCTAAGAAGGAAAACTCCAGGTGGGAAATAATGGCTATAGAAGCCAATCCTGCCCTACACTTTGGTGAATTGAGTAGGCATGTCACCCAAGGTATCCTATTTAGCCTGTTCAAGCATTCATCACTATAGGTTATAAGTTCCTTGAGAGCCCACACTATCATTAGCAAGCTCTGTTTCTCCTGCACTTAGCATAGTGCCTGGCACATAGTTGGTATTCAATAAATGCGTGAACAAATAAATTTATGCAAATAAATAGCTCTCATTTAGTCTAGACACATTTGAAGTGCTCCATAGCTTCCCTAATAACTCAGTTGGTAAAGAATCCACCTGCAACGCAGGAGACCCCAGTTCGATTTCTGGGTTGGGAAGATCTGCTGGAGAAGGGATAGGCTACCCACTCCAATATTCTTGGGCTTCCCTTGTGGCTCAGCTGACAAAGAATCCACCTGCAATGTGGGAGACCTGGGTTCGATCTCTGGGTTGGGAAGATCTCCTGAAGAAGGGAAAGGCTACCCACTCCAGCATTCTGGCCTGGGGAATTCCATGGACTGTATAGTCCATGGGGTTGCAAAGAGTTGGGCATGATTGAGTGACTTTCACTTTTATACAGCCTAATGTTAGTGGTTATGACATAGGACAGTGCAGATGTAGACCATCTCTACCATTCTGGAAAGTTCTACTGGACAGCACTGTCCTAGAGCAATGGGCAGAAATATTATTTGACTTGTTAAGTTTCAGGGGACCTCTAGACACCACAGAACTTTTTTTTTTAATGAGCGAGTGAGAATACCAGTGACATGAAATGATGAGGAATGAAGCAAGAACACAAACAGGTATACATTTTACTCTCCTAGAAAGTTCAAATGCATCACCAGTATGGTTTCCATTGGAAGAAGACACTGCCATATATTTCTCCCTCAGTTTCTGCCTTCCTCTTAGGGTCTTCTCACCTTGATTCCCACCAGGCACAATCCCCGAATGTCCCTCTTACCCTCTAGTCAAAATGTCTAATGAATCTTTTCCCTCATTTCCCGACATAAGTTGGCAATTTCAAAAGACACGTTAGTACAAAAGTTGGGCGGGGCAGAGGGAGAAAGAAATAAAATATAAAAATCACAAAAAATAGTCCAACTTATATACAATATATAATTTTCTGAACCTAAGAATCCCAGGAAAAGCAGTGAGGTGGCTGAAGAAATCCTACATTCTCTTACCTGAAAACAGACTCCATTAGCTGAGGGGATAGCACAATTTTGCAGGTACATCAGCTGTATCCCTTTCTTCCCAGCCCTGGTCTCAGTCAGGAGACCTCTGGGGTGCCATCTTGATTCCTGGCATACAGGAGTTGGTACACCTAAATATTGTATTGGCCAAAAAATTTGTTCGGGATTTTGTGTAACATCTTACCAAAAACCCAAATGAATCTGTTGGCCAACCCAATATCTTGTCTCATTTCCCCTTTAAGGATACCCCTTTAGAATGCTTCATTTCTCTTTAAACAAAACATTTTCCTATTTCAAACCCTATTGCTTACTCAGGCACTCCTGCTTAGTTTCACATCGATGCTTGAGAAACATATCTATTTATAGCTGACTTGTAGAACTGGTGACTCCCACCTTTAGCTCCCCCAAATGATCTAACCCCCTGATCTAACCCCCTGGTTTCCAGGTCTAGCTGATGGGTCAGGATTATTTGAGGAAACGGCTCCAAAGTTCAGGTTACTAGGCCCCACTCCAGACTTGTGAACCAAACCTCTGGCAGCAGGGCCTGGGAATCTCCATTCTTATAAGCATACTAGGTGAAAATGATGAACTCCATCCCATTCAGGAATTACTAATCTATTTCTTCGTTACTCAATCCGTCAACTCTGCCCACCTCTGGATCATTCAATAAGGACCCTCCCCACCACCTGTCACTTTACACTTTGACAATGAAACATGATCTTAAGCATTAACATCCATACAGATGTAGAGGGGGCAGGAGTTTTCATATAAGCTAACGTGCATGCATGCATGCACACATGGTCTTCATATATATAATCACTTACCCTTGACCTATTTTTTCAAATCTTGTGTATTTTTTCTTTGGGTCACCAACACTCACAATGCTTCCTGAGGGGAGGGAGGGAAGAAAGAGAGAGAGAGACATTTAAATTGATTGATTTGCCTCTATTTAATACTAAAATTTATGATGCTAGAGCCAATGACAAATAAAATGTTAGAGAAACATTCTCATGTGGTTTCTAAAATTTATATGGATAATGATACATTTTATTAAAGTAATAAACAGTAATATATTAATTAAACTAGTAGTAATAACCCAGATGCTTATACTCAAAATTGATGATGTTTAGCTAACAAAAAGAACTAATTATAACCCAACATTTATAAAAAAGTTCTCATAAAAGGATACTGTAGATTAGGAGATAAAAACATCTAAGGACTTGAACACAGTATTTAATAAAATCACTATCTTTTCTGAATTAGAGTGAAGTTGAGTACATTAAATTCTGCAGCACATTCAGTTCTGCTGGATAAATATCTCTTGAGCAATTAATATGTACCCAGGACTACAATAAGGGCAGTGGGGGATGGGGATGGGTCTAATAAAGAACACATGTATGAAACGAGTTGCCAGTCCAGGTTCGATGCACGATACTGGATGCTTGGGGCTAGAGCACTGGGACGACCCAGAGGGATGGTATGGGGAGGGAGGAGGGAGGAGGGTTCAGGATGGGGAACACATGTATACCTGTGGTGGATTCATTTCAATATTTGGCAAAACTAATACAATTTTGTAAAGTTTAAAAATAGAATAAAATTAAAAAAAAAAGAACACAGTTTAGTAACGAGGCTTGTTGTTTTTTTAAAAAAACATACATCCCCAGACACCTGAAAGTAATATAATATTGTAAGACAATTATACTTCAATTAAAAAATTGTATAATTATAAAATAAAATCCTAAAAATCTCCACACATCCTTGAACCTAGGACCCTGCTAGCATTCAAAACATTGTTAACAGTTTAACTGAGATATGATTTCCATACCATCAAGTTCACTCACTTAAAGTGCTGGAGAGGGTGTGGAGAAAAGGGAACCCTCTTACACTGTTGGTGGGAATGCAAACTAGTACAGCCACTATGGAGAACAGTGTGGAGATTCCTTAAAAAACTGGCAATAGAACTGCCTTATGATCCAGCAATCCCACTGCTGGGCATACACACTGAGGAAACCAGAAGGGAAAGAGACACGTGTACCCCAGTGTTCATCGCAGCATTGTTTATAATAGCCAGGACATGGAAGCAACCTAGATGTCCATCAGCAGATGAATGGATAAGAAAGCTGTGGTACATATACACAATGGAGTGTTACTCAGCCATTAAAAAGAATACATTTGAATCAGTTCTAATGAGGTGGATGAAACTGGAACCTATTATACAGAGTGAAGTAAGCCAGAAAGAAAAACACCAATACAGTATACTAATGCATATATATGGAATTTAGAAAGATGGTAACAATAACCCTGTGTACGAAACAGCAAAAGAGACACTGATGTATAGAACAGTCTTATGGACTCTGTGGGAGAGGGAGAGGGTGGGAAGATTTGGGAGAATGGCATTGAAGCATGTATAATATCATGTATGAAATGAGTCGCCAGTCCAGGTTCGATGCATGATACTGGATGCTTGGGGCTGGTGCACTGGGACCTAGAGGGATGGTATGGGAAGGGAGGAGGGAGGAGGGTTCAGGATGGGGAACACATGTATACCTGTGGCGGATTCACTTCGATATTTGGCAAAACTAACACAATATTGTACAGTTTCAAAATAAATAAAATTAAAAAAAATAAAGTGCACAATTATATGGCTTTGAGTAAATATTTAGGCTTGTGCAAATTTACTAAATTTTACCATAATCTGATTTTAGATTATCATTCTAAAAAGAAATCTTGTATGGGTTAGCAGTCACTCTGGATTCCCTCTTTGCTTACCAATTCATCCCCAGGCAAGCACTTATCTATTTACTGTTCTTGTTTCAAACACTGTGGAATAAGCTAACAAACCATACAAGAAAATCATTCATTTATCCTATTGGGCTCTGGGAAAAAATACTGGTTTTACAAGTTCAAAATATCAAATCCACTACTCAGAGGATCAATACTTGCCATTACTCAGAATCAATCTAAAGGAAGTGACATTGACTCTTGAATGCAATGCTCAAATAGGTATAGGAAAATTCTGTGCCATAGCAGCATCATGAGAATAAGTTCACAAGAGGACAACTTTGAAGGGAATCATTCATTTATCTGGATACTTTCAGCTCTCCTTTTTCTATCTGAACCTCAGTATCAGTATCAGTACTTTTAAATTATCTCAAACATCAGTATCATTACCTTTAAGTTATATCTTACTAACATGGCCCCTATTCGAAGAAGTGTGGAATCAGTAAAAAAACGATTTATATCCATGATCTAATTATGGAGTCTATCTGCTAATTGTCACTCTTATCCATTTTCTCCTCTTCATGCCCATGGCCACTGCCATTGTTTAGGCTCTCAATATCTATTGTTCAAACATTTGTGCTAGTCATTACCTAACTCTAAACTCTGCCTTCTCTAATTCCTTTTCCACAATGCCTCTGGAATAGGGTAACCATATAATTCATAAACCAAGACTGTCTTGGGTAAACTGAGATGTAAGGTCAGCCTACTTCAGAGTGATTTCACTCCATTATCCATAAATCCTCAAAAGTTCCTCCTTGCTACAGGATCAAGTTCACATTTTTCGTCTGGCATAGAAGGCCCTTTACCATCAAGCAGCATCTAGCTCCTACCCAATCAAGTCTAACCTTATGTTATTACTCTCCTCTCCAACCTTCCTACTTTATATCCTAGCAACACCATCACTATCCAAGGCTCTGGTCTTTGGACATGCTCCCTCTTTCCCTTTCTTATCAATCCTATGAATTCCTATTTATTATGTAAGTATAATATCAAGTCATCCCTTGTGAATTCTTCTCTGATCCTTCTAATGAGACTTGCGTGTGTGCTAAGTTATTTCAGTCGTGTACGATTCTGTGTGACCCCATGGACTGTAGCCCGCCAGGCCATTCCTCTGTCCCTGGGATTCTCCAGGCAAGAATACTGGAGTGGGTTGCCATGCCCTCCTCTAGGGGATCTTCCCTACCCAGGGATTGAATCCGCTTCTCTTACATCTCCTGCATTGGCAGGCAGGTTCTTTACCACTAGCACCACCTGGAAAGCCCCAAACATGCTGCTTTCTGAGGGCCGGAATGTTGTCTTTTCGTTCTGGTAACTTCAGTGCCCAGAACAATGGTTTTCACTGAATCCATTAACCAAATGAATGTGAACAAGAAAATACATATTCCAGAGCTAAACTGTGTGCTACAGATAATACTTTGTACTAATTTAGACATGATCTACTTTCTGGGCTAGTGAACAATTTAATTCAGAATTACCAGTACATAGTATGCTTGAAAAAATAATAAATTAAATATTTCACTCATGGGTTGTTCATCCATGGTGGTTAGGTTTTTGTTGTTGTTCGTTTTTTTGTAAGACAAGCAAGTCCATGTTCCAGTTAGGTTAAAGAAGGCTTACCATATGTTAGTTACTGTAAGTTTTTTCCTCTTGTATTCCCAATCTCAGTCAATGGTACTACCATCCCACGAATTAGGAGCCCAAGTCAGAAATCTGGTAATCACCTTGACTCATCCCTTACCTTCACCCCCACATAGAATTTTCTACTGAGTCCTGGGCCTATCTCTGTTTACCTCCTAGATACCTTTTGAATCTATCATTTCCTCATTACTACTGTTCTAGTTGGGTCCTCATCATTTTTTGTTTGAACTATCCAACAGCCTCCTAACTGGACTCAAAATTTTCAGCCTCCACCCACTTCAGTCTAGGCTCCACACCTCTATCTGGATGCTCTAAGTACAGACCTGATCAAGTGATTCTCCAGTTCAGGGTTCCTGGAGGCTTCCCTAACACCTACAGGGTAAAGCTCAAACTCCTTGGCATGGAATCCAAGGTCCTTCATATCTGGCTCCTGCATCATTCTCCATTTCATCTCCCCCACTAGAACCTTAAGCTCTCACCAAAATGAACAACTTGCAGCTCATGATCGGATCCTGCTACATGATTTGGCTTCTTCTCTTAAAACTCTAGTATCAACATCTACCATCAATTCTATATTCAAGTGGTATTGAATGAGTTAACATTCCCAAGCATATGCCTTTATACCTCCTTTGTGTGCTAGTCTCTGCCTAGAATGTCCTTCTAAGTTTTCTTCCTGGCAAGTTCTTATGCATCCTTCAACTCAGCTTCAGTTAAGCCTCTTCTAGGAAGTCTTCCTTGATTTTTTGGAATAAAGTCAATAACTTCTCTGTACTACTATTGCACCTTCTATCTCTCTCTCTTTCTGACACTTCTGCTTTTTTCTTGCTTTTGTTCTTGCTCTCCTTCTTTGTACTTAATCCATCATCCTTCTATCTATATCTATGTATTTTACATCCCCTTATAGATCGTGTCGTAAGGACAGGAGCCATGTCTTATGCATCTTGTATCCCCAGTGCTTCTTCATATAAAGCTGTGTGTGGAATACATTGGTTACTCAATAAATATCTGTTGAATTAAAAGCAAATAAAATTAGGAATTCCATTTTGTAAATGCCCCATATTTTAAAACAGAGATGTATTTTACTTGAGTTATATCTAATGTTATATATATATATATTTTTTTTTACTTGAGTTATATCTAATTTAATGATTCCTGAGTTGCTATTTCATTTTTTTCAAATTGCCTCCCAGATTTCTATAACACTGTGAACTACTCTTATTCAAGCTAGCTATTAATGGTTAGTACGGACCTGGAACTTAATTTTTTTAATGAAATGATGATTTTAAAGTCACTTCAAAACAAAGTTTTATTAATAGTTTAAAGTCTTCTAAGAAAGTTATACTATAAGTTGCTGAGCAAACTGTTTTCCGTAGACGGAACAAATGTAAGCAAGCTTCAGCCCAAGCCACTTTCTGAATTATGACCAAATCCAACTGGCAGGCATTAGTTAACAAGGTTTTATGGTAGTAAATGATTCAACTTTTATTTCTGTGGTATGCAGGATAAAAACAACAATAACAAAAACTGGGAATGAATCCTTTCATAAGGACTGTGTGTACATGTGTGCACATGCTCAATCGTGTCTGACTCTTTTGCAACCCCATGGACTGCAGCCCACCAGGCTCCCCTGTCCATGGAATTTCCTAGCCAAAAATACTGGAGTGTATTGGCATTTCCTTCTCCAAGGGATCCCAGGGATTGAACCCACATCTCTTAGGTCTCCTGCATTGTCAGGCGGGTTCTTTACCAGCTGAGCCATCAGGGAAGTCCCATAAGAATTACCAAAAGACGACCATTTTGATGTGCTCCTGCTTCTGAATTTAACTGCTATTCAAATAAAATGGCACCCCAGGTCCATTATCAGTCACAGGAGAGTGTGTGCTGCCATCTACTGATGCAAAACAAGTGAACAGGAACCCTTGCTTACAATTCTGAATTACAAAACAAGCTTTTACAGTGACCTCTTTCATCAGAGCCATTATAATTTATATTCATAAATTATACTAAAGATAGGATTAAAAAAACATTGTGACACAATAGGCACAAAGTGACGAAAATCAGCCACTCAAAATCAAAAGCAAAAAATGATAACAATACCAGAAAAACTTCCAACCAGAGCAATTTCCTAAATGAGAAACAAACCATTCACTTTAAAGGACAAGGATTTAAGAAATCACTAAATACTAGTACTTAAAAGTGGGGCTCATGATGTGGTTTCAGTGACAGAAAAGTCAATCAATGTATTGTCCTACATATAAAATAAACTAAGTTGTCCAACTATGAAAAGATTTTCTCTTTAGCATAATGAACATTCTGATTTCTGCAAACAACCAAACAAAAAAACAAAAGAACTCTCTAAACTCATATTGGCTCTATTTGAGGGTAAATTAAGAGAAAGAATTTTCAGTGGGGAATTTCAGCTGGGGGGGCGGCGTGAGAAGGAAGTGTTTGTGGGGCCCAAAGGAGGGAAGTCCGAAAACAATTTCTAGGATTGCACAATTTTGCTGACAGTCAGCACCTTTTGAAAAAATTCAGTAAAATGTAGGGGTTTCTTTATTTTCCATCAGATTCAGACCAGACCACAATGAACAAGCCAGACCCAGGCTATCCATCTGTGTAAAACTGAAAGATGATCTGTTCATTTCAGCCATTAATGAATGATCCCAAGGGCTGGCCCTCACAATTGCTATCTGCATGGAAGAACAGCCTGACAGCTCTGTGGTCTGGGCTACTCACCTCACAGTAATCAGATTCCCAAGACTGAAGGTGAGGCCACCCTTCCCACTTCCCCCGCTTATAGTGGAGTCCACTTTGGCATGGGCTGTGCCTACATTATAATAAATCTAGTGAGATTTGTAATAGGTATCAAATAACCATTTTTTACTAAAGCAAGGCTGTTACATTTTTAAAATCTGATATAATAGGTCATGTAAAATAAAGAAAACTAAGGCATTAAGTATTCCAAGAATACTTGAACTGAAATTATCCAGGCAATTCTTTCCTTTATTCATCCCTTTTACACAGACAGCCAGCATATGCAGAAGTAAACTGAATAATGGAAATAATATAAGCTTCAAAGGCAAAGAGATTTGCATTTCAACTCTGGGTACGTCATGCATTAGTTTGGTGATCTGGTAACTTTAGCTTTTTGAGGCTTATTTTCACTGATCTGTAAAATGAGGCTAGGAAAATCTACCACAAGGAATTACGGTGAACATTAAACTCGATAATGTATGTAAAGTGGCCAGCAGAGAAGGCACTTAGTAAATGGGAATTATTTCTGCTTTTATTCAGGAAATAGTTGGTATCAGTACTAAAGAGGCATATTTAATCATGTACAGTAAAGTCAGTTGGCTAAACCCTCAATTCCAGTTCTGAGCACTTACTGACTACTGTAACCCGAAACTTAGCCTTCCCAAATACCTCTGTCTCAGATTGTTTCAACATCAGCACTGTTGACATTTGGGGCTGAATAATTCTTTGATGCAGAAGAGAAAGGAAGGAAGCCTATCCTTTGCATTACAGTGTTTAGAAGCATCCTTGCCTCTATCCACTAGGTGCAAGTGGCATTTCCTGTGCTGTGAGAATAAACATGTCTCCAGATACTGCCAAATGTCCCCTGGAGGGCAAAATGGCCCTATGACCGCCTCTGCAGAGTCTTTCTGTGACCTATAGCCTGCACCGCTCTCTTCCTTTTCTGAGTTCTTTTAGATGGACTGTTGCATGAGCAAGATGGCATCCTATTCTTTAATTGTGTCACACTATTAAACTTTATCTTACAAATAAAATTGTAAGCTTCTTAATATCAGAAAATTGTTTTTTGATTGTTTCCTCCAAAAGACTCTGGCATAGAACAGACAAGTAGGAACCTGGTGAAGAGGCACTTGTTTGCTCATTTTTCACCCATTCAATCAAATGGCATCCATTAAGTCCTTTTATGTACCAGGCACTTTATTAGAGCTGGACATGTGGGAAAAGAAGACACAATCTCATCTTTAAAGAGCTCCTGGTCTAGTGAAGAAGACAGACAAGTACAATGGGATTATTTGCTACAGTATTTCAAAGTTCAGTCACTAAATTGTGTCTTGACTCTTTGAGACCCCATGGACTGCAGCATGCCAGGCTTCTCTGTCATTCACCAACTCCTGGAGTTCGTGCAAACTCATGTCCATTGAGTCGGTGATGCTATCAAACCATCGCATGATAAAGGCAGTAAAAAGATCCCTCAACTCATACTGAGAGAGACAAGGACAGCTTTCCTGAGGAGGCATCTTTTGAGCTGAGGTTTGAAGGATGAGTAGGAGTTAGACTGAGGGCACAAAGTGCAGAAAACTTGCAATCTGTTAGATGCTTTTGGAGTATGAGTTTAATGAGTATGCTTCACAGAACTTTGGCTCTTTTCAACAGAGAATTTGTTTTTTTTTTTAATCTCTCTGACCCAGAAAGGTAACCAGAAAAGGAGTGTTTTGTAAAATGGAGCAACTGTGTATGCACAAGCATGGATACACTGATAACACTGCAAGAAGGAGGTTGAAAGCATCAGTTTGCCCTCACTTCCTGTCCATATAGCAATGTTCCTAAATTAAGAGAAAGGGCTATTTTATTGTGGCTGCCCATTTTGATTGACTGTGTTGGATTCTGAGGTTGAATTACCTATCATTATTGATCAGGTGGGTGCCCCTATGGTATGATCATAGGATATTTTTCATCAGACTGTTTCATCTCTTTGGGGGGAGGTATAATCTTAAAATAAAACTTACTACTTAATTCATTTAGTGAAGTTTTCCCCTAAATTGATTTTTTTTCAAGTGAAAATATTTGGTTTCTGTGTAATTAGGAGTAAGGGCGGGGAGGGGGTGGAGATTTAAAATACACAGTGCATCTTAAACTGTTAATCTCATGACGTCAGGGAGCCTGCAAGCAGGTTCAAATTTTTAAAGGTTTAATTCCCACTCAAAGTGGTTTATGAGAAACGCTCCCATGAAGAAACGGATGATGGCGGAAAAAAACTCACTTAGCTTCTCTAGGATCTCCTCATCTGTCATTTTGGATTTTTTCCTTTGCCGATCTGTGTTTCTATACAAAGTACTGGAATTGGCGTTCTCAGCAGAAGGTGGTGTGACCTCTTTATTTGGTGCTGCTGGTGAAGCAATTGATTCAACCACGGAACGAGTGTAGATCTTAAAGACAAAAAGTTTTGTTACAAGTTAAAGACAATTGATGAACCAATATTGACACATCAGAATCACTGAACATCCGCAGTTTACATGTGGTTCACTCTTTTAAAAACATACACACAGTGATTTTTCATCATGTACTTTCATAATTATTAAATGTATCCTTTACAATTACGACTCTAGAAGTATCAATTTTTGTAGATCATTAATATATTCAATTACTGACTCAATGGACATGAATTTGAGCAAACTCCGGGAGAAAGTGAAGTACAGGGAAGCCTGGCGTGCTGCAGTCCATGCAATTGCAAAGAGTCAGACATGACTTAGCCACTGAACAACAATAAATTCAATGTCCCTTGAATCCAAAATCACTAACTGAGTGTGGGTGATACAAATACTAGTGAAAATTCTGTAACTAAATAGTTGTATAACCCTAGATAATTACATCATCTTCCTAAAGTTTTAGGGTCTGAGTATACTTGCTATCCAGAGAAGGCAATGGCACCCCACTCCAGTACTCGTGCCTGGAAAATCCCATGGACAGAGGAGCCTGGTAGGCTGCAGTCCATGAGGTTGCTAAGAGTTGGACACGACTGAGCGACTTCACTTTCAATTTTCACTTTCATGCATTGGAGAAGGAAATGGCAACCCACTCCAGTGTTCTTTCCTGGAGAATCCCAGGGACGGGGGAGCCTGGTAGGAGGCCGTCTATGGGGTCGCACAGAATCGGACATGACTGAAGCGACTTAACAGTAGCAGCAGCATACTTGCTATCTCTCTTCTAATTCTCAAAATTTATGTTTGACCTTCCCCCTTGATTCTTTCTTTCCAGAAACGCCTTCTCTGTATCCCATCATCTTGTATATGAGATGGCAGCCTCCAGGACTATCAATTTCTGTAGAGGTATTTACCGAACTGTGTTTACCTACAAAAGTCAAGCAGGAGGAACTAGAAGAGGAAACTATAATAAAGGTAGCATTGGGCTATTACATTTTTGGCCACACACAGACTGGATCAACAGAATTATGATATTCAAGTACCCTATTTTTCATCACTTTCAATCCAACAACCATATGGTTCACTCTTAGTGTTGTACATTCTATGGGTTTAGATGAGTGTATAATGACATGTGGGCTTCCCTGGTGGCTCAGTGGAAAGAATTCACCTGCCAGTGCAAGAGACACAGGTTCAGTCTCTGGGTCAGAAGGATCCCCTGGAGAAGGAAATGGCAACCCACTCCAGTATTCTTGCCTGGAAAATCCCACAGAGGAGCCTGGCAGTCTACAGTCCATGGGGTTGCAAAAGAGTAGGACATGACTGAGTGACTAAACAACAATGTAATGACATGTATCCATCATTATGGTAGCATACAGAATATTTTCTCTGCCCTAAAAATCTCCTGTGCACCACCTATTCATCCCTCCCTCCACCCTGCCCCTCAGCCTTTAATAAGATTTTAAAGACAACTGATTTCTATCAAAAAAAGAACTTTACATTGCTTCAAGTATACTGCCCTTGAAAACTCTCAGGAGCTAGTCTTTTGAGGTCCCCAAACACACTGTGCTAATTGTGGTCTTGGTTCCTCTGCTGATGCAATACTTCCTTCGTGATTCCCATGGATTTCATTCTCTAGCTTAGCTTCTGCAATGGTTTTAAAATTTAGCACTTATTTATATATTGTTTGGTATTATTCTCTCACTGTCATGTGCTAATCTGTATCTCCAAACAGTAGCCCCAACCAAATTTGTATCTTATATTCTAGTTCTTTACCAGCTGAGCCACAAGAGAAGCCCAAGAATAACAGAATTGGTAGCCTATCCCTTCTCCAGGGGATCTTCCTGACCCTAGAATCGAACCAGGGTCTTCTGCATCACAGCAGATTCTTTACCAACTGAGCTATCATTTCAGGAAACCTGGATTTGATTCCTGGGTTGGGAAGATCCCCTGGAGAAGGTAAAAGGCTACCCACTCCAGTATTCTGGCCTGGAGAATTCCATGGACTGTATAGTCCATGGGGTCTCAAACAGCTGGACACGACTGAGTGCCTTTCACTCACTCATTCTAGTTCTGGGAACACAAATGCTCAATAGATACTGGGCCATCAACTAGTTTCGAACTCTAGGATTGTTTCAAAGGACATCTGTTGAATCATTTGGAAACAGTCACTTGGGACTTACTGATTTTGTATGCTCTGGTCTTGGTGCAATGACTGGTGGGGGCTCATTGTCATCTTCTTCTTCTTCCTCTTCTTCATCTTCTTCTTCAGACACAGGAGGAGCCAAAGGAGGCTCTGATGCTGTTTTTGTACTCTTAGGATAAAAACAAAGACCAGATATTAACTCTTCATTGTTTTTCTTCAGAAATGAGAAAAGGGAGATAAGATATTTAAGCATGTAGGGATAGGAGGGAATTTCATCTTTTACACATCAGCAGAACTGTCTGCTGTTTGGTGGCCAGGACCTGCCCATACTCAGAGATAAATTCAGGTCAGGATTTAAGCACCATAGATTTTTTAAATTCCTTTCATTTTCCACTGAGCTCAAAAACAGTGAACTATTCATGTAACATTTTTGAGTTTTAATGTTTTTTAAATCAATGAATATATTGTAAAAATCAAATTAATTGCCAATAAAGCCTTGAATTTGTACCAGGCAGGTTATCACTGTGTTGACTGCTGACAGTTTATCAATAAGAAAAGGGCTGTTTTGTGCCTAAAGATAAGAGCATGCATCTGGATATGGCATAAACGTGTGTGTGTGTGCTGTCACTTCAGTCGTGTCTGACTCTCTGGGACTCTATGGACTGTAGCCCTCCAGGCTCCTCTGTCCATGGGATTCTCCAGGCAAGAGTACTGGAGTGGTTGCCATGCCCTCCTCCAGGTAATCTTCCTGACCCAGGGATCAAGCCCACATCTCTTGTGTCTCCTGCATTGGCAGGCAGGTTCTTTACCACTAGCGCCACCTGGGAAGCCCTGATAGTACAATAAATATACACAAATGTCAAAATAGCCTCAGATTGAAGAGTAAGTCCCTGAACAGTATTTAGTGTTTAATAACACTAATACCAAAGAAGCTGTGATGGGTGAGAAGCAAATCAGATTCCCACAACTATGGGAGGCATCATTAACTCCATATTAATTATATAGGCATTAGTTTAACAGATTTAGTGACTACAACATTGTTTCTATTTTGATTCCCATCCAGGCTACTAGAAGATGCTGAAACTTGTAAACAATTGAGGCTATGTCTAGAAGGCGTAGTCAATCCCATGAAGTCACATCCTATAGGATAGCTAGGTCTACTGGAAGTGTTTCTAATGCAACAAAAGCACAAGCAGTGTGAAGTACAATCTCCCCCTAAAATCATAAAAAGTACATAAAGTGCAATTCCCCAGTCCTAAGTTACTGAGTCCCAAAGAAGTGATTCAACGTGACCTTAAGGTTCCAAATTTAGTTCATCTGATCAATAGAAACCCACCCTTAGTCAAGTAGTTTAATCAATTATCTCCATCTGGAAATCTGGCCAACCCTTTGAACTCAAGTTGCCTGATGGGAAACTCAGCATCTTCTTACAGAAATACGCACCTCCTGAAAGATAATGTCCTCATCTTTTTGGACACCCACATATCATTCAAAACCTGCAATTATCTTTGACCTCAACCTTTCCTCCAACATCTAATTAGTAACCTAGATATCTCTGGAATTTAAATCTAATCTCTATTCCCACTGCCACTGTCTCACGTAGGCCTACATCACCTCTGGCCTTGGATGCTTGCAATATCTCTCCAGTCGGTCTCCCTTCATCCAGTCTTACCTTCTGTCCTTAATTCCTTCTGAACATGTGTGATCAAATCACTCTTCATAATCTTTAATAACAACTCTCTTGCTCCACAAAACTTCAAGGTTTTCCCCCTATACACTTACTTAGACCAGATTCCTTAGAATACTATTTAAGGGCTTCTATGATTTGGCTCCAACCTAACTTTCAAAGATGACCTCCTATGATTCCTTTTCTTGCATCTTAGTCTTCATTCAAACTCATACCCCTTTGTCCCCTTGCTCTCTTCACTACCCTGCCCTTTATCATGCTTTCCGTTTGCCAAGAATACCCTTCTGTATCTTCACAGATCCAATCGCATCTGAACTTTAGGATCGAGTTCAAATTCCACCTTTTCTATGAAGCATTTTTCTAATTCAACATTCAAAATATGTACCAAGTGCATACTTTGTACTAGGCACTGAACTTAAGCCCTTGAAAAGCGCCTGCTTCCTTTATCCCTCCCCAGATAAAAGGAAGCTCCTTTCTTTGAATTCTCATAGAAAATGGACATATTTTATGGTGTGTAACATGATCCATATGGTACTACGCTTCTTTATGTTCATACTTCTCTTCCCTTACTCGACTGAGCTCTAAATTTCCTAGTTTTGACAAGGAGGCACTTGATAGATACATGTTTTTAAAAGTAAATATCCAGTTGTTCTTAACTCCAAACAGTGAGTTCATCAGTTTCTTTCCTGATCTGATGGAATATTTTGAACATTATGTAGATTTAGTTTTAGTTCTACAAGTAAAACCAATAGAGGCAAGCTAAAAATAAGGCCAATGGACCATCCTAGGAAGTTGGTGTTCAAAATAACCGACCTACCTAAAGAGATAACAACTGTTTGTCAACATATCTATCTTGTATTGCACAATAATGACAGTAATTAAGTCAAGGGAGGTAAAGTATGTGTTGATGATGGAAAGTTGGCATTTCTGTCTTTCCCACTTTGTTATCATCTTCCTTCATGTGCTGTTTTCAATGGAGTCCAGGAAGCTGTCATAGCAAAGAAGCAGCAGGAGGGCAATGAGCAGTAAGAACAGGAGGGCTACATTCTGCTCTGTTCTGAGAATTCTGAGCAAGGCACCAGTACCAGGGCCTCATGCAAGTCTCATGTGTGGAGAGAATGAGTTTTCGTCCTTGTTGCCATATAAAAGCAGCAGCAGTAGTAGCTTACATTTAATGAAGATGTAGTAGGTGCTAGGAAATGTACTAAGTATATTATATGCATTATCATATTCAATAGTCACACATGTTTTAGGAAGCAAGTATTAGTATTCTCAGTTAAGGCTGAGGAAAGAGAGGGTCACAGAAATCAAGCCACTTTCCCAAAGTGGCCTCTGCTTGTAAGTGGAGGAAAAGACTAAACACTTATGTCCAGAGCCTTTATTCTTTTAAGTTTTCTCTTTAGTTGTGGTAAAATAGACATAACATAAAAGTTACCATTTTTAAGTGTACAGTGCAGGAGAGTTACGTATATTCACATTGCTGTGCATCCATCACTGCTATCCATCCCCTGAATTCTTTTCATCACTGAAACTCTGTACCCATTAAACAACACCCCATTTCTACCTCACCCAGCAACCACTTTCTGTATCTATGATACTGACTACTTTAGGTACCTTATATATAGGCAGAATCATGCTATTTTTCTTTCTGTGACTGGATAGTTTCACTTAGCATAATGTCCTAGAGGTTCATCCATCTTGTAGCATATGTAGGGATTTCCTTCCTTTTTAAGGTTGACTAATAATCCATTGTAAGGATATACCACAATGTTTATTCATTCATCTGTTGATGGACACTTGGATTGCTTCCACATTCTGGTTACTGTGAACATTGCTGCTACAAATATGGGTGTATAAATACCTACTCAAGACTCTGCTTTCAGTTCTTCTGGGTATATATCCCGAAGTGGAACTGCTGGATCCTGTGGTAATTTTCTTCTAAATTTTTGAGGAACTGCCATATTATTTGAAAGTCTTTAATTTTCACCAATAATGATTTACTGTACTGCTGTCACACTGACTGCCAGGGTGACATCAAGCAGGCCAGCATGTGTCCTTTATAAAAGGAAGAATGAGCTTGATTATCCATGACTCTGAATAAGCAGTTAGGAAGCTTTCACTAATGCTAATTATAATATTTCACTCTTAAGGAAGCAGGCAGGGCAGGAAATTATTTCTATCAGGTTATCAAAATGAAACTCATACAAAGAGAAGCCTTGTCTAAGACGATTTTCTCTGTATGAGTATTCTTTCAGATACTATAGCACTTTCAAGGCCCTTGAGCTAAGTTCCTTATTTTCCAGTCACTTCTCTGATAAAACTATCTATGGGACCTTTAGTTATCCCCTCCCCACTTCATCTCAGTTTGTTGGAACAGGGGACACCAAAAGATGTTAGTGGTATGGCCTTAGACAAGTTATTTCACCTCTCTGAATCTCATCTGTAAAATGGAGACAGTGATAAGACTTACTTAATTGGGTCATATGCTGAGTGAGAAAAGTCAATCTCCAAAGGTCATATACTATATTATTTCATTTATGTGAAATGTCCAAAATGACAAATCCACAAAATCAGATTAGTGATGCCCTAGGGCCAGGGTGGGGTAGATGGGGTTAACTCTAGGCAGACTTGGGAGACTTTATTGGGGTGATGAAAATGTTCTAAAATTGGATTATGGTGATGGTGGCACAGGTATATACATTTACTAAAACTCATCAAACTGTACACTTTAAAAGGGTGAATTTTATCATTCTAAATTATACCTCTCAAACTATTTTTAAAAGACTCTATGTGTATTTAAAAACTAGTCCTGCACAATTATATTCTGTTGGACCACCAGAAATACCAATCATACAAGACCATTTTCAATTTTTCACTTACCGAAGGATGGGCTGCTATGTATCCGTGTGCGCTTTTATCTGAAAAGTGAAGATAAAGATATTACCTTTGTTTTATAAAGACTGTCTCATTGAGAGACTATGCTCTAAAAAACCGCATGTGTTTGACCAGAAGGAAAATTGTCAATTCAGTATTAAATAGATATCATGACAAATGACATTTTTGTTAAAATAGTTCACACCCTTGCATCATCACATTCTCGCCACCCCATTTTATAGGTTTTAATGAAGGCCTCCAGTGAACTGCACCTATACTGAGCAATGCTGAGATTACCTACTCCTGACTGGTATGACTCTACTCATCTATATTCAGAATTTTTCCTCAGCTTCCTCCTTCCCTCTTCCCCTCCTTCCTTCTTTTCCACTTCCTTCCTTCCTTCCACCCTGCCTTCTTTTCCCCTTCTGCTCCTTCCCTCCCCTTCCTACGCTATTAGTCACAACATGAGAGCATCAAGAAAACACACGGTGAGTTTCAGAATACAGCAGTAACTCAGATACTGTTGAGTTCTAACCTAGTTTTCAGGATCTCATCTTTGTAAGCTGAGAAAATGCGACACATAAAAATGGTTAAAAAGAAGTGGCAACATGGAATAAAGAATAAATTCTGAAATCTGCCCTATGTATTAAAACCAATGCCAAGAGGGAGGGGCTCTTTTTAGCTGGAGCTGTAATGATAGTATTCTCTTCTTCCTTTAGATGTAAAATAATAAATTGCTTTAGAGATGCAATCCAGATTATCCTTTTCAAAATGTAAAATTATTCTTTGGTATATTTCTCCAGTTGTTTATAGTGCAGATTTGGACATCAACGTGTCAGAGGCCAGGTCACATGCTAACAAATGAAGCTGAAATAAGGCAGGAGGAACACAGCCATTCTGATCTCTTATAAATACCAAGACATATGTCTTTTTTGTAAGTCTGATTTTGAGGTCTGATCAAAATAATCCAGCAACCATAAAATTTGTGCTGTGTCATCATGGTACAATTCAATGATCAAAAGGATAAAAAAATAAATTTCAAGAGACCAGGGTTTGATCCAGACTCCTCTTATTTCATGAACACTTCGCAAGGCCTGATCTTAAGTGACTTGAGTGTCTTCACGCCAGTGAAGAGACTAAACAACAATTGTGATTGCTGATTCAAACTGACAACTACTACTTCACTGGAAAATTTCCTTGTTTGAGCTCTAAAATCACTCAAGTACCATAAATCTCCTAACATCAACTTCAATTTCCAACTTATCCTCTGGCTGACTTATGTTGAAGTCATTTGGAGAAGGAGCTTGAACTGTCTTCAAATGCCCTCCAGGCATTCTGTTCTAATCCTAAAGTTCTGAGACTGAAATGACTTCAGTTTTTTGTTTGTTTTGGATGTGTTGCACAGTTTGCAGGATCTTAGTTCTCCAACCAGGGATCGAACCCAGGCCCATGTCAATGAAAGCATGGAGTCCTAACCTCTGGACCACCAGGGAATTCCTTCTCCTTTACTTTTTGATATCTTAGATTTATTCTTACCTCCTGATGTAAAGCTCATGTATTTCTGGTTGTTGACTGTTTCTTTGGAATCATAGAATTTGAGAACATCTAGAACAGCTTGGGGGTTCTTCTTCTGTTCCAGCTTTGTTATGTTGGAGGTTTGGAGTAATCGTGCCCATTGCTCAGGAATTCCCTGTGGACAACCAAAGGGAAAGAATGGCAGCTCAGAACATTCGGCAGCTGCATTTTCATGTTCCAGTAAAGTTCTTCACCAAGAAGCCCATGCTACCTGTAGGATTACACTTGGGAAACTGAAGTTACACTCTAGATTTAAAGTTAGTAACTTAATAATGCAATCATTCTCTTCTCTAATTAAAACACATAGGTAAAACTAGGATCCAACTTAAAAGGGTGGGTGGGAGTATGACTGTGATAGAAAAAAAAAAGCGCATGAAAATCACCTCCATATTAACTCTGCTCATCCATGAAATGATGTTTACGGCTTAGCTTATTTTTTTCTGGCGACTCAGGGCAGACATAGCAAGACTTCTCTAAATTTGTGCACAGCATAGTATCGTTCAGATCAATAGGTTTTATATGTCTAGAATAACATAAGCTGTTTCTGAGCATGTTGTAATCAGAATATCTCTTAGAATAAAAGGAAAGCCTCACCCTTGGTCAGTTCATATTTTGTGATTATGAAATGCAATTTTGGGGGGGTCTAGAACTTTAATATACAGAGGGATTGAGAGGAGACAAAAACAGAATCATGGAAGAGCAATAACCACAGGAGTGCTAAATAGTAAAGGCTGCTTTGGGTATTTTCCCTGCAGCTTTCTCCTCTCCTCCCTCTATCCCCTCCTCCCCGCTTCATTCATTGGCCACATAGAACCTGGGGACTGTGGCAACCAAGCCTTGTGAAAATTTGCAATCATCCAAAGCATTTAGAGCAGAGAGGAGGGAGTACTTGGCACTCTAACCAAGGAGAATTGCAAAGATTACACTGGGAGGTGAGCTTTGCATCCTTTCCTACATGTTCGGCCTATGGATGCCCCCATTTCATAATTATCCAACCTCCAAGAGCAACTTGGAGCAAGAAACAGATACACTATTCCTGAAGTGCATCTAGACACAATTTACGTGGCTTTGTCCTATGAAGTCTCGGCAAAACAATGTGTGACGTGGGCCTCCAGAGTTTGGGAATGACAACAAAAAAGTGAGATAAGCCAAGCAACAACTCTACTGCACACACATGAACCTGCTGCTGCAGTGCTATGACATCTCAAAGAAGCACTTTGATGCAAGCTTCTTTTGGGCCTGTGACGCACCTCTGGGAGCTTCCCTGGGCACATCTGTGAGCCATAGAGATCTGGCTGTAATGGACGTAAATAAAGAAAGAAAAGAAAGTTAAAACAGAATGTGGGACAACTTAGAAGGTGGGAGGAGATGAAACCAATGGGTCTGAATGGGGAGGGGAAATCCCTTCTAAAGCGGGGCGGTTGTGAGAATAGGGAGGCATTGACTACATCAGGGCCAGGGCAGCCTACAGGACAACAGATTCCAGAAAACAGAGAAAACGACAATGTTCCAAAGTTTGGATGCAATAATTCCAGTTTTGGCCAGATGCTTCCTCCATAAATAAGCAATTGTAAGAGTTACCATTACATGGCTAGAGAAATTACTAAAAGGCAGAAACATGAATTTGGAGGAAAGAAGGATGGCATCATGAAAAGCTTCAACAATAATTTGTAAGTCGTCTTTTACAACTGGGTGATCACAGGTAGCCAGTGGCCATGTGATGAACTTACAAATTTCAGTTCCCAATTCTGGTGAACCGTTTTCAGTTTCACATGGGAAGTGTCTGTATGGCTAAAATTCAAAGAAGAGTTATATTGTGATGCTGAATTTAACCTTGACCTCATTAAAGTGATTTTTCTGTATTTTGGAGCTAAAGTCATGGCTGGCTTAGAAAAAACTAGATTAAGGATTTCCCACACAGCCAGACTCTATGTTTGAATTTCTGAGTCATTTAGACCAGGGAAGGGAAACCATTTCATTTCAAACCATATTATGAACAATCTCCATTTTAATGTTGCTGTTCCAAAGTCCCATTTCCCACATAATAAGATCAGATATAAGGTAACAACTTTGTCTAAATAAAGATATTATTTACAACACTACAGAAACATGCTTTGACCCAACTGGTTTGATTTGGGATACAGGTCTTTGATTCCTGGCATTTGGGGTTACTCCAAGCACAGTGAAAAGGACACTTTTACATGCATTCATCACGCAATTTGATGCTAAAGCTTTAAGCCAAAAGTTTGAACTCAGGAGCCCATGCATGATCCCAGTTCTGATTCTAAGTGCAATTAATAGCATTTGGTTAATACTGTAATGGCCAAAGGAGTTATTAAGTGTTACAAAACCAGGTATGCATTGCACATAACCACTAGAGCAGACATCACTGGCATGATCATTACCATAATCATTAGAATATTTGCAGTTACTATACATTCTCATGGCACTTCTAAACTTTTGTGATAATAGTCATATGATCACTAGACAGCAGGAATAACTGCTGTCAACTGCAAAAGATCCTCCAGACAACTATACTTACCATGTGACTATGCTGCTGACATAACGTCTTTTTTCCTTTTTTAAGTTGAGATAAACCAGCTCATCAATGAGACCTAACACTTAAATCTGAATGTATGCCACAAAGGGATGTAAACGGAAAGCCATCTCATTACTCCAAATTGAGGTACAAACCCCAGAAGTTAGATAGCTCATGAAGACCTAGATGTGTGAGCATCAGAAGCAGGATCACATGTCAAGGCCTGACCATGTAGGTAATAACAACTAGATATACATCAAGCTGGGGATTATCCAGTGTAGCCCAGGAGAATGGCAGCATGATACAACAGGCCAAGCATTTATCTTATCAGAAGAAATGATTATTTATATCACTCATACCATTTTTCCCTCTGATTGACTTGAAGCGACCGTCACAGGTCTAGAGGTCTGGAAGGGGGAGTTCTGAAGTATTTGGGACAAAAATGGCAAGATAAAGGGTAAGGACTTGTAATAGTTTCATACCCCAAATCTCACCTCCCAACCTAATTTTAACCTCATGGTCCAAGCATATGATCAAGTGTACAAGGTTTTATGGGCCGATTAGTCAAAGGATAAGCACCAAGCAATACACCAAATCAGTGTCCACATAGTCTAAGTAACAGGCCCTTGGGACACAACTGGACTAGATAGTTCAACCAATTGCTCAAAATTCAACCTCAACAACTGCAGTGGGAAAATTTAGTTATATGTCCCTCCCCCTCCACATGCACACGCACATACACATAATCAATTAGTGGTATGGGGGCAATTAAGACTTAATTCTAAATTCTACCAATAAAATGACTTTTAAAAGCTTATTATCGTTTGGTATTGTTAAAGTCAGTAAATATAAATCACAGGTTAAGATGGTAAAAAAAAAGAATTTGGTATTTAAAAAAAATAATGTGGGGTCAGATAGTTATAAAAGATTATCATGATGACAATAAAGTACATCAGATTTCCAAATTTAGCCTGTGTCTTATCCATATTCAGTGGATTTCTAACAACTGCATCAAACACTTTATTTCAATATTAGATTTTTGAGAAGAGGGGAAAAGTTATTGTTTGGTTTGGTTCAGTTGCATTGAGATGTTTTTCATGATTGGAAAGACTATGCATCACATATTGCTACCCCACACCACTCTGATTGGTTTTTTGGGTTCTAATTGATAGCAAAGTGAAAATGACTGATCTACAGTCAGCAAAATGCTGGTGATTCACTTTCTTTCATTTCCATTCAAAACCCATAAAGAACAAAGGAAAGAAAAGATAGAAAAATTGTATCATGTTGATATATGGCAAAACTAAAACAATATTGTAAAGTAAAAAATAATAATAATAATAAATTAAAAAAAATTGTATCATAAGATGTCAGACAAGTAGGAAAAAGTGGAAAAATATTTAAAAATTGGAAAGGAACCAGATTATATCACATAAGAATAGTGGAGGGGAAATTTTTCACATCCAAAAACAAAAAGGAAGAATAAAAGAAAAGAGAAATATGAAATAAGACAATAAAACAGAAGAAAAGCACATAGAAAACAAAAAGGTCAAAACTGGGGAAGAGAGCTCTTAAATAAGTGAAGTGTTTTAAGAGAAAACTTATAATGATTAAGTGCTTTTACTGTTTCAAACGTCAGAAAAAAAGCATCATCTCTTTATGATTTTTTAAAAATCTAAACTTGTTCAGATTATTCAAAATAACAATATATAAAGATTTGTTGGTTTTGGTGGTGGTGATAATGGTGGTAGCAGTGACAGTGAGGTTATATTTTCTAAGTGTAGCTAACAGAATATTCTCAAATATGGCAAACAACAGAGACTGGGCTCAAATTCAAAGCCATTTAAATAATGTCTCTGATTTCAATGATGAAATTGGTTAAACCATTATCTCAACTTTATTAATGTCAGTACTTCTTAACGTTCTCTTCTACTTGCTACTGAGAACATACAATAAGTTTATATCATTTTACAAGACTAAGATGTTTAATCAATTTCCATTTCATTCTCACACAGCTTTTGCTTGGGGCTAGTGCACTGGGACGACCCAGAGGGATGGAATGGGGAGGGAGGAGGGAGGAGGGTTCAGGATGGGCAACACATGTATACCTGTGGCGGATTCATTTTGATATTTGGCAAAACTAATATAATTATGTAAAGTTTAAAAATAAAATAAAATTAAAAAAATATATAAGAAAAAAAAGATAACTTGTCTGTTAATTTAGAAACATGGTTTGATTCTCTAAATCAAATTAATTTGTTCCTTCTTTTCAAAAATTTAATCTTATGACAAAGTCTACTCACTAACCATCATGTTATGAAATAGGAAATTTACTTATTTAATGTCTAAATTTCTAAGAAGCCAAGAATCAATGAAGATGGTTCTACCAAAGATTTTTTTTCCAGGATGCGTTCAAAATTACTCATTATCTCAAAATGCACATTTTGACTGAGGTCCTTACTAGTATGAAAAAGTACTTGATCTTCCTGAGGACATATTTCTACCCATATCTTTTCCTTCATCCATCTAAAAGAAAAATGCTAGATCTTTAAAAAAAAAAAAAAAACAGGCATAAAATATCATAGATCTGAGATTATGTGCCATTTGGGCACTACCAATATCCAAAGAAAGACTGGATCTATAGCTATAGCCTTCTGGGAAATTCTTATTGGTATTTATTATATATACAAATATTATATATATACAAATATAAAGTAAGTATATAACCACTAAAGCACACAATACACCCATCAATATTTCTTCCTGAAACATGAGGTTTGTTGTTTTGAATGTCTATAAAATATACCTGTATATAAGCCTAAAAGTAAGCTATGTTCTTGAAATCAAAGAGAAAAAAAGGTCAATTTTACAGAGATTTTTGGTTAGTGTGGTTAATTTATCTAGGTAATCCAGGATCCAATGTAAAGCTTGAATTATTCAGATAGACTGTCTTCATTGGCCAAGTTGAGTCAATGGTTCTCTGATTCAGTGATAAAGAACAATGTCAAGTTGAGTCTATCTAGACTATGCTTCCTGTGCCATAGCAAATTAGCATTTTCAATCAAGTTGAAGGCTAACCACAATTAGACATTTTTGTCATGATGAACAAAATAATTTTGCCAATTCTAAAGCCACTCTCTAGTTCCACCTGTGATAGACTAGGCAAAGTCCATCTTCCTTGAAATCACCAAAAACATCAAGTCTGATATTTTGGGACGTGGCAATTCTTCTTTGAAACCGATTTTCACAAAGGAATTTTTTCATGCCTTACAAAACAAAATAAGAAGCTTACTTACAGTGAATTCCCCGGTGACTGCATCAAACCCCACATGAATCGTATGTTCAAAGTCTGAAGGAAGAGAGATCTCTGGGCGCTCTTTCTCTTTCTTCTTATTGGCTAAAGGCAAAATGTTAACATATATTTACTTGGGATAAAGTTTTGGCAGCCATAAGTTGTACAGTTAGGTTCATCAAAATAATTACAAAGCTGAATGACAATTGAGACCAATGCAATTATAACAATACTTAACTCCAGAATTTATAATTTTATATAAGTAAGTGGCTGAGAGTTGGACAAAATGTCAGGTCCAAATAATTTACAAATTTCCAAATCCAATTCAAACAAAACTTGTAGTCAAACTGATTTATATCTTTTACCAGTCTAATGATATAATCAACAGGTATCTAGGTAGATTGTATTTAACTGGCTTTGCTGAATCAAATATCACCTACTAAAGAAGAAATTCATTAGACTCAAGTAAAGCTAACCTTTACTATTAGCAAGAACGAATAGAAAAGTGCTTAAACTATCTATATGTGTTTATCTATAAGTGTTTCTGTGTTAAACTGTAGCTAAATATCAAGTAACTAGAACTTTTAAAATTTACATGTTTACATTACAAAACATATCTTAACAGATGCTTAGTTTTCTGTCAGTGAGAATATTATTGCAAATCAATAATGTTGCAAATTTCTCTTTATCATTAAAAATGTTTTAAATCATATCTTACCCAGAACATTGCTAGTAAAAAAAAAAAAACAAAAACAAAAACAAAAAAAAAGAACAAATTGCTGCTTTTTACTGAATTAATTTCAGGTCATTCCTAGAAACAAAATTTCATGCAAAGATGGACACAATAAAGGACAGAAATGGTATGGACCTGACAGAAGCATAAGATATTAAGAAGAGGTGGCAAGAATACACAGAAGAACTATACAAAAAAGACCTTCATGACCCAGATAAACATGATGGTGTGATCAGTAACCTAGAGCCAGACATCCTGGAATGAGAAGTCAAGTGGGCCTTAGGAAGCATCACTATGAACAAAGCTAGTGGAAGCAATGGAATTCCAGCTGAGCTGTTTCAAATCCTAAAAGATGATGCTGTGAAAGTGCTGCACTCAATATACTAGCAAATTTGGAAAACTCAACAGTGGCCACAGGACTGGAAAAGATCAGTTTTCATTCCAATCCCAAAGAAAGGCAATGCCAAAGAATGTTCAAACTACCACACAATTGTACTCATCTTACACACTAGCAAAGTAATGCTCAAATTCTCCAAGCCAGGCTTCAGCAATACATGAACCGTGAACTTCCAGATGTTCAAGCTGGTTTTAGAAAAGGCAGAGGAACCAGAGATCAAATTGCCAACATCCGTTGAATCACTGAAAAAGCGACGACTGAGCAACTGAACTGAACTAGAAACCTCAAACCAATTCCAATATTTTGTAGCTATTTTTCCATGTCCTTATAAATTTTGTCATCAGATCAGATCAGATTAGTCACTCAGTCGTGTCCGACTCTTTGCGACCCCATGAATCGCAGCACGCCAGGCCTCCCTGTCCATCACCAACTCCCGGAGTTCACTCAGACTCACGTCCATCGAGTCAGTGATGCCATCCAGCCATCTCATCCTCTGTCATCCCCTTCTCCTCCTGCCCCCAATCCCTCCCAGCATCAGAGTCTTTTCCAATGAGTCAACTCTTTGCATGAGGGGGCCAAAGTACTGGAGTTTCAGCTTTAGCATCATTCCTTCCAAAGAAATCCCAGGGCTGATCTCCTTCAGAATGGACTGGTTGGATCTCCTTGCAGTCCAAGGGACTCTCAAGAGTCTTCTCCAACACCACAGTTCAAAAGAATCAATTCTTCGGTGCTCAGCCTTCTTCACAGTCCAACTCTCACATCCATACATGACCACAGGAAAAACCATAGCCTTGACTAGACAGACCTTTGTTGGCAAAGTAATGTCTCTGCTTTTGAATATGCTATCTAGGTTGGTCATAACTTTCCTTCCAAGGAGTAACTGTCTTTTAATTTCATGGCTGTAGTCACCATCTGCAGTGATTTTGGAGCCCAGAAAAATAAAGTCTGACACTGTTTCCACTGTTTCCCCATCTATTTCCCATGAAGTGATGGGACGGGATGCCATGATCTTCGTTTTCTGAATGTTGAGCTTTAAGCCCACTTTTTCACTCTCCACTTTCACTTTCATCAAGAGGCTTTTTAGTTCCTCTTCACTTTCTGCCATCAGGGTGGTGTCATCTGCATATCTGAGGTTATTGATATTTCTCCCGGCAATCTTGATTCCAGCTTGTGTTTCTTCCAGTCCAGCATTTCTCATGATGTACTCTGCATATAAATTAAATAAACAGGGTGACAATATACAGCCTTGACGAACTCCTTTTCCTATTTGGAACCAGTCTGTTGTTCCATGTCCAGTTCTAACTGTTCAAAATTATTGTCCTCAAGTAACAGATTTTTCATAGTGACACAATTATGAATAAATAGTTCAATAGTTAATAAGTCAAAAAACTTTAAAGGAATAATCACTGAAGAAATAAATTTGGGAACTGTAATGAAATTAGTCTATATCAAAACGATCCCAGGAGGAAGTTATTGTGGAAACACTGTAAGATGGCATTTATATATCAGCAAATTTGAGTACAAATCTCTGCTATGGCTGCATTTCACAGTCAAAAAAGTAATAACCTCCTAATACTGGGTAAGTCAGCATGAACCAGTTTTGCCCAATTGAAACCAATCAACTTTAGACCTGCCAGGGTGGTAAATTTAGAACATTCTGGTTCAAATAGATGTTTCCTTGCCCTGAATTTTAGACAACATTCAATTAACCATAATGGATTACTGGTTCTGTGGGTTTCCCAGGATAAATTTTAAATTCAAAACATTTCATATCCAATGGTCACTCTTATGGCTTCTTTTCTCTTTTGACTCTCTCACTGCTCCCTTTCTCCAGCCAGAGGTCAGAGATATGGGATACAAATATGGAAATTCAAGAAGTAAGAGGATTAAGATACAAGATTAGGAAAGAAAGGTTGAGGTGGTCGGGGGGAGTGGGTGAGGGGGACAAGGGTCACTCCAAGTTTTTGCCTGGCCATAGAACACATTTAGGACTCATTTTGAAAAGTATATATGTGCCATCTAAATTCAACTCGGTATAGATTCCACATTTACAGTGAATCTATTTTATTGACTATCATTTTAACTGAACAATGAAGATTAGCATTTTCTGTAGGTACTTCTACTTCCCTTGCATGTTTATAGACCATAACTACCACTTATAATTGTTCAACTACCACTTTTACTTGTCCAGAAAGGCAAACAAAACACTCAGCTTTCTGTTCTAGCCAGTCCACTGATCACCACTGATCACCCGGCTACTCCTGTAATCATTTTCTTATTTTCCTCTTTCCTGATCTCCCATTCATGTTGAACATGGCTAACCACCTCTCTTTCTGTTTCCTTGACAATGTGGTCTGATCCTCCTCCTCCCTAAGTAATCATTCTTTGTTTGATGGGCATTTCTTATTCTGCCTTTCCTTTCCTAGCACAGTCTTTGGCATTCATTTCTCTTGGATGGCATTCACTCCCAGATACTAACTCATGTTGGGTAGTTTCCTAATCTGTGGTTGGCAGGGGTAGATACAGATTTTGTGGGTACAAAGACTTTATGTGATTTGAGAGGAATATTCCCTTTAAGTAAAAACAATACAAAAATGGTAGGACTCCTTCAAGAGCCTTGGAAGAATCCCAAGTGAGAAACTCTGAAGAAGCAGCTGTATTTACATCACAGTAAATCTACTGGTGGTTGGTGACCATTCTGGTATCAAAGACCACTATGAAATATCTAAAGAAAGCCGTGGTACTTCTGTCTACAAAACTGGATTATACACACATATACACACTTCTGAATATAACTTCAGAGGCTCAATATTTCCCTAGGATCCAGGTTAAGAACCCCTAGCTTAGGCTATATCTTTAATCATGATATCAACTTGTATTCATGATCTCTCTTGCCAGCAAACAGCCTCTCCCTATTTCTCCATTAGCAACGGCAGCACAACTGAAGCATGTTGACTGAGATGTAAATAAATGTTAGTTGCTCAGTCGCGCCCGACTCTTTGCGACCCCATGGACTGCAGCCCACGTGGCTCCTCTGTCCATGAGATTTTCCAGGCAAGGATACTTGAGTGGGTTGCCATTTCCTTCTCCAGGGGATCTTCCCAACCCAGATATCGAACTCATGTCTCCTGCACTGCAGGCAGATTCTTTACTGATTGAGCTACAAGGAAAGTTCCACTACTTACACTGAATGACGAGAATCAGCTTAATGGTGTCTCCCTAAGGCCACCTGATTGCCAGTCCCTTACCAGCCTAATTATGCCATTCTCATCATGTAGCACTAATTATAACAGAGGCAGGACATCCAAACTGCTCCTCCTTCAGTGTCCATGTTCTCAGTGAAATGATAACCACTCACTGCCCAGATCAGAGAAGGATTAAGGCTTTGGACTCCTCCTCTTTAGGAGACTCTAAGCAATGAAAAGATTATGACTCTCTCTTTCAAATAAAAACAATCCTACTTCATTAAAAAGGTAAGGAAGCCACAAAAGTTCTGATGCTCCTATGATGATTAACTTGTCTAACTACTGTATATCCCAAACCAAACTGTTTTCACATTTTGGGTGCCCTAATTTGCTGGGTCTTAGACACATGCTTACTCTGGCTATTGGGTATTCCAATACTGGCCCAACTGCCCAATCCTAAATTTGGGAGCTTCTTTGACTCCTTCATTAATTCAATCTTAATCAGTCATCACGTTCTAACTCATTTTGGATCCATCTTCGTTCTTTCATCTCCACAAATCATCATCATCTTAGTCCAAGGCACCAGCATTTTTCACCAGGTCTTATAATCTCCAATTTTGCCCTCTGTGATTCATTACTCTGTGGCCAGAATAACCTTTTGGAATATACGTATCTGACCACATTCCTGCCTTTAAGACCCTGCATTATCCAGATATTCAAAGATCACGCACCCTAGCATGTGAGCCAAGGGCCTGCATGATCTGCCCCCAGCTTACCTCTCCACTGTCTATTCTTGCTGTGGCCCCCACTGTTCCTTATCCATTTCATACTCCCTCAACTGCCAGCTTCTCTCTTACTGCCAAGCTTTTATACGTGCTAGGCTGAGGCCTGGAAAGCCTGACTTCTTACCACACGCCTCTGCTTTGTGTGGACAATTCCCATTAATCTTTTCTCTTGAAGACTCACTCTTACATTCTCTCTCCTTTGGCAAGACTTTTCCTGTCTTCCTTCTGCAGACAAAGTTAAATTCCCTTCTCTTCCTGCTCCCATAGAGTGACCCAGTGTATACTCTGAGCTTGGCCCTGATTAACACTGCATTTTCATTTTTTCTTTACATACCTATCTCTGTAGCTAAAATTTGAGACACTTGACAGCAGAGACTGTATCTTACTCATTCTCACATTTCCTAGCACACAGCTTACGTCTGCACATGTAGTCACTAGCATTTAGAGAATATTTACCACATGCAGAGTGTTTCTAGGGTTATCTCATTTAATTTCAACCACAATTTTATAAGGCAGAGCTGTTCAGCTGGTAAAGAATCCGCCTGCCAATGCAGGAGACACGAGAGAGGCAGGTTCAATCCCTGGGTTGGGAAGATCCCCTGGAGAAGTAAATGGCAACCCACTCCAGTATTCTTGCCTGGAAAATTCCATAGACAGAGGAGCCTGGCGGGCTATAGTCCATGGGGTCACAAAGAGTTGGATATGACTTAGTGAGCATGCACACACACACACACATTGTTGTACAGATGAAGAAAGTGAGACTCAGTGAAGTTAAACCACATATGCAGGATTCAAAAGCTGACAGAGCCAGGATTTGAATCCAGGTCCCAGCTGTGTCCACAGAACCTAAGCTCTTAATAGTTGCACTGTTTATTATCCAGGCTTTCCTGATGCCTCAGAAGGTAAAATAATCTGTCTGCAATGCAGGAAACCCAGGTTCAATCCCTGGGTTGGGAACATCCTCTGGAGAGGGAAATGGCAACCCACTTCAGTATTCTTGCCTGGAGAATCCCCAAGGACAGAGGAGCCTGGTGGGCTACAGTCCATGGGGTCGCAAGAAGTCGGACATGACTGAGTAACTTTCACATTTATTATCCAGTAGCATTAAAAAAATCAATAGATTTGAGCCTAATCTTCAGCAAATGTTCAATGACTGGATCCTAAGTAAGAAATTTTTTCTTTCTTTTTATTTTAAGGAATACTAAAAATGTCTGTATCTCCTCTAGAAAATTCTCAGAGAATTGGTTGTTTACATTAAGACTCAGCCTAACCTGAATCCTGGGCTCATGAGACACAGTCTGTTCAGCTCTGGATTGATATTTGCAGAGAGCAGAAGCACAAAGAAGAAGCACCACTTTGTAAGACTATCAACCATATTCTATCAGAACCTAGAACAAAGGTCACAAATTGGTGACTAGACCACAAATTACAAATGGTATTTAGTACTGGGACCTTCTGCATGTGTATGGGTTCTGGCTGTAACTCCAGGGGTCAGCTAGTCTCTCCAGAGTCTTTCATCTTGACATCTTTCTCCATCCCCCTACACTTTAAAGGAGAAATCATCTGTCATCTCCTATATTCTTCACTCCAATGTTTTGCATTTCCTCTAGTGACTAGGGCTTACTCCATTAAAATCCCTCTACACCTTCACTCCAACCTCTTCATTAAAGGCACTGTTTACTTCCTGCCTTAGGTTCTCAAACCTCACTATGCATCACTTTTGTGTGGGAAACTTCAAAAAAGTCAGAGTGAGTGAGTGAGAGAGAGAGAGAGTTGGAGGGGCGGTAGAGAGAGATTTCAGAGCCCTACTGCTAGAGATTCAGATTTACTCTGGGGTTGTCCCCAGAATCGTTGATTTTTAAAGGCCCTCCAGTATTTCCTTAAGCAGCTGGGGTTGAGAAAAATCATTTTAAACCCTGCTATCCAACGAAGGTATCACTTTCTCAGATAATCCTTGATGGATGCTGGTCATTCTTCCCCATTCCATGTCTTTAGGCCTAGGGCAATGGAGAAGGGCAGAGTTGCCTCATTTTTATTCCAAATTGTTTGAGATAAGCAATTCTGCACTTGTCTACAAAGCCCCCTCCTTTGAGGTCACTGCCATTTAGTTCTCCTGGCCAAGTCCCCTTTATCATTGACTTTGGCTCCCAATATTCTTTCCAACACTCAGTGCTGCCATCTTGCTGTTAAACATAATATACAAATGGGCACCTCTGTCACACACACCCTCACCTTTTAAGTCCTTGAGGCCCCTCAGCTTTAATGAACTTCATCTCCTTTCCACTCCTTCAATCCATTCCCATGGCCACCATTACACGAGTGGTTCTTAACCAGGGCTGCTCATCAGAATAACCTGTAGAGTTTCACAAAAATCCAAATATCTTGGGCCCACTCAGAACCTACCCTATCAGAATTTCTGAAAGGGAGGCCTGGGCAAATGATGCTTTGAAGCGCCACAGATGATGTGCAGAGTGGAGAATCACAGCTGTCAGGCCTTTTCATGATCCAGAATGACCCTTTCTCTGTAATATTCTCTCAGATAACTCTGTTATCTTATTCTCTGGGCCCAGCTTTCTCACTCTTTCATGTCATTACTCGTATTTTACTTATTCTTTGATTTCAACAAAACCTCCAATCCCTGGATCCTTCCATTTTTAGCCAACTTCTCAGCTTCTTCCTGGCCTGGACTCTACAGTACATCATTTAAACTGCCCTTAACCCACTGCCCTGGAAACTATGCTACTTTGACCTCCTCTTTCAACTCTCCAACAAAACCTTACCCTGATAGAATCTAGCCATGAAACCTCCATTTCCATACCGAGGCTGGTAAAGTTGTTGGGGGGAAAAATCACAACCATGTAGACTGGTGCTTACTATAAAGGTCATGGACCAGAGCTGGGTCATCAGTGGCGCTTGCAACACCCTTCTTGGCCCTGGCCAACTTCCTTTCCAACTCCTCTTAGGGAATACTCTAGAATTTCACCACTTCACTCAAACTTCTGCTTCATTCTCTCCTCTACTTTCAGCATAAGAAATTCCTTCTACTTCACTGAAGAAAACAGAGGGCATGAGTTTAGAACTCCTTTGACTTCACTTCCTGTCCCACTCCTAGGAATGTATCTCCATTAGTAACATCTCCCTTCACATCTTACTGGAACACTGTCCTATCCTTCTACCTGAGGTTTATACCCTCACTGGTGCTCCACTGTTCCTGTCCCTCTCATTTCTCCATGGAGGAGAGGGGGCAGTGTCTCACTCCATTTATTATTTCTTATTTCTTCTACATCTTCAGTCTCTCCCTCTCTACTGACACTTCCTATCTGGCTTTAAAAGTACATGCTGAGATTTCTTTTGTCCTTAAAAATTAAAACTCCCTGCTACCACATAGCTTTCTTCAGTTGCTATAATCTCCCAACCATTCCTTCTCTAGCTTCAACTTCTTGAAAAGGCAATCTAGACTTCCTTAACCCTCACTCTTCAAACCACTGAAATGAATCTGAGGTCCCAAACTGATCTTCTCCCTGAGATGGTCATTTTTCAGTCCTCACAGCCACTGACTTCACAGTCAAAACTGACATGCAGACTATGATCTTCATGAAACTAACGTCTCCCCACCATCTTTCACACAATTCTTTCCTAGAGTCTATTCGTACATTTCTGGGTCGTCTGTAGACTCTAACTAGTAGTCCCCAGGAGCTGTCCTAAGTCCTCATCTCTTATCATCAACACACTTTTCCCTTAGGTTACTTCATCTACTTGTGTGGTTTCAATTACTGTCTACTTTCGAGACTCCCCACGTGGATCTCCTCTGACCCCATGGAGTTAACCGCCTATTGAACACCTTTATTTGGCTGCCTCACAACCCCCTCACTTGAAATATTTTCAAAAGAAAACAAATTCTCAACTGCCTTTCCCCATATACAAGAAGAAACTACAGTTCCTCTTGTTTTCCCTACCTCACTCTCTTTAGCTTCTCCTGTCACCATCTGATTAGTCGCCTGCATTCTATGCATGCTCAGCCAGTCATGTCCGACTCTCTGTGACCTCATGGATTGTAGCCCACTAGGCTCCTCTCTGTCCATGGCATTCTCCAGGCAAGAATACTGGAATGGGTTGCTGTGCCCTCCTCCAGGGGATCTTCTTGACCCAAGGATCAAATCTGCATCTCTTGTATCTCCTGCATTGGCAGGCAGATTCTTTACCACTGAACCACCTGGAAAGCCTGATTAGTTACCTAGTTCTATTAACTCTTCCTCCTAAATGTTCTCTCTGCATTGCTCTCTTTTATTCTTACAATACTGGCCCTTAGGTTAGGCCTCTGTGATTTCACACCTGTGTGATTCCCACAGCCTGACTTGTCTTCTTTCATGATGCCCCCATCCCCTGCACCATCCACATTCATTCTTCTCCTGTGGCTACAGTGATATTTTGAAACACAAATCTGATATTATTTCCCTGCTTCAGTGTTGGCCCACTGCCTTCAGAATCATATCCAAAGCCCTTAGTATGACATATATAAACCCTCTGGAACCCAATCCCCAATTACCTTCACAGCTCCATCTCCCACCCTTCCCCTTAGCACTCTATGCACTAGTTATGCTGAACTACCTGTAGTTATAGTCATAGAACCTCAACTAATATTATGTCATGCTTACTGCCTTCATAATTCTGTTCCTTGTATCTTAAATCCCACCCAACTCGTACATAGCTGGCTCTATTCCTTATTTAAGACTCACCTCAGTTGAGTGGTCCCCTCCTCCAGGAAGCCTCCCCTAACTGCTCCTTCCCTCAGTTTTCAATAGACACCCCTCCTCAGTGCTTACTTCTCTATTGCACTTACCATGCTAAACTCTACTCACTAACTGACTTGTCTGTGTCCCTCACTAGGCCATCAGTTCCTTCAAGGCAGGAACTGGCACCTACTCACCTCTGTATCTCAACATACCCCAACGCCTGGTGCCTGATTCACTAAATATTTAATGAATAAGCAAATGAAAAAATGAATGGATGAATGAATGACCTTCATTATATGAAATGAGACCCAATATATGGGGACAGGTCACACCTATTTGCCATTATGTGTTCATGGATGAGGAGACGCTTATCCAGTTTCCCCAAGAAGGCTGGAGGGGTGGGAGGGTATGTTTTAGAGCTGCACTGGGTGGTGATGGCAGTGTTGCTGTTTTCCCCAACACGGGGGATGACCCTGTGCTCATTCAGGCACACCTCTTGCCAGGTGCCACTTTAGGGTCAAAAGCATATATTGGTAACTCAGTTGTGCTGGGTTCAAGGTACAGCAAAGAAACAAATACTCCCCTGGACAAAATCCCAGGGCAGTGCTATGCTTGCCTTCAGAAAGCATTTTATAAAACTGTCACCCGAGTCGTCTTTGCTGTAGGAGTTCCATTTGTCATCTTCCCCTAAAATTCCTGGAAGTTGTTTTGGACCTTCTCATTGGATATCATGGTCACATGCAGAATTATTTTTTAGAACACTATCTAGCTCCTTCAAAGCAGAGCATGAAGGAAAAGAAAAGGAATAACAGAGGACAGACACAGAGAAACACTTTCCTTATAAATTTGGCCTAAAAGCATAGAACAGTCATTATTTTTAGAAAAGCAATGGAAAGCATGCAAAATTACAATGTATGGCATAAGAAAAAAGTGACATTGAAAGCCATAATAATACAGAAAGATAAAAAAACAAAATATTATATAAAACATTTTTTAAATGCAGAAACAATTTTTCCAAAGGGGGGGAAAACCACACAGGCTGACTAGTTCTAAACAGCAAGCATTTCACAACCTTGCCTCTGAGGAACAATGCTTGCTATGGTCCCAGCCCCCTTTCCTTGGAACCAGTCATGGGTCAATTAACCAGTAGACTTGGAATTGTGGATCAGTGCAGTGACAGATTGTACTGGGTGACTCATTGGGAACCTAAGGAATGTTCTAAATGTGTGATCTCATTGGGGAAATAAGCTTAGCAAACATGAAACAGTTTGACAGAAGACAACAAAATTTCTGTAAAGCAATCATCCTTCAATTAAAAAAATAAATTAATTAAAAAAAAAAGAAACAGAGACCGATAGTACCAGACTAAAGAAAATTTGGTGCTAAGTTGGGAAGAACAGAGTATAAAGCCTGTTGTATGTCCAAAGAAAAGAAGATCAGAGAACTCTGTGGTGGAGAGTGAGGGCTTGCTGGAGAGGAAGGAGAGTTTGAGAGATAGGTCTTAAAGAAGGGGTAGGCAGGAAAGGTAAGGCATCTCAAGTAGGAAAAATAGGAGAAGCAGAGCTTAGACACTGGAATATCTATAGCACACTGACGAAGAACTGAGAAGAAAGAAGAGTAAATGGATCAGATATAGTCTTAAAAATCAGGAAGAAAGAAGAAATTGGACAGTCATAAAGAGTGTGCTTGGAACGGCTTTTGAGCAGATGGATGTGATGATGAAAAAGGTGTCTACTGTAAGACAAACCAGGTAGCTTTGTACTACTCAGTACACATGGGATGATGGGGGCAGGCTTCAAAATGGCTGTTCTTTCACACAGGCTGAGGAAGAAAATGAATGGTGGGGATGGAATCGGAAGATCCATCTGCCACTGCATCTATTGCCTTGGAGATCACCTGCTGGGCATTTTCTACATAAACTGCGTGTGTGTGTGTGTGTGTGTGTGTGTCTGATTTCTGCACCTAAATCGAAAATGACCTGAGGACAGAGAACCTTGTCTTACAGGTAGGATCCCCCCATGACCCTCAGCACAGAGAGAGACACATAAAAAACAGACACCAATCTTTCCTGAGTAAAATATGTAAGTAAACTGCAAAAGATGCTCCAGGTAAGCCTATATTGACATCCAATTCTGTTCTATCTCATTTTTAAACTGAGGTAGCTAATAAACTAGCTCCGGGCTCAAAATCAGCATGCAGCTCAGATTTAATTGGCTGGTTGCACACAGATCTCTATCACGTGATCTTCCATTAAGCTCATTTGAGACAAAGGAGGTCTAATAACATATTTCACTAGGAGGCTTGTACTGGAATTGCAGCCCTCCTAGGAGGGTCGCTTGTCCTACAACCCCTAGCTTGACACTAGAAGCCCTCTTCTGCTCCCCCCACCTAGGAGCAATCTGTACTCAGTGTTGTGTGTTCCTGAAGCCAAATAACTTGTGTGGACAGAGAGGTCATTTCTGGCAGGGGTAGTACAGGTGGCTGGGTTAGAGATGCATCATATTAAAATGCTTGTTTTTCACTTCAACATTTCTGAGCTTTGCTCTAGGAATGCCATGTTAGAAGGATAGAGAAATATTTTCAAAGGGCCACCCATCTCCTATGGGTGACAACCTTTACTTTTCCTAAGAGACAATCCTTAGTGACTTGGTCACTCCTTAGTTGGATGAGAGACACTTTTAGTGGTTCGATCATTTTCTCTATTTCACTAAGAGGCTGCTAGTCAATGGCTCACAAAAATCATGTATAAAACGATACCCTTGTGGTCTTTCAAGAATTAGAATGCCTTAGTGTCTGCTTAACTACCAGGAAAGTAAATTAAGTACTGCAGTTGGTGCTTTGATTTAAAAAAAATGCCATTTTGCTCCATCCCCTGTTTTGTGGGTCACTGAGCACCCCAAGCCATAAACCTCCCTCTCTCCCAAGGGAAAACTTTTGCAGCCTTATTCTTGGATAAGACTAAGTATCCCAGAACAATTCTTTCTAAAGCAACAGAGCAGCCTTGCAGGTGGTTTCGAAGAGGCGAGTGCTCAAATAACAATGTTGTGATAGTTTCAACATTGTTAATCAGCTACACTCCAATATAAAGTAAAAAGTTAAAAAAAAGGAAGTGAGTGCTCATTGTGAGGACAATAGTTCCAGAGGGACTGATTTATGCAAAGACGGTTCTAGTTTTTGGCAGTTCTGCTCTATAAACAAACATCCTGTTGGAGAACATATTATGAGAGGGGACCCACAGGAATGTCTCACCTCCTGGATTCATGAAATGCACATTTTCCCTTACACAGGAGAGAAACCAGTTATCTAGTTTTCCTTTATTTATTTATTTATTTACTTATTTTTGGTAGAAAGAATGACATTTTGTGGGTCTTCAAATTTATTTTTCCCATTGGAAATACCTGAAAGTACTATGTGGTAACTACAATGGAAAATTAGGCATAAAAATAGATTGAATTCTTTGCTCTAAGTATTTAAAGCAAGGTGGGTAAACGATTTAAAAAGAGGTTCTACATAACAGATATATTTCTGGCTTAAACCTAGCATCCTGGGCAAAATACACACTGATTGAGCAGAAAAGGAAACTAATGTTTAGTAAGTGAGGGAAAGGGCCCAAACCCTTAAACATTGGATTATGAATGAATCTAAAGGGAGGAAGGACAGGCGACTCTATATAGTTCTTTAATATTTTAATTATAAAATATCAGATATTTTTGTAATAGAGAGTTAAAGGATGGAAAAATATAACACAGGAATCAAGGAAAAATAATTAACAATGTCCTTTTTTTAAACAAAGGCTGTTTCCTTCTGCTAGCAAGTTATGCCCTCAGGAGGAGTAACTTGTAAAAAGGCATGACTACTGTTGTAACTGTTGAGTGAAAAAATAGATTAGATGCTCTTAGGTTTTACTTGCTTCCATAAAAATTCCATTTTTGATATTTAACTGGCCCCAAACCTATTTTTAAAACACATTAGGTGACTCTCTTTTTATGACAAGCAGTATCATAGTCAATCACTGAACCAGGAGTCGGGGATCTAAATTCTAGGCCAGCCTCACTTTGTAACTAGTAGTGGGGAAGCTTTGTGAAAGTCAATTAACCTCTCTAAACTTCTGCCTTCCTTTGTAAAATGGATAAACCTTGCCTTCATCACAGGAGGTTTGAAGGAGGTGATTGATATGAAAGTTCACCAAATACTATAAATCTACAACTGCCATCCAAAAGACATCATCTCACTAGGAATATACATACATATTAACAGGGTGACTGTTTTTGCTGGAGAATTAAGGAATCATGTCACCATCTAAACCCAGCACTTCCCATCTACTGAATGATGACCTTTCAAACATAACTACCAAGAAAGGAGATTAAACTGGGCTATCATAAACAGTCACTGCTCTTATGTCTTTTGTTATATTAGCAAACCCCAGATGTATATAGCTGGGAAGGCCCATAGGGGAAGGTTCATTCTCCTGTCTTCAAGTAGAATGTGCTAAAGCCATTAGACTCCATCCTCCAATAAAGAACCTAGAAAATTTCAACCTTAGTAATTGATAATACTTAATCGGCATATCTGGAATTTCTTTATGGCTAGTTGCATTCCCTCTGGTGGAACAGTAAGTCCATTTCCCCTTGTCAGCTCTTCAGTGTCTATGAAAAACAATATATGTTCTCTATAAATCGGCAGCCTTTAATGCATAGATAAAAACTCAAAGTGGTACCTGATTCTGCAAGAGTAGCTATAAGCCCAATTCAAAAGTGGCATGTTCCATGAGGATGATAGGGAAAAGGAAATGATGGTCCCATGTGAGCCCTTCTAGTGACCACCCACTCACATACAGACAGCCGTCAACTTCAGTGGTATCATCTTCAAAAGCTTGCAGCAAAAGTGATCATTCTGGCAAATTATCAGGAACCTGACTCTTACCCATCTTCTTCCAAGGCAACACACACTAGTTTCATTCTCATTTATACCCAATTCACACGTGCAACAATTTCAATGGAAAATGTTGGAAAACTAAAAGGAAATATGAGGCAATGCCCTCAACCATACACTTCCATTCACATGGATAATTATATAGGGCACAAATAAGTTTGAAGGAGTCGGGGAGGCCTCATTTGTTTTAAGGAGGAAAACAACTTCATATCCCTTAGCTGGTGTCAATTTTAGTCTCCTTGCAACCCTTCATGTTAATGTTTGATGTATCTCTCTTCTGCCTTCCTCTCTTCTCCTCCATTTCCTATATCTTCTGCATCTCTTAATCTCCCCCTCGTACACTCTCTTAATTCCTCATAATTCTCATAACTCTCATAATTCTCCCCCTCATTCCTCTCTTAATTTCTCCCCATTGCTTCTTTCCTTTTTTCTACTTATCTTCCAATCCCACATTCCATACTTTTTTTTTTTTTGCATTTGTCTGCTGTCTCTAGTGGGATACCATATTTGTGCTCAACTTCCCTGTTTACTGGCCTTGAAATAGAAGCAAAGGACCTAGTACAGAGTGCATCCTTACCCCAACATTTTCCCATTTCAAACACAGTGGACTTCTATGAGTAAAGGGGGTAATATAGGAGGCTCTTGCCCTGGGGCAGAGCACTGGCCCTGGAGGACAAGCAAGATGCTATGTCCTTCAGACTCCCCAAAGGGCAGAGCAATGACCTCCAAAGAGTACTCTTCGCTGAGCTGTATGGTCTACATTTGAAGAACCAAGAGGTATTATAAACACTATCCAGGATGTAGTCGTCTCTGACATCTGGCTTTCTGCTAAGAAAATCCTTAATTAAGTTAATTGAGACTCCCACTCATTGTTAATGCAAAGAAAATAACCTTGAGCTACTGCAAAATCCCAAAGGGTCTTCAGCATCACTGAAGAAAGATGGCATACTGTTCAGCCTAGTTAGCACACTAAGAATTTTTTATTGTGAGCAATTAAAGTTAATAATGTCTATTGACCAAAACATGTGAATAACAAGACCATAAAGGATAACTGAATCTTCTTTAATGTTAAACAGTAACAAAAAACATGAAAAAAAGTTTTCTTTCCTTCTGAGTGGCAATAAAAAGGACAGTGTGATAGAGTAGCACAAGCAGAAGGTTTGGAGTCAGAAAGACCCAGGAGATTTCTGGCTTCTGGCATCTGCTGTGTGAGCCTAGGCTGTCTACTTAAATGCTTTGAGCTTAAATGGCCTCACCTGTAAAAGGGGGTTAATACAGAGTAGTTATTAGAACCAAAAGACTCAATACATGTAATGTGCCTGGCACAGGCTTGACATTAGGAACTAACAAGTCAATCATAGATCACTTTCTATTTGTCCTGATTTGCTTTATCCAACTATCTCCTTGTCTGCTTCCAGGAAGTAGTGGCCTTTACTTCCATCTGCAGGGCTCACCAGCTCCCAAATCTCTGGATTTCTCACAAACAAAATGCACATGAACTGTGCTCCCTAAAGACACAGCTCTTCACACAGCATTGCATACCCCCTGAAAGACACCTAAAGCTCTAGTGCAGCACAAGACATGAGACGCATAAGCACGCTTCAGATGACACAGATGTCACACAGGACATGTCCCTTCCGAAGGTAGCCTCACCTGCCTCTTTCCCACATGTTCTTCCTTTAGGAGGAACTATGCCATTTTCAGAATCCTGGGTGATTCACTTGTCTCATTGCCTTTGCCTTATTGTTTTATTTATTCATGTATTTTTTATGGATTTATTCATCCACGTATTTATTCCCCACCATGTTCCATAATGGATATAAGGTGATTTACAAGAAAGGGATGGGATGGGGAGGGACGTGGGAGGGTGGGGTCAGGATGGAGAACACATGTACACCCATGGCTGATTCATGTGAATGTATGGCAAAAACCACCGCAATATTGCAAAGTAATTAGCCTCCAATTAAAATTTAAAAAAAATTTTTTTAAAAAGAAAGGTAACAAGGAAAAGTGCCCCTGGCTACTTTCACTTAGAAACTGGAGTGGCCCTTGTTGTTACCTGGATGCTAAGCCCCTGGAAAGAAAAGGCACAATTGTTACAGATTTTAAGGCTCCTCCCAACAAAATTCTTAGTTTTATCTTTCCTTTTTCAGTCAAATCTGAATAGTTTTTTTTATCCATTTGAGAAACCAGCCAAAGATATTTTAGGTAGAGGGAAATGAAAGCAAAGAGGTCTTCCTTTGTTTCCTGATTTCAAGGAATTCACGCCTGGAGTAGTGGGTCTCCAAGTGTGGCCCCTGGACTGGCAATATCTACATCACCTGGAAGCTTGTTAGAAATCCAAATTCTTGGGCCTCAAGCCAGATCAAATAAACATGAAACTCTTGAGAGGTGGCAGCAGGCTGTGTCTGAACAAGCTCTCCAGGGTGACTCTGATGTACAATAAATTTTGAAACCCCCAAAAAAGAATACACAAAATACAGTATGATAGCAGCAGAAATTCAAAGTCAATCAAGTGAAAGGAAAACAAAACAAAGATAAGCTCATAAAATTGAGCCTGGAGGAAAGCTATACCAAGTGCATACACACCATAGAGGCCCATTACAGGTGCCAGGCATGGGCCACACATTTGGCACTAAGTTTTCAAGCAGCCAACAAAAGAGAAACCTAATCAGTCTCACACTTCACAGGGTCCATAAAAGAAAAATGAACCTTGTGTTCAGGATATCCTTTTCCTGGTCTAAATTCTGAAAACTTTTCTATGGTGAAGCATCATAATACGGTGGCCAACTGTCCCTCTTACTTTGCTCTAAAACCAAGATTCAGCTCTTGGAAGGCCTCCAACAAAGACAGGTCCTCAACCTGGAAATTACATTTACTGCTTGTTTTTCTTCTACCTGTCTTTTGAAGTTCCATTCGGTCAATGAAATGTAGCAACAAAAGAGATTCCTTAAAACAAACAAACAAACAGAAACCTCTGCTGTCACCAAAGCAAGTATTTTCATTTAACTCAAGAAATAGACAATGTGACATTATTTGTGACAAAAATTTGGATAGGATCCCAAATAACCAACAAAATAAATGGTTAAATAAACCATGATGCTACTATATGATGAGATATTCTACACCATCAAAAACTGTATTTATGACATTTTTTTTAAACATAGGGGAAAATGTTCATGATAAAATGTTGAGTGAAAAAGCTGTTGTAAAACTATATATTATGATTTTAACTATATAAAAACTACATATATATATATATAGCCATTAAAAAGTATGGAAAGCAAGCCACTAAATGTTAGTATTGTTTCTGAGATTTGTGGATATGAGTGGTTTTTATCTTTTCTATATGTTTGTCTTTATTTTCCAAGTTTTTATTAATGAGGACCATTTCCATATGATGAGAAGAACTGGGAGGAAAAATACCAACCCAGTTAGTTATCTTTGGCTTGTGAAATTTTGGGTTGATTTTAACTTAAAAAAAATTTCCTATTAACTGACATATAAATTCTAGTTATGGACAAAGTTACTTAAAAAAAGAAACAAGAATTCTAAAACCTAGTTTTTTAGTTGTTTGTAAAGTTTCAGAATGATACAGATATAATAACACCTTACAATTACTTAGCACTTTAAAATTTGACTTTTAATAGCACTCTGATATTGAGAATTACATTTGATTATCAAAAATATTTTGCTAGGTGGCCATGTCTTGTTATCTTCATTTAACAGGTGATGAAACTGAGGATCAAAAAAACTAAGTGATGAGCCCAAAGTCACAATAATCAGTGGCAGAGCTGGCCTTGACCCTAAGTCTCCAGAACCCAAGTACAGTGCTCTTTCCATTCATTGGAGACTGACTGTGGTATAACCCAAGTCATCACTCACAGGCAGAAACACATAAACAGCAACCCCTCCTTACCTATGAGGGTCAAGTTCCTCAATGACCCTCACCTAGACAGGAGAGTTTCACTGAGGAAATTATAATTTTCTGTGATTAAAAAAAGAATGGCAGGGGAACTGAGGTCACATGTGAACTTTTCAAAGTCCTCATAAATATTTTTTATGCAGTAAAACAAAATAATAACAGTACATTACATAAACAGAATAATGAGAATTGACATAGCTTGAATTAGTTAAAAGTGATAGGCTTGTATAGTTTCCATTTAGAGCCTGAAATGGTTTCCAGAGGTGATAAGGATGTACCCACTCATGGCAGTGGAAATTTGGGGTGATGGTGAAGCAACAAACAGAGGTGGACTGTTAGTTCAAATCATGGATCTTCGTGCTCCAGAGTCTGCATCTAAGTCTGATCCTGAGATTAAAACAACTTGATTGGGGCTTTAGCCCTAACAAGCAAGTGAATTTCAGTGAAATGACTTAACAACTTTGGCTCTTCAAGATGCTTTCTGTCTTCTCAAGTCTTTTTCTGAAGACACCATAGCACATCTGCATAGAGTGCAAATCTTTAGCTCAAAAGAACTAAAATTCATTCTTTTTTTATGGCCAAGTAATATTCCACTGTGTAAACGTACCACATATTCTTTATCCATTCATCGATGGACATCTAGGTTGCTTCCACATTCTGGCTGTTGTAAATAATGCTGCAATGAAGTTTGTCTGAAGGCAGCTTATTTGCTGTCTGGCACAGATATTTAAATGACACTACTTAATGATTTAGGCTCTTCTGAGGTTGCTTTCTTCTGAACATGGTGTTGTAAAAAAAGACTCCACCTCTTCATAAATTCAATTAAATCACTCAAGACTTGTACAAAGGCAGTTTATCAGCTGTCCAGCAATCATATTAAATGGTACCACCTGATGATTTAAGCTCTGCTGAAGATGGTTTCTGTCCAAAGTGATTTTCTTTTGAAGGCATCATAGCACCTCTTAAAGAATTCAGCTAAATCACTCAAGCTCTGAACAGGTAAGCTTTGATATGTAAAGGCACACATTTTTTTTCATTACTTTATTGAGGGAGGTTTTAATCTTGTTCTAAAAATTTTTCTCCTGTTGCTTAAAATTGTATTTGTCTCCAGTACTATAGCCTCCTAATTATCTTCATTGTCACTTACGATAATCACCTCTGGGGTCCTGTGAGCTTCCTGAGTCATCCTCTAGCCCAGCACATCACTTAAATCAGCATCAATAGGTTCAGACTCAACTTGAGCCAACGACTGCTCCTGTGCCAAATGTTCATCCTCACCCACAGCTTCTTCTTGTTCCAATATTCTTAAGGTCTTTAGGAGAAATCACTGAAAGACACTTCTCTATCTCTAGTCCAACTTTCTCCCATGTCATATTTTTTAATTTATTTTTAATTAGAAAATTGCTTTACAATGTTGTGCTGGTTTCTGCTGTACAACAATGCAAATCAGCCATATATCACCTCCCTCTTGAGCATCTCTCCCCTTCCCCCAACATTAATGGGGGAAATTAGTTTAACATTAATGTTAAACTTATCTAATGCCTCTTTTATGAAGAATACATACTTATTCTTACTTCACCCCTCCAGGTGATCACAGAGCAGGGCTGGGCTGCTGCTTGGAGCCTAGGCTGGGCTCCCTGTGTTATACAGCAACTTCTCACCAGCTATCTATTTTACACATGATAATGTATATATGTTGATGCTACTTTCTCCATTTGCCCCACTCTTTCCTTTCCCTACTGTGTCCACAAGTCCATTCTCTATGTCTACATCTCCATTCCTTGTCAATAGGTTCATCAATACCATTTTTCTAGATTTCATATATATGCATTAACATATGATATTTGTTTTTCTCTTTCTGACTTACTTCACTCTGAATAACAGGTTCTAGGTTCATCCATCTCACTAGAACTAAAATCTGTTCTTTTTTATGGCCGAGCAATCTTCCATTGTGTATATGTACCACATCTTCTTGATCCATTCATTTGTTGATGGACACCTAGGTTGCTTCCATGTTCTAGCTGTTGTAAATAGTGCTGCTATGAACACTGGGGTACATGTGTCTTTTTCAATTATTGTTTTCTCTGGGTATATGCCCAGTAGTCTCCTATGGCACATTAATGTTAAACTATCTAATGCCTCTTTTATGAAGAATACAGCATGAGTGATGGTGTAGGAATTCCATGCACTAGGATCTTTAGACAGAGGTGCCTTTGTAAGATCCTGAACAACAAAGTTATACATTAGCTTGGCATAAGTCTTCTTAAAGGTCAGACAAAACACTGTCTAAGGGCTCCAGGACCTGAATCATGCCACTGGTTATAAAGACAACGTTAAAATGAGGATGCACATTTGCCAATGCATCTGAGGAACCAAAAGGACAAGCAGGAATCAATACGACATTGAATTCAAGATTTATTTTTAGTAGTCTTGAGCTTCTGCAAGAAAGCACTGTTAAACCCATCTCTTAAGGAGAGAAGGAGTCATCAGGCTTTTCTATTTGCATGCTGGTATATTGGAAACTTAGCTTAGTTGTTTCCTCTGAGAGGATATGGGCCTAGTTTTCTGCAGACCAGTAATGGTTTCACTGTGAGGTCACCTGAAGTATTGGCACAAAACAGAAACACCAGCCTCTCTGTTTTGGCTGGCCTCATGTCAGCATCAGTTGGCTCATGCTCTTCAGAAGGGCAAACAGGATTGTTTAAGGGCTTCCAAAGCATGGTGGTCTCAACAGCACCAAAGATTTGTGCACGCACATGACTCTCCTCTTCAGTTGCTTTCTACAGTTGTGGAAGACACACCGCAGGAGCTGCAGGATCTAGTGGTTCTTTCTTTGGCACCACTGTCACCTAAGATTCAGTTTCCATGTCGTGCATGCATTTCCAGGTGCACCATGCATTTCTCAAACCATCCATTGCTCTAGGCAGTTCTTTTTTTTCGGGATCCACTTTGGTGTCTGAAAACATGTCTTCAAAAATTCCTCTCACGTGATGGGAGATCCCTTGCATGGAAAAGTGAAAGTGTTAGTCACTCAGTCATGTATGACTGTAGTCTTCCAGGCTCCTCTGTCTATGGAATTCTCCAGGCAAGAATACTGGAGTGGTTAGCCATTCCCTTCTCCAGAGGATCTTCCTGACTCAGGGATCAAACCTGGGTCTCCTGCATTGGCAGGGAGAGTCTTGACCATCTGAGCCACCAGGCAAGTGTTTTCTTATTCCTTTGTTTGTTTTCAATCCAGAGGTTTAACAACATTTCTGTCTTTTCCATCCTTGGGTCACGAGGGATAGAGCATTTATTACATGCCATAGGTATACAGGAGGTGATATTGGCCTCAATAAGAGTTTCAGCTTTCCTTATGGAAATTCATTAATACAATATAAGCTACCTATAAAGCTATGTTTTACCTTTAAGAAGCTTAAGAGTGTCCCTTTTCTCTTCAAGAGATATTACTCTTCTTGCCCTTTAGTGACTTTCTCTGATGCTGGAGTCCTTGTACCTGGTTTCACTCTCTTCTGCCACAATAGTCACATTTATAGAAGCTATATTTAGGCTTTATGCTAATTAATGCAACCTGACAACTACTTATGAGGGATTTTATATTCCCCAAAGTCACAAAGTGTCAGCATATGATATTTGAGGACCAAGGATAAACGATAATATACTGTTGTGATACTTAGTGTAAAATAGGCTGATTGTGTAGGGGATGACTGGCAGAAGAATGGTAGAGGAAACAAATGACTCAGAAATTTCTTCACACTTTGTGGTATAGTCAGACAGACAATAACATGGCACTTGGACTGACTTCCATATGCTCAATTCAACATTTTCATGGTTGTCAAAATGGTATACAGAAGTAAATCCACCAATACTCAAATTCCTAATAAGGACAACTTGTAGTTAGGAAAGGATTACTATAAATTCTCCTTTAAGTTTTATCAGAAAGAAAGGCACTATTCATATTTGTAAAACAGTCTTCTAGCTATGATTTCCCGTGGCTTACTGCTGAATTCGATGTTATGTGAAAGGCAAACACAGCATTTAAGTGTATTTTCTGTAAACCTACAGTAACAATCAAACATCATCCTCTGACAAAATGTAGCCTCTGAAGATGGATATGCAAAAGTCAGGCAGGCCCTGAACAGCCCATGCTCAAGAAATGACTTGAGAAAGAAAGCGACAATGAAAGAATAAACTAGCCCCTTTTCAACACCCGGCCACTGATACTTTACTTTTATCCCCTCCTCCTGGGAAGATAGAGCGAAGCCTGGCTTTCTTATTCTTCTCTTCAGGGGCCATAGGAAGTGGTTTGGAGCTGTGGTTGAGTGCCGAAGAATCCCGGTTGTTACTGTTCATCCTCAGTGGGGGAGCTGGGGGTTTCTCTTCATTATCCAGACCGTCAGACATTTTCAGTTATAACTGATTGCACAGCTCCTAAAGAAGAGGAGGTGAAAATAGGAGTTCAGAGAGGTCTGAAAGACAATCTGGTATATACAGGAGGTCTAACGTCTTAGAAACAGAAGCACTGGTCTCATGCAATCTCAGGTTTGACAATAACCATTCTGAGGGCTTCCTTTTCTAGAGGGAAGGGAGCTGTCTCCCTAAGGCCTAATGATACAATTTCCTAAAGAGGAAAGCAAAGGTGAGTTTTTTCAACATGTAGATACAAATACCTAAGATGCTTTCTCCCAAAGACACTCTATTTTCTGCTGTCCACACACAGTCTTTTAATGCACAATTTACAATCTTTCCTCTTTCTGAGCAAGATTGGGCACAGGAGCAGAAAGGGTGACAGAGGATGAGATGGTTGGATGGTATCACTGACTCAATGAACATGAGTTTGAGCAAACTCTGGGAGCTGGTGATAAACAGGGAAGCCTGGAGTGCCGCAGTCCATGGGGTTGCAAAGAGTCAGGCAGGACTGAGGACTGGTGATTGAACAACAACAATGATCATTTTGGTCACGTAGCACCACCTCCTCGGAGTCTAGAATTGACATAGGCCTGGTTGTTGATTTTTGATGCCCACAACAATCATGTTAGTCACTTTGATACTGGGATGCCTTTGGCATCTGATTCTTACCTGTGTGTACCTGATGAACAAAACACATTCTATTGCTTTATGAGAAAGAACTGAGAAACAATCTATTAAACCTGGTAGTTTCAGCAGAGTTGGGGTAGACTGCTAGGAGAAGCACTGCTCCATCTTCAAGTAACAGAGTAGATGATAGAACAGAGATAAGTGTCACCAGGAGCAAAGAGGAACTCCAAGGAGAGGACTGTTTCCTGAGGAGACACCATAACCCTATTCCTTGTCATATTTTATGTCCTAGAAGAGGGAACAAGGGAGTTGACAGGGGTGACAGGCTTGTAAGAACCAGTTTGGGTCTTAGCAACTAATCTGCTCTTAATTTCATTATTCTCTAGTATTTTGTGCCGAGAGCTGAACACATTTGGGTTTCATCCCACTGAAGGGTTACGTGAACTGGAAAAGCACAAACTCAAGGAAATGTTTCAGTTCCTAGCTGTCTTCCCACTCTAGTTCAAGTCTTTCCACTAGGGCCCTGACACTTGCCATTTCTAGGCAGGTGTTACAAGGACCTTCCAGGGGAAACAGTGGGGGAGGGATGGAGTGGGAGTTTGAGGTTAGCAGATGAAAGCTAATGTATGCAGAATGGATAAATAACAAGTGAACTATATTCAATATCCTGTGGTAAACCATAATGAAAAGGAATGCATAATATATATATTAATCATATATATATATATATATATATATATAGCTAAATCACTTTGTTGTACAGCAGCAATACATGCAACATTGTAAATCAACTATACCTCAGTTTTTAAAGAGTACCTACCAAGTGAATCTCCACTTCCAATACAAGGAAAATCAAATCCTACTGCAACAAAATCTTTGTAATTTCATCAAGTATTAACTGGCACTAATTAGCAGTATAAGAGCTCTCCAAACACAATTCAGCATATCACTTTATTCCAATAACATACCTAATGGGAGGGGGGTTCAGGATGGGGAGCACATGTACACCCGTGGCGGATTCATGTCAGTGTATGGCAAAACCAATACAATGTTGTAAAGTAAAAAAAAAAAAAAGAAAAAAGAAAATCAACAACAACAAAAACATTACCTGTTCTAATGAGAAATAACCTGCTATCATTCTTTTCAGCCCTTCAGAGGTTACATGTTTATTATTTTCAGTAATGAATTCTAAATTATATTAAGTGGAAATTTAAAAAAAATTTACTGTTTAAAATTTTCTCAAATATATAGAGCCTGTAAGTATTCAAAAATAACTGAGTACCAATTCATAGCTTCTCCATCTGCACAGGTGACCGCCAACAAACAATGATTGGTGAGATTGATTTGCACAAGAGATCTATTTTCCTTTGCCTAACTGTCATGCCTTGCATCATCTTAATGAATTAAGACCAATTCTAGTTTTTGGGGGGAATCATGACAGTGAAAATATTCAGTAGTAAATGTTTTGTTACTACCACCACCAGCTTTGTAAGTCTCACATTTTCCTATATGGGTGAAACTGTGTTCTCTTTATTGTTTACTCACTTGGTCATATCTGACTCTGCAACCCTATGAACTGTAGTCCGTCAGGCTCCTCTGTCCATGGGATTTCCCAGGCAAGAATACTGGAGTGGGTTGCCATTTCCTTCTCCAGAGGATCTTCCCAACCCAGGGATCAAACTTGCATCTCCTGCTTGGCGGGCAGATTCTTTACCACTGAGCCACCAGGAAAGCTGGTGAAACTATAGCACAAGGTAAAATGAAAAAGAAACTGTGATGTCCAGGATCAAGTATATCCATAGACTACTGGTAAATTTAAAAAAAAATTTTTTTTTTAGTTTTTATTTTATTTATTATTATTATTATTTATTTATTTATTTACTTTACAATAGTGTATTGGTTTTGCCATACATCAGCATGAATCCACCACGGGTGTACACTGTATGCAAGACAGCAAAAGAGACAGAGATGTATAGAACAGTCTTTTGGACTCTGTGGTAAATATTTTAACTAGAATATGAAATCAGTGCTAATGGGTCTACATTCCCTTTCACATTTTGATCCTTCTCAATTCATTCTTTCTCCAGAAGATAAGTGAGTTTAAGACTGATTTCACCAATGGTATTCTGTATCAGACAGGTTCATGGTTTTTACTTAGTGTTGAAGAAGAATTTGCTAGACAAAGATTAAAAGTACTAGTTTTTTCGCCTTGTGTGTGTTTTGTTTGTTTTCCTTTCTGGGTTTAAAAATAATGCCTGAATATGAGATGATTATTAAATAAAGCTCAAATGTACAGAATCTTGGTAAAAATAATGAAATTTGAAAGTTATTGCAAAAGAACTGAGAATTGTAAGTAAGACCTAGAAAACAGATTTCTGAAAAATGTGTCTCATGGGGAGAGAGAGCCACCATATTCTGGATGATATCTATTTTCTGAGGACATATTTAACTTGAGATGACAGAAGCCAGAGAAACATACATGGCCTCTTTAAAATTATATACAAAACTGATCTTACACAATAAGGCAAGTAGGAGTCTGAGCTATTCAGGGTTCTAGTGCACCTACGTAATCCAAAATACTAGGCGCCTTTGTTGTGAATAATTAGGTGTGGCTAACAGTGGCTTTTTTCATCCTTAAATACTCTCTCTGGCTAGAGACTCAAAAAGTAGATGCCCTGTTTCTTTTCAGGTCGAGATTAAAAAGGGCTACTTGGAATATAGAACTCACACTATACTCTCCTATACTAGACTAGAAATTGCTGCCGAAAATATGAATACCACATACTTGCCATGGTCCACATCACAGGCATTCTGTAAAGGACCCAGGTTAAATGGCACACCTTTCGACTGCCCAGCAAACTGGAATCAGTTTAATCCTGTTCAACTCATCAAGGGATTATAAGAAGGGCTGAAATAAATCTCTTACAGAGATGGGAATGAAACTGAAGAATCTTGGTCCATTTCCACAATAGGAACACGAAGCAAATAAACACTCAGTTTACCTAGACATTTCAGATTCAGTTTTGCTCAAATTATCCTAATATTACGTCAGTTCTTTGTGACCCTTTACAAGGCACAACCAATCTTCATCTTTTTATAATGGTCCCAGATAATTCTGAGTTTGTGACAAAGGAATAATGTGGGCGACTCCTTATCTCTAACTCACCTTAAAAGCAAGGGCTTCAGAGTATACTTTTAGGTGACCAATGGAGAAAGGGTAGGGCCCTGTAAGGCACTCTTTTTTTTTTTAAATATAAAATTATTTATTTTAATTGGAGGTTAATTTACAATGTAAGGCACTCTTGCTGTTAATCTATTTGCTTCCCAAGTGGGAGGTATCTCCAGCTATTCCACAAACATAGAAAAAAAGGGGGAGTCTATTCTGTTATGTTTATAAACAATGCTGATTTACTAAGCCAGGTCCCTCCCCTGAGACACCTCTCTACAAAGGAAACTATTAATGGATTGCTGGTTCAATCTGCCTATGAGGTCATTATTTCCAAGATCTTGAAAGAGACTATTTTGTTTGGGGTAGCTGTAGGCTCTACTTCAAGAATTGTACAAAAGCACCATTATTCTCCAGGAACCCAATCGAAAAACTGTTGATCTTTAAAGTTTAACTGTTGTTGTTCACTTCTGCAACACAGAAGAAACTTGCAAGTGTGGGTCATGCTGGACCCAGCCACCAGCCATGTCCTTTCACTTCTAGAACATGGCCCTTTGCATTGTTGGAGGAACAGCTAATGTGAATGGACACCCAGCAACAGCTTGTATCTGTTCACAAATTGCTTTCAGACTTGGCTACTAGGTTTTTTCCAAGAGAATTCAAATGGCTTTTGCAGATGGTATATTTTTGGTCCAGCCCTTGGGAGTTAATGTGGCTTACCAAGGTTCTGTAATTACAATTGAAATTCATCAGCAGTAAGAAATGAGCCTCTTGTCTCACAATAACCAATAAGCTGGAACAACCCTCTTTCAGAGTACAAAAAAGATTAATTTTTCATTTCCCTCCCTCCTTATCTCCCTTTTTCTCTCACTCTCCTATATACTTCCATAGTCCCACCCCCAAATGCAAGGGCAGGCATGTGCACACAGGTGCACACACATGTGCGTACATGTGCGCGCACACACACACACCCCTTCACTGAGTCGCCTTTTGACACAGAGATTTACTACAAAGTATTTCAGAGGAAAACTTATCAAGACGCATGGCAACTTTAGATGAAATGACTAGGCACTGTATATACTGGTCATTCTCTCATTCTTCCAAATGTATTCTGTTAATGTGGTACCAAATGAAACCCTCAGAGAACATTCATTAGGTTAAAAAAAAAAAAGCCACCAACCTGCATGTTCCAGGAGTCAAGGGGAAAGATAGGTGCTCAAATATATTCTAGATAATGTGGCCAAAATTCATACCATGACATAAGTGTGGAATTGGATACAATCAAAAATACCAATTGTGCCCATTTGTCACAGGTGCTCTACTCACATGTGTGAAAGGTGAGAATCCAGAAATACTGGTCCTACGACTTGCAAGACCATCTATGAAGCCACTGGCAACTGAAATCAATATTTTCATCAGATCTGATACCATCAGAGACAATGGTATCTGATACCATACAGAGACAATGCATGTCTGTATTATTCTATCTGCTTTCAAATATCTAAATCACTGTTTATTTGCATACTTTCCCGATGAGAAACAAACTAATACTGGCCTCCTTTCAAAAACAAAAGCCTAGGCCAGCAGACACACAGCCATTATCTAATAAACCCAGAGGTAAAGTTCTCAAACCACCAACCACACAAGGCCATTACTATAAATCGGTGAGCCCATCAATACTGCTTATGTCCCTCTCATATCAAACTAGAGGATATAACGCAGGAATGAGATGCAGCCCAGGGGAAATTTCCAAGGTTTCTGACATTTCTGAGATACCTACAAAAATAATAGGGTTGGCTGCAAGACACCTGAAGCTGATGAGATGACAATCAAACTGACAAGCACACATAAGAAAGAAGATTGATTTTGGTATCACAAAAATGTAGTCAACAAATCAAAGAACTCTCACTATGTTAAGACATTAATAGAACATTAGGGCATTTCAAATTTCTAGAATTGGGTAAATCTTTATAGCAAGAATTAGCTCTACAGATCAATAAGAAGTGAACTTTTAATAAGTTTCCAGATTTGGAGGTATTAGGCTGACACAGATTTAAAGTCAGCCAACATCTCCTTAGACAAAGATACCAACACTGGACTGTTCTTTGTATTTGGGGATGAGGTTACTGCTTTTACTGTGAGAATGGTGTATACACTGAATTATATTTGGTTGTGGGAAAAAGGATCCAAGAGTTACTTGCTGGCTCTTTCTTGGGCTCCCTTGTAAACAGAAGTGCACATTTTTCAAGATGGCTAGCTGAGCTTCCAGGTATAAACTGTGATGGGGACACAAATGATGCTTTGCTAACTAGCCTATGCTGATACTAAACCCACTTTACCTTAGACACATTCTTAGCAACTGAAGTAGCCAGACACTTATGATTGACAGTGTAAGTAGATGTAGTGAACTGTTTTCAATTGCCAAAAAAGGAACAAAACACCTGGCCTTCCACAAAGGGGACAATGTATTTATCCTTTGAAAGAATATACAGTGCTTTGCATTTTACAGCAACTTGCATCTGAAGATTTCTAGCAAATTTTCAGCCATTGTTTCCCATAATAGGCTAAGATGCCAAAGAAGTGAGAAAGGGCATTCCTCCCATTCTATAGGGAGGAGAAGCTGCCACATCTGTGTCCCTCAGTAGCCCTAAACCCCCACTCCCAGGCTAGGTAGACGAGAGCCTGACCCCTAACAATAGCCAACCAGATGGGCCCAACTTAGCATTTTTACCATCTGGTCTCCAACTGCATGTAGTCATTAAAAATGTCATCCCCCTCACTAGATCATAAACTCCTAGAGGGTAAGAACTCCTCAGTCATAACTGTCATGCTTTCATACTGCCTAGTACAGTGCCTTGTTCCTAGTAGGCATTAAATACACATGTGAGGGAATGAATGGAACTCTATATGTTCTATGCATTTGTTGAAGCTCTGAGTACGTTTTTCTTAACGTTGAATAAGCCTATATGCTTACTCCAAGCAAGTCTGAGCCAAGAAGGAGTTCGGACATTTTGGCACTAGTCTGTTGGCCAAGAAATTGGGCATCATGGAAAAGCCAGCCACCTTTGGATTATCAACACCTCATTGTTCACTATATGACCTTGTAACGACCACGAGTTTATTCAAGCTCTGCTCTTATTTGAGCCAGACAACAACATGTGAAGAAGGGAGCACCATCCGCATTTTCCACATGGGGAATTAACAAGGCATAGAGGTTAAATGACTTACCCAAGGGTCGTAAAATAACTGCCAAGAACCAAGACTAGAATCTTGAACTCTCCTCAATTCCCTTCCCTTGATACCATTACAATGTGGATCCAGGTAAACCCACCCACACATGCACACACTCTTTCTCTTTATACATACACTTTCATCCTCCCCAGATATTCATATGACAGTTCTACCTTTTTTCATTTCAACCCACTTAAGGCTGGTACTTACTGATTTCAACTGCATTTCTCATCCAAAGACCCAAGGCTAGAAGATTTACTGACACAACTCCAGGAGGATTCGTTGGCCGGTAGGACCAATTCTTAGATGGCCTTGTTTTGGGGCTTGTCTGTTCTGGGGCACTCACCAAGGGAACTCTGCCATCAGAGACAGGGGTGTGCTGTTTCAGAGAGCCTCGCCTGGGAGATACCATTACAGCGTGTAATGGAGGGAAGCCATTTCGAAGATCATTTGATCAGGAGGAGCTGAGCTACTTATTAGGCAGATTTGCAAAAGCAGCCAGACAAGTAAGGGAGGCACTAGCTCTTTTTACAGCTGCCTTGTTTCAGTCTTAGATCCTGCAAAAGATAGCTCACGACTGACACACATACAAAACATGGTCACACAGAACACATTCATGCTCTGTCTCACACACAAGAGCAAATGAGGTCAGTTCTGCTGTAGTCCTATTCTCTGCTAGCATCTTTCTGAGTGACTTCCATTGTTTGCATCAGGAACTTCACATTAATGAAATCCAATAAGCCAGCATATTATAGTTGCAAATTTCAATGATAGGTTGCAAATCAAGAAATTAATAGGTATACCACAGCATACTGCACATATTATGTGGGACAAGTAGCTCCCTATTTGAGCGACTTCCTAAGCTTCTAAATGGATGCAGCACCGTACTTTATTATTCATTGTGTATGCTGCATGAGCTAATGCCAAGAAAAGGCTAATGACCATCTGACGTGTGTTTATATTTGCAAACTGATGCATTATTACAGGTTTGGGCCTTTCATTTCCAACACTGATGTTCTAAAAAGAGAAAATAAGATGCAGGAAGAACAGAGGTAGAAATTGTTAAAGCATAAAAAAGTAAAAGATGCTTCAAATAAATGTGGAGGGGGGGAAGAGAAGTAAAATTCAAGTAATAAAACACTTCCTAATTCTCAAAACAGAACACAGTATCCTTGGAGGCTGTTGGACAGAAAAAAATTAGATGCAGATGAGCAGCCCAAGTGAACAGGATATGGTAAACCAACATCTTGAGTCTCTGGGGTTCTAACTGCTCTCTGTGACTATGCATGGGTGATAATTATACCCTTCCCTGATTGACTCTGGTGAAAGTCACAAATTCCCTCAAACTCAAGCCTAAAAATTCAATTGTCAATATTGCTAGGGCTCTTTGTATATATAGAGATGTCTGGACATTGTTTTCAAACCTGTGCCTTATGGCTCATTGACCTAGGAACTTGCTCTAGTCTCAATTTTTCTATACTCAAATTGGCTTTCTATAGGGAAGGTACCCACTGAACATTCGAAGAGCTACATGGGGTCAATTGAGACATTCACATAACATTTTTGTAAACTAGGAATTTAGATCATTTTAGCAAAGCTCATATTCTACCCACCTGCTGCTACGTCGCTTCAGTCATGTCTGACTCTGTGCGACCCCATAGACGGCAGCCCACGAGGCTCCCCCGTCCCTGGGATTCTCCAGGCAAGAACACTGAAGTGGGTTGCCATTTCCTTCTCCAATGCATGAAAGTGAAAAGTGAAAGTGAAGTCGCTCAGTTGTGTCTGACTCTTAGTGACCCCATGGACTACAGCCCACCAGGCCCTCCGTCCATGGGATTTTCCAGGCAAGAGTACTGGAGTGGGGTGCCATTGCCTTCTCCGAATTCTACCCACCACCCCTCCAAAAAAGACATTTTGCTAGAACTGGAGGTCAAAGAATTTGAACTGGTATAAAATGCAGCAACTCTTCTTCCAGCTTTTGCCCCCTCAACCAAAGTTTACAAAAGAACTGAGCATGTGTCTATATAGCATGTGGGGGGCTATAGTTAATGAAGAGGAAATATTATCTTTAAAAAAAGGAAGAATGGGAAATGATCAGACCCAATTTCCATCTATCACACTTCACAAATGGTAGGGGATAAACTGCAGGCCACAGCCTTAGTTGTAGGAATTCCCCATCTCCTACCCCCACCAAAAGGGATTATTATTGTCTTAAAGAAAACTGGCCCTGGGTCTAAGAAAAGATTACAGTCCACCCAAAGAAATTCCTCTAGAAACCAAAAGCCTAAAGGATGACCTCACAATCAAGCCTGCTGGCTTTCCTGTACCAGCTAAGTTCACTTACGAGCTTCAGATCCACCAAGTGATTCATTCTCCTTGCGGCTGGGTACTCAGCCACATGGTTGCAGCTGCCACTGCCCAGTTCTCTAAGATATGGCTCATGACTGGTTCATGCTGGAGCAGACCCCTCCTCCAGCACACCATCAGTTTTGATGCCCCAGTACTCATCCGCACACACAAAGAGAAGGCTGCAAGATACCTAAGTGTTTCTGTGGCCTGGGGAAGTCCCCAGACTGAGATCATAGGGCCCAGCCCTTACCTCTCAAATGAAGGAAATGATATCCTGGTAGGAAAAGTGCAGATAAAACAGAAGCAGGATTTAGTGCAAGGAGTGGGAATGAGCAGAGGGACTCAGTCAGTAGTTCCCAATGACTCCTGTGGAGCCAGAACTATGGCCTAGAACACATCCTGACCAAAACTGGGGGAAGGAAGGGACTTCCCTGGCAGTCCAGTGGTTAGAATTCCACACTTCCACAGCAGAGATAGGTTCAATCCCTGGTTGGGGAACTACGAGCTCACGTGCCATACAGCATGACCAAAAAAAAAAAAAAAAAAAAGTGGCAGGAAAAGGGGAGGAAAGCTGAGTGTTCATAATAAATAAATATATATAACTCTGTATTACAATTCTGTATCAAGCAATGGTCATCTCAGAGTGTTCTTTCTCCTTTAAGATTGAGCCTAATACATTCCCTGCACTTACAATGATGTCAGCCAATCACCAGTGGGTTATACAGCTGTATAAAGAGAGGAAAAGGAAGATCTTATGTCAGCCTGACATTGCTTTTTATAGGAAAAGAAACCAAGTACATGACTTCTTATTATGGATTGCTGATTGACTTTCATTTCAAAGAATCTGAAGACCAAAACAGAGACCTGCTACCCTGTAAGACGGTCAGATAGTAACTCATGCCTCTTAAGCAACCCATCTGTGCTTGTATTCATTTATTTCAATAACAAATATTTATTGAGGCTTATGTACTAGGTACCATGCGAGGTGCAGGGAGTAAAGAGATAAACATCAGTCAATGTCCATCCAGCCCTGAAAGAGATTATATAGGCTTGAATAGTGGGTTTCATCTCTGGCTGCATATTCTATATAAAATGTATATTAAATATACAGATAACAATACAACTACAGAATTGGTAAGGGCCTGTGTTTTGCAAATTGAAGAGTGTTAAAATAAAAAGAGGGACTGGAGGAGTTCAGAAGGAAGAAAAGACACTTTTTGACTACTATCCTACTAGATGAGAAATTAGTACCAATTTTAGTACCAATACCTGCACATTCAAGGCAAGTGTTTGATATGGATGTTCATGCCTTTCATCTTCACGCCACCAGCATTCATACCTACCAGGTATTGTGTCAGGTACATGGAGATATATACAAATAGAGATGAATGAAGACCAGTTCCAGTCTTCAAAGAGCTCACAGTTAAATAAGGATGGTGGACATGCATACATGCAATAGGAAATACAAAGGGATGCAACCCAGGTAGGCAAAGGATGCTTTAGAGGGATAGAGCAGAAAGGGTAACTAATGTTCTCAGAGAAGATCAGACATATATCACTTCAGCAGAGTATTGAAGGATGAGTAGGAGTTTGCTGGGGTTTGAGAAATGGGAAGTACTAGGGTGGTGTAATACATTATTCAAGAGTATATTCCAGCAAACAAATACTCCAACCATGCTAGATCATGTTTCTAAGGTTTAGGCACCTGTTTCTCCTGAACTAAGAGATTCTGGTCTTATGTAAAAACAGATCTTAAAACTCTGGAAGAAAGTAACACATATAAGACTTTCAAAAGCCAGAACACAGGATCCTGGTAACATATAGAAGGGACCAGTATGGGTGACACAAAGAATTTTCCAGACCTAAAGTCATATATGAGCAGAACAGACTTCTTTGAGGGGAAATATATTAAGACTATAATATGTGGGAAAAGAAACCACTTCCTTTCATGTTCCATTTAAGAACTAAGTTGCATCTTGTTCCCTAATTGTAATTTCTGGAGTTGATTTTTAGTTAGGTCTTTTTATAAACCCCCCAAAATTGTCTCCAACCAAAGAAGAATGGCTAGTTCTAGCTCCATTCCTGGATTGTTCTGCAATCTTGAGGCAATCAATAAATCTTCATAAATAAATTCAATCCTTCATTCAGCATTTATATAGTGTTAATATGTGCCCAGAAGGAGAGGGATGCTTTGAAAAGTTAGTGCAGGAAGGGTAGCTAGTACTCCCCACAGGTGTCTGAGGATACTACACTTGAGCAAGGTATTGAAGGATAAGTAGGAGCTCACCATGGTCTAGGGCAAGAGATGAACTAGTTAGTCCCTGCCCTCGAGGAAAACAGTTTCATGGGTGTTGGCCATGGCAGCTCAGGGTGAAGATGACAACAAGTAGCTACTGATGGACAAGAGAGGGGTTCCCAACAGCCTGAAGAAGGAAGCTTCACAGAGGAAGTATATTTGAGTTGAATTTAAAAGGACAAGTAACCAAAGGTAACATTTCAGGCACAAGGAATATGTACTAAGACCAAGAGAAGATTACAGACAATGCAGTATGAGAGAAGCTACACGTAACTTGATGCAAAAAAAAAAAAAAAAAAAAGACCAGTAAAGACCAAATTAAGAAGGATCTCATATGCCTTTCTTAGGGGTTTGGACTCTGCCTGTCTAGATAAAAAGCCATGCGTGAGGAAGCATGGGCAGTATGGAAACAGGAAAAGAGAGGTTTCAAAAAGTAGCTCTATTCTGGACATTGGCCAAAGATGGCAGAGATGCTAGTAGTGGGATTAACTGGTCTCAGGACCCTAAATAGAAATCTGGGTACAAATAGAGTTCTATCCCAAGAAGCCCGGAGGAGTGTGGGAGGACTAATATGGGGTTTTTTTTAGCCTTTAGGGGGTCTTCCAGCTTTATTTAAGGATAATTGACAAATTTAAAATGTATATATTTGGGATGTACAATGTGATTAATGCTTTAATATATGTATACAATGGGAAATGGTTATCACAATCACATTAATTCATACATCCATCGTCTCACATTGTTTTATTTTTTGCTTTGTTTTGCTTTTTGGTATGTTGAAAACACTTAAGATCCGCTCTCTTAGCAAATTTCAAACATACAGCACAGTATCATTAACTCCAGTCATCATGCTGTTCATTACATCCCCAGTGTAGCCTTTACCTTTTGTTCAGGATTCCAGACAGAACTGTGCTTCAGTTTGTTTTTAGGAAATGAGAGTAAACAACTAGCTTAGAATGGTGATTATTTAAAAAGCTAATGAAGTTGGTATGCTGATAACAAATATGATGATGTGGAAGGCCCCTTAAATGAGCAGCCACTGGACTGCCACCAGTAATCATATTCCCAAGAGAATTCTAAGAACACATTATTCTGGTTTTAGCCAACAGGACAGCCCTTATCAGTTTCATAAAAAAATTGTCTAAATTTTTATAAAGACTCTACCAACAAACATAAACATTCTACAAAGACTAAATATCTACAAATGGTCCTCAAATATATAACTTTTCTACAAGTCTACGTACAAAGAAGAGAGAACAAACACCGTGACACATTGGATACCTCAATAAAAATTATACTAGAAATATCTAGTGGGAAGCAAAACCAAGATCTAAGAACCTTGTCTTTATTACATAGCAAAAATAAAAAGCTGAAAGGAACATCAATTCACATGTGATTGGGAAAAAATTCTCTCTAGCTATATCTATTCCTCTCAATGTGTGTGCTCAGTTGCCCGGTCGTGTCTGACTCTTTGCAACCCCATGGACTTTAGCTCGCCAGACTCCTCTGTCCATGAAATTTCCCAGGCAAGAATACTGGAGTGGGTTACCATTTCCTTCTCCAGGGGATCTTCCCAACCCAGAGATTGAACCTGCACCTCTTGCATCTCCTGCATTGGCAGGTGAATTCTTTACCACTAGTGCCACCTGAGAAACATTCCTCTCAATAGAGACAGCAAAATTAAGACAATAAATATAGACAGAGTAGCATTCATAACATGTTTATATGGCATTATGGAATGGTTCAATGGAGAGCAGGATATGTGGGCTGAAAATATTAATTTGGAGACCTTCAGCATGGAAGTAGGTGCAATCTCCCAGAAAGACACAGGATGACAGAAGGCAAGATCTCAGGGGAACACCAATATTTAGGGGCTGGAGGAGGAACCAGGGATCCTTGAGAAATACGGTTAAAGAAGTGGAGGAACTGAATCTATGACATCATGGAAACCAAGAGAAAAGTATTCCAAGATGAGTATGGCTATGAGGCAAATGTCACAGAGAGGTCAAAAGTGCGCTTATCTTTTTGTCCTTTCATCCTTTTCCTAGGGTTCCCTAAAGTTGATGCCTCATCATTTTCAGGTCAGAAGAGAAACAGCCAAGGAGCCCCAGAGGTCTAGTGATGTGTTTCAGTATATTTCAAGAATTTCTATTTCCAGGCTCTGGACATTTGGTACTCCTCGAGCAGCATGAACAACACCACATGACATGCCTTGAGAAAGATTTTCCTTTTGGTGCGAACTGGTACTGCCATAGCCATATATCACCACGACCCTCAGCTTTGCTGCAAAGGGCACTCTTATGATGTCACATTTGTTGCACTTCTGCAACATGCTGGACAACACACAAGACACAGAGAGAAACACCACAACACAGAGACACAGAGAGAAACACCACATGGTTCAGAGAACAGAAAAACTGTAGCTACCATTTAGACATTTTTTTTTCCACAAGGTTTATGCTCAATTCAAAGAGGTCGTACTTGCTAACCACCACCTCAAAGACGCTGTGAAGCAAAGATGCAAATATTCAGCCTGGACTGGAACCTTCTCAGCCCAGCACTGCTGCTAATGAGCTTTATGACCTTGAGTACATCCCTTGATTGCTCTGAATCTTTTTCTTCACAGACGAAAGGTGACTACCTCACCAAGAGGTTGTGAGGATCAAATGATCCACATGTGAGAAATGAGTAAAGCAATTTAAGGTATGTTACCCACAGAAGATGTTTACAATTACTGCCACAGATTTCATGGGCCATAAAATCACCACCATTCATTAAGATTTATGTCCTAGGCACTCTGCTAAAAGTTACTCATGAACCAGTTCACATAACTTGCATAACCCCTTGAGGTATCATTATTTTCATTTTACAGATGAAACTGACATTCAGAGACAGCAGCTTACTTGCCAAGGTCACAGAGTGAAACTATACAAAGACAAATACCATACGATTATCACTTATATGTGGAATCTAAAATATGACAAAAATGAACTTATCTACGAAGCAGAAACAGACTCACAGACACAGAGAACAGACTTTGGAGACTTGTGGTTGCCAAGGTGGGTGGGGTGGGGTGGGGGAGGGTTGGATTGAGAGTTTGGGATTAGCAGATGCAAACTATTATATATAGAATGGATAAATAACCAGGTCCTATTGTATGGCACAGGGAACTATATTCAATATTCTGTAATAAACCATAATAGAAAAAAGTCTATACAATCTCATGTCTGTGTGACTCCAAAGTCTATGCTCTTATTTATGCTTCCTCAATCACACTACAGTTTTATGTGAAATGATGAGTTCTCAGTTACCACAGCTTTCGCATAGACAACAAAGTTCTTAGGGCTTTGAGATGGGTGAACTGTGCTTCCATTGTGATGTTTTGGAACAAAGCTTGGAAATGAGCAGACCCAGTGCCCACAATGCAGGCATTTCAGCATTAGAATCAAGGTCAGAGGCGTGCCTGTGGTTAGAGACCAGATCTTGGGCTCCACTAGCATGAGGAGTCTTTTTCATCCCCCCTCCCCTAAGTTTCGGTATACCAGCAAATGAAGGTGACATTACTGACGGCTTCACGATTTCAAGGGAAATGTTGTAGGATGAGGGGGGACATCGAAATGAACAAGAAACATCACTACAGTGACCAGATAAGGATGTCCTAAAATGACACAGGAATTGAGGAAATGCTCATGGGTTTTCTTTTTCACCTTTCTTAAGTGGGAATGAGCATTGACCCAGCTTGTGGTTAAGAGAAATAAAAACTTAAAGAAAAGCAGGCAACAAGTTCTGTGAAAATTGGATCTTTGGCAGCAAAGAACCATACTGTTTCTCTGTTACTTCAGGGTTCTGCCCCTTTGAAAGCACCGCAGTCCAAGGGTTGTGGTAAGGATAGTAAGAGCTACCATTTGTTGAGCACTGACTTTGTGCTCAACATTTGTTGAGGGAGACATTGCATTTCATCCTAACAACTCAATGAGGTAGATGGTATTAGTGTCATGCCCATTTTACAGATGAGGAAACTGAGACTTGAGGAGCATAAGTAGTTGACTCAAACCAGGTTACATGGTAGGAAGTGGCCAAATTGGGATTCAGAAGCTGGGGTAGCTAATTCCAGAGTCGGTGCTCCTAATGCTTCTTGCAAAAACAGGACTCACTAGAAAAGACCCTGATGCTGGGAAAGACTGAGGGCAAGAGGAAACGGGGATGACAGAGGATGAGATGGTTGGATGGCATCACTGACTCAAAGGACATGAGTTTGAGCAGACTCCAGGAAACAGTAAAGTACAGGGAAGCCTGGTGTGCTACAGTTCATGGGGTCACAGAGTCAGACACGCCTTAGTGACTGAACAACAATGAACAACACCACCTCTATCATAATGAATGAACAGGTTATTAGATATTTTGAGAAGTATAAAATACCATATAAATACAAGGGGTGGGTCTCTTTATTTAGCACTCCTCACTGTATTGAAGTGAATTCAGGTAGGTGCATTTTTCCCCTCCTAAATTTCAGTCAGTACTGTCAGTTTTATAATTTGCTTTCAGTTAAGTCTCAGCACATTGGCAGAACAGATCAAATATAAATTTGCCAGGCAATTTCCCTAAAGCTGTCTCCTGGAGGAGGTTGTGGCTAAATCTTGATTAAGTACAAGATTTCCATTAAGGTCTAAAGGCTCACTTTTCTTCCTCTGCCTTATGCCCAGTGATAAAGTGCTTTGTTACACAATTTTCTATAAAGATGAACCATCTTCCCTGTGCTAAGAAAGATATCTATGAGGCAGTCTGCTTTGGGAAGTGGCTTCCCTAATCCTGACTGCTGTTTCCAACCACTTATGGGCCTTCAAGGCCTTTGGATGTTGAAAAACCACTGGATGACATGATAAAAATTCCTCTAACCCCAAACTTCAAGACTGCTGCCTTGGACTACAGTTTCAAGTTGGTGACTTCATCTTTCTCATTCAAAGGAAATTACATCAAAGGCAGAGTCTAGGGCTTTCACCCTTTGCATTTCCCCCACTATGTAAGGTCCACAGAGGACTCTCAATCTGAGCTGGTAATGCCATTGGAATTCTGGGGTGGAGGGACAGAGGCACTGGATCTGTCCTGACAATATGCTGCTGCCCATCCATCCCTTTTAGTTTCTTAGCTGAGTTTCACAAGCAGCTGCTCTGAGTCTGGCATTATGCCAGGCATTGAGAATCCAAAATAGGTAAAGTGATGTGGTCTCTACTATTGAAGACGTTCTCAATCTAATGATGGGTGTGCATGGCAGGGTTGGGGGGAGCTGTTATTCCAGAGTACAGACTCTTCCCTATGGTGTGCCAGAAAATACATCACATGGCAGCACAGTCGTATTTTGCACTATTTTTCCTCCAGGGAGACTCCAGCAGGGGCAGCCACAGACTAGGGAGACTCCTACAGGGTGCTGGTGTGGACTAGGGTGGCTCACAGCTCTGGCACCAGGCTCCTGATCTACTGGTTCACTCCTGGGTTTTTTTCTCACCCTCTGCAAGGAAATCTACAGTCTGTCTGGAGTGCAAGGAAGTTTCTTCAGCTTCTCTTTACCCCCGCCTACTGAGAAATTTCCTCTGTTGACTTGACTTTTAACAGCTGTTGAAATTCCAGTGGAGTCTATATATGCACATGCACACTCACAATAGAAATGCATTTTATTATCCAGCTAGCTCATTAACCTTCTCTTTCTCCTCCTTGAATACCATGATCCAGAGTAAACAGGGGAAAAGCAGACCTGGCTGGATGAGAGGTACCTGCTTGGAAGCATGACTGCCCTTTCCACGTGTCTAATCAGCAGGCAATTCCAGATCATAAACATAAAAGCAGACACCTGCATTTGCATAGGAAACCACTAACGGTGCTTAAAGAAATGCACGCCTCACCTTCATCTCCCCTTGGGAGGGAAATGAAGTGGCAAGTTAAGCCATAAACTTGGAAAAGACAAACAAACCATCTAAATTCTAACCTCTCTGGAAAGGACTGGCTAAGGTTCTGCCTATTAGAGATGATTTCTGCAAAGGGAATCTATGGCAAAAGGATGTAAAACTTGATGTAGGATTTGAGTTGCTTCTTTTTAATCCTAGACATAAATCTCCTTACTTTCTGCTAGAAAGATCCAGTCCCATTGGCACCTGCTTAAGAGCAACTCTCTTCCTTTTAGCTGAAGCTGAGAAGAGAACAATGGCAAATGGGGGGGGGGTGACAGTTGTGATCATGAACACAATTGAGTGTGCCACAATGTGTATGTATGTGTGCATGTGAAGTAAGAAAGTGTGTGAATGTGGTAAAAATCAGTCTATGTGTATACATAAGAGTTTGGGAAAGTTTTACTTGGGTGTGTACATTAGAGTGTGGGTCACTATTTAGCACTATTGTGAATCTGTCAAAATGAGTGTTGCCATGTGTAAGTGTGATTACATGCAAATGTGACTGAGTTACAGTGATTGTGTCAGCACTGAGTACATGAGTGGAAGAGAATGCAATCCAGAGTGTACAAAAACAAGAGTTTAAATAGGTGAGATTGTGTTTATGGTGTGAGCATGTATAAATGTGAACATATGAGCATGTATACACATGTGTGTGTCCTGGTGAGTTATGAGATGTGTAAATGTGTAACTGTAGGGAGGAAAAGTGATGACAGTGCAAATGTGTTACAGTATATGAAATTGAGTGTGTGTATGGACTGCATGAGAAACAGGCAGAGGAATGTCAACCTGTATCTGTACACAAAGTGTGTGTGATTGTGTAGGAATTTGGGAGTTAAGGGTGACTATATCATCTGTGTGAATGTGAGTCTGTAGGTATGACTGGGAGTGTAAGAACGTAAGAAGGAACATCAATGGGTGAGTGTATGAGAACGTGAGCATGGGCGTGTGTCAGTATGGAAAGGTGAATATGACTATGGGGACTTCCCTGGCGGCCCAGTGGTTAGAACTCTATGCTTCCACTGCAGGGGGCACTGGTTTGGTCCCTGCTCGGAGACTTAAGATGTCATGTGGTGGGCCAAAAATTAAAAAAACAAAGTTAAAATACAGTGCATCAAATATATTAAATTAAAAATAAAATAAATAAATGTATGTATCAGTGCATGGCAGTAGGAATGTACCAGTACATAGTGTGTCTGCAAATATGACCATGTACGAGGGTGAGGGGTTAAGGGTGATCATTGCTATAAATGTGTCCGTTGTGAACAGTGAGTGTGAGCCAGGGAGGTAAATATGATCACGTCAATGTACAAGAGTGTGTGAGTGTGCATGTTTTGTGTGTGCATGCATATGTGTGTATGTGAACGGTGGAGGGCTCCAAAATAAGATGCTGAGAGACACTTCAGGAAGTGTTTCCCCTGACCCAAATCACAATATATGTCGAGTTACATGCAAGTGCCTTAGCTGCTCTCAACCTCTATCTTCTCATGGGTAAGAGAGATGATAAAAATACCTACCTCGTGCTCGTATCACTTTTATAATCAGAAACAAAAACAGCAACTATCAGATAAAAAAATACCTACCTTGCAGAGTTACTGTAGGATCAAACGGTCTCATGCAAATAAAAACGCCTAGCATAATGCTGGCAACAGTAGGTACTCAATAAATGTAAGTTATTATTGTGGCTGTCATTGAACACCCAGGAGAGACCCAGGGGCTTGCCTCTTGTTTTAGCCAGTTCTAGTTACCTTCTGTTGCTCCAGTTCTATAGAGGATCCCCTGCCAGGGCATCTCTGGAAAGCTGAATGCATCGGTATCGACAAGGCTGTAATTTCACACCTTCAATTTCACGGCCAAAAGTCTGGAGCTTCCCTCTCCATGAGAAGGCATCACAGAAACACCTGCCACTGAGTTGCAGTTCTCCTTTGTCCTGGAGGCCCAGGACAGGCTCAGTGTGAAAGAGAACTGCACTGCATATTCCTTGTTTCTTATTTGAGTTTGTTTGTTTTTCCCATGGGGTATTTTTTTTCTCTTTTGCTTGTCTGGTTTTGCCTTGGGCAATATGAGAGACATCTCTGCAACTGACAAAGAGACATAAGACCAGACAGAGAGAGGGACAGTAAGATACAAACAGATAGCTAGACTGTAGCATATAGCAACAGAAGGCCAGATGGAGGAGACGAAAGAGGAAGAAGCTGTCATGGCCACCTGAGAGGAAAAGACACAGGTAGATGATCAGAGAGGCAAGCCAAGAAATCTGAAAGAACTGGACAGGAAGAGAGAGAGGCTCAAATGGAAAAGCTGGTAGGGAACTGTCAGACACTTGAGCGAGATTAGGGAACTGTGAAATTTGGTCACTACTCCTGAAGAGCTTCAGTCTAGTTTACCTGCCAAGAGTAATATGCTAGAAACCATGCAAGACTTAGTTAAGGCAGCAGAGCAACAAGGGCTACACTACATGCTATAGACTCAGGCGTTGTTGGAGAGTTGGGGAAGGACACACCCCCTGGCTGGGTGGGAAGACAGAGGGAAGGTTCTGGAAAGTTTAAGTTAAGCCTGCCAGACCCTGAAACTGGGATGGCCAGGATAGGGGTACACTTTGAATAGGAAGGTAACATGAAGGTTATGGGGCGGTAGAAATAACAGGAAAGAATTGGTGAATTTGTCACACGTGGCTGAAATGCCACTTCACTATCAGGAAAGCAAGAAGAAAGGAAATGACAGCTTGATGGGATGCGTGCCTGTGTTATACTAAAGCTCCTAGATGACGCTTGACATTTGCAAAAGACTTGACAATGACTGTTAGCTTATTTTTCTACTCCAGGATGTAGGTCAAAGCTGTCATTTTCGTATCAGAGATGGGAAACCAAGGGCAGTGGTATAAGCCCCCAGAAAGTAGGGTCTTTGATGGCAGGAGCTCTGGTGGAAAGGTGGCATTTACCTGAATCCGGAGATCCCTAACTTCCTGGCCCGGAATCCATTACTCACCTCACACCACCACTGCTGCAGGACCTCCGATGGGCTCAGGGCTGGGAACAGCAGCTGTCACAGGGTGCAAGGACTCAGCTGCTCTCTCTTGGGGGAACCTGCCAAGAGAAGCATTGTGGGGGAGTGGGAACCTCTTTCCCCACCTGCTCCTGCTCCATCCATCTCCCCCAAACATCACACACACACACACACACACACACACACACACACACTACAGAAAATCCCTTAAGAAGGCAGAGAGTCCGAGTCAAGAAGTATAAAAAAGCCCAGGTACATCAGAGTCCAGACAGGGCACTGAACTGGGAGTTTCAAGTTGAGAACGGCTATCACTTCACCACTCTGGACCTACTTGCTACTGAGTGGACTACCCTCAGCAGCTTGCATAAGTGCTGAAAGCGCTCAGTCAAATATGACAGATGTGAAATATTTGCATATTGACAGGAGATGGTATCATCCAGTGGACAGGAGGAAGCCATGAGATGATGGCAAATGCAGGTTTGGCTCTGGTGATACCTGAGCTGCCTCAAGACCCAGCTGTTCAGCTTATTTCATCCTTAACCTCCAAGTCTCCACCATCATTTCCATTTCCCTTCTCAAAAATGTCCCTCACTGAGTTGGTGGGCAGAGCACTTTGAGGTTCCCTAACTTTCTATCATCTCAGAGCTGCAGAGGGCCTCAGCCTCTAATCCTATTTGGAACTTTCCTCTAATCTCTGCCACAGGGATGTCTTCCCTAGTCTTCTCCAGATTTCTTTGGGTGAATACATCCAGGGCTCTTTAGGAGGTCACAATTTATCCTAGCTTCCCCCAAGAAGTTTCCATGCCCAACCACAAAGAAGACAGGGTCCGTTTAACCCCTCCCTTTCCTCACAATCACTTGAGCCTCTCAAGGAGGAGACTGATATTTCCTTACAGGACCCCAAGCTCTGCAATCCTTCTCCTTCCTTCCCTGCCCGCCTCTTCTCCACAGTCTTTGTCCTCAAAGAAGAGCAGCACCTATGGGCTAACTTCCAACGGGGTCAGATCCAAGCTAGCACACGCAGAGGGTCCTAATCTGAACACGTGGATGGATGGATGGATGGATGGGTATTTTAAAGGTAGAGACAGTAAAATTGAAGCCTCGGGGAGCCAGGAAAAGCCCCATCATTCCCAATTCCCCCCTTCTAGAATAAAAAGACCAAGCCATCCCCCAGGAATGCCAGTTGCTGCTGGCAAGCCTCCCAAGCACGTCTGTCCCCTGGGGGCCCTAGCATTCCCTGGGCCCGTCCCACATGCACACTCCAGGCAGTCTTTCCAAATCCAACCCACTGCGCTGCTGAGCCGTATGCTGCCCCTCCCCCCCTGCGTGAGACCATCCTACAAGGGCATGGGGTGGGGGCGAAGGAGAGAGGGCTGCCAAAGCTCCTGAGAGGGCTCAAAATGAAGGGCCGCAGTAAGTCCCCTGCCCATCCCCTAGTGGGGAGGCACACTAGAGGACCTGGAGGAGGGCGGGGGCAAGTGCACCAGCCAGTACTAACCAAGCAGCTCCAGGTTTGTGTGCCGGATCAAGAGCTTTCCTTAGGCAGACCTCCACTTCCCTTCAGCCGCTTGTTAACTCCAGGGCAGCCTGCTTTGAGCTGACTGCACAGCTGCAGCCAATGCAGGAGCAACAGCAACAGTAGGACACAGAGCTCCACCTAGTGGTCACACTCCTCCCACCCGTCTGGAGGTTAGTGTTGGAAGTTGGGAGTGGAGGTGTCCTGTGTGTGAGCACAAATGGGGTCAGGTATGTCTGAACTGCATCCAGTACCACTTCATATTTGTGTGCCTCTACCATGTCCTCTGTGTCTGTGTGTGTGTGTGTAGTTGTGTTTATATCGTATTGCATATGCATATCAGGTCAGTACCGTATTATGTATGTGCCCTGGGCCTGTACTGTGTTGCATGTGTATTCCATCTATTCTGTGCTGTGGGGTGCCTGGGTCTAATCTGTATTGTGTATCATATGTCTATGCCACATTATGTGTATCTTCTTGTGTGTTTATACTGCTTGTGTGTGCACCTGTAGCTCAGCCTCCTACTGGAGGCAGAGGTAGAGATCAGTGGAGCCCTCGTGTGCCTACCAACACCCCAGCCTTGCTGCCATCTTCCTGCCAGCATCTGTCTGGGGATTAGGGTTGACACCTCTTTGGTGGGGGATGGAATCTGTGAATAACCACTCTCTCTACTATAGAGCGCCCCCTCCCCATGGTAGGTGCCTGGTCCAGCACTGAAAATATCTGGGAATGTTCCAGAACCTTTTTCAGGCCCAAAGAAGGAAATTGGGCACTGGGGGTGGGATGGCTTCCTCTCTTAACTCCCAACCCCAGATGGGCCTGCAGGAAGCTGCAGCCGCCTAAGTTTTTTCTCTGGGCTGTTGGAAGTACTGGACCCCTTCTCCACAGGGAGTAGTTGCAGAGCGGGTTAAACACTGACACCCCAGGTATAAGGGGAGCTCTGTCAAAGGCATTCCCATTGAGGTCACTAGAGGGCGCAATTGTGCTGATTGTCAGGGGCAATGTCTTAAAAGTATAGAAATTCAAAAAGTCCACCTGGCTCAAAGAGAGCAGGATGGAGGAAGACAGAAGAAAAAAGATACAGACCCTAAGCCAGGCCCTTCCTTCACCTTCACCCCAAGAGTCAGAGCGACTATTGGGTATCTGCCTCCACCCCAGGGTATAAGATCTGGGTGAGATTCCCCATAGCGCTTTTTAGGGGCTTGGTTGAAGTGAAAAGTAAAAAGTGTTCGTCGCTCAGTTGTGTCCAGCTCTTTGCAACCCCATGGACTGTAGCCCACCAGGCTCCTCTGTCCATGGAATTCTTCAGGCAAAAATATTGGAGTAGGTACCCATTTCCTTCTCCAGGGGATCTTACCGACCCAGGATCAGACACGGTCTCCTGCATTGCAGGCATGTTCTTTACCATCTGAGCTATCAGGGTCTTGGTTATAGGGGGAGATTCTACACGTGGGCATCTCCCCCCATCCCACCTCCTTCCCATTCATTTTAAATAAAAGTAAGGCCACACTGCTGAGAGAGATGAAATGTGTGTAGTGGTTGTGGGCTTGTTTTGTACTGTCTTCCTCTAAATTAGAGGAATGCCCAAAAGTATGATTTAAAAGGGGTAAATTGAGGGGAAGGGGCTCTCCTTGAGTGAAACTTTTTTCATTACCAAGAACAAATGGACCCACTTCCTAAAATGTTACTACCATCTTAGGAACCACCTAGTTCACCCCGGTCATTTGAAAGACAAGGAAACTTGAGGCCCAGAGAAGGGGAAGAAACTCTCAGACCAGAACACTGACTTTTGGACTCCCATGGTTTGTTCCACTCCAGCTGTTTTTCCCTTTAAAACTTCCTTCTTCGGACTTTCCTGGTGGTCTAGTGGTTATGACTTCACCTTCCAGTGCAGGGGCACAAGTTCAATCCCTGGTCGGGAAATTAAGATCCCCCATGCCACATGGCATGGACAGAAGACAAAACAACCACCAAAAAAAACCCTTCCTTCTCCAAATCCAGGACCTTCCCCACCTCAGGGCAAAACCCTGGCCTCCATCTCCACTGTGTGGTCCCCAAGATTGTCCTATTTCACTTCAGTGATCAGGCACCCAGGCCTTATCCTGGTTTCTATTCCCCACCAGGAACCTGTTCCTCTCTTTCCAGCCTTCGAGCTCTACTTCCTTTATTAAGCTTCCTGCCAGCACAGCCAGCTGTGGCTCTGCCATCTTGCCCTTCCTCACATCCCCCTGGGTGCCGTGCAGATCGCCCCAACCTGCAGATAACTGACCAACTGTGCAAACCAGACACAGATCCATTGCATTGATTAACATTTCCAATTAAACTCCGGGTCAGGCTATATTAGTGACTCCAGTAATCACCGTGGAAAGTGAAAGTCCCTCAGTCGTGTGTGACTCTGCAATCCCATGGACTATACAGTCCATGGAATTCTCCAGCCCAGAATACAGGGGTAGTTAGCCTTTCACTTCTTCAGGGCATCTTCCCAACCCAGGGATCAAACCCAAGTCTCCCGCATTGCAGGCGGATTCTTTACCAGCTGAGCCACAAGGGAAGTCCACGGAGGTAAATGCAAATACCTTCACAAGGAAGCGGGTCATTAGAGGAAGCAACACATTCTGAGAGGAAATGGAAACAGACTGCTAGACCCGAAGGTTCATCTGGTACCCCTAAAGCAGATTTGAAATATATGCCAGCCTGTCACTTGTTCGGAGGCTCAGGCTTCACACCTGAAATGGAGGACTCGGGTCCCTGGTGCCTGAAGTCTTGCCCTTGCCCGCCCCCTGCTGGAGAAGCCGAGTAGTGCCTAGTGCCGAGCTGGCAGCCGAGTTCCGCGCCCCCCTCCCCTCCAACCCCAGTCCCTGTAGAGGCAACCGCCTGGCCTCCAGCAGGTGGTGAGGTTGGGGGGGAACAACAGGGGAGCTTAAGCTGAACTCTAGATGCCTCAGCAGCTTCACTTACCTTCTAGGTCAGTGGTTTTCGCCATCCCTGGCCTGCACATGGGCCCCTGGGAAGGAGGACTTTCTTTTTGAGCATGGACGGATACATACCCCCATCCCCCAAGCAGGGGCCCCAGGCCCAGCCCTGGCCCACCCCATGTACAATCAGTCAACCTACAGTCAACCTACCGTCTGGGCCAGGTTAGAAGCTCCCTCAGTCCCTTCTGAGGCCCTGGCCCTCCACTCCCTTCTCCTTACCCAGGAGGAAGAGCCAGTTGTAGAGAGTACCCTGCTCATCATCAAATTTCTTCCCTCGACCGGACCAAAGCTACCAGCTCCTGAAGGCAGCTTACCTGAGTAGGAATGCTACTGATTCCCCAGCTATGCAAAAATTGTCCCCCTAAGTCTAGGCTAAGTCACAGGTGCCTCAGCAGCAAAATTTCCTCTACTTCACCAGGGAAATCAGGGCCTTTGGGCTCCTGGGAAAACGCTGCCTTTTTCTTCTTTCTCTCTGTGGTTTTATTCCTACCTACTCCACTGACCTTACCCACCTACTCTATCTGATTTCTAGACCTGATTTGTTTTTTTGTTTTGTTTTGTTTTTGCCTTGGCTACCCACTTTGACTTCACAGTAGCTCAGCCTCTGACCTCGTAATAACAGTCTCTGATGGGAGTAGCACCTCCCAAGCCCTGCAGTTATTCCTCAATTCCCTCTCTCCTCACATCTATCTGCTCCCCTCCCCTCAAAGACCTCAGCAAGCTGGCTTGCTCTATACTCCATTTCCGCCTCCAACTCTAAAAATCTGCTACCTGTGGGAATGGTCAGCTAGTCAGCTACTTGGAACGTCCTTAGGATGTTGTGGCCCCATGCCTGTACCCCTATCACAGGCAAACCCCCTTTTTCTGTTAGGTCTCTCCTATAAGGCCCACTTGCCTGCCTGGAGGCTTGGAGGGCCTGCTCCTTGACATCCCAAGGTCCTCCTGCCCTCGAGATCTCGCAGCTGTCAGCTTTTACCCGCGTTGTCCCAGTCTCTGGCTATTTTGCCTCTTTCATGGGGGAGGAGGGTATGATATCTGTATCAAGAAACAGAGGCTGACATGACTCTATCCAAACCTGGGCCTGTTAATCGTCTATTACCATATTAAGCCCCTTTGCCCAAAGGTGTCTTGAGAGGCCTCAAGAACCAAATCACAGACCTGCCCAATTATAACTTTGCAGATGGCCCAGTGAAAACCGCACTGACCTTTATACCTCGGTCATCCCAGAACAGGGCCACAGTGTTGTCACCAACAGGAATGGACCTCCTTCTGTTCCAACACCTCAGACAGCCATACAGTTGGCCTGGATTTGAGTCTGCAAAACCATGGGGGGAGCAAGACTAACATGGCTAAAGGCTTCCCTGCTGAAAACCAGTTTTTAAAAATAGCACTGCAGCCGCCCCCTTCATACTTCCCAAAGCCAAGCCACTCACCCTTCTCTCCTTGGCTTCTACAGACCACAGCCCAGAACCCTCAAGTCCAGAGTCTGGCACTAGATTCTGGAAGGTGGGACCAAAAAACAAAACAAAACAAAACAAGTGGGGCCTCTGGCTCCCTCCCTTCAGGCACCGCCCTCCCTCAGCTCCCCCACCCTACCCCTCCACCACCACCTGGGGACGGAGAGCCTGCCAGAACAGGAATCAGAAAGGTCCAAGTTCCCCCCTCCCAAAGTATGGCAGGTATCTTGGCAAAGCCAGTTCGCAAACTGAGGGCAAGGGCCCGGCAAGCTGAGGGGGACTGGGAACGGGGGCAGTGGACCTGGTGACCCTGCTCCCCAGACAAAGACAGAGGCCAACTGAGGGACCCTGGGCTTTCTAGGGACATTATTGCATCATTCTAGTCACCACAGGAGAAGAAAGGAGGTCTGCTCTGATTGTCCTCCTCCATCCCACCAAAAAAGGGGAGGAGGATGAAGAAAAAGAAAGGGGGAAAGGCGTCCATTTAAGAAAATCGTCACTTTTTCTCTGTGCTTCGGTCTGGCTGTTCCTCCTCCCCCGGACTTGCCGGGCCGCGGCCACACCCCCTCCCCTTGTAGAGGGTGTGTTGGGGGGGGCGGGGGGAGCGCTGCTGTCGCTGCTCCAGTGTCTGGGGAGGGAGGCGGGAAGATGGTATAAGACCTACACCCTGACGTAGCTCTGGGGGCGGATTTTGCCTCAAGCGGCCCAGGCCCCAGCAAGCGAGTCTAGGACTTGACCCAGCGAAGGGGCCCTGGTCCTCCGGGAATGGCCCCGACACACCCACTTGTCCGCGATCGCGAGCCGGGATCGTGCGCGGTGCGCGCCGGGTGTCAGGGCTCCGGGGGAGGCAACGTAGGGGACTCGAGGCCAGGGCTCCGCGACAGCGGGAGGAGGGTCCGAGCAGGTAGAAAATCGGCCCGGCCGCCTAAAAGCAGAGCCCAGCTGCCACCCCCTTCCCCAGAGCGAGCCGGGTACCATCCATCGTGGAATTTACCTGCCACTGGTCCAGCCACCCCGTCCAGACCTTGCCTCTCCCTCTGAGCGCTGGGGCTGGCTGGCGGGGCTGGGGCGCTGCAGCCCCGCGGCCGCAGCCGCAGCTCGGGCTCGGCCCGCTCTCCACCCTCCTCCCCCGGCTCTCCTCCCGCTCCTGCACACTCGTTCCGGGCAGGGGAAAGCTGGAGCCCCCCGCGCGAGACCCCAGACTGTCCGCTGCCCACAGCTGCCTGTCCGCGGTCGAGCCCTGCTCGGCAACCGCTCCCTCGCCCTGCTCCGCTATGACGTCACCCGGGCTCTGCACCGCGCGGAGGCCAATCAGAGAGGGAGCAGAAAACTAAAATCACCCTGAGTGGGCTACTGGGGACCAATCTTTTGTTTCCAGGCAGGAAGCGCCTGGGAGGAAAAAAAAAAAATGAAGGGGAGGGAACAGGGAGAGGGAAAGGAAAAGGAGATGGAAACTTCTACACTGTCAGGGTTGTCTAGACAGAGGTGGGGCCGTAGAGAAAGAGGTGCACCTGACGGTGGGAGAGGAGGGGCGTTATTGAGTATAGCTTCTTCAACTGCGCCCGCAGGAAGACTGGGATTTCAAGTACATTTTCAGGGAGGAAGTCTGTGCAGCTACACAATCACTCTTCACTGGGGGGAAATGCTTTGGATTTGGGACACCACCTGTCAGGCAAGCAGGTCACACTGATGGGAGTCTCCTGAATCCACAGTAACCTGAGAGGCAGATATGGAAGTGGGGTGCAAAGAGATGACAATCTAGATAGGAAAAACACCCTTCTACACATGAAACACATATTAAAAAAAATCATTATACAAAAAGAGAACTATTAATCCACTTCAAATATATAGGTGTACATGTGCTGTGCTGTGCTAAGTCACTTCAGTTGTGTTGCACTCTTTGAGACCCCAAGAACTGGAATACCGTGTGTGTGTGTGTGTGTGTGTGTGTGTGTGTGATTATACTAACAATCGTTAAGATGTGGCTGTCTCTGTCCATCCTTTCACTGAAACACTTCATGGCATTGCTTGTCTTTAAGAAAAAGTTCAAAATTTTACCGATGTCAGAAGCCTTCTAAAATCTAACTTCAAATATCATGTTTTGTTACTCCAAAGTCTATCCTCTCTAGATTAAGTACATTAGATTATGTCAGAGTAATTTAGCTAGGTTATGTAAATTAGAGTAAATCCCAGCAAGAAGCTAGTAAGCTGTTATCAAAAATGACCAAAAGTGCAAAATAATAAGTACATTCAAATTATAATGATGCAAAATATGCCAGCAAAAAAAAAATCAGAGATGAACATAAAATTATTATAGTTGGGTTAAAGAAGTAGAATTATGGGTGATTTTTCCTCTTCACTTTCAAACTTCTTTTTATAAAAATGTGTGTCTTCACATACTTAAATGGTCAAGATGGGTCTGACCCTCCCCAGTGCACTTTTATCCAATTTTCTCAACATTTACGTAACATCCAGCAATTATTTCAGCATGAAGTCAACAAAAGAAGCTTCAAAGTCAAGAAGGAACTAATATATCTGCAAGGGTCCTTTTAGGAAGAGACACACACCAGGCCCCTAGACTCACCAGAGACAACATCTAAGGAACCTGGAGACTGGGATGACTCTGGACTAATTCATTTTATTTTATTTTATTGGTGGGTATTAACTTACTTTTACTTTTAATTGGAGGATAATTGCTTTACAATGTTAGGTTGGTTTCTGCCAAACATCAACATGAATCAGCCATAGGTATACACATGTCCCCTCCCTCTTAAACCTCCCTCCCACCTCCCACCCCATGGACTAATTCCTTTTAAATTGTGATGATACTGGGAATTGAAAAGAGAATAACATTGACCCTTCAAGTCCATGACAGAGCAGGAAAGAGGGAGGCAAAGACTAATTAAACCACATACTCCTCAACTTTAAGGATCAATTTGCATTTTACTTTTTATTTTTCTTAATTAAAAATACATTTATGCATACATGAGTATTACATGAATTTTGCAGAGCTGGCATTTATATATAGATCTGAGTACAAAGCCCATGCTTTTTCTAATATGATGTGTGGTATTACTGATTTTGTTAAAATATATATTGGCTTCGAAAAAAAAATCTGAGTATATCAGCTTGATTTTCTTTAATCAGGCATTTTTAAATTGCTTTTGTTTTCAGTGTGGTTATTGTCTTCTAATGCAAAAACTCCCATTACCTTCCTCCTGAAATCCTTGATTAATAGGTTTAAATCAGGATGGTTCTGCTTCCAATGATCTCACAGATATCTTTTTAATTAACTTTGGGGTTAAAAAAGAGGAGCCCATTACATTGATTTTGGTTTTTACATCATGGTAAAAGTAATCTAAATATCACTGATATAAATGAATGTCATTTACTAAATGCTACATCTCTGATTTGTAAAATGCAATTCTTTGGGTTATTTTAAACAATAAGAACACATTTAAATAATAAAAAGATATAACTGGATTTTCCTGGCTAATGATTTAACTTGGGTCTTCTAGGCTATTGATTTAAACTGTAATTAAAAGGTACTTGATTTCACCCTAATCCTCCCATATTCCTCAGCGATAACTCAGAGCTATTTATGCCATCACCACACATGGTTATTTAAATGTTTCATGCATGTGTTTCTTCTCTCTCTGGTGATTACAGAAACTAGCACAGGGCCAAAATCCTATTAGGTGCTTGACGAATTAAAACATAGTGGTGTCATAGAAAAAGGACTGGACTTAGGAGCCAGAATCAACATGAAAGATTTCAGTCTTGTAGTGAAAAGGTGATAACCAATATCATTCTTTTTTTTTTCTGTATCATTCTTGATACCACAAAGCAGTCTTCACTGCTGTTGGGGTTTGTTCTCCAGGAATATAGGATAACTGCATGGAACCTTGCAGGGAAACTGAAATATCTTAGAAGATTTCATGTGTTCATCAACTCTCACTCCCCTCTGCTCCCTTCCCCCAAGCTCATTGATTTAAGGATACAACAACATCACCATAATAACCTCTTGGCATGTGCATCCTGCCTCCTAGGTTACATACCATTTTCATATCTCCTCGTGTGCATCCTTACAACAATGACAACAGTGTTCTGTGGCAATTATTATGACGTGCATTTCACAGATGAGTGAATGGTGATCCAAGGGTTGAAAGTAAGATCAATCTCTCTGTTCAATGCCTCAGAAAGATGGTCCTAGAAACCAGGTTTCCCACTGTCAGTTCTGTTCTTTCTACCACCCTACATGGCAACTTCAATTGTATTTTTCCTTTGGTTCCCACCAACCCGACCAGCCCTTTGACTCGCATGAGAAGTGAGAGGCTCTGGGATAGGGCTTGTAGCAACAGACATAAACTGAATATCTTCAAACTGTCTCAGCCAAATCCCAACTAAAGGGAACATTATTGTTGTTGTTGTTTAGTCACTAAGTCATGTCTGACTCTTTCACAACCCCATAAACTGTATATAGTCCACCAGGCTCCTCTGTCCATGGGATTTCCCAGGCAAGAATCCTGGAGTGAGTTGCCATTTCCTTCTCCAGGGGATCTTCCCAACCCAGGGATTGAACCTGGGTCTCCCGCATTGTCAGGGGGCTTCTTTACCACTGAACCACCAGGGAAGCCCAAAGGGAACATTGCTCACTCTCATATACCACTGATGGCAGTGTCAAATGGCACAGCCTTTTGGAGGGGAAGTTGGCAATACTTAGGAAAATTTTACTGCATAAGCTACTTGATCGAGCAATTTCAACTCAAGGAATTTGCCCATAGATATACTCATAAAACCATGCCAAAATGTGTTGAAGTATGTTCAATGCTGAGTCTTATGAGAGAATGAAAAAATTTTACATAAAGGGAGGGATTGGGGGCAGGAGGAGAAGGGGACGACAGAGGATGAGATGGCTGGATGGCATCACCAACTCGATTTACAAGAGTTTGGGTGAACTCCGGGAGTTGGTGATGGACAAGGAGGCCTGGCGTGCTGCAATTCATGGGGTCGCAGAGTCGGACACGACTGAGCGACTGAACTGAGCTGAACTGAACTGATCCTTTAAGGGAACTGTTAAAGAAATCACAGTATATACATGTTGTGGAATATTATATATCAGCAAAAAAGAATCAAGTTGATACCTCTGTATGGAAGTAAAAATACACCTTGACACATTATTGAGTAAAAAAAAATGTTGTAGAACTTGTACTATTATTTTATTTTTGTTTAAAAAAGAGTGTGCATGTGTTTAAGTTGGAATTATACACACCAAACCAAGCTTCCCCAGTGGCTCAGCAGTAAAGAATCCACTCGCGGGTCAGGAGATGCCTGCCTGCCAATGCAGGAGATGCAAGAGATGAGGGTTCAATCCCTGGGTTGGGAAGATCCCCTAGAGGAGGGCATGGTAAACCCACTCCAGTATTCTTGCCTGGAGAATTCCATGACAGAAGAGCCTGGTGGGCTGCAGTCCATAGAGTCACAAAGAGTTGGACTCAACTGAAGCAACTGAGCACATACACACCAAACTGCTAATAGAGTTAACTCTGGGAAATAAAAGGGTGGGAAGGAAGACACATAGGGGTGTGTGTGTGTGTGTGTGTATGTGTGTGTGTGTGTGTGTGTGTGTGTGTGTGTGTGTGTGTTGTGGGGGAATGGTGTTTTCTTTATATGCTTCTGCATTTTTTACAGTACACAGTATTTTGTATGTAAGAAACATTAAAAGGGGGAAATATAGCTTACTTCAGATTAAGAAAAATCAAAAGAAACAAAAGCACCCCTACTATCCTAACAGGTTTCTGAATGCCAGGTCAATGGTTCAGGCCTGGCAATAAAGGCTCTGATGTTCCAGGCTGAGCTGAGCCATACCTGGGCAGGCACTGGAGGCTGGGCAGAAATGTACAACCCACTGAACAAAAGCAGCCTGGATTTTCTGGCTTCCTCTCCACCCCTGCCTCATGTCCCAAAGCCAGAAATTATTCCTGGTGGTCAACTCTGGGTCTCTGTGGCTCTTGGTCTTCACAGTTTTTGCTATAGCAACTATACTTGGCGGGGGGGGGGGGGCGCGGAACACAAAAAACCTACTGCTCTGAATACAAAAGAACCTGGCTTGGCAGCTAGTGCACAAGGCATTGTCTGGGAGCTTTCTGCCCACTCCTCTTTCATCTGGGCCTGTTCATTGTAGCCTATTGCCATCACTGTAGTCAGGCCCTACTGGGCTCCTTCCCAACTTTCTCGCCTTCCCCTCCAATCATTAGGGGCTCCAGCTGTCCTGTAGGAGGAAACATGCTGGGTAGCCTGTTGAGCAGAGGTCTCATCTGACACTGCTTAAAACCAGAGGCTGGGGAAAAAGGGAAGCTCATGGCTAGGAAAACACCATTTGCGTGGGTCTTAAGAGTTCTCAACAGGGCATCAAGAGGTCCAGATTCTAGTCTAACCTGTGGCCAGGATACCTTGGTAAAGACAAATTTCTCTCAGCTTGAGATTTCTCCATTGTGAAACTTGTCCTGCCTATTTCCCTGGACTCTTGTATGGAGTTGTCATTGCTTTTTAATAAGTTGTGTCTGATTCTTTTGCGAACCCATGGACTGTAGCCTGACAGGCTGTTCTGTCCATGGAATTCTCCAAACAAGAATACTGGAGTGGGTTGCCATACCCTCCTTCAGGGGATCTTTCCAACCCAGGGATCGAACCCGCATCTCCTGCATTGGCAGGCGAGTTTTTATCACTGAGCCACCAGGGAAATCCAATGGCTAATGGAACAGGAGTGGTTTTAACAGGTTTTAGAGCTACATGCCTCCTTAATAGACTTGATGAGTCCCCATTTACATATACTCCCTGTATGGCAGGACCCTGGGACTTGGGGGTATTTCTCCTCACCTTCCCTCACTATAATTAGCATCTGTTAAAGACCTGCCCTGTACAATCTACAAGTTTTCAGAAGCCCACAGCCTCTGCCCTCCTCCCCTCCACCAGGGAGTTAGTAAAGGAAAAGCAGAAGACAATTAAATGCAGGTGGATGTGGATGAATTAATATGAGAATTAGGAAGTTCCTCTCCTCTGACTTGGTTTTAATTAGCCCCACTTCCATGGTCCTACATATCAAACCACATGATTTAATTGAGCTGTTGCTCTGTTTGATTTTGTTCCTAAGTGGATCACATTATACATTCCTTCCCCACACTGCCATCCAAACCTAAGTCAAACTGCAGAGAAAACTGAATCTGAAAAGTTGGTTTCATTGCTCTTTCCATTTTACTAGGGGAAAAGAGAGAATGAGAAAGTGGGGGACAAAATCTAGGGGACAAAGAACCAAGGGGAGAAACAGAAAACCAAATCTTAATTTTTTTGTGTGTGTGGACTGGCTGGACTATGTGGACTATGATGTCATGCTTTCTCAGCTCACCTGTGATTGGCTGCTCAGTTCAGCATCTGCTGAGAGCTAAAGGATGATTATTTGCCAGAGATACAGACCTTTCAGGGAAGCTTTGAATCATTGCTGGTTGTCGTGACAACCTGGGCAGTGTCTGCTCTTGATAACCACATAATGAGGTTGTCAGGAACAGAAGTGGCCCTGTCCCCACATTCAACCTTCCCTTGTGAGCAGTAGCAAAGTGGTGAGCAGTAGAATATTTCTCTTGGGAGGTGAAGGGGAAAAAAAAAATCATCAATAGGCATAGTGGAGATCCCCTCAGACAATGTACATCCACCCAATCCTGGGAAAAAATCTCCTTGAGGAGCTCCTCACCTACCATTGGCAAGTTCCCACCTAAACCATTATATCTACTACAAATTCAGTGACCTGACGAACAGGTGGTGGAAGGGTGAAGCCTGTCTCTGCAAGCATGCAGAGAAGCTGAACAGAGGGCAGTGTGAGTGGAATATTAAACTGATATGGGCAAGGTGCATTACCTCTCTTCAAAAGATACCATCATGGCTTCGTTGAAGGCCAATGGAGGGCATGTGTCAAAGATGGCAGGGCATGGCCATATCTGCTCACCAATGCCAGACACAAAGGGAGCTTGAGGACGATGAGTTAGGTGCTTCTCTTCCTGATGCTTTCATTTACCTGGAGGTCAACACCTCTCTCTACATTATCTTAGGGCTCCAGATGTTCATGAGAGGGACTATCAACTGCATCTCTGTGACACATTCTACATGCAAATCTAGTTTTATTAGCACCTACTAAGGACAGGGCACACAGTTAGGTACTACAGATACTACACAGTTGAACTAAACTTGGACTGTCTCCTCAAGGAACTTGGGATCTAGTTGGGGAGAAAAAATACAAATCCAAGTAACTAGGATACAAGAGAGGTGTAGTAAGTATCCCAAGGAAAATCCAAAGTCTTAGATTTCAGAAAGAGGAGAATTATACCCAGACAGTTACACTCCAGTTCCAACCCATCTTTTCCAGGTTCTTCTCCCACCTGTCCTCCCTTAATATTCCAAGTGTCAGCTCCACCAGCAATATCTGTTTCCCTGCTATGCCTTGACTTTCATACTTCTGTGCCTTTCCTCCTGCTCCTCCCTTTGCCTATCATAGCTTTCTCTCTCTTTTCCCTGCGTGTGTGTGTGTGTTAGTCGCTCAGTCGTGTCTGACTCTTTGCAGCCCCGTGGACTATAGCTCACCAGGCTCCTCTGTCCACAGAATTTTCCAGACAAGAATTGCCCACTCCAGTGGGTTCCCCACTCAGGGATCAAACCCGAGTCTCCCGCATTGCAGGTGGATTCTTTACCAGCTGAGCCACCAGGGAAGTCCCTTCTTTCCCTACATGGTGATATTTAATGTGTATTTCCAAATCCTACTCAAATAACATCTCTGTTGAAGCACAAACTGTTCTGGTGTTTATAACCCACTGTTATCTGTACCTGGTAGACATGAATGTTGACTGACATCACTGCTGGGTACCATATTCCAATTCAGTGACATACAACAGGACGTTGATACAACCAATTTTGGATTATTTGGGGGGAAGAGAATAAAGTCTTAAAATGTCTTACTAAGATGATCAACAGAAACCTGTTCTTCTGCTACACACCTTCTATAACTGTTTTAAACTTTGAGAAATTGCAGAATAGTACAGAGGGTTCCCAGGTATCCTTCAATGAGTTTCCCCCAATGTTTTGATACATTGTATTATGTTACTTTACACAGCCACAGTACCTTGTCAAAACCTGTGAAATTGGCATTGATACAGTACTACTAACTGAAATACAAGCCTTTTTCAGAATTCGCCAGTTTTACATGTGCTCTCTCATTAGATAATATACCAACTCAGGTGAAAAGCAGCAAAACTATTCATGGTAGATATGAATGTCAACTTTTTTTCCCCCTCAGGCCCATCCCCTCTGAAAAAAAGGCCAAAATCTCAAGAGTCAAAACTTGCTTGGGACTGAAAGAGAGAAAAATCAGCTTGGACTAAGGAAAAACAGCCCTGCCATTCACTAGGCTGGGAGAACAGACAAAGGAACTCAAGCTGCAAAGTTAACAGAAAACACAGTTTCTCCCAAGGTTACACAGCGCCTGTAAAATGCCATAATGACCTCCATCTTCTTTGAGTGACTACTACTATTGATACTGTCTTGCCAGTGATGGCTCAGACCCACTTTGCTATTCTCTTGTATTACTAAGAATACCAATTACTAAGCCACCCTTGCCTCATGACAGTACCCAATTCTTACTCAACCCCTCTTCTCCTGATCCCATCTCAGAAACTGCAATCAATCCAGAAATCATCCCTGCTTCCTTAGACCCTCCTCAGCATCCTTCAAAAGATGTTCCCTCCTCCTCCTCTTTTCAAGAGTGGTACCCTACGGTTCCTCTGGAAGGCATTTCCTCAATGCATATCGACTTTGTCCAATTGTATTTGACAGTCCAATACATTTGACTTTGTACAACTATAGTCTTGTTTCTGGTAGCCTTTTGCTTATTAAGCTTTAACATAAATAATGCAGCAACCAACCTATGGCTATCCAGAAGGCCCTGCGAATTATCAAGAGTTAACCATATTTCCTTGAATCTACCTAGAGTCACACACTATACCTAAAACTGAGATTTACATAGTAGGTACCTAGTAGATTTTCAGTGAGTGGATGTGGGGTTGTCATATCAGATTTGTTGGAATGGTACCGGATCCAGGGAAAATAGCCCAGAGAAACAGTATTGTATAGAAGTTCAATGTGCAGACTCTGAAATTAATCTGCTGATATTCAAACTCTAGATTCACTAGTTAACAGCTCTGAGACTCTGGCAACTTATTGAGCCTTTCTGAACCTCAATTTCCTCATCTGTGAAATGGAGATCCTTCATAGGGTAACTGAGAAGATTAAATATAAATTAAATGCCTATAAAGTGGGAAAGCTTTAGGGTAGTAAGTAGGTCCCAATTTGCTGCACTTGGAATCACTTGGTGATCAGTATAAAACGCCGGTGCCTGACCCATGCCCAGAGATTCTGATTTAATTGTATGGTATGAAACTGGGTATTGGAGTTTTTAAAAAAAATCTCATACGCTACTCTCCTGATTCAAATGTGTCCTAAAATTTGGGAAGCACTATAGTTGGGGTTTCATTACTTAAGGATTAACTTTCCTCCTTAATTAGTGGGTAACATCTCGCCATCTCTCTCTCAGGTCCAGGAAGTAGAATTGGAGAACTTTCCCAAAGGGCAGGCATTTAAGTTTGATTCTCCCTCAGGCTTTGCACTGCTTTTTCCAGCAATCCCCATGTCAACTGCCAGATGGTTTGTTCGACTTGGAAAAAAAACAAAGCCCTTTCCTTCCATGTGCAGAACAAAATGATGAAGACTCTGAATATCTGAGTAAAATTTCAGCTGTATTCATCTTTCCTTTTTTCCCCTTCCCAAATACAGCTCAGTGACACTTCAAATTAAGTGGTCTCAAGAGTGGATTTAAAAACCAAGTTAATATGTGCACGCAGGATTGGCTGGCCATCTTGGAGGTGGTTAATAGATCCAAATATCACTGTGCTGCTGTTCCAGATAGTTATCCACCTGTTGAGCCTCATAATCAATCCTTATTTTGTTATAATCCAGGAACTGATTACATTCAATGTTCCCTGTGTTCACTTGATTGGTCACTTGTGTGGGGAAGGGATATCTGCAACGCCTTGCCCCTCTCCCCTTTTAATCAACCAAGCCAATACATTCCTTACCCAGTAAATAATAAATGTGAATTAACTGATGAGTTTCAAAGGTCAGTTAAAAATCGAAGTTGAAAATATGTTCGTGCTGATTTTTTACGAGTGGTTCACCTCCTCCCCTCTTTATTCATTCCCGCAGCTAATATGGAAAACTGAACGAATTCTGACCTGCCAGGCTCAAGTTTACTGCCAAAAAGGAAAGGGGATAGGTTGCTAGGCAAATTAATACTATAAACCCAGGAAAGTGACATCCTGCTAGGGGAGTGTGCTAACAAGCAGGTTTTAAGCGCCACTCCGACTGCACTTTGCATTCAAATGACCAGTATGCTAATTACAGTCCTTATCTGTTTGTTCAAGGCCTTAAAGAGGCTCCACAGTTCAGAGCACAGACCCCAGCCAGCAGTTTGACCGCAGGCAGGTTCGTGGAAATAATCACATGGCATTTGTTTCAACATATTTTCAAATTCAAGTTTCTTACAAATCGAGATTGGCCTTTTCCCCATTCAGGGAATTAGTGAGGCTTAACTGTGTTCACTGTGGTGCCGGCCCCCACAAACCCCTGCTAACAAAGGTTCTGACTCCTACTTGAGCGCCATCGGTTGGGGCAGATTTCCATGGTAATTTGCTGGTTCTCTTTTGAAAGACATGCAGTGTCTTTGTAAACGGGAGGTGGGTGTTCTTTCCCACTAATCTTGGGATCGTCTTTGACCCTTTTTAATTTTCAGCATCCACGTAAGGCCAGAAAGAACTCTTAACCAGGCTTTTTGTAATTTCAAAAGCCCACGCCCTCTCATTTCTTTCTTAAGGGAGGGAGGCAGACAGAGCATCATTCTCCCCCAACTCTAGTTGAAATCATGAGACATTTATCAGAGCTACATTGGGGGTGGGGGGCTGAGGATTTATCACCTTCCCCCACCCAGGTTCTATTTGGATTTTCCTTGGTGGAGGGGGGTGATGGGGAAAGTATCCTGTTCTAGTTATACCACACAGTCTTCAAATTCCTGAGATTTTTAGTAAATGCTAAAAGATCTAGGATTTCCATAACAAAAGCCTCAAATACTAAATCTATTTTTTTTAACTGTATTTCACTTTTTTTTATAAAAAATCCATCCCACACACGCAACACACACATGTTGACATCCGAGTCATCTCTCTACAGTTTAAGACAATAATCCATGGACATGACAGGCCTGTCCTAAACAAAACTATAAATTATTCTTAATATGCTGTAATCAAGATTGCCAGGAAAAATATCAGCAGTCTCAGATATGCAGATGATACCACTCTAATGGTAAAAAGTGAAGAGGAACTAAAGAGACTCTTGATGAGAGTGAAAGAGAGGAGTGAAAAAGCTGGCTTAACACTCAACATTCAAAAAACTAAGATCATGCCATCCAGTCTCATCACTTTATGGCAAATAGATGGGGAAACAAAGGAAACAGTGACAGACTTTATTTTGGGGATCTCCAAAATCACTGCAGATAGTGACCACAGTCATGAAATTAAAAGACGCTTGCTCCTTGGAAGAAAAGCTATGACAAACCTTTGTTGTGTTGTGTCTATGCTTAATCATGTCCGACTCTTTGAAACCTACACAGCTTATTAAAAAGCAGAGACATAACTTTGCTGACAAATGTCCATCTAGTCAAAGCTATGGTTTTTCCAGTAGTCATGTACAGATGTGAAAGTTGGACCATAAAGAAGGTGGGACACCGAAAAATTGATGCTTTCAAATTGTGGTGCTGGAGAAGACTTTCCAGAGTCCCTTGGATTGCAAGAAGATCAAACCAGTCAATGCTAAAGGAAATCAACCCTGAATATTCATTGGAAAGATTGATGCTGAGGCTGAAGCTCCAATACTTTGGCCACCTGATGTGAGGAGCTGACTCATTGGAAAGATTGAAGGCAAAAGGAGAAGAGAGTGGCAGAGGATGAGATGATTGGATGGCATCACTGACTCAATGTACATGAGTTTGAGTAAACTCCGGGAGATAGTGAAGGACAGGAAAGCTTGGTGTACTGCAGTCCATGGGGTTGCAAAGAGTTGCACGTGACAGTCACTGAATTCAGGAGACCCCAGTTTGATTCTTGGGTCGGGAAGATTAGCTGGAGAAGGGATAAGCTACCCACTCCAGTATTCTTGGGCTTCCCTTGTGGCTCAGCTGGTAAAGAATCTGCCTGCAATGCAGGAGACCTGAGTTCAATCCCTGGGTTGGAAAGATCCCCTGCAGAATGGAAAGGCAACCCACTCCAGTATTCTGGCCTGGAGAATTCCGTGGACTGTATAGTCCATGGGGTCGCAAAGAGTCAGAGACGACTAAGCAACTTTCACTTCACTTCACATCACTAGTGACAGAACAACAACAAATAAGTTCTTTCCCTTCCTGTGTTCCATTCTTCCTTTCAATGTCCTCTCCTAGGCACCTAGAGACCCAAAGAGCTAAGGTAGCTGCTTGTTTCCTTCCTTGGTTGGGTAAAAGAAATCTGATTGAGTTCTTCTCAGTACAGTCCTAATCATTTCATGGATTGCGTCCTTTAGATATCTGCACTTAGAAATGAATTGCACAGGTGAAAATATAGAAACTGCTGCAGGTTTAGGGGGAGAGGATGAGAAAAGGAATTTTTTTGATAGAGAAAAAGAACCTGCTAAAGTGACCATCCCACAGCCAAGTTTGGTTCTGATGGGGTTCAGGGTTGTCAGTCATCAGAACTCCATGATCTCAAAAAGAGATTTCTGCATTTATACAGGCAAGGAAGACTTGTCATCAACTCTAAGAAATTTCCAAACAAAAACAGGGCTTTTGGTCAGAAAGAAATTCAAAATGCATCTCAGTGCTGATGGCCCTCAGCTTTCTGGTTAATTGCAATTTGACCATACTAGGAGTCAAGGCTAGTTCCCGTCTCAAGAACATCCATCTTTACTGCTGTTCATCTTTCTGCATTCTGATTTAGAAGGGCGGGAGGTGATAGTGGGGTTGGGACACATTCTCACTGGTATTTTAACAGACCCTTGAGATAACCTGGATTAAAACAGACTGATGAAATTGAAAAGCCATTTTCTGGTCTGAGGGTTTTGATTGGCTACAATACACTGCTTTAAAATAAAATCTTCATTTGTTATTTTTAAATAACATCTTCATTTTTAAACACAAATTCTCTTGTTTAAAAAATGACATTTACAAATAATTCAGCACTTTGAAGATAAGCTGGATGTTTTATGCAACTTTTGGAAAACCTTTTTGTACTGAAAAATAAAAATAATAAGCAAATACATTTTCCTCTAAGTAGATACTCTCCCATTTTCAATGATTTTTGAGCCCAAATCTCTTTCTACACTAGCCAAGACAAATGGACTAGGCCATTTACCCAATAGGTCATTTGCAAAGCACCTAGGGAAAAGGTTAGTTGTTTTTCAAATAATTTACTGTGCCAAAACATACAAAAAAAGGAAGGCACAAAAACAAAGCAAAATAAAACCTCACACATTCCATTGGGTTAGTGACAGCATAGTTTCAGTTTCTGAATCAAAAAGGTAAATATTGTCACTCTGCTTATTTAACTTATATGCAGAGTACATCATGCGAAATTAGGAACTGTATGAATCACGACCTGGAATCAAGATTGCCAGGAGAAATATCGACAACCTTAGATATGCAGATGATACCACTCTAAGGCAGAAAGCAAAGAGGAACTATAGAGCCTCTTGATGAGAGTGAAAGAGGAGAGTGAAAAAGCTGGCTCAAAACTCAACATTCAAGAAATGAAGATCATGGCATCTGGTCCCATCACTTCATGGCAAACAGATGGGGAAAAAGTGGAAGCAGTGACAGATTCTATTTTCTTGGGCTCCAAAATCACTGCAGTGACTGTAGCCATGAAATTAAGACACTTGCTCCTTGGAAGAAAAACTCTGACAAACCTAGACAGCATATTAAAAAGCAGAGATATCACTTTGCTGACAAATGTCTGTATAGTCAAAGCTATAGTTTTTCTAGCAGTCATGTATGGATGTGAGAGTGGGTCCATAAAGAAAGGCTGATGGCCAAAAAATTGATGCTTTAGAACTGTGGTGCTGGAGAAGATTCTTGAGAGTCCCTTGGACTGCAAGGAGATCAAACTAGTCCATCTTAAGGGAAATCAATCCTGAATATTCATTGAAAGGACTGATGTTGAAGCTGAAGCTCCAATACTTTGGCCACCAGATGCGAAGAGCCGGCTCATTGGAAAAGACCCTGATGCTGGGAAAGATTGAGGGCAGGAGGAGAAGGGGGTGACAAAGGGTAAGATGGTTGGATGGCATCACCGACTCAATGGACATAAGTTTGAGCAAGCTCTGGGAGATGGTGAAGGACAGGGAAGCCTGGTGTGCTGTAGTCCATGGGCTCGCAAAAAGTTGGATACAACTGAGTGATTGAACAATAAATAAATTACAGAAAGGCTTACAGGCTCAAGGACTCAGCTACTGGGCTAGGTGTTTTGAAACCACCCTGGATGCGAACCATCCACAAGCTAGACACCAGAACTTATCATTTACTCTGCTCAATTAGAAAATATCTGGGTGCCATCCATCCACATCACAGAAAGGGAGGCTGATCCCAAGGAAGCTTCCTAGAGGAGATGCTGATATCTTCTGCAGAGCCTGAGCTCAGGATGGAGTATGAAAATCCCTAAGGAAGACACAGAGGGTAAGCAGTCCATGTTTAAAAGCTGCTTCACAATTGGAGCTAAACTATTTACAATCTGTGATTAGTTTTATGTCAATTCATTTCATTTCATTTAACAGTCACTACTTCTCTTCAATAGCACAGAGAAGAGAAAATTAATTGAATGCAGTGAATCAGTAACCTCTTGTACACATTATTTTATATGCAGTGGAGTGAGGCGGCTCTCAGCTAGCTTTCCCCACAATCAAGGCCAACAGGCCAGTCCTTGCCCTCTGGATGCTCACAAAGACAGATAATCCAGGAAGGAATAGAAATGTGTGTGCACTTGTGAATATTTCATGAACACATCTGAATGGACCAGCCAGTCAGCTCTCCAGCATACTTTGAGGTTTGTGAATGTTATATTTCAAGACACCCAAATTAATTGTTGACACAAGATTAATCAGGATGGGTATATCTGCAATGAAAAAGATAAAAATTATTTTGAAGTTGCCTTTATTCATGTCATGGGTAAAAGAGGTGACTGTTTAGATATTAAATAAATAAGATTGATGCTTAATGGCAAGGCCATTTTCACTGCTATCTATATAGTGCTTAGCACTCTGCCAAGTATCTAGAAGTGTGCAGTATTGGAGAACCAAGTGAAAGGCATGCTGTATAAGGAAAACAGTTGGTGCAGGCAGTGGGTAAAGCATGGGGCAATGATAGATACCGCCTGGGTGGAGAAGTCCTCCTTTGCTCACTGTCAAGAGCATGGCAATGCACCTTCCAGAATGAAAAATCAGAGGTGAAGTTTTATGTGCAACAGTTTATCAAAGAGGCCAAGAATTGGCTGTGATAAAAACAGAGGCAAGAAGGAAGGATGTAAACAAGGATAAATTTCATCACTTAAGATGTTAGAGAGTATGGAGTGTGGCAAAGGAAGGAGGGAAGGCGCCACTTAAAACAGAGGTTAAAGAGAACAGAAAGGGTTCATGCTAATAAATCAGATGAAAGAGAAAGAGACCAAAAACTAGTCCTGGAACAAGCGAGAGAGGCTATGGAATAATAATGACTCAAGCTTACAAGAGTGGAGCCTTCTTAAAAGTCAGCTTGCAGACAAATGAATAAACTAATTTAGGCAAGCAGCAAGTCATGGAGACCTCATAAAAATAGCCATCAACCAGAATGAGGTAAGGCTCACTCAAGCAATGTGAGCCAACCCACTCTGAGCCAGCATCTATGATACACAAAATCGTATGAAGGAAAAGACTGGTTACACTTTCTATTCTGTATTTAGATTTATGGGAAAGGAATGTCAAAAGCCACAGGAAAAGCAAATAGGAAGACTTCCTTCATTTGAGCCCACCAAATTTAGTTTTGTGATAATCCCAGACCTAGGGTGGAATAAAGTTACCTTTTGCATTTCCTACCAAAAGACTGTTTGCTAAGTAAATTACTAGTGTTCATGTAGTAGATTGTTTGGGTGAAGATCACTTCTTTTCGTTATTTCTGGGCATTAATTTGTATATCTATGTCTTAATTATCAACGTGTCTCATTCATGCAATGAGCAGTCTTTTTTTTTATTAACACCTTTTATATATCAGGAAGCATGATAGGCATTAAGGAAACAAAGATATAACTACATGCATATTCCTGCCCTCAAGAACCTCATACTCAGAGATCAGAAATGGAGGAAGGAAATCAGAGGCTGAAAGTCTCCATTTAAATATCATTATACAAAAAAATTATTATGCAAATTCTTTTCCGATTTAGGTTGTTACATAACATTGAACAGTGTTTTCCATGCTATACAGTAGGTCTCTGTTTGCTTTCCATTTTAAATACAGCAGTGTGTATAAGAATTTGAAAAAGAATAGATACATGTATATGTATAACTGAATCACTTTACTGTATACCTGAAACTACCAGAACATTGTTAATGTAGATACTTAATGTATGTTAAAAAGGCTGAGCACCAAAGAAGTGATGCTTTCAAACTATGGTATTGGAGAAGACTCTTGAGAGTCCCTTGGACTGCAAAGAGATCAAACCAATCAATCCTAAAGGAAATCAACCCTGAATATTCATTGGAAAGACTGATGCTGAAGCTGAAGCTCCAATACTTTGGCCACCTGATGCAGAGCTGACTCATTGGAAAAGACCCTGATGCTAGGAAAGATTGAAGGCAGGGGGAGAAGGGGATGACAGAGGATGAGATGGCTGGATGGCATCACCAACTCAAGGGACATGAGTTTGAGCAAGCTCTGGAGAGATGGTGAAGGACAGGGAAGCCTGGCATGCTGCAGTCCATGGGGTCTGCAAAGATTTGGACACGACTGAGTGACTGAACAACAAAATGTATGTTAATGTGCAGATACTTCAATATAAAATAAAATTTAAAAATAAAAGAAAAATAAAAATCATTAAAGAATATCTATTGTATGTCACAAAAAGTGCTGTATACTTGATATATGTAACCTGCATTTCCACATGTACACGGGTGACAAATGAATTTGCTGTAATAGTAATAACTCAAATAAAACTTGCTTCTTCTTGGCACAGGGAGAACAACAAAGAATCTTTTCTTTTGTCCTTTTTTTCCCAACCTATTACTGTTGGCTTTCCCTTCCTCCAAACTCACCTCCCGCGGGCAAATGGAGCACCTAAATCTTAGGAAGAACCTTCCAGAATCAGCCCTTCCATCCTCATCCCACCCGAAGGTCTTCTTAAGAGTCAAAAACTTCCCAAGATCCACTTGGTGTCTACATAAAGCTTAGCTATCTAATACCCAGGACACTCCAGAAGACATTTTGAACATTTATAAACCATTGGGTCTCAAGTTTCTCCAAACCATACCTGACCTTAATTACACACGAGATCACATACATTTTAGTAAGTCACATGGCACTGACGCATGTCCTCCACCTGCTCAGTTCTCCTTACTGTTTCCCCAGTTATTTCTGAGAATCTTCAAGACAAGTTCTTTCCTGTTATTCTTCTACTCCCTCTCTCCTCACAAAAGGTCAACTGCAAATAAATGAATTGAACAAATGTTCTTTAGGTACCTACTATGTGCCAGGCACTGGCCCAGTTGCTTGGACCATGACAGACAGACATTCCTTTTCTAATGAGAGACTGTCAGGCCCCAGTGCTAGAGGGCACCTCAGGCTGTGGGAACATGGAGGCCCCGGTTGGGGGTGGGTATGGATTCCTGGGCACTCACAGCTGCAAGTCTGCAAAGGCCCATGAACAATGCCACCCTCCCTTCAGGAGGCTTTGGCTGAAGCCACTCATGGGTCTCCCCAGAATGGTAGAAATGCCCCCTCACTTTTCTGTGACACACTTTGTCACCTGGACCCTGAAGCTACATTGCATCTACCCTGTGAAGCCCGGTTGAAAAGAGGACCTTCAGCTTCTTCCTGAAGCAACACCCCCTCTTCAGAGCCCTCACCACCCTACCTCACACTTTCCAACTCTGTTCCCCTGCCTACAGAACCAGCACCATCATATCCTACTGGATGGCTCGTCCACCCCACAGCCCGAGGTGTCCCACGGTCCTCCTCACAGAGCTCTTTCCTTTTCTGCAGATTATCTCAAGCAAGTAGACATCTTCACACACAGATGTGTCTGAATCTCAATTTAGGATCAGCAGCAGGACCTCTGCTACTCACAATGTACTTCACATGTAACCCTTCGATTAATTCTATGAGGTCAGGTACAATTCTTCAGTCCATGATCAATAACTCCCAATTCCAGAAAGCTCTGAAAATCAGCTTCTTTTTTTTTTTAATAAGTTTTCCGACTAAGCTTATATGGTGACAAAACCATTGAGGCTCTCTCTATAAATATGCATGTTTCCTTGCAGAAATATTGTCATGATTGATTGCTGGGTTCTGCAGTAGTAGTTTTAAAATAAAAAGAAAATAGTGAATTATGAAACTTATCTGGCTCCTAGGCTTTTAGTTAAGGGGTTGCAAAACTATTTCTATACCACTTTTACAGATAAGGAAACTGACATTCAAGGACTTGGCCAAGGTTGCAGAGCTAGCAAATGGTGGAACCTGGTGGAGAATCAATGTCTTTCTGACTCCTAACCCTTTGCAATGTCCACTACGTAAGTTTGGCTGGGAATTTATTTAAGAGGTACGGTGTATGGGTGGATGTTGCAAATAAAGGAAGGTTGAGACCAAGTAATCAGAGCTCATCTCAAAAATCTGCCTTGCAAAATTGTGTCTCTGTTAGTTAGCCACCTTGGTAGTATCATTTGTCACAATTCTATCCTCAAAAGAAATTATTTTCTGACAGTACATTTTAGTACTGCTTTTAGAAAACTGACAGACGGTTAATGGGGAAACTCAGAAAGATGATCCATTTCTAAAGGATTCCAGGTGTTTATCACTCTGCTCTCTAGCGGGACATGTGGATTTGCAGTAGAAAATTTGAACAGTACTATTTGCTCAAGATAAACCATCTATGTGACCAAATAAGCCATGCTCCAGCAATGTGACAGATTCATGGTATAGTCGCAGCACTCTAATAACTATATTCATAAGCAGTGCTATTTTTGAGAAACTACTAGAGATAAGAAACACTGCCATATAGTTTATATCATTATTAATCTTACAACAGTCTTGAAATGTAGTTAGAGACTGTGGTGATGATGATGATGATGATAACAATGTACTAAATCTTTACAATGTGGTAGGCACCATGTGGGCTAAATTATTTTATTTTTTATTGGAGGATAATTGCTTTATGTGTTTCCCAGGTGGTGCTAGTGGTAAAGAACCCACCTCCCAATGCAGGAGACACAAGAGACATGGGTTTGATGCATGGATCGGGAAGATCTCCTGGAGGAAGGCATGGCAACCCACTCCTATATTTTTACTTGGAGAATCCTATGGACAAAGAAGCCTGGCAGGCAATGGTCCATAGGGGTCGCAAAGAGTTTGACATGACTGAAGCAACTTGGCACACACGCAATTGCTTTACAATGTTGTAGTGATCTCTGCCATTTATCAGTGCAAATCAGTCATAATTATACATATAGGAGAAGGAAATGGCAATCCACTCCAGCACTCTTGCCTGGAAAATCCCATGGACGGAGGAGCCTGATAGGCTACAGTGCATGGGGTCGCAAAGAGTTGGACATGACTGAGTGACTTTACTTTCACTTTCCCCTGCCTCTAGAGCCTCCCCCGCACTATTCCACCCCTCTAGGTCATCACAGAGTGCCAGGCTGGGCTCCCTGTGTTATACAGAAGCTTCTGGCAAGCTATCTATTTTACACATGATAGTGAATATACTTTCTCATTCCATCCTATCCTTTGGGGAGACCCTTTGCCTGCTGTGTCCACAAACCCATTCTCTACGTCTGTGTCTCTATTTCTGCCCTGCAAATAGGTTCCTCAGTCAGTTCAGTTCAGTCGCTCAGTCGTGTCTGACTCTTTGAGACCCCATGTACTGCAGCACACCAGGCTTTCTTGTCTATTACCAACTCCCGGAACTTGCTCAAACTCATGTCCATTGAGTTGGTGATGCTGACTCAAAATAGGTTCCTCAAGTACCATTTTTCTAGATTCCATATATATGTGTTCATATATAATATTTGTTTTTCTCTTTCTGATTTACTCACTCTGTATAACAGGGTCTAGTTTCTTTATGTGAATTAATCCTTACAACAGATCCATGAGACATGTACTATTATTATCTTATCAGATAAGGAAATTAAAGCACAGAAAGCTTAATGTGTCCAATGGCACACATCTGGTTAAATACTCACTATTCCATAGTGGAGCAAAGCTTAGAATCCAGTTTTATCAGTTAACGCTGGGCTGGAGGAAGCACAAGCTGGAATCAAGATTGCCAGGAGAAATATCAATAACCTTAGACATGCAGATGACACCACCCTCATGGCAGAAAGTGAAGAATTAAAGAGACTCTTGATGAAAGTGAAAGAGGAGAGTGAAAAAGTTGGCTTAAAGCTCAACATTCAGAAAACTAAGATCATGGCATCTGGTCCCATCACTTCATGGGAAATAGATGGGGAAACAGTGGAAACAGTGGCTGACTTTATTTTTGGGGGCTCCAAAATCACTGCAGATGGTGATTGCAGCCATGAAATTAAAAGATGCTTACTCCTTGGAAGGAAAGTTATGACCAACCTAGACAGCATATTAAAAAGCAGAGACATTACTTTGCCAACAAAGGTCTGTCTAGTCAAGGCTATGGTTTTTTCCAGTGGTCAGGTATGGATGTGAGAGTTGGACTATAAAGAAAGCTGAGCGCTGAAGAATTGATGCCTTGTGAACTGTGGTGTTGGAGAAGACTCTTGAGAGTCCCTTGGACTTCAAGGAGATCCAACCAGTCCATCCTAAAGGAGATCAGTCCTGGGTGTTCATTGGAGGGCTGATGTTGAAGCTGAAACTCCAATACTTTGGCCACCTGATGCAAAGAGCTGACTCATTTGAAAAGATCCTGATGCTGGGAAAGATTGAGGGCAGGAGGAGAAGGGGACGACAGAGGATGAGATGGTTGGATGGCATCACCGACTCAATGGACATGGGTTTGGGTGGACTCCGGGAGTTGGTGATGGACTAGGAAGCCTGGTGTGCTGCGGTTCAGGGGCTCGCAAACAGTCAGACACGACTGAGCGACTGAACTGAACTGAAAGACCAATATAGCCTCAGTAAACTGGTTTCCTCAGTGGCATATGTAAGAATTCCCCCAAACACTTTTAAACATCCAGCTACATATTATTAGTATAAGCTTACTGTCCCATTAAGCATCTTCCCAGGTGGTGTAGTCGTTAAGAATCTGCCTACCAACACAGGAAATGCAAAGAGACACAGGTTCGATTCCTGGGTCAGGAAGATCCCCTGGAGGAGGAAATGGCAACCCACTCCAGTATTCTTACTGGGAAAATTCCATGGACAGAGGGGCCTGGTAAGCTACAGTCTATGGGACCACAGAGTTGGACACAACTGAGCGACTGAGGGACACACACATTGTCCCATTAGGTTGGGTTACTTACATGGATTCTAGAGTCTGATGTGCAATCATTCATTAACCATGAGAGCCACCTGATGACTACATGCACCCTATGAAGTATCCTCAGAAAGAATATTTTAATAGAAACATCAAAGGGTTGGGAAAATGGCAGGTTGCATGTGAAACAACTGCATGTGGCTCTGGAGGCTCAGGGAAAGTATCGTTGCATTAAAGGATACAACAATTCTCTACAGGCAAACAGGAGTCAGTCAGATCGTCCTCAATCATGGGAACTATGAATGAAGATTCTCCTCCTTAGATGCCCAGCATGCAGCAACATGGTCGGACTCTCTGGAGAGCAACAGCAGATCAAAGTATTGACCAAGACAGAATATCACAAAGTAGAGGAAATACGAACAGGTGCAGTATCACAATGTAGAGGCAGTACGAACAGTGGCAGCATCAAGTATGATGTCTTCTGATGATCCTGGGACTACAGAATGGTGTTTTCTGTGGCCTTCAGCTGCCTCATCTGTAAAAATGGTGGTCACAGTACCATCCCTAGCAGAAGGATGGGGACTGCCTCAGATAGTCTCAAGGTCCTTACCAGCGCTAAGATCTATGATTCATTTGAAAGAGTCATCCAAGAGGTATAGTAATGATTTGTTGTTGAGTCGCTAAGTCATGTCTGACTCTTTGTGACCCCTTGGACTGTAGCCCACCAGGCTCCTCTGTCCATGGGATTTCCCAGGCAAGACTACTAGAGTGGGTAACCATTTCCTCTTCCAGGGGATCTTCCTGACCCAGGGATTGAACCCATGTCTCCTGCACTGGCAGGTAGGTTCTTTTATCACTGAGCCACTGGGGAAGCCCATAGTAATGCCTTACACAAAGGCTTTACCATGAGATTAAAACATTCTTGTGCTCAAAAAACAAAACAAAACAAAAAAACCTTCCCTCTTCACCCCTGCCCCCAATTCAACCTAAACTGCAAAGATTTCCCTGCAGTGAAAGAATTGCAAAGATTTTTCTGCAGCAAAAGCAGCCCAGTCTCAGAAAGGCAAGATGTCTCCATTTGAGGCACATCCCAACCTGGAACATGACCACCACCATTTTGAAGTCCTAGAGTACTTAATGGGAGTCTCATTGGAAGAAGACGCAGTCCATACAGATGATCAATTTCAAGACAGCTCTGGGTTGGTGCAACTCCCCTGGAATCCCAGCCAGCCTGTTCTTTTGTTTCAGGATTACCTTGTGCCCATATAATGCAAAATCACTTTGTAATGGCTTGAATGGGTAGAAAATTGACAGTAAAAAAAGAAAGCGCTAATAGATAATCTAGTCCACCCCATAGCTGGCAAAGAGATTAGCAGAATGCCATGTCAGAGCCTGCTTTGTCCTGCACTGTCATTAATGACACAGAAGAGAGAAAGAAAAAGGCAGTCCGATTTCATCTACAAAAGAGCCCAATTAAGGGTCATCTGGAAGCAAGGACATTAAAAACAATGGATGAGGGTGTGAAAATGAAACACTGCTGGAGGGTGCAGTTGGAAAGAAATGGCCCTATTCATCTGGAAAACAAATTAAAACTCACCATTCTCAGGATGTATACATCAGGCAGCAGTGGGGGATTGGCAGTAGGAGTGCATAGAGGAAGAGACCACAAAAGCATTCTGAAGGAGGCCTCTGTCCGGACAGATGATATACAGACTGTGTCACAAGGCAATGAGACTGTGGTCTTACACATAAGGTACAAAGGCAGATGAAACACCCATACAGATTGTTAAGCAGGAAGACGATGGATTTTGTTTTGGTTTTGTTTTATTTTGCTAAGAATATTATTACCCATTTATCTCATTTATTCTTTCAGCATGAATTTACTGAGGCATTTGTTTTGCTTAGCTCTTTACAAACCACTTGAGGAACTACTGTGGAGCTAGGTGAGAGGCAGCCTCTGCCCTTAAGAAGCTGAAAATATTAATGGGGAGACAAGACAGCCATGCAAAGTTACAAACATAAGCAAAGAAATATCATAGGTTACAAGGTAATATACAAATTACTCCCTTTGCTATGGATAGAGTGGGTATGAAAAGCAAGAAGATAGCGGTGTTGAGCAGAAAAAAATTAACCAGAAGCCCTAGCCTCCATGGACAGATAGCTTTTTTTCTCCAGGAGTGGACTTAGAAGCTTCTACTTCCTCATATGATCTATGAGATGTGCCCATAACCAACTAAGCAGGACTCTTCAGGGTAGCTACAAACCTCTAGAATTAGATAAGCCAACATGCTAATTGTGTACTGCCTGGCAAAGAGGGCTCGTAAGGTTAAATACCTCTCTCCACCCTGTAGAGGAAGCTCTTTAGGAAAAAAGCTGCCCCTCTCTTAGTGGATCAACTAACTTTTTGAAATTGACAGTCTCATTTCTCATATCCTCAAAGGCTCACTCCTAGGTTGTGCTGAATAAATAAGTCAACACCACACTGCTTCCAGATTGGGAGATAAGCAGAGACACACACTGGGATGGACAATTACTCTTTGTATTGACTGAGAATACAGGTTCAAAGTCAGGCCATGCAGAACTCAAAAACAATTAGAAATTGGCAATAAAAAGATAACCAAATACCCTACTCCCATCATACAGACCCAACCAACATACATTTATAAATTAAATCCACAAACACACTTCTAAACAACTCTTAAATAAAAGAGGAATTTAAAATATTACAAATGCTTTAGAACTGAATGATGATGAGTACAGTACACATCAAAGTCTGTTGGACGCAGTCAAGGCAATATTCAGAGGAACACATATGGCCTTAAATTCACTTATTAGAAAACAAAAATGGAAAATAAATTAATTAAGCTATCAAATCTAAAAGTTACAAAAAACACACAAATAAATTTGTGGCAAATAGAAGGGATTGATAAAGATAAAAATCAGAAAATGGTGAAATAGAAAACAAATGAAATAGAATTGATTCATAAAACCAAAACATTTTAAAGTTAAACCTTCAGTAAGTACTAATTAAGAAAAAAAAATAAGAAGGCACAGATGAATACCACCAGGAAGCCAAATAGGGTCACAGGTAACCAAGGTAATATTAAAAATAAAAGAATATTGCATAAAATCTTATTAAAATTTTTTTTAATTGAGGTAGTATTGGTTTATAATATTATATGTTTCATGTATACAACACTATATTTTGACTTTGTATACCCTACTTAGTTTCTGTTTGTCACCATATAGTTGACCTTCTATACCCATTTCACCCTCGACCTAAACTTCCCCCTCTAGTAACAGCTACTCAGCTCTTTCTATCTATGTGTTTGTTCTAAACTAATATATTTCAATAGGAAAATTTCTAGGAAAAGACAAATTACTAAAATTTATTTAAGAAATCGAAAAAAAATAGACAAAAATCATATAACAAGTTGAAAACATAAGCAGCTTTACCTTTTCAAACCTTTAAATCACAGACAATTTCCATTTTATATAAATGGTTCCAAAGTGTAGAAAAAGATGAGCCACTCTCACAAATTGGACAGATAGGAAAAGAAAGAAAAAGAAAATTATAAATTTATCTCACTTATGAATAAAAATATAAAAATCCTAAGGGAAATGAAATCTAGCACCTTATTAAAATGATACATCATGTCCAAGTCGGGTTTGTCCCAGGAAAGTAAGGAGAGTTCAATACTAGCAAATTTATGAACATATTTCACTATAATGGCAGATTAAGAAGACAAATCATACAGTCATCTCAACAGAGGCAGAAAAAAATTCTTGACAAAATGTAATACCCAATGCATGATAAAAACCCACAGCAAGCAAGGAATAGAAGAGAACTTCCTCAGCAAATTTTTAGGAAACTGCCAGGAGGTAATATTGGCTATGAGCACAAGCTTTGGTGTCAGATTGGTTAGGTTTGGGTCTTAGTTCCATCATATACAAGCTATGTGATCTTGTGTAAATTATTTAATCTCTGTGAACTTCACTTTACTCATATTACAAAAGTGAGAAAATAATAGTATCTTCTCCTAATAGTACTGGTATGAGGTTTACATGATATAAAATATATAAAGGCACTTACAAGAGTGTCAGACAGTATTAATTACTCAATAAACCATTGTTAATTAGAACTACATATTGACAGAACATTAAGATGAGAAAAAGACAAGGATGGTCACTATCACCACTTACTATTCAACATTCTGATGCCTAACCAACGCAGTAAGATAAGAAAAATAAATAAGAGGATTAGAAAACAAAAAATTGCTATTGTTTACAAGTAATATGGCTATACAGAAATCTGAGACAGTCAACTGACAAAATATTAGAACCAATATGAAACTCTAGTAGGGTATATAAAATATCATCCTATGAAAATCAACAGCTTTCCTACTACAATAACTTATTAGGATATATGATAGAAAAAGCAGTCATTTATCATAGCAACAGAAACTACAAAATACTAGTTATATACTACTGAGCAAGTTATTTAACCTCCCTGGGCCTCAGTTTTCTCATGTGTCAAATAGAGGAGTTAACAGTAATTATCTCATAGGGTTCTTATGAGGAGAATGAGACAAAGCCTGCACAGTACTTAGCAGTGTTCTCCTTCACAAATCCTATATACTCATTAAATGGTACTACTATTTTTGCTGGACATTGCTACTACTATTGTTATTATTGCCATTCTTGTTTTTAAATTGGGTAACTTTCTATCTCACCAAGCCCTGGTGAAAGAGGGATGAGTCACAGCATCATTCTCTTTCAGCAAATAAGAAACTGTTTAACAGAGTAGGGAAATGGTTTCGCCAAAGTAGGAGTATGTCAGAGCCCAAATTAGGCACACCATCTGGTTTACCCTTTAAACAACCAAAGCACTCTGATGTACAGAGCAGTAAACAGATTAACATAGTTCAGGGTACGTGGGAGGGGTCTGTAGTCTAGAGCAATCCTGGAACTGTGGTCTTCCCTTTGCCAATAAAGTCCCTGAAGCACAAGGAAAACCCTGGAGATTTTCAGGGGTTAGATCAAATCAGTCTCCGAGTCCAGCTAATCTTGAACAATGTTGAGGAGTCTAGAGCTTCTTTTCATGTGTATGGAGTCACTGCTTTTGCAATGAATGCCCAATTACATGTGCCCACTCTTTCCTAGAAGAAGATATGCCTGCTTTAGCAGCAGGGTGCTACTGAAGGTCTCTCTGGGGAATCCTGTTTCTCTTTCAGTTCAGTTCAGTTCAGTTGCTCAGTCGTGTCCGACTCTTTGTGACCCCATGAATCGCAGCACACCAGGCATCCCTGTCTATCACCAACTCCCGGAGTTCACTCAAACTCATGTCCGTCGAGTCGGTGATGCCATCCAGCCATCTCATCCTCTGTCCTCCCCTTCTCCTCCTGCCCCCAATCCCTCCCAGCATCAGAGACTTTTCCAATGAGTCAGATCTTCGCATGAGGTAGCCAAAGTATTGGAATTTCAGCTTCAGCATCATTCCTTCCCAAGAAATCCCAGGACTGATCTCTTTCAGAATGGACTGGTTGGATCTCCTTGCAGTCCAAGGGACTCTCAAGAGTCTTCTCCAACACCACAGTTCAAAAGCATCATTTCTTCGGCACTCAGTCTTCTTCACAGTCCAACTTTAGCATCCATACACAACCACTGGAAAAACCATAGCCTTGACTAGATGGACCTTTGTTGGCAAAGTAATGTCTCTGCTTTTCAATATGCTATCTGGGTTGGTCATAACTTTTCTTCCAAGGAGTAAGCGTCTTTTAATTTCATGGCTGCAGTCACCATCTGCAGTGATTTTGGAGCCCCCAAAAATAAAGTCAGCCACTGTTTCCACTGTTTCCCCATCTATTTCCCATGAAGTGATGGGACCAGATGCCATGATCTTAGTTTTCTGAATGTTGAGCTTTAAGCCAACTTTTTCACTCTCCTTTTTCACTTTCATCAGGTTCAAATCATTTAGTGTCTGCTTGCAAGTCACTGGAGAGAAATGGATACAGAGTAAGACAGTGTATCTTCCCTTTCACTCTGAGGCTTTTCACAATAATTCCATTCAGTAATTCATTCTAACAGATAATTTTTGTGAACCTCGAATAGTGTTAGATTCTTTGCTAAGCATTTTATACATACCATCTTTTAATCATCATAATGAAATCATTTTTGAGGTAGATACTATTTTCATCATCACTTGGCAGATACGAAACTGAGGCACAGAGAAAACAAGTGATTTGTCTTAGCTCACATAAAATGAAGAAAAGACCTAATGTTAAAATCCAGGTCTGTGGTCACCTAGCTCCTTTCACAGGACCATGGCCTGACTGAAGAATACTCATTCCATTATGCTTTCCAGGTATTTCCCCAAAGTATGAGGCAGAGAGGTTCTTTTGACGAAAGAACATGTTAAACATTTGGTGTCAGCCACCAGGTTTTCCAAGCTAGTGTAAGAAGCAAGATTTTTTTTTTCTCTTCATGTAACAGGAGCAGAAGCTGTCATATGGCACTACAAACAGTATGTCATGGAAAGGGCAAAGCCAGTCAGCTCTAAGCAATGATTGCCACAATGACCAGATGACAGTCTTCAAGGGACTGGCCTTTGTCTCCTGTTCAGTTCAGTCGATCAGTCCTGTCTGACACTTTGCAACCCCATGGACTGCAGCATGTCAGGCTTCCCTGGAAGTCTATCACCAACTCCCAGAGCTTGCTCAAACTCATGTCCATTGAGTTGGTGATGCCATCCAACCATCTCATCCTCTGTTGTTCCCTTCTCTTCCCACCTTCAATCTTTCCCAGCATCAGGTTGTTCTCCAGTGAGTCAGTTCCTCACATCAGGTGGCCAAATTATTGGAGTTTCACCTTCAGCATCAGTCCTTCCAATGAATATTCAAGACTGATTTCCTTTAGGATTGACTGGTTGGATCTCCTTGCAGTCCAAGGGACTCTCGAACATCTTCTTCGAGACCACAGTTCAAAAGCATCAATTCTTCGGTGCTCAGCTTTCTTCACAGTCCAACACTCACATCCATACATGACTACTGGAAAAACCATAGCTTTGACTAGATGGACCTTTGTTGGCAAAGTAATGTCTCTGCTTTTTAATATGGTGTCTAGGTTGGTCATAACTTTTCTTCCAAGGAGTAAGTGTCTTTTAATTTCATGGCTGCAGTCACCATCTGCAGTGATTTTGGAGCCCCCCAAAATAAAGTTTGTCACTGTTTCCACTGTTTCCCCATCTATTTCCCATGAAGTGATGGGACCAGATGCCATGATCTTCGTTTTTTGAATGTTGAGTTTTAAGCCAGCTTTTTCACTCTCCTCTTTCACTTTCATCAAGAGGCTCTTTAGTTCATCTTCACTTTCTGCCATAAGGGTGGTGTCATCTGCGTATCTGAGGTTATTGATATTTCTCCTGGCAATCTTAATTCTAGCTTGTGCTTATTCCAGCCTGGCATTTTGCATGATGTACCCTATATATAAGGTAAATAAGCAGTGTGACAACATACAGCCTTGACATATTCCTTTTCCAATTTGGAACCAGTTCATTGTTCCATGTCCACTTCTAACTGTTGCTTCTTGACCTGCATACAGATTTCTCAGGAGGCAGGTAAGGCAGTCTGGTATTCCCATCTCTTGAAGAATGTTCCACAGTTTGTCGTGATCTGCACAGTAAACGGCTTTGGCGTAGTCAATAAAGCAGAAGTAGATGTTTTTCTGGAATTCTTTTGTTTTTTCTGTGATCCAAAGATGTTGGCAATTTGATCTCTGGTTCCTCTGCCTTTTCTAAATCCTGCTTGAACATCTGGAAGTTTTCAGTTCATGCACTGTTGAAGCCTCGCTTGGAGAATTTTGAGCATTACTTTGCTAGAGTGTGAGATGAGTGCAATTGTGTAGTAGTTTGAACATTCTTTGGCTTGTTTTAAGATGAAATTAAAACATACACAAATTGTAGAAGCCAGTGCAATAAGACATATGAAGAAGGTTTAAAAATGAAATGACAAACTATTTAGAGCCCATAGCACTTAAAAAATACTTTTATTCATTTATTTATTCATGGCTGTGCTGGGTCTTCATTGCTGTGAGGGCTTTTTCTCTAATTGCAGCGAGCAGGGGCTACTCTCTAGTTGCAGTGCGTGGGCTTCGCATTGTGGTGGCTTCTCTTGTTGCAGACCATGGGCCCTAGGGCACATGGGCTTCAGAAATTGTGGCTTGTGGACTCAGTAGTTTTGGTTCCCAGGTTCTTGAGCATAGGCTCAATGGTTGCAGCGCGTGAACTTAGTTGCTCTGTGGCATGTGCGATCTCTAGATTAGGGATCAAACCTGTGTCTCCTACACTGGTAGGCAGATTCTTTACCACTAAGCCACCAGGGAAGCCCCTCATAGCACTTTTAAAAGTGATTGGGTATATGGTTTACAGGCCAAAAATAATAGCTTTCTATATACCAGCAATAAACAACTGAGAAGTGTAATAGAAAAAAAAACAACCTTCTGAAATACATAGGAATAAATCTGACCTCAAAATGGTCAAAACTTTTATGAAGAAAACTCTAAAAATGTATTGAACAACATAGAAAAACCTTCTTATAAATGAAAGACAGGATGTTAAAAACATAAATTCTCACAAAAATAATCTTGTAAGATCAAGGTAATCACAATCTAAATCGTAAAAGATACTTCATAAAATTTGACAAACTGATTCTAAAATTTAAAAATAAAGTGAATATTCAAGAATAGCCAAGATAGTTTTAAATAGACAAGGTACTTGTAGATATCAAAGCATGTAATACCTCTGGGTAATTAAAATGTATTTACATAGGACTAGACAAAAATAAATCAATAGAGCATAATGAAAAGTCCTGAAACTGATTCATGTACCTATGGGAATTCAGTATACAATAAAAGTGGCATCTCAAATCAATGAAAAGCCTGACTATTCAAAACTTCACATCTAGACAGTAGTTTATCAGTTTAAGTAAATAACAGTCTTACCTAATATACATCATTTGGAAAACTAATTTTCATGTGAGTGAAAGCTCTAAATGAAAAATATGGATGCAGTCTTCATTTATGCAGAATATATAATAAATGCCTACAAACCAACAAGACAAAGATGTTCAACACAGTAGCAAAATGTGCAAAGAATAAAAACCAAAAGTTCACAGAACAGTAAATGCAAATGGCCAATAAATCTAAGAATATATCCAATCTTCCTAGCAATTAACAGTGAGATACCATTTTCATCCATTAGATTGCCCAAATGAAAATTTTCTAAAACATCAAATGCTGACAAGAAAAATGTTTCTCCTAACACTACTAAAGCCACCAGATGTAACTTCCAGGTTATAGGAAATACAAGGGAACCAGTAACAGGTAAAATAATACCATTTGCCACTATACCATTTGAAATAATCAGACAGATACAGAACAGGAGACAATCTACAAGACAATCAACTTGATATACTTCAAAATCAATGTTTGGGGAAAAAAGGTGGGAGTACTGTTCTAGAATAAAAGAGTCTAAAGAGACATAACAAAACCAGAGTTTCACAAAGGACCAAACTGACTCAAAAAGAACTGTAAAAATCTGAATAGAGCTATATAAAAGCATTGAATTAATAATCAATTACTTTCTACCAGGAAAAGCCCAGGACAAAAAGCTTCACCAGTGAATTCTATAAGATGTTTAAAGAAAAATTAATACTTGATACTTTACAAACTCTTGCAAAATTAGAAGAGGAGGGAACACTTCCTAACGCCTTCTATGAGGCCAGTATCACCCTGATACCAAAACCAGAAAAAGACACTGCAAAAAAAGAAAACTATAGACCAGTATCCTTTACAAATAACATATATAAAATCCTCAACAAAATAGAAGCAAATGAAAGCCATCAGCATATAAAAAGGATGGTATATCATGACCAAGTGAGATTTATCCCCCAAATTCAAGATTGGTCCAATATATGTAAATCAACTGACTTAACACACCACGTTAGTAGAATAAAGGGGAAAATTCCACACAATCTCAATAAATAAAAAAAAAAGCATTTGACAAAACCAAACATTCTTTCATGATGAAAACACTCGACAAACCAGAGATAAAAGGAAATCTCAACCTGACAAAGGGTGTCTATGAAAAATCTTAATAAAGATTTCCCTATAAGATCATAAAACATGAGTGTCAACTCTCACCATTCCTATTCAACATTGCTTGGAGGTTTTAGCCAGGACAATTAGGACAGGGGAAAAATGGTATCAGAGACTGGAAAGAAGAAATAAAACTATCTCTATTCATAGATATGATCATATGTGTAGAAAATTCTAAGGAAATCAGTAAAAACTTTTAGAACAAATCAATAAGTTCAAAATAACATTAAAAAAACCTGAACATTTTTCCAAAGATGATATACAGATGGCCAACAGGCACAATAAAAAATGCTCAAAATCACTAATTATCAGAGAAATGCAAATCAAAACCACAATGAGACATCACCTCGCACCTGTCAAAATGGCTATCATCAAAAAGTTTATGAATAACAATTGTTGGTGAGGATGCAGAGAAAAGGGAACCCTAGTAAACTGTAAATTGGAGCAGCCACTATGGAAAACAGTAGGGAGGTTCCCCAAAAAAGTAAAAATAAGAACTATCATAAAATCCAGTAATTCCACTGCTGAGTATATATCTGAAGAAAACAAAAACACTGATTCAAAAAGATGCATGCACCCCCAATGTTCATAGCAGCATTAGTTACAGTAGTCGAAGATACAGAAGCAACCTAAGTGTCCATCAACAGATGAATGAATAAAGAAGATGTGGTGTACACACACACACAACAGACACAGGGTGGAATATTACTCAGTTATTTAAACAGAATGAGATCCTATAATCTGCAACAACATAGATGGACTTAGAAGATATACTTAGTGAAATAAGTCAGAGAAAGACAAATATTTTATGTTATCACTTATATGTGGAATATAAAAAATATTCACAGATGAAAAGAACAAAGGCTTCCCAGATGGCACTAGTAGTAAAGAACCCACCTGCCAATGCAGGGGATGGTAAGAGACACAGGTTCAATCCCTGGGTTGGGAAGATTCCCCTGGAGGAGGGCATGGCAGTCCACTCCAGTATTCTTGCCTAGAGAATCCCATGGACAGAGGAGACTGGCAGGCTATGGTCCAAGGGGTCGCAAAGAGTCGGACATGACTGAGCGATGAACACTTTCACTTTTTACTCCTTTCAATAAAATATGCAATTAGTTAGCCTTGACTGGATCCTGGTTGCCAAAATAAAGCATTATAAAAGACATTTTGAGACTCTTAGGGAAATTTGAATGTGAACTGGATATTAAATGATATAAAGCTTAGGAAATTATTGTTAATTTTCGTAAGAGTAATAAGATATCATTTGAATGTAATTGGCATTTATGTAGGAGAGTGTCCTTATTTTAAGAGATCCTTGCTGAAGGATTTTGAGGGTTGAGTCATGATACTTACAACTTACAATGAAGTGGTTCAGCAAAAAATGATAGCTCGATAATGGATAGATAGATAAAACAAGGATGGTAAATGTTAACAATTATTTAATTTAGGTGCAGTTATATAGACAGTCATTATACTATAACATATTTTTCTGTTTGAAATTTTTCAGAAGAAAAGTTTGAAAAAATATTTGCAAAGGATTGGGGAAGCACATATGTTTATACACTCTAAATTTTGAAAAGCTACTTAAGAGCACAATTATAAAAAGTTTACCCACAATATAATCCTCTATATTTGTATTGGTCTCTATATACATACATAAACATAGAGGAAAAGGTCCTAAAATACACACACCAAATGGAGGACACTGACAACTTAAGGAGGGAGTGGGGAGTGAGATTGAATGTGATGATATCACATGTGAGACCAAAACTGAATAGAATGTAGTGAAAGGAGAATAATGGGCAGAAAGAAGGACAATGAATTATGGTTTGTTTCAATCTCTAAAGATTGACAACAAACTTTCATATGAAGGGTTTCTTTTAACAATTATATCCCCTCATGTGGTATAGCAAGGAGTGGGGTATGAAGAGGCTCAGAAGAAGGGCTCCTCTTGGTCAGTTCAGTCGCTCAATCGTGTCCGACTCTTTGTGACCCCATGGACTTCAACACACTAGGCTTCCCTGTAAGTCTATCACCAACTCGTGGAGCTTGCTCAAATGCATGTCCATCAAGTTGGTGATGCCATCCAACCATCTCATCCTCTGTCGTCCCCTTCTTCTCCTGCCTTCAATCTTTCCCAGAATCAGGCTCTTTTCCAATGAGTCAGTTCTTCGCATAAGGTGGCCAAATTATTGCAGTTTCATCTTCAGCATCAGTCCTTCCAATGAACATTCCATCCTTTAGAATCGACTGGTTTGATCTCCTTGCAGTCCAAGGGACTCTCGAGAGTCTTCTCCAAGACCACAGTTCAAAAGCATCAATTCTTTGGCGTTCAGCTTTCTTTATGGTCCAATTCTCACAACCATACATGAAAACTGGAAAAACTATAGCTTTGAGGTCTCTCTGCTGCTGCTGCTGCTAAGTTGCTTAAGTTGTGTCTGACTCTGCGACCCCATGGACGGCAACCCACCAGGCTCGCCCGTCCCTGGGATTCTCAAGGCAAGAACACTGGAGTGGGTTGCCATTTCCTTCTCCAGTGCATGAAAGTGAAAAGTGAAAGTGAAGTCACTCAGTCGCGTCCAACTTAGCGACCCCATGGACTGTATCCCACCAGGCTCCTCCATCCATGGGATTTTCCAGGCAAGAGTATTGGAGTGGGGTGCCATTGCCTTCTCCACCATAGCTTTGAGGTCTCCTCTAGTCCCTCTCAATTTGGCTGACATCACCCTCCATCTGGGTTCTGGTCTTATCTCACCAGCAGCTGTCTTGGGGGCCCTGCTTACTAGAGGAAGGGGATTTTGTTCCCCAACCATGCTGTTCCAGGAGCACAGATTCTCATTCAGGAGGCCCAGTCTCCTGCAACAGTCCTGCCTGGCAGGGGTGGTGGGGAGGGGTTGCTGGTATCGCCTTTGAGCCTTCCTGAGTTTTCCTCTGGCATAAATAGAACTGGGGACACTTCCAAACTTTTTTTGACAAATAATACAGCAGTGACTTGACTGAGAAAGAAAGAGAACAAGGGGAACAGAGAATGGAAGTAAAGGGGTGAGAGGAAGGGGAGAAGACGGGAGAAAGAGGGAAGGGGAGGGAAGGAAGAGATGAATGTGAAGAATGGGGCTGTATGCCAGATTTGTTCATAGATCAAATCATCTCATTATGTGGAGAATGCTTCTGTGGGCTCTGGTCAACTTAGCAGCTTCTGTTGGAGTCCTTAGTCTCTCTCAGAACATTTCAGTTTTATGGACTGAGTTTCATTTTCTAGCCTGGGGAGGACTTGCTTCAGAATGTGAGGCATGGATGTGTGTGTGATTGCCTGGTCAGTGTTAATGTGGATCTCACACTGGTCAGGACCTAGGGCCATGTGGAGAGCAGTTGCTGCCCTGTTCTAGTCAGTGTCCTGAAAGGTTTCACAGGACTGCTTGGGGTAGTGATTCATTGTTGAGGTGAGAGGGACTTGAGACCTGACTCTGTTTAGTATGTCCCTTGAATTGTTGGAGGTTTCCCTGTGGCTCAGATGGTAAAGAACCCACCTGCCGATGCAGGAGACATAAGAGATGTGAGTTTGAACCCTGGGTCAGGAAGACCCCCTAGAGAAGGAAATGGCAACCCACTCCAGTATTCTTGCCTGGAGAATTCCATGGACTGAAGCACCTGGTGAGCTACAGTCCATGGGGTCACAGGCAGTCAGACACAACTGAGCTACTAGCATTTTCACTTTCACTTGAACTGATGGAGACAGTGTTTTGGATCTTGGTTTCATAAGTTCAGCCTAATGCTCTATGGATAGGTGGTGTGGGAGCCATGTTACAGGCTGACACCATATTCTTGGTGGACTCTGGTCTGGTCCTTGGGCTTTGACCACTGGTACCAGCTATGTGGACCTGCTCTTGTCAGTCATTTCCTCAAGCTACAGTTGTGTGCACTGGTCAGATCATGGGTTGTCCAGATAACAGGAGCAGTTGTGAGTGGCTGGTCAAGCCAATAAGTGAAGTGGAGGCATGGTTATAACCTGTCACATGGTGTGGGGAGATGAACAACTGTCTGGAGGGCTGCTCCATGAAGAGCTTGATTAGGATGTGGTCTGCTCAAGAATAGCCCCCAAACAAAGGGTCCATATAAGGATGGGGAGCGGTGGTGCGGGCCAGTGGTTAGCACGCACTGCATACCTATACTGGAGTCTTGCTGGTTTGGAAGAGATTTGCCTCATGGCATGTGCACCAAGGTAGTGAGCCTTAGAGAGCTACATAATATTGGGTGGCAGTGGTTGCAGGAGAGGATAATGTTTAAAATATTTAACAACAGATTCTGCATGGGCACTGGCCACTTGGAATATGATGCTAAAGCAGGCCTTATATCTTGATTGTGAGATTCTGAGGAGGTCCAAGAAGTCTTAGGGAGGGTCTAGGGAAGCTGGGATGATGATAAGATGCACAAGGGGAAGGGATGATGATATAGAGAAGTAGGTATTTATCAGTAAGTAGGGAAGAATTTCAGTATTTGAACAACTGTTATGGCCATACTCATGTATTCTGGATGAATATTTGTCCTAGTTTTAAGGTTACTATTCTAAGCAAAGGCTGTCTGATGGCATGAGGCATTTTGAGTAGTGACAGGTGACTGCCTCATAGTTTGTGGGGAAACAGAAAAGGCAGGCCAAATCAAGGCCTTTGGAAGCCCTAATTAACTGAAAAGATTTTGGAAGTCTGCCCTCATCTTTGTTATTCAAATGGAAATCATTCTAAATCATATAACAGGTGTAAAAAAAATTCAACAAAGTTCTGATTTTTCTTATCATGACTACTTCATTTTTTTAAGTCACATTTCTAACTCCTTAAAAAGTTATTTGAGGGCTTCCCTGGCGGTCTGGTGATTGAGACTGTGGGCTCCCAATGCAGGGGGAATGGGTTTGATCCCCAGTCAGGGAACTAAGATACCACATGCCTCACAGTGTGGCAAAAAAAAAAAAAAGTTATTTGGTGATGCTCCTGCAGTGCTGTGCCCTAAGCATATACGAGCTGGCCTTCTGGATAATACAGCACTAATCAGGGGCACTAGACAGTTGTTTCACCAGGTATATGTGAACCCTGGTCTAGGAGATGGGTTGCGTTTACTAAGAGCAAAATGGCAGCATAAAGCCTGGTGAAGGTGAGAGCTGGTAAGGTCAGCTACACTCTAGATCCAACAATGAAAGTCTCTGACCTGGCCATCCTTCATGAAGTGGTGGCTGGGTGGTCAAGATTGACCTCATGATATTCAGAGTGGTGGCATGGCGACAGATCGTGTAAGACTGGCTTCACTACATTGTAAAGTTCAACAAGAGCTCCAATGAGGAGCAGTTGCCTCACAAGAGTTAAGATTGGTGAAGTAGGCCATGGATGTCACTGTCAAGACTCCATAATGGTAGGGTGCACTCTGGTGGAGAGCAGGCTTGTCTCAGTGTATATCACAGCTAAGATGCAGCTTCAAAAAGAAAGCTCTTATTCTGTACAGTTATGGTATGGCTTCTCATGTAAGCAAGAGTTGCCTGACAGTATTAGGAGAGTGGGTGAGTGCCAGGATGGCTTCTGCGTGGGGTTCACCATTGTGGTGTGGACCTTGGTCTGACAAGGTACTGTGTGGGGTTATCCTGATCAGTGGATGAGATCCCTGAAGGAATGTGCCAAGGTAAAAATAAAGGGCTTTAAGGTGGATAGGGCCTGCCTTGTGTTGTAGTATGGCACAGATGTGAGGGTCTTAGGTGGGGCACGAGTGCCCCACTGTATGTACCTTCGTCTGAGAGTTTCTTTATTAAGATCCTGCCTAATAGTATGTAGTATGTCAAAAGTGCCTGGTCCTGGAATGGACCTTTAAGGATACTATATCCAGACACTTAAAACACACAAGGAACCAGTACTGTCAAAGGTTTGCCGACTGGTGACTACTCAATGGCTTATATTCCATCATTTAATATCTATGCATGCTAAGTCGCTTCAGTTATGTCTGACTCTTTGCAACCCTATGGACTGTAGCTCGTCCATGGGATTCTCCAGGCAGAATACTGGAGTGGGTTGCCATGCCCTTCTCCAGGGGATCTTCCTGACCCAGGGATTAAACCTGGGTCTCTTATGTCTCCTGCATTGGCAGGTGGGTTCTTTGCCACTAGCACCACCTGGGAAGCCCATTTAATATCTATATAGATAAATAAATAGGGGCAACCTGGGCATTCTTCTGGACCTGTTCTTAAAATCTTGTAATCTAGAAGACATCGGGCCTCCAATTCCCCATTTGCACTCAGAGACACTGGTAGCTACTGGCCAAAGAGCACTGAGAACCTCAAGATTCAGAATCTGTTGTGGTTCCAACTGTCTCATCCATTCCTGAGCCAGTGGTAGAGATTCATTCCTCAACCAGGCACACCTCTTTCCAACAAGTCTTCTAGAAGCCTATACTTCTCTATATTTTAATCTCAAATTCCTCCTGGAAATAAACATATAAGAAGGCCCTGCTTCAGATATCCTGCACCTCACACATGGGGCACATTCCTGAATATGTCCTATATCTCAGAAGAATAGTGAAAGTTAAAGTTGTTCAGTTGTGTCCAACTCTTTGCAACCCCTTGGACTATACAGTCCCATGGAATTCTCCAGGCCAGAACACTGAAGTGGGTAGCCATTCCCTTCTCCAAGGGATCTTCCCAACCCAGTGTTGAACCCAGGTCTCTCGCATTGCAAGCAGATTCTTTGTCAGCTGAGCCACGAGGGAAGTCCCAGAAGAACAGATGTGAACCTAATTTCACTGTGCCTATGAGATATCTGTGCTGTACATCTATGAAAAGTTTGCAAAGTAGAAGCCACCACTGTCAATTCAGAGCTTTACAACATATATAACATGGCCTATTATTTAATAAAAGTATAAAATATATCACCATATCCTTTTTAGCTTTTCTGACATAAAAGGGTGTGGCCAAGATATTAAGTCCCTTATTCTGAGAAAGAAGCTAAACTATTTATAAAATCACCCACTTCCATTTCTACTGTGTAGGCTTAAAACTTTATAAAACTGGTACTTATGTCAGAGAGTCAAAGGAAGCAAACACACTTATTGTAGGTGCACCAATTTTGCTCACAGAAGTTAGAGAGCCTGGCTTCAAACCTTGTCTCAATCACTCAGTAGCTGTGTGACCCAAGAACATTTATTCACAACTCTAGGTCTCAGCTTCATCATCTAAAAGATAGTGATAATATTAATTGCACTTACCCCTTGGGAATCATTGTGAGGATTAAATGAAGTTGTGGGATAATTTGCTTAAGAGGATTAGGACAGTATCTGGCATATAGTTTACAATACATGTTGAAGTGAAGTGAAGTCATTCAGTCGTGTCCGACTCTTTGTGACCCCATGGACTGTAGCCTACTATGCTCCTCCGTCCGTGGGATTTTCCAGGCAAGAGTACTGGAGTGGGGTGCCATTTCCTTCTCCAATGCATGAAAGTGAAAAGTGAAAGTGAAGTCGCTCAGTCGTGTCCGACTCTTAGCAACCCCATGGACTGCAGCCTACCAGGCTCCTCCGTCTGTGGGATTTTCCAGGCAAGAGTACTGGAGTGGGGTGCCATCGCCTTCTCCAAAGGACTTCCTGACCCAGGTCTCCCACACTGTAGGCAGATGCTTTACCGTCTGAGCCACCAGGGAAGTCCACAATACATGTTAGCTGCCATTATTATTAACGCCACAAGACAGAGTTAAAAAAAAAAAAGAAATTATTGACTATTACTCTGTATTCTCTATAACACATGACAAACAAAATATTTAAGCTATAAAGCTATATAAAACACTTTCTGGAGGCCCTCTGGCTCACATTCCAGTGTTCTGTTGTCTTAACTTCTGTGTTGATGACCTATAGATTGTTCATGACCTCTGACTCTTGCCTGCTCCTACAATTCTTCCCAGTTCACCAATAAAGTATCTAACTTAAGGCTAATTTCTCTTCCTTGGCAATTTCCAGAGATGGTGGGAGAATCTGGGAGGAGGGAAGGCAGGAGGGCTGAGGGATGTGACTCAGGTTTCTGAACTAGGCAGCTCAAAGAGCTAGGCCCAACCTGGGCCAGAGGGGTGGGCTAGATGGTGCCCCCATTACTCTCCTCCCAAGGAGGAAGTACTGTTTACAACCACATGCTTGTTTGTCTTCCAAGCTTCCCAGTATCTTATTTTACAATGACCTTAGAGCTGCTGAGGATGGATTCACATTCTGTGTGTTTGGGGAAGGTCCACCTTTGCCTTGAACTGAGAGCTCCACCTTAGGGCCAATTTTAGACTTGGTCTTGAAATCTTGAAATGTTCAATATGGAAGACTAGGTCTAGAGAAAAACAAAAAGGGAGGAAATGGGCCCAAGATCATCTTTTAAAAGCAATCTCTGTGAGTTTTTGGCTCATTGTCTGGAATGTTACAGAAATTAACCTCTTCCAGTGACAGCTAGGAAAAGGTTTCCAGTAGACAAGCTGAGTTTATCAATACAATTCTAAGATTTGGGATGGATATTCAAACCTATTTTCATTCATCCATATATTCAACATATATTTTTTCATTTTTGTCAACACATATTTACTGTGCACCTGCTATGTGCCAGGCACCCTTCGATGCCCTGGGGAGAGACATGTGAACAAGCCACACAGAGTCACTGCTCAATTGGAACATGCCTCATTTAAAAAAAAAATTCAGAATCCAAATCCAGACAGTTTCATCTTACTCAGAAGGCAACAACCCACTCTGGCCACCCAAACCCATCCCTCTCTTTCTGCTCAAACCCAAGGCCCAAAGCCCAACACATAGTTGTAAGTTTCATTTTACAAAGTGGCTGAGAGACTTGGGTCACATGCCATTTTGTCCTGAGTCCCTACTTTATAGCATTCTCCACCCACCCCTGGCCTCCAGGTTTGCCTTGTGGGGTCTAGACACTGACATAGGACAAATAAGCCATTCAACTGAAACAAAATCATCATTGTCATGTCCTCATTAGGGACCCTATTATATACTCTCTGCATAAGTCCTGACACTGGCCAGTGCCAATCTGCCAAGGGAAGTAAAACAATCAGTCTCTGATAGGCTCTTGGCTCCCAGCAGGGATTCAGGATGAAGCCCAGGGTGAAGGATGAGACCTTGCTTACTGGCAGAGGGAGAGGGTTGGATAACACTCTGAGATTGTTGCCAGCAGCTCCTTCTAAGCAGAGGGGCTGGCCCTAGGGGTCTGAGAACCTCATCCCAGTCCTGCTACTAAATTCCATGAAGGAGTTCCTTCACTGTGACACGCCACATGTTGGCCATGAATACAAATTATAACAGTGTTTTGACTGACAACATTAGCCAGCCTTACAAGAGGCTCTGCGTGTCTAGAAGAGCTTGTTGATGCTGCATTGTCTCCGGTGGATAAGGGATCAGAAAGTGCACTTGTAGTGGGAAAGCAAAATAGTGGTGATGACTTTATAGTTCAATTCAGTCACTCGGTCGTGTCCACGCTTTGTGACCCTGTGGACTGGAGCACACCAGCTTCCCTGTCCATCACCAACTCCCAGAACTGGAGCACGCCAGCTTCCCTGTCCATCACCAACTCCCAGAGCTTGCTCAAACTCATGTCCACTGAGTCGAAGATGCCATCCAACCATCTCATCCTCTGTCACCCCCTTCTCCTCTTGCCCTCAATCTTTCCCAGCATCAGGGTCTTTTTCAATGAGTTGGCTCTTCACATCAGGTGGCCAAAGTACTGGAACTTCAGCTTCAGCATCAGTCCTTCCAATGAATATTCAGGGTTGATTTCCTTTAGGATTGACTGGTTTGATCTCCTTGCAGTCCAAGGGACTCTCAAGAGTCTTCTCCAGCACTACAGTTCAAAAGCATCAATTCTTTGGTACTTTATAGGCAGGCTTTACCCCCTCAAGTTTTTCTTCAATCATTCTGAGGCACTCTCAACTGCTTATCTTGATATCCGCCCCTGTGAGCAGTGAGGAACATATGTTATGAAGCTGATACCAGGGAAAATGACAATGACTCCTCACAGCCCACACTTAGGGCCCCCTGCCTGGGAAAGAATCCACAGGATTGTTCAAGGGAGGGAGTGAACTGTGGGGAAGAGGCTGGGGGAGTCGGAGATTATTATAATCCACACATTCTAGTTGTACATCCTGGGAGGTATGAGATGTAATAAACAGATCCCTTGAAATAAGAATTTTCTATACCCTTCAGTTGCTTTGTACTCAAGGATCCTGCTGCCATTACTTTCAACTCTCATCTCTATGCTGATGAAATCCTCCACCTCTATCTCCTCCTTCCTGTAGGATTCTAGGCCCACATTGAAAGGCTCTGCCAGAAACCTCAGGGGATGAGTGAAACTCAGCATGTTCTAAACCAAGCCTGTCATCCTTCCTTCCCACCCACCAGCAATTCTTCTCCCAAGCTTTCTGCTTTGATTTCAAGGCAAGAAACTATGAAATTATCATTTATCCCTTCCTTCCACTCATGTAACTTCCAGATAGCAAGTTCTACTGATCTATTCCTCCACCTCTTTTTTTTTTGATTAATGAATGGATAATTGCTTATTTCTTAATTGATCTGTGGTCCCAGTTTTGATACTCTGTAATAGAAATAGTGACCTAAGAAGCCTTCCAGTGTTTCCAGCATTGCATGTGTGCATGTTCAGTTATATCTCCTTTGTGACCCTATGGATCACAGGCCGCCAGGTTCCTCTGTCCATGGAATTTCCCAGGCAAGAATACTGGAGTGGGTTGTTATTTCCTCCTCCAGGAGATCTTCCTAACCTAGGGACTGAACCCACATCTCTGCGTCTCCTGCACTGTAGGCAGATGCTTTACTGCTGAGTCACTGGGGGAGACCATTTCCAGTATTAAATGCCCTGAAATGAAATCTGGGTGGGTTTGATCTGATATTGATTTTTTTTTTCCAATTTAGTTTCCTATTATCACCAATTTAATTAAAGGGACTTTACTGCCTGTTGCATCACTGCAGTAACTGCTCTGCTGCCAATTAATTTATTCAACATTCATTCAATACATATTTATTGTATGTCTACTACATGCCAGGTACTGTTCCAGGCAGGGAGAATACAAGGGCAGATGAAACAGAAAAGGCTCCTACTCTCACGGAGCTTACATTCTAGTTGTGTGTCTGGGTGGTGGGGAATAAATACTTAAAGAACAAGATAATTTGATAGAGATAAATACTATAAATAAAATAAAACAGGGACTTTCCTGGTGATCCAGTGGTTAAGAATCCACCTTCCAATGCAGGGATGGGTTCGGTCCCTGGGTGGGAAACTAAGATCCCACATACTGCGGGGCAACTAAGCCCATGCACTGCAACTAGAGAACCCACGTGCCACAACTACTAAGCCTGTGTGCTCTACAGCCTATGGTCTACAACAAGAGAAACCCATGCATCACAACTAGGGAAAGCCCTCTAGCCTCAACAAAGAGCCCATGCACTGCGACAAAGACCCATCACAGTCCTCCTCCCAAAAAGAAAAGAAAACAGGCTGATGTAATAGAAAGTGATAGCAAGGAAGGAAGTGGCCATTACAGGCCTTTCTGAAAAAGTGACATTTATGCTGAGTCCTTAATGACAAGAAGACATCTATCACATGTAGAGAATTAGGAGATCAGCATTCCAAATAGAGAGATGAATTGGCACAGAAGCCCTAACGGATTTGTTTATCAAACAAACAAGACAGTGAGACTGAAATATAGGGAGCAAGAGGGAACGTGGCACAAGCTGAGGCTGAAGAATCATGCAGGGGCCAAATCCTGTAGGGCTCTTGTATGTCACAGGCAAGAGTTTGGATTTTATTCTAAGTGCAATGAGAAGTGATGGTTTCAAGCAAATGAGTGATGATCTGACATATTTTATTAGATTTTTAAAAATATTTATTTATCCATTGAGTCTTTGCTCCCAGTTACGCATATTGAAAATCCCAGGTTTCAGTACCTTCCCTTATGCCCCAACAAGAAATGATCCCTCCTTTTCCTGGTGTGGTTCTTAAGGCCTACAGAAAAAAACTACAACCACGAGCATTTATATAGTTTCAGCTTGTAAAGTTATATGCATGTTCTTATTTAGACTCATAGTTAACACTGCCCTGTCCTATAACCCGTTGAGTTTATGTGTCTCTCCCCCTTAACGTTCAACTAACTCTCTGAGATCAGGGACCAGGCCTTATGCCACAAATACTCATTAGTATCTATTACTATGTGTAGAGTGTGAAATGACATCATATCTTCATCTATACACAGATATATCTTAATGCAGTCAACTTGTTTTGAAAGTTAAAAAGCATCTGAAATTTCTATAAGGGAATCCCTTATGGCATTCACCTCACAGGCTATCAGTTTAAAGAGGCTTGAATTTTATTATGGTGATCAGCTTGAAATGTATAGACATATCGAATCATTATGTTGTGTAAAAGGTACTGACAATGGTGTTGTAGGGCCATTATAATTAAAAAGCAGACAAACACAAAAACTCATAAAAAGACAAGATATTTATGGTTACCACAGGTGGGGTGGGGGAGGGGGGGTTAGATGAAGGCAGTCAAAAGGTAAAAACTTCCTGTTATAAGATAAATACGTACTAGGGATGTAATGTCGGAGAAGGCAGTGGCACCGCACTCCAGTACTCTTGCCTGGAAAATCCCATGGACGGAGGAGCCTGGTGGGCTACAGTCCATGGGGCCACTAAGAATTGGACACGACTGAAGCAACGCAGCAGCAGCAGCAGGGATGTAATATACAGCATGATAAAGATAATTAACACTGCTCTATGTTATCTATGAAAGTGGTTAAAAGAGCAAATCCTAAGAGTTCCCATCACAAGGAGAAACACTGCTTTCTTTTTGTTTAATTTTGTGTCCATATGAGATGAGATAGGCTTCCCAGGTCACTCAGTGGTAAAGAACCCTTCTGCCAAAGCAGGAGATGCAGGAGACGTTGGTTCTATCCCTGGGTCGGGAAGATACCCTGGAGAAGGGCATGACAATCCACTCCAGGATTCTTGCCTGGAGAATTCCATGGACAGAGGAGCCTGGTGGGCTACAGGGGGTCACAAAGAGTCAGACACGACTTAGTGACTGAGTACACATGAGCATGAGATGATGGATGCTCATGAGACTTATTGTGGTCATCATTTCATGATGTGTAGAGTCAGGTCATGATGCTGTACCCCTTAAACTTATACAGTGCTGTGAGGCAATCATATCTCAATAAAACTGGTAGATAATAAATACAAATAGGCCTGTCTCTCATTCACTGGGGACTGAGTACTGAGCTTCCATCCCTTCATGTGGCCGGGTGCTGTGTCATATGTGCGTTCTAGGGCACGATTATGGTTATGACCCAGCATGCTGAGAGCTGTACATAATAATATGGAATTGCAACATTAGTCAAGTTCTGCTGCATTAAGGGTTACAAACACTGAGACAATTCATATAGGAAAGATAGGGGAACAAGATACTCATTAATATCTATTATTTGTAATAATAGCAATTTTTTTTTAACGTTTCACTACTATTCTGAATGTTTTTCATCTAAACAGGTGTTAGCCATATCTTTAGTTACAGATGTAGAAACTAAGGCATATCCAGGTTGAGTGACTTGGATGAGTCAAACAAGTGACAAGTTGCTGAGTTGAGATTTGGGACACCCCACTCCATTTGTAGGGCTTCCCAGGTGGCACAGTAGTAAAGAATCCACCTGCCAATGCAGGAGATGCATGAGGCACGGGTTTGATTCCTAGATCTGGCAGATCCCCTGGAGAAGGGAATGGCAACCCACTCCAGTATTCTTGCCTGGAAAACTCCATGGACAGAGGAGCCTGGTAGGTTACAGTCCATGGGGTCACACAGAGTCAGACGTGACTGAGCACACACGGGCCAAACTGAAGCCCAGTGAAAGTGGCTTGTTTAAAGTCATATGCTTGTTGGACCACAGGCTCCTCACGCCTCATGGAGTAATTCCTCCCAACATAGGACCACCTCGCTGATGGCAGGGAAAACAAGTGGATGGCCCATCCTTTAGGGCTTGAGCCATTCTGACCTTTTCTTTTGGTGACAGCAAATGAGAATAGTCAATGCATGTAAAGCACATGGAACAGTGCCCAACAAATAGTAAACATGCAGTAAATGATAATGGCCTTCTTGCCCTCTCAGTCTCGGCTCCCATAGAGCTCACTCTGCCCACCACCAGTCAAGGATCTCTTCTGGCCCGCAGTTGAGCAGGTTAGCCAGGATGACCCTTGTTAACAATAAGAGATGAGATTACAGACTGAAACTTAGATCAGTAAATGAGAAGGCCAGACTACCTCAGCTTAGTGGCATGGTAGTGGCAGAAACAAAAGCTCAGAAGCAGGGTCAAACAGAGGTGACTAGTGTTGCAAAGTTCCTGTCCACTGGAGCACCAGACAGGCATCTGGTAGCCAGTGCAACTCATGAGCTGCCACAACCCCCACAGCCTCGCCCAGCTCTGGACCTTCGAAACTGCAAGTGGGATGCAGCGAAATCAGCCATGGAGGCAGTTGCCTAGAATCTTGAGACCATAATCTTGAGACTTCCTAGGGGAAAATTAATTTTGCTCATTACACCAGTACCTCTATAGCTGGAGGTGTGTAACTAGGCATGACTGCTGGTGAGACAGGTGGCCCTTATTTAATAGAATAGACCCAACTTTTGTTTGCCAAATCCAACCAATTATCTTCCTTCCTCAACTTCCCAATTATCTTCCTTCTCATTATCCTGGGAAACATCAGATTGAGTGCAATCACATCACACTTAGAGGGATAGCAAATTTAGTGAAATCTCTTATTTATATGAAAATGAAACCCATAACCATATGCTAAATTTGCCACAATTTTTCTCAAATATCAATAGAAATATTGTGCTCAAAACATCAAAAAATAGAACTGTTGAAAATAAAAGTATAACATAATCCCGGCAACTGGGCAATATCTGCCAATAACATACTGGGAAGTGTTAGCAGTGTGGTTCTGCTTTTAACTAGTGTCAAACCACCTTACTGCTTCCAAATTGACGTTCAAGGTAATTTCCTATACATTTTGGGCTCTTTGCCCATTGCTTCCCCTTGTTGGCCTCTTTCCAGACATCTGTGCCTGATTAAACCAGTAGCATCTGATGAGGATCCTCGGGAAGAAAAGCTAACAGTGCCTAAGATCTAAAGTGGCAGTCAATTTCATTGTGGAAGGCAAAAGAGGAGAAAAGAGCTAAAGGAGTCTGTGGCTGGGGTGTCTGTCCCCTAGGCTTCCCTCACAGAGGTTGTGTAGACAGACTGCAAGCTTTCATGTCATATGTCAAAGCTGGAATCATTCATCTTCTAGACATTTCTGAGTCTCCAATGCCAGCCCCCACTCTCCTCCCACAAGGCTTATTTTCACAATCTCCATGATCTAGCTTAGGTGGGCAATGCCAAAACGGCAGGTTTCTTGGAGTTTCTGTTCCACTAACCTGCAAAATGCATTCTAAGATCACATTCTCATAGTCACAGATGACAGCACAGATGGAAAAATTAACACTTATGAGTTAAAGCACTCCAGAATTCTGGTATGCACATTCTTCAAAGCTGCACCTGAGGGACTGCTACTACAGTGTGGGAGATGATGATAGATGGGAGTAACCAACAAAGCATCCATTATTTGCCAGTGACCACTTATCTCCCTATTTCTATGGTAACATCCAGGGAGTGACCAGAGTACTTGGACAGAAAAGAAAAGAAAGGACCAGAAACCTTGATACCACTGCTTTTGAAAAGTTGCCAACTCTCTTTCTAGGGGTTCCTACACAAAACAGAGTGGTTAAAGACAAAATTAATAAAGCAGGTCTTGGGAATTCCCTGGCAGTCTAATGGTTAGGACTTGGCACTGTCAATGCCAGGGCCCAGGTTCAGTTCCTGGTTGGGGAACTAAGATTCCATAAGCCATGCAGCATGACCCTCCCCTCCCAAAAAAAGGAAAGAAAAAAAAAAAAAGCAGGTCTTGTTCTTTGTTTATGTGCTATTAGCAGCCATTGAGTGAACATAGAAGGAAAATGAGGAGCAACTGAAAGCCACATTCTCAGGATTTGTCAAGAGAAGGGGGTAGCAAAAAAAGAAAGAAATAGAAATTATCTATTATGTTAGATTATGTGTCCATTCTCAAATGTTCTAATAGGAGAAAATATTATAATATAATAAATTAATCTTTAAATGCTAAAAAGGAGAGTAGGGGGTAGCACATTGGGGAACAACACCCCTCCATGGATTGGTAATGTGGTGATGACATGGTGGTAGAGGACAAGAGATACATAGTGGAAGCCTGAATTCTCCTTCAAACTCAGTCATTATTTCACTGTGTGGCTCCAGGCAAGTAAGTTCCTCATCCACAAAAAATGATATAATTTAGCCTCCAAGACTACCTGTCTACTTCAAAGCATGATGACAAAACTGCATTCAGTATACTTTGGTTTCTTATACTGGTTGAAGCCACCAAAAATCTCTGGATAAATATATGCTTTTTAAAAATGTCTTAAAATCAATAAAGAACCACACTAATTATGAACTATCAGAAAGAGAAATTAAGAAAACAATCCCACTTAAAATTTCATCCAAAAAACAACAAAATACCTAAAGAATAAATTTAACCAAGGAGATAAAAGACATGTACACTGAAAATGACAAATCACTGAGTAAGGAAATGGAAGAAGAAACAAATAAATGGAAATAAATTCAGTGCTCATGTGATGGAGCATGGGTTGCTTCTTAAAATGTCTATACTGCCCAAAGTGATCTACAGATTCAATGCAATTGCTATCAAAATTCCAATGGCATTTTCCACAGAAATCAAACAAAGATTCCTAACATTTGGATAGAACCACAAAAGACTCAAATGGCCCAAGCAATCTTGAGAAAGAAGAACAAAGTTGGAGATGTGCTCCTTGATTTCAAACTATATTACAAAGCTATAGGAATGAAAACTGTATGGTATTATCATAAAAAGGACACATAGCATCAAACTTGGACTGGCGATTCATGTCACATACGATATTATACATGTTTCAATGCCATTCTCCCAAATCATTCCACCCTCGCCCTCTCCACAGAGTCCAAAAGACTGTTCTATACATCTGTGTCTCTTTTGCTGTCTCGCAAAACCAATACACTATTGTAAAGTAATTAGCCTCCAATTAAAATAAATAAATCTATATTAAAAAAAGACACATAGATCAATGGAACACAAGAAACAGCCCCCAAATAAATTCATGAATATATATTCAATTATTTTATGACAAAAGAGCCAATTATGTACAATGTGGAAAGGACAGTCAATAAGTGGTGAGAAAATTGGATAGTCACATGAAAAAGAATGAAATGGGACCAGTATCTTATATAATACACAAAATTTAGATCTAAATGGATTCAAGACTTGAATGTAACATTTGAAATCATAAAGCTCCTAGAAGACTACAGAGGCCATAAGCTCATTAACACACATCTCAGCAATGATTTTCTTGGCTCTGACACCAAAAGCAAAGGCAATAAAAGCAAAAACAAATAAAGGGAACTACACTAGACAAAAAATTTCTGCACATCAAAGAGAACTATCAACAAAATGAAAAGGCAACCCACCAAATGGAACAAAATATTTGTAAATCATATATCTGATAAAGGATTAATGTAGCCATGAAATTAAAAGATGCTTGCTCCTGGGAAGGAAAGCTATGACAAACCTAGGCAGCATATTCAAAAGCAAAGACATCACTTCGCCAAAAAAGGTCAATCTAGTTAAAGCTATGGTTTTTCCAATAGTCAGGTATGGATGTAAGGGTTGGACCATAAAGAAAGCTGAGTACCAAAGAATTGATGCTTTTGAATTGTGGTGCTGGAGAAGACTCTTGTGAGTCCCTTTGACTGCAAGAAGATCAAACCAGTCAATTCTAAAGGAAAGCAACTCTGAATATTCACTGGAAGGGCTGATGCTGAGGCTAAAGCTCCAATCTTTTGGCCACCTGATGTGAGGTGCCAACTCACTGGAAAATACTCTGATGTGGGAAAGATTGAAGGCAAAATGAGAAGCGAGTGGCAGAGAATGAGATGGTTAGTATCACCAAGTCAATGGATGAGTTTGAGCAAACTCTGGGAGATAGTGGAGGACAGAAGAGCCTGGTGTGCTATAGTCCATGGGGTCACAAATAGCTGGACATGACTTAGTAACAGGACAACAACAAACCAAAATATATAAAGAACTCATACAACTCAATAGCAAAAAAACAAAGCAAAAACAATCCAATTAAATGTGGGCAGAGGATCTGAACAGAAATTTTTCCAAATAAGGCATACAGATGCCCAATAGTTATATCAAAAGATGCTCAACATCACTCATCATCAGGGAAATAAAAATCAAAATCACAATGAGATATCACCTTTCACCTGTTAGAATGACTATTATGAAAAAGACAAGAAATAACAAGTGTTGGCCAGGATGTGAAGTAAAAGGAATTACATTGTTGGTGGGAATATAAACTGATGCAACCACTATGGAAAACAGTATGCTGCTGCTGCTAAGTCACTTCAGTCATGTCTGACTCTGTGTGACCCCATAGACAGCAGCCCACCAGGCTCCTCTGTCCCTGGAATTCTCCAGGCAAGAACACTGGAGTGGGTTGCCATTTCCTTCTCCAATGGAAAACAGTATGGGGATTCCTAAAAAGCTAAAAACAGAATTACCATATGATTCAGCAATTCCACCTCTGGGTATTTATCTGAAGAAAATGAAAACACTAAATCAAAAAGGTATATGTACTCCCATGTTCACTGCAGCATTATTTACAACAGCCAAGATATGGAAAAAGATGTGCAAGATTCACACATTTGCACACACACACACACACACGATGGAATATTATTCAGCCATTAAAAAGAACAAAATTTCTCCATTTGCACTAACATGGATAGAACTTGAGCACATTATGTTGAATGGAATAAGTCAGACAAAGAAAGATAAATACTGGATGATTTCATTTCTATATGGAATCTAAAACAGAAAACAATCGAAGTTCATAGAGACAGAGAACAGATTGCTGCTTGCCAGAGACAGAGGGTTGGAGGGGGGGTAAAATGGTGAAGGTAGTCCAAAGGTACAAACTTCCATTATAAAATAAATGTCATGCATGGAAATGGAATCTATAGCATGGTGACTATAGCTAATACTGTATTGCATATTTGCTCTCTTAGCAAAGTTGCAAAGAGAATAGTTCTCACAGAAGAAAAAAATCTGTGATTATGTATGAAGACAAGTGTTAACTAGACTTATTGCGGTGATTGTTTTTTAGTACATACAAGTACTAAATCATTATTATGTATACCTGAAACTAATATAATGTCATATGTCAATTACACTTCAAAAAAAATAATAAAGAAAGCTAATGATACTGGTTAAAAAAGAAATTAGGCTAATGGGATGAAAGGAAACAAATGTACAGTAATGGTTAATAAAATATTACACACGTAAAAAGCAAAAAAAAGAACAAGGTAGCAAGTACTATAGGACAAAACTAAAGTGATAATAGGAACCTAAAAAGTTAAGTGAGCATGGAGGTAGTTTCTTTTGCCCTAAGGGAATTTTCTAATGCTAGAAAATTTGAGATTTCATGTTGAAGCCTTGTGGGTCAAAGGGGACAGAAATCAAAGGCCAGAACAGCAGAATCTGAGAAATACCACAGGAAACTGTCCCCACAGAAATTCAGGGCTCCAAATAATTATACTTACAGGATATGGGTGAATCATACATGAACCTTGTAGACAGGGAGGGAGGGAAGGATGAGGATAGGGTAAGGAAAAGCAGCCAGAGCTTCAGGAAAGAGGAAGATGTGGAAGGACTCAAAAGCCATAATTTAGACTTGCTCTAGAACTAGTAGGGACCAGCACCAAAGGTTTGGGGCAGCAGAGGAGTGGCATATGAAGGGGTGTTTGGGGAAGCTGAATCTAGTAGCAAAGGTGGGGTACTGAGTGAGGTGAGTGGTTTCAGAGCTTCCGGGAGAAGAGTTAAAGACTCTCTAAGGGCATCTGGGCAGACTGCATCCCAAACATTCCCCTTGCATTGTCCCTGAGGGCAACCACCCAAGAGGGCAAAGTGAGAGCAATTCAGCCATCTCCTCTCCTCATCCCTGCCCAGCAAAGGTCTGTCTGGACTCCAGCTTTTGCCTTAGTGCCTACGCAAACACTAATAAGTGCCAAGGCATTGCCATGGAAACCACTGCTTCAGCTTTCTCATGGAATGCTCTGCAGCAGTGAGGCTTCCTGCTCTGGGAAGCTTTTTGCAAATATTTGAAGAAAATGGCAAATGCATCAGCCAGGAGTGTACACGTTCAACTGGCTGGTGGTGTGTGGGTGTGGAAGGAAGGGGCTACATCATAGTGCAGGGTCCATTGGGAAACTGACTCAGCTGTAGGGCCACTGGAAAACAATGACCTTTGAGAGCCACAGCGCTTTTAGTTAATAGGCTGGGCTCCTAACAACGTTTTACCTCTTTCAACTAGCACAAGGTTATACCCTAGGACCTGAGAGTCTCAATTGCATGCCCTGACTCCAGGAACCCATCAGTGACACTCTGGAATTCCCTATGGCACAGCTCAATATGATGGGGTAAAGTCTGGTGGAATAACATGGAACATAGCAGGGCTGAGAACTGCAGAGGGGAAAACATCCATAATGATAATAACCAAGAATAAATCTTAGTTAATTCTGTGCAGAGCACTGCTCTAAGCACTTTCTAGGGGTTTTCTCATTTAATTCTCACAATATCCTGTGAGGTTGGTCCTATGAGGCTGAAGTAGCTTCATGATTTACCCAGGCACTCACAGGTCACAGAGCTGAAGGTGTGAACCATGATTCGTCATACATTTGTAACCATTCTGCCTTCCTTTTTTCTTTCTGATGATGGCTTTATTGTGAAATATTGTATGCCTTAAAAGTATGTGAAGGGCTTCCCAGGTGGTGTTAGTGGTAAAGAATCCACCTACCAAGCAGGCGATGCATTTTCAATCCCTGGGTTGGGAAGATTCCCTGGAGGAATGCATGGCAGCCCACTTCAGTACTCTTGCCTGGAGAATCCCATGGACAGAGGAGCCTGGCAGGCTATATAGTCCATGGTGTTGCAAAGAGCTGGACATGACTGAGCAACCGAGCACACACACACACACACACACACAAAAGTATGTAAAAATATATATGTATTTTCTTAGTTATATTTGTCTGCTTTCAGTAATTGATCCATAATGTTGATGATGATGATTACAATAGTTAACATTTACTAGGCAGTTAGTTATAATCCCTTATGATTATACAGTGGAAGTGAGAAATAGATTTAAGGGACTAGATCTGATAGATAGAGTGCCTGATGAACTATGGATGGAGGTTCGTGACACTGTACAGGAGACAGGGATCAAGACCATCCCCATGGAAAAGAAATGCAAAAAAGCAAAATGGCTGTCTGAGGAGGCCTTACAAATAGCTGTGAAAAGAAGAGAAGCGAAAAGCAAAGGAGAAAAGGAAAGATATAAGCATCTGAATGCAGAGTTCCAAAGAATAGCAAGAAGAGACAAGAAAGCCTTCCTCAGCGATCAATGCAAAGAAATAGAGGAAAACAACAGAATGGGAAAGACTAGAGATATCTTCAAGAAAATTAGAGATACCAAGGGAACATTTCATGCAAAGATGGACTTGATAAAAGACAGAAATGGTATGGACCTAACAGAAGTAGAAGATATTAAGAAGAGGTAGCAGGAATACACAGAAGAACTGTACAAAAAAGATCTTCACGACCCAGATAATCACGATGGTGTGATCAATGACCTAGAGCCAGGCATCCTGGAAGGTGAAGTCAAGTGGGCCTTAGAAAGCATCACTATGAACAAAGCTAGTGGAGGGGATGGAATTCCAGTTGAGCTATTCCAAATCCTGAAAGATGAGGCTGTGAAAGTGCTGCACTCAATATGCCAGCAAATTTGGAAAACTCAGCAGTGGCCACAGGACTGGAAAAGGACAGTTTTCATTCCAGTCCCAAGGAAAGGCAATGCCAAAGAATGCTCAAACTACAGCACAATTGCACTCATCTCACATGTTAGTAAAGTAATGCTCAAAATTCTCCAAGCCAGGCTTCAGCAATACATGAACCATGAACTTCCAGATGTTCAAGCTGGTTTTAGAAAAGGCAGAGGAACCAGGGATCAAATTGCCAACATCTGCTGGATCATCGAAAAAGCAAGAGAGTTCCAGGAAAACATCTATTTCTGCTTTATTGACTATGCCAAAGCCTTTGACTGTGTGGATCACAATAAACTGTGGAAAATTCTTCAAGAGATGGGAATACCAGACCACCTGACCCGCCTCTTGAGAAACCTATATGCAGGTCAGGAAGCAACAGTTAGAACTGGACATGGAACAACAGACTGGTTCCAAATAGGAAAAGGAGAATGTCAAGGCTGTATATTGTCACCCTGCTTATTTAACTTATATGCAGAGTACATCATGAGAAACGCTGGGCTGGAAGAAGCACAAGCTGGAATCAAGATTGCCGGCAGAAAATCTCAATAACCTCAGATATGCAGATAACACCACCCTTATGGCAGAAAGTGAAGAGGAACTAAAAAGCCTCTTGATGAAAGTGAAAGAGGAGAGTGAAAAAGTTGGCTTAAAGCTCAACATTCAGAAAACGAAGATCATGGCATCTGGTCCCATCACTTCATGGGAAATAGATGGGGAAACAGTGGAAACAGTGTCAGACTTTATTTTGGGGGGCTACAAAATCACTGCAGATGGTGACTGCAGGAATGAAATTAAAAGATGCTTACTCCTTGGAAGAAGAGTTATGACCAACCTAGATAGCATATTGAAAAGCAGAGACATTGCTTTGCCAACAAAGGTCCGTGTAGTCAAGGCTATGGTTTTTTCCAGTGGTCATGTATGGATGTGAGAGTTGGACTGTGAAGAAAGCTTTTCACCGAAGAATTGATGCTTTTGAACTGTGGTGTTGGGGAAGACTCTTGAGAGTCCCTTGGACTGCATGGAGATCCAACCAGTCCATTCTGAAGGAGATCAGCCCTGGGATTTCTTTGGAAGGAATGATGCTAAAGCTGAAACTCCAGTACTTTGGCCACCTCATGGGAAGAGTTGACTCATTGGAAAAGAGTATGATGCTGGGAGGGATTGTGGGCAGGAAGAGAAGGGGACGACAAAGGATGAGATGGCTGGATGGCATCATTGACTCGATGGACATGAGTCTGAGTGAACTCTGGGAGTTGGTGATGGACAGGGAGGCCTGACGTGCTGCGATTCATGGGGTCGCACAGAGTCGGACACGACTGAGTGACTGAACTGAATTGAACTGAACTGAGGCAGTTAGTTGTTGCCAAGGAGGGTCCTAAATGCTTCACCTATCTTCTATCTTACATAATTCTCACAACAACCCAATGAATCAAGGATTTCTATTATCACCTCTATTTTAGAGAAGAGTAAAATTGAGGCTTGGAGAAGTTAAGTAACTCAACCAGTGGAATTTGGCAAAGCAGGGACATGAACCCAGGTCTCTCTGATTCCAAGGCCCTAATGTCATTTGCAGTCACTAAGTGACACTCTCTCTGGACTTAGCTTGAGTCTTCTTCTGCAGGCAAACCTCCCCCCTCCACTACTCTGATAGCATCTTGGAGACAGTTTTTTTTGCTATATCTGCATTTCCTGGAACAGTTAAGTACTCCAAGGGGCCCAGCCCCTCTCTAATATGCAGGATGTCCCCCTTGGATTCTCAGGGTGGGCAAGTGTTTCTCAGCCAGGACCCTAGAATTGGGGGCCTCATAGGACCCTTTCTTTCATTAATTAATTTATTTATTCATTTATTTTTGGCTCTGCTGGCTCTTCGTTGTTGCATGGGCTTTTTCTCTAGTTGGGGTGAGTGGGGGCTACTCTCTAGTTGCTGTGCACTGGTTTCTTATTTTGGTGGCTTCTCTTGTTGTTAAGCATGGACTCTATTGTGGCATGTGTGCTCAGTATTTGCAGTTTCCAGGCTCTAGATTATAGGTTCAATAACCATGGCTCAAGGGCTTAGTTGCCCCGTGGCATGTGGGATCTTCCTGGATGAGGGATCAAACCTGTGTCTCCTGCACTGCAAGGTAGATTATTTACAACTGAGCCACCAGGGAAGCCCCACAGGACCCTTTTTTTAGCCACAGGGCACCCCACAGGCCCAGCCACTTTAGGGAAATTCATTCACCTATTTGCTTATACCTAGCTTAGCTTCCTTGGAGAAGGCAATGGCACCCCACTCCAGTGTTCTTGCCTGGAGAATCCCAGGGATGGGGGAGCCTGGTGGGCTGCCATCTATGGGGTCACATGGAGTTGGACATGACTGAAGAAACTTAGCAGCAGCAGCAGCAGCTTGCCTTCCTGGTTTGGGTTTCAGAAAAGTTTAGGGCAGGCTATATTGACCCTCCATCTCTGATCATTCATGAGGCTCCATCTGTGTGGGCTACAGTCTAGCCTTATTCTCCAAGAAAGAAATCATCTCTGCCCCAGTTCTCTCACTGCCCTTTGTTTTCATGGTCTATTAAAGCATCAGCCTGGTCTGCTGAGCTTAGAGTAACTCCAGCACTCTCTCTCTCACTGAGCAACCTCACCTGGAGGCATACTCCTTCTGGTCTTTAGTTAGTGGCGGGTGGTGGAGGGTAGATGAATTGATGCTATTTTCTGCTTAGAGTCTAAAGTCAAATGACAGATGCAGGTACAGCTAGGTCAGATATAAAACTGAAAGTCTAATGGCATCAGCTTTATGACATGATAATTCCTCTCATTTAAGAGCAACAGGAATCTTACAAATGGGAAGTCTGTAAATCAGCAAGTGACATTCAGCACATTAATGAAACAATTTCACCCAAAGCCTCTTGTCAATCAAAGCTGTCCAGGACCTGACAAGGAGGCAGCAAGTAAAACTGGATTTCTGAGTAATATAGCTGCTTTGTGAGCATGAGAGGGGTGACTGGTTGAACTCGCCCTTTATGCCACTGAATTTCATGGATCGATCTTCAAATGTCATCCAGGGAAACACAAGCTTAAATGACAGTGAGTGGCATAGAGAAAGAAAACTACTAAGTTCTAAGTAAACCTGGTTTATCCGAGGTATTACTTGCTACTGACTAGCTGGGTGACCTTGTGAAGCAAGTCACAGAACTTCTGATCAGGAAGTGATGATAAAGTTTATCTTGTCTAATCCTCTCCTGATGCTTGAATATATTTCATAATACCAGTGACTACCGGCATCCTGGGAGTGACAGGAAACTTGCTATCCATCAAAGCACTTCCTCCAATTCTTAATGAGCTCTCAATTTCATCTATTTTGCTATTTAACTAGCACTTACATGTGCTTCATATATGTCAGATACTGATTTAAGCAAATCACAAATTTTGAACTATTTAATCTTTAAAATAACTTTATGATATAGGTGGGCTTCCCAGGTGGCACTAGTGGTAAATAACTAACCGGCCAACGCAGAAGATGCAGAGACATGGGTTCAATCCCTGGGTCAGGAAAATCCCCTGGAGGAGGGCATGGCAACCCACTCTAGTATTCTTGTCTGAATCCTATGGACAGAGGAGCCTGGCAGGCTGTAAAGAGTCAGACATGACTGAAGCAACTCAGCATTGCATTGCATTCCATGATGTAGGTAATATTATTACCCCAATGTTACAGGTGAGGAAGCTGAGTGTCAGAGAGGCTAAAATACTCAAAGTCACACAGCTAGTAAGTGTCAGAGTCAGGATTCTGACCGAAGCAATGTAGCTTATCACTGTATGCTCACCCACTGCACTGTGATAAACTCTTTTATTGAGCTGAAACATGTTTATCTCTGTAACTTTGTTACCTAATTTGTCCTAGTACTTACTCTTCCTGCAGTCCCAAAGGCTACATTAGATTTAACCTCAGAAAGGCCTTTTCTACTCTTGAGTGCAAGGCAGATTAGGATGCTGCAGCCATTGCTTTAAGAATGATGGGTGGGGTGGGGTGGGGGAAGGAGGAATGTGGGAAGAATTGGGAGACTGGGATTGACACACACACACACACACACACACACACACACACATTGTTGATACTATGTATAGAATAGATAACTAATGAGAATCTACTGTATAGCACAGAGAACCCTACTTAAGGCACTGTGGTGACCTGAATGGGAAGGGTGTCCAAAAGGGAGGGGATATATGCATATGTATGGCTGATTCATTTTGCTGTACAGTAGAAACTAACACAACATGGTAAAGCAACTATACTCCAATAAAAATTGATTTAAAAAAAAGAATGATGTGGTTAGTGCCCTAGTTCAGTTGGGCAGAAGATGGCAGAGCACTTTACTGTCAATGTACCAGACCCAGAGATGGAAAGAAACTAAAGTCACAGAATGAGTTGATGATAGAGTTTGAACTTGAATCTATTTGTTTGGACTTCATGTTAATGTCCTTTATGCTCCAGTCCCTGAGGCTATGTCCATCCTTGCCCACTGCTCCCAACACACACATTATTATCATTGGTAGTAACTGTAGCTACCATTCAATGAATGCTTACCTAATCTGTACCTGATTCTCTGCATACATTGTCTCACTTAACCCTAGGAAAACCTCTACACTATGAGATAGGTACTACTATCATCTTCATTTCACAGAGATAGATATCAAAACACAAGCAGGTCAAGTAATTGGCCAACAGTCAAACAGCTAGTAAGTTGCAGAACTTGTATTTTTTTTTTAATATGGACCATTTGAAAGTCTGTACTGAATTTGTTACAATATTGCTTGTTTTATGTTTAAGTTTTTTGGCCACAAGGCAGGTGAGATCTTAGCTCCCTGACCAGGGATCAAACTCAGACCCCCCTGCATTGGAAGGCCAAGTCTTAACCACTGGACCACCAGGAACGTCCTCAGACCTTGGATTTGAAATGAGATCTTTCTGTCACTAGAGTTTGGGCTTTTCATCACTATGTCACAGACCTCTCCATAATATTCACAGAACTGGGGCACCTTGTTGAATCCCTTGTTGAAAGGGAAATTATGAGTGTTAAAAGCCCATGAATAACTATAGATATCCTGTTCCTGATATAATCAAATTTTTATTATATTGAAAGAGTTTGAGAGAAAAAGAAAGAATGGATTTTGCCTTTAACTGAGATAAGACATGAGAATATAACTAGTAAAACATGGTGGGGGCGACTCATGCTTGCTTTAATTTTACAACAGTTTTCCTCAGCACCTACTATGTACCCAATACTGTGTACTAGAAAGACAGCAGACCTGTGCTGTGTGCTACTTAACAGGCTCAATTTTTTTTCTTACCAGGGTAATGCCAAGTCTCTATGACTAAGGGGAAGACAATATTCACTCTACTTCCTCTAAGAACTGAAATATTTGGTTACCCTTGAGTGATTAAAAACCACAGTATCAAAGAAAGATCAGTTTGTGAACAAACAAGGGATGTGGGACAATTAAAAAAGCCATCTACACCCGTACAAACCTCAAATGGAAATCCTCTCAATTTTAAAACACTGGCAGGGAATCAGGAAGCCTAAAAAAAATTGGCACAAAAGGTTGATCGCCTTCATATATAAAGAGTTTCCAATTTGTCAAGAAAAATAGACACTAATGGTTAAGTGGGCAAAAGATACAACTATTTTCTAACGGAGGAACTATAAATGGCTAATAAATATGTGAAAAGCTTCCAACCTCACCTAGAAATAAAATACATAAAAAGAGGTAACAGTCAGAAGCAACTTTTGCCTATTAAATAAACCCCCCAAAAGATTTTTTAATGAAAGGACTCAACGTTGGCAAAAGAAAGTCCTGTGGGCTCTCTTATGCATGGCTAGTTTCAATTGGGCAAATTTTCTGTAAAGTTTTCCCTGATGCTGGGAAAGATTGAAGGCAGAAGGAGAAGAGTGTGTCAGAGGATGAGATGTTTGGATGGCAACACTGACTCAATGGACATGAATCTGGGCAAACTCCCAGAGATGGTGGGGGTCAGGCAGACCAGGTTTGCTGCAGTCCATGGGGTCTCCAAGAGTCAGACACAACTTGGCGACTGAACAACAACAAAAACAAGTATAAAAAGCCTGTGCTTCCCTGGTGGCTCAGATGGTAAAGAATCTGCCTATAGTGAGGGAGACCAGGGTTGGATCCCTGGGTCAGGAAGATACCCTGGAGAGGGGGATGGCTATACACTCCAATATTCTTGCCTGGAGAATTCCATGGATAGGGGAGCCTGGTGGGTTACAGTCCCTGGGGTCACAAAGAGTCAGACACAACTGAGCAACTAAGATTTTCACTTTCTTTTCACAAAAAACCTACATTTAGGCCCATGGCATCTAATGACTTGCCTGAGGTCTGTGTGAGGGGCAGCCATGGTCCACAGGTCTATCTACTTACTCAACAGACACTCAGCACACACAACTTTGATTAGTCAAGCTTAGCCTCATGTAATTCTTGGTGTCTCAACTAGACTTTGGTCTGTGTCCAGGGCCACCTTCTTTAGCAAGTCCCTTGCACTGAGTACTAGTTCAAGGAATCGCTGCCTAGAGATGTATGAACTGATGGACACGGTGTTACACAGGGAGCCCAAGCCCCCATATTTCACAACATACAGATAATAAGCCTGAGGTTTGGCATTAGCTCTTCCACTGACTGGCCATTTGGCTTTGGGGAGTTTACTTACCTCTCTGTTTCAGTCTCCTGACCTGTCCACTGGGGCTGGTTTTATTCACCTGTCAAGATGACTGTGGAGCGAGGCTCTGCCACTTGATCTTGAGAGAGCTACTTCACCTCTCTCAGAACTTCAATTTTCTCATCTATTTAGTACTTTTCTCGCAGGGGGCTGAAGTGGAGAAGGAATGAGATACTGCATAGAAAGAACTTAGCACTGTGCCCAGAGTAAGAATTAAAAATACATATATATGAGGGGACTGAAGCGTAATCTCTTCTAGTCACACAGCATTTAAAATTCTATTTTTAAAGCATTTTCTTTCTATTTTTTATCTCTCTATAGGAAAGCCTGAAAGCATCTAATAATGTTTCATAGTCATGACCACAACCTCTGCCTGCTGGCATGCCACACCACTTCCCCACCCCACCCCCCGCCCACTCTCATGCCAAGCACCATTCAATCCCCAGCATGGCATCAGCTACCCACAGCAAAGAACAACAGGTGCTTTGCAAAAATTCAGCCAACTGCTTACAACTCCCTCTGGGCATGGCATCGCAGTGGCTATTTAATGGGGACTAAACAGAGGCTTAGAGATTTGGGTGAGTCCCTGCAGATGGCAGCAGTTGAAACAAGAGGCAGAATCCTTGACCCTCAATAACCACAACTATGTCCATTAGCATAGCACTGCATGTGTTCAGGACGCTTTCCTGACATCTCCATTGAACTGCCCAACAAGGCTATGAGGCCAACGGGGCAGATATTACCATTGCCATTGAAAAGATGAGGAAGTGAGGCTCAGAGAAGGACAGCCTTGCCTAAGGTTATACAGTTAGCTAGCAGAAGAGGTGACATTAGATCCCAGGTCTAGTCTAGAGCTCTTTCCACTACATCTACCACAGGCTTGGCACAGCTGTCAAGGTCAATTTCAAGGGAGTGAAGCTCAGGTAGGATACAGAGGTTGTCTTGGGAAAAAAGAGCAGATGACTATTGACAGCAAACCCACCCTTTGGCCCCATAGTAATCTACTTGCCCTGACCTGGGAAATAACCAAAAGACTGAAACAGCAGCATCCATGAAGTACTACAAAGGTTGTCTAAAATATCAGACAAAGAAGCTTATATAAAAATTGTATTTTACACATTGTTGGAAAGGGTGGAGTGGAGAAGCAATGACAACGTGATCACTGGAGCATTCAGGCAGTCTCTTGCTTATGGAAGATGAACTCCATTTGTTCTCTGGGTCATTTTTTAAAAATTTCTGGGCATTAATCTGTCTCTCTTTCTCTGTCTCTCTCTGGAGATATAGATATAAATACATAGACAGATAGACATATAGATATCTTCGCCATCTTTGGCAGAGAAGGAAACGGCACCCCACTCCAGTACTCTTGCCTGGAAAATCCCATGGATGGAGGAGCCTGGTGGGCTGCAGTCCATGGGGTTGCTAAGAGTTGGACATGACTGAGTGACTTCGCTTTCACTTTTCACTTTCATGCATTGGAGAAGGAAATGGCAACCCACTCCAGTGTTCTTGCCTGGAGAATGCCAGGGACGGGGTTGCCTGGTGGGCTTCCATCTACGGGGTCGCATAGAGTCGGACACGACTGAAGTGACTTAGCAGCAGCAGCAGCAGCAGCTCCATCTTTGGCCATATTTTAGCATTCTGAGTAGTTTACTGTGACCATCTCCCAGGAAATAATCTATCCTTCAGTTTTACTCTGTGGCTGCCATCCTCAAGGAGAGAATAAAGTACAGAGAGAATTAAGAATAGCAGGGGAAATTTAAAGTAGGATTGTGTGTATGCATTTGTATGTCTGTGTGTGTGCACACATGCAGGGGCAGGAGAAATGAGAACTTGAAATTAAGAGAAAATATTCCCAGCTCCACTAGGGTGCTGAGACCGAAACGATGTAAGGCATAAGATTGTGGAATTCTTTTTTAAGAATATATGAGATTATGCCTCCTTACGTGATTGCTGTATAATAACAATAATAATCACAAAATTAAGGTCAAATGTATTGAGATATTGTTGCTGTTGTTCAGTCGCTCAGTCATGTCCGAATCCTTGTGATCCCATGGACTGCAGCATGCCAGGCTTCCCTGTCCTTCACCATCTCCTGGAGTTTGCTCAAACTCATGTTCGTTGAGTCAGTGATGCTATCTAACCATCTCATCCTCTGCCACCCTGTTCTCCTTTTGCCTTCAATCTTTCCCAGCCTTTCTTTGGGATTAGAATGAAAACTGACTGTTTCTAGTTTTTGAGATCTTATTGTGTGCCAATTACCCTGCAAAATGTTTTATAAGCATCATTTTACTTATTCCTCACAACTCTGTGAGGTAGGTATCATCATCACATTTTACAGACAAACAATGTTTAGGGGAATTAAGTAACTACACCAAGGTCACACTGTTAATGTCACAGCTCAGGCTGAACCCAAGCATCCATCTCCAGAACATATGACTTAAACATTACACTCTATTCTTCTGCAGGGGGATGGACTCCCCCCTACTCCCACCTTGCTCCAAAATAAGACATACTTATGAAAAGTTCCTCAGAGTACCGTTATGCTTTTCACTTTGTTTCATCCTTATAACCAGTACTATTAGTCCCCACCTTATAGTAAAGAAAGTTAGGAAAGTGAAAGCAAGGGAAATTGCTCAAGGTTCCATGGCTAGCTAATGGCAGAGTCAGAATTATAAGACAGGAGTCCTGACTCCCAGTCCAACGTTCTTTCCATAATGTTACATCTGCTTCAGAGCTTCTGACATGGACCCCAATGCTCCCTCTGGGATCGACAGACATGTAGTGAGAGCTGGACCTAGTGACTTGCTCCTAAGGGACACAATATAGCAAAAGTGATGGGAAGTAACTTCACTGATTAACAGCCAAATGTTAATCCATCTTGCTGACACTCTCTCTCCACTGCCTTTGTGGGCTAGCCACACTAACGCTGTAAACTGCCACACAAGAGAGGCCATGTGCCAAGGAACTGAGGGTGGTCTCCAGACAGCAGCAAGACCTCAGTCCGACAACCCACAAGGAGCTGCATCCTCCCAACAACAATATGAGTGAACTTCAAAGTGGATTGTTCCTCAGCTGAGCCTTGAGATGACTACAGTCCTGACAAGCACCATGAGGAAGCCTTGTGAGAAAACCTGCTTAGCTGTGCCTGGACTCCTGACCCACAGAGCCTGGGAGATTATAAACATGTTTTGTGGGGAGTCATTAAGCTTTGGGATGATTTGTTACATAGCAATAGATAATTAACACAGTATGATTCCAGCCAACAGCTTCATTGATCTTCTGCTTATTCACAGCAAAACAAAACCATGGCATAGCCCTAGAGAGGGTTGAGGAAAAAGATCTAGATGAGCTTTTTAACTCTAGGGGAAAGTTGTGAATTTAAGGATCGCCTCCTGGCCTCCTTTGCTATTTCCTTTGCCCTGAGGTTCTTATAGCCATGTCCCAAGGTGGTGCAAGTAGACCTAGGGCCTCTCATGCCCTACTAGTCATAGTCCAGTTTCTCAGTGCTTGACTTGTGTTAAAACCAAGTGGCTGATATGACCCAGCAATCCCACTACTGGGCATACACACTGAGAAAAGCAGAATTGAAAGAGACACGTGTACCCCAATGTTCATCAGAGCACTGTTTACAATAGCTATGACATGGAAGCAACTTAGATGTCCATCAGCAGACGAATGGACAAGAAAGCTGTGGTACATATACACAATTGAATATTACTCAGCTATTAAAAAGAACACATTTGAATCAGTTCTAATGAGGTGGATGAAACTGGAGCCTATTATACAGAGTGAAGTAAGTCAGAAAGAAAAATACCAATACAGTATATTAACACATATATATGGAATTTAGAAACATGGTAATGATGACCCTATATGAGAGACAACAAAAGCAACACAGATATAAAGAACAGACTTTTGGACTCTGTGGGAGAAGGCAAGGGTAGGATAATTTGAGAGAATAGCATTGAAACATGTATATTACCATATGTGAAATAGATGACCAGTCCAAGTTTGATGCATGAAACAGGGCACTCAAAGCCAGAGCACTGGGACAACCCAGAGGGATAGGATGGGGAGGGAGGTGGGAGGGGGGTTCAGGATGGGGGATACATGTACACCCATGGCTGATTCATGTCAATGTATGGCAAAGCCCACTACAATATTGTAAAGTAATTAGCCTCCAATTAAAATTAATTAATTAATTAAAAAAAAAACAAGTGACTGAAATATCAGGTCAGCTTGGGAAGCCCCTTAAGTGCCTCCCCTTAGCAGTCCCCATAGGGCCCAAGGTCCCATACTAGGCTGTCTTCATTCCAGCAACTGTAGCTGCTCCCCAGCCACTGGCCCAACCACAGAGCTATTTCAGAATTTCTGAGTGTGGGCTGCAGTAAGTGAGGGGTTTTGACAGACTCCCTAAAAGCAATTAGCCAAATGAGAATCACTTACGCTCAATTTTCAAATGGCTAATTTGGTGTCGGGGAATCTTCTTTAAAAGGCGTGGGTGGCAGACATCCCAGTGTATCCTGTAACTATTTTCACTAGCTAGCTTAGCCAAGGGAGTTGCATTCCCACACACTAAGAAAACTATCATCAAGGGGGTCCACCCGAGTGCTTTCTTTGCTTGCTCAGGCATCTCTACTAAATTGAGAGTCAAGCCAGAGAGAGTTACTTTTCACCCTGTCAGCAGAAACTGGAAGGTGAGTGCAGGCCAGTGTGGGGCTTTAGCAGAGCACTGCCCTGCCTGTGAGGCAAGGTTCCTCCTCTGGCTCCACATCCTTAGTCCCAGCGTGTCTTATGAATGCCTGTGTGTGTGTGCCTGGACTGGTAGTTATGGGGGAAGGAGGAGAGAGGGGAGGGGCATGGCAAATTAGAAAATGTGCACTCCCCTACAGACAGGAAAGCCTGAACTAGCATCACCTCTCACAGTTGTAGGTGATGGGTGTGAAGATTTGGCTCTTGACAGCTACATGTGACACACATCTAGAGGGGGCTGTTGCCATAAAGACCCTGTGTTTGTGCATGGAGACAGGCTGTGAATGGGAGCATGGGAGTGCACCACTGAATGAACTCTCACTATATAGAGTGTTTCCAGGTCAGTGTACCTAAATCTAGTGATGAAAAATCAAGTCACAATGGGACTATGTATGTATGTGTTTCAGTTCAGTTCAGTTCAGTTCAGTCCCTCAGTTGTGTCCGACTCTGTGCGACCCCATGAATCGCAGCACACCAGGCCTCCCTGTCCATCACCATCTCCCGGAGTTCACTCAGACTCACGTCCATCGAGTCAGTGATGCCATCCAGCCATCTCATCCTCTGTCGTTCCCTTTTCCTCCTGCCCCCAATCCCTCCCAGCATCAGGGTCTTTTCCAATGAGTCAACTATTTGCATGAGGTGGCCAAAGTACTGGAGTTTCAGCTTTAGTATCATTCCTTCCAAAGAACACCCAGGACTAATCTCCTTTAGAATGGACTGGTTGGATCTCCTTGCAGTCCAAGGGACTCTCAAGAGTCTTCTCCAACACCACAGTTCAAAAGCATCAATTCTTTGGCAAAAAGCTTTCTTCACAGTCCATCTCTCGCATCCATACATGACCACTGGAAAAACCATAGCCTTGACTAGACTGACCTTTGTTGGCAAAGTAATGTCTCTGCTTTTCAATATGCTATCTATGTGTGCTGCTGCTGCTGCTGCTAAGTCACTTCAGTCATGTCCGACTCTTTGCGACCCCATAGACGGCAGCCCACCAAGCTCCCCAGTCCTTGGGATTCTCCAGGCAAGAACACTGGAGTGGGTTGCCATTTCCTTCTCCAATGCATGAAAGTGAAAAGTGAAAGTGAAGTCACTCAGACACGTCCAACTCTTAGGGACCCCATGGACTGCAGTCTATCAGACTCTTCCATCCATGGGATTTTCCAGGCAAGAGTACTGGAGTGGGGTGCCATTGCCTTCTCTGGCTATCAATGTGTAGCACATCTCAAATTCTCAGTGTGAGTCATTCACTGATGTGCATGTGTGAGTATACCTTCCTGTGTGTTAGTAACAAGGGGAAAAAAGCATGTGAACATGAAACTGACAAGGAGCCCCATGAAGAGTCCTTTAAGAAAAGGGCAAGGAAGAAGATCTGGCTCTTTAAGTTCCTACCCGGAGGGAGCAGAACCAAACTGCTGCATTTCCTCAACAACTGAGCCAATCCCTGCCCCCTTCTCCCTCCACTGCCGTCATCAATAGAAAGGGAAATGGTGCAAAATTACCCCTCCCTCAGCTGAAATGTACATGACCTCACTGCCTCTTTCTTTCCTAACAGGCGTCTGTAAGTACCTGCCCAGCTTGGCTCAGCAGTGAGCTTTCTTCCCTTTGTTTTTCATTATCTTCATTTGATCTACAGAGTCTACTGCTCACAGGTGCACCCAGGGAAGAAGAACGGTTAAATGCAGTGCTGTGAGCTGCCCCATCTCAATTTCTGACTGTTCCTGAAAATTACAAGAGAACTGGCTACCAGTAGAGCAATAATGGATTATCTTGCACCCAGAGGTCTTGTACCCTGAAGAATAAGCTTGGCTGAAAACCAGAGTTGCTCACATAATGTTCTTTTTCCGCCTGTAGTTACACAAAACACAACCTGGGTTTAATGGTCCTCGAGAATATTGATCTTCATGTTTACAGGCTTGGGCAAGTTTCTGGATGAAAGACGCTAACACGGTGGTGAAAAAGAAATATTACTCCTTACTCTAGACCAAGCAATTGTGGCAAAAGCAGTAGTGAGCCTCTCGACCATTTTTGTTCTATGGACCCCATGGCAGTCCAATGAAACCTATGGATCTCTTTCTGAACAACGTTTTTAAATGTTTAAAATGTATAGGATTACCAAGGAAATATTGAAATAAGTCCATTATTTAAAAATTTGTGGGGACTTCCCTGGTGGTCCAGGGGCTAAGACTCCATGCTTCCAATGCAGGGGGTCCGGGTTCAATCCCTGGTTAGGGTACTAGATCCCGCATGCCACAACTAAGACCTGGTACAGCCAAATAAATTAAATAAATAAAAAGAATTTAAAAAATAAAAATTTGCGATATAGTCACATATATTCCTTTTATTAACATGTTAAATAGGTTTTAGCAGAAGTTCTCATAACTAATGTAATTTGTAAATAGTGATCAGCACAAATGATATTTCAAGACATTGGCAATGGCTGTAATGTTATAGGATAAAAACATCTGTGATTTCTACTGGTGATAAAATTACAACTACTGCTAATACTACTGTGGCTTATTGCCAAATTTGTAACAGAAGCAAAAGCTAAATTCCAGTTAGAGATTTGTAAAAATATAAACGTACCTTTTTTCTTATTCAAATTCAATAGACCCTCCCTGCATTCTATCCATGAATCCCTAAGTCATTAAATTTTCTTGAGACATAGAGAGAGACAGAGAGCACCAAAGCTGAAAAATAAGGTTGCAGTAGCAACTCCTAAATAGGAGAATGTTCTGACCACCTGATCACCTCTGAAAGGTCAAAAGAGGCTGAGAACAATGAAGTCAGTGATTGTATTAAATGCATAAAGAAACAAAGACAAGTGCACGAACAAACAACAACAGTGGAAATGTTTGGAAATCAGAACTGATTCAGTCAGAGATTTACAGTCACTACAGTAACTGAGTATGGTGGTAAACCAGCCCCCAACCAGAAAAGGTTAAAATATATTTTGCTACTTTGTTCTCTGCTCAAGAAGCACTTCATTGGTTTCCTTCTCTTTATAGGAGTAAGCCTAATTTTCTTGGGTTGGCCTTCAGGGATTCCCAGTACCTCCTTCCTATAGGAAGCCTTCCCTAACCCTCTCAAATAGTGGCTCACTTCTTGCTCTAGACTACCCCAGTCATATAGTACTCACTTGCTGTACCCTGGTTCCTTGTTTCAAATATCTCTTTCTTTCATTAGACTGTGAGCTCCCCAAGATAGGAGCTGTGCTTTTTTCTCTCACTGTAGGTATTCAATTTGTATGCACTTCATGTATATGCTAATGAGTCTTATTTGCAATGGATGAGCCATTGCAAACAATTGGCTTTGACCACATCACTCGTCCAATTTGTAATTTGCTTGGGATAAAGATGAGGGTGGGTGTCATTATTTGTTTACCAGTTGTCAAAAGTATAGGACACTGGAGAGTTGAGCTAATGATGAAATCACTTGCAATGTGTACCTTAAACTTTCACAGTGAGAATTAATGTGGGACTTCCCTCATGGTCCAGAGGCTGAGACTCCCCACTCCCAATGCAAGGGGCTTCCTGGGTTCAATCCCTGGACAGGGAAAAAGATCTTGCATGCCACAACTAAAAGAAACTGCATGCCACAATGAAGATCAAAGATCTCACGAGCTACTACTAAGACCTTGCACAGCCAAGTAAATATTTTAAAAGGAAAGAATTAATGTCATTCAAATGCATGCAGATGGAGCTAAGATGCAGCATTTATAACACTGTTAACTTAAAACTTAATGAAAAAAGGTGGGGAATGACCAGGAAGTATTTCATGATGTCTTGAGGCAGGCCTACCTGAACTTCAAAAACAGTCAAGAAACAAGCAGATCAACTTGAGGTTTTCTTCTTTTGTCTCAGTCCAGTTCTCCATCCATCCATCTGTTCATCCATCCATCTGTCGACCCATCCATCCATCCTTCCATCAAAAATCATCCAACATCTAGCCATCCATTCATCCTTGATCTATCCATACATCCAACATCTCTTCATCCATCTACCCACATACATAGGTAACTAACATAACTAGGGAAGTTTAATGTCCTTGGAATCTTAAAGGGAAATGAACTCTACAGTTAATCTAGCTCTCAAACTGAATGTCACATGAAAATTCTGGTGGAGAATATGGAAATCTGATATTTAACAATTGTTAGGTTGAACTAAGCATTATCTCTCTTAAAAACCTTTCTAGATCTTTTCAGTTCTGCCTTCCCTCTCACTGCAGATTCTAAATAGTTCTCAAACATCAGTCCTGCCACCCTCCTACACAAGTTTCTTCTCAGTGAACACTGGTAAGGATTCCCACCTCCTCAACATGAAGGTGGGAATCCTGCTGCAGTCTTTTGATAGATGTGGAGAAATGACAAGGAGATTTTAGGCAGGATGTGAAAAATGGAACCACACCTTAAAACTTACCTCATCCCCTGAAAACTTCCTGAGGCTTCACTGGCTCCCAATTCCTTGAGGAAGGTACCAAGGGACAACCAACAGATCAAGAATAACAAATATCTGAAACTTGTATGGGAGATTGTTGCCCCATTAAGCCAAGCTTCCCATGAAACTTTGCTGAAATTCCAAGCAAGGAGAACAGGCAGCATGAAATGACACTGTAACTTGGTCCCTCACTGGCATGGGTCTGTGATTCCTGGGAGAAGTGAATTAATACAGTAGAGTGTCCAAGTGGGATACATTGCCCAGAGAGGGCTAGCAACCTTCCTAACATCCCCAGGGAAGACCCTTCACTGTCCACTCCGTACACTCTTTGATTCACTTCTTAGTTCCTTTTGTGTACATTCTATAGTTTATTTGTAGTTACCATGGGGATCACATGCAACATCCTTATGCCAATCTTTCTTTAATTGATACCAACTTAAATTCAATCACATAAAAATTCTACTGTTTTACAGCTCTACCCACTCACTTTATGTTATTGATGTCACAAATGTTATGTTATTGATGTTGTGCACCCATTAACACAGGTTATATTTTCACCCACTTGTCTTTTAAATCCTTTAGAAAATAACAAGTGGAGTTATAAACAAAATTAAAATTAAAGTGTTTTTTATATTTGTCCATGTATTATTTACCTTTAGTGGAGAATTTATATTTTCATATGCTTCAAATTGCCATCTAGTATTCCTTCATTTCAACGTAGACTTCCTTTAGCATTCCTTTCAGGATACATCTAGTGGGAATGAACTCCTGAACTCTGTCACCTTTTGTTTGTCTTGAGCTTGTCTTAGCTCCCTCATTTTTTCAAGGACAATTTTGCTGGATACAGAATTCTCAATTGACAGTTTGCTTTTCATTCAGTGTGGCCTGCAAGGTTTCTGCTGAGAAATTTGATAACAGTCTTATGGGGGACTCCTTTATACATTCAAGTCATTTTTCTCTTGCTTCATTCAACATTCTTGTCTGTCATTCTCTTTTGATTATTTGACTATTGGATTATAATGTCTTTGTTGTTGTTTAGTTGCTCAGTTGTGTCCTACTCTTTGTGACCCCATGGACTGTAGCCCACAAAGTTCCTTGGTCCATGGGATTTCCCAGGCAAGAATACTAGAGCAGGTTGCCATTTCCTGCTCCAGAGGATCTTCCCGCTCTAGAGGATCTTCCCAGTCCAGAGATCGAACCCACATCTCCTGCATTGCAGGTGGATTCTTTACTGCAGAACCAATATTTGGGTCTTTGGGGGTTTATCCTACTTGGAATTTATTGAGCTTCTTGGATTTGTATATCTATGTCTTCCCTCAAATTTGAGAAGATTTTAGCCATTATTTCTTCAACTAATCTCTCTGCCTCTTTCTCTCTTCTTCTAGGACTTCCATAATGTGTATAATGGTCTGTTTAATAATATCACATAAGTCCCATAGGCACTAGTCACTTTTATTGATTCTTTTTTCTTTTTTGCTTCTCAAACTGGATAACTTCAAATAAAATGTCTTCAACTTTGCTGATTCTTTCTTATGCCTGTTTGAATCTGCCTTTGAAATCCTCTAGTGAATTTTGAAATTCATTTATTCTCATTTTCATCATCAAAATTTTTCATCTTTTTCATAATTTCTATATTTTATTGATATTCTCATTTTGTTTATATATTATTTTCCTGATATTTTAGCTCAGGCCACTATAATAAAATACCATAGATGCACTGGCTTTGTTGTTGTTGTTCAGTTGCTCAGTCATGTGTGACTCTTTGTGACCTGATGAACTGCAGCACACCAGGCTTCCCTGTCCTTCACCATCTTGGCGCTTGCCCAAACTCATGTCCATTGAGTCCATGATACCATCCAACCATCTCATCCTCTGTCATCCCTTTCTCCTCCTGCCTTCAGTCTTTCCCAGCATCAGGGTCTTTTCCAATGAGTCAGCTCTTTGCATCAGGTAACCAAAGGATTGGAGCTTCAGCATCAGTCTTTCCAGTGAATATTCAGGGTTGATTTCCTTTAAGATTGACTGGTTTGATTTCCTTGCTGTCAAAGGGACTCTCAGGCATCTTCTCCAGCATCAAAGTTTGAAGGCATCAATTCTACAGCACTCAGCCTTTTTAATTGTCCATCTCTCACATCCACAGACGGCTACTGGAAAATCCATAGTTTTGAGTATATGGATCTTTGTAGGCAAAGTAATGTCTCTGCTTTTTAATACACCATCTATTGTATCATTTAAAGTTTGTGTTTCCTTGTTAATTTTCTGTTTAGTTGATCTATCCATAGGTGTGAGTGGGGAATTAAAGTCTCCCACTATTATTGTGTTATTGTTAATTTCTCCTTTCATACTTGTTAGCATTTGTCTTACATACTGTGGTGCTCCCGTGTTGGGTGCATATATATTTATAATTGTTATATCTTCTTCTTGGATTGATCCTTTGATCATTATGTAGTGACCTTCTTTGTCTCTTTTCACAGCCTTTGTTTTAAAGTGTATTTTATCTGATATGAGTATTGCTACTCCTGCTTTCTTTTGGTCCCTATTTGCATGGAAAATCTTTTTCCAGCCCTTCACTTTCAGTCTGTATGTGTCCCCTGTTTTGAGGTGGGTCTCTTGTAGACAACATATGTAGGGGTCTTGTTTTTGTATCCATTCAGCCAGTCTTTGTCTTTTGGTTGGGGCATTCAACCCATTTATGTTTAAGGTAGTTACTGATAAGTATGATCCCATTGCCATTTACTTTATTGTTTTGGGTTCGAATTTATACACCGTTTTTGTGTTTCCTGTCTAGAGAATATCCTTTAGTATTTGTTGGAGAGCTGGTTTGGTGGTGCAGAATTCTCTCAGCTTTTGCTTGTCTGAAAAGCTTTTGATTTCTCCTTCATACAGATTTGTCATGCTTTTCTTCCAAGGAGCAATCATCTTTCAGCTGCAGTTACCTTCCATTGTTTCCCCATTTATTTGCCATGAAGTGATGAGATTGGATGCCATGATCCTCATTTTTTGAATGTTGAGTTATTTATCTATTTTATAGATAGTAATATGTATCTGTTAATCCCACACTCTTAATTTACTCCTCACTCCCCTTTGGTAACCATAAGTTTGGTTTCTATGTCTGTAAGACTATTTCTACTTTGTAAATAAATTAATTTCTATTATTTTTTTAGATTCCACATATAAGTGATATATAATATTTGTCTTTCTCTGCCTGACTTACCTCACTTAGTATGATATTCTCTAGGTCCATCCATGTTGTGACAAATGACATTATTTCATTCTTTCCTATGGCTAAGTAATACTCCATTGTATATATGTACAACATCTTCTTTATCCATTCATCTGATGATGCACACTTAGGTTGCTTCCATGTCTTGGCTATTGTAAACAGTTTGCCCAGCTGCTTTTAAATGTTTTAATTTCCCAAAGATTCTCACTTCTGCTGCTTCTTAGGTACTAGATATGTTATTATATTCATTTGCCCATAATTTCTTGGTCCCAAGCATCCACAGGTCTGCAGTTCTCCTGCAATTTGCCTCCATAGCTTCCAGCCCAAAATCCAAACTATGTCACTATTCTTCATCTGTGCTCTGAGTCAGGTGATACAGAAACAAGTTCCTCAGGTAGCCCACAGACAGGCCAGAATATTGCATACACGTTCCATCCTGCTCCTTCTGTTCCAAGTGGGGGAACCAGGAATTCAGTTGATTACCCCTGACCATACTGCACCACATTGTGGAGGGGGTGAACCAAGGGTGAATAAAGTATAATGAAATGTCTGGCCATTTTTAAGGTAGCTTTTATTTGATTGGGCATCTGTTTGGTTGCTACTGATTTTTAACTGGTTTCTGAAACTCTTATAAAATTATTGTGCTGCTGCTGCTATGTCACTTTAGTTGTATCCGACTCTGTGCGACCCTATACACTGCAGCCCACCAGGCTCCACCGTCCCTGGGATTCTCCAGGCAAGAACACTGGAGTGGGTTGCCATTGCCTTCTCCAATACATGAAAGTGGAAAGTGAAAGTGAAGTCGCTCAGTCACAACCCCATGGACTGCAGCCCCCCAGGCTCCTCCATCCACTGTATTTTCCAGGCAAGAGTACTGGAGTTGGCTGCCATATTGTAGTCAGTCCTTAATTGTTAATTTGATGTTTCTGTGAGGACTTGGAGCTTCCTAGTCCACCATCTTGCTGATATACCCCATTTGCACTTATTATTAACCATTTAATAAACAACGCATGGTACATAGGAAATGCTTAACAAATGTTTTCTGAATTGAATTTTAACCTGACTTGCATTATTCATTATTGCTTCAAGTTTAGACCTGAGTGCTCACCTAGACTGTAAGCTCCCTAGGGTAGGGAGTCATTCATAATTTCTGCTGTGTTTACATAGAATAGGTATAGGTGCTTAACATCTGTTTATTTTGCTCAAAGTAGGTGTTTAACAAATATTTATTGATTTTATATGACTGAATTCGCTTTTACCTCTCATCCTCTCCTTGCCTTTGCCCAGAGTGAACACAGACTTGGATTTCATTAGATGGTACATAAAAATAAATGTATCGGAGCGATGTAATGACCTCGTCTCACTCCCAGAAAGTAAAAATAAATCTAGGTCTAGCCTCTATGCTGCCCCTTGCACAACTCACATTCATTTCCAGCCAAAAGCAGGGATTACTATCCTTGTTGAATTTTTACTATTTAGCATTCTAAGTCCCAAAGGAAGCACCAAGTTTAGAATAAAAGTTATAGGTCACAAACTCCTATTTATCTCCAAGAGTCCCTGAAGCAAATGGTTTAATCATCATCTCATAATTATTCCCTCCTTTCTTCCTTCCTTCTTTTCCCCCTTCCTCCCTTCTATAAATATATATTTAACAAGCACTACTGAACAAGAACTGATGATGTACACATGAGACAAGTAAGGCATGGACCTTACACCCAAGAGTTCACTGAACAGTAATCATATATGTGATCCTTCACTGTATCTGGAATAATGGTTACTTTTGAAAGAATTGAAACAGCCAATTATCTCCCTGGTAACAAAACCAATTCGGGGGTGGGGGGAAGATAACTGTGCCCACAAGGAGGAGCAGGAAGACCTTGATCTGGCCTTTTCCCATGGGCACATCAAAATTACAACTATTTACAGAGCAACTACCTATGAGAACAACCTGAAGATTAGCAAAAATTATCTTCCACAACTAAAGATATAAAGGAATCATAATGAGATGGGTAAGAAGAATTGGGACACAGTATAGTCAAGACCCACATCCCTGGGTAGCTGACTCACAAACAGGAGAATAATCACAATTGCAGAGGTTCTCTCCAAGGAGTGAGGGGTCCAAGCCCCACAGTGGGCACCCCAGCCTGGGGGTTCTGCCCCAGCAGGACAAGTGCCCAGAATATCCAGCTTTGAAGGTCAGCAGAACTTGCATACAGGAGAGACTGAGGGCTGTAGAAAACAGAGACTCTGCTCTTTAACAGTTTGCACAAAATCTCACATGTTTCAAGTCCCAGTGCAGAGGCAGTAATTTGAAAGGAGCCTGGGTCAGATTCACTTGCTGATCTCAGAGAATGACCTGGAGAGGCAGAAAGCAACTGGGACTATCCCCGGGGACACAGATACTGATAGCAGCCACATTTTGGAGCTTGTTTACCATAAGGACACTGGCAAGTGCCATTTTCAAGTCCTCCTTCTAGCCTATTAGTGCCAGAGTCTTAACTGCCCACCAGTGGGCTGGCATCAGTCCTAGACCACCATCCTGCCACATAGCCAGGGATCCCAGGACCTAGCCCTGCCCAACATCAGGCTGGGACAAGACCCAGCCCCCCCGGCTCCCCAAATCAGCCAACTTGGGACCCGACCCCACCCACTAGTAGGTCAGCACCAGCTTCTGGATCCCCCCTGACACAACGGCCAGCCAACCCAGGACCCAACCTGCCCACCAGCCAGCTGGCACCAGCTCTGGGACATTTCTAACCATGCAACCAGTCAAGCTGTGACCCAGGCCACCAGCAGGCAGCAGCCAACCAGACTGGGGGCCAATCCTACCTACAAGTGTGCCCACAGTAGTCAGCTCTGCCACAAGAGAAGGGCCCATGTAGCCCACAGAGGGGACAATCCTAGAGAATATAGCTCTGGTGACCGGAGAGGAGTTTGCCGCTGGGCCCGATTGAATGTCTCCTGCATAAGCGCACTTCTCCAAGAACAGGAAGGGTAACCAACCTACCTCATCCTTAGAAATAAATACAGAAAATTAGGCAAAATGAGGAGACAGATAAATGTGTTCCAAAGGCAGGAACAAGAAAAAACCTCAGGAGAAAAACGAAATGAAGTGGAGCTAGGCAATCTGCCTGACAAAGACTCATGGTAATGATCATAAAAATGCTCAACAAACTCAGGAGAAGAATTGAAGAACACAGTGAAGTTTAACAGCTAGAAAATATAAAGAAGAACCAAACAGGGCCTGAAAAATACAATAACTGAAATTGAAAGTACATTGGAAGGAATCAACAGTAGACTAGATGATACAGTGGAATGAATCAGCAAACTGTAAGACAAAGTAGAGGAAATCACTCAAGTTGAACAGAAAAAAATGAATTAGGCAAATGAGGATAGTTTAAGAGCTCTCTAGAATTACGTCAGGCATACCAGCATTGGCATTATAGGGGTACCAGAAGGAAAAGACAAAGGGGCAGAGAACATATTTGAGGAAATAGTGGCTGAAAACTTCCCTAACCTAGGGAAGGAAATAGATATCGAGGTATGGGAAGCACAGAGTCCCAAACAAGATGAACCCAAAGAGGTCCCCACCTAGACCCATTGTAATTAAATTGGCAAAAATGAATGATAAGGAGAGTCTTAAAAGCGACAAGAGAAAAGCAAGTACAAGGGAATTCCCATAAGGCTATCAGCTGACTTTTAAGGAAAATTTTGCAGGCCACAAAGAGTGGCATGATATATTCCAAGTAATGAAAGGAAAAAACCTAAAACCAAGAATACTCTACATGGCAAGGCTATCATTCAGATCTGTGAAAGAAAGTCGTGTCCAACTCTATGAGACCCCATGGACTATAGCCTGCCAGGCTTCTCTGTCCATGAGATTTCTCAGGCAAGAATACTGGAGTGGACTGCTATTTCCCTCTCCAGGGGATCTTCCTGATCCAGGGATACATGGGTCTCCCACATTGCAGACAGGCTCTTTACAGTCTGAGCCACCAGGGAATCCTTTCAGATCTGAAGGAGAGACAAAAAGTTTTACAGACAAACAAAAGCTAAAAGAGTTCAGTACCACTAAACCAGCTTTACAAGAAATGTTAGAGAGACTTCTCTAAGCAGAAAAGACCACAATTATAAATATAAAAATTATAAAAGGAATAATTTAATTGGTAAAGGCACATGTACAGTAAAGATAGTGGACTAACCATTTATAAAGCTATTTTCTAGAAAGGCTGAAAAATAAAAGTAGTAAAATCACCTATATCCACAATAGTTAAAGGGATACACAAAACAATTATATGTAAAGTGTGATGTCACAAACATTAAAGATGGGAGGGAGTGAAAATGCAGGGTTGTTAGAATTCATCCAAACTTAAGAGATCATCAACTTAAAACAATAATACATATATACATATATATATATGAAACCACAAACCAAAAATCTGTAGTAGGTACACACACAAAAAGAGAAAGACATCCAAGCATAACACTAAAGATAGTCATCAAATCTCAACTTAAGCGATCAAAGGAAGAAAACAATGAACAAAATGGCAATAAGTACATACCTATCAACAATTACTTTAAATGTAAGTGGACTATATGCTCTAATCAAAAGACACAGAGTGGCTGAGTGGATATAAAACACAAGACCCATATGTATGCTGTATATATTAATATATGGCACTTACTTCAGATCTAAAGATACACACGGATCTGAATAAACATTTTTCCAAAGAAGACACACAGAAAGCCAGCAGGCACATGAAGAAAAGATCAATATCGCTAATTATTATGAAGATGAAAATGAAAACCACAATGGGATATCACCTCACATCTGTCACATGTCTATTAGCAAAAAGACAAGAAATAATAAAAGAGAGAACGTGGAGAAAAAGGAATCCTTGTGTGCTGTTGGTGGGAATATAAACTGGTGTGGCCACTATGGAAAACACTGTGGAGATTCGTCAAATAATTAAAAATAGAACTAACATACAATCTGGCAATTCCACCTCTGGGTGTTTTTCCAAAGAAAACAAAAACACTAATTTGAAAAGATAAATGCACCCTTATGTTCATTGCATCATCATTCACAACAGCCAAGATATGGCAGAAATTTGTGGCCAATGATAAATAAATGGATAAATATGTACACATATACAATGGAATTTTACTCAGCCATAAAAAGAATGAAATCTTGCCATTTGCAACAATATAGATGGACCTATAGGGTATTATGCTAAGTGAAATAAGTCAGACAGAGAAAGAAAAATACTGTTTGATTTCAGTTACCTGTGGAATCTAATAAAACAAATGAATGAAAATAACAAAAACAGAAAATCCCCTGGTGGTCCACTGGTTAGGACTCTGCACTTTCACCGCCGAGGGCTGGGGTTCAGTCCCTGGTTGGGAAACTAAGATCCCACAAGCTGAGAGGCATGGCCAAAATAAATAAATAAACAAATTAAAACAACTTGTTTTTTAAAAATTTTAAAAATAGCCGAAACAGAAATGGTGTCAGAGATACAAAGAACACAATGGTGGTTGCCAGAGGAGAAGGGATTGGGGGTGGGGAGTGGGATGAGTCAAATTGGTGAGCATGATTAAGAGGTACAAATTTCCACTTCTAAAATAAGTCATAGGGATGTACAGCATAAGGAATATAGTCAATAATACTGTAATAACTTTGTAGGGTGACAGATGGTAACTAGACTTACTGTGGTGATCAGTTTGCAATGTATGAAAATATCCAATCACTATGATGTACACTTGAAACTAACATAATATTGTTAACCCAATTATACTTGAACAAAACAATTTGGACCTTGTGATCTTTCCCTGTACCCTCTAGGACACACGCACGTTTTGAAGTAGCTAAGTCGCTTCAGTCGTGTCCGACTCTGTGTGACCCCATAGACAGCAGCCCACTAGGCTCCTCTGTCGCTGGGATTCTCCAGGCAGGAATACTGGAGTGGGTTGCCATTTCCTTCTCCATTTGAAGTAGGCAAGCTATCAAAATTTCTCTTTGGGATTTTCCATGTCTCCATTCAGTTATTCTGGGACTGTCTCTTCCTACCCCCAGGCAGCTAGTGCACTTTTAATCCTACCAGCTAACATTTTAGAGAGTTTATGCTATCTGGAACAATGCTCCCACTTGCTCCCATGTAGGCGCCTCTTCCTGACAGAGCCCTGTGCTCTCTTTTCACCTCTCCAACACCTTCTGTCTTAGGGCCCAATTCCAAATGACTATTCTCTTAGCTTCCAGTTAACTGAAAAATAGAATTTTGCTAAGGTACTTATGGTTGATCAATTTCATTATTTTTTAAATTAATTTATTTTTTAATTGAAGAATAATTGCTTTACAGAATTTTATTGTTTTCTGTCAAACCTCAACATGAATCAGCAGTAGGTATACATATAACCCCTCCCTTTTGAACCTCCCTCCTAACTCTCTCCCCATCCCACCCCTCTAGGTCGATCCAGAGCCCCTGTTTGAGTTTCCTGAGCCATACAGCAAATTCCCGTTGGCTATCTATTTTACAGATGGTAATGTAAGTTTCCATGTTACTCTTTCCATACCTTTCACCCTCTCCTCCCCTCTCCCCATGTTCATAAGTCTGTTTTCTATGTCTGTTTCTCCATTGCTGCCCTGTAAATGAATTCTTCAATACCATTTTTCTAGATTCCATATATATGCATTGGAATACGATAGTTATCTTTCTCTTTTTGAGCACATGCTCCATGAGAAGAAGTCTCATGGTGTGAACTGTGAGGCCAAGGTTCCATGAGTTTGTGTCCCAGCCCTGCTACTTGTTAGCCATGTGACTCTAATTACTGTGCTTCAGGTCTCTTATCTGTAAAATGAGGACAATAATAGTACTCATCTCAAAGGGTTATGTGAAGATTAAATTGTGTCAAGCTCTTAGAACACTGTTTGATAGAGCAAGAACACTTGCTGATAGCAGCCTGGGCAGGAACCACCTATCAGGGCACTTCCTTCCTCTGATGACAGAGCAACCCGTTTCACCCTTCACTGGTTGTGTACTAGTCTTTTTATCTTGCATGCCATGCATGATAAGTCGCCTCAGTAGCGTCTGACTCTTAGTGACCCTGTGGACTGTGGCCTACAAGGCTCCTCTGTCCATGGAATTTTTCAGGCGAGAATATTGGAGTGGGTTGCCGTACCATCCTCCAGGGGATCTTCCCAACCCAGGGATCAAACCTGCATCTCCTTCAACTCCTGCATTGCAGGCGAATTCTTTACCACTGAGCCACTGGGGAAGCCCTCTCTTTATCTAACTCTCTCCACAATTCCCTACCTTTAGATCTCCCAACAATTCTGCCCTTGATAGACACCCCACGGCCTCTGCCTTAGCTCAGACTTTCATGACCTCATGTCTGAGCTATCCTAATAATAGTTAACTTTTATCAACTGCATGTGGTGGTGGTTTAGTGGCTAAGCCGTATCCAACTCTTTGCGACCCCATGGACTGTAGCCCACCAGGCTCCTCTGTCCATGGGATTTTCCAAGCAAGAACATTGGAGTCGGTTCCATTTCCTTCTCCAATCAGCTGCTTACTAAGTGCCAAACAGTGTTCTAAGAGCTTGACACAATTTAATCTTCACATAACCCTTTGAGATGAGTACTATTATTGTCCTCATTTTACAGATAAGAGACCTGAAGCACAGTAATTAGAGTCTCATGGCTAACAAGTAGCAGGGCTGGGACACAAACTCATGGAACCTTGGCCTCACAGTTCACACCATGAGACTTCTTTAGCTAGAAGGAGAACATAAAAACAGTCTCTGTGGCGATCTCTTCGCTGAACAGTTTGTCTCCATTTTTTTTGTTGTTATTTGGAAGATAAAGTCATCATAGCCCTGAGAATCGAGTAGTCTGTGAAGCAAGGTAGTCAGAGAAACTTTCTTGAAGTAGCTTGACCTTGAAGAGTGAATGCAATGAAGAAAGAGAGAACAGCAATGCATATGTCAGGAAAAGGTAAAAAGTGGGGAATGCTGGGCTTCCCTGGTGGTCTAGTAGTAAAGAATCCACTTTTCAATGCAAGGGACACCAGTTTGATCCCTGGTCTGGAGAGATTCTACATGCCTCCTGGCAACTAAGCCCACAAGCTGCAACTCCTGAGCCCATGGGCCACAACTACTGAAGCCTGGGTGCCCAGAGTCCCTGTTCTGCAACACAAGAAGCTACCACAATGAGAAGTCCAAGCATCGCCATTGGAGAGTAGTCCCTACTCACTGCAACTAGAGAAAGCCCACACACAGCAACGAAGATCCAGCACAGCCAAAACTAAATAAATATTTTTTAAAGGGTGGCTTTAAAAAAAAGAGAAAGTTTTGGTTAAAAAAAAATGTGGAGAAAGCTCCAGCTGTGTGGAGACCAAACTGCTGAAGCAAATTCCTTTAGGAGAAAGTTGGAAGCCCAACAGGAGATGCATGTTAGGGCCAGGGTAGTGCATTCTTGAATACCAAGTTAAGCCCTTTGAATCTCAGGAGTAAGTCAGTGGTCTCCACACTGTGTTCCCTGAGGCCAAGGGAAAAAAGGAGGCTCTGTGTCCTCCCTCCTCGCTTCAACTAAAGCACAGCTCCTTTTTATGGAGCATGTCGCCTTTTTATCTGCTTTTCACTTGGAGGTTTCAACAACCTAGTATTTTGCATGAAAAAAGCATCCCCTGGTAACTGGAAACCAAAGAATGAACACATGAACAAATAGACTTTGAAAACTACAACTCCAGGCAATGGAAAGCCAGCTACGGTTTTTGACCAGGGGTATGACATAACCAGAATGGTGTTTTAGAAATAGAATCCTGCTGGTAGAATGCAGGGTGAACCATAGGATATCAATCATAAGTAGGGGGACCTGTTGGGACCTTGTGGTAACTGTTGAAGTTGATCAGACCAGGGGCAGTGGGAATGATTAGAAAAGGGATAGATGTCCATAACATTGCAAAAGATATTCACAGAGCATGGTTAATATAGTATGCTAACTAACAGGATGTGAGAGTCAGAAAGGAGGAGGAGTAGTAGTGTTAGTCGTTCAGTCGTGTCCCACTCTTTGTGACCCCATGGGCTGTAGCCCACCAGGCTCCTCTCTCCATAGGATTTTCCAGGCAAGAATACTGGAGTGGATTGCTGTTTCCTTCTCCAGAGGGTCTTCCTGACCCAGGGATCAAACCTGGGTCTCCTGCATTGCAGGCAGATTCTTTACTGTCTGAGCTGTAGGGAAGTCCCTAAAGGAAAGAAATAGTATCTATGAAAGTGTAAGTCACACAGTCGTGTCCGACTCTTTGCGACCCCAAGAACTATAACCTGCCTGGTTGTTCTGTCCATGGAATTCTCCAGGCAAGAATACTGGAGTGGGTTGCCATTTCCTTCTCCAGGGGATCTTCCCTACCTGGGGATCGAACCCAGGTCTCTTGCATTGCAGGCAGATTCTTTACCAACTGAGCCACGAGGGAAGCCCAGTCAGAAAGGAGTAATATCTCTAAAAGGGATATTTTCGCTGATAAAGAAAATATTTGGGATCAAAGATACCATTCCAATGTGCTTCAGACTATAACATATTGGGTGAGATGTACTTCTGACCCCTCAGAAGAGAAAACTAGCCTCTATTTGTTTTTCTGGAAAACAAACGGACACATTCATCTATCTTTAAGACTGAATTGGGCAAAATAAGGGTGATTTTTCAAGACTACTCAAACACCAGTTACCAGATATTCCTGTCTGACAAGAGATTCCCTTAGGGGTCCATATTGGTGAGAAACAAGCTTAGAGAGGAGACATGTTCCTATAAGCCTGTACTGTCTATTCAGAGCAAGAACTATTTTAGATTGGCTTCAACAAACTGAGATTGGGAGCTATAGGGCAGCAGCCAGATCTAATTCTACAGTCTCTGGAACACCTAGTACATTACTGCTGCTCCATCAGTGTTAAGTCAGTCATGGAAAGAAGTATAGATCTGTATGCCTAGACTAAGAGAGAAATTGGGTTAAGGCAAATGAGACTCAAACAGAGGCCTAATGAAAAATGGAATGAAGATATCATTTTATACCCCTTTCCTACAAGTGAAATGAACACTGGATTCAGGATCCCATAGTCAAAGCTTCACACTGTTGCCAATCATGTATACGGTGTTGTTGTTTAGTCAGTAAGTTGTGTCCAGCTCTTTGGTGACCCCGTGCACTACAATCTGCTTATTCTGTAGAGAGGAAAAGGAGAGGGGAGCACATTGCTTATTTTGCTTCATATGCCTGTGTATTGTTTCACTGGTTGCACTGAAGGTGTGGAACGTTTATAATTTCTGAAAACGTTGAATTCAATTCCTATTAAGAAAAAAGAAAACTTTCCATGGGTCTTAGAGGACTCCTCTCCCCTCCACTGCATCCCCAGTTTCTCTTCTCCCCTGTCTTTCATGTCTACAGTTAGGGACAAGAGAAGTTATTTCTTGCTCAGAGACTCTTGCCTCCTTTGCTGCTGAAGCATTTGTATATCAGGAGAGGTGAAAGGTGAAGGGTGAGGGAGTGGGGAGAGCTTTAACTAGGCTTCATCCCCTTGCCCCTTGCCAACATTCCTGGGAAACAGAAATAAGCTACATGGAAAGTCAGACACAGCCTGGTGCATAAACTGTTTCGGAGTGAATAAGAAGCAACTGTGTTTGGGGCGACTACCCTGGTGCTCCAGCGGCTAAGACTCCCACACTCCCAATGCAGAGGGCCAGGGGGTCAGGGAACTAGATCCCACATGCCTCGACTAGAATTCAAATGCTGCATCTAAAGAGCTCAAATGCCACAATGAAGATAGAAGATCCTATGTGCAGAAACTAAGACCTGAAGCACTGAAATAAATAAACAAATTTTAAAAGGAAGCAACTGATCTAATGAGGTGGATGAAAGTGGAGCCTATCATACAGAGTGAATTAAGTTAGAAAGAAAAAGACAAATACTGTATGCTGCTGCTGCTGCTGCTAAGTCGCTTCAGTTGTGTCCGACTCTGTGCGACCCCATAGACGGCAGCCCACCAGGCTCCCCCATCCCTGGGATTCTCCAGGCAAGAACACTGGAGTGGGTTGCCATTTCCTTCTCCAATGCAGGAAAGTGAAAAGTGAAAGGGAAGTCGTTCAGTCGTGTCCGACTCTTAGCAACCCCATGGACTACAGCCTACCAGGCTCCTCCATCCATGGGATTTTCCAGGCAAAAGTACTGGAGTGGGGTGCCATTGCCTTCTCCCAAATAGTGTATATTAACCTATATATATGGAATTTAGAAATAAGGTAACAACGATCCTACAGGCAGGACAGCAAAGGAGACACAGACGTAAAGAACAGACTTTGGGACTATGTGGGAGAAGGCAAGGGTGGGATGATTTGAGAGTATAGCAGTGAAACATGTATATTACCATATGTAAAACAGATGACCAGTGCAAGTTTGATGCATGAAGTAGGGCACTCAAAGCTGGTGCTCCAGGACAACCCACAGGGATGGGATGGGGAGGGCTGTGGGAGGGGGGTTCAGGGTGGGGAGACACATGTGCACCCATGGGTGATTCATATCTACAACAACCTTCACAATATTGTAAAGTAATTATCCTCCAATTACAATAAATTACTTAAGTCTTTAAAAAGGAAGCAACTGAGTTTCAAAGTCACGCCTTCATTTCAAGGAAAGGGGGGAATTGACAAACCTTGTGGTCTAGGAGGCCCAACAGCCCAAACTGCCTGCCCCGGCTGCTACCTCCCTCTCCGTTTTGCATTCTGCCTTCGCTCCAAGAAAAACAAGTCACAAAAAGAGTCATCACCCTTTGAGCGTGTGCTGTGAGGCCAGCACTGACACCATGCAAGGCATTGTCAGCCATATCATGTCAAGTTAATGTGCTTGACAACCCCTGTGATAGATAGGCTGTGATTTTGGGAAAATGGACTAGGCCAGAGCCATCTTTAAAAGGCTTCAACTGCCTTTATTTGATCCTTTGCTGTACCAAACCCTGAGGAGTCCCCTAGTGCTCTCCTAACTATACTTGATGAAAGACACAGAAGGGAGTTCAGAGAAGCTCAGTTCAGTTCAGTCGCTCTTTGTGATGCCATGGACTACAGCAGCCCAGGCTTCCCTGTCCATCACCAACTCCTGAAGCCTACTCAAACTCATGTCCATTATGTCGGTGATGCCCTCCAACCATCTCATCCTCTGTCATCCCCTTGTCCACCCACCTTCAATCTTTCCCAGCATCAGGGTCTTTTCCAATGAGTCGGTTCTGTGCATCAGATGGCCAATGTACTGGAGTTTCAGCTTCAGCATCATTCCTTCCAATGAATTTTCAGGACTGATTTCCTTTAGGATTGACTGGCTGGATCTCCTGGCAATCCAAGGGATTCTCAAGAGTCTTCTCCAACACCACAGTTCAAAAGCATCAATTCTTCGGTGCTCAGCTTTCTTTATAGTCCGACTCTCATATCCATACATGACTACTGGAAAAACCATAGCTTTGACTAGATGGGCCTTTGTTGGTAAAGTAACGTCTCTGCTTATTAATATGCTGTCTAGGTTGGTCATAGCTTTTCTTCTAAGGAGCAAGCGTCTTTTAATTTCATGCCTTCAGTCACCTGATCTGCAGCATTTTGGAGCCCCAAAAAATAAAGTCTGCCACTGTTTCCATTGTTTCCCCAACTATTTGCCATGAAGTGATGGGACCAGATGCCATAATCTTAGTTTTCTGAACGTTGAGTTTTAAGCCAACTTTTTCACTCTCCTCTTTCACTTTCATCAAGAGGCACTTTAGTTCTTCTTCACTTTCTGCCATAAGGGTGGTGTCACCTGCATGTCTGAGGTTATTGATATTTCTCCCGGCAATCTTGATTCCAGCTTGTGCTTCATCCAGCCCGGGATTTCTCATGATGTACTCTCCATATAAGTTAAATAAGCAGGGTGACAATATACATCCTTGATGTACTCCTTTCCTGATTTGGAACCAGTCTGTTGTTCCATGTCCAGTTCTAACTGTTGCTTCTTGACTTGCATATAGAGAAGCTGGCTAGTGCTTAAAAGATCACACAGCCTTGAAGAGCAGAAATGGGATTGGCTTGTCTGGGATTCGATTAAGCCCGAGAAACTTGCTACTCCCCAGGGTTATTACAGAGCACCTCAGGAGCTCTAGTTCCCAACTTGCAACTGTGCGGCTCTTACACAATCCCAGGAAGCCATTTATTCATGATAGTAATTCCTGACATTGACATAGCACTTTACATTTTGCAAAAACGTTCCCTGTATCATTGTATATCTTATACTCACAAATCTGTTGGAGATCAGACAAGAAAATTACCCCAATTATATAGATGAAGAAACATTTTCAGAGGGGTTACATGACTCAGCTGAAGTTATAAAGCTGGGAAATTCATGATCCAGAACTAAAAGGTAGGAGGCAGTGAATGAAGGAAGCTACTGTATGTGGTTGCTACACATTTTTTTTTTCTGTTCAGCCAGCTAAGTAACATCTATGCTGGGATTATGAGGGCACAGTATTACTTCATGGCGTAAAACATGGATTTTGATACTTATTCACCAGGTGGCCCTGGATGAGTCACTGACTAGCTCTGTGCCTGAATTTCTTCATCTATAAAATGTAGATACATGACAAAACTGCCTACTTCCTTGAGTCATTGTAAGAACTCGCCTATGAGATACCGCATATAGAGCAGTTATGAGTTCAGGGCATTTAGCACAGTGCTTTGCATCCTGGAAGAATTCCGTACGTATCAACTATTCTTTTTCTGTTTTAAAATACTCAAGATGTGGCTCTTGTTCACAAGTACAAATACAAAGTAGATCTTTGTGAGTCTGTGGAGCCTGCCAAGGTTATTTTGCAATAGATGCTTTGATACAGAGCAAATTTATTCATAAGGAAGAGGAGCCCAAAGATGGAAGACACGATCACAAAAAGTGATCTGAGAGGCCATTCAGTTCAGTTCAGTCACTCAGTTGTGTCCGAATCTTTGTGACGCCATGGACTGCAGCACCCCAGGCTTCCCTGTCCATCAACAACACCCGGAGCTTGCTCAAACTCATGTCCATTGAGTCAGTGATGCCATCCACCCATCTCATCCTCTGTCGTCCCCTTCTCCTCCTGCCTTCAAACTTTCCCAGCATCAGGGTCTTTTCCAAGGAGTCAGTTCTTCACATCAGGTGGCCAAAGTATTGGAATTTCAGCTTCAGCATCAGCCCTCCCATGAATATTCAGGACTGAATAGTTTGTACTAATCCCTTTTGCATTGTCTGCTGTCCCTGGGGCCACTGGAGGGCGAAGCGACAATGGGTTGTGCCTGTTTTCATCCGTATCAAAAAGTGGCTTTACCAGCTCCAACCTGAACTCTGTTGGTGCCACCCTTCAGAGCTGGCACCTTTTCAGTGGGTCAACATACTCCCTCCCTCTACCTAAATGTAGATGTCAGCCAGAGACACCTATTCCTGTCTCCCCAAAAGGTAGAAGGGTGCAGAGAGACAGGTCCATTGGAAAAATGGAGGGGGAGGAACCAGGTGGCAATGGGGACAGGTATGGTACAGTGACAGGAAAACTGACAAAAACAAATGAGTGCTGCCTCCTCTGGATACAGCCAGTTGAAAGGGGAAACCAACTCTAGAGAACTCAGGGGGCAGGGTGCAGCCAACACTGTGACTGTACTAAATGCCACTGAACTGTTCAGTTTTGAATGGTCACTTGCAGGAACTTTGCTGATGGTTAAGACTCTGCACTCCCAATGCAGAGGGCACGGGTTTGATCCCTGGTCAGGGAACTAAGATCCCACAGGTCGTACAACATGGCCAAAAAAAAAATGGTTAATTACATGTTATATGGACTTTACTTCCATATAAAAAAGAATCCAGGGGCTCATGGCACCACAGTCCCAGAGAGAATTTTTTGCAGAAATGGGCCCTGGCCTGAGATTCAAAGAGCCTCGAACAGACAATGAATGCCTATTTGTGTCTCTTCTGTAACCTGTCCTCTCTGGGCTGCCCACTCGTGTGGTGATAGTGTATGCGTGTGTATGAGTGTGTGTGTGGTTTCTCAAAGCAGCTCCTATGACTCTCGACTGCAGGAATTTTCACAAATAACACTTAATCCTTGTTAAACTCCCATTCTAAGCCCATCTTTAATCCTCACAGCAATCCTCAGAGGTAGGGACTATTATCATACCCATTTTACAGATGAGAGAATGGAGCCCCAGAAAGGTTCAGGAGTTGCTATAAAGTCACCTAGTAAGTGAAGTGTACAGGTTCAAACCCAAAGCCAGGCACTGAAGCTCTCCACTTCCTGCACCAAACACCTACACTCTTTCAGGTTCAGAACAGTATAAAGTATGTTTATACATATGAGTCTTCCCTGGTGGCTCAGACAGTAAAGAATCTGCCTGCAATGCAGGAGACCTGGGTTTGATCCCTGGGTCAGGAAGATCTTCTGGAGAAAGAAATGTCAACCCACTCCAGTATTCTTGCCTGGGGAATCCCATGGACAGAGGAGCCTGGTGGGCTACAGTCCATGGAGTCACAAAGAGTCGGACATGACTGAGCGACTAACACACACATATGTCTATACATAGAAGAAACTCAATAAATCCCCATCAAATGAATGCCTCTCTTCCATCTATTAAGCTCCTGCTCAGCTCTCTAACTCATTTGATGTTCAGTGCCCTATGAATTTAATGCTATCATCAGCCCCACTTTACAGATGAGGAACCTAAAGCTCAGAGATGTTAAATAACTTGCTCAAGTTTATACAGCTCTTCGATGGCAACACTCTGATCCAAACTCAGACCTGTCAGCCAGGTCTTTATCAATTGTCTTCCAGAAACTTCTCTGGGGCTGCCTGCTCAGTAAAGCCCAGCTGGGTCCTTCTGTGCACCCGTTAGTTGGCCTTGATTTGGATGTAAACAGGGGAGATACAAATAACAGACTGGCCTCTAATTTAATGCATGGAAAACATGATCACAGCAGGCAGGCAGAGGGGAAGGGTGCTGCCATGGGGAAAAGGAGGGAGGCAAGGCCTGGAAAATTCTGATGGAGGCAGGGGCTATGCTCCATCTGCTCCCACCAGGGGAGAGACATTTTGGCTCCTCTTACAGCAAAAGCAACAAACTCGAAGCATGCCACAGTCAGCATGAAATGAGAATCTTCCTTGGACATCTAACTCTAAGAAATGAGTCTCCACACTGGAGGAGGCAGCCAGATTCAGGCAGCCTGTACCCAGACACCTCATCAGAATTATGCTGCTCTCTGCTGGAGCCTCAGCTTGGCCCCAACTGCCACCCACCAGGAGGAGCTGAACTTCCCCTGTGACCTGTATCATGGGCTGTTTTGCTTCATACCCCCCTTCCATGTGCTGCCAGCCTTTGTTTCAGCTTCCTCTGCTGGGCTCCGTTCTGTTCTGGGGATCAGAGTGATGCTCACAGGGCCAAGCCACATGGCTCACAAGGTGATGCCATAGTCCAGGGGTCAAGATGGATGGACTACCTATCCACAGAGCTCTGCGGGCCCACCCTACTTCACTTGGAGCAGCAGTCCCCAACCTTTTTGGCACCAGGGACCCGTTTCATGGAAGATAATTTTTTCCATGGACTGGGGGGTGGGGGGAACAGTTTCTGGATGATTCAAGTACATTACATATTACATTAGTGGGGCAGCTTCTTTCTATTATTATTATTACATCAGTTCCACTTCAGATCATCAGGGGTTAGATCCCAGAGCTTAGGATTCTCCTACACTGCTGAGCCCAGAGGAGATGGTTCCAAAAAACGTGTTGATTGATTGACAGGTGGATGGCAGGGTGATTCAGTCGTAGAGCTTTGCTATTCTAGGTGTGGCCGGTGGACCAGAGGCACTGGCATCACCAGAGAGTCTATTAAAAATGCAGAATCTCAGGCCTCAGCTCAGACTTTCTGAATCAGAAACCGTTTTTAACCAGACTCCCAGGAGATTTACATGACCATTAAAGAGAGAGATGAACTGGTGTAGGACAGTGACTCAGAAAGGCTTGCACTGTAACCGCTGTTTAATAGGTACTCATTCTCTGTTTTTCTGAATCCAGTAGTTTCTAAATGTTGTTGTACATTATTTCATCTGGGGTACTTTTTAGAATTTTTTTTTATTTGGAAATCATTTTAAACTAACAGAAGAGTTCTAAGAATAGTACAAGGAACCCTTGCCAGCAGGGTAAGCCCTCACCCAGATTTGCCAAATGTTAGCATTTTGCCACTTGCTGTATCCATCCCTTGTTATGCTTCTACATGGTATTTCCCCCTTTAATCCATTCACCTAAATTGCAGGCATCATGTTCTTCACTCCTAAATATTATAGCATGTATTTCCTAAGAACAAGAACATCCTCTTAGGTAACCACAATCTAGTTACCAAGTTCAGGAGTTTTAACATTGACACAGCAATATGATCTAATAAACAGTCCATACTCAAATGTGGTCAATCAGCTCAATGATGTCCTTTATGGCAATTCTGGTTTTCATCTGGAGAGCTTTTAAAGTGCCGATGCCATGGTCCTATCCCCACACGGATTAAGAACGATTCTCTGAGGGAGGGGCTTGTGCCTATAATGAATTTTCATTGGAGTATAATTGCTTTACAATGTTGTGTTAGTTTCTGCTGTACAACAATGTGAAGCAGCTATATATATACACACATACCCCCTCCCTCTAGAACCTTCTTCCCACCTCCCCACATCCCACCCACCTAGGTCATCACAGCACTGAGCTGAGCTCCCTGTGCTATACAGTTTTAGGCTTTCCAGGAGATTCTAATGTGCAGCCAGGTTTAAGAACCTGTGTGCCATAGGCTTTTTCTGTGGTCCCTAGAGATCACAGGGGTAGGAACCATTGCTGAAAGAGTGAGCCCTGAGTATAATTTGTCTAAGCCCCATGTCTCCTTTAATCTGAGTTCTGCCATCAGTCATTGCCTATAAGGTTCTTGGACCTTTCTTCACTTCTTCTGATGCCACTACCCTGATGGGAACAAAAGAGTTATTTTTCCATGCTGCTATTTCCCCTACAGCCACTTGGCCCCATTCTTCTTTCTTTATAAGAAATGAAGCCTTGAATGGTACCTGCTCTGGGCTGTGTTCTCCACAAAGCTGCGTCTAACAAGTTGGCTACAACACCTGGAATTACAGAAGAGCAAGGGCAGGTGGTGGAAAAGAATGCCAGAGATGCAGCAAATCAATTAAGAAGAGGGCCAAATTTCTCTTTGGGCTGGCCACAAAGTTCCTCCAGAGTTCAAAGACTGCTTGATTAGAACTAGGCGGTTCTCAAATTACCTTGGTTTGGAAAACAAGCCACTGAGGTGAGCAGATGTAGCAATCCGCAGCTGGAGTGGACCCAAAGGTGATGTACAGATGGGGAGCAACTGAGAAACTCCAGCTAATCCCAGGAGCCAGCAGGCTTTCGCATTTCCTGAAAGAATTTGGGTCAATCTAACTTGTTGCTTTAATTGATTCAATGGAGCTCTTCCGTTTCCAGCCATGAGCAGATGAAGGGGAAGCCTGGCATGTCTGTGAGGGAGGTCATGTCATTTAGTTAGCTGGGTCACCCATTTCCCCAGCCTTGAAATAGCATGGCCACCATCACCTCCACCCCTCCTCCCACCCAAACCTCTGTGTCACTGCAGCCAAAGAAACTCAGTTTTCTTTGAAAAGGCTGCATCAGAGGAGGCCAAGGCCAGATTTACATATGTTGGTGAATATATTTTGGAAGAAAGGTGAATGCACAAAGCAGATCATTTGGCTTCAAAGCAGCTTTGTCAATGCCTGACAAATCGACTCGCTTTTAGGATGTATTGACATTCTTTACTATTCGAGAGAACTAGTCTACTCAGATGGATGGCTTTAACAGACATATCTTTGCAGTTTAGTCAATGACAAAATATTTGTGAGTGGTTAATGTCTTTCCTCTTCACAGGAACTTAATAATGTCCCAAATGAGATCATTCCCCCTGGCCCAGGACTTGAGAACATTTTGAATTGTGCTCATCCTGACTGGGATTCCCTGGTGGCTCAGCTGGTAAAGAATCCGCCTGCAATGAGGGAGACCTGAGTTTGATCCCTGGGTTGGGAAGATTCCCTGGAGAATGGCTACCCACTCTAGTATTCTGGCCTGGAGAATTCCATGGACTGTATAGTCCATGGAGTCACAAAGAGTCAAACACAACTGGATGATTTTTCACTTCACTGATTGGGAACTAAAGAATACTCAACTTATTGCCAGAGTCCAAATGGAGGGCACCCCGTATTACTAGATAACTGTTAGAAAATTCCTCAGTTAGGACCCCATGTGCACTGTCATTGCCATTTCTATCATCTCCCCCATCAGAGGACTCCTTGTCTGATTACAGATTTTGGTCCCTGCCAGTAAGACAGGATGTGCTTAAATTGATCAAAGATGTGTGAATTGCACATATCTCAAATTTTTGTAACAAAAGGCCAGCTTTGGGAAATGTTTTCATAGAGCATATTTCACATCGCTTAATTCAAGCTAGCAAAGGCATTGTCTTTCACATTAGAACTATTAAAACTTGGTTAATATTCTCTTCAACCATGAATTTTCATTTTCTGGTTACTTAATATGTATATTAAATATATACATTTTATGTATCCCCTGGAGAAGTAAATGGTAAACCCAACCAGTATCCTTGCCTGGAGAATTCCATTGACAGAGGAGCCTGGTGGGCTATAGTCCATGGGGTCACAAAGAGTTGGCCATGACTGAGTGACTAATACTTTTACTTTCACTGCATAGCCAGAAACGAGCCAACACTAAACTTTAAAAGTGCACAAGGCTTGTCCTTCCAAAACTGGTATCTCCCACATATTTTTGAAATACAATGGAACATCCTGAATCCTAGGCCAATACCTATACTCAAAACTATCGCCAACCCCACCTTTTCCTTGGTGTCTCATTCCCATAGGATCTTATTTGCTACTAGAAAATTACTAAATTCATAGGCTCAGTTCAGTTAAAAATTGCAAGGATATATTTGAGAGAAATGACTAATGATATGAGCATTTTGGCATGCAAAATTAACAGTGGGAAAATAAGCTTCTTTCATGAAGTTCCAGAGTTATTCCTGAATAAGATATGTTGTCATTTTCAAAAAATTAATGTGCTATTTTTTTTTATAACTTAAAACATCCAATAAGAAATGTGTAAAAGAACTAAGACCACATGCATCACAGGAAAGTCTTTGTTTCTAATCTCAAACTTATTAAGATTCTACAAAGAGATAGCCATCAGGGCAAAAGAAATCCATCATCAATAACAGGGTTAAGATTGCATATAAACAGTTAAAAAAACAACATTGTAAATCAACTATGTGCTGTGCTTAGTCCCTCAGTCATGTCCAACTCTTTCCGACCCCATGGACTGTATTTCAACTTTAAAAAAGAAGATTGCATGTAAAATACATAAAGAATGTATATTTTGAGGATGTGGATAAAAACTCACCATGTCCACTTTAAACACTGCATTGACTAATAACAAGATATAATTCTAGGCATGGTTTTCTCAATGTCAGTTCCACAGAGTCTCAGATTTCTTATATTAGTGACAAAAATGAAAAATATAGAACAAGTTAGTGTTCTTTCTGATTCCATGTATGTTTAGTTAACTGAGTTCTTTTTCCCTCTGCCTGTTTTAGCTCCATAGTCCTTAGTGATTACATGATATATTTGGCTTCTTTGCTTATCTCTACCTAAATTTAGAATAAATATAAATTTCATGAGGACAAGGAATTTTTTTACCACTGTATCTCCAGTGCCTGAAACACTCTGACACATAGTAGGTGCTTAACAAACATCTGATATATGAAAGAGGATACCACTATATTAAGAGAGACAACAAACAGATTCTATTATAATGGAACAACATAAAAGGAGATGAATGGTTGATAAAAATGCCATTATTGTTTGTATCTATATCTGAATATGCATTTATATGCCTTTATGTGAAAGAGCAATGCTGAGTTAAATTCCTTCCATTTCAAATAATGACTATATTTATATTGATAAAGCTAGTATACCATGAAGTACAATGATATTTTGCCTCATTCTCAATGTTTTTTAGTTTATATTGCTATCTTTGTCTTCTATGAAAGTTTATTTTCTTTTTAAAAATTTTTAATTTTATCAGATCAGGTCAGTCGCTCAGTAGTGTCCGACTCTTTGCGACCCCATGAATCGCAGCACGCCAGGCCTCCCTGTTCAACACCAACTCCCGGAGTTCACTGAGACTCACGTCCATCGAGTCAGTGATGCCATCCAGCCATCTCATCCTCTGTCGTCCCCTTCTGCTCCTGTCCCCAGTCCCTCCCAGCATCAGAGTCTTTTCCAATGAGTCAACTCTTCACATGAGGTGGCCAAAGTACTGGAGTTTCAGCTTTAGCATCAGTCCTTCCAAAGAAAGCCCAGGGCTGATCTCCTTCAGAATGGACTGGTTGGATCTCCTTGCAGTCCAAGGGACTCTCAAGAGTCTTCTCCAACACCACAGTTCAAAAGCATCAATTCTTTGGCACTCAGCCTTCTTCACAGTCCAACTCTCACATCCATACATGACCACAGGAAAAACCATAGCTTTGACTAGATGGACCTTTGTTGGCAAAGTAGTATATTGGAGTATAATTAGTTAACAATGTTGCATTAGCTTCAGGTGTACAGCAAAGTGATTCAGTTACACATATATCTATTATTTTTCAAATTCTTTTCCCATTTAAGTTATTACAGAGTATTCAGCAGAATTCTCTGAGCTATACAGTAGGTCTTTGATGGTTATCCATTTTAAATATAGCAGTCTGTACATGTCAATCCCAAACATTTAATACATCTTTTATCATAGGTCACTTTAAATCAGTGTTGTAAGTAAACAGAATGTATGTTTTACTAATGATAACATATTAATTAGAGAAATATTCATTAGGCACAGTACCAGACCCTTGAAAACAAGTGTCTTAAGATTTCTGTTTTCTTGAAAATCAAAAGCATAGGAAAATATTGATTAAAATAGTCTTCCTCCCAAGAAAACTAGCACATTCTCTTTACTGACAGAAAAACAAGAAGTTGATAACTGAACCATAACAAGACTCTGAGTTAGACTAGTTAAAACCGAACATTAGATTTTCTATAAATCTATGTTCGATTGAGGTCCTTGCTAATATATCTTCTCTGATTATATAGACTATATGCAAGAATATTTGGACTTTCATAATTACAAAATACACTGAGAGAAAATTATTTTTGCTAGCAAATAGTTTAGTTACTGTTCTTTTAAAAATATATCTCCCTTAGTAACTATATCAACATATTTTATGATTATTCCCTCTATCTAACATTATATAAATGGATTCATTTGAATCTCAGTGGAGAAAAGGTACAGACTATAAAAATACTTGAATAATGAGCATATAGCTTCTCAAAACCATACAAAGAAGACTTAAGATAAAGTCAATATTCTGATAAAATACATATATGCTTGTAAGTAAAACTTCCAGGGTAAACGTACTACTGCAACTGCAACTGGTACTAATATAACTTTGGTTACCATCTAGCAAGTATATAAAACAATCAAAACAAACCAAAAAAAAAAAAAAAAAGGAAGAAGTTAATGCTGAACTTTTGTGTGGAGCCACTAAACTTTAGTGGACAAAGCAGTACTCAAGAAAAGAAAATGTGGTCAGTATTGTCAATTAAAAATAAGTATTTTCCAATATACATGATTTAAAGTTATGAGTCATTCATGAAAAAATTATTAGAGGACTAATTTAGCAAAGGAATAACTGAGGTATAAACAGCAGCAGAAGTTTCCCTGAGCAGATGATCTAACCTCAGATTAAAGATAAAACGCCTGAAGAATTTATGGTAATAAAACACAATGGAAATGCTACAATGGAAATATGGAATTAAGATAACTTTTCAGAGTAGACTGGTGAAAATAAAACAATGAGATACCATTACACACTAATTCAGTTTAGTTCAGTTCAGTTCAGTCGCTCAGTCTTGTCCGATTCTTTGCAACCCCATGAATTGCAGCACACCAAGCCTCCCTGTCCATCACCAACTCCCAGAGTTCACTGAGACTCAGGTCCATCGAGTCAGCGATGCTATCCAGCCATCTCATCTTCTGTCCTCCCCTTCTCCTCCTGTCCCCAATCCCTCCCAGTATCAGAGTCTTTTCCAATGAGTCAACTCTTCGCATGAGGTGGCCAAAGTACTGGAGTTTCAGCTTTAGCATCAGTCCTTCCAAAGAACACCCAGGACTGATCTCCTTTAGAATGGACTGGTTGGATCTCCTTGCAGTCCAAGGGACTCTCAAGAGTCTTCTCCAACACCACAGTTCAAAAGCATCAATTCTTCGGCACTCAGCTTTCTTCACAGTCCAAATTTCACATCCATACATGACCACTGGAAAAAACCATAGCCTTGACTAGACGGACCTTTGTTGGCAAAGTAATGTCTCTGCTTTTGAATATGCTATCTAGATTAGTCATAACTTTTCTTCCAAGGAGTAAGCGTCTTTTAATTTCATGGCTGCAATCACCATCTGCAGTGATTTTGGAGCCCCCCAAAGTAAAGTCTGACACTGTTCCACTGTTTCTCCATGTATTTCCCATGAAGTGATGGGACCAGATGCCATGATCTTAGTTTTCTGAATGTTAAGCATCTTTTTTTTTTTGAAATTTTTTTAAATTTTATTTTATTATTTATTTTTTTTTTAATTTTATTTTATTTTTAAACTTTACATAACTTTACAAAATTGTATTAGTTTTGCCAAATATTGAAATGAATCCGCCACAGGTATACATGTGTTCCCCATCCTGAACCCTCCTCCCTCCTCCCTCCCCATACCATCCCTCTGGGTCGTCCCAGTGCACCAGCCCCAAGCATCCAGTATCGTGCATCGAACCTGGACTGGCAACTCGTTTCATACATGATATTATACATGTTTCAATGCCATTCTCCCAAATCTTCCCACCCTCTCCCTCTCCAACAGAGTCCATAAGACTGTTCTATACATCAGTGTCTCTTTTGCTTTCTTGTACACAGGGTTATTGTTACCATCTTTCTAAATTCCATATATATGCGTTAGTATACTGTATTGGTGTTTTTCTTTCTGGCTTACTTCACTCTGTATAATAGGCTCCAGTTTCATCCACCTCATTAAGCCAACTTTTTCACTCTCCTCTTTTACTTTCATCAAGAGGCTTTTTAGTTCCTCTTCACTTTCTGCCATAAGGGTGGTGTCATCTGCATACCTGAAGTTATTGATATTTCTCCCAGCAATTTTGATTCCAGCTTGTACTTCTTCCAGCCCAGCGTTTCTCATGATGTACTCTGCATATAAGTTAAATAAGCAGGGTGACAATATACAGCCTTGATGTACTCCTTTTCTTATTTGGATCCTGTCTATTGTTCCATGTTCAGTTCTAACTGTTGCTTCCTGACCTGCATACAGGTTTCTCAAGAGGGAGGTCAGGTGGTCTGGTATTCCCATCTCTTGAAGAATTTTCCACAGTTTATTGTGATCCACACAGTCAAAGGCTTTGGCATAGTCAATAAAGCAGAAATAGATGTTTTCCTGGAACTCTCTTCCTTTTTCCATGATTCAGCAGATGTTGGCAATTTGATCTCTGGTTCCTCTGCCTTTTCTAAAACCAGCTTGAACATCTGGAAATTCATGGCTCATGTACTGCTGAAGCCTGGCTTGGAGAATTTTGAGCATTACTTTACTAGCGTGTGAGATGAGTGCACTTGTGTGGTAGTCTGAGCATTCTTTGGCATTGCCTTTCTTTGGGATTGGAATGAAAACTGTCCTTTTCCAGTCCTGTGGCCACTGCTGAGTTTTCCAAATTTGCTGGCATATTGAGTGCAACACTTACACAGCCTCATCTTTCAGGATTTGAAATAGCTCAACTGGAATTCCATCACCTCCACTAGCTTTGTTCATAGTGATGCTTTCTAAGGCCCACTTGACTTCACATTCCAGGATGTCTGACTCTAGGTGAGTGATCACACCATCATGATTATCTTGGTCGTGAAGATCTTTTTTGTACAGTTCTTCTGTGTATTCTTGCCACCTCTTCTTAATATCTTCTGCTTCTGTTAGGTCCCTACCATTTCTGTCCTTTATCAAGCCCATCTTTGCATGAAATATTCCCTTGGTATCTCTAATTTTCTTGAAGAGATCTCTACTCTTTCCCATTCTGTTGTTTTCCTCTATTTCTTTGCATTGATCTCTGAGGAAGGCTTTCTTATCTCTCCTTGCCATTCTTTGGAACTCTGCATTCAGATGCTTATATCTTTCCTTTTCTCCTTTGCTTTTCACTTCTCTTCTTTTCACAGCTATTTGTGAAGCCTCCCCAGACAGTCTTTTTTTTTTTTTTTGCATTTCTTTTCCATGGGGATGGTCTTGATCCCTGTCTCCTGTACAATGTCATGAACCTCAGTCCATAGTTCATCAGGCACTCTATCTGTCAGATCTAGTCTCTTTGGAATGGCCAAATACAAAAATCTGACAAAACCAGTTACTGGCAAAGATGAGGAACAACCAGAACTCTCATTTGTTGTTAGTGGGAATGCAAAATGGTACAGTCACTTTGGAAGCAATGTCTTACTTAGCTAAACACTGTCATACCCTATGACCTAGCAGTTTTGCTCCTAGATAGTTCACCAAATGATTTGAAAGCTAATGCCCACACAAAAACATGCACATGAGTTCTCCAGGCCATAATACCAGAAGGGAAAGGTAGCCTTTCCCTTCAGTCTGGAAGAGACTGCATGATACCAATTATACCACATTCTGGAAAAGGTAAAATTGTAGCGCGAATAAAAAATACCAGAGGCTTTTTTCCTTTTGCTTCAAAATATTACTTTTATTAGTTTGGATACAGTTTGTCAACACTCAACTACTCTTCTTCTTTGATGCGAAAATCCACTTCAACGGGGTCTCGGGTGTCCCATACCTCATATATTTTAATGTTATTCCATCCGTCAGCAAGAACCTGGATATTGGCACATTGGCGTTGACCACCAGTTGCCGCGGTGCGTTTCAGACTCCGCACCCTGGACGCAAGGTTCATCAGTGACCTCTCGACCTGGGTTAAGGTACCGCACATAGAGTCTTTGTAGGGGGAAGCCCTTATCTTCTTTCTTCCTGGAGAGCCAGATGAACAGCCCTGACGGCCAGGAGGAGTGCCCGCGTTACTTTTGTCATTGCCTCCAGGAAACTTCAGGATCACCAAAAACATGAGGAAGATTAACAGCCAGTGCGACTTGCTCCCAAACCAACCTGGGGCATGCTCTGGTTGATACTGCCGAACGCGGAAGTGCCTTCCACTGGGCACCATCCCCGGAAGTTCTTCGGCTTCATCTCTCAGAACATAAAACACGTAGGCAAAGATAAACGAGATAACCGTAGACCAAAAAAATAACCCTATTACAGACCGCATTGTGAGCTGAGACGAAGTGGCTCCTGGTGCGCTGGTCTGCGCTGGCACCTGGAGACTGAGGACCAGGCAGGGCTGGGCCCTTGGTGACGTCACAGAGGGCCCCACCCCCACCAGAACCCATGTGGCCAGGGTATGACTTCAGGGCAGAGGCTAAGGAGGCCTGCAGGGGTCAACCGGGAGTAGGGCTTAAAGGGACATGGGGCCATTTCCAGTGGGCAATTGAAAAACAGGCGAGGAGTGACAGAGTGCCATCCCCATGCCAGTGTGTTCTTTCTGAACCTGGTGTTCTACTGGGAGTGTGGGTCCATCTTCTATTTTTATTTTTCCATTTGTTGAAGCCAGACACTGTGGTGAGCAGAGCAGAACCAGGGGCATGTGCCCCTGTGGAGCAGGGAGCCAAGTGGGAAAGAAGGATATTAAACCAGAGTCCACAAACTAGGAGCCACCGATGTTTCGTGTGGCCTACCACTGTCCTAAAAATGATTATGCTCAGTGCTAAGTCCTGTCTGACTCTGTGCCACCCCATGGACTGTAGCCTGCCAGGTTCCTCTGGAGAAGGAAAGTCAGGGGCATCACCAGTGATGCAGTAGGGGTGGGCAATGAGGTAGGTACTCTCTAAGATCCCTCCCAGATCAGAGGTTCTATGATCCTGCATGGCAATTTCCCAGAGGGCAGGGATGCACCTCCCGGGCAACAAGCAGTGGAACTGGCACATCTCTGGGGAATTGCTGAGTTGGCAAAACTACACTATCTCTGATGCACGTGTGGATGCGCAAGTACTGGCTGCACTCCTCCTCCCCGTCTGTGCATGTCTAACCGCCACATGTGTTTGAGGGTGACCTTGCTCTGCAGGTGTGGCTTGAGAGCTGTGTTCCTTCCTCCTCTAGGAAGACGACCCTTCTTTGTGCTGTGCGAGTTGAAGGTCCGAATGCCTGTGTATGGCTGCAGCACTCGGCACTTTGCCTTTCTGTCTGGGCCGGTGGTTTTCAGACTTGAGTGTGTATCAGGGTCACCTAGAGGGCTTGCAAAGTCCCATATTGCTAGATCTCAGTCCCCAGTCAGTCCTGGGTGGGACTTGAAGACTGCCACTTCTGCAGGTCTCTGGGCAACACTGAGAACCACCCTCCAGACAATGGCTTCACTCACAAAGACATGGCTTCTCTCTGACTGCTGTGCACTGAACCTGAGGGGCCAGTGGGAGTGGAGTGGCAGCAAGAGCACCGAACTGGAGCCTGAAGATCAGGGTTCTACACTGCACCCGCCCTCTCGCGAGCTGTGTGACCTTAGGCAAGCCTCAGCACCTCTCTGTGCCTGTAGCTGCCTCGCAGGCACAAGGATGCGATGAAGTTGGTGACTGCTACTCTGGGTGTTTCTGAAATTCAGAGTTGGTCTGTCACTCTTGTCCCGAGCCTAGTCTTCACAATTGGGAAGCCAGATACTCCCACAGCACCCCACCCCCAAGCATCCAAGTGCCCACTTCTGTCCACAATCACTCCCAGCTGGAGTGGTCCACTTGCTTGGGGGTCTCCTCCTACAGCCAGCCCTGTATGGAGCCCAAAGGGTGAAACTGGTGTCTCCCTCTTAGAGATCCACATCTACTACTTGGGGGTATGTTTGTCTTGTGTGTGCTATTTCAAACGCCTTTTAGCACAGAGATAAGGATACAGAATCCTAGAGCTAGTCTCCTGCCAGTAATTCTGATGCTAACGACTTACTGTGTTACCTTGGGCAAGTTAGTTAACATCTCTGAGCCTCACATACCCGACTTTAAAATGGAGGAACAGTACCTACTTCATGGGATTGCTGTGAGGACTAAATGAGATCATGTATGCAAGCCTTTACCATAGTGCCTGGCACATAGTAAGTGCTTAACATGGTAGCTGTTGTTTCTCAAAAAGAGGATAATGGCCTCCTCTATAACATTAGAGATGCAGGAATGCTGAAAACACTATGGTTGCAGGTGTCCTACTTTCTTAATTCCTCCCATGGTGCATAATAACAATAATGGTAATACATAAGTAGTGACACTAGGGCTTCCCAGGTGGTGCTAGTGGTAGCGAACCTGCCTGCCGATGCAGGACATGTAAGAGGCTGGAATTCGACCCCACAGGATTCAATCCCTGGGTTGAGAAGACCCTCTGGAGAAGGGAATGGCAACCCACTCCAGTATTCTTGCCTGGAAAATCTCATGAACAGAGGAGCCTGGCGGGCTACCATCCATAGGACTGCAAAGAGTCAAACCCGACTGAAGTAACTTAGCATGCGTGCATAGCAATACCTTACAGAAATGGGTATTTCACATTTTTGAGAACACTATCCACTAAATCCTCTCATTCCATCTTTATCACACTATAAGGACAAGGCCACCACATTTGTGTGGATCTCAGGATGAGCTGAGATGTTCTGAAAACACTGCTGTCTACAAGCCTCCCATTAGTAGGCTGCTTTTCCCTATGTGGATTTCTGCTCCTGCATGGGTGAGAGAGCATCCTGGGCCATGGCTGCCAGCTGGGGAAGCTCAAGGGACCCCATCTGGTACTCAGCCCGTTTTTCTCAGGTACACATCAGGCCTAGAGGCTGCTTCCCATGTGGCATGATTGCTTGCACTCTGTTTACTGCATGCCTTGCTGCTGCTGCTGCTAAATCACTTCAGTCGTATCCGACTCTGTGTGACTCCATAGATGGCAGCCCAGCAGGCTCCCCCGTCCCTGGGATTCTCCAGGCAAGAACACTGGAGTGGGTTGCCATTTTTTTCTGCATTGCATGAAAGTGAAAAGTGAAGTCATTCAGTCGTGTCCGACTCTTCGCGACCCCATGGACTGCAACCTACCAGGCTCCTCCGTCCATGGGATTTTCCAGTCAAGAGTACTGGAGTGGGGTGCCATCGCCTTCTCCGTTCTGCATGCACTACTAGGCCCCAAATATCCAAATGATGCTAATTGGATGACTCGGGGACTTCTGATACTACACATAAATGAAACCAGAACAATGCTCTGGACTTTTTCAGTTCCACTTATTAGGCCAAGAAAAATCAGACCACCCTTCTATGCTGCCAATGACACTTATTAAGGTGAAATCATGAAGATGGCTCTGGCTGTGGTGTTACCACCACACTCGGCATTAATTAGAGTTCACTGATCAGTGAGGAATCAAGCACAAGAGATTCAGAAACTCATTATGGTGCTTAATAATGACTTGTTTCCTCACCAGAAATTGGATAAGAATTCTAGATTTCAGTGATTTCACTTCCCTGCTCTCTTCTTTCCCTTCATGCTTCTGTCATCACTGACTCAGCTGGAAACAGAGGTCAATGGCAGGTCCTCTGTGTGTGTGCTAAGTCGCTTTAGTCGTGTCTGACTCTTTGCAACCCCCTGGACTGTAGCCCTCCAGGCTCCTCTGTCCATGGGATTCTCTAGGCAAGAATACTGGAGTGGGTCGCCAAACCCTTCTCCAGGGGATCTTCCTGATCCAGGGGTCAAATCCACATCTCTTTTGTCTCCTGCAGTGGCAGGCAGGTTCTTTACCACTAGTGCCACCTGGGAAGCCTGGCGGGTCCCCTATTTGGTGCCTATAGTTTGACTTCCCTGAGCCTTCCCCGGTGGCCACGCTCTGTCCATTATCTTTAAGATCCCAGCAAGAGGCAACCTTACCTTGTGCAGCTCTATTCTAGTCACACTAGGCTTCCTGCTGTTCCTTAAACAGGTCTGGCCTCAGGACCTTTGCCCTTGCTATTCACTGTGACTGACTTTGTGGGGCTCTTGTTCCCTCTCTTCTATAAAGTCTTCATTCAAATGTCACCTTCTCAGGGAAGCCTGACATAACCAACATTTTAAAACTGACCCTCTCTTGCTCCCTATCTGCATTTCTTGCTTTATCCATAGTATCTGTTTCCTTCTAAAATGCTAATTTCCCTATCTGGTGAAGGGCTCTGGCTGTCTAGATGAGAGGTACTGTCTACTTCTGTGTTGGGATGCCAGAGGTCAGGATAGTACTCACAGCTTTACCAGGCCAATGGATTTGGAGAGAAGTGGTCCCTCCAAGAAAGAAAAGCAAAATAAACAACATATTTACTTTACCTCACATCCTCTGCTTTTTTCTCCTTACCCTGTCAAAGCCTTCAGAGTCCAATTTCTACCTGATAATACAAATCAGCCAAGAAGGCATATGTAGGGAGAGAGGAAAAGACAAGACGATTCTAACTGGAGTCCTTTTAGGCCAAAGAGTTTGAACACAGGGGACCTTGCCTGGCCAGTGTTGTCCAGAGACTTCAGGCTAAGCATATTTCATTTCATTTTAAGGTAATAAATATTTTAAAACAGAATGATTAATTTTAGATGATTAATGAATAAAATAATATTTCTCAACCCCCCAAAAAAATACTAATTTCCCAATTGCTTTAGTTATTCCCTCCTCCACATTCACTCTACCAAAAGGCAAGACTCAGAAAGGCAAGGATTTATTTAACTTTTTATTTTGAAATAATTTTATTAAAAAACAGTGTTTCGAGGGGATGGAGTATTGATATTTTTATTTCTTTGGGACCTTCTATCACAAAAGTGAATACTCATAGCTTGCATTTTTATAATACTTCAAAAGTAGGTTCCCATACAAATTCCTTGAGATACATTATTATTGGGCCTAGTTCACAGATGAGGACACTGTGACTCGGGAGGTACAGCAGATACTGTCAATGTCCTTCCCATATCCTTTGTCATTTATCATTTCTGTGCCTGCCAGCCTGCTTTCAAACTGCCTAAAATAATGTTTGACTTTACAGGAAAATAGGAAACACAGCACAGAGTTGCTGTACACCATTCACCCAGCTTCCGCTCACATTAAACGGTAACAGTATCGAAACCAGGAAATTTATATTGATACAACACTGTTAACTAATCTATAAACCTTATTCCAATTTCCCCAGTTTTCCCACTAATGTCTTTTTTTTAATCCCAAGATCCAATTCAGGATCTCATATTGTATTTATTGTCATGTCTCAGGATCGTGGGCTTCCTCGGTAGCTCAGCTGGTAAAAAAATCCACCTGTACTGCAGGAGACCCCAGTTTGATTCTTGGGAAGAGACGGTCCCCAGGAAATGGGATAGGCTATCCACTCCAGTATTCATGGGCTTCCCTGGTGGCTCAGATGGTAAACAATCTGTCTGCAACACGGGAGACCTGGGTTCAATCCCTGGGTTGGGAAGATCCCCTGGAGGAGGGCATGGCAACTCACTCCAGTGTTCTTGCCTGGAGAACCCCCATGGACAGTGGAGGCTGGCAGGCTACAGTCCATGAGGTTGCCAAAATTTTGTGACCCTATGGACCATAGGCCTCCAGGGTCCTCTGTCCATGGGGGTTCTCCAGGCAAGAACACTGGAGTGGGTTGCCATGCCCTCCTCCAGGGGATCTTCCCAACCCAGGGATCGAACCTGCATATCTTACACCCCCTGCACTAGAAGGTGGATTCTTTACCATGGAGTCACCTGGGAAGCCCTGTCTGATGCTATTTCATGATTAAATTAAGGTTGGGTATTTGAAGCAAGAATACCACTGAAGTGAAGTTGTGCAGGGTGGGGTTTTTTGATTGTTCCTTGGCGTAGCCCCAGTTGACTAGATCAGGCCCTGACATATGGGAGGTGCTCAGTACTCGTGAAGACACAAAGGAATCAGACCCCAGGCACTCGCACTCCTTTCTGACCATGGGAAGATTATGTTCTTGGAACATCACATTCATTGGGAACCTCTTATGCTTTTGAGGAAGAAGGAAGTAAGCAAATTGGCTAGGGAGAAGGTTCCCTACCACAAAGTTAAACAATAACAGGTGAAGGAACCCAAGTAGCATATGGCCCAGTGAGAGGAAAAATGGTATAACACTTAGAGAAAATGATAGAAAAAGTACTGCTACTTTAAAAAAAAAAAAAAATAACCTCCCACCTACTATAGACTGAAGGTTTGCATCCCCTCAAAATCGGTATGTTGAAATTTAATCCCCAGTGTGGTAGTATTTGAATGTGGGTCTTTGGGAGGTGATCAGGCAATGAGGATGGAAACCTGATAAATGGGACAGTGCCCTTATAAGCAAAGGCCCACAGAGCTCCTTTGTCTCCCTCTGCCATGTGAGATTATAGCAAGAAGGTGGTCATCCACAACCAAGGAGTGGCCTCACTAAATTTGCTGGTACCTTGATCTTTGTACTGCAAAAAATAAATTTCTGTTGTTTATAAGCCACTCACTCTACAGTATTCCGTTGGAGCCACCAGAACAGATAAAACATTCACCCAAACAAAACACATTACCTTACATGTGAAAGTAAGTGCCTCAGTCCACAGGTTCTGAAGTCAGATTGGTGGATTCACAATTTGTCTCTGACACTTACTATCTAGGTAATGATGAACAAGCCTCTTAACCTCTCTGTGCCTCATTTTCCTCATCTGCAAAGTGGAGATATGATTAATAGTAATATAGTAGTGTTTTTCTGGGGACTGATGGAGGTAATACAGGTAAGCAGCTTAATGTGTTCAGCTGCTTCAGTCGTGTCCAATGTTTTGTGACCCCATGAACTGTAGCCTTCCAGGCTCTGGTCTATGGTGTTTTTCAGGCAACAATACTGGAGTGGGTTGCCTTTTCCTACTCCAGGAGATCTTCCCAACCCAGGGATCAAACCCGTGTCTCTTGCGTCTCTTGCATTGACAGGCAGGTTGTTTACCACTAGCACCACCTGACCCACTCCAGTATTCTTGCCTGGAAAATCCCCGTGGACAAAGGAGCCTGGTGGGTTACAGTCCATGGGGTCGCAAAGAGTCAGACACGACGGTGCGATTAAGCACAACACGGCACAGCGCCACCTGCGAAGCCCTGTCCGATCTTATCTCATGGTTAAATTAAGGTTGGGTATTTGGAGCAAGAAGCTTAGAACCGTATCTGAAACATAGGAAGCACTCAACTTTCCAGAACACTATCCAGTAAGTCATCTTATTAGATATTCAAAGCAATCCTTCAAGAGCAGATATTATGACTTTCATTGACCAATAAAGAAATTGAGCATTAGGGAGTTCCCTGGGGTCCAGTGGTTAGAATTCAGCGCTTTCACTGCTGTGACCCAGGGTTCAATCCCTGGTCAGGGAACTACAATCCCACGAGCTGCATGGCACAGCCAAAAAACAAAAAAACACAGAAAAAAAAGAAGAAGAAGAAAGAAATTGAGGCTTAGAAAAGTGAAAAGATTCACCTCAGGCCTCCTAAGCTACTGAGCGAGAAAACTGGAGTAAGATATAGGTCATACCTTTCCTAGTCCAGTGCTGTTTAGATTTATCTCTTAGCATCACGCTCTTCTTGGTACTGGAGAGGATCTGGGATACTCTCAACCTTCTGGGATCTTCCAGCACAAGTGAGAAAGAGAAAGCAAGCGTTCTAAGATAGCCCAGCAACTCTCCACGGAACAGTGGTCATACTGACAACCACAGGCAGCTTCCACCTTATACTGACAGGGCTTCTGGGATGGTTGTTTGAACCATGGGAGGTATTTTCCAAGGGAGGTAACACTGTGAGCAAGGGTAGGCACCCAAGCCAGCCTACCAAACATACTCATAGCAGATCACGGCTGCTGGTACAGAGCCCGGCTACTGATGCAGTTCCTGGAGCACAGTTTTTTACAGGGGTGGGGAAAGGAGGCACAGGCTGGGGAGGAAGGTACAGCCTGGGTTCTGCCAGGCCTTGATGGCCCAGAAAGAAAGTCGGCTTTGGTTCTACATGTGATGGGAAACCACTGGAGGCTGTCAAGCCAAGGAATTATTTTATCTGATTTACTTTTGAAAGAGCACTTTGATGCTATAGTAGAGAACCATGCAGAACTGATTCTGTCGTGAGACAGACCTGGACTTGAATTTCAACTCTTTCCCTTCATAGATTGAACTTTTTCTGTGTAACAGAGACAATAATAGTATTAGGAGGATGGGATTGACATGTACACACTATTGTATATAAATTAAATAACCAATAAGGACCTCCTGTATAGCACAGGGAACTATACTCAATAATCTGTAATAACCTATATGAGAAAACAATCTAAAAAAGAGTGACTATATATTATATATCTCTATAACTGATTAACTTTACCTTATACTTGAAACTAATACAACATTGTAAATCAATTTACGGTTCAATTTTTAAAAATAGCATTCACCTCACAGGTGTGCAGTAAGGAGTACAACAGATAATATATATAAAGTGCTTAGTCCAGTGGCTGGTCCACAGTAGGTGTTCAATGTGTGTCAACTGCAATTATTATTATTAGTTGTTGTTGTTGTTTTATTATTATAGTAACAACTTTGAGAAAATACACAGGATGTGATTCAGATTAAGCATTAGGTCAATGAGGGTTGAAATAAACTTTCTGGACTCCTAAGACCTGACACGATAGTGGACTCTTCAGGTGCCAGGTGGGGAGATGGAAAAGGTCTGTCTGGGGGTACTGCCAACTAACTACATCCTTTCTTCCCAGCCCAGGACATGCTCTTGCCTCTGGCTGTATCCCTGCATAGGACTATGTCTGGGCACTGAGTGTGATGACAGGGAAGGCATGGATAAAGAAGCACTCTTTCCTCACCATTCGTATTAGTTCCCAGAGTCCCAAAGGGTCCATTCATTCAAAAGTGCCTCCTGTGTGCTAGTCCGATACTGGGCCATACCATCTTTCCAGCAACGGCTGAGTCACAAGAACCCTGGGGGAAGCCCCAGTGCGCTGACCATCACTTTACTCTGTGAGGATTATGCAATGTGGCAACTGGGAGGAGCCAGGTCCAAGGCTTCTGGTGGCTGCTTGGCCATTGGCTTCTCCTTGGACTCTGGTTTAGCTATTCCTTGGCATGAGCAACAGGAGGCTATGAATCACCCTCCAGCCAGGAGGGGCAGACTGGGATAGCACTGCGACCCATGTCTCAAATGTGCCCTGTGCCACAGATTGACCACGCCCCGAGAATGGTGATGAAGCACAGGAGTTTTTCTTCTGGCATGCTCCTGAGCTTTGCTGTCTCATCTGGATGCACCCAGTTCTTACAGTCCCAAAGCCTGTCTGCTTCGTGGAACAGAGGATTGCAGAGATACAGCATGCCCTCTCAGCAAAGGGAGTTGTGCCATGCCAACCCATGCCTAGGCTGTCTGGCTCTTAGGTAAGCTTGGTGTGCCAGGAGTGTGGCAGGAATGACTGGGACTCAAGCCAAGGTTCTATGCAATTCACCTGCCACTTTATCCTGCTATTACTTCTTATTCAATGCTTTAACATTTACTTTCATTGATTTTTTCTGTTTACTATTTGTTTGGCTGCATTGGGTCTTAATTGCATCATGTGGGATCTTAGTTCAGGCATGCAGGATCTAGTTCCCTGACCAGGGATCAAACCTGGATCCCTGCATTTGGGAGCAAAGAGTCTTAGTCACCGGATCACCAGAGAAGTCCCTAGTTCCATTAATTCTTTCAAACATTTGATCATTCACTTAATCAACAAGATTTAAAAATTTTCATTGTCATTGAAGTATGTAGTTGATTTACCATGTTGTGTTAGTTTCTGGTGTACAGCAAAGTGATTCAGTTATATATAGATATATATGTTCTTTTTCATCTTCTTTTCCATTATGGCTTATTACAGGATATTGGATATAGTTCCCTGTGCTATACAGTAGGACCTTGTTGTTGACCCATCCTATATATTAGAGCTTACATCTGCTAATTCCAAACTCCTAATGTGTCCCTTCCTCACTCCCTCTCCTTCAGCAACCACAAGTCTGTCTCTATGTCTCAACAACAGTTATGGAATGCCAACTCCGTGCTAGGCACTGTGGGAGGTGGCACAGACACATGAGACAAAATCCCTGCCCTCAAGGAACTTACATTCTGAGGTCTGAGACTAGATCATTCATATTTATTTCTCTTCAACTCTAACCCCACCTCCAGATACTACTACTGCCCCACTGCTGCCCTCCTCCTTATATTAAAACCTTGAAGCAACTGTTTATACTCATTGTCTCCAAGTCCTCTCCTTCCCCTCCTTCTTGTTGTTTAGTCGCTCAGTCATGTCCAGCTCTTTCCAGCATGATAGACTGCAGCATGCCAGGATTCCCTGTCCTTCATTATCTCCTGGAGCTTGCTCAAAGTCATGTCTATTAAGTTGATGATGCCATTCAATCATCTCATCCTCTGTCGCCCCCTGCTTCTCCTGCCCTCAATCTTTCCCAGCATCAGGCTCTTTTCCCTCTTCCATGGAGTCTTCCTCCCTGTACACATGTACCTCCCAGACTAAGTTAGAAGCCACCTGCTCTGAACTTCCAGAACTTGTTAAGAGTGTGGGCTTGAGAGTCAAACCTGTGTTTGAATATCACAGCTGTACCCTCCCAGTTCTGTGATCTTATATAAGTCACCTATCCTTTCAGGGCCTGATTATCCTTATCTGTACAATGGAAACAAAACTATATAAGATATTTCAAAACACCTAACTGAAAGTGAGTCAGTTCTTTATAGCAGGTGGCCAAAGTATTGGAGCTTCAGCTTCAGCATCAGTCTATCCAATGAATGTGCAGGGTTGATTTCCTTTAGGATTGACTGGTTTGATCTCCTGGCTATCCAATGGACCCTCAAAAGTATCCTCCAGCACCACAGTTCAAAAGCATCAATTCTTCGATGCTCAGTCTTCTTTATGGTCCAACTCTCACATCCATACATGACTACCGGAAAAACCATAGTTTGAGTATACGGAACTTTGTCGGCAAAGTGATATCTTTGCTTTTGAATATGCTGTCTAGGTTCATCATAGCTTTTCTTCCAAGATGATCTGATTTACTATTGTCTAATATCAATAACCTCAGATATGCAGATGAAACCACCCTTATGGCAGAAAGTGAAGAGGAACTAAAAAGCCTCTTGAAGAAAGTGAAAGAGGAGAGTGAAAAAGTTGGCTTAAAGCTCAACATTCAGAAAATGAAGATCATGGCATCTGGTCCCATCACTTCATGGGAAATAGATGGGGAAACAGGGGAAACAGTGTCAGACTTTATTTTGGGGGGCTCCAAAATCACTGCAGATGGTGACTGCAGCCATGAATTTAAAAGACGCTTACTCCTTGGAAGAAAAGTTATGACCAACCTAGATAGCATATTGAAAAGCAGAGACATTACTTTGCCAAAAAAGGTCCGTCTAGTCAAGGCTATGGTTTTTCCAGTGGTCATGTATGGATGTGAAATTTGGACTGTGAAGAAAGCTGAGTGCCGAAGAATTGATGCTTTTGAACTGTGGTGTTGGAGAAGACTCTTGAGAGTCCCTTGGACTGCAAGGAGATCCAACCAGTCCATTCTGAAGGAGATCAGCCCTGGGATTTCTTTGGAAGGAATGATGCTAAAGCTGAAACTCCAGTACTTTGGCCACCTCATGCAAAGAGTTGACTCATTGGAAAAGACTCTGATGCTGGGAGGGATTGGTGGCAGGAGGAGAAGGGGACGACATGGCTGGATGGCATCACTGACTCGATGGACGTGAGTCTGAGTGAACTCCAGGAGTTGGTGATGGACAGGGAGGCCTGGCGTGCTGCGATTCATGGGGTCTCAAAGAGTCGCGCACGACTGAGCAACTGAACTGAACTGAACTGAATATAGCTCTTGCTGCTATGTGGAGGGCATGAGTGAAAGGAGAGAAACAACTTCAGGGTGACCTAAACTAAGCTGGTGCCTGATGTCCCTTTCCATTTAGACAGAAGCCTGAGAGCAACATACAAATACATTCTGCTCAGATAAACACAGAGTCAAGGCCACTGTTTTCTGGAAACCTTCCCAAAGCTATGATTCCATAGATTGCTAGTTCTGTGACCAGTGGCTCAGTGGTTGGAATATGTATGCCATGTCCAGCCCTACGGACAAGGCCCCCTTTGATCAGTAAGGCCCCCTTGATCAGTTAATGGGAAAGATGGTTTCTAACAAGAACACAATACAGTGATAAAGAGATTTTAAGATGTGATAGCAGCATTCATTCATTGAAATTTTAAAGAGCCCCACTAATCCCCAGCACTGGGTCTTTTATGCTTTCTAGTTGGTAGAGGTGGTAGGGAGGAGAAGAAAGAGAGAATGGGAGAGAGAGAACTCAGCTCACAAGGGAGCTTATATATTAGAAGAGGAGATCAAGACATGAACACAAACAGAAATCACACAAAATATATTGAGGTTAAGTATCCAAAGGGAGATAGAAATACAATAAATAATTGTCATTTATTTAACACTCAATTTATGTGAAGCACTGTGTTAAGTTTTACATACATTCTCCTGTAATAGTCATAAGTCTATGGAATAGGTAATATGATCACCCATGATGCTATAATAGCAGCTAACATTTACTAAGTGCTTTATATCAGCCAGGCATTGGGTTAGGTGTTTTGAAATATCTTATATAGTTTTATTTCCTTTCTACAGATGAGGATAATCAGGCCCTGAAAGGATAGGTGACTTATATAAGATCACAGAACTGGGAAGGTACAGCTGTGATATTCAAACACAGGTTTGACTCTCAAGCCCACACTCTTAACATGTTCTGGAAGTTCAGAGCAGGTGGCTTCTAATTTAGTCTGGGAGGTACATGTGTACAGGGAGGAAGACTCCATAGAAGAGAGAAAGTGTGAAGATGAGAAGGAAAGAAACTATAACAGGGCCTGGCAACTGGCCTCAGTTGGCAGAGCTGGCGGTATGTGATGGGGAGAACCTGTCTATCACTCCAGACTTGGTCTTGGGGTACCTTGGTTCTTGGTTCTCCTAAGGCCCTAGAGAGTTCAAACATCTTTAACTACCCTTCAAAGAAGGATAAGGCTTAGATTTGCAAACTCAAAACATGATGAGCAAGGAGTTGGCAGACCCTTCTTTAGTTTATTTCTTCAGTAGAAGCAGCCTTTGACATTTGTAACATTGAAAACAAGATCCCAGATGGATAGGGAATCCAGGGGAGGCAAAACCCAGCAAACAGCACCACATCTCAAGCCAGCAAAGAAAGTTCATCATGCATCACTGCTTACACAACAGCAAAAATTCGCCAATGATGTAAACCTCCATCAATACGGGATTGATGAGTTAAGTTAGGATGCATCTGCAGAAAAGAACACTGTGTTGTTAAAAAGGATGAAGTGAAACTATATATTCTGACAAAGACATTTCCAAAAGCTTATAAGGTAAAAAAGTAGATCACACAACATTCTCTGTAGCATGATTCGATTTATATCACAGATCTGTGTTTATGAATACACAAAACCATGAACCACAGTTATCCAGAAGTTGGTCATCACAAAGAACTACAGAAGGACTTTCTAATTCATATACTTTTGAATGCTGCTGACCTTTACATGCTTATCTTACTTTTATCATTGGAAAAAGTACAATAGTTTCCATTTTACAAAACAAAAGAAGCCTTCTTGGATCACCTTCCATCCATCCTGACTTTTGTAACTACAACATATCTTAGGTTCAGCAGCGCATCTGAAATTATATCCTACAACTTTCCCACAAATGACTTAAGACAAGGCAGCGATATATTAACCAGGTTATAACACAGGTGAAATAGACTGGCAATTGATCAAAAAATTTTACACAAAACATAGGTAGCAACCAGGAGAAAAGTCACCAGAGAAAGGCCACAGGGCTTTTCCACTTTTACTAGTAACTTAGATCAGTGATCCCCAACCTTTTTGGCACCAGGGACTGATTTCCCAGAAGACCATTCTTCCATGGACTAGGGAGTTGGGGGGCGGAATAGTTTCAGGATGAAGCACGCACGTAACATTTATTGTGCACTTTATTTCTAATGTAATGGTGCTGCTGATCTGACAGGAGGTACCAGTCTGTGGCCTGGAGGTTGGGGACCCCGGACTTAGATGACACAGAAAACGTACTTACCACGTCTGAAGATGACCCAAAACTGGCGGGGATATCAAATTTGTTGAAGAACAAAACTGAGATTCAAAATGAGCTCAGAATGGCTGGAGTACTGGGCTAAAATTAAAAGAAATAATAAGGTGAAAATTATAAGATAAAGAAAAATATTCTGTAAAATTTAAAAGTCTATTTTGTGAGGCCAGAATAAGGGAAGCATGGCTTGGCAGCAGGTCACATAAAAACAGGCAATTCAAAAAAGATCTAGCAGTTCAAGTTGACCCATAGCATAATGTAACTAAATTATGTAGCTGCTAAAAATGGAGCACATTTTAGGTTGTATTAATTAAAGTATGGTTTCTAGACCCCAGAATATAATTGTCACACTTCAGTCTCTGCTGTTCTCTCCCAGAGTCTCCTGTTCCAATCTATGCCCCACATTGCAAGAGGATCATTAACAAAGCGAAGCACCTCCAGAGGATGGTCATGAACTTGACAAAGGAGCTGGAAACCATCCCATAACAAGAGTGGCTCTTGAAGGGACCAGAGACACAGGGTCTAAAAAAGAGAAACATCCCATATAGGATACGCACATGCTTTCAAATCTCAGAAGCATTCCCATATACATACTTATCTGGGTTGCTCAGGTGACAGAACTAGGACTACTGCCACCTAGTGGTAGCAAGGAGGCAGATTTTTCAGTAAACCTGTCAAAAAAGGCTTTCTGACCTTGAGAGGGTCCTGCAGGACGTTGAGTAGCCTGGTAAGACTGTTATTTTAAGACAAGGATGGATGAACAGATACCCAGTGGCAGAACCACAGTAACCAGGGCCCTTTCAGCTTTAAAAGATTACATCTTTCTCCTATGAGATCTCCATGTCCTCCCTGGATCAATGAGCCTCTCTCTGTGGTCTACAGAGTGGTAAGGACAGCTGGACAGGAACTACTGAGGCTGTCCCCTCTTGCTTATTGTTATCCAAGTCCTGGGTGGGCAAAACTCACTGCTTATCTTATATTTTTATTTGACTTATTTAGTTTTGTTTCCTATCCTCATCTAATGGGCTATAAGTATAAGCAGGGATCCTATATGTCCTGTTTTTGGCTAACTCTCAACCTCTGGAATATCAGTAGCAGATGGTAGGTGCTCAGTAAATATTTAACGAAATGAGTGCTGCTGCTGCTGCTGCTAAGTCGCTTCAGTTGTGTCCGACTCTGTGTGACCCCATAGATGGCAGCCCACCAGGCTCCCCTGTCCCTGGGATTCTACAGGTAAGAACACTGGAGTGGGTTGCCATTTCCTCCTCCAATGCATGAAAGTGAAAAGTGAAAGTGAAGTCACTCAGTTGTGTGCGACTCTTCGTGACCCCATGGACTGCAGCCTACCAGGCTCCTCCATCCATGGGATTTTCCAGGCAAGAGTACTGGAGTGGGGTGCCACTGCCTTCTCCGAACGAAATGACTAGTGCATCCCAAATTGACATCATTTTCAGAAGGTTTAATTTTCTCAATAAAAGACGTTTCAGATTTAAGAACCAGATCTCACAATAATAACAAGCAGTTGTATCTTAGTAGTAGGACTCCAGGTGATTTTGTTTGTTTCTCCATTTCCCCAATTTTTTTTATGCAATCATATTGCATTACCTAGCCATCGTCATTGTAATAGCTAACATCTACTGAGTGCTTTCCATGTGCCAGGCGTGGGGATAAGCACTTTACTTGGATTAATTCATTTAAGCTCACAATAGCCTTTTCAGTTGGCACTAGTATTACTCCCATTTTAAAGACCAGGAAACTGAGAAACAGGGAGGTGATATGACTTGACCAAGGTGATGCAACTAATATCAGGCAGAATTCAAAGGCTATGTTATTACCCCCTGACATCAATGTAAGATGAAAAATGATTATGATGATAATGACAACTAACATTTCTTTAGTCCTAATCATGTATAATACGTGTTAGTCACTCAGTCATGTCTGAGTCTTTGTGACCCCATGGACTATAGCTCTCCAGGCTCCTCTGTCCATGGGATTCTCCAGGCAAGAATAATGGAGTGGCTTGCCATTCCCTTCTCCAGGGGATCTTCTTACCCCAGGGATTGAACCCGGGTCTCTCACACTGCAGGCAGATTCTTTACCATTTATTTGTATAAGGTTCTGTGCTGTTTCCAAAACATTACCTCCTTCAATGCTCAGAACAGCCCCTTAAAGTGGGAACTATTATTATGACCATTGTACAGTATTGGCCTCTTCTGTAATGTAATCAACCATGTCCACTGCCCCACCTGGACTCTATTCTGATTTCATGAGAATCATACTTTTCTTGATTGTCTCTTCTGCCTTCCAGCCAAGTGAAGAAGTGATTATCTGCCAGTCACTACTTGAACCCTCCACTCTATGGAGATTAGGTCTCCAACATAGATAACTGTGCTGTTGTCCCTTTCTAGAATGTCCTTCTTTCCTCTTTCACCACAATCCTACTAATTTTTTTCTCCAAACACAGCTCAAATGCAACTCCCTCCAGGAATCCTTCAGTGATCAGCCCTTTCCACCACAATCTCTTATTATACAGCCTGTACATTTCATTCAGCCTGGTCATCTCTGGCTTTGTAGTGCTGGCTCTGCTCAACTCACATATGTCCCTTTTTCTCAGTTAGACTAGAGCTCACAGAGGCAGCTAGGTCTTGAGTTTCTTGGCATGCCCTGAATAAATGGTCTCTTAGCTTCCCCTTAGTAGGTGCTCAGTAATTATTTGGCTGATTTCATAATGATAATCTCACCTCACAGCTGTAAAACATTGTCTTTTCCAATAGGTCTCATACATATTGTCTCACTTTTGCTTCATAGGAGACAGACAAGATTTTATTTTTCTCATTTTCACAGTAAAGTAAGTTGAAGGCCAGGGAGGCTAAGTAAGCTGTCTCAGGTCACACATCTCAGAATTCAGCCCAGCCCTCTGGACTCAAAGCCCCAGATTCTTTATCCTAGAACACACTGATTCTACTGGAAGGTACCGCTGGCTGGGAGTAATGCTAATAACATTCCCATAAAGAGCTTGTCTTGATCCTATCACTGGAGCAAAAGCAATAAAGAGTGACAAGAGGCCATATCCACGGTTGAGATTGGGAAGGCAGGTAAATTCACACACTCTGTGCCGAGAAGTGCCTGGTGCTTATCAGATGGGTGGTGATGACTGTGTTACATCCCCTGTGAGGAGGACACTTGGGACTGAACAAAATGTTGTCCTCCACAAAGGCCAGTGTGGCTCAATCCTCAGCAGAAGTGGGGCAGTCCAGCAGGCACGGGGTGAATGAGAGAGAGCACTAAGAAGCAAGAAAGGTGGGTTCAAGATCCAGCTCTGCTCCAATCTAGCTGTGTGACCACAGGGAAGGTAACCAGCCTCTCTGAGGCTGTACTTCCTTCCTCACTAGTCGATGTCCCATGACAAAGCCTCTCATAGACCCTATGTTCCACGAACTGGTGATCCACAAACCAAATATGGGCCAGGAACATATTTTCTTGGGCCCAAATACTGTTTAAAATTGTTTTGATCTGGTAAGCAGCACTTAAAAATCAGAAGATTTTATAGAAATATTCAGATTTCCAAGCTTTCTAGAAAAAAAATAGGAAGACCTGGCAACATTAAAAAAGTGGAAGACTTCACATAAAATTTGATTTCCAGTCTTTCTAGAAAACAATATCTGGATATACGTGATTATTTTTGTCAATTGTTTATTCTTTACAATATAACATGATAGGTTTTGATAAGTAGCACAGAGAAAATATAAAGCAGATAGGGAGTTCTTTAGTAGAAGGGGAGGGGAATCCAGCAAGGCCTACAGTTAACAGAAGCTGCTCTGAGAAAGCCTCACTGCCAAAGGAAGCTATTCCCAGGACCACAATGGGCTGGAGTCCAGGTCTTTCGGCTCCCTTTAGATGGCCCGTGTAGGAGAAAGGTTTAGGAGTGCTAATGCCCTTTACATACCAAGTGGGGAGTAAGAAGACACTGACCTTGGCTGATGTGAATTGAAACACAGTTTTAAGCTTATTCTTTGATTTCACAAAGGCAACAAAAGAGTTTCAAGTGGTAAAATAAGTATCAAAGTCTGAGAGAAGGAGAGGAGCGAATTGTATTTACAAAGTATTCCCTAATCAAGAGCAGCTAAACACTGTCATTCACCCAGATGCATTTTCTGTCTAATGGGGGTCAAAGCAATTAGCCTGATACCTGTAGCAATATCCTGCCTTGCCCTTACATCTCAGGCCAGGGCCATTACAAGGTATCAGAACTCATTCTAATCAGAAAACAACCAACTCTGTTAACCCAAGCACAGCATGGCAGAGACGTGAAGAGGAGAAATGGATCCTACTCCATTCTCTTGTTGGCCATTTATTGTCTGGGCTGGGACCTGACAGGTGATTTCTCTGGATACCAGTGTTTCTAAATGGAACACAGTACCCATTAGTATACTCCAACATTTTGGATCATGATCTACAGTAAGAAATATGTTTGTCATTCATATAGCACACATTACTAAATATATATATATATATATATATATATATGTAGATAGACAATAAACATATCATGAAGCAATCCTTACCCTTATTGTGTGCATCGTGCATTATTATTTCCCAGTTCATCCCCCCCTCCTTTTTTTAATCCTGATCACTACTCACTAAATTGATTTTCTTAGCAGTGGGTAATAATTGGCAGCTTGAAAAACACTGCTTCAGATCAATGGTTCCCAAATCTGGTGCCACATCAGAATCCCTTGGAGTCCTTGTTAAATACATATACTTGTGCTCCCCTTCCAAACCTACAGAATCAGAATTTCTTCAGCGTGAGACCTAAGAATCTATATTTTCTTTTACCAAGGACCAGCCATACACTGGCATTAAGACATCACAGTTCTCCTCAAGACGTAGAAGCAAATAACAGCAATCACAGTCATTACTATCAAACACCTACTTCATGCCAGTGCTGCCGGCATAAGCACTTTCCATTCATTGACTCACTTAAATCCTCACAGCAACTCCACTTTATAGATGAGGAAACCGAGGCTCAGAGAGCCTCCACTTTATAGATGAGGAACTGAGCTCAGAGACATAGATAGAGAGGTTAAGGAAGTGGTGGGGCTATGATTCATGGGGGCTCTGTTCCCACCCTTACTGATCCCTCCACCCTCTCCCCTCTGTAGTTCCAGAGACCTTGGATCTATGCTAGATGTTCTATACCAATTCAAGTTCAAGGCCATACCCCAAGGGGTCCAACCAACAAAGGCAAGAAAAGGTGTAAAACAAAACAATAAGAGTTGCACTTATATTGAATTTTGACTGTCCAAAGCATATGTGTGGCTATTTTCTCCACATTTATTCCTTTGAGGTATCCTGTGAGGCAGAAAGTGTTAGTCAAAGTGCTAGTTGCTCAGTTGTGTCTGACTCTTTGCACTCCCATGGACTGTAGCCCGCCAGGCTCCTCCATCCATGGAATTCTCCAGGTAAGAATACTGGAGTGGGTAGCCATTCCCTTCTCCAGAGGATCTTCACACCCCAGGTATCCAACCCAGGTCTCCTGCATTGCAGGCAGATTCTTTACCATCTGAGCCACCAGGGAAGATGGCAGAAGAGACAGAAAAAATAATACAGAGACACAAAGAGGGGAAGTGACTTACCCAAGGTCTGACAGCAAATTAAAGAAAAGCTATCTCAGGCAGGGTCTACTACTGCTCTTGGGCTGGCTTTCTCCAGGGTTTCTAGATCCACCCCACTTCAAGTCTATCTCCCTTTAAAGTAGAAAAGGAAGAAGAGCTGGTACTTTCTGCCTCCCTCTTTACAGGATTTACTATCAACTTCTGAAATGAGCACACTCTGTATACACACTGCCTGAGGGACAGGTTGCCCCAAACCGCCTACACAAGGCTGTACTGAAAACTGGCAGTGTTTCTGGTTTTGCCATGTAATTTGGAAACAGAAAACTCTGCACCATGCTTCAAAGAAAACTAATGGATTCAAGGATGAAAGGAAAAGGCATTATCCCTCCCACACAAGGTAAATGCCACCAGCCAAGAGTGAGGCAGTGTTTGGAAGTCACTGCTGAGCAAAATGTTGTGAGCCCACAGAAAGCCGAGGCAGTGGACTGGGTCAATCTCTGTGATGGCAGAAAGGGGCTGGAGGGATGAATGACCCCCATTTAGCTTCCTTGGCTGAGACCCTTCCTCTGTTGAGAACATCCCTTCTGTTTCTGCCACAGAAAGGGGTGTTGTTCGCAATGTGTATACATTTATGTGACACATGACTAGCTCTTTATCAAACACTCTTATTGATTCTAACATTTTTCTTCACCCCTTTCCCTTCATAATGCAGGTTGTTCCCTCTCTCCCCTTAACAAATCCCAAGGATCATCTAACACACACACTATTTGGTGAAAATAAAAGCAAGCCATCCTTCTCTTGGCCTCCGTCTCCCCATCTCTAAAGTCAATTATTGTTGCTTAGCAGCTAAGTCATGTTCGACTCTATAACCCGCCAGGCTGGACTATAACCCACCAGGCTCCTCTGTCCATGGGATTCTCCAGACAAGAATACTGGAGTGGGTTGTCATTTCCTTCTCTAGGGGATCTTCCCGACCCAGGGATCGAACCCGAGTTTCCTGTGTCTCCTGCACTGGCAGGCAGGCTCTTTACCATGCGCCACCTGGGAAGCCCACATAAAGTCAACGAGTTAAACCAAATGGTCTGTTAGGTCCCTTCTCTAGTTCTAGGATTCAGATAAAATATGTAGGTAAAGCCCTACGTATAGCCCACAAATGTGACTCAGGATCTGAGCAGGGAGGGGCAAACTGATTTCAAATTGTGTTTTAAACAGTTCTCTTTTGTTAAAGGGGGTCCAAAAGGTGGGATAAAGAAAAAAAAAATATTTCTATCATGCCCATGATCAGGCTAACATCCTAACAACGAAGGTCACTCTCCTTTTTTCTGTCTCTTGCTTTTCTTTTTGTTCTCTCTACACATGGCAAAGGGTTGCAAAGCCTGCCTAGTCAGTTGCCTCTTCCCTGTGTGTCAGTTTCACATCCCAGGTGAAGGTGCAGGGAGCAATCTGGCCCTGTAATAGCCGAGGTTACAGCCACGCAGAGCTTCAAGTTAATGCCAGTCTCACCTCCACGGAAGCACTCCACTTGATGTCAGAAAATTGGAAGAGGTGTTAAATTTGCTTTGTGATTGCAACTCCCTTTTAGTTGGGGGAGGCTGGCTTAGGATTTGATGGTTTTATAGATTTCAATATCAAGAAAGTAGAAAAGATCTCAGCTTTTTAATTTACATTGTCAATCACCGAAGTGGCTCCTTCTCCAAGGGGATGCTAACTAGATCAGCACTTGCTGCGGTTTTGCCAACACAGCATGGGCACCTCTCCCACCTGCTTCCTGGGGCTGGGTTCAAGATGATGAGATTGCATAAGGGAAACAGTTCCAGGGCATTTAAAAAAAAACAGAGGAAATAAAAATATTCTCACCCTTCCACAGTACAGCAGATGCACTTCATTCAAACCGCCACCATTTGAATCAAGTTACAGAATCTCCTGGGTCTCAGGTTGCTCATCGTCAAATGGGAATAATATTAATAATACCTCCGAAGGTTATTGTGGAGAGTAAATGGGTAAAGTGCCTAAAGCAACGCCCCACCACATGCTAATGCCTCAATAACTGCAGTTATGCTGACTATTATAATTTCTCTTGGCCAAACCAGTCTCTCACCAGCATTTTATGGTCATCTCATTTCACCTGAGTGAAAGTCACTCAGTTGTGTCTGACTACTTGCGACCCCGTGGAATAGCCCATGGAATTCTCCAGGATAGAATACTGGAGTGGGTAGCTGTTCCTTTCTCCAAGGGATCTTCCAACCCAGGTCCCCCACATTGCATGCAGATTCTTTACCAATTGATCCACCAGGGAAGCCCTCTCATTTCACCAGAGGATCTAAAAGCACACTAGCAATGAGGTTGAGCTGAAGTGCATCTTGGAGCCATTCGGGTGGGTTGAAGCTGCCCATTTTCCAGTTGCTGCCCTGCTGTTTATTCACTCAGCAAATATTTATTGACCACCTATTACATGGCAGGCACTGTACTAGGTGATGACATACTAGTAAACAAGATAAAGTCCTTGCTTCACAGTGTAAACACTCTAGAAGGGTCGGTGGGGGTGCATGGTATGCAGACAAGAAATACAATGAATGAGACAGGGATGAGCTCTCATGATCCGGAGATCTAAAGCCAGTAAGGCTGGGGTGGGGGTTGGGGCATGGGAAAGGGTGGTGTGAGATGAGACTGCAGAGGAAGGCAGGGGCCAATCAGTAGAGCCTTTCAGGCCAGGTGAGGAGCTTTATCTTCATCCTAAGAACACTGGGAAATAAATGGAAGATTTCAAACAAAGGGTCAATACACTATGTGTGGCTGAGAGGAAGAGGAACATTGTAGGCGAAAAATTATAAGTCGTGCTTTGAACAGTTTGCATCGACTGTGGCTGCCCAGGTAAGCAGCTGATCTGTCAGTTTCTGTATCTTAAGCTCCTTCCCACTGAGGATCTCAAAGCATGAGGGGCCTCTGGAAAATTGGTAATCCCTGCTCCTTATCTTTGGCTCAGCAGGTTTCTTTTTGTGCCTCCTTTGGCCGAAGATGAAATAATGATTTCAGTTTGTTCCTACCAGTTTTTCAAGATTCTTCATTTATTTATAGGATCCTGATACCTCTCAATCTCTCTCACATACATGCACATGCTCACGTGCATGCTCACACACACACACACACTTATCATTTCCCAATGTCGCTTTTTATCTGATCGCTCTTTGTCATGACCTGAAAACCTTCCACTTTGGGGCATACACCTTCATTCAAGGACAAGGATTCTCCATCTGCTGCCACCAAGAAATCGCCCAGAGTTTCACAGCTTCACCCAAACCCTCTCCCCGTGACAGGAGAAAGGTACTTGGAGCAGAGCCAAGTGAGCTGCGAAAATGAGTCGAGCACTGAGAAATTAAAGAAAGTAATGTTGACTGGGGCAGGGGGATTAATCAGGAAATCTTAAGGTCACTGTGATCTCTTTGATTGCATTAACATCCAGTAGCAGAAGACTACAGATTGATCAGTGTTACAGCAGCAGGGAGGGGGAATGAACCTGGAAGTCTAATGCCCAGAGCTCCATCTTCCTAATGCCCACTGGCCTTCAAGCCAGTGGCTCAGCTGATAAAGAATCCACCTGCCAGTGCAGGAGACTCAGGAGATATGAGTTTGATCCCTGGGTCAGGAAGATCCCCTGGAGAAGGAAATGGCAACCCACTCCAATATTCTTGCCTGGGAAATCCCATGGACAGAGGAGCCTGGCGAGCTACACTCCATGGGGTCACAAAGCCAGACATCTTCCACAGGGAGAATTAATGCCAGTAGATGAAGCCAGATCTCTTCATTCCTGAGCCAGTCACACTCCCTTAGAACCCACTTCCTCCCTAGACGTGTATCAGGTCATCTATGCTCCATGCTAAATCATTTCAGTCATGTCTGACTCTTTGTGACCCCATGGACTCCTCTGGCTCCATGGAGCTCACCAGGCTCCTCTGTCCATAGGGAAGAATGTTCTCCAGGCAAGAATACTGGAGTGGGTTGCCATGCCCTCCTCCAGGGGATTTCCCGACCCAGGGATCGAACCCACGCCTTTTACAAGTCCTGCACTGACAGGTGGGCTCTTTACCAGTAGGCACCAGATAGCTTTCATTAAATTGCCCCCTTGCACACTGTGCCCATTCTTCACATTCGATCAGACTATCCTTTTCCTCCAAATAGCCCTTTCTCCAGATGGCTTAGGGAAGACTTTTGAAGAACGAATCACTCATGGTGAGCCAAGTACTGGGTTGGCCAAAAGGTTCGTTTGTGCTTTTCCATAACATCTTTATGGATAAGTCTTCGGGGCCTGCCCTTGTTCCATCAGCTCGGACACTTACTTCCTAGAGTCCCTTGCACCTTTTTCTTAATTTGTCCATATTTCCAGAAGAGAAAAGCAATCCGCCTTCTGCAGTGACAGGTTGTAGACCTGGCTCCCATAAGCAGAAGACGCCAGGCTGGTTTACCTTTGCCTCTTTCTAGTCAGCAAACCACAGCAACCTGAACTGACCTGTATAGGCCTTTGAGAAGGGTTACTTCATGAGGACAAGCACATGAAAGGAAATATCAATCAATAACAATTGTAGGTCTGGTTTCTCCAGCTCCAACCATGTGCCAAGCACAGGGCTAAGAGCTCTAAACAGATTAACTCTCATAGGAAGGCAGGTGTGGTGCAGATCACCATTTCATAGTTGCAAAAAAATGAGGCTCAGAGACATGAAGGAACTTGTTTGAGGGCCCACAGCTAGCAGTGAGCAAAGCTGGGGTTTTAAACCCATACCTGTCTGATTTCAGAGCAAGTACTCATAATCAGTTGAGTGTGCCATGCTGGACGTGGGAACACCCCTCTGTTTTCAGCCTTTCTTCCCTTCACATGAGATGTATCCAGAATCATTGTGATGACTCCCATATCTCTGGCTCCAGCCTTGACCTATTTGGTGTCAGTCTTAACCAACTCCTTTCTACTGGATAGTTCCTTTCCACTCATGTCACCTAGTTACTCAAATTTAACATGCCAAAAGGTTATTTTTTCTTCCAACCAGCTCTCCATCTCAATTTGCCTCTTTCTGTCAGTTAATCCCCATTCCCAAGCTCCTACCTTCAGGATCCTCTCCAACTACTCTCTCTGACCTCTTGTGGTCAGGCACCAAATTGTGGTGATTTCCTATCTATACTGTCTCTTGAGTCTACCCCTTCTTCCATTGCAAATGCTTGTTACACATGTGAGCATGCTCAGTCATGTCCAGCTCTTTGCAGCTCCCATGGACTGTAAGCCGCCAGGCTCCTCTGTCCATCGGATCCTCCAGCAAGAATACTGGAGCGGGTTGCCATTCGCTTCTCCAGGGGATCTTCCTGACCCAGGGATCAAACCCACATCTCCTGTGTCTCTGGCACTGGCAGATGGATTCTCTACCACTGAGCCACCTGGGAAACCTCCTGTTGATTGAATTAAACACACACAGAGACACACAATTTATAATCTCACAGTTTCCATGCATGAGTCTGAAGTCCAGACATGGTACACCTGGATCTTCTGCTCAAGCTCTCTCTGGGCTGAAAAGGTGTCAGCCAGGGTTGTGATTCTCATCTGAAGTTCTACTAATATAAAGTGTAGAAGCGTAGTATAAAGAATTTTCATATACTTTTCACTCGGATTCCTCAAATGTTAACATTTTCTAACATTTGCTTCATTCTTTTCTCTTTTAATGGATATTTATACTCACATACACAATTATTTTTTTCCGAACCATTTGACAGTAAGTTGCAGGCATCATGCCCCTTTATCCTTAAGTAATTCAGTGTATATTTTCTAAACAAAAGAAGGGTAATTCTCTTATGTAGCCACAGTAAAATTATTAAAATCAGGAAATTAATATTGATATAACATTATCATGTAATCAAAAACCTTTCAAATTTCATCAATTATGCCAATATCATCCTTTAAAACAAAAAAAAATAAAACCAAAATTTTTCTGCTAAAGGACTCAATTTATAATATAAATTTATACATCAGATCAGTTCAGTTCAGTTGCTCAGTTGTGTCCGGCTCTTTGTGACCAAATGAACCGCAGCATGCCAGGCCTCCCTGTCCATCACCAACTCCCAGAGTCCACACAAAACCATGTCCATTGAGTTGGTGATGCTATCCAGCCATTTCATCCTCTGTCGTCCCCTTCTCCTCCCGCCTTCAATCTTTCCAAGCATCAGGGTCTTTTCAAATGAGTTAGCTCTTCCGATCAGGTGGTCAAAGGATTGAAGTTTCAGCTTCAACATCAGTCCTTCCAACGAAAACCCAGGACTGATCTCCTTTAGGATGGACTGGTTGGATCACCTTGCAGTCCAACAGACTCTCAAGAGTCTTCTCCAACACCACAGTTCAAAAGCATCAATTCTTTGGTGCTCAGCTTTCTTTATAGTCCAACTCTCACATCCATACCCGACCATTGGAAAAACCATAGCCTTGACTAGATGGACTTTTGTTGACAAAGTAATGTCTCTGCTTTTTAGTATACTGTCTAGGTTGGTCATAACTTTCCTTCCAAGGAGCAAGTTCATTTAATTTGATGGTTGCAATCACCATATGCAGTGATTCTGGAGCCCAGAAAAATAAAGTCTGACACTGTTTCCACTGTTTCCCCATCTATTTGCCATGAAGTGATGGGACCGGATGCCATGATCTTAGTTTTCTGAATGTTGAGCTTTAAGCCAACTTTTTCACTCTTCTCTTTCACTTTCATCAAGAGGCTCTTTAGTTCTTCTTCAATTTCTGCCATAAGGGTGGTGTCATCTGCATATCTGAGGTTATTGATATTTCTCCCAGCAACCTTGATTCCAGCTTTTGCTTCATCCAGCCCAGCGTTTCTCATGATGTACTCTGCATATAAGTTAAATAAGCAGGGTGACAATATACAGCCTTGACATACTCCTTTTCCTATTTGGAACCAGTCTGTTGTTTCATGTCCAGTTCTAACTGTTGCTTCCTGACCTGCATACAGGTTTCTCAAGAGGCAGGTCAGGTGGTCTGGTATTCCCATCTCTTGAAGAATTTTCCACAGTTTATTGTGAACCACACAGTCAAAGGCTTTGGCATAGTCAATAAAGCAGAAATAGATGTTTTTCTGGAACTCTCTTGCTTTTTCCATGATCCAGTGGATGTTGGTAATTTGATCTCTGGTTCCTTTACTTTTTCTAAAACCAGCTTGAACATCTGGAAGTTCACGGCTCATGTATTGCTGAAGCCTGGCTTGGAGAATTTTGAGCATTACTTTACTAGTGTGTGAGATGAGTGCAATTGTGCGGTAGTTTCAGCATTCTTTGGCATTGCCTTTCTTTGGGATTGGAATGAAAACTGACCTTTTCCAGTCCTGTGGCCACTGCTGAGTTTCCCAAATTTGCTGGCATATTGAGTGCAGCACTTTCACAGCCTCATCTTTCAGGATTTGAAATAGCTCAACTGGAATTCCATCACCTCCACTAGCTTTGTTCGTAGTGATGCTTTCTAAGGCCCACTTGACTTCACCTTCCAGGATGTCTGGCTCTAGGTGAGTGATCACACCATCGTGATTATCTTGTTTGTGAAGCTCTTTTTTGTACAGTTCTTCTGTGTATTCCTGCCACCTCTTCTTAATATCTTCTGTTTCTGTTATGTCCATACCATTTCTGTCCTTTATTGAGCCTATCTTTGCATGAAATGTTCCCTTGGTATCTCTAATTTTCTTGAAGAGATCTCTAGTCTTTCCCATTCTGTTGTTTTCCTCTATTTCTGTGCATTGATTGCTGAGGAAAGCTTTCTTATCTCTCCTTGCTATTCTTTGGAGCTTTGCATTCAGATGCTTATCTCTTTCCTTTTCTCCTTTGCTTTTCCTTTCTCTTCTTTTCACAGCTATTTGTAAGGCCTCCTCAGACAGCCATTTTGTTTTTTGCATTTCTTTTCCATGGGGATGGTCTTGATCCCTGTCTCCTGTACAATGTCAGGAACCTCCGTCCATAGTTCATCAGGCACTCTGTCTATCAGATCTAGTCCCTTAAATCTATCTCTCACTTCTACTATATAGTCATAAGGGATTTGATTTAGGTCATACCTGAATGGTCTACTGGTTTTCCCCACTTTCTTCAATTTCAGTCTGAATTTGGCAATAAGGTGTTCCTCATCTGAGCCACAGTCTGTTGCCGGTCTGACTGTATAAAGCAGATCACATTTATTCAAATCAGGTTGATTATATTCTTTGTAGCCAAAGATGGAGAAGCTCTATACAGTCAGAAAAAACAAGACTGGGAGCTGACTATGGCTCAGGTCATGAATCCCTTATTGCCAAATTCAGACTTAATTAAAGAAAGTGGGGAAAACCACTGGACCATTTAGGTATGACCTAAACCAAATCCCTTACGATTATACAGTGGAAGTGACAAATAGAGTCAAGGGATTAGATCTGATACACAGAGTGCCTGAAGAACTACGGATGGAGGTTCATGACATTGTACAGGAGGCCAGGAACAAGATCATCCCCAAGAAAAAGAAATGCAAAATGGTTGTCTGATGAGGCGTTACAAATAGCTAAGAAAAGAAGAGAAGCTAAAGGCAAAGGAGAAAGGGAAAGATATACCCATTTAAATGCAGAGTTCCAAAGAACAGCAAGGAAAGATAAGAAAGACTTCCTCAGCGATCAATGCAAAGAAATGGAGGAAAACATAGAATGGGAAAGACTAGAGATCTCTTCAAGAAAATTAGAGATACCAAGGGAATATTTCATCCAAAGATGGGCTCAATAAAGGACAGAAATGGCAGGGACCTAACAGAAGCAGAAGATATTAAGAAGAGGTGGCAAGAATACACAGAAGAACCATACAAAAAAGGTCTTCATGACCCAGATAACCACGATGGTGTGACCACTCACCTAGAGCCTGACTTCATGGAATGCGAAGTCAAATGGGCCTTTGAAGGCATCACTATGAAAAAAGCTAGTGGCTGTGATGGAATTCCAGTTGAGCTATTTCAAATCCTAAAATATGATGCTGTGAAAGTGCTGCACTCAATATGCCAGCAAATTTGGATGTGAGAGTTGGACTATAAAGAAAGCTGAATGCTGAAAAGTTGATGCTTTCAAACTGTTGAGAAGACTCTTGAGAGTCTCTTGGACTGCAAGGAGATCAAATCAGTCAATCCTAAAGGAAATCAGTCCTGAACATTCATTGGAAGGACTGATGCTGAAGCTCAATTTCCAATCCTTTGGCCACCTGATGCGAAGAACTGACTCATTAGAAAAGACCCTGATGCTGGGAAAGATTGAAGGTGGGAGGAGAAGGGGACAACAGAGCATGAGATGGTTGGATGGCATCACCAATTCAATGGTGAACTTGGGCAAACTCTGGGAGTTGGTGATGGACAGGGAAGCCTGGTGTGCTGCAGTCCATGGGGTTGCAAAGAGTAGGACATAACTGGGCAACTGAACTGAACTGATCTGATAGGACTCAAACAGGGAGGAATACTTCGATTTAGGCATCATATCTCTTTAGTATCCTTTAACTGGAAATAGTTCCTCAGTCTTTCTTGTCATTCATGACCATGACATATATGAAGAACACACTGGACTCTGATATTCATACTTTTACCTCACAGTGGACAGAAGAGTAGAATATTCCAAAACTTCCTAACTAAAGAATCATAGAATATAGAGGAAATCTGAAAATGAACTACTTGTTTATCTAGGTCCCAAGCTATTTTCATACACACCTCACAACTGTGGCCATATCATTTACCCATCATTTTTCTTTAAATTAATTCACTTTTAAACTGTATTTCTGTGGTAGACAAAATTCTAAATATGATCCCTAATGATCCTTGCTCTTATATAATCCCCTATCCTGAGTGTGGGTGGAGCTATCAATTTGATGAGAAATTACTCCAGTGATTATTCTACATTATATGGGCTTCTGTGGTGACTCAGATGGTAAGGAATCCGCCTGTAGTGCGGGAGACCTGGGTTCAATTCCTGGGTTGGGAAGATCCCCTGGAGGAGGGCATGGCAACCCACTCCAGTATTCTTGCCTGGAGAAGCCCCATGGACAGAGGAGCCTAGTGGCTGCAGTCCATGGGGTCGCAAAGAGTCAGACAAGGTTGAGCAACTAAGCATACATATGGCAAAATGGAGATTATCTGGATGAGCCTAATCTAACCACATGAAGCTTTTAATAGCAGAGAGTTCTCTCTGGCAAGTAAGCAGAAGAGGAAGTCAGAGATATTTGAAGTATGAAAAAGATTTGACAGGCCAGGGTGCCAGGTCACTGGCTTTGAAGATGGAGGGGGCCATGTTAGAAGGAACTGCTGGTGGCATCTAGGGGCACAGGGTGACACCTGGCTGACAACCAGCCAAGAAATGGGGACTTCAAACATATACCCCCAAGGAACTGAATTCTGAAAAATATCTGGATGAGCTTGGAAGCAGATTAATCCACAGGACTTCTAGGTAACAGCCCAGCCCAGCTTACATCTTGAACAGAAAACCCTGTCAAGTCTACCAGAACTTCTGACCTACAGAATGGAATGAAGATGAAAATACAACAAGCTACACTGAAAATCCAAAGTATCGACAGGCTACGCAAGAAAAATGGTATGACCATGAAAATTGATGCAAGAAAGTATTTGACAAAATCCAACACCCATCCATGATTTAAAAAAAAAAAAAACTCTCAGAAAGCCAAGAATAGAGGGGAACTTCCTTGACTTGATAAAGAACATCTACAAGAAAAAGAAAAAATAAAAAAACAATAAACAGGTGAGACTGCCACAACTAGCAAACTGAATCAAGAAATATCTAAAAAGGATTATATACCATAACCAACTGAGATTTATTCCAGGAGTGTAGAGGTGGCTTAACATCCAAAAACTAATTAATGGAATTTAATAGAATTATACTTCAATAAAGGACAAAAAACCACGTTTATCTCAATAGATACAGAAAATGCACTTGGCAAAATGCAGCACCTCTTCATCATAAAACGCTCAACAAACTACAAATAGAAAGGAACGTCCTCAATCTAGTAAGCAGCATCTATGAAAAACCCACAGCTAATACCATACTTAATGGTGAAACAGTAAAAGCTTTCCCCCTGAGATTAGGAAAAATTCAAGGATGTCAACCATTGCCATCTCCATTCAACATTTTATTGGAGGTTCTATTTGGAACAATTAGGCAAGAAAATAAAAGGCCTCCTGAATGGAAAGGAAATAATCACAGATGACATGATCTATATCAAGAAAATCCTAAGGAATCCATGGAAATCAAATTAAAACTAGTAAGTTTATTTGTTCAATATTATATAACAATCTAAATGGGAAAAGAATTTGAAAAAAATAGATACATGTATATGTATAACTGAATCACTTTGCTGTACACCTGAAGCTATCACCACATTGTTAATCCACTGTATTCCAATATGAAATAAAACGTTAAAAAAAGCAAGGTTGCAAGATACAAAATATGAAAATTTTCATTTCCACATAGGAGCAATAGGCAAGCTAAAATTAAAATTAATAATTTAGCTTCATTTACAATAGCATCAAAGAAAATAAAATACTTAGGAATGAATTTAGAGAAATAAATATAAAACTTATCATCTGTACCATACTAAACATGGTTGAAGGAAATTAAAGAAGACCTAAAAGAATGGGACCTAACCCTAAATTTATGGAAACACATCCCATGTTCATGGATTGGAAGATACACACACACACACACACACACACACGTACATATATACTTATAGAACAATAGAATAGAGTTTAGAGTCCAAAAATAAATTCTCACATTTATGACCAATTGATTTTTGACATGCATACCATGAAATTTCAATGGGCAAAAATTTCCTCAATAAATGCTGCTGGGACAACTGTATATCCATGTGCAAAAGAATGAAGTTGGCCTCTTCATTTCATATGAAAAAATTAACTCAAATGGATCAAAGGTGACCCAGGGAATGAACTTAGGTCTCCCGCATTGCAGGCAGACTCTTTACTGACTGAGCCACCAGGGAAGGCCTAATGTAAGAGCTAAAACTATAAAACTCTAGCCTTGAATCAGGCAATGGTTTCTTAGATATAACACTAAAAGCACAAGCAACTGGACATCATTAAAATTAAAAGAATACAATAAAGATAGTGAAAAGGCAATTCACAGAATGGGAGAAAATATTTGCAAATCATATATCTCATAAGAGACTTCTCTAAAATATTTAAAGAACTGTTACACCATAATAAAAAACAACCACGACAGTCAAGAAGTTGAAACAACACAAATGTCCATCAACTAATGAATGAATAAACAAAATGTGATATGTGTAAACAGCGACATATTATTCAGCAATACTGGAGAGGGAAATGTCAGCCTACTTCAGTATTCTTGCCTGGAGAATCCCGTGGATAGAGGAGCCCGGTGGGCTATAGTCCATAGGGTAGCAAAGAGTCGGACATGACTGAAGTGACTTAGCACTCTCACACACCGCATTCATAGTTTGGGAAACTCCAAATAGTGACAGTGTCAATTCTCTCAAAATTGATGCACACATGTAGTGTAATTCTTATCAAAATCCCATCAAGATTTTAGTGGATTTAGGCAATATTATTCAATAATACATTTGGAAATACAAAAGACAAAATAGGTAAATAATTTTGAAAAAGAATAATAAAGTGAGGGTAGTTGCTTCACCCAATATTAAGGCTTACTATATAATTTCAGTAAGTAAGAGAGCACCATTATTGGCAGAGAATAGACACAGATATCAATGGAACAGAACAGAAAACCTAGAAATAGACCCACACAAATATGCCCAACTGATTTTTGACAAAGATGCAAAAACAATTCAGTGGAAAAAAGATAGCCTTATCAACAAATGATAATGGAGTAATTTGACATCCATAAGCCAAAAAAAAAAAAAAAAAGAAAACTTGACCTAAACTTCACATCTTATACAAAAATTGACTCAAAATCGATCATAGATTCTGGACAGTTTTTACAAACTATGTAGAGTTTACAGGCGATATTTTTTCATTTCTGTGAAGAAGTTTATTTTTTAATGCAGAATATTTTTTATAGAAGACTTCTTATAGAAAAATAGGAGAAAATCTCAGGGACCCAAGGCCTGGTGAGGAGTTCTTAGGCATGACACCAGAAGTATAATCCTTAAAAGAAAATCAATAAATTGGACCCCATACAAATTAAAACTTTGCTCTGTGAAAGACTTAGTTAAAAGAGTGAAAAGATAAATCAAATACTGAGAGAAAATATTGTCAAACCATGTATCTGACAAAAGACCAGTATCTAGAATATATAAAGAATTCTCAATACTTCAACAGCAAAAAACACAGAACTATATTAGAAAGCGGGCACAAGACAGTAAAAAGCATTTCACTGAGGAGGATGTTTAGATAGCAAATAAGCACATAAAAAAGTTGTTCAACAGTTTTAGCCACGATGAAAAATGCAAATTTAAAAGATACCACTACACACCTGAGACTGGTGGACTAAAAATTAGTGGAAACATCAAATGTCGGCAAGGATGCAGAGAAACTGGATTACTCATGTATTACTCATGAGAATGTAAAATGGTACAGTCACTCTGGAAAACAGTTTGGCAGATTCTTAAATTGTAAAACTAAACATGCATTTACCTCTGTTGTTTGATCACTAAGTCGCATCTGACTCTTTGTGACCCCATGGACTGTAGATCACCAGGCAGGCTCCTCTGTCCATGGGATTTCCCAGGTATGAATACTGGAGTGGATTGCCATTCCCTTCTCCAGGGGATCTTCCAGACCCAGGGATCAAACCCACATCTCTTGTGTCTACTGCATGTGTCTACTGCATTGGCAGGTAGATTCTTTACCACTAGCACCACCTGACCCAGCAATTACCCTCCTGGACCTTAATCCAAGAGATGAAAACTTCTGTCTACATAAAAACATGTACACAATTGTTCATAGCAGTTTTATTTATAATAGCCAGAAACTGAAAACAGCAACAATGTCCTTCAACAGAATGATTAAACAAACTCTGATCTATCCATATCGTGAAATACTAGTCTGCATTAAAAAGGAATGAATTATTAATATATGCAACAACTTGGATGGGTCTCTGGGGCATCAAGCCGAGTACAAAAGCCAATCTCAAAAGGTTACATATTATTCCAATTATATAACATATTTGAAATGACAAAACTACAGAGATGGAGAATAGATTAGTAGCTGCCAAGGGTTAGCGATGGTGGGGAGAGAAAAGTGGGTATAACTAATTAGAGGTAGCAGGAGGGCGATCTTTGCTGTAATGAACTAATTTTGTACCTTAACTGTGGTGCTGGATACATAAAACCATACAGGAGATAAATTGACCTAGAACTATATATACACACACATTGTGTCAAAGTTCATTTCCTGGCTTAATAGTGTACAATGGTTATGTAAGATATAACCCTGCGGCCACAAGGAAATTAAGTGGAAACTAAGTGCAGGGCACACAGGACCCCTCTGTACCATCTTTACAACTTTCCTGTAAATCTATAATTATTTAAAAAGTAAAAGTCTAGGGACTTCCTTGGTGGTCCAGTGTTTGAAACTTTTGAGACGCTGCACTTCAACTGCAAGGGGCATGGGTTTGATCCCTGGCTGGGGAATGAGGATCCAGCATGCTTTGCAGTGCGGCCAAAAATAATAAAAATAATTTTTCAAAAAAGTCTAAAAAATTGTGGGCTGTATATACATTTTGTTTCAACTTTTAAAAAAAAGGTTGAGAGATTTTGTATAAACTTCTGGATTTCTATTTTCTCTTGAAAAGTCCTAAGACATGGAAACCCTGGCCCACATTGCCAGGCTTTTTTTATGTGGGAATTGCTCTCTCTAGCCATCAGAGTCCTCACCGAGGTCCTGGTAGTCGTTTATGCTATGGCCTGGCCCTCCCAAAGGCATTTGAGCTTGTGGCCTCTGGTCATGCCTTTGTCCCCAACCCTCTGCCTGCCTGAACTTTCACCCATTTCTAACAAGGCCATGCCCCAAATAGGAACTCTGCATGAGAAGCCTCCAGTTCAAGAAAGATACCTCTAGTCCTCACCTTTCTGTTATCAGTTCTGAGCACTCTCACTCATTGATTCTTAATTTATTTGCTTTGGCCCCACTCGCTCAGCCCTGTTCAGGTTCTTGCCAAATACGGCAAACCTTTAGGATGTTAACTGTACTGCTGGTTTCCTGAACCACAGTCAGGGACACAGGGTGTTTTAAGGTCAGGGCTCTCCTTCCTACCTACCTGACTGGGCAGGAAGATTATATACTCTTGAAGTGAGAGTTGAGCATATGCCTGAAAGCTCTCTGAGGCCCTGTTGAGTGGTTTAGCACTCCCTTGCACACAAGGAATGCTCTTTGGCAGGACGTAAAGGGCTTCCACAGTGGCTTCACGAAAAAGAATCCACGTGCAATGCAGGAGACGTGGGAAACGGGTTCAACTGCTGGGTCGGGAAGATCCCCTGAAGTAGGAAAAGGCAACCAACTTCAGTATTCTTGCCTGGAGAATCCCATGGACAGAGGAGTCTGATGGGCTACAGTTCATAGGTTCACAAATAATCAGATATGATTGAGTGACTGAGCATGCATGCAAAGGACATTTGAAAGCATTGCTCTCGAAGACTGGGGGCAGAATCCATCCCTGACACAGACTATAAGACATATCCTGCCCCTAGTTCTTTCTCTTCCTTAAAAGTTGTTTAAATTAAAAAAATCACACATACTCATGTGGAATTCTGTTGACATTATAGGGAAAAATTAAAGAAGCAAAATGATCTGAAACCTCACTACCTACAGATAATTACTATTAACATATTGATGAATTTCCTTCCAGTCTTTTTTCTGTGTTTACTGAGACACTCCAAAAGAGCGTCACACTCAATATATTTTGTAGCCTGCCTTTCTCAATCAGACACTATGAGCATATTTCTTTGTCAATAAAAATTCTTACAAAACATTTACATTTGAATGGGACTGTTGGTACTATTTTCCCTTCTCATTTTTCTAAGACGGGGGTCTCACTCCCTCTCTCTCACCCACTCCTTCTCTACCTCCTTTTTCCCTTCCCTCTCTCTTTCCTACTCTCACTTTCTTTGACATACTAAGTGAATCAAATTTATAAGGATAAAGGTTTGGGTGGGGGAGCAGTGGGCCTATGGAAGGTGTAGATTGAAGAGGAGGTGGTTTGGCGAGTAGAGGTGAAAAGCTGCTCTGGACATCAAAACTGGTCTACTAAGTCAAGTAGCAAGATGAATTGACCCCCCTCTTCATGTGTGAGTGAACAGAGCTGGAGCCCTGGGGCCAACAAAGACCACCGTTCTTTCCATTATGGAGACTCCAGTTGTGGAAATCCATTTTTCATATAAGAAAAATATATTCTTTTTCTAGGTGACACATGTTTAGTCATTCATTGGCTACATCAGCTGAATGAATTATAACCGCCCCTTCTACCAGACATTTACATGTGCCGGGCACTGTGCTCATCACTCTACATGAGTCTGTGCAGTGGAGGAAAGCGTAGCACTTAAGAGGCGGCCTCTGGAACAGGCTGCCCCAGTTTGATTCTCAGCTCTGCCGCTTACTACCTGTGTGACCTTGGGCAAGTTAACCCTTTTTGATCCTTGGGTTTTGCATCTATAAAACAGTGATAATCAGAGTACCTATTTCACAGGGTTATGGTGATCATGTGAAGTGCTTAGAAGAGGGCCAGGTCCATAGCAGGTGCTTCCCAGTGTTAGCTGTCATTGTTAGTGGTAATAAATCTTCACAGTAGCTCCACGATAGAGGTACTGTTGTTATCTTTCTAGGAGAAACTTGGGTTTGGAGAAATCAAACGATGGCCTAAGATCATGAGGCTACTAAGGAGTCAAGATCCGGCTCCAAGCTGCCTTACTTTGGAACTGGGCTTGTAAACCGCAGGGCTAATAGGTCTCCCCTCTTTCTCTGAATGGCAGCTGATTGTCTTGTTCCCAAAGCCTGGCACTGAGGCTGAGCACGAGGAAGGGGACAATGAGACAAGGAGGGCCTTCCCACAACCTTGGCCACTTCAGCAGAGCTCAGGCCATGGGGGTCAAAGCAGCAACCCCCAGTCAGAGAAGGGGTGCTTGGGCCTAGTTCCCTTGGTTTTGATCTCCTGCTGGGAGACTGTGGGCTTAAGCTCCCAGCCCTCTGACTCTCTGACATTTTGACCTGTCCCAGAAAAAATGCTACCTGGATTTTTTATTTTCCTCTGTCCTGTTTCCACTTCAATCTCACCTCCTTGAGGCCCACATGGCCTTCGGGGCAGTCAGCCTCATGCTGGCTAGAAGAGACAGCTGTCTGGAGGCCGGCCCCTTTGTTCGACAGAAGCTGGTAAATCAGCAGTAATCCCTGATTCACAGTGATAATCAGCTCCCTGTCTGGACAGTCAGGGCTGCACAAAATAACAAGTGGGGCCGCACCTGTTCTGGGGGTCTGGCATTCAGAAGGAAAGCTGCTATGAATGGCCCAAGCCCCCACCGAGCAGCAGCTGCAGCCTGGAATCACGGCTTTGTTAGCATAAGAATGGAGCTGGCCACACCAGCCAGCCTGCTAACCAGCCAGCCTGCCAGCTTCCTTTTTTCCCTCTTTCCCAGCTCGCCTTGAACACCAAATGGGCCACCCTCATTGTGAGCAGACCCGCTTAGTGTTTCTTTTCTCAACTGGGATGATCAAATTTTCATTTGTTGGGGAACGGAAAGCACTTTCCTTTCTTCAGACTGGGTCCCAGGGGATGAAGAGTCTGTTGATCTGCTCACTGTTCCTTGGGGTCTCACTCCAGACTGGGGGTTACCCCAGTATGGGACCCCAGGAAGCACACTGCACAGAGTAGAATGCAAATGGTGCCCCCTGGAGTTTTGCAGGGCACAGCCTGTGTGGCCCGACCCCTAGAACACATGGAGCCCAGGGTTTCCTCTAGAAAGGCCTCTAGCCTCTTGCAACTCAACGGGGTTCATGGATCCGCTCTATCAACAGCATCTGGGATCCTGTCAGAAATGCAGAATCTCAGACCCTAACCTGAATCAGCAATCTGGTTTTAGCAAGATGTGGTGATTCAGCTGCTCATCAACATTTGAGAAGCCTAGGGTAGGAAATCAGAGAAGGCAATGGCAACCCACTCCAGTACTCTTGCCTGGAAAATCCCATGGACAGAGGAGCCTGGTAGACTGCAGTCCATGGGGTCGTGAAGAGTCAGACACAACTGAGCGACTTCACTTTCTTGCATTGGAGAAGGAAATGGCAACCCACTCCAGTATTCTTGCCTGGAGAATCCCAGGGACAGCAGAGCCTGGTGGGCTGCCATCTATGGAGTCGCACAGAGTTGGACACGACTAAAGCGACTTAGCAGCAGCAGCAGGGTAGGAAATAAGTTTCCCCTTTTCACATATTTGAAAGTGGTTGAGCTTTTTGAATGAGAAAAATCATGGTTCCAATCTTAGCTCCATCACTTACTAGGTGTGTGACCTCAACTGAGTCACTTAACTTCCCAGAGCCTCAGTTTCCTCATCTGTAAAAAGGCAACAATGATAATAATGACAGGGTTATTGTGAGAATAAATAACAAAAATGTTTATGAAGGTCACTAGCATACTGCTGGCATATGATCCTGTCTCAGTAAATAATAGCTGTTCTTCTTATTTTGCTCCCTGATAAACAACACTAATCTGCCAACTGCAGATGAGTCAGATGCTGACTTGCCCAGTTGTCTATTCCTCAGGAAGGGCCCATTATTTTCTTCTGCTGCTGTTATGGGAACTTAAAGCAGTAACTTTAATTAAGAACACCCCACAACTATATAGCATTTTGAACTTTTTAAAGCATCTTTCACACTCATTGCCTCCTAGCATTTAAGACTCAGGGTATTGGAACTGAAGGGGTGCCTAGAGATCACCTCACCCAACATCCTCCTTGTTCAGGGAACGATTGATTGTTCAATGAGTGCCGAAGGTCATACAATACATGGGGTGGCACAATCAGCATTAAAATCTGGTTGCTGCTTTTGTGCTTATACTATCAAGCAGTTTTAACTTGGCTTAGGGAAAATTGACACTAGAGGCTCAGGTCAAGCCAGGGTGTGGCTACAGCCGACTCACCCGTGAACATTCTCTGAACGAGACAGATTAAGACTATTTTACAACATGGAACTGGGAACCACCAGATTTGTCAATGCCAAGATTCCCTTTTTATAAGTGACGATGTGCATGTTCCCCTTTCCTGAAGGCAGATGAAAAGCCTCCAGCCTGAACTCAATCCCAGTTTGGAAGAGTGTAATCAGGGCCATGGTCCATGAGCTGGCCTGAGAACTAAGCTCACGGAGAATCAGTTTTCACTAAGAGCACAGCATAGGGCTGGACAGGGTGTCTTAAGGTTCTCCTAGTTCTGAGAAAGTAAACATGGAACAATCTTTGATTCAATGGGCTCTTCTACAGGTTTTGAAAAGACTCTTTAATCATCTGGAAGGATATGAGAGATAATGTCAAGGAGAAAAAATGCAAGTTATGAAACAGGGTGTAGTTTAATATCTGAGACTGACTAGGGATGGTGCCTGCATCAAGGCCCTGGGTATTCTCCAGGCAGAGTTCAATGTTCATGTCCATGACAGGCACCAGGCACCCCAAAGGGAGGAGGAAGGGCCTTAGGACAATCACCAAAAGTCACATCAAGCTGTGAGAGCTCTCAGTCTGGTCTGGACCTTGGCAACCAACTACACACATCTGGAAGGGTCAAAGTTCCTGAATACAAGCTCTATGAAGCTTTCATACTCTTGATATAAGAGATACTCTTCTATTTCTGATAAACAGTGAACTTGTTAAAGTCTGGTGTGAAGATCAAGGTCAATGGCATTCAAATTTTTTCTTCTGGCTACAGAATTTTCACTCTAATGGAAAATGTCCTAGGTTGCCCAGAATAATACACACAAAGCACAGTTGCCCTGATTAAAGAGTTTCACCCTGGCGGGTGGTCCACTCAGCCCACTGCCCCTCACCTTCACTCCAGAACACGCACAGGGATCCCTGTAGCATAAACTTGAAAACCACTGCTATGAGTCCCTGGGGGTCGCTGATGACATATGAGCAGAGCAGAAACACAATAAGTTTTCCATGGGAGAAGGATTATTTGGGTTCCAAAGACAGCTCTAAGGAGATTGCTATAGAGCCAGGCGCTCCAGTTAGGAAGATACTACAATGGTACAGGTGACAAATGATGGGAGTTCAAAGAAGGGGCAGTCAAGATGCCAAGAACAAACATATGAGAGATGGTTGAGAGATAGACTTGGGAGGAACTGGTCATTGTTGAAACTGAGGAAGATGAAAGAAGAATCTTGGATGACTCAGATTTCTCATTTAGTGGAGCCAGAATATATAAAAGGTCACATTCAGTTTGGGACATGTTGATTGGAATTTCTAGGCAGAGACAGCCCATAGCCACTTTTATAAACAGATCTAGGGCCCAGGAGAGAGATCTGTGGTGAAGGGACACATCTGCCAGTTATAAAATGTAGGTGATAGCTGAAGTCGCAGGCATGGATAAAATTTCCAAGAAAAAATGTGAAGGAGTAGGAAAAGAAGGGCTTCCCGGTGGCGCTAGTGGTAAACGATCCTCCTAAGATGAAGAAGACCTAAGAGACGCAGATTCGGTCCCTGTGTTGGAAAGATTCCCCTGGGGGAGAGCATGGTAACCCACTCCAGTATTCTTGCCTGGAGAATCCCATGGACAGAGGAACCTGGTGGGCTACAGTCCATAGAGTCACAAAGAGTCAGACACAACTGAAGTGACTTAGCATGCAAGCACACAGTAGGAAAACAGAAAGAGCTTCCTGGGAACACTGATATTTTGGGTTTGGGAAAAGAAAGCGAAGCTCCAAGAGCAGCCACAGAAGTAGGAGGTGAATCAAGAAAGAACAGTGTCATGGAATCCACTGGAGAACAAATTTTCAGGAAGGCAGGCAGTAAAAATTAATGATTCAGAAACACCAAGTAAGTCAAAAGACTGAGAAATGTACATTAGATTTGTCAGTTGGGAAATCACTGGTGTCCACAGCAAAAGATGTTTCAGGGGAGTGATGAGGACAGAAACCAGATTCCACTGTGGAAATAAATGGAAGCAGAGGGGATGGCACAGGCTGAGGAGATTCACTGTTCAAGAAGCTTGGCTATGAAAGGGAGAAGAGACATAGGGCAGTGGCTAGAGAAGAAGGATATGGGATTGACAAGAAAGTCTTGAAAGATAAAACACTGCAAATATTCTGAAGGGAGCCCATGGTAAGAAACATGTTGAAGAGCCTCAAAATAGAGGAAAGTTTTGGTAGAGGTGGATGAGACAACTGAATAAAAGTGGAGAAGAAGAAGGGGGAAACAGAGGATGAGATGGTTGGATGGCATCACTGACTCAGTGGAACTTCAGGAGATAGTGAAGGACAGGGAAGCCTGGCATGCTGCAGTCCGTGGGGTGGCAAAGAGTCAGACACAACTGAGTGACCGAACAACAAGAGATGCATCTAGGCAGCAAGACAGGAATTTGAGGCCATGGAAGCCTCTTATTTTCTCTATGAAATGGAAAATGAAGCCACCTTCTAAGAGAGACATGGACAGGTGTGGGGTTGGAGGCTTGGGGAGGGTAATTTACCCATTGAGAGGAATGAGAGATGTAGCTTACTAGGGTCACACTTTGTCAGATTTCCCAGTAGTTTTAGGGAACTGAGATTGGTTTCCTGCCCAGGTGCAGAAGTATAGGATAAGAGCCTGTCACTTGATTAATCTGGTGGTTCATTAGAATCACTGACAGAGCTTAAAAAGACCAACTTAGGGGCCCCATTCTAGGCCAATGAAATCAGGCATCAGCACGTTTTAAAGCATCCCAAGTGATTTTCAGGTGCAGCCAAGACCAAGATCCACTGGAATGATCTATGGTTTGGGCTTTGCTGAACTACCAACCAGACCAGAAAGTTAACACATGACAATTGCTAAAAAAGTTGCACTGTGGGGTTTAGGAGGGAGAGGAAAAGAAGAGAAGCCAGAAGGACTAATAACCAGGAAGAACTCAGTAGAGTCAAGAGATGAGAGATTTAGCTAAGGTGCAAGAGAAAGCGTAATTAGAATGAAGGGGTGGGTGTAGAATCTTTAACTTACCTGATAGGTCAGTTGGTGAAGAACCTGCCTGCAAAGCATGAGACCCCAGTTCAATTCCTGGGTCAGGAAGATCCTCTGGAGAAGGGATAGGCTACCCACTCCAGTATTCCTGGGCTTCCCATGTGGCTCAGCTGGTAAAGAATCCACCTGCAATGTGGGAAGCCTGGGTTTGATCCTTGGGTTGGAAAGATCCCCTGGAGAAGGAAAAGGCTACCCACTCCAGTATTCTGGCCTGGAGAATTCCATGGACTGTATAGTCCATGGCCTCACAAAGAGACAGGTCTGAGCGAAAAAGCTTTGCTCTCATACTACTTGAGTTTAAGATTTCAGAGGCAATGAAAAAATACATGAGCTGGCAATAGGGACACATGATCAAAGTGGAGTAGAGATGAAGGTGAGTGGAGATGAGTGAAATCAAGTAAACTTCAAATGTAAGTCAGACTCTATCCCATTCTCCAGCCAGAACCCTCCCTTCCAAAGGCTCACCGTCTCAATTCAGAGTAAAAGCCAGAGTCCGTGCAAGTTCACACAAGGCCTAAGAAGACCTTGTCTTCTACTCTCCCTCAGGAACTCAGCTTCAGCCATATTGGCCCCTTCCCAGCCAGGTACGCTCCTGCCTTAAGACATCTGCACTCTCGGTTCTCTCTGCCTGTAATGCTCTCCCACAAGATATTTACATGGTAGCTCCCTCACTTCCTCCAGGTCTTTGCCCAAATATCATCTGCTCAATGAAGGCTACCCTTGTTGAAACTCCTTCTCTCACATATAAAAGTGATTCTTCTCTCTCATCATTTCCTACCTTGTTTCCCTGCTTCATTCTTTTCCATCTGTTTATCACCAACTGACATTCTATGCATGATTATTTGTTTGCTGATGGGTTAACTCTCTCCCCTACTCCTGTCCTCCTGATGGTAAGGTTCTTGTGGGCAGGAATTTTTGTCCATTTGTTCATTGCTATAGCCTTCACATCACACCTCTGACAGTGCCCAGTATATCACAACACTCCATAAATGTTCATCAAAGGCACAAGCCATGAGTCCAAGGTGCTGGATGGATTGTACACTGGGGCACTAAAGTCTTCCAGGATAAAAGCAGGGCTCATGTTTGAGAGGAAAGTAATAAACCAGGCATTAAAAGTCCAGGAAAAGTGTGGGTGAAAGAGGAGGAAGAGTTGACAAAAAGGAGAGTGGGTAGTATAAGCAGCACATGCCTCAAAGGAGCATTTATTTAATTTTATTTCATTTTTAAAACAATCTATCTTTTAGACTGTGATGACTTATAGGGCTGGGATGGGGGTTGGGTGGGACAGATGCACAAATGGGGTGGGGTGGATAAATGTATATTTATAGCTGATTTGGGGCTTCCTGGGTGGCTCGGGGGAAAGCATCCACCTACCAATGCAGGAGACACAAGAGACACGGGTTCGATCCCTGGGTTAGGAAGATCCTCTGGAGAAGGAAATGGGAACCCATGCAAGTATTCTTGTCCAGGAAATCCCATGGATAGAGGAGCCTGGTGGCTACAGTCCATGGGGTCAAAAAAAGTCGGACATGACTGAGCAACTGAGCACACATGCAGGCATAGCTGGCTCACATTGTTGTGCAGCAGAAACCAACACAACATTGTAAAGCAATTACCCTCCAATTAAAAATAAAAAATAATTAAAAAATATTTTTAAAACTATAAACAATACATTTAGTTGTTATTGAATTCTATTATCTGTTGGCTTGTTTTCTTTTTTTTTTTTAAGATGGACAAAAAAGGCCTGAAAATAGTATCAGAGAATAAGAGCATGTGGACATCACCCCTCAGCAATGTGGTGTGTGCAGCCCCAGAGAATAAGCAGCTGCAAGAGAATGGATATGTCCTCTAAGGCAAGCAGGTGTCAGGAGTTTGTAAATCTGGCTGCACATCAGCATCACCTGGGGTGTGGCTCTTTAAGAAGTAGAAACGCCCAGGCCCCAGTTCAGGCCGGTTAAATCAGAATCTCCCCAGGGAGGGAGTCCAGGCTTCAGTCCTTGTTAAAAAGCTTCCCAGGTGACGCTAATGTGTAGCCAGCACTGTGATGCTCGGAGGTGGATGACACAGCAAGAGGGAAGAGCCAGGGGACTTAGTCGATGTGCAACCTGAGTCTCAAAGGACACAGACAAAATCATGGGAGGCACGATGGGGGTGAGGAAAAGAAAGTACAAACATGTATGGGGATGAAAAGCCCCAGGAGAGTGGGAAGGGGCTTACATTTATGACAGTGGCAGAGGATCACATGAATGGAGAGGCTTTAAGAGGTCTCAAAATTTGGAGTTGACTCCTTTTAGAAGAAAATCACTGGGTGAAGCTGTCCCAGACTTGAAACAAGCTGGGGAGGTGTTGATTACCACCTAGGCCAGTTCCAGATTTGGGGAATTCAGATGATACAGTCAGGTCCAAGGTGGATAGAAGGTGAGGATGTGATGATAGCTTGCAAGTTTCTCTTGGTGGCTTTGGAAAACAGGAAGTGAAGTGGACCCCTAGATGTTCATTGTTATAGGCTGTGTGTTCTGCAAATGATGACCAGGTCAGTCTTGGGTCTCCATCAGGAGAGGCTGAAGGCAGGGCAAGTGGGAGCAGTGATGTTGGACCTGCTTCGAGTTAACCCCATGGACAGTTGGAGGAAGGTGGTTTCCATTCTGTCTGGACTACAGGGGGTGGATGCAAAGCAGGTTTTGGTTAGGTAGGAAGCTGGGCTGACTAGACCAGGATCAGGTCTCGGGAGGCAGGGAGCTGCTGGGTACCCTTAATCCCACTGAGATGCTAAATTCATACCCATCCCCCTCCAATACCCTTGGTTGGGTATTACCAGAGTAGGTAGCCTCTCCATTCTCCAGGGGATCTTCCCGATCCAGGGATCAAACCCCGGTCTTCTGCATTGTAGGCAGATTTTTTGCCATCTGCGTCATGAGGGAAGCCCATTAGAGTACAGGGCAAGGCCTGGCTCAGTTCCTCATTGGAAAGCAACCTTAGCAGTCTGTGGGGACCAGCCAGGGTGCTGCCTCTGCAGACTAACCCACCACCTAGCACCCCCTTAAGGCCTTCGCTAAAATGGACCTGTGTGTGCGCATGCTTCTCAGTGGAGTCTGACTCTTTGCAAACCCAGGAACTGTAGCCTGCCAGGCTCTTCTGTCCATGGGATTTTCCAGGCAAGAATACTGGAGTGGGTCGTCATTCCCTTCTCCAGGGGATCTTCACAACCCAGGGATCAAACCCCTGTCTCGTGCATTGGCAGGCAGATTCTTTACTACTGAGCCACCAGGGAAGCCCAGTCAGTTCCCAGGTACAGCTACAAAGTTATGGATTCTGACCTCCTGACCCTTCCCATTCTGGTGGTCAGGACTGTTACGTCTCTTTTTCTGTCACTCATCTGGGTGCCCATGCATGTCTACATCTGTGTGTGTAGCTCCTGGGGCTCCTGAGGATGACTCTGGACCTCCTCCAAGAAGGGAGCAGGGATGGGCCAGGTTGTCCCCAAGGAGCTAGCTGTACACACTTTCAGTTCCAGGGCTGATCTCTGAAGCCAGGACATCTCAAAGTGTGATCCAGGGATTACCTGCACCACCATTCCCTGGGATGCTTGTAAAAATGCAGATTCCTGAACTCCTACCTCAGAACTATAGGATCAGACAACTCCCTGGAGAACTGCAAGAATCACATAAACACTGCATAGGGCACCTCCTTATTTTCTCTTGTCTAGATGCTGCAACCCCGCTATATTTTGTCTATTCTGTGATGGACTCTAAGGTCCACAGCATGCTACCATAGTACGTGCTTACCCACGGCCATGAAAACCCACACCTGCCTGAGCAACTGAGGCCCTTAGGTCACTTCTCGTCTTCCGCTCTGCCCATCCTGAGCTAGCCTGCACATTCCCACGAAGCCACGCTTCCATGAACACAGAGGCTTCACTGCATGGATGAAGGATGATCTGAGGACCAAGGTTTGGTGTGCCCTGTGCATCATGCTGACACAGCAGCAATTGTTCAAAAGGGGATTAATGATTAAATGCAGTTCAAAGTCTATCCAGGCACATATCTTTTTCTTTTTTAAATAAAAGCTTGATCCATTCATGTCTGATGCCTTAGTGAGAAGAGTAAAATAGAAAAATAAACAAGTTCCTTCCCTTAATTGATCAGTCTTCAATATATGATGTCTTGGGTGCTTTGGGGAATACAGACATGAGGAAGACATAGTCAGTGTCCTCAAAGAGTTTAAAACCTACCTAGGGAGACAACGGGGCTTCCCAGTGGCTCAGAGGTAAGGAATCTGCCTGGAATGCAAGAGATTCAGGTTTGAACCCTGGATCAGGAAGATCCTCTGGAGGAGGGCATGGCAACCCACTGCATTATTCTTCACAGAATCCCATGAACAGAGAAGCCTGGTGGGCTACAGTCCATGGGGTCACAAAGAGTTGGAAACGACTGAAGTGACTGAGCATGCAGGGACAGAGAGACAACAAATACTCTCATGTTATCATCAAAACAAGGTAGTACAGTATATATGCTACATAACCGTTAGAGACAGAATGTGGCACGGGAGAGCTAAACTCTGAATTGGCTTCAGGCTACATCCCCATGTCCGTTAGTGGTACTGCCATCTTCCTCACTCAAGTCAGACACATGGAAGTCCCCCTTGATTGCTCCCTCCCCTTGCCAGCATATCCAGTCCACCAGCAAGTCCTTTTGGCTCTAGCTGTAATATGTATCTTAAATCTGCTCACTTCTCTCCATGGCCACTGCCACCCCTTAGTCCAAGCCACCAGAATCTCTCTTCCTGAACTAGTATCCCAGCCACCTAGTCTTGGCCTTCTTTCCCTTCAGACCTCTCTACAGGCCAAGTTTGTGTAGCAGTCAGAGGACTATTTTAAACATATGAATTAATCATTTTGATCCCTGACTTAAACACATCCATGGCTTCCCAATGCACTCAACATAAAGAGGGAACTCATTACCATGGCCTGCAAGCCCCCACGTGGTCTCCAGTCTCACTGAGCACCACTTTCTCCATGGTTCACTAACTCTTTGAGTCAGTTGAATATGGCCAGCACCCACCTCAAGTGTCTGCCCACGTTGGTCCCTCAATCTGGAATATTCTTTGTTATTATTTATTCATCTTTCCAATCTCAGCTTAGATGTCACTTCCCCCAGAAAGACCTTTCTTCATTCCCTCCCATCTAAATTGTCTCCCTTGTAACCATCTCTCATAACCACCCTTTCTTCTCCCTTACAGCACTTATCACAACTTACACATTTGACTCTTGAACAACATGGGTCAGAGTGATGTGGGTTCACTTACATGTGGATATTTTCTGATGTGGGGGGACTTCCCAGGTGGCTCAGCAGTAATGCAAGAGACAAGGGTTCAATCCCTGAGTCAGGAAGATCCCCTGGAGAAGCAAATGACAACCCACCCCAGTATTCTTGCCTGGAAAATTCTGTGGCCAGAGGAGCCTGACAGGCTACAGTCCATGGGGTCGCAAAGAGTCAGATATGACTGAGTGACTGAGCACAAATACCACAGTACAACATGATCACTGGTTGAATCCATGGGTGGGAATCGCAGATAGGTTGGGATCACATATATGGAGGGCTGACTATAAGTTATACACATTTTTTTCAGTGACACAGAGGTTGGTGCTCCAAACCTCATACTGTTTGAGGTTCAACTCTAATTATATATGTCTCTGTTGGTTTGCTTAATGTCTGTTTCCTGCACTAAATTGTGAGCTTGATGAAGGCAGAGTATATGTCTGTTTAGTTTATAATCACATTCTAAGTGCCAAGCACAGCACCTAGTATATAACAGATGTTCAATGGGTCCTTGGGATGAAAGAAGAAAGGAGCAAAGAAGTGAGATGTTCTCAGAAGGATTTTTGGAGAAGAACCAGTAGGAGAGCACCATGAACGGAGGCATGGAAATGGGTATTTATGTGCAAGATGTATTCTGGGGATGAGGGTAGCCTGGTGTAGCTGGAGTGTGGGGTCTGTGTTAAGTAAATACTACTGGAAATGGGTGTCATAGTCATTTATCTAATGTGGTGTGTGCGTGCTGTCATGTCTGACTCTTTACGACCCCGTGAACTGTAGCCCACCAGGATCCTCTGTTCATGGGAATCTCCAGGCAAGAATATGGGAGTGGGTTGCCATTTCCTCCTTCAGGGGATCTTCCCTACCCAGGGATCAAACCCACGCCTCCTGTGTCTCCTGCATTACAGGCAGATTCTTAACCACTGAGCCACCTGGGAAGCCCATGTAATAGAAAGTCTGAAACTTCGGGCTAAGAAGTGTGATCTTTACTTGGTCATGTTCACCATGGGGCTACCCTAGCCTGATCCCAGCTAGTATCCAAGCAACCCCAGGGTGGGTCAGATGCAAAAATCCTCCTGTGCTGCAAGCAGTTAGAGATGGTATGGCTCCCATATCTCCAGCCATGGCCAGGGGCCCAGCAGGATTCAGAATGTGCAACATCTGCTGTGTCCAAGTCATTCAATTGAACATTGCTGTACCAATGTCTGCTGTACAAGTGGAAAAGTGGAAAGGGTGGCATAGAAGGGCTTCTTGGCCAAGTATTGGGTTGGCCAAAAAGTTTGCTAGATTTTTCCATAACATGTTATGGAAAAGCCCAAAAGAACTTTTTGGCTAACCCTAACACATCAAAAAGTCCCCTTGGGTCATGTAACCCCTTCTGAATATTTTATAGGTGTCCAAGATCCCATCTGGACCCTTAGCACTCCAGGCTGACCGATATCTCTAGTAGTACTATACCGCCTCCTACCTGAAATGGTTATTAGGAGGATGGAATACGAAAGTACATATGAAGTACTTAGCATAGTGCCTCACACACAGGAAGCACTCAATAATGTTAGCTATTCCTACTGTTATTAACAGCTTCAACAGCAGCAATAATAATATTGACCAGTTCAGGAAAGAAATAATAAGGGCTGAACTAAGGCAAAGTCACTGAGGAATCCGATGAGGACAGCATATGCCTGAAATGGGCAGTCACTGTGGGGTCCCAGAGGTGCAGATAAATGTATAGAGAAAGGCTTCAAGGCTGGTGCCCAGCCAGTGGTGGGCAGGGCAGGTTGCTTGGTCACCAGGCTGAGGTAGGCGATGCCCTGGGAGGTAGCCCCCCTCAAGGCAGGCCCTGTCACCAGGGTTCAATTCCCAGCTCTATTGATCTGGTAGGAACTGTCACTATGGCAGCATCTGCTTGCCTTCCTTGACGTGGGAGGAGACGCAGGGCCCTCTGGCCTGTTGTCTTGGAGGAAGGCCAGAAGGGAATACGTGCCTGGTGGGGCTGCCAAAGGAGGAAAGGGAGGGGCAGCTAACAAAACTTGGTGCTGCCTTGGGCCAGGTTCCTATGGGAGCTGATAAGCAAGGTCTGCCTTGTCCTCATTTTTGTCACTTTGTGAACCATTTGGGGTCCTAGGAATCAATTGGATGCTGTCCAGAAGCAGCCCAGGTGACACAGCCTGGGTGCAGGGTTTTTGCAGGAAGCTCTCAGGAGGTCTCCAGGCAGAAAGGCTGTCTCCTCTGCTCCCCTCAACAACAGGCATCAGAAACCTCTGCTGGGGTGGGAGTTAGGTTCAGAGGTGGCCCAGACATGGAGAAGCCAGGGGCCAAAGAGCCTACAGGGCCACTAAGTTGGCAACTGACAATACTTTCTTGAGCACTTCTACAGGCCAAGCAGTGTGCTGAGAACCTTGCAAGAATGAGCTTGTTTATTCCTCAAAAAACCCTATGAGGTGACTACTGTGATTGTTCCCATTATACAGGTGAAGAAACTTAAGTTTAAGGAGGCTAAGCGAGTTGCTGGACTAGGATTCAGGTGCTCATCATCATAAAAGAAATAGCTGCTCTTTACTGAGCACTAACTATGGGGCAGACCCTTGCTATGTATTATCTCTTTGGTTCCTTACTATTGCTCTATGACATAGGTATAATTATTACTCTTTCCATTGTACAGAGCTAAGGCAATTAGGTGGTTAAGAAACTTTCCAAGATCGCATAGCTAGTAGGAGACAGAACAGGAATTTGAACTTAAGCAAATGATTCCAACTCTCAGCCCTTGAACCTTCTACTACTTCTCTCTTTCTCTCTTTTTTTTTTCCAAAACAGCTCTTTTACCAGGGAAAACCTGAAGACAACTACAATCATCTATCTTGGACCATTTGCTTTCAATGATCTGCTTGCTCTAATATCCCCATGGAAACTGGAGAGTCGGGATCATTACAGATGGCAGAACCGAGGCCTAGGGAGACCAAGTGACTTGTCAGGCATTAGACATGGAGCAAGTGACTGAGGCCTTAAGAGACCCTTAGGCCCACTGACTCCCATGACTGAACATGACAATAAAAAGGACAAACCCTGCAGAAAAGAGGTGGGAGTCTTCATCTGGCATCTCCAACTCAAAAGAGATTTTAGAGAAATTATAGCCAGTGTAAGATCTTTCCAGGAAGGAGCTAAGAAAAAGAAAAAAAAATGTTTTTCTGTAGTAATGTTAAATCGATCCATGCACTCCAGTCAAAGTGAAAACTTGGTCTCCTTCAAATGGGGTCTTAGGTTATGGCTCCAAGACAGACTTGCTCCCATGGGAATATTCTGGAAATCTCTGGGCATGGATTTGTTGTACCCATGAGTTTGAGTCACATCAACACGATTCAATGAGTCTGTATTGGTGGATGCCAAATATTCCTTGCCTCGTGTTGCAAGTTTGATAATGAGAATCAGACAAGAAGGACTTGGGTGAGCTGGAAACTCAAGAATCCAAGCCAACAAGAATGTTGTTTAGCCTACTCTGGGCCCCTTTCCTGGCTCTCTCCCCTTTTGCAGTCCCCTTTTAGCTGAGAGCATCCAGGAAGTCATTCCCTACCTCTGCTCTTGGCACTGGCTTCCGGAAGGGAGTGGGAGGAAGAAAATACCAAGTATGTTTCACATCCCCAGGGTCTATGAAACTAACAATAGTCACAGGGGTCTCAGGAATGTACTTCTCAATGCCAATAGTTGCAATTTTACTCAGTTTTCAGTTCTCAAGAATCAAAACCAGGTTCCCGGGCCCACCCTTAAAATGATACTTAATAACCCTGGCAACATTATTCTGCCATTACAACCAACTCCCCCTTCTTTCTTGGTGTTTAAAGTTACTGAGGCTCTTCAGGGCTCAGACTCTTCACACCCAAGAAAATCTGTTGCTGCATAGATTGGCCTCCAGTACAACCCAGCCTGATACACACCACAAGGTAGGAGGTAGATACTGTATGCATGCGTGCATGTTAAGTTGTATTCAACTCTTTGTTACCCCATGGACTGTAGCCTGCCAGGATCCTATGTCCATGAGATTTCCCAGGCAAGAATACTGGAGTGGGTTGCAATTTCCTCTTCCAGGGGATCTTCCAGACCCAGGGATTGAACCCGCATCTCCTGTGTCTCCTGCATTGCAGGCGGATTTCTTACTGTTTGAGCCATCATAGAAGCCCGATATACACCATGGGGAATCCTTAATAGCAGAATACTCTGTGTAATCATGCAGGCCCTAGGACCAGACAGATAGATCCACTTTGCTACTACCAGCTGACTGAACTTGTACAAGTCCCTTAGTGGCTCTGTGCCTCAGTTTCCTCCTCTGGGATATGGGAATACTAAGAGTGCCTATCTGATGCAGCTGTGGAAGAGACTGTGAGATAATGCATGCCAGGACAGTGGCACAGCACCTGGCACTCGGCTTAGTAAATAATGGCTATAGACAAAGAGGAAGACTTGCTGTCTCGGAAACTTTGCCTTGAAGAAGCATTTCTCTAGCTCCAATTTCCCCTGTTTTGAAGTGAAGGGCTGAAGGCTGAGACCCGAGGAAAGAAATGGAGCAAAGGGGCGTGTACATTTGTATTTTTTTGGTTCCACTGTGCAGGTGGTGGAATCATAGGTCCCCAACCAGGGACTGAACCCAGTATGGCAGTGGGAGTGCCAAGTCCTAACTACTGGACAGCCTGGGAAATCCCCAAAGGCGTGTATCTTGATGCTGACCCCTTTCCTTTCAGCACTTAGAGAACAGGACAATATTGAGAGAGGGCCTACGGTTGAAGGAAATGAAATCAGTAATGTGATGAAGTGAGGGGTGATGGGTGGGGAGAAGGTGTTTAAAGAAGGGTGGGGTGGTGGGAGATGAGGGCCTAAAAAGCTCAGAGGTTGAAATCCCATGAAACAAGAGAACCCACAGCAACACCATGAGCTGAATGAAGGAAAGAGAAAGAAAAGTTTACAAAGTCAAAGAAGGGATAGAAGAAGGAAGCTTCAAAAGGGATTCACAGGAGAGCTTGGGCAGAAAGGTCTGAATTCTGGAAACCGCTTTGTTCTTTCTCAGAAATGCCTCGACCAAAGATTTTGTGCCAAAGGGCCTGAAATATGCTCATTATTGAATAAATGGTCAGTTTGTTCATTCAGACTTGCTCTTATTAAAAAGAACAGTGTGCTCTCCACTCACCTCTGCAGAAGCTAGCCCCAGGGAACAAGGTCGCAAACCAGCCTCCCCAAATGAGGTCTCATATCACAGGTTTCTAAGCCAGAGACACCTGGAGTTTCCCACTTTGGAAAATGGGTTTCATTCCCTCAGGCTGGAAAACTCAGTTCTTGCCTCCTGAAAGTTACCACGGGAAGGAGTTACAGCCATCTCTGAATCGTCGAAGGAGCTGGTTAACAAATAGTTTAGCTGGGTCCACGCTTGGAGTTTCCGATTCAACTGGTTGAGGTGGGGACTCCAACATATTTTTTTAATGTGCTCCCAAATGATTTTGGACTTCCCTGGTGGCTCAGATGGTAAAGTGTCTGCCTACAATGTGGGAAACCCAGGTTCAATCCCTGGGTCGGGAAGATTTCCTGGAGAAGGAAATGGTAACCCACTCCAGTATTTTTGCCTGGAAAATCCCATGGACCAAGAAGCCTGGTAGGCTACAGGCCATGGGGTCCCAAAGAGTCGGACACAACTGAGCGACTTCACTCTCACTTTCACTTTCAAATGATTTTGTCATTAAGCAGGTTTTGACTCTGGAGACAAGTATGCTTTGCTTAGATGAAGGGGACTACAATATAATCTGTTCCTAACAAAGAGTGAGGAATCTGAGGCTCAGAGACATTGAACACTTGTTCAAGGTCACACAGCTAATTAGAACAAAACCAGAACTGGGATTCAGGTGTCTGCCTCCCAATTTCCTGTAAGCTCCACTAACTGACTGACTTTGCTTCTTAATAAGATTGTCCTTTCAAGTTTAAGTTTGGGAACAGTAGATAACCCCTCCTGGTTCTAATGAGTTAAACAGCAGTGCTACCTTTGGGGAATAATCCTTAGGAAACAAAACATGACAATCCTCAGTTCTATGAAAAGCATCAAGCAGAGTTTTAAAAAGAAAAGAAAATATAGCCCTTTCCATTATGACCACCCATAAGGAGAAATTCATCACATGATTTATGTGTAGAGACCATATTTGTGGCTATGTTTCAGTTATAAATTATTCAGCATTGGAGAGTTCCCTGGTGGTCCAGTGGTTAGGACTAGGTGCTTTCACTGCTGTGGCCCTCGGTTCAATCCCTAGTCAGGGAACTAAGATTGTGTAAGCCATGTAGCACAGCCAAAATAAATAAATAAACAGACAAATAATTCAGCATCAAAGAAGGGACACCCTAGCTTTAAGATGAGTGTGTGTGTGTGTGTGTGTGTGTGTGTGTTCAGTCATGTCCAGCTCTTTTGTGACCCCATGAACTGTAGTCTGCCAGGCTCCTCTGTCCATGGGATTTTGCAGGCAATAATAATGGAGTGGGTTACCATTTCCTACTCCAGGGGATCTTCCTGACCCAGGGATCGAACCTGCATCTCTTGTGTCTCCTATGTTGGCCGGTGGGTTCTTTACCAATTGAGCCACCAGGGAAGTTCCAGGACATTCATTAATTTAACAGCCAAAGCCATTCTTTTTTTTTTTTTTTCAAAGCAGCAAAGAGCAATAATTACTGGCCATCAGTTCGAAGCCTTTAAAAGAAAATACCCACATATATTAGATAGGATCTAAAGTCATTTTCCAAATACCAAGATTTTGAGGTAAATGGGAAACCACAAATAGTAACTGGCTATAGTTCAAATGCAGACTTCCCTGGTGGCTCAGAAGGTAAAAGTGTCTGCCTACAATGTGGGAGACCCGAGTTCGATCCCTGGGTCAGGAAGATCCCTTGGAGGAGGGCATGGCGACCCACTCCAATATTCTTGCCTGAAGAATCCCAGGGACAGGAGAGCCTGGTGGGCTGCCATCTATGGGGTCACACAGAGTCGGACATGACTGAAGTGACGTAGCAGCAGCATCCATCCCTAGAGGAGAAATGTGGCCAGATTTTTAACTAGCATGTGTTGGAGGTATGTCAGGTGACTTTTCCAGCACGTCCAACTCTCAGAGCATTTCTCCTTTCCAGATGCATCTTCTCCATCTGTAAAATGGGTACCAACTATCACTGCTCTTTCATACCCCACAGCATGCTCAACCACCCCCAAAGGATTTAAAGGTTGCTACTGCTGCTCTCACTCTTCAGACTAAAGACAGTTCTTAAGCCACACAAATGACTGCTCTGATATCCACCTTCTCCTAATCCTACGTGTGGCCTAAAGCAAACACCGAAATTCCCTTGACCATACCTGGATGTTGGCAGCAAAGAGATGCAAGACGATGAAGCCAGCCCAGGCAGAGTGACAAGAAAAGCTACACCTGTACCTGTTTGTCACTATTCCCTTTGCAGAGGGTGACATCACTGTTTATTTCTATTAGAATAACTCCTCATGGGAGGGCCTCAAACTTGTCCTCTTTGCTGGAAGGCAAGTCGGAGAGAAGCCGACTCCTACTCAGTGCTCAGCCTCTGGAAAATTCTGGAATCAATCTAGCTGACCTCTGAGTTCAGTGACGATGCAGTAGTAGCTTTGTTCCAAATGTCTTACAACATACACCTCTAAAGTTCATTTGCCATTGTCTGCTGCTGCAGTGGCCACCAGCAGAAATGACCCTAAATAGCCATTCATTTCACAGTGAATTTAGAGGGACTTGATGTTGGAAAATGCTTTTGAAACAGTTCTAGTTGGAGATGAATTAAAAACATGTTTGCTTAAATAATTGAAGGTGAAATGTGTATTACGTGTGTTTCACATGCAGTTAGGGATTTCTGCCCCAGCCTTTGGTGATGCCAATTATGAGTTCCTGCCTAGCACTTGATTTAAGATGCAAAACCTGAATTATCAGAAGATCTCAAGAGGAGGAATAAAGTATACTTTGATATACTGCAGTTGGAGTGCAAATTGGTTAAAAAAAACACTTTAGAAAGCACTTTAGCTATATATATATATATATATATATATATATATATATAACTGAACAAACCCAATCCCAGGAATTTATCTTAAGGAAATAGTGAGCCAAACGCATTTAATAGAGTCCACAGACGTTCATGGTGGCATTGTTGAAGTGCTCATAAAGGAACAGAGTGGCAATGATTATTTTTTAAAATCGTAAACATTTCTGTGTCATGAAAGACACTAAAATCAAAGTCAAAAGATAAATAATAGACTAGTTACTGTATTTGCAATATAGATCACAGTTAAATTATTACTACTAAAAATATAGAGAGATTCTGGTTATCACAATGAGAAAGAACAACCCAGTAGAAAAATAGGCAAAGGATATGAAATGCCAATGCTGAAGAAGAAATGCAGATGTGCCATACACATACTTCAGCCTCACTAGCACTCAAAAAAAATACACAAAGGAAAAGGAGACTTTTTCAAGAATTCACATTGTCAAAGATTGAAAGGATCAACCAACCTAACTGAAATGGGTGAGGAAGAGCTTGGAGAAATGGCCATTTTGGGGGGACAAGGTAAGTCACCATCAAGTTCCTGGAGGCAAATGAGCAGGCTCTCTAAAAAATAAAAGAGATGTGCAAACTAAACTCTTTGAACCAATAAGGTCACTACTGTGAATCTGTGTGTGTGTTCAGCCGCTCAGTCAAGTCCCACTTTTTTGTGATCCAATGGACTGTATCCTGCTGGGCTCCTCTGTCCATGGAACTTTCCAGGCAAGAATACTGGAATGGGTTGCCATTTCCTCCTTTGGTGGAATCTTCCCAACCCAGGGATTGAACCTGTGTCTCCTAAGTCTCCTGCATTGGTGGGCAGATTCTTTATCACTGAGCCACCTGGAAAGTCCACTGTGAATTTACACTACAAAAATTCTGGCCACAGTATGGAGAGACATATGTAGAAGGAAGTAGGCTGCACCAGTATTTAATAATTTGTAAAACTTTGAAACAATGTAAAATTCACCAATAAAGCTTGGATTAAAAAAAAAAAATTAGGTCACAACTGGATGACAGAATACTACGCAACTGTTAAAAAGAATAAACTAGCTAGATGTATACTGGCAGGCAAAGACCTCCAGACACAGTGTCCAGTGAAGTGCACACTATAGAGCAGTATATGGTGTCTTGGTCACATCTTTTATGACTATTTTAGGCACATGAATACATATATGAATATTCATAGAAACACACACTTAACTATACATACCAAACTGTGAACATAGTGGGTAATCAGTGGTGGAGAGGCCAGGAACATTCTACTTCATATTCCTATTTTTACAAGCCATAAGCATGTATTATTTTGATCATAAAAATGCTTTTTTTAAAGAAGAAGTGAGGCAAGCTGTACCACTCCCCCACAATGTCCAGCTCCCACTCCAAACCTCTAAAAATGTCCCCTTCAAGGACATGGTTTTCCAGGATCTAAGACAATTTCTAATTCCCAAAGACATGAGCTTTTGCTGTTTAGAAGTTGAACTAGGACGAGAAAGTCTGGAAAGAGGTAGAAGGGTTGTTGCATTTTTTCAGAAGAGCTTGTTTCATGTAGTGGTGACATTATGGACACCCTTTCTAGAATGATCTCCCTCTCCCATTCTTCCAAGTCTCCCACCTTTCTTTATGCCATGCCTCCTTTTCTCCTTATCTCTTTCATAACGTTGGGAGAAAGGGAAATGGCTAGCTCATTTCAGTTCCTTTTTTGTTTTTCCTTCAACTCCAGGATTCAATCCCATTCTTTCATCCTAAAGAAATTTCACTCTAACCTATATACCACCCCAGTCTATTTGGCACAAGGCTCATCCCAGTACTTCCAATTTCCCCTTAGATAATACTGACAATTCCAGCTCTGGGAGTCTTCAGAATTTAGGGAGCATCTACATGTGATCCTAGGCTGTGTACCAACACCAACAGCCAGCAGACCAGGAGCTACAAACCTAGATGACGCTGACATTACATGCCTGTGGTAGCGGATGTGGGCCCTTCTCTGGGGAGTGCATCAATAGTTTTCATCAGACTTTCAAGGAGGTCCTTAGTCCATGCAATGTTAATAATGACCAAGGCAGAGGGACTGGGATGATTTAATCACCCACTGGGTATCTTGGCAGAACACCCAGGCCTTAGGTTTCCAGCTAGCTGCATGGCTTGGTGAATCAGACAACCATACGCTCAAAAAGGAATGGAGATCCGGAGATACAAGGAGGCAGGCCTTTGAGGCCTCCCAGAGAAACCTGTTCCTCTGCTACAGCCCACACAACTCAGCCTTGGACATGACCTCCAAGTCCCACTGAATGAGCCAATCCACACTCCCCTCAAATATACAAGACTATAGCCGGGCAGGCTCCTTTGTACATGGAATTCTCCAGGCAAGAACACTGGAGTGGGTAGCCAGTCTCTTCTCCAGGGGATCTTCCCAACCCAGGTATCGAACCCAGGTTTGCTGCATTGCAAGCAGATTCTTTACTGTCTAGTCACCAAGGAGGCCCCATACAAGAACACAGCTGGGTATAAAGCTGTGTAAAGAGCATAAGGAGGCAGCAGATCTGAGTTTTAGCTTTTAGGAGGACTTCCGTTCTGACATATGGTAGCTGTGTGACCTTGGGTAGCTTACTGCACTTCTCGGGGCCTCATTTGCCTCATCCAAAGAGAACGTCTGAATCAGGTGAACTTCACGAGGCACTTGCAGCTCTACTGTGCTATGATTCTCCTCTCGGACAGGCATTTCCACTAAGCTCTCCAGGACAGAGAATGACTTCACTCTCACTTTCCAGCATCACATCTTAAAGTCACACAGTTTCCTCTTGTGGTTGAACCTAAATCCTTCCTACTGCGATGGAAGCTTGCCGCTTGCATGTGGGAAATTGCTGGTCCATGTACAGAGCACCGTAGACTGCTAACTCTAATGCCCTCACCTCAGTCTCTACCTCAAACCCAGTCTGCAATGTTTAGTGGTTAATCCTCAAGAACTCTATCCTTTCAAGGCAGCTTGTAAGGAAAAGAAGAAATTAACAAAGAGTCACGGGAATCAGGAAGGGTCAATGGTCATGAGAGTGGTTTTGCTTTTGCTTTAAATTTCCTTAAAGATGGCCATGACTTCCTACTGGCAAAAGGGACCCTGGAAACTGGTCAAGAAACCTCTCCTGCGAACAGGACTCTGGTCCAGATGGGGCACTGGGGCCACTGGAGAGGAGCCCATAGCATTCAGCTTCCAAGATGGTCCTTTAGAACTGCTTCTGCAGGAGGATGAGTCTGAAGGATAAAAGCAATTTTCCAACTACATTTAATTCCCACCTCCAGGGCTCTCTGGTCAGCAGGGTGCATTCAGATTGATGGGATTTCCTTGAGGCTGCACTGATGATACCTCTGGATCAGGAAATTAAAGGCCATGCTGAAAATGTCAGGATGTGAAAGGAAGTAACCCCAGAGAACTGAGTCACCCAAGGTTGGATGAGGATATAGATTTTTTGCAGTCAAAGCAGACAGAGAACTGAGGCAGACTGCCCAATAAGGCAGCAGAAAAACAGGACTAGGGCCCGAACTATGGAGATAATTGCCTTAATTCTTCACTTCCCTTTCATAATAACCTTGAGTTTATATAGAGCCTTTCTTCTAAGGAGCTCAAAATACTTGCAGGGATGTTATCTTAGTTGTCATCACACCATCACAGTCAGTGAGAGCAATGATCATTATCAGCCTCATTTTACACATGGGGGAAGGAAAGCCTAGAGGGCTGAAGGGAGTCATCCAAGTTTACTCAGCAAGACAATGACAGCCTCGAAACTCAGTGCAAAAATGCTCTTGCCTGGCATTGCCCAAAGAATGTTCTTCCCTCTCCAGCTCCACCAAATGCTTGCTGGAACACCAGGTTCTGTGGGCAAAGATATACACTGGCCTAGTGACGGCTTTTAGAAGCCCTGCAATAAACAAAACTGTTTCTGTTTAAGCAAGAATTTCTCAAAGTTAACTTAACCACAAAACTCAGTGGGTGTGTGTGGGGGGGTGGGTGTGTGTCGGGGTGGGTGGGTGTGAGTGTGTGTGTAACACCTACTACCATCCTATGGAACTAGTCTTTTCGGAACCCGCATTAGGAAGCACTGTCCTAGCCATTAGACTAATCTGAGTATCACCATAGTAACAGATCAATTCCGTTCTAGCCCAAGCTGTAGAGGATGTTTCTTAGAGATAATGCCCCATACCTTCTGATACTGACAGCCAGTGACCAAAGGACCTTGATGCACCCAAAGGACCTCAGGGCATCATTTCCTCTGCAGCAGGGCACTGGCCAGATGAGAGGAAGCCGATTCAAGCTTGCCTACTTCTGCTGGCACACCACACCTTTCAAATAGAAGCCAGAGCTATTTTGGGTCTTCATTGAAGGGAGTAAATGCCTGGGATGCTGGTCCAAACGTTCAGGGTCCACACTCTTAACTAGCAGAATTTTGTGCTCACCAGGCACTTCCAGTAGAAATCATCCATCTCTTAGGTTCATTCCTAGTGCCATTCATCAGCCCATGCAATCAGTGCCCACACAACAAAACAGAAGACTCAGAATCTGCCCCTGTTCTGGCTTCATTGCATGAGAATTAGAGTGGTCATCATATATCCATTTTAGAACTAACATATGGCACAGAAATATTGTGCTATTATTAATTACCAGTGACACTACTAAAAGTACCTAAAATGTAAAACTCCCTGAAGACTCTGTCCTGATTAATTTGTATTTTTATATACAATTTGGAGCTTCCCAGGTGGCGCTAGTGGTAAAGAATCCACTTGCCAATACAGGAGACATAAGAGACACGGGTTTGGCGCAGGTCAGAAAGATCCCCTGGAGGAGGGCATGGCAACTCACTCTAATATTGTTGGCTGGAGAATCCCATGGACAGAGGAGCCTGGTGGGCTATGGTCCATAGGATCTCAAAGAATCACACACAAGTGAAGTGACTTAGCATGCACGCATATACAATTCAAATGATAGAAGATCACAAAGGATTTCATATTTATTACTGCCATTTTCACGTTTTCTTTTAGTGTTTATTAAACATCCACACCATGAGGAAAAACACTTCCACTGAAATTGGTAAATTTGTATGCATAAAGTAAATGTAATACAAATATACCTTTCTGTATCCATCCATTGTTATGGGAACAATTTTGTATAAATCGCTTTTTGGTATAATATTCACTGTAAAGGTCACAGGGGCACTGTTATTTAAGATGATCTGATTATGAATCCTTTTGTAAAACAACAAATTCTGCAATGTGAATACTGTCCTCATCTAGTTCATTTGCCTTGTTAATCCATAATTACATATATCAGATTTGCTTAAAGCAAAACACACTAATATTAATAAATGAGCTAGACATTTCTTAAGATGGGGATGTATTCTGATCCGTATCAGTCTGCAATACCGGCTCCTTTTGAATTCACTATTAATCACCATCCCAGTCCAAGGAGATTCATCCTAACTTTGTTGAGAATGTAACAGTGACCCATCCAAGGATTCCTCTATCTTTATATATGCTGTCACTTCAATTTAACCACCTGGTGAATTAATTCTTCAAGACCCATTCAAATGTCACTTCGCCCATGAAACCTTTCTTGATCTTCTTCCCACTCCTCTAGGCAGGCTTCCCTCTTCCATGGTCTTACAGAACCCTGCCCAGGCCTTGTCAAACTCTACTGTAATTATCTGTTTACACCTTCTCTCTCGCCTACTAGACTGTATACTCCCTGAGAGCTGAGATGATGTTTCATTTATTTATTCATTTCTATACTTCCAATACCTAACACCTCTGGTGCATAGCAGGTGTTTAATAAATGTCGGTTGTTTGACTAAATGATCACTGTTATTAATTGTACATTTTTCGACCCTGAAAAACAACACTTTATTAAAATCATAAATTAAAATTTCAAAGAGAAGCCTTACTAGTTTTGTTCATTTTTATTGAACTCTTCTCTCTTTGGTAAAAAAAAAAAAAAAATTGCCATGCCAGTTCACACCTTATGGATCAACCAACAAAAAAAACCCTCTAAACCAAATTCACAACTAATACATGATGCTTTTAGTATGTCCGTTTTCTCCAAACATAATACAGCTACCTCCTCACCCACCGCTAACATTACTGCAGTAAAGACATGAGGATTCACTAATTAAAGGGGTGGGGTGAGGAAGTGGGGTGGGGGGAGTTACTGCAGGGATCACTGTAAGAGCTTTGTATCCTCATTGGCTGAGAAGAGAAGCCTGTTAAGAAAGTTGGGCATCTTTGGGGGAACAATAATGATGTCCAGTAGGACTTGGCCAACCTGGCTAGAGATTCCACATCCAGAATGTCCTAAGCATCAGCCCCAGCTGGGGGGATTTCCATGACTTTGAAACCATCATTACCCTTCTGATGTGGACAGAACAGGTTGGACCTGATCTGCCTGTGTGTTACTGCAGTCTGGCTTGGCATGGGATGATACCCAAGGACATGTAATGCCAAGAGCAGGCCAGCCCCGTGGTGCAGACAGACAGACAGACACACACACACACACACACACACACACACACACACCACTCCAATTCACACTCAAAAACCCCACACAAAACCTGCACCATCTCCCTCCCAAATATGCATTCCTGTGTGCCAGTCACACACAGGGAGTGCCCCTCACATTCCCTCACTTCCCCAGACTGCCCCATCCACACCCCACTCTACCGGCAGACTGTAGCCTAGCCTGGAACTGGAAGCTGGTGGGGACTGGTTTTGTTGTAGGCAACAAAGCCTCCTGCACCCAGGCGTCCCGCTGACTCTATCCATCTCTCCCCACCCCCACCCATGAGCGCCCCCAACAAGAGAAAGCTCAGCTCTGGGAAGTGGATGTGGGGATTGGGGGCCCAAAGAAAGAGAGCTTTAGAGGTGGGCAGGGTCACGAGTCCGGGCAGCTACCGAGCTCTCTCTCCAAAGCCACAGGGACGGCGAACTGGCAAAGGGACCGGACTGCCCTCCCACCGCATCGCATCCCATCTATTCATAGAAAAAGACCAAAACCTGAGAAATAATCTACCCTCCCGTCTGCTCCGTGCCCTCCCCACCCCTCCCCGCCCCAAAGGCTCTTGGAGCCACTGGCGTTTCAACAGCCTGCAACAAAGCGCCCCCGACACAGACCTGTTCCAGCCTCTTCGTGGCCCGAGCGGAGGGGAGCCGTTGCCGAGGGTTCTGCCCTTCGGCGCCGGGCAGCAGGCGCCGGGGATGGGAGGAGGAGCAAGTACTGGGAGAGGAATGAGGACAAGAGGGGATGGGAGTCACAACAGCCGCGGCGGTGGCCGTAGAAGGAGGAAGAGGAGGAGGTGGACGAGGAGGAGAAGGAGGAGGCGGCGGCTTCTGTGGCAGCTGCGGAGGATGCTCCGGCGAGGGGCAGGGCTGGGCGCGCGGGGCGTGGGCTCACGTGCGCCCCATGGCCTGGGGATGCGCGCGCGCCTGGGTGTGTAAGAGCATCTGGGTGTATTTTGACGGCGATTATTCCAATTCCGACCTAGTCTGGAATTTATGGTTCCTGCAGCCAGGCGGAACTGAAGCCCTTTCAGTCTCCCAAACCTGATTATGCTGGTCTGGGGATCGGGGTTGGAGGTGAAATGAGCAAGATGGGGGAGAAGGGGCTCAGCAGTATGGTGCCAGGCCTGCCATTAATGAACACGTCCTTATTTCAGTCTTCTTTCTGGGCCCTGATAAATTGCATCCTTTAACACGTATCTTTGGAAAACCTATAGCTAAGGAGACTAGACACCAAGAGGCCAAGGACAGTCACCATCACATGGTATTGAGTGAGCTGCTCGCTATGTCCGTGCTGTCTGGACTACCCAGAAGGCAATTTCTGTTCTAACTTGGGGTTAACTTTCGGGAGTTGAGGCGCCATAACTTCATACAGGATCTGAGTTTCTGCCTTTTCTCCTATCTCTCACTCCATTGCCAAATCTCTGTGCTTGTACCAAGGTGTGAGGGTAGGTGGGTACTAAGTCCAGCTTCAGCCCTGTCTGACCCTTTGAGACCCTATGGACCGTAGCCCGCCAGACTCCTCTGCCCATGGGATTCTCCAGGGAAGAATACTGGAGTGGGTTGCCATGCCCTCCTCCAAGGGATCCTCCCAACCCAGGGATCGAACCCACATTTCTTATGTCTCCTGCATTAGGCAGGTAGGATCCTTACTGCCAGCGCCACCTGGGAAGCCCTGTAACCAAGGTGGCATGCAGTCAATTCTCTACTTTTTAGTCTGCTCATCCAGCCAGTATTATCCAGATGCCTGGTTTCACTGGTGTCAAGCAGTCGCTTCGTCCTCATGCCACTCTCCCTCTAGAAGTGGGGCACTCAGTTTAGATGAGAACCAAGACTTGTTTCCTGGAAATCAGAGGGTTGAAGAATATCAGGCATCCAGCTGGAGACTTCGGATCTGCACCCCTCAAGCTAAGATAAAGTGAATCCAATTGAAAGATGCATAATTTTTCTCCATGACTGAATCCTTGATGAACCCCTTTCTTCGAGCCCTGCTGAAGGTCTCCTTCCCACTCATGACCTTTTGAGCATTCCAATTCATCTTGTCCAGTGGCTTCTGCTTGTAGATTAACAAAGCACTTCCTAATAGTGGTATCCCTACCATGTCACCTCTGTGAATTAAGCAAGGAAAATATAATTATTTGCATTTTACAGATGAGGAAACAGATTTAACAAAATTAAGTGTATTTGCCTAACATTATGAAGAACCATGTACCAAGGTCACAGGATAAAAATCTTTGGAACTGACCAAGCCCCATAGCAACTGTTGTCATGAGCCTCCGGATCTAAACTGACCAGTTCCCCTGACCCCGTATTAGGTAAAATACTCACCCTATAGCATCCTAACCAATCACCTAATACCAGCATTCCAGTAGGAATTTTCTCTATCTTAAGGCTATAAAGATTGAATGCTAGCCTGCTTAAAGGGTTTGGCTCTTCATTGAGCCAGCCCCCTGTTCTAACAGCATCTCCCCCTCTAATAAACTTTACTCTCCTCTCATTCTCCCTCATCTCTGGAAATTCTTTTCCAACCCGCACATGGACCACAACACATTACAGGCTAATAAGGGCTCTTCAAGGGTCACTAGTAGTAAAGAACCTGCCTGCCAATGAAAGAGACTAAGAGATGTGGGTTCAGTCCCTGGGTTGGGAAGATTCCCTGAAGGAGGGCATGTCAACCCACTCCAGTATTCTTGCCTGGAGAATCCCATGGACAGAGGAGTCTGGTGAGCTATGGTCCATAGGGTGGCAAAGAGTCAGACACGGCTGAAGTGACTTAGCACATACACACAGGCTAATAAGTGGCAGATCCAGAATTGGGACTCAAGTCTTCAGATTTTTAGGGCAAAGCTCATTTTTTACCCTTTGTCTTTTTTTTTTTTTTCCTGCACCATGGGCCTTGTGGGATCTAAGTTCCCCAGTGACCAAGGATCAAACCCAGGCCCTAGCAGTGAAAGCACTGAGTCCTAATCACTGAACCACCAGGCAATTCCCAAAGCTCCTATTTTAAATGACACCTTGCAAAGAAATTTCAAATTCATCTATTGATCTCCATGATGGAAGGTAATGGCTTAGTGCATTGTCTAAATAGAAATTAAATAAAATGAGATTTTGAAAAAGTATTTCAGTTAGGTGGATGCATTCAGGTGCAACTCACAAGTTAGGAAGCAGAAAAGAGGTAATAAGTTTTAGATCTCAGTCCCCAACCAGCATACAAAAATGTTTCTTTTGATTCTGCTACTAACATCTCCTGTAAGAATAATTCGGTACAGAAAGGACAGTAGAAAGAAGATGTATTTTAATTTCTTGGGGGTGATAACCTTATGAATATTTCCCCCATGAGCTAGGTCTTTGTCTTCTAAGTCACGAGAAGAAACCATCAATTGTCATCAGGGGAGGAATCCTGTCTCCCACACAGCAGCCCGGGCAGTCCCAAGAGTATGCAGATGGCTATCAGGCAGAAGAGGCTGGCAGTGCTAGGGGCAAAAGCTGTGCTCGGGGGCCATACAGCTCTAGCTGAAAAATCTTGGAGAATGACAGTATGGATGAGTGCATGCTGAGTGGCTTCAGTCATGTCCGACTCTTTGCGACCCCATGGACTGTAGCCCACCAGGCTCCTCTGTCCATGGGATTCTCCAGGCAAGAATACTGGAGTGGGTTGCCATCCACTTATAAAATAGGTGGAGAGATGTGAGAACCAAGTGGAGTGATACTGTAACTGAGCAGGATGCTCTGGGGCCTTCTCAGGACAGATCCTCTCTCCCATATCCTCTGTTGTAGTGCCTCTCTCTAAAGTACCCAGATAATAGTATCTCATTCATATTTCCTGAGTTTTTCAGATGCTAAAACCACCACCTAATGGAAGAAATTAACTACTTGATGATCAGGAGGATGTAGCGCCCCCCACCCCCACCCACCTGCCAGCGCCTAAGGATGTTAACTGCCCTGTAGCCTCAACATCAACCAGAGAGTTGTGCCAGAGATCATCACGTTCTTTGAGACCCTCATCCCCCATCTTGCTTTTAAAAATGCTTTGCTTGGGGACTTCCCTGGTTAGAACTTCCAGTGGTTGAAATTCAGCGTTTTCACTGCTCAGGCCTGGGTTCAATCCCTGATTGGGGAACTAAGATCCTGCATGCCATGTAGCATGGCGAAAAAAAGAATGCTCCCCAGTGGTGCAGTGGTAAAGAATCTGCCTGCCAATGCAGGAGACACAGGAGACTCAGGTTTGATCCCTGGGTCGGGAAGATCCCCTGGAGGAGGGCATGGCAATCCACTCCAGTGTTCTTGCCTGGGAAATCCCGTGGACAGAAGAGCCTGGTGGGCTACTATCCATAAGGTCACAAAGAGTCAGACACGACTGAAGTGACTTGGCATGCATGCACAAAATCCTTTGGAAATTCAAGGTTTTGGGGGGCATGAACCCCTCCCCCTGGTTCTCCTTGCTTCCCTGTGCAATAAACCTCTGTGTGCTCCAAACTCTGACCTTTCCATATTTATATTTGTTTGGTCTCACAGTGCCTTGGGCACACAAACTTGCCTGAGACATAGCAAGACTCAATAAATGATAGGTATTATTGTTAGAGAGAGAAAAGCAACAACTACATTAATGAGTCTTTCTCCATTAAAAGCAGAAACTCTTTATCACTGTGGTACCTCAACACTGAGAGCATGCGGAAGAAGAGATTGCTTTTCTCCAGGATAGGAGGATTGAGTGCTGGTGACAGGCAAGATAAACAGAGATGAGGGATTTCCTGCAACTACTGAGGACGAGCATGGAAGAGAACAGGATTAGAAGACAATGATGAAAAAGAGGGTGTCTAAGATTGGGCCTGTAGGCCAGTTCACAGTTTTGTAACAATGTACATGGTTTACTCAAAGGGGTGTTTTGGCTTTTCTAAACAAGTTCCTTTTATCAAAAGACTTAATAAAGAGCTCCATTCAGAATCTGTCAGAAATACCTGAATCTGACATTTAGCTAGGGACTCCCTGTTCTGATTTGGTACCAAGCAGAGATTATTCTTGTTTGAGCCTTGCCAAGCACAGAGCTTGAGTCATAACAATGCTCAGAGCCAAGCTGCATAAAAATTGTAAAGGAGGTGAAATTTGTCTCTGACACCCTTCGAGGTCTCTCTGTGTTACATACACCCTGATCTTCCCACTTAAAAATCTCTGGACATCAAAATCCCTGACTTTCCCAACCAGGTAAAATGACCTAGATTTAGAATGAAGTGCCTTTATATGCTTCTCAAAAGGAAGACTAGCAGGAGGAAACAATGCTAAGCCCAATGAAATGGATCACTAATGGAAGAAGGTCAGGCTTTCAGGGTGGTAAAGATACCCCGGGTGCCCTCACACCTTTTAGGTATGAGATGTTCCATGGATAAGACCAGACCTTGGAAATGTAAATTCACATCATAACAGAAACCCAGAACAGGAAGAGGCATTAGTTATTATTTCCAGCCCAACTCCTTTGTTTCACAAGTCTTGATTAAACCAAGGCTCAGAAAGGTTTAGTGACTCTTCCATGACCACAGAGCTCCCAAGGAGAGTCAGGACTCGAATTCCAGGCACAAATCTATTTCCACTACAATGTCTTACTCCATCTACCAGGAAGAAAACCAAGAACAATTGCTTAGGATCGATATTTAAGACTGTTCTGGGTACATAAGGACGACGTGAAAATAAGAACAGAGGACCAAAATTAAGGCACGGTCCTGCTTCTTGCTTCCTTTAGCTTGCTCCTGACAAGTAATTTTTCTGAGTTTCTATTTCAAACAAGATTGACATGTAAAATCGTCTATGTGATGCCAGGTACCTGACTCTGGAAATGATATTAGAGGTATAAGACTATACTAAGGGTGGACAGAATCCTGGTCATTCCCTGAATCTTTTATTTATTATTGTGATAAGAATGTTTAATATATGAGACCTACCCTTTTAAAAACATTGTTTAAGTATACAATGTGTGTGTGCTAAGCCACTTCAGTCATGTCTGACTCTTTGTGACCCCATGGACTGTACTCCACCAGGCTCCTCTGTCCATGGGATTCTCCAGCCAAGACTACAGGAGTGGGTTGCCTGCCATTTCCTCCTCAAGGGGATTTTCCCAACCTTAGGATCAAACTCAAGTCTCTTATGTCACCTGCATTGGCAGGTGGGCTCCTTAACACTGGCACCACTTGGGAAGCCCCAAAATTGTTAACTATAGGCACAATGTACAAAAGATAACTGGGATTTAGTCATCTTGCATCACTGAAACTTTATACCCATTGAATAGCCCCTAACCATCCCTCCTCCTCCCAACACCTGGCAACCACCATTCTATTCTCTGGATATTGGCACCCATTGGGGTGCTGATAGGCATTGCATTGAATCTGTAGGCCACTTGGGGTGATATAGACATTTTAACAATATTAAATCTTTAAATCTATGAATACAAGATGTCTTCCCATTTACTTGTGTCTTTTCACATTTCTTTCACAAGTGTTTTGTAGTTTTCAATGTATCAATTTTTGATCTCTTTGGTTAAGTTTATTCCAAAGCAATTTATTATTTTTGATGTTACTGTAAATGATATTGCTTCCTTAAATGCCGTTTTGAATAGTTAATTCTTGGTGTATAGAAATGCAACTGGTTTGTGTATGTTGATTTTATATTCTGCAACTTCATTGAATTCACTTATTAGCTCTAACAGTTTTGGCGGGGATGTAGGGGGAGTCTTTAGGGTTTTCTACAAAGAGGATCATGTCATCTGCAAACAGAAAAAATTTTACTGGTTCCTTTCCCATTTGGATCCCTTTTTGTTCCATCCAGTTGCTCTGGCTGGGACTGCCAGTACTATGTTGAATAAAAGTGGCAAGAGTAGGCATCCTTGCCAGGTTCCTGATCTTAAAAGAAAAGTCTTCAGTTTTTCACCACTGAGTATGATGATAGCTATGGGCATTCCATATGTGGCCTTTATTTTATTGAGGTGATTTCCTTTTTTTCCAGCTTTATTAAGGTATAATGAACAAATTAATATTATATGTATTTAAGATTGTACATCACTACTCTGTGAAAAGAAGAGAAGGGAAAAGCAAAGGAGAAAAGGAAAGATATACCCATTTGAATTCAGAGTTCCAAAGAATAGCAAGGAGAGATAAGAAAGCTTTCCTCAGCAATCAATGCACAGAAATAGAGGAAAACAAGAGAATGGGAAAGACTAGAGATCTCTTGAAGAAAATTAGAGATACCAAAGGAACATTTCATGCAATGATGGGCTCGATAAAGGACAGAAATGGTATGGATCTAACAGAAGCAGAAGATATTAAGAAGAGGTGGAAAGAATACACAGAAGAACTGTACAAAAAAGATATTCACGACCCAGATAATCACGATGGTGTGATCACTGACCTAGAGCCAGACATCCTGGAAAGTGAAGCCAAGTGGGCCTTAGAAAGCATCACTACGAACAAAGCTAGTGGAGGTGATGGAATTCCAGTTGAGCTATTTCAAATCCTGAAAGATAATGCTGTGAAAGTGCTGCACTCAATATGCCAGCAAACTTGGAAAACTCAGCAGTGGCCACAGGACTGGAAAAGGTCAGTTTTCATTCCAATCCCAAAGAAAGGCAATGCCAAAGAATGCTCAAACTACTGCATAATTGCACTCATCTCACACGCTAGTAAAGTAATGCTCAAAATTCTCCAAGCCAGGCTTCAGCAATATGTGAACCGTGAACTTCCTGATGTTCAAGCTGGTTTTAGAAAAGGCAGAGGAACCAGAGATCAAATTGCCAACATCTGCTGGATCATGGAAAAAGCAAGAGAGTTCCAGAAAAACATCTACTTCTGCTTTATTGACTATGCCAAAGCCTTTGACTGTGTGGTTCACAATAAACTGTGGAAAATTCTTCAAGAGATGGGAATACCAGACCACCTGACCTGCCTCTTGAGAAATCTGTATGCAGGTCAGGAAGCAACAGTTATAACTGGACATGGAACAACAGACTGGTTCCAAATAGGAAAAGGAGTATGTCAAGGCTGTATATTGTCACCCTGCTTATTTAACTTCTATGCAGAGTACATCATGAGAAACTCTGGACTGGAAGAAGCACAAGCTGGAATCAAAATTTCCGGGCGAAATATCAATCACCTCAGATATGCAGATGACACCACCCTTATGGCAGAAAGTGAAGAGGAACTCAAAAGCCTCTTGATGAAAGTGAAAGTGGAGAGTGAAAAAGTGGGCTTAAAGCTCAACATTCAGAAAATGAAGACCATGGCATCTGGTCCCATCACTTCATGGGAAATAGATGGGGAAACAGTGTCAGACTTTATTTTTCTGGGCTCCAAAATCACTATAGATGGTGACTGCAGCCATGAAATTAAAAGACGCTTACTCCTTGGAAGGAAAGTTATGTCCAACCTACATAGCATATTCAAAAGCAGAGACATTACTTTGCCAACAAAGGTCCGTCTAGTCAAGGCTATGGTTTTTCCTGTGGTCATGTATGGATGTGAGAGTTTGACTGTGAGGAAGGCTGAGCGCCGAAGAATTGATGCTTTTGAACTGTGGTGTTGGAGAAGACACTTGAGAGTCCCTTGGACTGCAAGGAGATCCAACCAGTCCATTCTGAAGATCAGCCCTGGGATTTCTTTGGAAGGAATGATGCTAAAGCTGAAACTCCAGTACTTTGGCCACGTCATGTGAAGAGTTGACTCATTGGAAAAGACTCTGATGCTGGGAGGGATTGGGGGCAGGAGGAGAAGGGGACGACAGAGGATGAGATGGCTGGATGGCATCACTGACTTGATGGACGTGAGTCTGAGTGAACTCTGGGAGTTGGTGATGGACAGGGAGGCCTGGCGTGCTGCGATTCATGGGGTCGAAAAGAGTTGGACACGACTGAGCAACTGAACTGAACTGAACTGAACTGAGGAGCATATTATAATGAAAATGAAAGTGAAAATCACTCAGTTGTGTCCAACTCTTTACGACCCCATGGGCTATAGTCCATGGAATTCTCCAGGCCAGAATACTGGAGTGGGTAGCCTTTCCCTTCTCCTGAAGATCTTCCTGACCCAGGAATTGAACCAGGTCTCCTGTACTGCAGGCAGATTCTATACCAACTGAGCTATGAGGGAAGCCCTATTATAATGAGAGTCTCCTTAAAATAGAGTACCAGGAAAGAATCTAGTTAGTGAAGTTTTCCAGTTTATTAGGATCCTGTTAATTAAAATTTTACTGTAATCTCAAAACAGAGAAAAGATTGAAAAGAACCTCGTCTTTAAAAAAATAGAACATAAAGCCCAACACTATTTAGTCTTACTTTCTTCTTTTTTATTGTAGTATTTCCTATCTTAGCTGTTGACTGATTTTTTCCCAATAAACTGTGGAAAATTCTGAAAGAAATGGGAATACGAGATCACATGACTTGCCTCTTGAGAAATTTGTATGCAGGTCAGGAAGCAACAGTTAGAACTGGACATGGAACAACAGACTGGTTCCCAATGGGAAAAGGAGTACATCAAGGCTGTATATTGTCACCCTGCTTACTTAACTTATATACAGAGTACATCATGAGAAACGCTGGGCTGGAGGAAGCACAAGCTGGAATGAAGATTGCCAGGAGAAATATCAATAACCTCAGATATGCAGATGACACCACCTTAATGGCAGAAAGTGAAGAACTGAAGAGCCTCTTGATGAAAGTGAAGGAGGAGAGTGAAAAAGTTGGCTTAAAGCTTAACATTCAGAAAACTAAGATTATGGCATCTGGTCCCTTCACTTCATGGCAAATAGATGGGGAAACAGTGGAAACAGTGACAGACTTTATTTTGGGGGGCTCCAAAATCACTGCAGATGGTGACTGCAGCCATGAAATTAAAAGATGCTTGCTCCTTGGAAGAAAATGTAGACAGCATATTAAAAAGCAAAGACATTACTTTGTCAACAAAGGTCCATGTAGTCAAGGCTATGGTTTTTCCAGTAGTCATGTATGGATGTGAGAGTTGGACTATAAAGAAAGCTGAGCACCAAAGAATTGATGCTTTTGAACTGTGGTGTTGGAGAAGACTCTTGAGAGTCCCTTGGACTGCAGGGAGATCCAACTAGTCCATCCTAAAGGAAATCAGTCCTGAATATTCATTGGAAAGACTGATGTTGAAGCTGAAACTCCAATCCTTTGGCCACCTGATGCAAAGAGCTGACTCATTGGAAAAGCCCTGATGCTGGGAAAGATTGAAGGCAGGAGGAGAAGGGGACGACAGAGGATGAGATGGTTGAATGGCATCACTGACTCAATGGACATGAGTTTGAGTAAGCTCTGGGAGTTGGTGTTAGACAGGGAGGCCTGGTGTGCTGCAGTCCATCGAGTCGCAAAGAGTCGAACATGACTTAGTGACTGAAACGAACTGAAGCTGTTGAGAGCTATCTGGGATTAAAAAGTTCTCACAATATATGTGTAGCTGATTCACTTGCCTGTATAGCAGAAACTAACAGAACACTGTAAATCAACTATATTTCAATAATTTTTTTAAAGTCATCACAAAATTTAGTAACTAGTCTCTATTCCTATATATGTTCAAAACTTTCTATAATACAAATAATAAAAAAAGACATGGTCCCTATACTCTGAGAACTGGAAGCAGCTCAGCATTAGATTGATCATGGATTTCAATTACTGCTCTATATAAATTAGTATATAAAAATTATATATATATATATATATATCAGTATAATTTCTCTAGAGGGCAAGGTGGCAATGTATATAAAAAATTTTTAAATTTCTGTTTTATGACAGTAAAGTTTCCCCAGGCCATCTCCTGAATTCCATAATTAGAAAAATAGTCAGGGGGCATGGTTGATGAGTTATTTCTATGAATAAGTTCTTTGTTTTGGACCCAATTTCTTGATCTACAAAATTGGTAATAATTTTTTAAACACATCTCTTTGCAAAACTGGGAAAAATGAAAGGCTTGTGGGAATAGTACTACATAATTCATAGTTTTCAGATACTGATGCTGAAGGCAAAATATGGTGAGTATGGATAATGTGTATGGTGCTTTGAAATTTAAATTATAAAGGAAATGAAAATTATTAATTTTAGACTATTTAAAGCATGCATGTTAAAATGGCAATAGTGAGCAGCAAAAGAATAGACATGTAATATATAACTTTCAAATTAGTAGACAGAAAATGGAATGCAAAAGAAAAAAAAATCTTAGTCTAATAGAAGCTAAGGGAATTCCCGGGCAGTCTAGTGGCTAGGACTCAATGCTTTCACTTCCATGGCTTGGGTTCAATCCCTGACCAAGGAACTAAGACCCTGCAAGCTGCTTGGCATGGCCAAAAATAAATAAATAAATAAAGCCAAGAAAAGAGGAGGAGGAAAATGAAAGAGTAAAAAAGGACAAATAAAAATCACATAAGGGGATAAGAATAAATCCAAATATATCAGTAGTAGCTCTGAATATAAATAGGCTAAAGTACTCAATAAAAATGTCAAGGATTATCAGGATAAATAAATGAACAAAACCCAGTTATATACTGTTTAAAAGAGAAATAATTTCATTTAGACTTCAATGTAAGGACATGGAAAGACTATATATCAAAGGATAGAAAAATGTACTGGGCAAAAACTGACCAAAGAAACATGAAGTAGCTATTTTCATATAACACTTGTAAATGTATGGTAAAGTGTTATTAGAGGTGAAAGAAGTCACTTCATAATGGAAAAAGTCAATTCAACTAAGAAGATATAATATTTCTAAATGTGTAATTGCCTGTTAACATAGCCAAGGTTTTCTTCAAAACAACAATTGACAGATCTACAAGGATAAATTTATAGACCCACTATCATAGTAGGAGATTCTAACACATCTTTTATAGTAACTGATAGATCAAGCAAAAAATAAACAGTAAAGATATTAAAAGACTTGAACAGCATAACTAGCAAGCTGGATAAAATAGATATATATGTATAAAATTTCAACAATTAGAGAGTATACATTACTTTCAAGTATATTTGAAGCACATTCAAAAAGGATGGGGAACACATGTATACCTGTGGTGGATTCATTTTGATATTTGGCAAAACTAATACAATTATGTAAAGTTTAAAAATAAAATTAAATTAAATAAAAAAAATAAATAAATCCACCAAAAAAAAAAAAAAAATTAACCACATGCTAGCTTCAACAATGGAGAAGGCAATGGCAACCCAGCACTCTTGCCTGGAAAATCCCATGGACGGAGGAGCCTGGTAGGCTGCAGTCCATGGGGTCTCTTAGAGTCAGACACGACTGAGCGACTTCACTTTCACTTTTCACTTTCATGCATTGGAGCAGGAAATGGCAATCCACTCCAGTGTTCTTGCCTGGAGAATCCCAGGGACGGGGGAGCCTGGTAGGCTGCCGTCTATGGGGTCACACAGAGTCGGACACGACTGAAGCAACTTAGCAGCAGCAGCTTCAACAAATTTCCAAGATTTGGTGTAGTATTAGATCACCTTCTCTAATTATAATGCAACTAAGTTATAAATCAGTATTTTTAAATGACTATGAAAAATTCACTTGTTTAGAAACTTGAAACACAATATTAGATAACTTATAGGTGAAAGAAAAATTATAATGAACATTAGATTTAGAACTGAATACTTGGATATGAAACATAATGAAAAAATACTGCATATCAAAATTTGTGAGATCATCTAAAATGATATTTACAAGGAAATGAATAGACTTAAAAGCTTTCACTAGAAAAAAAGGAAGGCTCAGAACTAATCTGTGAAACATGAAATTAAACATGTTAATTTTATAAATTAGAGAATGAATATCAGACTAATCTTCAGGAAAGCAGAAGGAAGGAAATAATAAAGGTATAAGTAAAAGTCAATGAAATATAAAGCAAATATATAGATAGAAGTATCAACAAAACCAAGAATTATTTCTTTGAAAAGACTAATAAAATGCAAAACCTCTAGAAAGATTAATCAATGTAAAAAAAGACAGATGATGCATATATACATTTTAGAATTTAAGAAGTGGGAGATACAGATACTACAGAGATGAAACATAACAGTAAGATAATATAAAGAACTTCATATCAATACACTTGAAAACTTGGGTTTAAAAATGAGCTTATTCTTTGAAAAATATGATTACTAAAAGTGAATTTAGAAATAGAGAATCCAAAATGTCCTTTAACCACTAAAGAAAATGTCAGTACATAAAATTGTACCCAGGTGGTGGAGGGGAAACACTGGATGCACAGTTCTTGACAGGCTTGGTTGGTTGGTTCTACCAACCACTTAAGGAAAATATCATTCAATATTTCTCAATTTTTTCCAGAGAAAAGAAAATTAGTACACTCCTAAAGTTATTTTGGTACCAAAACCTAACAGAGGAATGATACAAGTCACTCTTATTCATGGTTGAGATGTAAAAATTATTTTAAAACTTAGCAAACTAATGGCAGCCCACTCCAGTATTCTTGCCTGGAAAAATCCATGAACAGAGGAGCCTGGCGGGCTGCAGGCCATGGGGTTGTGTGACTGAGCACGCATGCATGAGGGTATAGGGAAATGGGTTGGTAGCAATAAACTGGTAAAACTAAAAAAAAAAAAAAAAAAAAAAAAAAACTTAGAAAACTAAATTTAGCAACGTATTAAAATGATAATGAATATTTACCAAGTTGGGTTTATACCAGAAATGCAAGGTTAGTTTGGAGAATTAACATAATTCATCGTATTAACTGATTAAAAAGAAAAAAATCCCATATGATCATTTTACCAATATGGAAAACACATTTAATAATACTTAACATTCATTCATGATTTTAAAAGTCCCTTAGCTAATTAGGAACAAAAGGGCTCTTTCTATACCTGATAAAGTGCCCTATGCCAATAAGTATAGCAGACATCATCCTGGGGAAATCTTGAAAGTATTTCCTTTAACATCAGAAACCAGACAAAGATGCCTCCTGGCACAATCCTTGTTCAGCCAGTGGGGGTTCCAGCAAGTACAGTCAGACAAGGAAAAAAAAAAAAAAAAGGTGGAGGAAAAAAAGGAAGAAATGGTAATTATTTGAATTTTGTGTGGTATATTTTATATCGATTATATGTCAATAAAGCAGTTAAAAAAACTTTCTGCCTTGATCCTGGCCTAACCTGAGCCAACCTGGCCTTACTTAATTTAAACTAACACCTTCGGTATTCAGGTACAGTGATCTTGTAACAAGAAGATCTCAGCCCAAGGACTTCCACCTATGTGCCTCTCTCTTAGGTTAAGTACTTGGTGTAGGAACAGGAACTGCCGGCAGTTAGAGCTGCCTTTGAAGCATGGAGTCTCTGAGTCTATAATGATGTAGACCAAACTATGCATTATGATACCATCGAAGCAAAATTGGATGCTCAGTTTTGCCAGGTGAAGTGGCACTATTCCAGAAGGGGTAGACTTTTCACATCCAATCTGTTCCATTAAGTACATACCCAGTCAAGTAAGTCTGCGTGGAGCCAAGACCCCACCTCAAGAGAGCCTCTGACCTAGGAATTTTACCACCATTATAGTCTAATTGAGGCAAGTGAAACAGACAACAGGCAGATGCCCCTATGCAGGAGCACTGGCTGCTTCTCAAAGAACCAGCTTTTGGTTTCATTGGTTTTCTCTACTGTCTTTCTGTTTCCTATATTACTGATTTATACTTTAGTCTTCATTATTTATTTTCTTCTAATTACTTTATGTTTGTTTTTCTAATTTTTAAGGTGGAAGCTGAGATCATTGATTTGAGATCTTTCTAAACTACTTCTAGTTACATACCACAAATTCTGTACATTATATTTTCATTTTCACTCAGTTCAAAATATTTTCTAATTTCCCTTTGATCTCTTCTTTGACTCATGGATTATTTGAAATTGTCTTATTCAGTTTTTAAATATATTTAAACACTTCTCAGATGCTTTTGTTATTAATTTCTACATTAATTCTATTGTGGTGAAAGAATATACATTGTATCACCTTAATACCTTAACATTTATTTTGTTCAACAGGGGCTTCCCTGGTAGCTCAGACAGTAAAGAATCTGCTTACAATGCAGGCAACCTGGGTTCCATTCCTGGGTTGGGAAGATCCCCTGGAGAAGGGAATGGCAACCCACTCCAGTATTCTTGCCTGGAGAATCCCATGGACAGAGGAGCCTGGTGGGCTACAGTCCATGGGGTCACACAGAGTTGGACACGACTGAACGCCCAACATACTACACTGTTTTGTTCAACAGTATGATCTATTTTGATAGATGTTCCATCTGCACTTGAGAAAAATGTGACATCTGCTGTTGTTGGGTGGACTGTTCTATATGTGTCAAACAAGTTCATTGATACTGTTGTTTAAGCCTACAATACCATTGCTTATTTTCTCTCTACTTACTCTGTTAATCATTGAGAGAATGTTGTTGAAATTACCAACTATAGTTGCAGATTTCTCCATGTTGTTCTATCACTTTTTACTTCATGTATTGTTTAGGAGCATAAGCATTTAGGGCTATTGTGTCCTCTTGAAGAATTGATCCCCTTATCATTATGAAATGACCTTCTCTGTCACTGATAATACTTTTTTCTGCTTTCAAATTCACTTTGTTATGAATGCAATCGTGTCAACTTTTTTTGGGCTAGGGTTAGCATGGTGTGTCTCATGTCATCCTTTTACTTTTCACTTGTTTGTGTCTTTATATTTAAAGTGTGTAAAGCATACTTCATTTTACTGTACTTTTACTGCCCTTCACAGATATTGCATTTTTTAATAAATGGAATGTTTGTGGCAACTCTGCATTGAGCAAATCTATTGGCACCATTTTTTCAACAGCATTTGATCACTTTGTATCTCTGTGTCACATGTTGAAAATTCTCCCAATATCAATATTTCAAACTTTTTCATTATTATTATATTTGTTATGGTGGTCTGTGATCAGTGATCTTTGATATTGGTATTGCAATTTGTGTTTTTAATTTTTAAATTAAGGCATGTACATTACTTTTAGACCTAATGCTATTGCACACTTTATAGACTACAGTATAGCTTAAATGTAACTTTTATATGTTCTGGGAAACCATAAATTTAATGTGATTCCCTTCATTGTGATATTTGCTTTATTATAGTGGTATGAAATCAAGTGTGCAATATCTCTGAGGTATACCTGTATATTAAATTCAGCAATATTTGAATCTTATATTTTTATTGAATCTGACAATCTTTGTGCTTTAATTAGGGAGATTAGACCATTGACTTCTAATGTGATTATTGTTATGATTGGTGCTAACTCTATCACTTGCTATTTGTTTTCTCTTTGCCTCATCTTTTCTTTGTTCCCTTTACCTCTTTTTCTACCTTTTTTGGGATTATTCTTCATTGTTAATTATCATACTTGATCTTCTTTGTTGGTTTATTAGCTACAGCTTTTGTTATTTTACACATTGATTCAAGATTTACAGAAGCATTTGTAAGTGATTAACAGTCTACTATCAAGTGAATTAATACCCCTTCACCTCAGAGGAGCCTGGCAGGCTACAGTCCATGGGGTCGCACAGAGTCAGACACGACTGAGTGAATAACACTTTCACTTTATTCACTAGTATAAGAACCTAACAACAGTATAAATCCATTTCTTCCCTCCCAGATTTTACATTACTGTCATACATCTTGGTTTTACTTATTTACAGTGAAAGTGAAGTCGCTCAGTTGTGTCCGACTCTTTGCGACCCCATGGACTGTAGCCTACCAGGCTCCTGCATCCATGGGATTTTCTAGGCAAGAATACTGAAGTGGGTTGCCATTTCCTTCTCCAGGAGATCTTCCCGACCCAGGGATTGAACCCGGGTCTCCCACATTGTAGGCAGACGCTTTACCATATGAGGCACCAGGGAAGTCTTATTTATAAGACTTTATTTACTTATTTATAAACCCCACAATTCATTGTTATTTTATCTGTTTAAAGAATCAGCTATCCTATAAAGAGATTTGATTATTATGGAAAAATATGTATTTACCCAAGTAGTCATCATTTCCAGCACACTTTATTCCTTTGTGTAATACACATTTCCATCTGGTATCATTTTTGCTTGACTTGAAAGACACCCTTTAATATTTCTTGTAGTGTGGGGTTGATGGTGATGAAGTATCTTAAGCTTTGTGTGTCTGAAAATGTCTGTCTGTCATCTTCATTTTTAAAAGGTATTTTCCCTGGGTATAGAACACTAGGTTAACACATTTCCTTTCAGAACTTTAAAGACATTATTTTCATTCTCTTCTCACTTGCACCATTTCCCATGAAAAATTTACTGTGACTCTTATTTTTGATCTTCAGCGCCTAAACTTGTCTTTTTTCTCTGGCTGCTTTTAAGATATTCTCTTTATCATGGGCTTTGATAAATTTGATTAGGATGTCGTTTGGTATAATTTTCTTCAGGTTTCACGCTTGTGAGAGTCTCTGAGCTACCTGAATCTGTGAGTTTATAGTTTTCATCACGTTTGGAACTTTTTCGACTATTGTTTCCTCACACATTTTCCCTAACGTTTCCTTGCTCTCCTTCAGTGACTCCAATTACTCATATATTAGGCTGCCTAAAGTTGTTTCACAGCTCACTGACGTGCCTTTCATTATATTGATTCTTTCTGTCCTGTGTTTTCCAAGGGTAGTTTTTAATTGTTGTAGTTTTTAGTTTACTAATATTTTCTCCTGCAGTGTCTAATCTGCCATAAATCCCATTTTGTTGTTCAGTTGGTAAGTCATGTCCAAGTCTTTGTGACCCCATGGACTGCAGCACACCAGGTTTCCCTGTCCTTCACTATCTCCCAGAGTTTGCTCAAACACATGTCCATTGAGTCAGTGATGCCATCCAGCCATCTCATTCTCTGTTGCCTCCTTCTCCTCCTGTCTTCAATCTTTCCCAGCATCAGAGTCTTTCCCAGGTAGTTGGCTCTTTGTATAAGATGGCTAAAGGACTGGGGGCTTCAGCTTCAGCATCAGTTCTTCCAGTGAATTTTCAAGGTTGATTTCCTTTAGGACTGACTAGTTTGATCTCCTTGCTGTCCAAGTGACTCTCAAGCGTCTTCGACAGCACCACCATTTGAAAGCATCTAGTCTTTGGCACTCAGCCTTCTTTATGGTCCAACTGTCACATCCGTACATGACTACTGGAATCCAATTTAGTACGTTTTTAATCTTATACATTATAGTTTTCATCTCTAAAGTTCTATTTGGGTCATTTATAATTTTTTCCATGTCTCTATGAGACGCTGTGAATATTTGTAAGTCACGCAGTCATATCCAACTCTTTGAAGCCCCAGGGATTTTAGCCCACCAGGCTCCTCTGTCCTGGCAAGAATATTGGAGTGAGGAACCATTTCCTTCTCTGGGGGGGAGGTCTTCCCGACCCAGGGGGTCAAACCTGGGGTTCCTGCATTGCAGGCAGATTCTTTACCATGTGAGCCACATATGTACTACAGTTAAAGTAACTGTTTTAATGTCTTTGCTAATTCTACTGTCTGTGTTAATTTTGGGTTAGTTTTTAATTGATTCATTATTCTTATTAGTGGTTAAGTAATATTACATTGTATGAATGTACCATAATTTATTTAATCAGTCCAGTATTGATGCACATTCTATTCTTTTCAGTCTATTACTAATACAATTAATGCTACAATGGACATCCTTATATTTATGTCTTTGTGCAAATACGTTGGTAGGAAAAAATTTCTGAAATCAAATTGCTGAGCTAGAGAGTATGTGCATTTAAAATTATTTAGTTAGTTGGTTATTTAAATTTTTAATGTGATAGTCATTCTGGCCCCATAAAAGGGACCTGGCTCATTCATGCAAGTCATATCTGGAACAGGTATAGTCCCAGTGTCCATTGTCACTTGGTTCCTGTTTTTGATATTCATTCAGATATCATGCATTTGGTTTTCCCACACCTGCCTAATTTATGATTTTCCTCTTGTCTTTCTTAGTTCTTCCCATTTGACACTGCCCCTCAACTTCTACTGCTTTCCTAAGACTCTTGCATCACCACTTATTTTAGATAGGTTTTTTTTTGTTTGTTTACATATAATTTTGTTATTTCTTCCTTCCAGATCTATGCACAAGAGCTTCAGGAAGAAGCAGCTCCTGTTGCCCATCTGTGACTTGTGGGGCTAACTCACTAGGTTGCTCTGCTTCCTACCCTCTACATTATGAGAAGAACATCAGAAAGTATTTAGAGGGCAACTTTCTCTTTAGGCACGGATACAGGGCTGCATGCTTACCTACCACCTACTAGGACGAAGCTTTGGTCACTGTGTTGGAACATGTCCTAGCTTGATAAAGATTCATGCCACCAGCTTTGGGCTCCAAATGCTGGTACATATGAAGATATTCAGTCATCTTTCACAGAAGAATCAATGAAAGCTACTTTTCTTGAATTGAAGAAAGTAGGGAAAACCACCAGGCCATTCAGGTATGAAAGTGAAAGTCACTCAGTCATGTCTAACTCTTTGTGACCCCATGGACTATACAGTCCATGGAATTCTCCAGGCCAGAATACTTATCCAGGGGATCTTCCCAGGTCTCCCACATTGCAGGCACATTCTTTACCACCTGAGCCACAAGGGAAGCCCAAGAATATTGGAGTGGGGTAGCCTATCCATTCTACAGTGGATCTTCCTGACCCAGGAATTGAACTGGGGTCTCCTGCATTGCAGGTGGATTCTTTACCAACTGAGCTATCAGGGAAGCCCTTAGATCACTCAGGTATGACCTAAATCAAATCCCTAACCTAAATCAAATCCTTCTGTATAATATACAGTGGAAGTGACAGACAAATTCAAGGGATTAGATCTGATAGAGTGCCTGAAGAACTATGGATGGAGGTTCATAACATTGTATGGGACACAGTGGTCAAAACTATCCCCAAGAAAAAGAAATGCAAAAAGGCAAAATGATAGTGAGGAAGCCTTACAAATAGCTGAGAAAAGAAGAGAAGCAGAGGCAAAGGAGAAAAGGAAAGATATACCCATCTGAATACAGAATTTCAAAGAGTAGCAAGGAGAGATAAGAAAGCCTTCCTAAGTGATCAATGTAAAGAAATAGAGGAAAACAATAGAATGGGAAAGACTAGAGATCTCTTCAAGAAAATTAGAGACACCAATGCACCATTTCATGCAAAGATGTTTTCAATACAGAACAGAAATAGTATGGACCTAACAGAAGCTAATGAGATTAAGAAGTGGCAAGAATATACAGAACTATGCAAAAAAAGATCTTAATGATCCAGATAACCATGATGGTGTGATCACTCACCTCGAGCCAGGCATCCTGGATTGTGAAGTTAAGTGGGCCTTAGGAAGCATCACTATAAACAAAGCTAGTGGAGGTGATGGGATTCCAGCTGAGCTATTTCAAATCCTAAAGATGATGCTGTTAAAGCGCTGCACTCCATATGCCAGCAAATTTGGAAAACTCAGCAGTGGCCACAGAACAGGAAAAGTTTCAGTTTTCATTCCAGTCTCAAAGAAAGGTAATGCCAAAGAATGTTCAAACTACCGTACAATTGCACTCATTTCTCATTTTAGCAAGGTAATGCTCCAAATCCTCCAAGTAAGGTTTCAACAGTATATGAACCAAGAACTTCCAGATATACAAGCTGGATTTAGACAAGGCAGAGGAACCAGAGATCATATTACCAATATCCGTTGGATCATAAAAAAAAAAAACAAGAGAATTCCAGAAAAACATGTATTTCTGCTTCATTGACTACAATAAAGCCTTTGACTGTGCATATCACAATAAACTGTAGAAATTTCTTAAAGAGATGGGAATACCAGACCACCTTACCTGCCTCCCATGAAACCTGTATGCTGGTCAAGAAGCAACAGTGAGAACCAAACATGGAACAACAGACTGGTTCCAAATTGGGAAAGAAGTACGTCAAGGCAGTATATTGTCACCCTGCTTATTTAACTTCTATGCAGAGTACATCATGCAAAATGCCAGGCTGGATGAAGCACAAGACAGAATCAAGATTGCCAGGAGAAATATCAATAATATTGCATATCAGATAGGCAGATGACATCACCCTTATGGCAGAAAGTGAAGAAGAACTAAACAGCCTCTTGATACAGTATACTAACGCACATATATGGAATTTAGAAAGATGGTAACAATAACCCTGTGTACGAGACAGCAAAAGAGACACTGATGTATAGAACAGTCTTATGGACTCTGTGGGAGAGGGAGAGGGTGGGAAGATTTGGGAGAATGGCATTGAAACATGCAAAATATCATGTATGAAACGAGTTGCCAGTCCAGGTTCGATGCACGATACTGGATGCTTGGGGCTGGTGCACTGGGACGACCCAGAGGGATGGAATGGGGAGGGAGGAGGGAAGAGGGTTCAGGATGGGGAACACATGTATACCTGTGGCGGATTCATTTTGATATTTGGCAAAACTAATACAATTATGTAAAGTTTAAAAATAAAATAAAATTGAAGGTAAAAGAGGAGAGTCAAAAACCTGGCTTAAAATTCAGCATTCAAAAAACGAAGATCATGGCATCTTGTCCCATCACTTCACAGCAAATAGTTGGGGAAACAATGAAAATAGTGACAGACTTTATTTTTTTGCACTCCAAAATCACTGTGGCTGGTGACTGCAGCCATAAAAGATGCTTGCTCCTTGGAAGAAAAGTTATGACCAACCTAGACAGCATATTAAAAAGCAGAGATGTCATTTGGTTGACAAAAGTCGATGTAGTCAAAGCTATTCCCTTGGACTGTGAGAAGATCCAACCAGTCAATTCTAAAGGAAATCAGCCCTGAATATTCATTGAAAGGACTGATGCTGAAGCTGAAACTCCAACACTTTGGCCGCTTGATGTGAAGAATTGACTGATTTGAAAAGAGCCTGATGCTGGGAAAGATTGAAGGCGGGAGGAGAAGGGGACGACAGAGGATGAGATGGTTGGATGGCATCACCGACTCAACGGACATGAGTTTGCATAAGCTCCGAGAGTTGATGATGGACAGGGAAGTCTGGCGTGCTGCAGTCCTTGGGGTCTCAGAGTCGGACACAACTGAGTGACTGAACTGAATTGAACTAATGGTTTTTCCAGTAGTCATGTGTGGATGTGAAAGCTGGACCATAAAGAAGGTTGAGCACTGAAGAATTGATGCTTTCAAACTGCAGTGTTAGAGAAGACTCTTGAGAGTCTCTTGGACTGTAAGGAAAGCAAACCAGTCAATCCTAAAGGAAATCAATCCTGAATATTCATTGGAAGTACTGATGCTGAAGTTGGAGTTCCAGTCCTTTGGCCACCTGATGCAAAGAGCTGACTCATTAGAAAAGACCCTGATGCTGGGAAAGATTGAAGGTGGGAAGAGAATGGGATGACAGAGGATGAGATGGTTGGATGGCATCACCAACTCAATGGATATGAGTTTGAGCAAGCTCCATGAGATGGTGAAGGACAGGGAAGCCTGGTGTGGTACCATCCATGAGGTAACAAAGAGTCAGACACGACTGAGCAACTGAACAGCAACAATAAATTATGTCCTGTATGCCTATAGACATGGATGAGTAAGGTTTATACTTCTTGCAAGTTCAGAAAGTACTTGCCCTGTTAACTAATCTGAGAAATATATTTGGTGGCCCAGCTTGTCAAAAGGGAGCCAGTGTACCCTGCCACTTAACTGAGGATAGGATATACTCAGGACTCGTTACTGCTTGGCAGAGCAAACCCTGATCAATGAACCCAGTTGCCTATTTAACCCATACTCACCACTATGTGAACGACTATCACCAATGCATCTTTCTAACTGGGGACTCTCAAGATCACCTCATAGGTAAGTATATAGGAGGGTGTCACTGGGCACTGCTGCCCATTGGCCACTATCCTATCTCCCTTGGTCCTTGACTTTGCTTTCCTTGACTCTGAGGACCCAGCCACTGATATAGTGGTGAAGTTTCAGTGGATGGGATATAGCAAGGAATGGAGGTAAATGGGATAGATTCACATAAAGGGGTTAGCTGGAAACCTACTGTGTCAGTAATGTTCATTACCTTGAGTGCCCCATACGGTGGTGTTTTTGTATGTGTGATTGTCTCCCATGGTGACATTCTCTTCAAGGATCCAGAATTGTCCAGTACGCTTCATGTTCTGACCTTCAAAATGCTGGTAAACTACAGCTTCTTATGTCTTACATTGTATGGGACAGTGAAGAAGGCAGGGAATATAAAAGTCATAATTACTGCAAAAATAAGTATTTCTGGCTGGATGAATGTGATCAGTTAAGAGAAAACTGGGAAATAGTAAGGAGGGAAGCCAGTATGTTGCTAGTAAAAGATGAAACAGCAGAGGTACTCCTCTAGATAGCACTTGGTTGATGTTTTCAATCTCACTTCTACATCTACGAGCAGTAGATAATTCACAAATAGATACAAATGTGAAGGACCTTGAATGGAGCCCTCCAAAATTGGGATGATTATTGACAGCAGTAACCAAAGACCATATAGCTGGATAATTTGGAACCAGAAGAATCTTTTGATAAACAAAATAAACACAGCTGAAATAGATAGGGAGCTGGTGCTAAATACACATGATTGATTTTTTCCCCAGGGCATCTGCCACTGAGGATTTTGTGAAGTTATAAGAGGGAATATGCTAGAAATAGCTGACTGTGAGATGTTTGAGATCCCAGAGGTGTTTGGAGATCTGAAGTGGAGGCAGAAGACTTCTGGATCTCCTAGTCTACTCCTCGACTTAGAAGCAGCTATCACAAGTGATGACACATTGGAGATGTCTTGTCAGTGATGGAGCCCTACTAAAAATCATGTTCAAGGTCTTGACTTGAATGGATCACAGTGGCCATCAGAGCTGGTTCATGGTACAAGAGAAATATTTGTATGTGAGCTTCTCCGGCTAGGAAATATAATTGTTCCCTCTCAGAGAATAGGTAGTTACAATATTCTGTGCCTATCAGGGTTGGATCTCAGCCAGGTGTAGCCATGAGTAGGCATCCATCTACAGCCTGCTCTGGATCATGTAAGCTAATTGTAAAGTGTGGTGGTGTGGGGCTTGGAGTCCAAGAGACCTGAATCCCAAACCTAGCTCTTTGAAATTAGACAAGTCACTTAATTTCTTCAAACATTAGTCTCCACATCTCTAAAAATGTGAATGACTATAGTACTAAAATGTAAAGGATTGTTATGAGGACTTTTATATTTCCTACCAGTTTTGTAGCGATATAATTGACCTACAGCGCTGTATAAGTTTAAAGGGTACAGCATAGTGTCTTGCTTACTCCATGAAATGGTTACCACAATACATTCAGTGAACATCCATGAGGATTTAAATGAAATAATTTGTGCAAAGCATTTATCCCAGTGCTTGGAGGATGGGATTAACATCAGTTATAATTTTTCTTGGGTCTGGATAACCAAGGTCTGTGGGAGAACCTACCAGGGTGAGGCTGCCTCCATTTTTCCCTCTTACTCCATTTTTTTCTGAAGTAATGTTGGATTTCTCCTTGCAGATAAGTAGAGCTCGGGAGCAACTGGATTTAGACTGGAGTGTGCGGTCACTGGGCTTCCCAGGTGGTGCTAGTTGTAAAGAACCCACCTGCCAATGCAGGAGACATTAAGGGACCCATGTTCTTCGATCTCTGGGTCAGGAAAATCCCTTTGACGATGAAATGGCAATCCACTCCAGTATTCTGGCCTGGAGAATTCCATGGACAGAGGAGCCTGCCAGGCTATGGTCCATCATATGACAAAGAATTGGACGCGAGTGAGCGACTTAGCATGCGTGTGCTGTCACTGGAACTTGTATTGCCCACAGGGATAGTGCTGGGCTGGAATGCAGTCTGCAGAAGATAGAACAGAGTTGGCCCATCCAAGTGGCAACATTATGGAGAAAAATTGAAATGAAGGCCAGGCAAATAGTCAAATCTAAATATCAGTCCAAATAGGCTGGGTAGGAACATCTGTGATGTAGGTAACAGAGTAGAGAGGGGGGAAATTACCTAAAAGCCAGAGAGGGCTTGGTTATAACTCAGTTCCACCACAGGCAAGTTGAGTGGCCTTGAGCATCTTAATTAAACTTGTGTTTCATTCTGAGTTTGCCATTTCCTTAGCTGTTGGCCTTGGATGAATTACTTACCTTTCTGTTCTACAGTTTCCTCATCTGGGAAAATAGAGATTAAACAGGATACGTAAGTCATAGCATACTGTGAGAATTAAAAATGGCAGTCTCTACAAAGTACATGTTGTATTTAGTGCTTGGCACACAGTAAGTTCGCAATGAATGTTAGTTGTTGCTGTTAAACAGAGGGCAGAAAAAAACCTGGAAAAATTCCCCAAGCTGTGGCTCACACACACTAACAAGTTTTCTAGGATGCCTTTGACCACAGTGTGAGCAGAAGGACTTAAAAAGGGCATTGACTTAGACGGGGTGTCCTCCAAGCTGTCTTGCAAGCTGGCTTGATATATAATGACAGTAACAGTTCAAAATGTGAACCACTATATCCACACCAGGCTTCCCAGATGGCACTAATGGTAAAGAACCCACCTGCCAATGCAGGAGATGGAAGAGACATGGAATCAATCCCTGGGTCAGGAAGATCCCCTGGAGGAGGGTATGGCAACCCTCTCCCATATTCTTGCCTGGAAAATCCCATGGACAGAGGAGCCTGCTGGGCTACAGTCCATGAGGTTGTAAAGAGTCACACATGACTAAAGTGACTTGGCATGCAAGCATATCCACAACAGAAATACTGAATTGCTCCAAAAGATGACAGTCTTCATCTGTGAAAGCTGAGCTGCTGGGTCTTTCTCCATTGCTCTGGCTCTTGGAGTCTATGCCTATCGGTCATGGATATTGGATACCCTTGAAGTAACATGTCTAGGTTTCTAGGTTAGCCTTCATGGCCAGTACCCCTCACACATACACAAAGTTGGAGTAACACAGGCAGAGATATTTCCTTCCTAGAGAAGCAGGCAAGTAAAATGACAGTGGCCTTCCTTGGTGGCAGTTGTAAAGAATCTGCCTGCCAATGCAGGAGGCATGGGTTCCATCCCTGGGTCAGGAAGATCCCCTGGGGGAGGAGATGGCAACCTATTCCAGTATTCTTGCCTGGGAAATCTCATGGACAGAAGAGCCTGGAGGGCTACAGTCCATGGTGTGGCAGAGTCAGACACAACTGAGCAACTGAGTGCACACACACACACACACACACACACAATGACAGTGATGCAGCCAGGGTTCTAAGTTAGATAGGCATTGATTGTTGTTTTTATGATATTGGTTGGGATGGTGTGGGACTAGCTATATCTAGGAGGGCAGCATGAGGTCAGAGACGAAAAGTGGCTCCAACTGCTAGAGAACTAGGGCCATGATGAGAACCAGATAAACACTTTCGTCTTTTGAGAAAGTTAACCTGGAGGCCAGTGAGTGTAGTAAAATGGGGAGGAAGGCCGTAGCAATTCTCCATCAACTTCAGATATCAATAGACCACTTTGAATGACCTGAGGGTCCCAATCTGGTGGGACTGGAACTTTGTCAGGCACTATGTAAATGACTGGGGTGGTCAAGCCTTTGTTTAAGAAAGTCACCTCTGGGTTTTTCAAGGTCTTCCCAGAGGTGGTGCTACTTTAGATGACCCAGAACTGCCCAGAATTGGGATTCTTTCAAGGTCAGATCACGGGAATAAATTATATCCTCCAGATAGATAACAAACGTTCTGTTGATGAGGTTTATAATATCCAAAGTCAGCAAACTAAGGCTCATGAGTCAAAATCAAGCCACTCTTTGGTTTTATTTAGCCCATGAACTAAGAATATTTTTCCCCCCTCTTTGGCCATGCCGGGTTCTTTGTGGGATCTTAGTTCCCCAACCAGGGATTGAGCCTGGGCCTGGGGCAATGAAAGCACCGAGTCCTAACCACTAGACTGCCAAGGAATTCCCTAAAAATCATTTTTACAGATAAGCATTTGCAATTGATTTAATGGCAGGTTGGAGGAGGCAATGGCAACCCACTCCAGTACTCTTGCCTGGAAAATCCCATGGGCAGAGGAGCCTGGTAGGCTGCAGTCCATGGGGTCATGAAGTGTCAGACACGACTGAGTGACTTCACTTTCACTTTTCACTTTCATGCATTGGAGAAGGAAATGGCAACCCACTCCAGTATTCTTGCCTGGAGAATCCCAGGGACGGCGGAGCCTGGTGGGCTGCCGTCTATGGGGTGGCACAGAGTCAGACATGACTGAAGCGACTTAGCAGTAGCAGCAGCAATGCTAACTCAAAACCAAATTAAGTGAAATGTTATTTTTAAAAAAGTTTTCCGTTTTTCTCATTAGTTGGTTTATATTATCAAAATGGGCTTCCCAGGTGGTGCTAGTGGTAAAGAACCCACTTGCCAGTGCAGGAGACGTAAAAGACCGGGTTCAATCCCTGGGTCAGGAAGACCCCCTGGAGAAGGGAATGGCAACCCATTCCAGTGTTCTTGCCTGGGAAATCCCAAGGACAGAGGAGCCTGGTGGGCTACAGTCCATAAGGTTGCAAAGATACAACTTCAGATACAACTGAAGTGACTTTGCACATATTATCAAAAATCATACCCAATCATTATTGTATTTAGAATTTTTTCAATAAAAATTTATGGGAATCGTTTTACTTTCTTATGATGAAAGTACATCATAAGTGCTTATGATGCTTATGATGAAGCTACATAATAATATTCTTACATTTTCTCTTGGCCTACAAAGTCTAAAGTATTTACTATCTGGCCCTTCACAGAAGAAAAAGTTTTCTACCCCCTGGGTAAGATAATAAATACAATAATAAATAATGCTAGTTAATATTGAGTACTTATTATATACTCAGGCATCACTCTAGGATGTTTACATGGATGATCACATTTATTTCTCACTGTATTCCTATTTGCCATTATTCTGATTATGTTCATTTTATCCCTGTTACAATGGAACCACAGAAAAGTTACATAACCGACCCAAAGATGCAAAGCCAGGGTGTGGCGGAGCCAGGATTTGAATCCACAGTCTACCTCTGGAACCCAAACTGTCAATTGTTGTGCAATATAAACAATGGATCAGGCATCACACAGGCCCAAGAGCTGAACAAAACTTTCAAACTAGTCAAGGTTCTAGACTGGTGAGGGAAAGTCGGGCTCCACCTCTTGCTCTTTCCGTCCAAGTCACAGGACTCCGTAAGGGCAGGCCATGCTCTGAGAGGTCAACAATCAGAGGAGTAAGTGTACTACAGCAGCAGGAATCCTGGCAGATTTAGCCTGTTCACTTTCTCACGAGGAGCAGCAGAACTTTTGTGGGAATTAGGAAGCTGGGTGAAACACTCCCACACCCTGGCTGCTGCAGACATTCACACAGCCTGGGTATTGGGTTCTAAGGGTTACACGCCTGACAGACAAGTGAGCCCTGAGTACTGGGGTGATCTCCCATCACATTCATGAGAAGGCAGCACTTATTCTTCCCAAACACCTCGGGTCCCAAGTATTCAGGTGACAAATGAGTTAGGTCCCAGGGAGTACAAACAACCCTGGCAGCAGAATAGAGAAGTAAAGTGAAGAATATGCATTTTCATAATGAAAGGAGATGAAATATGGTGTTCTGGCCAGCTTTAGTCAAGGGCCAAAGGTAGTTCTCTCTGAGAAGCTGAATTAGCAGGGAGTCAAAACCTCTGGCCAAAGATATTTGAGGCTCTCTAGGCCCACGCTAGTTATTGGAAATAATCTGGTATACCCAGCAGGTCCAAAGCTTTGAGGAATGGTTGTGGAGTTCTTAGGATGAAAGAGGACTTTGGGTTTCAATGGGTTCAAGAGATTTTAATATTGTTGTATCAAAGAGATACAAACTCAGGCCCAAGAAGCTACTCCAGTAGATCTCTGTAGCTCATTCAATGCCCAAAACACAACCTGCATGACCTTTTTTTGTCCTCACTCCAAGCTAGCAGTCTTCAACATGTTCTTGCAGTAACAACTATGCTCCAGTAGGAAGAGCTCAGCATGCCCTGTGTCACTGTTACCAGGGACTTCAACTCTGGCCTCCTTTCCTCTTAAGACCCTGACACAACAACAATAATAAATAACCCAAATACTTGATATCACACTTAGAATGTCCCATGCACTGTTTTAAGTAATAGGTGTATATGTGTGTCTTTCAACACCATCTCAGAACTGGCTCATTACCTCTGTCTCAAGGGCCTACCTGGATCCGACACCATTACTCTATTCATCCTGGATCTTCTGTCTTCACAGGCTACCTTGAGTACAGATTTACAACCAGGCATACTTGTGTTTGAGCTGGGGCTTTGGTCATTTAGTAGCTGTATGTGCTCAGTTACACAGTTGTGTTTGACTCTTTGTGCTCTCATGGACTGTAGCCTGCCAGGCTCCTCTGTCCATGGGATTCTCTGGGGAAGAATACCAGAGTGGGTTGTCATGCCCTCCTCCAGTGGATCTTCCTGACCCAGGGATTGAACCTGCGTCTCCTGCATTGGCAGGTGGATTCTTTTCCACTAGCGCCACCTGGGAAGCCCTAGTAGCTGTATTACTCTGGGCAACTTAATTAAGCTTTCTCTGCCTAAGTTTCCTCATCTGTAAAACAGGGATAACAATAGTTCTGACTTCATATGGTTGTTGTAAAGTCTGGATTAAAGTAATTAATCTAGCTAAAGCACTCAGAACAGTGCTTTGTAAACTCTCAATACACATTAGCTCTTATTACAGTGCATCAGGTACTGTGCTAGACATAGATACTGCATATCCACTCAGATGTATTTCCTACTAGACTGTAGGCGATGATGTGCCAATAAACACTTAACAATGAGCTCTCTTGGGAAAGAAAAATAGGCCCTCATTTGTAGAGCTTAGTAATTTCTGTGGAATAAATCCTCTGACCATAGCTGATTTTAGTTATCTATTAATACATGATGGCGTTGAACCAGAGTCAGGAAGGAATGTTACTGCAAAGGATTTGACGGCAGGGCTCTATTCTTAGCAGTGAAAGTTTTAGCACTCAACACCCTACATTTTGAGAAAACTGGGGAGCTTGATCACCTGGAGCTGATTCAAGTTATTCTGGTAATAGACCCAGTCCCAGCAAAGCATTTGGCATAGAGGACTGTTCAAGAGATACAGATGAGTTGTAAGATTGGTAGGCATTTTTTAAGATACACTGAAGCAGGTATGTCTGGTGGCCCAGGGTATGGATTTGGCCTCCAGACACTGGCTCTGCTGCTTCATAACTGCTTTGAGCCTCAGTTCCCCCATCAGGAAAATCAGGATGAAAGTACTCACCACCTAGGAATGCTGAAGGGTTAAATAAGGTAGGGAGTGAGAAAGTGCCAAGATCATTTCCAGTTTCATAGTATTCACTCAGGAAATGCTAATTAACAAACAATGTCCACCCTGCCCTTCTTTATTCTCCTCTCAGGCCTAATAGTAGGTGATTTATTTTATTCTTCTGGTTTCATTCCACACATTGCACTTGGATTGAAAAGAAAAAAAAAAATGAGGTGGAGCCAGGGATTGAAGCTGGAGGGCTCAGGATGAGATTTGCTTTGGGAGTCCAAAACTCACATTGTTTTGGCTGAGTGGGCAACACATGAGGTTATCTGAGGGATCTCCCAGACCCAGGGGCTCCCATGCTGTGCTCTTCTGTGCTTAGTCACTCAGTTATGTCCAATTCTTTTTTTGCGACCACATGGCCTTTAGCCCGCCAGGCTCCTCTGTCCATGAGGATTCTCCAGACAGGAATACTGGAGTGGATTGCCATGCCCTCTTCCAGGGGATCTTCCCAACCCAGGGATTGAATCCAGGTCTCCCGCATTAGAGGCGAATTCTTTACCATCTGAGTCACCAGGGAAGCCCCAGAAGCTCCCATAGGTGGACACGATTCCTATCACAGATTTCCCCCATCAGCTGCCAAGCTATTTGGGAAAGCATGTCTTATAGGGGCCACATATTAAAATGTATAAGCCTGAATCTTAGTGAACAAAGATGAACAAAGTTGAACAAAGTGAACAAAGATGAAGGACATGTGGGAATAAACCATGGGATCCTGGAATGAGGGAGAGAGGAGAGAAATGGAAAGGGAGAATGAAAACCCGCCAGTGACACACTTCTCAACCAACTCTCAGCTTTGTTGAAAGCTGGCCCTGTTGACACAAATATAGAGCTTTCTTTTTTTTTTCTTTTTTTTTAAGCAAGAAATGCTTTTCTGAAGAGTGAAAAAAAAAATCCTCAACTCTCCAGAGTTAGCTGACCGTGCTGCTGAAATAAGATCCACATGTGACTCATATCCAACTTATGAGAGCATCTGGAAATCAACTTGCTACCCTTTCTTTGCTAGAGTAAATACCTATCAAGCAAGGAGATCCCTGCTAGAAAGGAGAAGAATGATGTTTCTGCCAAGCTGGCTAACAGTTGCACATCAACTCCTGTGGGGGCAAGAAGACTGCAATCAAACCACTGGAGTGAGAGAAAGTCCCATCTGAGAAGGTGACACAGAGTTCTCTGTAGCCTCTGCCTGTCAGCTCCTGGGTTCCCCTGGGATGAGGATATACCATTCATTGTAAAAATTGGCAGTGCCTTATCGTGTAACGTTAGAAGAAATTGTAGGGAAATAACAATACCTAACATTTATCATGGAGAAGGAAATGGCAACCCACTCCAGTATTCTTGCCTGGGAAATCCCATGGATAGAGGAGCCTGATAGGCTACAGTCCATGGGGTCACAAAGAGTCAGACACGACTGAGCAACAAACACTTTTACAACATTTATCAAGTGCTTATTACATGCCAGATACCTTATATATTGTCTTCTTGAGTCCTCACAACAACCCTGGGAGATACTATATCCAGTTTACAGAAGAGGAAAATGAGGCTTGGCAGAGGGAGGGTGGTAAAGCTACCTAAGTTTGTACAGCTAGCAAGCAGTGGCTGTGGAATTTGAATACTGGCCAGTTGGACCCTAGAGTCTAGCCCATCACTACTGTGCTGACCTTCCCCATCATGTAATCCCTGGGGCCTCTTCTGCCCATGCTTTCCAAAGAGCCCAGTAGTACCCTTCCTATCTGGTGCTAACAATGTTACTCCCCGGAACCTAGAAGAAAAAATGGACATTCCTCAGCTTCTTTCTGGGTTGTCTTAAATGGAAAACAAACACAACCTGTTGACATGCTGATATTCACTGTGTCAAAGTGAAGTGCTGGTGGTGTAAGGGTTACTTTTGCCAATGCAGATATGTGCCCTCCAGCCCTCCTCCAGAGAGTAGCTTCCTGATTTGCCCAGCTCCGTTCTTTTACTTTTCTGCTGTGAGCAATGTCATCGATCTCCAGGCCAGAGTCTCCAGCCCCACATATGCCATCACTGGGTGAATTACAAAGAGGCAGCCCTGCTAGGAGGACAAACTCAGGGAAAGGTGTGCCTTTCTCAGGGATGATGCAAACCCAAGCCAGAGCACAGAGCTTGGGAAATGGGGATTACAGAGTGTATTTCAGGTCCCACTCCCTTCCCTCCAGCACCCTAGTGGAGGAGACATCTACTTAATCTTCTACCGCCTTGGAGCAGCCTTGCTCCAAGCCCACCACCCCTAACCTACAAGGGTCTCCTCCTCTTTTGACTTTGAAGTACTCCTTGTGTATTGGAGCTTTAGAAAATGGTTCCCTAAAAAATCATCCCTGGATTACTCCCCAAGTAGATAATAAGATATTGACAGCAAGGCTGATCAGGTATCTATTGCTGTACTTCTCATAGGACCTAGCACTGGTCTGGGTGCCTAGGAACCAGTCAATAATAAATATGGAAAGAGACAGAATTGTGGTCTGTGGGGGGGAAGGGCCATACAAAAACGGACATTGTCTGTCCCCAGAAATGATGCTACATGAACATTCAGCAACATCTGCCTATATCTTATCCATTCCACCTCACCACATCCATTCTGTGACACCCTGATACCCAGGCTCAGCCTTCTTATATATCCCAAGTCTCCCCACTTCACAGGGAGAAAAAAAAAGAAAAAGAAGTCCAAACCTTATTAAAGGCAAATTCTCCTTGGAAACCGCAGAGACTGTGATCAGCCCAACTCTGATCAAGTGGATTTGAGTGTCTTTTGTTGTTCTCTTTGAGCCCAGGGGTGAGTGTTGGAGTGATTGACATTTTCCTAATATCCACAGGAACCTCTACCCACCAGGGCCCAGGTAACCACATCTGTGTGTGCTCACTGTAGCAGGAAACACAGACTCTGTCTATAAAACAGGAGAATACCCCAGGGAAATGAATACTCCTGAGAACGGCAAGGTTCATATCTTGAAACTACGTTCACAGGCCCTGAGGAAATCTATATTAATCAACTGAAATGGAAGGCCATTTTATTTCAGAGTCAGACTGGAGTCAATAGCTGGAAGGATTTTCAAGCAATAGATTCTATTAAGCACTGAATTAGGTCCTCAAGTGCTAGAGGATGGTGGGATAGAGTCCTGTGGGATGAGAAAGGAAAGAGAGTATTCTCGGGTGTTTAAATAACTATTAAGGAAAAGGGAAGAAAGCCCTACACTCTTCCAGTCCTAATCTATGTTGAAATTCTTTCTTCCTTGGGATTTTGAAAAATTGGGGTAACATGCACACAACATAAAATATACCATCTTAACCATTTTTAGGTGTTCAGTTCAGTTGGGTTAAGAGAGCCCCATTATTGTACAATCTCTAGAACTGTTTTCATCTTACAAAACTGAAACTCTGTACCCTCATTTCCCCTGCCATTCAGCCCGTATCACCCACTCTTTCTGTGTCTATATTTTGACAACTCTAGGAACTTCAGAGAAGTGGAATCACACACTTCCTTGGGACTTTTATACACACCATAGAGTCCATTTCTTATAAACATTTCTGGTTATAATGCCCAAATTGAGTCACAAAAGACTCCCTTTAGCAAATCCCTTAACTCCTAATAGATTTGGTCTGTAAGAAGACTTTTTTTCTTCTGCCCCTCAAGTGTGAGTGATTTCTTCAGCCTCTATCCTGGTTCCTCTGTTCTTCTCACTCTACAGGTCATTCTGAGCAATTCTACCCATAAGCTTTATGGCTTCAGCCTCCTGAATTCTGTATCCTAGGTCTCCCTCCTGTGCTCTACACCAATACATTCAACTGACTACTGGGGACCTACACTCGGATGTATCCTAGGTTCCTCACACCCGACATGTCCAAAGCTGAACACATCACCCATCCCAGTGCAATCTGCTCTTCCATTTGTGTTCCCTAGGTCAGAGAATGACAATACCATCCACTTGACTGTCCAAACAAGAAACTTAGGACCATCTGTATCTCCTACCTCTCCACCAATCCTAGGATCCACTCAGTCATCAAGGCCTATGGATCTAGTCTTCTCCATTTCGTGCAACATCTGAGAATGATGATATAAAGAAACATAATTCACTCTGCATAGAAAGTAGGCAGAGCAGGCCTCAGAGAGCAGATGCTCTGGTCAAGTACTGAAGAATGAGGAGAAATATATCCAATGAACAGGTGGCTGGATCACTGCAGGCAGACAAAGTAACCCCTATACAGCTACATAGAGAAGAAAGAGCATTTGCAGAGAACATCAAATAGTTCAGCGTCCCTGGAGCATAGAGTGAAAGCTGGGAAACATGAATGGTTCGTGGAGTGCTTTGAATACTGTGTTGGAGTCATATTTTGCAATGAAACAGCAATAAAAACCCCGTCATGGATCACAGATTTGTTATGGCAATGGGGCTTGCATAACTCAACGACCCATGCCCTGCAGGGCCACCCAAGATGGATGAGTCACAGTGAAGAGTTCTGACAAAATGTGATCTACTACAGAAGGAAATGAAAACCCACTCCAGTATTCTTGCCTGGAGAATCGCATGGACAAAGGAGTCTGGTGGGCTACCATCCATGGGATCGCAAGGAGTCGGACATGACTGAAGTGGCTTAGCATGCATGCATGCACTCAGTCTTCACCCCTAGCACTAACTTCCCATCCTCCAATCTCACATCAGTATTTGCCCTTAGCTGAATTTAGCTGGAAGTCCACTAATATGGAAGTCTGGGAAATGTAGTCTGCAGAGTTCAGTCCACCTCTGACACAGAGCACATCAGGAGATGAGCAAGGAATAAATTGAAATGTGATGTAGGCACAAGACCAGTGTGCTTAGTACTTAAAAAGATCTGCCAGCCATTATTTTTCAATTTACCAACAGTACAGTCCTCTTCTTCCCCTAGAACGATGGAGACCCAGCAGCCAGGCAGTACCTGTGAGAACATGAGCCTCTTAAAAGCACCTATTAGGATGTCCTGCTGTACAAAAAGGGCTGAGTATTTCAAAGGGTATCAAGTTCCAAGGGCAGGCGTCCAAGTAGGAGTTTCTGGCTGAATCTCTGTCAAACATATATCCATTCTGTGCCCTTGTTGGAAACTTTAGGATCATTATCTGAGCATCTTTAAGGTAACTGACATCAATTTCATGGTCTTCCCAACTAAGCCTCTCTCTTCCCTATGCCTCCATCCCATCCTCCACTGTACCTCGCCTGGTCTGGGGCATCCAAGCCCTGCTCTGCTACCTTTTCTAAACTACTGCCGTGGATTAAAAAAAAGATCCCAAAGACACTGTGACCAGCTACAGTGCCTTTTTGTGGCAAGTATCCAATAAGCTTCTGTTGAGTGAATGAAACACCAAGAAAACTGAAAACTGGCCATGAGAAACTAGCTCGTGTTTCCTAAAAGTATTGGATTGAGGTAGGCCTTTTATCAGTTGTACATAGGGAAGCACAACCCTGCCATGTCCTGTGCAGCAGAGGAGATCTGAGCAGGGGAGATGTCAGTGTAGTGTGGTTGCGTTTACTAGCTCCCTCTTTTCAACATGTGAAGCTATCGGTTTTCCACTCTGGTCACATTTCTTTGGCTCGGGAAAATTCTCTCAGGTTCTGACTCCCACCATCTGCTTGGCATCCTTTCACTCTTGACTGGTTCCCTTCATACCTGAATTCTCCCCCTCTGAGCTCTCCTCTGGCTTGACAACCTAGATGAACCACTGATATGCCTGCATTTTGGTTTCAATCTTTGGAAGAGTTGGATGACTCACATTTCAAACACTGCCCTTCACCATGGGTGAGGTTTGACCCACCCCAAGCCTAGTTGAAGCTCCTGACATGACATCCCCATCTAGAGCAGGTGGGAATATAAGATGGGCGCATGGAGTTACTGCTTTTTGTGACCACCTGAGAAAGTCACATCTTGGAGAGGAAGTGAAGCAATGAGCCACTGCACTGTCTTGCAATCTAGAAATGGACAGTTCAGGGAAGGATTAGAGAAAGGGATTTCCTGTAAACCCCCCAGAGATACATGAATGCTCTGCATCTCTTAAGAGTTTCAACACCACAATCTGCTGATTCAGTCTATGGTGAACGATAAGGCACATTCAACAGCCCCATATGTAAGCAGCTAAAAATATCTCAGAGAAGACCATTTCTAAGAGGGTCTCAGTGGACTCCACAATGAATAGACACTGTGTCCAAATCTCTCAGTCTTTTGGAAATTCAGAGACATCTACATGGTGTTATTTTGTCACCCACCAACACTTTTTCCTGCACCACAACATCTACTAAAACAGTGGACAGGAGATGGGCAAGTATATGAAACAACTAGAGGACTGGTGTTAACCTCTGGGATTGGTTGGGCCTAAGCCTTAACCATTCTTGCACCCTGCTTTACTCCTGTAGAATTTCAAGCCATGGCACGTGCCTTCATGTATGGGCCCCAGTAGACTTCTGACTAATGGACACTTTTACAAATGAAGTCTTTATGTAGCTGACCACACAGCCCAAGCCAATCTTGAGTTGCCACTCATACCGCTTTGCTGTAGGAGCCATGTTTCTCAGGAAACCTCACAATCAAACTGGGATTAGGGGAAAATTCTAAGAGTAAAGAATCCTATTATTCATGTGGCATAATACTGCCTTTGCAATTGTACTGCAGCTGTGCCAACCACTGCTACCAAAACCATCAAGGAAATTTTCTGTCTCTAAGGACTTGACATCAACCCAGTCTCTCACTAGAAAGCCATGTTTGTATCCCTACTTTGGAGGGTACCACTCAAAGTTCTCCACTTTTGCATCTACCTATCACCATTGGCAGATGGGTGGTCAGATGCATCCTTTAAATGAGTTCTTGGAGGCATCCCTCTGTGCTACGCCTACTATGCACAGCAGGGATATGTTTCCTAACCTAGTGGACTTAAGAGTCACATGGAGAAAGTCACTGAATTGCCACGAGGAATGCTCCATTTCAGAGTAATCAGTTTTCTCTTTAGCACTTCTGTCACTCCACTGACTGATCAGAACTTAGAAGATAGACAGGCCAACCAACAGAAATTCTAGGCTCCCCTTCCGGTGGGTCTAGGATGAGAACAAGAAGGATGTTGGCTAGTCCAGGGGGAGCTTGTCCTCCTGCCTTTGCCCCCAACTGAAGAGTGGCTACCTGAAGCCCCTAAAAGACATGATCTGCTTGATAGCATGTGGGGCTGCACCCTGCAGGCCTAGATCCCTATGCTTGCTCAACTTCAAGATTAAGAAAGAGCCTGGAGTCAGTGACAGAGACATCAGTTTAATGGAAGGGGGAGCTTACACATCTGAAGCAAGATCCCGAGTAACTCCACTGTGTGAGGCCAACAGTGAGCAGGACATGGTGGCAGTCTTCACTCCTGGGGGGAAGGGGAGATTGCCAGTTACAGGGGGAATTGACATAAGGTGGGCTCAGGGTAAACAGCAGAGAGGCATGCCTCTCATCACCCCTTTGATAAGCATAATCACCAGCTGGGTCCTGGGGCAAGTGAGTAGGAATGTCAGTCCTGTGAGTAGGGTGTAGGTGAAGCACACACTGATGGGGAAGGGCATGTACAGAGAGCAAGAGAACAGCCATCTTGAGTGGCCTGACCATACAGAGCATTTCTACTCTGCCTGCTCCACTGCATATTTCCCCACTCTTTCTTCTGGCCCTCAACTGGGCTGATGACCCAAGGCAGGAAATAGTATATGTTGTGGGAAAGGTAATTGCCTGTTCTGTTGCCATGTCCTGTAAGAGCTTCTTGTGTGTCCATGCTACCACAGTGACCTGTCTTGAGGCTGAGAATGAGTAATTTAGACTTCATACCTCACCACCAACTTCTAAGTCCTCTTCTCCGTGGCTGCTTTCAGACCCCATTTTTATTGACTAGAAGCAACCACTGCCTTCTTTATTTTATTATTTTTATTTTTTGGCTGGGCCACATGGCACATGGGATCTTAGTTCCCTGACCAGGGATCAAACCCATGCCCCAGCAGTGGAAGCACAGAGTCCTAAGCACTGGACCACCAGGGAAATCCTTGCCACTGCCTCTTGAGAGCTAAATATACACATATCTTCCCAACTCTGCCTTCAGTGATGTCACATCAGTGTTGTAAAATCATCCATAATAGGAGGATTTATACCACAAAAATGGTCAAACACTGCAATCTAGTTTCTTCCCACCTGAAGAGCCAGTTGTTACACACTGACCACCAAACCCCTGCTTATACCTTACCACCGCATCTTTGATAAGTCCTATTTGTTTTTCAGGAACAGATACTTTCCTTTTTCTGAACCTACAATTTTTGAGGATGTTGCTTTAGGCAACTGCTTTTTGATTCCACATAACTACACCAAGGGGCAAGAAGAATCCCCCTGGTTTGGCCTGTCTGAGTATAAGGGACATTCCTCTGATCAGAACTACAGTAATCCCTCTGGCTCAACTAGTCAAAAGCAAGGTACCAGACAAGCGTTAGAGTCTACTTGGCTCCTTGGGGCTTCTATTTGCATTTCCCAGAGGAGGCTTGTGGCAGTAGTGTAAGTAGTAGACATTCTGCCAAGTGACAGTCCAGTATTGGAACTGAAAATTTTAGTATCCATGCCGAAGCCTTTGCTGCCAAAACTTCAAGTCCTGTAGAAAATTGCTGGTGATGGCTAGCAGTAATCTGGCCAGTACCATACTGTCTTGATGACTGTGGCTTTGTAGTAGAGCCTGAAGTCAGGCAGGTTGATTCCTCTAGTTCCATTCTTCTTTCTCAAGATTGCTTTGGCTATTCAAGGTTTTTTGGATTTCCATACAAATTGTGAAATTATTTGTTCTAGCTCTGTGAAAAATACCATTGGTAGCTTGATAGGGATTGCATTGAATCTATAGATTGCTTTGGGTAGTAGACTCATTTTCACTGTATTGATTCTTCTGATCCATGAACACGGTATATTTCTTCATCTATTAGTGTCCTTTTCGATTTCTTTCACCAGCGTTTTATAGTTTTCTATATATAGGTCTTTAGTTTCTTTAGGTAGATATATTCCTAAGTACTTTTTTCTTTTCATTTCAAAGGTGAATGGAATTGTTTCCTTAATTTCTCTTTCTATGTTCTCATTATTAATGTATAGGAATGCAAGGGATTTCTGTGTGTTGATTTTATATCCTGCAACATTACTATATCCTACAACATTGATTAGCTCTAGTAATTTTCTGGTGGAGTCTTTAGGGTTTTTTATGTATAGGATCATGTCATCTGCAGTGAGAGTTTTACTACTTCTTTTCCAATTTGGATTCCTTTTATTTCTTTTTCTGCTGTGATTGCTGTGGCCAAAACTTCCAAAACTATGTTGAATAGTAGTGGTGAAATTGGGCACCCTTGTCTTGTTCCTGACTTAAATGCTTTCAATTTTTCACCATTGAGGATACTGTTTGCTGTGGGTATGTCATATATAGCTTTTATTATGTTGAGGTATGTTCCTTCTATTCCTGCTTTCTGGAGAGTTTTTATCATAAATGGATGTTGAATTTTGTCAAAGGCTTTCTCTGCATCTATTGAGATAATCATATGGTTTTTATTTTTCAATTTGTTAATGTGGTGTATTACATTGATTGATTTGTGGATATTGAAGAATCCTTGCATCCCTGGGATAAAGCCCACTTGGTCATGGTGTATGATCTTTTTAATGCGTTGTTGGATTCTGATTGCTAGAATTTTGTTAAGGATTTTTGCATCTATGTTCATCAGTGATATTGGCCTGTAGTTTTCTTTTTTTGTGGCATCTTTGTCAGGTTTTGGTATTAGGGTGATGGTGGCCTCATAGAATGAGTTTGGAAGTTTACCTTCCTCTGCAATTTTCTGGAAGAGTTTGAGTAGGATAGGTGTTAGCTCTTCTCTCAATTTTTGGTAGAATTCAGCTGTGAAGCTGTCTGGACCTGGGCTTTTGTTTGCTGGAAAATTTCTGATTACAGTTTCAATTTCCATGCTTGTGATGGGTCTGTTAAGATTTTCTATTTCTTCCTGGTTCAGTTTTGGAAAGTTGTACTTTTCTAAGAATTTGTCCATTTCTTCCAAGTTGTCCATTTTATTGGCATATAATTGCTGATAGTAGTCTCTTATGATCCTTTGTATTTCTGTGTTGTCTGTTGTGATCTCTCCATTTTCATTTCTAATTTTATTGATTTGATTTTTCTCCCTTTTTTTCTTGATGAGTCTGGCTAATGGTTTGTCAATTTTATTTCTCCTCTCAAAGAATCAGCTTTTGGCTTTGTTGATTTTTGCTATGGTCTCTTTTGTTTCTTTTGCATTTTATTCTGCCCTAATTTTTAAGATTTCTTTCCTTCTACTAACCCTGGGGTTCTTCATTTCTTCCTTTTCTAGTTGCTTTAAGTGTAGAGTTAGGTAATCTATTTGACTTTTTTCTTGTTTCTTGAGGAATGCCTGTATTGCTATGAACTTTCCCCTTAGGACTGCTTTTACCGTGTCCCACAGGTTTTGGGTTGTTGTGTTTTCCTTTTCATTCATTTCTATGCAAATTTTGATTTCTTTTTTAATTTCTTCTGTGATTTGTTGGTTATTCAGCAGCATGTTGTTCAGCCTCCATATGTTTGAATTTTTAATAGTTTTTCTCCTGTAATTGAGATCTAATCTTACTGCATTGTGGTCAGAAAAGATGCTTGGAATGACTTCAATTTTTTTGAATTTACCAAGGCTAGATTTATGGCCCAGGATGTGATCTATACTGGAGAAGGTTCCGTGTGCGCTTGAGAAAAAGGTGAAATTCATTGTTTTGGGATAAAATGTCCTATAGATATCAATTAGGTCTAACTGGTCTATTGTATCATTTAAAGTTTGTGTTTCCTTGTTAATTTTCTGTTTAGTTGATCTATCCATAGGTGTGAGTGGGGTATTAAAGTCTCCCACTATTTTTGTGTTATTGTAAATTTCTCCTTTCATACTTTTTAGCATTTGTCTTACATATTGAGGTGCTCCTATGTTGGGTGCATATATATTTATAATCGTTATATCTTCTTCTTGAATTGATCCTTTGATCATTATGTAGTGACCTTCTTTGTCTCTTTTCACAGCCTTTGTTTTAAAGTCTATTTTATCTGATATGAGTATTGCTACTCCTGCTTTCTTTTGGTCCCTATTTGCATGGAAAATCTTTTTCCAGCCCTTCACTTTCAGTCTGTATGTGTCCCCTGTTTTGAAGTGGGTCTCTTGTAGACAGCATATGTAGGGGTCTTGTTTTTGTATCCATTCAGCTAGTCTTTGTCTTTTGGTTGGGGCATTCAACCCATTTACGTTTAAGGTAATTATTGATAAGTATGATCCCATTGCCATTTACTTTATTGTTTTGGGTTCGAATTTATACACCCTTTTTGTGTTTCCTGTCTAGAGAATATCCTTTAGTATTTGTTGGAGAGCTGATTTGGTGGTGCTGAATTCTCTCAGCTTTTGCTTGTCTGTAATGCTTTTGATTTCTCCCTCATATTTGAATGAGATCCTTGCTGGGTACAATAATCTGGGCTGTAGGTTATTTCTTTCATCACTTTAAGTATGTCTTGCCATTCCCTCCTGGCTTGAAGAGTTTCTATTGAAAGATCAGCTGTTACCATATGGGAATCCCCTTGTGTGTTATTTGTTGTTTTTCCCTTGCTGCTTTTAATATTTGTTCTTTGTGTTTGATCTTTGTTAATGTGATTAATATGTGTCTTGGGGTGTTTCACCTTGGGCTTATCCTGTTTGGGACTCTCTGTGTTTCTTGGACTTGGGTGGTTATTTCCTTCCCCACTTTAGGGAAGTTTTCAACTATTATCTCCTCAAGTATTTTCTCATGTTCTTTCTTTTTGTCTTCTTCTTCTGGGACTCCTATGATTCAAATGTTGGGGCATTTAACATTGCCCTAGAGGTCTCTGAGATTGTCCTCATTTCTTTTAATTCATTTTTCTTTTTTCCCCTCTGATTCATTTATTTCTACCATTCTATCTTCTACCTCACTAATCCTATCTTCTGCCTTATTCCACTGTTGGTTCCCTCCAGAGTGTTTTTTATCTCATTTATTGCATTATTCATTATATATTGACTCTTTTTTATTTCTTCTAGGTCCTTGTTAAACCTTTCTTGCATCTTCTCAATTCTTGTCTCCAGGCTGTTTATCTGTGATTCCATTTTGTTTTCAAGATTTTGGATCGTTTTCACTATCATTATTTGGAATTCTTTATCAGGTAGATTCCCTATCTCTTCCTCTTTTGTTTGCTTTGATGGGCATTTATCCTGTTCCTTTACCTTCTGGGTATTCCTCTGTCTCTTCATCTTGTTTATATTGCTGTGTTTGGGGTAGCCTTTCTGTATTCTGGCAGTTTGTGGAGTTCTCTCTATTGTGGCGTTTCCTCACTGTGGGTGGGGTTGTATGGGTGGCTTGTCAAGTTTTCCTGGTTAGGGAAGCTGGTGTAGGTGGAGCTGGATTTCTTCTCTCTGGTGTGCAATGAAGTGTCTAGTAATGAGTTATGAGATGCCAGTGGGTTTGGATTGACTTTGGGCAGCCTGTATATTGAAGCTCAGGGCTATGTTCCTGTGTTGCTGGAGAATTTGTGTGGTATGTCCTTCTCTGGAACTTGTTGGCCCTTGGGTGGTGCTTGGTTTCAGTGTAGGTAGGTATGGAGGCATTTGATGAGCTTCTATTGATTAATGTTCCCTGGAGTCAGGAGTTCTCTTGTGTTCTCAGGATTTGGACTTAATCCTCCTGCTTCTGGTTTTCAGTCTTATTTTTACAGTAGCCTCAAGACTTCTCCATCTATACAGCACTCCTGATAAAACATCTAGGTTAAAGATGAAAAGTTTCTCCACAGTGAGGGACACCCAGAGAGGTTCACAGAGTTACATGGAGAAGAGAAGAGGGAGGAGGGAGATAGAGGTGACCTGGATGAGATGAGCTGGAATCAAAAGAGGAGGGAGCAAGCTAGCCAGTAATCAGTTCCTTTTGTGTGCTCCACAGTCTGGACGGCTCAGAGATGTTCACAGAGTTACACAGAGAAGAGGAAGGAAGGAGACAGAGGTGGCCAGGATGATAAAGGGGGGAATCAAAAGGAGAGAGACAGATCCAGCCAGTAATTAGTTCCCTAATTGTTCTCCACCGTCCGGAACACACAAAGAGATTCACAGAGTTGGGTAGAGAAGAAAAGGGGGAGGGAGAAGATAGAGGCAACCTGGTGGAGAAAAAGGAGAGTCCAAAGAGGGAGAGAGCAGTCAAGCCAGTAATATCACTCTCAAGTAAAAATGGGTACTGAAGACTGGGTTCCTAAAGGTACAAAATTAATAACAAATACCAAAATGCAAAGATTAAAAATCCAGAGGTTGGACTTTCAAAAATACAATATTAAAGAAAAAAAAGTCACAAAATTTATAATATATATATATATATATATGAAGTTTGCTTTAAGAAAATAGGGTCTCTCTTTTTTTTTTAACGTAATAGTAGGTTATAAAAATGAAAATTAAAGAAGTAATAGAGGACTTAAAATTTTTAAAAAATAAAAAAAAATAAAGAATGATAGTAAAAATAGTAAAAACATATCTAGGACTTTCTCCAGTGTTGTTGTGGACAGTGTGGTGTCCGTTCGGTCTCAGATAATTCCTTGATCTAGCTTATATTTCTCAAGATCTATAGGCCCCTTCTTATGTATTTGGTACTAACTACAGGGTTTTAATCTATTGCACCTGTCACATCCAAGGAGGTTCCCTCTGTTTTAGCTTCTTCTGTTTGCTGGTCTCTACAGTGTCTAATTTCTGCCCTGACACAAGGGGGTGGTGGTGGACACTTTCTTAGGCTCACTTGTTCAGTCGTGCTGTGGGGAGGGAGTGACACTGCCAACAGAAAACACTGGTGTGTGCTTGCAGTGACTCGGACACACTGGCTTTGCCCCCGCTCACAGCGTGTGTGCTTTCCCTGTCTACACTGCTTAGGCTCTAGGTTGCTCTGTGGGGAACTGTCTGAGGCCAGCCCTGGGTTGTATGCACTTCCCAAGTCTAAGTCGCTTAGGTTCAGGTACTCGGGTAGTCCTCAGAGGTGCAGACTCGGTTGGGCCTGTGTTTTGTGTCCTTCCCAGGTCTGAGCAGCTCAGGTGACCAGGTGTTTGGCGAGCATGGTCGCTGCAACTTATAGCCTCCCCCGTCTGTGCCACTCGGTTTTCTGGGTATACAACCGGCAGCACACTTTCTCAGGCGGATGTTGACCATCCAGAATCCCAAGAAGTCTTAGTTAGCAAAGAAGCCTGCTTGCAGTTTGGTAAATAATGCCTCTCTGGGGCTGCAATTGCCTCCTTCCGTCTCTGGCTGCCTGTCACCAGAGGGGGATGGTCTGCAGCCGGCTAGCTCTGCTCAGTCCTTTGTTCTGTGAGCAGGTCTGGCGGTGTTCTAGGTTACGGCTTTTTGCGTGGTAGCTATCCCACAGTCTGGTTTGCCATCCCAAGTTAGTTCCCTCAGATTGCCCTCAGGGCATTCAGGCCCGGTCCTTACTCTAAGCAATGCAGCGTGTGCCTTCCTGCCCAGCCCCTGCTTGCTAGTGGTGGATGCAGGCGTCTGTGCTGCTTCTCCGCTGAGGGAGTTACCGTTGGGCACGTAATCTGTGGGTTTTAATTATTTACTTATTTTTTCCTCCTGGTTATGTAGCCTTCTGTGGTTCCAAGGCTCGCCACAGACTTGGCAGTGTGAGTGTATCCTGGTGTTTGGAAACTTCACTCTTTTTTAAGACTCCCTTCCCAAAAGCCTCTTGAAGAAAGTGAAAGTGGAGAGTGAAAAAGTTGGCTTAAAGCTCAACATTCATAAAATAAAGATCATGGCATCCGGTCCCATCACTTCATGGGAAATAGATGGGCAAACAGCGGAAACAGTGTCAGACTTTATTTTTTTGGGCTCCAAAATCACTGCAGATGGTGATTGCAGCCATGAAATTAAAAGATGCTTACTCCTTGGAAGGAAAGTTATGACCAACCTAGATAGCATATTGAAAAGAGAGACATTACTTTGCCAAAAAAGGTCCATCTAGTCAAGGCTATGGTTTTTCCTGTGGTCATGTATGGATGTGAGAGTTGGACTGTGAAGAAGGCTGAGTGCCGAAGAATTGATGCTTTTGAACTGTGGTGTTGGAGAAGACTCTTGAGAGTCCCTTGGACTGCAAGGAGATCCAACCAGTCCATTCTGAAGGAGATCAGCCCTGGGATTTCTTTGGAAGAAATGATGCTGAAGCTGAAACCTTAGTATACTTTGGCCACCTCATGCAAAGAGTTGACTCATTGGAAAAGACTCTGATGCTGGGAGGGATTGGTGGCAGGAGGAGAAGGGGACGACAGAGGATGAGATGGCTGGATGGCATCACTGACTCGATGGACATGAGTCTGGGTGAACTCCAGGAGTTGGTGATGGACAGGGAGGCCTGGCGTGCTGCGATTCATGGGGTCGCAAAGAGTCGGACACGACTGAGTGACTGAACTGAACTGAACTCCCGGGACAGAGCTCTGTCCCTACATCTTTTGTCCCTCTTTTTGTCTTTTATATTTTTTTCCTACCTCCTTTCGAAGACAATGGGCTGCTTTTCTGGGTGCCTGATGTCTTCTGCTGGCATTCAAAAGTTGTTTTGTGGAATTTACTCAGCATTCAAATGTTCTTTTGATGAATTTGTGGGGGAGAAAGTGGTCTCCCCATCCTATTCCTCCGCCATCTTAGGACCGCCTCCCCACTCCAGTTTTCTTGCCTGGGAAATCCCATGGACAGAGGAGCCTGGCAGGCTACAGTCCATGGGGTTGCACAGAGTCGGACACGACTGAAGCAACTCAGCACACACACTGAATGATGATGAGGGATCCATAGGACAATCCAGGGGAAATTGTTCCAAGCAGGAAGAACAACAGGTGTGAAGACCCTGACTCAGGAATGAGTGGTGCTTGCTTCCATTGTAGTGGTTAAGAGGGCAGTTTCTGAACGCAATCCACTTGGAATCAGTACTGACCCAGCCATCTGCTCTGTGACCCTAGGCAAATCATTTCATTTCTCTGTGCTTAAGTTTTCTTATCTTTAAATCAGGGATAAAAGTAGAACTGGCATCACTAGTAGAAGCTTAAGTGAGATAATGCATATAAAGTGTTAAGCACAGGGCTGGAACATAGTAAGTTACAAATAAATGCCACCTATTGCTACCATTATTTTATTAAAATTTGATATTTCTTAAGATTTGATTTTTTAAGCTACTTCACTAAGGTATGATCAACACACAAAAAGCTGTACATATGTAATGTATGTAACTTGATGATCTTGGGAATAAGTATACGCTCATGAAGCCATCAGAGTAATCAAGGCCATAAAATTTCCATCACCTCCAAAAGTTTCTTTTGCTCCCTTTACTTTTTAAAATTTATTTTAAAAATTAAAAAAAAATGCTTTTCTCTTGCAGTAAGGGCATTTAACATGCAACCTACCTTTTTAGCAGAATTTTAAGTATGTGATTGCAATATTGTTACCTGTAGACCCCATGTTGTATCGTAGCTCTCCAGAACTTATTCATCTTGTATAACTGAAACTTTGTACCCTTGACCGACACCTCTCTATTTTCCCCTCCTCTAGTTCCTGGTAACCACTAGTTTCCTCTCTGGTTCTTTGAGTATTTTGGATTTCTCATGAAAGTGGGATTGTGTGGTATTTGTTTTTCTGTCTGATTTATTTCATTTAGTATAATGTCCCCCAGGTCCATCCATGTTGTCACAAATGTCCTTTTTTCAGGATGCATAATATTCTACCCTGTGAACACACCACACTTTGTTCATCCATTCTTCTGTTGACAGACATTCAGGTTGTTTCCATAACTTGGCCACTACTCACAGTAGTTGCTACGATGAACATGAGAGGGCAGATATGTCTATGAGATCCTGAAAGTAATTCCTTTGGATGTACCTGGGTATGAATTTCCAGATAAATGGTAGTTTTCTTTTTCTTTTTTTTTTTTTTTTTGAGGAATCACCGTATTGTTTTCCACAGTTGCTACACCAATTTACATTCTCATCTTATTATTGCTATTATTGACACCACTGCCTGTGGAAGGGATCAGTAACTATGGAGATCTTCCACTAAGTTGTGAATGGGAGAAAGTGCCCAGGGGCTGATTTTCCCTCCCCCTGGGCCCTCAGCTTTACATGGCTTGAAGTCCTTGAAGTGGACTTCTTCAAAACTCAGACTTTGTTCCAATTTATAACAAAACAATACAGTTACCCAACACCTCATATGTTCTCTCAGCACTGTCCACCCTGAGAGACTGGGGTAGCAGGTAGAGAAACTGCCCTTACACTGAGGGCACAGCCATTCCTTTCAGCCTGGACTCCAGGGCTTAGGTCACTGCTCAATGCTTATATTCTGCATTAGAGCCCAAGGATAAGACACCAACTTGCTGCAGGGATTCATTTGATTCCCTTAACGAGACCCCAGTTCTCTTTCTGATTTGGAAAACTGAAGAGTTCCACCTTTACCTGAATGACAATGACCTTGATGTGATCACCACTACCTGTGCATGCTGATTGCCAATCTCTGGGACCAGCTCCGTGAGTTATCATTATGAAACTGGACCTCTAGAGGCTCACAGTTGTTTTTATTTCCTAGAAGGTAACAGATAAAAGTTGTACCTTAGCAGAGGCAAATTGACCATAATATGGTTTAACCAAAGCAGCATCCTGTATCTTCTAACACACAGTGGAATAGAAGAGAGTACAACATTGAACAGTGGTGTACCATATTTTTCAGAGTATGACATTTATCATCAGACTACCTTGGTTCAAATCCCAATTCTTCCAGTCACTACCTATATGACCCTGGGGTAAGTTACCTAAGCTTTCTATGTCTTAGTTTTATAATTCATAAAGTAGGAATAGAATAAGAATAGAACCATGGATGTAATAAGTGCTCGATAAATGTTACCTATTATTTTAATGATCAACAGCTTATATGACCTCCTACACATACAGCCTGTTCTCTGTCTGGATAGCATCACATTTTATTTACTGACCTGCTTTTAGAAAACAAGCAAAATAAAACAAAGCAAATATATTGTCTAGCAGGCTCAGTACTGCCGTAGTGGCATCACCCTTGAACTCACACTGCAGATGGCAAAGTCCAGAAGCGGAATTCTTTTTTCCAGTTTCATTGAGGTATAATTGAAAAACACTGTATGTATTTAAGGTATATGACACTATGGTTTAATATACATATACATTATGAGGTGACTACAACAATCAAGTTAGTTCACACATCCATCATCTCACATAGTCATCTCTCTCTCTCTCGCTCCCCCTTTCTTTTGGTGTAGTGGGAACACAATATCTATGCACTTGAAGTAGAAAGTAGAAAATTTCAAGTATACAGTACTATTTATATATTCAATTTCTATTTTTTTAACGCCAAAAACATTTTGTATTGGGGAATAGCCAATTAGCAATGTTTTGATAGTTTCAGGTGAATAGTGAAGGGACTCAGCCATACATATACACGTACCCATTCTCACTCCAACCCCCTTCCCATCCAGGCTGGCACATAACAATGAGCAGAGTTCCATGTGCTATACAGTAGGTTTCTCTTGGTTATCCATTTCCAATATAGCAGTGTGGACTTCAGGAAGGTCATGTACAGTACTATTAGCTATAATCACCATGCTGTTCATTAAATTCTCAGAACTTATTCCTTTTATAACTACAAGTTTGTAACCTTTGACTAACATCTCCCCATTTTTCACACCCCCAGCTCCATTAACCAATGTTCTACTCTCTTGTTTATATGTTTTGTTTTTTTAGATTCCAGAGGTGGAATTCTTGAACCAAATCCTGTCTAGCCTAGATGCCAACCATTCAGCTGTAATAACCCCTTAGATCAATTAAGCATAACTATAAATGTTTGAGGTTCACTAAATACTGCTGAGCATTGGTCCCCACTTTTCTGCCCTGACATGGCTAATGGGGGACCTCTTACCTAAGGGAAATGGGTTCCTCTAATCTATGACAATAGCCATGGCTATGAAGACTCTGCTAACTCTATTCAGTCTCTGGTCTATCAAACTAGGCCATAACTTGGTGAAGCTGATTCTTATAGCATCAAGGTAAGGGGCCATTCTATCAGAATCCCAGTACTGGTGCCCACATTCCTGTCTGATTCTCCTGCAACATTTATGTGAACACCATCAAGGTCTTTGTTTGCAAAAGAAAGCTACTGACCATCAGAACTCTCTTAAAGGTATGTTGTTACTTCCTAGAATCCAGGTGTTTGGTGACAGAATACTCAGATCACTGAAGTCTAGAGCATCTTAAACACAGTGGCTGCTTACTGCTTCTTGACTCTCTAGACACATTAGACATTTACTTAAACTATGTATTAGTCTCTCAGTAGTGTCCGATTCTTTGTGACCCCATGGATTGTAGCCCACCAGGCTCCTCTGTCCATGGAATTCTTCATGCAGAATACTGGAGTGGGTTGCCGTTCCGTTCTCCCAGGGGTCTTTCACACCAAGGGATCAAACTTGGATCTCTTGCATTGAAGGCAGATTCTTTACCCTATGAGCCACCAGGGAAGCCCACCCAACGCATTTATTTAAGAGACTAGCAAAGGAGTGGTTCCAATAAACTAAGAAATATATCTGTAAAAGGGCTTCCCAGGTGGCGCTAGTGGTAAAGAATCTGCCTGCCAATGCAGGAGACCCAAGAGACACAAGTTCAATCCCTGGATGGGAAAGATCCCCTGGAGGAGGGTATGGCAACTAACTCCAGTATTCTTGCCTGGAAAATTCCATGGACAGAGGAGTCTGGCAGGCTACTGTCCATGGGGTTGCAAAGAGCTGGACACGACTGAGCACTATTTGAAAAAGAAATGCTATATAATTTTTTAAAGCACCAAACTAGTATCTCAAAAAAAGTTTGCACTTTTTTGAACTTCTCTAACACCTATTTATAGTTTGTTATTGTTTGTATTTTCGGTCATAATAGGGAGGACATACACATTGCTGTGCTTTAGGGCTTCTAAAGGTTTTAATCTAGCCCCTATATGCCACATGACTCAAGTGCTTAGAGTTTTTCATCTGCTATATCCCAAACAGCTAGAATTTCCTAGGTGAACCTAGAATCTGGAGTACTATGAGATGGGGAGGCAACCTCACCCAAGGATATTTAGGTAACAAAGATTTAGCAGTTGTCAAGATGCAACCAAAACTAGCAGAGGTGGCTTAGCAGGGCCACAAGGAGTTGACTATGTGGAGAAGCACGTCACTGAGGTTTGTGGTCACTCATAGTTGGCCTTAGGATGTGAGGAGTTCTCACTTCCTGACATTATTCTAACTTCCAGTTGTTTGTGGCTCATCCCAACCCTAAATACAGGGCCTACAGGAAACTCTGCAACTGATATGACACTCCCCAGAATACCATGAACTCTGACACCTATATCTAAAGTCAAATGTAGGTCCAAGCAACTCAAAGCCCAGTTCTTCCACTCCTGACACCAAATGTTCCTGGGACACCATTAAGTTCAAGTTTCTTCCCAAACTGGCATATTTCATAGCTACAAAGTCATCCTTGTGATAGCAGTGGTTTCTTAACAACAACAACAAAAAAATTATGTTATATCGTGACTCTGACTCCCATCCACATCTGCATTCATTTATTTGTTCAATACCTGTGTATTAAGTGCTTATTTTTCCGGGTATTGTGGCAACAGTATTGAAATGGAATAATAAGGTCTTGATCACATAGATGTGAAGGAGGGAAAAGAGGAGAAAACAAGCATATAAACAAATAATTAAACACACAATCAATCTGTGGAGGCTGATAAATTTCAACAAAAAAATTAATGAACTGACGTGAAAAAGTCATTGGCAGGAGTCAGCTCTAGACAAAGTGATCAAAAAGACTTTTTTGAGGAGGTAAGACCTGAAGGATGAAAAGGAACAAGCCACGCAAGGAACATGCAAGTAGAGGGAAGAGTGGGTGCAAAGGCCCAATGGCAAGAAAGGGCCTAGGTTTCAGGAACAGAAAGAAGGTGCTGAAATATGCTGAATGAGTGGGAAACTGGTACAAAATGAAGATGTAAAGGTGGCCAGAGGATACCACCACCTTGTTTATCTTACAAGATCCTTTGCCTCTCTGGATGTTCCAGCCATCTGACCCAGCTTCATCCATCTGTATACCATCCACCTACAGACTGAGTCAAAGAGTTTAATCAGTCCAGTGCTAGAAGAATTTCTCTGCTGCTATTCCACCTACCAGCCACATGATCCACCTACCTCACCACAGCAGAAGCTGCCTATAACATCTCCCTGTATTTCTGGTTTGGAAGCACCTCCTTTCATAATAACTCCAGTCCTGGCCTTCATTACTTTTTTCATTTCTAATATCAGGGACATCTTGCAGCCAGTTTGTACCCTGGGGAGCTATAGGATGCCTAGAAAGGGCACTTTCTGGTAGGCCAAAGACCAGTCCAAAGAGAGACCTATTGGTTCTGGGCATGAGAGGGTAGAGAATTGATGGGGAACAATATGGAAGACAATGTTTGGGTTATTTCTAGGCATGTATGCACCATGGAAGCTCAAGGATCCCTGCTTGTAAACTTTTAAGAATATCTATTGTCTATAACTAAAGATTATCATACTAAGTGAAGTAAGTCAGAAAGGGAGAGACAAATACCATATGATATCACTTATACAAGGAAGCTAAAAGATGGCACAAATGGACCTGTCTACAAGACAGAAACAGACTCATAGACACAGAGAACAGACCTGTGGTTGCCAAGGGGAGGGGCGTGGGGGAGGGATGGACTTGGAGTTTGGGATTAGTAGATGAAACTATTACATTTACAATGGATAAATGAAAAGGTCCCACTGCATAGCATAGGGGACTATATTCAATATCCTGGGATAAACCACAATCGAAAAGAATACAAAAAGAATGTATATACATATATAAATATATATATGTATATGTGTGTGTACAACTGCCACTTTGCTGTACAGCAGAAATTAACACAACGTTGTGAATCAACTACACTTCAACAAAAAAAGAGAGAAAAAAGACAGTGCATATCTATTATCAACCCTGTAGCTCTCTGATTCTAGCTTTCCAGACATGTTTCTCTCTTCACTTAACCCATTGAATCTCATTTTTCATTTTGCACTTAGTGGCTGTCCCAGATAACCTAGGAATAAAATTATTAATATTTCATAGAGAGAGTAGGTATAGGGTTCATGTTGATTGTATGGTTAGATCTATATCTGGCCTGATGGGAGGGTCACAGACAGTGGCCTGGTCTTAGGATTCTACCTCACATTCTACCTGGTCAGCAACAGGCCAGAATTCATAAAACCAACACACAAAAATCCTTGTGTCCACCCCTTGCCAAAAAAAGTTTGGAAGAAAATAGTGTCTACACTGTTGTCCATTTTAATACTTCCAGAAGAACCATGATGGTGGTCATGGCATCTGATGAAAAACCACAGAAGTCATCTGTATCCTGGCATAGTCATTACTCCAGGCTTCCTTCCCACCTCATCTCTGTATACACAACCTATCTCGCTGATCTCCTTCGATTCCCATCTCCCTCAAATTCATACCTTGATGGTTTCTCTAAACTATGTGGATTAGAAACTTGAATTTGGACTGTCTTCATGACTCTGACCTGGAATTTCCTTAGGACAATTCTTCAAGTAACTTCTCCCAAACTCCATTCAGTACAATAATCATAATGAGGAAGGAGAAGAGGAGGAAGAGGGGAGTTAACATTCACTGAGCTACTACTACACATCAGGCATTGGGCTGAGCATTTCATGTTCATTATCTCATTTAATATTTTGAAATCCCTATGAAATACTTACTATCATTATTCTCATTTTATAGATGAGAAATGTGAGGCTCACTAAGGTTAAATGACTTATCAAAATCCTACTAGTAGACAGAGACACAAAAAGCTAGGGTTCCAGCCCAGATGCATTTGAATTCAGAACCTATACTCTCAACCATATTCTGTCACTGCTACATGCCCAGCCAGGCCTGCAGCAGAAGGGAAGTCAGACATTACAGCCACCTTTAATACTTCATTCCTTCTAAATGCAGTCAGGGTGATCATACCCAAGGTCATGGGCACTGCAGACAAGGATGCTACTGAGTGAATGAAGGAAAATGCTTCAAAGTTTGCCTTTCTCCCACCTCTGCAAACCTCTTGTCTTGGTCCCTCTTCTGGGTCCCTTTGTATCTTGGGTTCTAGCTTTCATCCAGACCCATTTCTGTTTAGTGACCTTGTAGCACTAGATATTATCACTTCCAGGGACTTCCCTGGTGGTCCAGTGGTTAAGACTCTATGCTGCCAGTTCAAGGTGTATGGGTTCAATCCCTGGTACTGACCTCGGTGAGGCAGGAACAAGTGGTGGTGAGAAACAAGATCTTAATTCCCTGTCCAAGAATTGAACCTGGGTAGCCTGGAAGAGAACTAGGAATCCTAGCCACAAGACCAGCAAAGGCTAGAGTTTAGAAGCTAGTTTTCCCTAGATCTTTGCCCCCTGTGAAAAATACAGGTATCACAGAGGCAGAAACTGTAAATGCTTGTACACAGTTTATTATTAAAGACATAGCACAACAAGTGGGAGAGCACAAAGAGAAACAGTTTGTTTAGATGAGACAGAAGCAAGGCAGAGATGCACACCTGGAGAGAAAGGGTGTGGGCTTGCCACCTAGTCAGGAGGAGTGCAGTAAAGAGGCGTTTAAGTCATTTATATAGGACAGTTCTTCTGGGTCTTTGTCTACCTTTAGCCAATTATCTGGTTTCTTTTTCCACACCTGACCTACCCTGGTAGACTCCCCTGTGAGTGCATGCACTCCTCAGCCAAGATGGATATCAAAGGGAAGGTTTCCGGGAAGAGCAAGACTCATTATGGTCTGGCATTATCCCCTGACTTTTGACCCACAAGGAACCTTTCTGTGCATGTGTAGTATCTCCTTTAGGGGAGAATGGAGAACTCTTAACTTTACTCAAAGTTTTCCTCTCTTTGTCCTTGTCATGACTTACCTTAAGGTGTTTATAAGAGACAAACACTGGCTATTTACTCTGTTTCTGTTGTTACTTCCATTTTGGAGTGAGAACAGGAGGCTGATTGTAAATGTTTTAGCCAGAGCCTACTTATCTCTTATCTCAGAAAATGCCAACAGTTTTAAGTATCCAGCCTGAAGCCCACTTCTTTGTGCCACATGAAATGTAAACAGGAGGCCAGTTGCAAATGTCTAACCTGGAGCCCATCTATCTCCTACATCAGTTAGGGAACTAAGATCCAACATGCCATGCAGTGTGGCCAAAAGATTTTTTTAAAAAGATATTATCACTTCCAGTTACTGGCTGTAGGCAAAGCCTCCTAAAAACATAGGTGAGAAACATTATTACCTCAGCATCTAGCCTAGGCATATGAGACAACACATACCACATGCCTTGGGCTGTGGGTACCATACTTTGTCCTGCAGAAACCACTGGAACTAGGGACTTTGGCTTCCTGCTGGCAACCACTGAAGTTTAGTGTCTGTGTTTATAGTACGGTTTGTCTGTTTATATCTTCTGAAGGGACCTAGAACATGGCCGCCATTTCTCCTATCTTGAAAGTAATGACTTGTTCCTCCAACCACCCTGTGAAGGCCCAGCAATGATAGATCAACCCAGATGGCAATGCCTGTGAGCCACAAGATGGTCATATCAAAGTGAAAGTGAGGGAGCAAATCAAGACAGTCCTTATGGTCAGTTTTTATCAAATACAGTTAATCTTTTGATAATACACAACTCTGCTCAACTCTTTCAATAGCTCACCCTTACTTGTGTGGAAATGTCCAAATGAGTTCATACAACTTCCAGGTCCCTGTATGATGCCTGTGTGCTCAGTTACTCAGTCATGTTCAACTCCTTGCGACCCTATTGCCACTAATTAAAGAAAATCAGACATCTTAAGTTAATGAATTAATCACTTTTCTATGTATGGGAAGATGCAAGAGTATAGGCTCTTGCATACTGAGCCTGCCAGGCTTCTCTGTCTATGGGATTCTCCAGGCAAGAATACTGGAGCAGGGCTGCCATTTCCCTTCAGGGGATCTTCCTGACCCAGGGATCGAAGCCATATCTCCTGCATTGGCAGGCAGATTGTTACCACTGAGCCACCTCGGAAGCCTGCCCTGAATGATAGTAACTTTCAGATGTTTTTTAGGATCAACAGTAAAAACTGCTGCTGCTGCTGCTAAGTTGCTTCAGTCGTGGCCGACTCTGTGCGACCCCATAGACGGCAGCCCAACTGGCTCTCCCGTCCCTGGGATTCTCCAGGCGAGAACACTGGAGTGGGTTGCCATTTCCTTCTCCAATGCATGAAAGTGAAAAGTGAAAGTGAAGTCGCTCAGTTGTGTCCGACTCTTAGCGACCCTGTGGATTGCAGCCTACCAGGCTCCTCTGTCCATGGGATTTGCCAGGCAAGAATATTGGAGTGGGGTGCCATTGCCTTCTCCTACAGTAAAAACTACATTTTACCAACTTTCCACATTTTCCATTGGTCTTTCAGGGTTTTGGTGCTAGAAGGCCACAAATTTAGGCCACTTTCTGGAAACACATTTTCTTCCCTGAATGAGGTCTACCCTTCTCCTAGGCTCTGTAGTATCTGTCTCTCCTAGACCTTGTGATGAAAAGTGTTGCCCGCTTTCTCAGCAAAGGATGTGGCCATCAAGCCATCAGCCATTACATCCTCCCTGAATTGAGCCTGAGGGAGCTCAGGATGGAAACCACTCATCCACTACCAATGGTTCACCCAGAGGGCACTCAGAATGGGAAAGAACAGGATACTGGTCCTAGATAGCTGAGGGGCATAGTCAAAGGAGCAACTTCAGTGAGCCCATACTCTTGCATCTTCCCATACATAGAAAAGCAATGAATTCATTAACTTGAGATGTCTGATTTTCTTTAATTAGTGGTAATTTTTGATGTTCTGACTATCCTGTTTTTGTTGCAAAAACTCCTAAATATCCTGGCTCCTCCCTCACCTGTTTGAAGCCATGCTTCAGAGCCATCTGAGAGGCTGTCTGCTTCCCAGGCTTGCTGTCCTCAGAAAGTCTGTCAAATAAAACATAATTCTCAACTTTTAGGTTGTGTGTGTTTTTTTCCCCAGTTGACAAACCTGGGAAGCAATTCATCCATATGAAAACAGATTTGCTTCTGGAACCCAGGTCCCTATGTACCCATATCCTTCTCTTAACTAAACAGCTAGGCTTTCTGTAAGAATGTGGGCAACTGGTACTATATACCTTAATGATTAAGCACAGAAATTTGGGGTCCATTAAACTAGAGTTTGAATCCTGACTCTGCTTCTCGTTAATTACATGACAGTTTCTGCTTCAATTTCCCTCTGTAAAATGGGAATGATGATAATAGTTGTGCCTCTTTTATAATGTTGTTCTGAAAATTATATGAACAGATGCATATAAGTCACTCAGGGTCTTACTAGTCATTTACCTTGTTTCCCTACTGTTGGACTTCCCTAGTGGCTCAGGTGGTAAAGAATCTACCTGCAATGCAGGAGACCTGGGTTCAGTCCCTGTGTTGGGAAGATCCCCTGGAATAGGGAATGGCTACCCACTCCAGTATTCTTGCCTGGAGAATTCCATGGACAGAGGAGACTGGCAGACTACAGTCCATGGAGCTTCAAAGAGTCAGACACTATTGAGCAACTAACACGTTCACTTACTTACTTACTTTATGATAATTCCATGTTTAGTATTTCAGGAAATCAAACTGTTTCCACAGTGGCTGTACCATTTTACACTCCCACCAGCAATGAATGAGGGTTCCAAGTTTTCCACATCCTCATCAGCACTTCTTGTTTTCTACTTTTTCATTATAACCATCTAGTGGGTGTGTTGGAGAAGACTCTTGAGAGTCCCTTGGACTGCAAGGAGATCCAACCAGTCCATCCTAAAGGAAATCAGTCCTGAATATTTGTTGGAAGGATTGATGTTGAAGCTGAAACTCCTATATACTTTGGCCACCTGATGCGAACAGCTGACTCATTAGAAAAGACCCTGATGCTGGGAAAGATGGAAGGTGGGAGGAGAAGGGGATGACAGAGGATGAGATGGTTGGATGGCATCACTGACTCAACGGGCATGTGTTTGAGTAAACTCTGGGAGTTGGTGATGGACAGGGAGACCTGGTGTGCTGTAGTCCATGGGGTCACAAAGAGTCAGACACGACTGAGCGACTGAACTGAACTGAACTGAACAGGTGTAAAATGGTATCTTATTGTATTAATACCTTTTGTAACTTGTAATAGGGACTTGCAATTCCCTAATGACTAAAGCTACTGAGCATCTTTTCATCTGTTTCTTGGCCATTGTTTATCTTTTTTTGGAGAAATGTTTATTTAAATCACCACAACAGAGATGTACTCAGATCACTGTAGCTCATCCCTCAAAACACGCTTTCTTAGTAACCAGTTTCCACTGCTACTATTCCACTTTCACTGGAGGCAGATAATCCTTATAGGAGCTAGGAACTGCTCTGAAACAAACAAAAAACAACTGTCACCTTATGAAACATTGGTAGAAGAAGAATGCCAAATAGTACCAAACACAAGGAAGGACATTTGGATGGACTATGCCATTCAAATTCTCTACTCAATTATTCTCTACTCAATTATTTTAGAATCTGGAGGGTTACCATTTGGGACTGAGGTGACAGAGGTGGTCAAGTCCAAGTTCTTCTAGCTCAAGCAAACCTCCTCTATACATATCCGCTGAGTATTGCTCTGCTAGCAAGTGGGCAAAGGGTCAACAATCTGAGTTGAGAAGGTGTTTATTAAGCAAAAGGTGCTGGATTCAAGAAAAGCTCTAGGAAAGTGCTAAATGGTGCTCCTGGCATTGTGCAGTACACAGCATGACTTTACAGTTTGCAGAGGTACATTCTAATCTCTGGATCTTCCCAAGCACTTTAAAGCTTTCCACTAGGCAAATTCTGAGGGAGCGATGGCTCGTTCCACCTGCAACAGAAGCCTGTAGAGAAAAAGTGGTGCTCTTTACACATTGATCCCTTTAACTTCTCCCAGCATGCCTATGCCAAAGGCCCTGTCAAGTGTCTGAATGCAAGCCAGTCCTTCTGGGTTTTATCCGGCCTTTCCCCTGCTTCAAACCTCACACAATGGCCTCCCCTGGCCCTCCTTGTATCTCCTGTCTCATCCAGTGCTACTCTTTCTCTTTGATCATTGTACTCCAGCCACAATGGTCTCCTTTTTGTTTTTGACATGCCCAGCTCTTTGCTTGCCTCCAGGCCTTTGCACTAGGTGTCCTCTTCCTGAGACCCTCTTTTCCCCCATGCTTCACTCCTACTCCTCCGTAAGGGCTCAGCTTAAAGATGACTTCCTCAGAGAGCCCATCTGTGACTGGATGGCTTAAATCACTATTCTTTTCCATATCTACTCTACTCTTCTCTCATAGCATCCTGGACTTTTACCTGCAACACTTACCACATCCATTCAGATTTTGTTTATTTCCTGCCTCTTTCACTAGCCTGAACTCCATGAAGGAGGTGATGGTGCTGATTTTTTAAAATTTATTTTTAATTGGAAGAAAATTGCTTTACAATGTTGTGTTGGTTTCTGCCATACAACAATGAGAATCAGTCATAATTATACATCCTCGGAGAAGGCAATGGCACCCCACTCCAGTACTCTTGCCTGAAAAATCCCATGGACGGAGGAGCCTGGTGGGCTGCAGTCCATGGGGTCACGAAGAGTTGGACACGACTGAGCGACTTCACTTTCACTTTTCACTTTCATGCATTAGAGAAAGAAATGGCAACCCACTCCAGTGTCCTTGCCTGGAGAATCCCAGGGATGAGGGAGCCTGGTGGGCTGCCATCTATGGGGTTGCACAGAGTCGGACACGACCGAAGTGACTTAGCATAGAATATACATCCTCACTCTTGGGCCTCCTCCTTCCCATCTCACCATCCCACCCTCCTAGGTCATCACAGAGTGCCAGGCTGGGCTCCCTGTGCCATTTGTTCATGATTATATTGTATCCTCCATGTCTAGCACAGTGCCTGACACATGATATGCCTCCAAACATATTTTTCAAATAAAGGAATGTGTACAAATTTGAAGTGTCTTCCTTATGATACACAGATTAAATTAGCCTGAACATTTAATTTTGAAAAGATCAGCTGTCAATACGTACTTAATTGGATTCTAACACCTTTTCTATGGTTAATTTGATCTAAGGTGGTTAAATTTTCTGATGAAACACAAATTGGATCATGTCATTACCTTGCTTAAAATCCTTCAAGAGATTGCCATGGCCTACAGGAAAAATGTCCAAACATGTCACCAAGATTGACAAGTACCTTTGTGACAGTGGATTTCAAACCTTTTTGACTGTGACCCACAGTACAAAATACATTTTATGTTGTAGCCTAATACCCACTGCTATAAATATGCATATAAATAACAAATTTTTTCACAAAAGAATTTTTACCTTTACTGCAGGCAATACATTATATTTTCTATTCTACTATAGTCCATATCATTTAATAAGATGTTGTTCATGACTCACCAAATCAACCTCATAAAATAGTAATGGGTTATAAGCTGCAGTTCGAAAATGATGCCATGTGGTTTGAACTCAATTTCCAGCCCCTCAAACCCTGCTAAGCTCCTCACAGCTCCCCTCATATGCCATACCATCTCATCATATTGCTTCCCTGGTGGCTCAGATGGTAAAGAATCTGCCTGCACTGCAGGAGACCCAGGTTAGATCCCTGAATACAGGATTTGATCCCTCCTCCCTTGGAGGAGGGCATGGCAACCCACTCCAGTATTCTTGCCTGGAGAACTCCATGGACAGAGGAGCCTGGCAGGCTACAGTTTATAGTGTCACAAAAAGTTGTACACTACTGAACAACTAATGCTTTCACTTGTAGGACACATTTGGTTTTCAAAACTCAGTTCAAGACTCAGTGAAGCTGTTGTCTTCCCAAAGAAGTGATGACCTCCTCCTCTGGGTCTACCTCATCCCAATCTTCAGAACCTCATATCGGCATTCTTTATCAAAGTCCTTAACAAAGTGTATTATTTGTGTTTACTTACATAGTTTCAAGAGATTGACAAGGTGGGAGTATAAATACATTGAATAATGGAAGGTTCTTGGTCCTTTCTTGTCTAGCGAAGACATTCAGTGATCCTTGGACATCATTAGATACCCTCGTTGTGATTTCCATTTTTCAACCCTCACTACCTTGTTAACAAACGACTCTTGAAAGCAAGTCTTAGTGTGTGCTCCAGTGGAAGAACTTAATGAGTTCCCATACACTGCTGGAATGGATGGTGAGTTTTTATACTTTTTATTCCATACTGTACATTTACCATTGGGTCTAGTATTCTTTCCCAGATAGCTAATGGCTGTAGAGAAGATGTGAAAGACCTAGACGGTGATACCTGGCGGACTTGGGTTGGACATTACATTTGGTTCAAGTCGTACCATTCTGACTTTGGACACTATTTCCTGATTTGGATTCTGTTCTTACCCCTTGTGATTGAAATCCATACTTGGTTTCCTTAGCTTGACCTCCTACATTGCACGCCATATATTTGAATTGTCTTCTTTGGCCTTTTATGTTCCTGACTGTCTCAGGGTGGGGATGGAAGTGTCCTCTGCTTGTCATGATGGCACTTCCCTCTGTCTGGAGATAAGATACTATACCCAGCCATTTTTTCTGCAGAAGTCACATGTATTTGTTTTTTAATTAATTTTTATTGGAGCATAGTTGCTTTACAACGTTGTGTGAGTTTCTACTCTACAGAAAAGTGAATCAGTTGTGCATATACATGTATCCCCACTTTTGTGTATTTCCTTCCCATGTAGGTAGCCACAGAGCACTGAATAAAGTTCTCTGTGCTATACAGTAGGTTCTCATTTTATACATAGTAGTATATGTATGGCAATCCTAATTTCCCAATCCATTCCACCCTTTTATCTCCTTGGTATCCATACATTTTTTATGGCTGTATCTCTATTTCTGCTTTGCAAATAAGTTCATCTGTACCATTTTTCTAGAATACACATATATGTGTAAATATACTTTTGTTTTTCTCTTTCTGACTTACTTCACTCTGCATGACAGTCTCTAGGTCCATCCACATCTCTGCAAAGGGCACAATTCTCTTCTTTTTTAATTACTAAGTTGTACTACATTATATATATATATATATATATATATATATATATATATATACCACAGATTCTTTATCCATTCCTCTGTTGATGGACATCTAGGTTGCTTCCGTGTCTTGACTATTGCAAATAGTACTTCTATGAACATTGGGGTGCATGTACCTTTCTGATTTATAGTTTCCAAGCCTTTCTTAGGCAGTATAGCATTCAAGAAACCATACGTCTCTCAATGTTTAAAGTAAACCTCTGAATGTGGCTCTCTAACCTACCCTCCCCAGATCCTAGTACTTTTATGAAAAAGAAGAAAATAAAGCTGAGGATGTGCCAGAATGCTTAGACTATCAAAACAATGATAACAGATGATCACAACCTTTTTTTGCTGTGCATTAGAGTTTCAGATCAACTTAATGGATCGGGTATTCATAATCCTAAATCTAGTGGGGAGCACACAATACCATCTAAAAGAAAGAGGAAATGAATAAAAGCAGAATTTCAGACTTTCTTACAGGTAATTAAATTACTTGATGATTCCCTTTGAAACAGGCAATATTCCAATTATATATGCACACCTTATGAATGGCATCATCCATGAAACTGAAATTGATTGATTTCTTCAGGAATATATTGATAAAACGTGGTCCACTGGAGAAGGGAATGGCAAACCACTTCAGTATTCTTGCCATGAGAACCGCATGAACAGTATGAAAAGGCAAAAAGATAGGACACTGAAAGTTGAATTCCCCAGGTGCCCAATATGTTACTGGAGATCAGTGGAGAAATAACTCCAGAAAGAATGAAGAGACGGAGCCAAAGAAACAACAACACCTAGTGGCGGATGTGACTGGTGATGGAAGCAAAGTACAATGCTGTAAAGAGCAGTACTGCATAGGAACCTGGAATGTTAGGTCCACAAATCAAGGCAAATTGGAAGTGATCAAACAGGAGATGGCAAGAGTGAACATCGACATTTTAGGAATCAGTGAACTAAAATGGACTGAAATGGGTGGATTTAACTCAGATGACCATTATATGTACTACCGTGGGCAAGAATCCCTTAAAAGAAATGGAGTAGCCATCATAGCAAACAAAAGAGTCTGAAATACAGTACTTGGATGCAATCTCAAAAATGACAGAATGATCTCTGTTCATTTCCAAGGCAAACCATCCAATGTGAGAGTAATCCAAGTCTATGCCCTGACCAGTAATGCTGAAGAAGCTGAAGTTGAATGGTTCTATGAAGACCTACAAGACCTTCTAGAATGAACACCCCCCAAAGAGATGTCCTTTTCATTTTAGGGGACTGGAATGCAAAAGTAGGGAGTCAAGAAACACCTTGAATAACAGGCAAATTTGGCCTTGGAGTACAGAATGAAGCAGGGCAAAGGTTAATAGAGTTCTGCCAAGAGAACACACTGGTCATAGGAAACACCCTCTTCCAAAAACACAAGAGAAGATTCTACACATGGTCATCACCACATGGTCAATACCGAAATCAGATTAATTATATTCTTTGTAGCCAAAGGTGGAGAAGCTCTATACAGTCAACAAAAACAAGACCAGGAGCTGACTATGGCTCAGATAATGAACTCCTTATTGCCAAATTCAGACTTAAATTGAAGAAAGTAAGGGAAACCACTAGACCATTCAGGTATGATCTAAATCAAATCCCTTACAATGATACAGTGAAAGTGAGAAATAGATTCAAGGGATTAAATCTGATAGACAGAGTGCCTGAAGAACTATGGATGGAGGTTTGTGACATTGTACAGGAGGCAGGTATCAGGACCATCCCAAGAAAAAGAAAGGCAAAATGGTTGTCTGAGGAGGCCTTACAAATAGCTGTGAAAAGAAGAGAAGTGAAAGGCAAAGGAGAAAAGAAAGATATACCCATTTGAATGAAGAGTTCCAAAGAATAGCAAGGAGATTTAGGAAAGCCTTCCTCAGTGATCAATGCAAAGAAATAGAGAAAAACAGTAGAATGGGAAAGACTCTTCAAGAAAATTAGAGATACCAAGGGAACATTTCCTGCAAAGATGCACACAATAAAGGACAGATATGGTATGGACCTAACAGAAGCAGAAGATATTAAGATGAGGTATCAAGAATACTGAGAACTATATAAAAAAGATCTTCATGACCCAGATAATCACTATGGTGTGATCACTCACCTAGAGCCAGACATCCTGGAATGTAAAGTCAAGTGGGCCTTAGGGAGCATCACTATGAACAAAACTAGTGGAGGTGATGGAATTCCAGTTGAGCTATTTCAAATCCTGAAAGATGATGCTGTGAAAGTACTGCACTCAATATGCCACCAAATTTGGAAAACTGAGCAGTGGCCACAAGACTGGAAAAGGTCAGTTTTCATTGCAATACCAAAGAAAGGCAATGCCAAAGAATGCTCAAACTACTGCACAATTGCACTCATCTCCAATTGCACTCATCTCCAATTGCACTCATCTCACACGCTAGTATAGTAATGTTCAAAATTCTCTTAGCCAGGCTTCAACAGTATGTGAATGGTGAACTTCCAGATGTTCAAGCTGGATTTAGAAAAGGCAGAGGAACCAGAGATCAAACTGCCAACATCTGTTGGATCATCAAAAAAGCAAGAGAGATCCAGAAAAATATCTACTTCTCTTTAATTGACCTTGCCAAAGTCTTTGACTGTGTGGATCACAACAGACTGTGGAAAATTCTTCAACAGATTGGAATACCAGACCACCTGACCTGCCTCTTGAGAAACACGTCTGCATGTCAGGAAGCAACAGTTAGAACTGGACATGGAACAACAGACTGGTTCCAAATAGGAAAATGAGTACATCAAGGCTCTATATTGTCACCCTGCTTATTTAACTTATATGCAGAGTACATCATGAGAAACACTAGGCTGGATGAAGCACAAGCTGGAATCAAGATTGCCAGGAGAAATATCAATAACCTCACACATGCGGATGACACCACCCTAATGGCAGAAAGCAAAGAAGAACTAAAGAGCCTCTTGATGAAAGTGAAAGAGGAGAGTGAAAATGTGGCCTTAAAACTCAACATTCAGAAAACTAAGATCATGGCATCCAGTCCCATCCCTTCATGGGAAATAGATGGTAAAACAGTGGAAACAGTGTCAACCTTTATTTTGTGGGGCTGCAAAATCACTGCAGATGGTGACTGCAGCCATGAAATTAAAAGATGCTTGCTCCTTGGAAGAAGTTATGACCAACCTAGACAGCATATTAAAAAGCAGAGACATTAGTTTTCCAACACAGGTCCATCTAGTCAAAGCTATGGTTTTTCCAATAGTCATGTATGGATGTGAGAGTTGGACTGTGAAGAAAGCTAAGCACCAAAGAATTGATGCTTTGTAAACTGTGTGTTGGAGAAGACTCTTTTTTTTTTTAATTTTATTTTATTTTTAAACTTTACATAACTGTATTAGTTTTGCCAAATATCAAAATGAATCTGAGTCCCTTGGACTGCAAGGAGATCCAACCAGTCCATCCTAAAGGAAATCAGTCCTGAATATTCATTGGAAAGGCTGATGTTGAAGCTGAAGCTCAAATACTTTTTGCCACTTGATGCGAAGAACTGACTCATTTGAAAAGACCCTGATGCTGGGAAAGATTGAAGGTGGGAGGAGAAAGGGACGACAGAGGATGAGATGGTTGGATGGCATCACTGACTCAATGGACATGAGTTGAGTAAACTCCAGGAGTTGGTGATGGACAGGGAGGCCTGGCATGCTTCAGGGTTTTGGGTCGCAAAGAGTCAGACACGACTGAGCGACTGAACTGAACTGAACTCAGTGACTTCAGAAGGGCCACCAAACACATGAGAGACAATATGGCATAATTACACTCATACTTTGGGGGAGGTGATCCATTATATTAGTTTCTACTTCCATTGCTTATACTGTTGACTTTCAACTTTGTATCTTCAGTCTGGACATTTCCTGTCAACAACAGACAGGACAAACCCATTCTCAGATCTCAGTTCTGCCACTTAGTAGCAGCGTGACCTTGGCTAATATGCCCTGATCCTCAATTTCTTGCATGACTCATAGGGCTGATGTAAGAATTTTAATGTGATAATCTATGCAAAGCCCTTAGTATAGTTCTTGCCATATAGAGAGTAGAATTAATGCATAAAATGAATACTTATGAAATATTTTCTAAAATGCATATTTGAAAATAAAGATGAATTCTTTAGCCATGTTTGGTTGAGGCTGGACATGGCATCTTCAGATGTAAAAATAGCAAGATCTCAAAATCAGCAAAGGAATAACAGATTCTTTGGGGTATAAGGTATTTCATAGGGGACTTGGAGTCTTGTCCATATTCTCAGTTTAGACACCCCTCTGCATGATCTCTAGAAGAAGAGATGAAGCTTCCTCTGACTCCAGCTATGTCTGAAGCTATTCACCTCCACACTCCTTGCACATCTTGACTCACCTCACCCATGACTCTTTGCCATATTGACCATTCTGCCTCAAGAGAATCTCTAAGAGGGATCCTCCCAGAAGATGTTTTGAGTCTAACTTTACTGGACTTTCATCTGGAGGTAGAAATAACTGACCACTACGTGCAGTGGCCAGGAAGGCCCCAGTGGCTCAGCAGGTAAAGAATCTCCCTGCGATGCAGGAGACATAGGAGAAGCAGGTTCAATCCCTAGGTCAGGAAGATCCCCTGCAGGAGGAAATGGCAAGCCACTCCAGCATTCTTGCCTGGAAAATTCCATGGACAAAAGAGATTGGAAAACTACAGTCCATGGGGTCACAAAGAGTTGGTCACTGAGCACACACAGAGCACAAGCCCAGGGGCCACTGGTGAGAGCTCAGAATCATTATGATGTGGCCTTGAAGGGATGGGATGTGGAGGTGGTGACACCTCAGCATGGTGGCTCTCAACCTTGAGCTTGCATCTGAATCACATGGAGTTCTTGTGAAAACACTCATTGTTGATATCCACCTCCAAAGTTTCTGATTCAGTAGGTCTGGACTAGGACCTCAGTATGTGCATGTCTAACAAGTCCCCAGGTGATATGTTGTGGCTGGGGAGTCGAGGGACACACTTTGAGAACCGCTGCTCTAGTCCAACCTTCATATAATCATCCCTAAGCCTGAGAACTGGATTCAATAGGTTTGGGACCCAACCAGGAATCTCAGTTTTAAGCAAACACTCTAGATGGTTCTGATGCAGGTGATCTATGGACCGACTACACTTTGTGATGCCTGGTATTTGTGATCTCAGAACTTACCCCTTGAGATACTTGTTGAGTAAGTTCTATGGTATAACCCAAGGATCCATGTGTTGAACAAGTCCTCAAGTGGTTCTGATGCACAGTCAAGTTGAAAGCCATTGGTTTATCCTGTCATCAGTTAACCAGACTGATGGGGCACAACCAGAAGCTGTAAAGAGAAGGGATGTCCACATTACTAGTGAGAGTTTGCATGAAAAAGGCTTTTGAGATAACTCCTCTTGAGAATAAGGGCCACTGTGTAGGCACAGGTACTGGGGAGGAGGATGTAAAGTAGCTTCAAGGCCAAAGAAAGTCCTGCCAACTTTTAGTCACTTGGGCAAGGAACTGCTCTGATAGCAGTATAGGAAGGCCAACTCCTATTCATCCTTCAAGACCCTACTCTGAAGCATCTATTGCCTGACACTGACCTCAGAGGCTTCCCTAGGGTCAATCAATCCCTAAGTGTCTTTTGGATCACCCCTCATAGACAATTCTAAGAGCCTGGATGAAGAGGAACCTCAGAGATCATGCACCTGGCTTCCCCCCATGGCATGAGGGATGTGGAGACTGAAGCCCAGAGAGAGAAATCAACTAGGGAGATAATAAAAGACCACACCCCTACCAGAAAAGGGGTCCCAGACATGATCTACTAATAGAAGCTAAGGATGGTGCTGAGCATTTTATATACATTATTTCATGTAACAATCACAAGAATCTCATTAACTAAGCACTACTGTTATCCACCCTACACCCTGAGACCTAGAGAGGTTTTTCCACCTGGGTGTATGTGTGCACTCGAGTAGCTTGCTACCAGAGCATGAGCTGGAGAAAGCAATAGCCGAGTAAACACTATCAGCCCCTTGACTGGTCACAGCAGTGAATTCCAGCCATGTAACAAATGTGTTTGATGAGGAGGTTTGGTAGCCATTTCATGACAGGGGCCTGGGGAGGAAAGGAGACAAAATGGCTGCCCACGTGCTAATGGCACATGTGCAGTAAGGAGGAGAAGGGGGCAGCTCTTCATGAGGAGGAGGCTTTCCTCTGCCCAGATGGTTGGGAAGAGGGGTGGATGTGCATTTGGGACAGGGCTATGTAACAGGGGAGTCCAGGGGCCCAAGCAACAAGTTGGCAATGATGCATTTTAGAGGTGGGGGCTTCAACGCAGCTCAGAAGAACTGAACTAGGGTTGAGCTCAGCTCTGTCTAAAGCAAGAACTTCTGCTTTTAACCTTCAAATCAGTGGGCCTCATGAATTACTGCACCTCTGAATGGCCTGGAGTGCTAGTTGTAAATATAGATCCCAGGCCCAAGCTCACAGACGTTCAGATCCAGAGGGTCCTGGGTAGTGTTCAACAACCCCCTCCAGGGGATTTTGCTACAGCTGGTCCATGGCACATAAGTTGAGATTTACTATCTTGGACATTCTAACAGATTAACACCATTCCCAGGCCACAAAACAGTGGTCATCATGGACATCCACACAAAGACTAGACACATCTTCCCTTGCACCCTGCACCCTGCTGTCTTCAGCCTGGTCACCACCTCACTGTTCACCAGAAGGGGGCTGTGTCTCAGAGTCTTCAGAAATACATACTCTATCCAAAGGCCCTGACTCATGGACTTTTCCCTTTAAAAAAAACTTAATTGGGGCTATGCTGGATCATTGCTGCAATGCAGGCTTTCTCTAGTTGCAGTGAGCAGGGGCTACTCCTCTTTGCTGTGTGTGGGCTTCTCATTGCGGTGGCTTCACCCATTGTGGAGCACAGGCTCTAGGCACACAGGCTACAGTAGTTGGGACACACAAGCTCAGTAGTTGTGGTACGTAGGCTTTAGTTGCTCTGTGGCATATGGAATCTTCCTGGATCAGGGACTGAACCTGTGCCCCCTGCATTGGCAGGCAGATTTTTATCCACTGTAGCACCAGGGAAGTGTCCTATGTTTAAAAAAATTTTATTGATGTATAGTTGACTTACAATGTTGGGTTAATTTCTGCTGTACAGAAAAATGACTCAGTTATACACACATATAAATGTATATTCTTTCAAATATTCTTTTCCAATGGATTAACACAGGATATTGGACTTTACCCTCTTAATACAAAAAAGTATGAACTTATCACAGATGGTCCATAATTACTGATAACCCATTAATATTTCTTGAATTTTGAAATTTCAGATGGTAAAATAAAATACAAGAAGTTCAAAAGAGCAGAAAATAAATTGTAGGGACTTCTTTCTTACCTCCCACCTTGATTTCTACTCATTCTCTCTAAAGGACATCACCATTAATAATATCTCATGTTCAGGTCAGTTCAGTTCAGTCACTCAGACGTGTCTGACTCTTTGCGACCCCATGAACCACAGCATGCCAGGCCTCCCTGTCCATCACCATCTCCCGGAGTTCACTCAGACTCACGTCCATCGAGTCATTGATGCCATCCAGCCATCTCATCCTCTGTCGTCCCCTTCTCCTCCTGCCCCCAATCCCTCCAAGCATCACAGTCTTTTCCAATGAGTCAACTCTTCACATGAGGTGGCCAAAGTACTGGAGTTTCAGCTTTAGCATCATTCCTTCCAAAGAAATCCCAGGGCTGATCTCCTTCAGAATGGACTGGTTGGATCTCCTTGCAGTCCAAGGGACTCTCGAGAGTCTTCTCCAACACCACAGTTCAAAAGCATCAATTCTTCGGCACTCAGCCTTCTTCACAGTCCAACTCTCACATCCATACATGACCACTGGACACATGACCACTTGACTAGACAGACCTTTGTTGGCAAAGTAATGTCTCTGCTTTTCAATATGCTATCTAGGTTGGACATAACTTTCCTTCCAAGGAGTAAGCGTCTTTTAATTTCATGGCTGCAATCATCATCTACAGTGATTTTGGAGCCCCAAAAAATAGAGTCTGACACTGTTTCCACTGTTTCCCCATCTATTTGCCATGAAGTGATGGGACCAGATGCCATGATCTTAGTTTTCTGAATGTTGAGCCTTAAGCCAACTTTTACACTCTCCTCTTTCACTTTCATCAAGAGGCTCTTTAGTTCTTCTTCACTTTCTGCCATAAGGGTGGTATCATTTGCATATCTGAGGTTAGTGATATTTCTCCATGTTTGATTCTCCATGATATGATTCCAGCTTGTGCTTCATCCAGCCCAGCATTTCTCATGATGTATTCTGCGTATAAGTTAAATAATCAGGGTGACAATATACAGCCTTGACGTACTCCTTTTCCTATTTGGAACCAGTCCGTTGTTCCATGTCCAGTTCTAACTGTTGCTTCCTGACCTGCATACAAATTTCTCAAGAGGCAGGTCAGGTGGTCTGGTATTCCCATCTCTTTCAGAATTGTCCACAGTTTATTGTGATCCACACAGTCAAAGGCTTTGGCATAGTCAATATAGCAGAAATAGATGTTTTTCTGGAACTCTCTTGCTTTTTCCATGATCCAGCGGATGTTGGCAATTTGATCTCTGCTTCCTCTGCCTTTTCTAAAACCAGCTTGAACATCTGGAAATTCACGGTTCATTGCTGAAGCCTGGCTTGGAGAATTTTGAGTGTTACTTTACCAGTGTGTGAGATGAGTGCAATTGTGCTGTAGTTTGAGCATTCTTTGGCATTGCCTTTCTTTGGGATTGGAATGAAAACTGATTTTTCCAGTTCTGTGGCCACTGCTGAGTTTTCCAAATTTGCTGGCATATTGAATGCAGTACTTTCACAGCATCATCTTCCAGGATTTGAAATAGCTCAACTGGAATTCCATCACCTCCACTAGCTTTGTTTATAATGATGCTTTCTAAGGCCCACTTGACTACACATTCCAGGATGTCTGGCTCTAGGTCAGTGATCACACCATCGTGATTATCTTGGTCGTGAAGATCTTTTTTGTACAGTTCTTCTGTGTATTCCTGCCACCTCTTCTTAATATCTTCTGCTTCTGTTAGGTCCCTACCATTTCTGTCCTTTATTGAGCCCATCTTTGCATGAAATGTTCCCTTGATATCTCTAATTTTCTTCAAGAGATCTCTAGTCTTTCCCATTCTGTTGTTTTCCTCTATTTCTTTGCATTGATCGCTGAGGAAGCCTTTCTTATCTCTTCTTGCTATTCTTTGGCAGCCTTCCAATATTTTTTTCCTTATCAAGTACTGACTTTGGAGGGCACTCTTCAGATCTACCTGTTTGATGTCCATAGGTCAGTAGTTGGAGTTAACACCGTTTGAGCTTTACATATGTGCCAATCACTTTATACATATTATCTCATTTAATTCTCAGAATAACTCTGTGAGGTTCAGTTCAGTCACTCAGTCACATCCGACTGGTTGCAACCCCATGAACCGCAGTATGCCAGGCCTCCCTGTCCATCACCAACTCCCGGAGTTTATCCAAACTCATGTCCATTGAGTCAGTGATGCCATCCAACCATCTCATCCTCTGTCATCCCCTTCTCCTCCTGCCCTCAATCTATCCCAGCATCACAGTCTTTTCCAATGAATCAGTTCTTCGCATCAAGTAGCCAAAGTATTGGAGTTTCAGCTCCAATATCAGTCCTTCCAATGAACACTCAGGACTGATTTCCTTTAGGATGGACTGGTTGGATCTCCTTGAAGTCCAAGGGACTCTCAAGAGTCTTCTCCAACACCACAGTTTAAAAGCATCAATTCTTCTGTGCTCAGCCTTCTTTATAGTCCAACTCTCATATCCATACATAACTACTGGAAAAACTATAGCCTTGAATAGATAGACCTTTGTTGACAAAGTAATGTCTCTGCTTTTTAATATGCTGTCTAGGTTGGTCATAACTTTCCTTCCAAAGAGTGAGCGTCTTTTAATTTCATGGCTGCAATCACCATCTGCAGTGATTTTGGAGCCCCCAAAAATAAAGTCAGCCACTGACTTTATCTTCCACTGTTTTCACTGTTTCCCCATCTATTTACCATGAAGTGACAGGACCAGATGACATAATCTTAGTTTTCTGAATGTTGCACTTCAATCCAACTTTTTCACTCTCCTCTTTCACTTTCATCAAGAGGCTCTTTACTTCTTCTTTGCTTTCTGCCATAAGGGTGGTGTCATCTGCATATCTGAGGTTATTGATATTTCTCCTGGAAATCTTGATTTTAGGTTGTGCTTCATCCAGCCCTGCATTTCTCATGATGTACTCTGCATATAAGTTAAATAAGCAGGGTGACAATATACAGCCTTGACGTACTCCTTTTCCTATTTGGAACCAGTCTGTTGTTCCATGTCCAGTTCTAACTGTTGCTTCCTGACCTGCATACATATTTCTCAAGAGGCAGGTCAGGTGGTCTGGTATTCCCATCTCTTTCAGAATTGTCCACAGTTTATTGTGATCCACACAGTCAAAGGCTTTGGCATAGTCAATATAGCAGAAATAGATGTTTTTCTGGAACTCTCTTGCTTTTTTGATGATCCAGCAGATGTTGGCAGTTTGATCTTTGGTTCTTCTGCCTTTTCTAAAACCAGCTTGAACATCTGAAAGTTCATGGCTCACGTATTGCTGAAGCCTGGCTTGGAGAATTTTGAGCATTACTCTACTAGCGTGTGAGATGAGTGCAATTGTGCAGTAGTTTGAGCATTCTTTGGCATTGCCTTTCTTTGGGATTGCAATAAAAACTGACCTTTTCCAGTCCTGTGGCCATTGCTGAGTTTTCCAAATTTTCTGACATATTGAGTGCATCACTTTAACAACATCATCTTTTAGGCTTTGAAATAGCTTAACTGGAATTCCATCACCTCCAGTAGCTTTGCTTGTAGTGATGCTTTCTAAGGCCCACTTGACTTCACATTCCAGGATCTGGCTCTAGGTGAGTGATCACACCACCATGATTATCTGGATTGTGAAGATCTTTTTCTGTGAGGTTAGGTAATATTATTATTCCCATGTTACAGATAAGGAAACTGAGGGTAAGAGAGAATAAATAATTTGATTTGCTGAAATCATGACAGCTACTATATGTCAGATGTACACTATGTGCCAGTGTTAGTCACTCAGTCATGTCTGACTCTTTGTGACCCCGTGGTCTGTAGCCCACTGGGCTCCTCTGTTCATGGAATTCTCCAGGCAAGAATACTGTAGTGGGTTGCCATTTTCTTCTCCAGGGGATTTTCCCAACTAAGGGATTGAACATGGCTCTCCTGTAGTGCAGGAAAACTCTTTACCGCCTGAGCCACCAGGGGAGCCCTTACACTATGTGCCAGGCACTATCATAATCATGTTACGTGCTTTGCCTTATTTTAACTGACTGTAACCTGTGGTGAGCTGTGCTTAGTTGCTCAGTTGTGTCTGACTCTTTGCTTCCTCATGGACTGTAGCCCACCAGGCTCCTCTGTCCATGGAGATTCTCCAGGCAAGAATACTGGAGTGGGTTGCCATGTCCTCTTCCAGGGGATCTTCCCAACTCAGGGATTGAACCCAGGTCTCCCACATTGTAGGCGGATTCTTTTACTGCCTGAGCCACCAGGGAAGCCCGTAACCTGTGGAGATGGGTATTATTAATATTTTAATCTCCATTTGTAGATAAAGAAGCAGAGGCACAGAGAGGTTAAGCAACTTGCCCAAGATCACACAGCTGGTAACAAGCAAAGCCGGGATTTAAAGCTGGACATAGTGGCTTCAGGGTTGGCATGCTTACACACAGTGCATGTGGCCTCCTTAAGAAGATATGCTGTCATGTTAAATCACTTCAGCCATGTATGACTGTTTGCAACCCTATGGACTATAGCCACCAGGCTCCTCTGTCTACAAGATTCTCCAGGCAAGAATACTGGAGTGAGTTGCCATACACTCCTCCAAGGGATTTTCCCAGCCCAGGGATTGAACCTACATCTCTTACATCTCCTGCATCGCAGGTGAGCTCTTTACCACTAGCACCGATGAAGCACATAAATAAGAGTCTTAAAGCTTTGAGCCTCACAAATGCTGAATTCACACAGAATCACTGCTGGTGTGTCCTGGCTAGAACCTCCTCTATCAGAGCAACTTTGACACCGCCAAATGCTTTCCTGTGTCCCGCAAATCCCTCATGCTAAACCTCTGAGGCCAGCTGACATGCCTGCTGATACTCGGCGGCCAGCTGCATGACCCAGATCGCATCACGGGAATTGCTCTGCAGACTGCTCTCCTCCAGCCATGCCAGGCTACGGGCTTCTGGCATTTCAATCCCTTGATTGGCTTCTTGTGCAACCTCTGGACCTTAAACTTGGGTTTGGTACTGAGTCTTTCTAGTATCCCACCTTTATTGTTCTCCGAAGGAACCCCTCCCGGGTGGTTCTCCAAGTTTTGTGGTCCAGCTTGTATTAGCAGGAATGGCCACTCTCCATCCAGGGCTGCAGGACCAAACCTCAATCCTAGGCGGCTTTCCCCTCTTCCTGGGTGGGCTGGTCTCCGCCTCTAAGGCCCATAGAATGGGGACTTGAATAAATTGCCTCCAACTCTGGACTGCTTTGCAGAGCTTTCACCTGCTGTCTGGGGAGAAAAATAAAAGGCTGATTTCTCTTGATGGTGCTTCCTCCTAACAGCTCAGCTAGCCACAGATTGGCCAGAGCTGTTCCTCTGTGGGTGGTGATGCCTCAGAGTGCAGCCGCCAAGGACCTCAACCTTGCCCTTACGCCACCCTCTGGAGAAAAGAGGAAGTGATCTCAGGGGAAAAAAAAAAAAGTAAAGAAGAATCTGAAGCTGGAGCAACATCTGGCCCCCTGCCCCAGCTTTCCCACTTAGTGCAGGAGCCTGGACACAGGGGAATAAGAAGCAGAGGGTGGGTGTTTTTCCAGTAACCAGTCGGCTCCCTTTCACGGCATTCTGTGGATTTCTAGATCCTCCTCTTCTAGGAGCTTGCCTGAGAGGGGTTAGCCAGAGCTGCAATCTGCAATTCCTGGCTCCAGGATGTTCTAATACAGGGCTTCTTTTTTTATCATTTTATTTTATTTTATTTATTTATTTTGGGCTGTTCTGGGTCTTCATTGCTGTGCAGGCTTTTTCTCTAGTTGTGGTGTGCAAGGGCTACACTCTAGTTGCTGTGTGTAGATTTCTCATCACGATGGCTTCTCTTGTTGCAGAGCACCTGCTCTAGGATGCATGGGCTTCAGTAGTTGTGGCACCTGGGCTCAGAAGCAGCTCCTTGGCTCTAGAGCACAGGCTCAATAGTGTGGCACATGGGCTTAGTTGCTTCATTGCACTTGGGATCTTCCCGGATCAGGGATCGAACCTGTGCCTCCTGCATTGGCAGACGGATTTTTTTTTTTTTACCACTGAGCCACCAGGGAAGCCCAGTGCATGACTTCTTAACCTGGCCTCCAGACACGGGATTCATCCACAGAGAGGATATGACAATTTGGGTGCAGAAAATACATCCTTGTCATTACTAATCTCTAACTTCTATTTCCTTTAATTCAACGTAGCATTTCCTTTGGTTATAAACATAAGTGACAACCCACAGTGGTATTAGCAGTACCTGTGACTTTGTCATCAGTGGAAGTCACAGATGGTTGCATATTGCATTGCAACAGCTGCAGATCTCTTCAAGTAATGTTTGTGCTCATCACTGCTTTGAAAACATGGTAGTAACGAGACCTTCCACTAGATCTTGTTATTTAATGTGTCATAAAGAAGCACAGATATTGGTATATCACAAATTCATTTTCAATATTTTATAACTGTATTTCAGTATAATAGGTTTTCTTTTTATTTCTATATAGTTTGTCTTATGCATTTAAAAACATGGTTCTATCTTTCTACATTGTTGGTGGGAATGTAAATTGGTGCAGACATTATGGAAAACAGTATGGAGTTTCCTTACAAAGCTAAAAATAGAGTTGCCATATGATCCTGCCATCCCATTCCTGGGCATATATCCTGACAAAACTATAATTCTAAAAGATATAGGCACTCCTATGTTCATAGCAGCACTATTCACAATAGCTAAGACATGGAAGCAACCTAAATGTCCATTGACAGATGAATGGATAAAGAAGATGTACAAATATACAATGAAATACTACTCATCCATAAAAAAGAATGAAATAATGCCATCTGCAGCAACATGGACCTAGAGATTATCACACTAAGTGAAGTAAGTCAGACAAAGACAAGTATCATATAATATCACTTATATTTGAAATCTAAAATATGACACAAATGAACCTACCTACGAAACAGAAACAGACTCACAGACTTGTGATTGCTGGGGGTGGGGGTGGTAGGGGAAGGGATGGACTGGGAGTTTGGGATTAGCAGATGAAAACTATTATACACAGAATGTATAAACAAGGTCCTACTATATAGCACAGGGAACTATACTCAATATCTTGTAATAAACCATAGTGGAAAAGAATATTAAAAATGTATATACATACATAAATATGTGTGTAACTGAATCACTGCTGTAAAGTAGAAACTAATGCAACACTGTAAATCAACTATACTTCCATAAAATTAAACTTTAAAAAATGATTCTAAACAGAGGTTCTGTCAGGTTCATAGGTCTACTAAAGGTTTCCATGGCACCCCAAAATCAAACTCCCAGCTCTTAGGAATTCTGTGTGACTCTGGCCCAGGAACTAGATGGATGTATCTGTGCTTAGGGCTCATGCTGGGTGCTGGGATGCTGTGAAAGGAACAAGTCTGCAGGCAGAACAGAATAGAAACTCAGGTGTGGAGCTGACCATTACACCACAAGGCCAGGCCTCACCTCCTCACCGTTGCCACAGGAGCCCATCTTCCCTCCTCCAGGAAGCTGGAACAGCTCTGTGGCAGGTTCAAACTCATTCCCCATGGCACGGCATATGCCACCAGATGGCACCATTGTAGATGCTCGTGGCCAGGAGGGGCTGCCATGCCAAAGGCTTTCATAATTGTAATCCAGTCTAATACAGTCACTGTTCCCAAGCTGTTGGGCTTGTTGCCCAGGCCCACTTAGGACCCTCAGAGACCTGAAAGCATGGAAAAGACTATGATGTCTACCTCATAGGCAATTTAAAACAAAAGCAAAACTAAACTGTAAATGATTCTGCTGAACTTCCAGTGACATTTCTAGATTTCCTGATTGTGAAATTCCAGTCTTTGAAGTTGAACTTTCTTGTGCCCTTGATGTAGCAAGTCTGCCCATCAGGAAGACCAGCCTGTCCTGCTGGCAAAGGGTTAACCAAGCCTAATCCAGCTCTGGATGCCAACAGAGACCTAGCATCCCTATGCCCTCAGTCACAATGTGTCAGACACTGGCACATCCCAGGACATATGGTAACTACTTCCAAATTTCTGATAGACTGAAAGGTTTTGGAAAACTCTGTGGACCCTGCCCAGCCAATTCACATGGTTTAAGCCAGCCCCAGTGTGGGTGAACCCCACTCTATGATTCAGAAAAATAAGGATCACTGAGGTATAGCAAGGGGCTTGCCTGGTGGCTCAGTGGTAAAGAATCTGCTTGCAATGCAGGAGCAGCAGGAGATGCGGGTTCAATGCCTGGGTTAGGAAGATCCTCTGTAGGAGGAAACGGCAACCTACTCCAGTATTCTTGACTGGAGAATCCCATGAACAGAGGAACCCGGTGGACTGAAGCATCATTTCTCCCATGAGGTATAGGAAAAAGTCCACATGTGGCGTTATGCAAATGTTCTGGCTAGATAGCGTGTCACTTGCAAACCTTATCTCTCAGCTCCACCCTGCTTCTTCATCCCTGACTTCCTCTGACTATAAAGCCAAACTTCTACCATCCTCAGGGCAACTGCATCCTGTACATCTCAGGATTTTGCTCACATTTGCCTCCACAAACATTCCAGCATGAGTTTTTGCCAAGCTTCACCAGATCCTCTACCTCCCCAGAAGGTATACAAAGAATATATACAAAGAATAGTCTTTGTAGAAAGAAAAATCAACAACTCTGACTCTGGTGGCTCAGTGGTAACGAACCTGCCTGCCAATTCAGGAGACTTGAGTTCGATCCCTGGGTTGGGAAGATCCCCTAGAGAAGGAAACGGCAACTTACTCCAGTATTCTTGCCTGGAGAACTCCATGGGCAGAGGAGACTGGTGGGCCCCAGTCCATGGTGTCGCAAAGAGTCGGATACAACTGCAACACTAAGCACCTAATTCTGCCAGAACTCTGTCTGCAGTGTCAGTTCTGTAACCATATGGAAACGTTCTCAATTTTGTTAATTCCCAACTTCCCAGACAAAGCCCCATGGGATCCAAGGCTATGCAGAGTTAGACTTCCAGGTCACTGACACCCCTGATCAGATCTCGGAGGGTGACCGAAACCCTCCACTATTTCAGACAGTTCCTGCATCTGATGACAGCCTGCAGCTTGCACAACAGCTTTTCAAACAGCTGATGAACCAGATCTCATGAGACCCCCTGTATTCAGGCTTCATCTTTACTGCTTCTCTACACCATCAAATCCTTGGCTCAGGCAGCCGTGGACCTGCCACAGCAGCACTCACACTGGTAAATGAATGTTTGACAAATGGAGAGCTCTTTGGCCTCTTTCTGCCTGTCTAGGGCATCTGTGTGGAGTCTGGCAAGAAAGAAATCCACTAATTTGGAAAGGGATCCCCTGAACCCTTAAGGGTAAATGGCAATTCCCACCTGCCACAGGGTACTATTTCAGTTTTCTACTCATACTATCCTATTGCCACCAAGTACCAGAAGGCAATTTAGTTGGGATGAAGAGTGTCCTGGAGAGGACCATGGCCTATTATCACACGAACCTGGAAAAGACTGCCCTTTGGAGAGCTGGAAGTCAGAAGGGTGACAGGAGTGGCATCTAGTGTGTTGCAACCTGGAGCCTTCAAGCCAGTGCAGCTTCTGCCCCATGCCAGCCACTATCAGTGACTGAACTGAACTGAGAATACTTGTACATGAATCCATGTGCTGCAGTGGATAAGTCGCCTCCGTTGTGTCTGACACTTTGCCACCGCATGGACTGTAGCCTTCCAGGATCCTCTGTCCATAGGGATTCTTCAGGCAAGAATACTGGAGTAGGTTGTCATTCCCATCTCCAGGAGATCTTCCTGATGCAGGGATCGAATCCTGAGGGGTCAAATGCCAGTCTCTTATGTGTCCTGCATTGGCAGGTGGATTCTTTACCACTAGGGCCACCTGGGAAGCCCTAGTGTTACTATATGTATTATCATTTTTATTATGTACCATAGGAGGTATTAAGAAAGTAGGATACCTGGAGCCATAGTGTTTTCAGCGTCCCTGCATGTCTAATGCAATCAGTTCAGTTCAGTCTCTCAGTCATGTCTGATTCTTTGCGACCCCATGGACTGCAGCACATCAGGCTTCCCTGTCCATCACCAAATCCCAGTGCCTGTTCAAACTCATGTCCATCGAGTTGGTGATGCCATGCAACCATCTCATCCTCTGTTGTCCCCTTCTCCTCCCACCTTCAATCTTTCCCAGCATCAGGGTCTTTTCTAATGAGTCAGTTCCTTGCATTAGGTGGCCAAAGTATAGGAGTTTCAGCTTCAACATCAGTCCTTCCAATGAATATTCAGGACTGATTTCCTTTAGGATTGACTGGTTGGATTGCCTTTCAGTCCAAGGGACTCTCAAGAGTCTTCTCCAACATCACAGTCCGAAAGCATCAATTCTTTGGTGCTCAGCTTTCTTTATAGTCCAACTCTCACATCCATACATGACTATTGAAAAAACCATAGCTTTGACTAGACGGACCTTTGTTGGCAAACTAATGTCTCTGCTTTTTAACATGCTGTCTAGGTTGGTCATAGCTTTTCTTCCAAGAAGCAAGCATCTTTTAATTTCAAGGCTGCAGTCACATCCTCATCCAAGGTAAGGAGCAATGGCTGCTCTTTGCTGGAGCAGCCGTGAAGAGATACCCCACACCCAAGGTAAGAGAAACCCAAGTAAGATGGTAGGTGTTGCAAGAGGGAATCAGAGGGCAAACACACTGAAACCATACTCACAGAAAACTAGTCAATCTAATCACACTAGGACCACAGCCTTGTCTAACTCAATGAAACTAAGCCATGCCCGTGGGGCAACCCAAGACAGGCGGGTCATGGTGGAGAGATTTGACAGAATGTGGTCCACTGGAGAAGGGAATGGCAAACCACTTCAGTATTCTTGCCTTGAGAATCCCATGAACAGTATGAAAAGGCAAAATGATAGGATACTGAAAGAGAAACTTCCCAGGTCAGTAGGTGCCCAATATGCTACTGGAGATCAGTGGAGAAATAACTCCATAAAGAATGAAGGGATGGAGCCAAAGCAAAAATAATACCCAGCTGTGGATGTGACTGGTGATAAAAGCAAGGGCCGATGCTGTAAAGAGCAATATTGCATAGGAACCTGGAATGTCAGGTCCATGAATCAGGGCAAATTGGAAGTGGTCAAACAAGAGATGGCAAGAGTGAATGTCAACATTCTAGGAATCAGTGAACTGAAATGGACTGGAATGGGTGAACTGAACTCAGATGACCATTATATCTACTACTGCGGGCAGGAATCCCTCAGAAGAAATGGAGTGGCCATCATGATCAACAAAAGAGTCTGAAATGCAGTACTTGGATGCAATCTCAAAAATGACAGAATGATCTCTGTTCGTTTCCAAGGCAAATCATTCAATATTACAGTAATCCAAGTCTATGCCCCGACCAGTAATGCTGAAGAAGCTGAAGTTGAACGGTTCTATGAAGACCTACAAGACCTTTTAGAACTAACACCCAAAAAAAGATGTCCTTTTCATTATAGGGGACTGGAATGCAAAAGTAGGAAGTTAAGAAACACCTGGAGTAACAGGCAAATTTGGCCTTGGAATACGGAATGAAGCAGGGCAAAGACTAATAGAATTTTGCCAAGAAAATGCACTGGTCATAACAAACACCCCCTTCCAACAACACAAGAGAAGACTCTATACATGGACATCACCAGATGGTCAACACCGAAATCAGATTGATTATATTCTTTGCAGCCAAAGATGGAGAAGCTCTATACAGTCAGCAAAAACAAGACCAGGAACTGACTGTGGCTCAGACCATGAACTCCTTATTGCCAAATTCAGACTTAAATTGAAGAAAATAGGGAAAACCACTAGACCATTCAGGTATGACCTAAATCAAATCCCTTATGATTATACAGTGGAAGTGAGAAATAGATTTAAGGGCCTAGATCTCATAGATAGAGTGCCTGATGAACTATGGAATGAGGTTCATGATATTGTACAGGAAACAGAGATCAAGACCATTCCCATAGAAAAGAAATGCAAAAAAGCAAAATGGCTCTCTGGGGGGAGAGAGCCATTACAAATAGCTGTGAAAAGAAGAGAGGTGAAAAGCAAAGGAGAAAAGGAAAGATATAAGCATCTGAATGCAGAGTTCCAAAGAATAGCAAGAAGAGATAAGAAAGCCTTCTTCAGCGATCAATGCAAAGAAATAGAGGAAAACAACAGAATGGGAAAGACTAGGGATCTCTTCAAGAAAATCAGAGATACCAAAGGAACATTTCATGCAAAGATGAGCTCAATAAAGGACAGAATGGTATGGACCTAACAGAAGCAGAAGATATTAAGAAGAGGTGGCAAGAATACACAGAAGAACTGTACAAAAAAGAGCTTCATGACCCAGATAAACACGATGGTGTGATCACTGACCTAGAGCCAGACATCCTGGAATGTGTAGTCAAGTGGGCCTTAGAAAGCATCACTATGAACAAAGCTAGTGGAGGTGTTGGAATTCCAGTTGAGCTATTCCAAATCCTGAAAGATGATGCTGTGAAAGTGTTGCACTCAATATGCCAGCAAATTTGGAAAACTCAGCAGTGGCCACAGGACTGGAAAAGGTGAGTTTTCATTCCAATCCCAAAGAAAGGCAATACCAAAGAATGCTCAAACTACTGCACAATTGCACTCATCTCACACGCTAGTAAAGTAATGCTCAAAATTCTCCAAGCCAGGCTTCAGCAATATGTGAACCGTGAACTTCCTGATGTTCAAGCTGGTTTTAGAAAATGCAGAGGAACCAGAGATCAAATTGCTAACATCCGTTGGATCATAGAAAAAGCAAGAGAGTTCCAGAAAAACATCATTTTCTGCTTTATTGACTATGCCAATGCCTTTGACTGTGTGGATCATAATAAACTGTGGAAAATTCTGAAAGAGATGGGAATACCAGACCACCTGATCTGCCTCTTGAGAAATTTGTATGCAGGTCAGGAAGCAACAGTTAGAACTGGACATGGAACAACAGACTGGTTCCAAATAGGAAAAGGAGTTCGTCGAGGCTGTGTATTGTCACCCTGTTTATTTAACTTATATGCAGAGTACATCATGAGAAACGCTGGACTGGAAGAAACACAAGCTGGAATCAAGATTTCCAGGAGAAATATCAATAACCTCAGATATGCAGATGACACCACCCTTATGGCAGAAATTGAAGAGGAACTCAAAAGCCTCTTGATGAAGGTAAAAGTGGAGAGTGAAAAAGTTGGCTTAAAGCTCAACATACAGAGAACGAAGACCATGGCATCCGGTCCCATCACTTCATGGGAAATAGATGGAGAAACAGTGGAAACAGTGTCAGACTTTATTTTTCTGGGCTCCAAAATCACTACAGATTGTGACTGCAGCCATGAATTTAAAAGATGCTTACTCCTTGGAAGGGAAGTTATGACCAACCTAGATAGCATATTGAAAAGCAGAGACATTGCTTTGCCAACAAAGGTTCGTTTAGTCAAGGCTATGGTTTTTCCTGTGGTCATGTATGGATGTGAGAGTTGGACTGTGAAGAAGGCTGAGCACCGAAGAATTGATGCTTTTGAACTGTGGTGTTGGAGAAGACACTTGAGAGTCCCTTGGACTGCAAGAAGATCCAACCAGTCCATTCTGAAGGAGATCAGCCCTGGGATTTCTTTGGAAGGAATGATGCTGAAGCTGAAACTCCAGTACTTTGGCCACCTCATGCGAAGAGTTGACTCATTGGAAAAGACTGATGCTGGGAGGGATTGGTGGCAGGAGGAGAAGGGGACGACAGAGGATGAGATGGCTGGATAGCATCACTGACTCGATGGACGTGAGTCTGAGTGTACTCTGGGAGTTGCTGATGGACAGGGAGGCCTGGTGTGCTGCGATTCATGGGATCCCACAGAGTTGGACAAGACTGAGTGACTGAGCTGATCTGCAGTCACATCTGCTGTGATTTTGGAGCCCAAGAAAATAAAGTCTGTCATTGTTTCCATTGTTTAATGTAATTTTAATGTCTGGTGTTATAAAGAGGGCCAATAGCCTCATTTAGAGAAACAAAAGCTACCATGTTAAGCACTTACTATGTGCCAGGAGTAAAGGCCTGGCATACATGATCTCATTTAGTCCTCACAGCAATCCCATGAAGGAGGTACTGTTTTTCCATTTTAAAGTCCGGTATGTGAGGCTCAGAGATGTTAACTAACTTGCCCAAGGTAACACAGTAAGTCGTTAGCATCAGAGTTTACCAGCAGGAGACTAGCTCTAGGATTCTGTATCCTTATCTCTGTGCTAAAAGGCGTTTGAAATAGCACACGCAAGACAAACATACCCCCAAGTAGTAGATGTGGATCTCTAAGAGGGAGACACCAGTTTCACCCTTTGGGCTCCATACAGGGCTGGCTGTAGGAGGAGACCCCCAAGCAAGTGGACCACTCCAGCTGGGAGTGATTGTGGACAGAAGTGGGCACTTGGATGCTTGGGGGTGGGGTGCTGTGGGAGTATCTGGCTTCCCAATTGGGAAGACTAGGCTCGGGACAAGAGTGACAGACCAACTCTGAATTTCAGAAACACCCAGAGTAGCAGTCACCAACTTCATTGCGTCCTTGTGCCTGCGAGGCAGCTACAGGCACAGAGAGGTGCTGAGGCTTGCCTAAGGTCACACAGCTCGCGAGAGGGCGGGTGCAGTGTAGAACCCTGGTCTTCAGGCTCCAGTTCGGTGCTCTTGCTGCCACTCCACTCCCACTGGCCCCTCAGGTTCAGTGCACAGCAGTCAGAGGGAAGCCACGTCTTTGTGAGTGAAGCCATTGTCTGGAGGGTGGTTCTCAGTGTTGCCCAGAGACCTGCAGAAGTGGCAGTCTTCAAGTCCCACCCAGGACTGACTGGGGACTGAGATCCAGCAATATGGGACTTTGCAAGTCCTCTAGGTGACCCTGATACACACTCAAGTCTGAAAACCACCGGCCCGGACAGAAAGGCAAAGTGCCAAGTGCTGCAGCCATACACAGGCATTCGGACCGTCAACTCGCACAGCACAAAGAAGGGTCGTCTTCCTAGAGGAGGAAGGAACACAGCTCTCAAGCCACACCTGCAGAGCAAGGTCACCTTCAAACACATGTGGCGGTTAGACATGCACAGATGGGGAGGAGGAGTGCAGCCAGTACTTGCGCATCCACACGTGCATCAGAGATAGTGTAGTTTTGCCAACTCAGCAATTCCCCAGAGATGTGCCAGTTCCACTGCTTGTTGCCCGGGAGGTGCATCCCTGCCCTCTGGGAAATTGCCATGCAGGATCATAGAACCTCTGATCTGGGAGGGATCTTAGAGAGTACCTACCTCATTGCCCACCCCTACTGCATCACTGGTGATGCCCCTGACTTTCCTTCTCCAGAGGAACCTGGCAGGCTACAGTCCATGGGATGGCACAGAGTCAGACAGGACTTAGCACTGAGCACAATCATTTTTAGGACAGTGGTAGGCCACACGAAACATCGGTGGCTCCTAGTTTGTGGACTCTGGTTTAATATCCTTCTTTCCCACTTGGCTCCCTGCTCCACAGGGGCACATGCCCCTGGTTCTGCTCTGCTCACCACAGTGTCTGGCTTCAACAAATGGAAAAATAAAAATAGAAGATGGACCCACACTCCCAGTAGAACACCAGGTTCAGAAAGAATACACTGGCATGGGGATGGCACTCTGTCACTCCTCGCCTGTTTTTCAATTGCCCACTGGAAATGGCCCCATGTCCCTTTAAGCCCTACTCCCAGTTGACCCCTGCAGGCCTCCTTACCCTCTGCCCTGAAGTCATACCCTGGCCACATGGGTTCTGGTGGGGGTGGGGCCCTCTGTGACGTCACCAAGGGCCCAGGCCTGCCTGGTCCTCAGTCTCCAAGTGCCAGCGCAGACCAGCGCACCAGGAGCCACTTCGTCTCAGCTCACAATGCGGTCTGTAATATGGTTATTTTTTTGGCCTACGTTTATCTCGTTTGTCTTTGCCTATGTGTTTTATGTTCTGAGAGATGAAGCCGAAGAACTTCCGGGGATGGTGCCCAGTGGAAGGCACTTCCGCGTTCGGCAGAATCAACCAGAGCATGCCCCAGGTTGGTTTGGGAGCAAGTCGCACTGGCTGTTAATCTTCCTCATGTTTTTGGTGATCCTGAAGTTTCCTGGAGGCAATGACGAAAGTAACGCGGGCACTCCTCCTGGCCGTCAGGGCTGTTCATCTGGCTCTCCAGGAAGAAAGAAGATAAGGGCTTCCCCCTACAAAGACTATGTGCGGTGCCTTAACCCAGGTCGAGACAACACTGGTGAACCTTGTGTCCAGGGTGGGGAGTCGGAAACTCACTGAGGCAACTGGTGATCAATGCCAATGTCCCAATATCCAGGTTCTTGCTGACGGATGGAATAACATTACAATATATGAGGTATGGGACACCCGAGACCCTGATGAAGTGGATTTTCCCATCAAAGAAGAAGAGTAGTTGAATGTTGACAAACTGTATCCAAACTAATAAAAGTATTTTGAAGCAAAAGGAAAAAACCCTCTGATATTTTTTATTCGCGCTACAGTTTTACCTTTTCCAGAATGTGGTATAATTGGTATCATGCAGTGTTTTCCAGACTGAGAGACCTGCGTTCGATCCCTGGCTTGGGAAGATCCCCTGGAGAAGGGAAAGGCTACCCACTCCAGTATTCTGGCCTGGAGAACTCATGTGCATGTTTTTGTGTGGGCATTAGCTTTCAAATCATTTGGTGAACTATCTAGGAGCAAAATTGCTAGGTCATAGGGTATGACAGTGTTTAGCTAAGTAAGACATTGCTTCCAAAATGACTGTACCGTTTTGCATCCCCATTAACAATGAATGAGAGTTCCTCTTGTTCAGCTGAACAATAGCGAGGCTGGCCTCTCACCCACCAAAGTACAGAGTAGTACCCCACTCAGGGTGCCCCTTTAAGTGCCTGACATGCTGATTCACAGAGTAGGACCCCAGCAAGGGGGCGGGGACCCTCTATGTGCCTGACATTCAGATCTACAAAGTTGGACCCCACCCAGGATGCCCCTTTAAATGCCTGACGTGCCGATCCACAGAGTAGGACCCCAGTGGGGGCGGGAGGGGGTCCTCTATGTGCCTGACACCGAACAACAGAAGGACCCCAGGCAAGGGAACCGTCTAAATGCCTGAACCGGCAGAGCTATGGAGAAAGACTAGCCAAAGAGGCCTTCTGATTGCTAGCTACCAGAGGCTCAAAAAACAAACAAACAAAAACAAACTCTGATAGGGCCATAACTCCCGTGGCTGAGGCAGTCTGTGTCCCTGCACATTTGGTGTCATCAGGGTCCCTGTGACCCAAGCAGCTGCATCACCTTCATGTTCAACCCTCACTGGGGCAGAGCTTCCACAGGCTCTGCATCTATGCACACGGTGTCACTTAGGTTGTGTCCACCTCTTTGAGACCCTATGGGCTGTGGCTTGCCAGGTTTCTCTGTCAGTGGGGTTCTCCAGGCAAGAATACTGGAGTGTATTGGCCAATACTGTTTCACTATAGTCTTCTAGAGTACTATACCTCGTGCTGCCCTAGCTGCCAACTCCCCTGAGTACCTGGTGCTGCCAGAACCCCTGTGACCCAAGCAGCTGCACCACCTCCACACCTGGCCCTCACTGGGGCAGACCCAAGTCCTCCAGGGCAGCCTCAGGAGTAAAGTGCAGTGGACGACCTACCTACAGAGGTGGAAATAAAACCACAATTGAAACCCAGGGGCAGTGTGGCTAAGGAAGACCCAAAACCATCCCACCAGCTGTACAAGCTGCAGATTAAATCCACACAATCAACTAGGCAGATTCTTTGTCTATGGAATATATAAAAGGACACTGAGAGCTCCTACATAAGATAAATGTGCTAGTTCTGATAGCTGTGGACATTGGAAGCAAGCAGACACAGGAGTAGGACCAGATTAGAATCTAAGCTGCCCTCATAGCAGGCCCAGAGATCAACACAGTGTTGAAGGGCAACCTACGGAGGTGAGTTGGACTGTGTCTTCCAGCGAGGGAAAGGACACCGATAGCAGTGATGCAAGAAAAACATTTATTATTCTTATATTTTGACTTGTTCTGTAGTTTCTTTTGAATTTTTCCTTTTCTTTTTTTTTTCATTTCTGTTTACCATTTCCCCCCCAATCTGTTGTAGTTGTCAGTTTTATTAGCACTATGAAATATAATTAAGCTTTTGAGTGTTTTTTTTTTTTCAATCACACTTTTTATTGCTGTTATAAACCTCTGCGTCTACATTGGCCTTTTGCAGTTCTGTGGAGTTTTCCTTTCCTTTTCTTCCTTATTTTTTTAACTTCTAAAAACCTATTATTATTTTTTCTACATGTATTCCTTTGCTTTTCCTACTGTTCTTTTCCCCTTGCAGTTAATCTTTAACATACATGTATCTTCTTTATCTACCATTATTTAACTTTGCATTTCTATTTCTTTTTTTTAATAACTAAAATATAAGTTTTATTTGGATTCCATACAGTTTGTTTTTTCCCACTAATACACTCTTTTCTCTCTGAGATGTAATCCGGGGTACCATATTGGATTAGTTTTCACATCTCCTCAGTATCCTCTGGTCTGAGACAGTGTTTCACTCCTTTATTGTTTTTTCTTGACTTTGACAATTCTTTTTTTTTTTAATATAAATTTATTTATTTTAATTGGAGGTTAATTACTTTACAATATTGTATTGGTTTTGCCATACATCAACATGAATCCACCACGGGTGTACACGTGTTCCCCATCCTGAAACCCCCTGCCACCTCCCTCCCCATACCATCCCTTTGGGTCATCCCAGTGCATCAGCCCTGAGCATTCTGTGTCATGCATCGAACCTGGACTGGTGATTCATTTCACATATGATATTATACATGTTTCAATGCCATTCTCCCAAATCATCCCACCCTTGCCCTCTCCCAGAGTCCAGAAGACTGTTCTATACATCTGTGTCTCTTTTGCTGTCTCACATACGGGGTTATCATTACCATCTTTCTAAATTCCATATATATGCCTTAGTATACTGTATTGGTGTTTTTCTTTCTGACTTACTTCACTCTGTATAATAGGCTCCAGTTTCATCCTCCTCATTAGAACTGATTCAAATGTGTTCTTTTTAATGGCTGAGTAATACTCCACTGTGTATATGTACCACAGCTTTCTTATCCATTCATCTGCTGATGGACATCTAGGTTGCTTCCATGTCCTGGCTATTATAAACAGTGCTGTGATGAACACTGGGGTATATGTGTCTCTTTCAATTCTGGTTTCTTCGGTGTGTATGCCCAGCAGTGGAATTGCTGGGTCGTATGGCAGTTCTATTTCCAGTTTTTTAAGGACTCTCCACACTGTTCTCCATAGTGGCTGTCCTAGTTTGCATTCCCACCAACAGTGTAAGAGGGTTCCCTTTTCTCCACACCCTCTCCAGCATTTATTGCTTGTAGACTTTTGGATAGCAGCCACTCTGACTAGAGTGAAATGGTACCTCATAGTGGTTTTGATTTGCATTTCTCTGATAATGAGTGATGTTGAGCATCTTTTCATGTTTGATAGCCATCTGTATGTCTTCTTTGGAGAAATGTCTGTTTAGTTCTCTGGCCCATTTTTTGATTGGGTCATTTATTTTTCTGGAATTGAGCTGCAGGGGTTGCTTGTATATTTTTGAGATTAGTCCTTTGCAGTTGCTTCATTTGCTCGTATTTTCTCCCATTCTGAAGGCTGTCTTTTCACCTTGCTTATAGTTTCCTTTGTTGTGCATAAGCTTTTAAGTTTAATTAGGTCCCATTTGTTTATTTTTGCTTTTATTTCCAATATTCTGGGAGGTGGGTCATAGAGGATCCTGCTGTGATTTATGTCGGAGAGTGATTTGCCTATGTTTTCCTCTAGGAGTTTTATAGTTTTCGGTCTTACATTTAGATCTTTAATCCATTTTGAGTTTATTTTTGTGTATGGTGTTAGAAACTGTTCTAGTTTCATTCTTTTACAAGGGGTTGACCAGTTTTCCCAGCACCACTTGTTAAAGAGATTGTCTTTTCTCCATTGTATATTCTTGCCTCCTTTGTCAAAGATAAGGTGTCGATAGGTGCATGGGTTTATCTCTGGGCTTTCTATTTTGTTCCATTGATCTATATTTCTGTCTTTGTGCCAGTACCATACTGTCTTGATGACTGTGGCTTTGTAGGAGAGCCTGAAGTCAGGCAGGTTGATTCCTCCAGTTCCATTCTTCTTTCTCAAGATTGCTTTGGCTATTTGAGGTTTTTAGTATTTCCATACAAATTGTGAAATCATTCGTTCTAGCTTGTGAAAAATACTGTTAGTAGCTTGATAGGGATTGCATTGAATCTATAGATTGCTTTGGGTAGTGTACTCATTTTCACTATATTGATTCTTCCGATCCATGATCAAGGTATATTTCTCCATCTATTAGTGTCCTCTTTGATTTCTTTCACCAGTGTTTTAAAGTTTTCTATATATAGGTCTTTTGTTTCTTTAGGTAGATATATTCCTAAGTATTTTATTCTTTTCGTTGCAATGGTGAATGGAATTGTTTCCTTAATTTCTCTTTCTATTCTCTCATTATTAGTGTATAGGAATGCAAGGGATTTCTGTGTGTTGATTTTATATCCTGCAACTTTACTATATTCATTGATTAGCTCTAGTAATTTTCTGGTGGAGTCTTTAGGGTTTTTTATGTAGAGGATCATGTCATCTGCAAACAGTGAGAGTTTTACTTCTTCTTTTCCAATTTGGATTCCTTTGATTTCTTTTTCTGCTCTGATTGCTGTGGCAAAAACTTCCAAAACTATGTTGAATAGTAGTGGTGAGAGGGGGAACCCTTGTCTTGTTCCTAACTTTAGGGAAAATGCTTTCAATTTTTTACCATTGAGGATAGTGTTTGCTGTGAGTTTGTCATATATAGCTTTTATTATGTTGAGATATGTTCCTTCTATTCCTGCATTCTGGAGAGTTTTTATCATAAATGGATGTTGAATTTTTTCAAAGGCTTTCTCTGTATCTATTGAGATAATCATATGGCTTTTATGTTTAAATTTGTTAATGTGGTGTATTATATTGATTGATTTGTGGATATTGAAGGATCCTTGCATCCCTGGGATAAAGCCCACTTGGTCATGATGTATGATCTTTTTAATATGATATTGGGTTCTGATTGCTAGAATTTTGTTAAGGATTTTTGCATCTATGTTCATCAGTGATATTGGCCTGTAGTTTTCTTTTTTGTGGCATCTTTGTCAGGTTTTGGTATTAGGGTGATGGTGGCCTTGTAAAATGAGTTTGGAAGTTTACCTTCCTCTGCAATTTTCTGGAAGAGTTTGAGTAGGATAGGTGTTAGCTCTTCTCTCAATATTTGGTAGAATTCAGCTGTGAAGCTGTCTGGACCTGGGCTTTTGTTTGCTGGAAGATTCCTGATTATAGTTTCAATTTTCGCACTTGTGATGGGTCTGTTAAGATTTTCTATTTCTTCCTGGTCCAGTTTTGGAAAGTTGTACTTTTCTAAGAATTTGTCCATTTCTTCCACGTTGTTCATTTTATTGGCATATAATTGCTGATAGTAGGCTCTTACGATCCTTTGTATTTCTGTGTTGTCTGTTGTGATCTCTCCATTTTCATTTCTAATTTTATTGATTTGATTTTTCTCCCTTTGTTTCTTGATGAGTCTGGCTAATGGTTTGTCAATTTTATTTATCCTCTCAAAGAACCAGGTTTTGGCTTTGTTGATTTTTGCTATGGTCTCTTTTGTTTCTTTTTCACTTATTTCTGCCCTAATATTTAAGATTTCTTTCCTTCTACTAACCCTGGGGTTCTTCGTTTCTTCCTTTGCTAGTAGCTTTAGGTGTAGAGTTAGGTTATTTCTTTGACTTTTTTCTTGTTTCTTGAGGTACGCCTGTATTGCTATGAACCTTCCCCTTAGCACTGCTTTTACAGTGTCTCACAGGTTTTGGGTTGTTTTGTTTTCCTTTTCATTCGTTTCTATGCATATTTTGATTTCTTTTTTGATTTCTTCTGTGATTTGTTGGTTATTCAGCAGCGTGTTGTTCAGCCTCCATATGTTGGAATTTTTAATAGTTTTTCTCCTGTAATTGAGATCTAATCTTCCTGCATTGTGGTCCGAAAAGGTGCTTAGAATGATTTCAATTTTTTTGAATTTACCAAGGCTAGATTTATGGCCCAGGATGTGATCTATACTGGAGACGGTTCCGAGTGCACTTGAGAAAAAGGTGAAATTAATTGTTTTGGGGAGAAATGTCCTATAGATATCAATTAGGTCTAACAGGTCTATTGTATCATTTAAAGTTTGTGTTTCCTTGTTAATTTTCTGTTTAGTTGATCTATCCATAGGTGTGAGTGGGGTATTAAAGTCTCCACTATTTTTGTGTTATTGTTAATTTCCCCTTTCATACTTGTTAGCATTTGTCTTACATATTGAGGTGCTCCTATGTTGGGTGCATATATATTTATAATTGTTATATCTTTTTCTTGGATTGTTCCTTTGATCATGATGTAGTGTCCTTCTTTGTCTCTTTTCACAGCCTTTGTTTTAAAGTCTATTTTATCTGATATGAGTATTGATACTCCTGCTTTCTTTTTATCTCTATTTGCATGGAATATCTTTTTCCAGCCCTTCTCTTTAAGTCTGTATGTGTCCCTTGTTTTGAGGTGGGTCTCTTGTAGACAACATATATAGGGGTCTTGTTTTTGTATCCATTCAGCCCGTCTTTGTATTTTGGTTGGGGCATTCAACCCATTTATGTTTAAGGTAATTATTGATAAATATGATCTATTTCTTCTTTATTGACTATGCCAAAGCCTTTGACTGTGTGGATCACAATAAACTGTGGGAAATTCTGAAAGAGATGGGAATACCAGACCACCTGACCTGCCTCTTGAGAAATTTGTATGCAGGTCAGGAAGCAACAGTTAGAACTGGACATGGAACAACAGACTGGTTCCAAATAGGAAAAGGAGTACATCAAGTCTGTATATTGTTATCCTGCTTGTTTAGCTTATATATAGAGTACATCAGGAGAAATGCTGGACCAGAACAAACACAGGCTGGAATCAAGATTGCCGGGAGAAATCTCAATAACCTCAGATATGCAGATGACAGCAGCCATATGGCAGAAAGTGAAGAGAAACTCAAAAGCCTCTTGATGAAAGTGAAAGTGGAGAGTGAAAAAGTTGGCTTAAAGCTCAACACTCAGAAAATGAAGATCATGGCATCCGGTCCCATCACTCCATGGGAAATAGATGGGGAAACAGTGGCAACAGTGTCAGACTTTATTTTATTTTTTTTTTTTTTTGGGTTCCAAAATCACTGCAGATGGTGACTGCAGCCATGAATTTAAAAGACGCTTACTCCTTGAAAGGAGAGTTATGTCCAACCTAGATAGCATATTCAAAAGCAGGGACATTACTTTGCCAACAAAGGTCCGTCTAGTCAAGGCTATGGTTTTTCCTGTGGTCATGTATGGATGTGAGAGTTGGACTGTGAAGAAGGCTGAGCACCGAAGAATTGATGCTTTTGAACTGTGGTGTTGGAGAAGACACTTGAGAGTCCCTTGGACTTCAGGGAGATCCAACCAGTCCATTCTGAAGGAGATCAGCCCTGGGGTTTCTTTGGAAGGAATGATGCTAAAGCTGAAACTCCAGTACTTTGGCCACCTCATGCGAAGAGTTGACTCATTGGAAAAGACTGATGCTGGGAGGGATTGGGGGCAGGAGGAGAAGGGGACTACAGAGGATGAGATGGCTGGATAGCATCACTGACTCGATGGACGTGAGTGTCAGTGAACTCCGGGAGCTGGTGATGGACAGAGAGGCCTGGTGTGCTGCGATTCATGAGGTCACAATGAGTCAGACATGACTAAGCGACAGAACTGAACTAATGATCCCGTTGCCATTTACTTTATTGTTTTGGGTTCGAGTTTATACACCCTTGTTGTGTTTCCTGTCTAGAGAAGATCCTTTAGCATTTGTTGGAGAGCTGGTTTGGTGGTGCTGAATTCTCTCAGCTTTTGCTTGTCTGTAAAGCTTTTGATTTCTCCTTCATATTTGAATGAGATCCTTGCTGGGAACAGTAATCTGGGCTGTGGGTTATTTTCTTTCATCACTTTAACTACGTCTTGCCATTCCCTCCTACCCTGAAGAGTTTCTATCGAAAGATCAGCTGTTATCATATGGGAATCCCCTTGTGTGTTATTTGTTGTTTTTCCCTTGCTGTTTTTAATATTTGTTCTTTGTGTTCGATCTTTGTTAATTTGATTAATATGTGTCTTGGGGTGTTTCACCTTGGGCTTATCCTGTTTGGGACTCTCTGGGTTTCTTGGACTTTGGTGATTATTTCTTTCCCCATTTTAGGGAAGTTTTCAGCTATTATCTCCTCAAGTATTTTCTCATGGTCTTTCTTTTTGTCTTCTTCTTCTGGGACTCCTATGATTTGAATGTTGGGGCATTTAACATTGTCCCAGAGGCCTCTGAGATTGTCCTGATTTCTTTTAATTCATTTTTCTTTTTTCCTCTCTGATTCATTTATTTCTACCATTCTATAGTCTACCTCACTAATCCTATCTTCTGCCTCTGTTATTCTACTGTTGGTTCCCTCTAGAGTGTTTTTAATATCATTTATTGCATTATTCATTATATATTGACTCTTTTTTATTTCTTCTAGGTCCTTGTTAAACCTTTCTTGCATCTTCTCAATTCTTGTCTCCAGGCTGTTTATCTGTGATTCCATTTTGTATTCAAGATTTTGGATCATTTTCACTATCATTATTCAGAATTCTTTATCAGGTAGATTCTCTATCTCTTCCTGTTTTGTTTGGTTTGGTGGGCATTTATCCTGTTCCTTTACCTGCTGGGTATTCCTCTCTCTCTTCATCTTGTTTATATTGCTGTGTTTTGGGTGGCCTTTCTGTATTCTGGCAGTTTGTGGCGTTCTCTTTATTGTGGAGTTTCCTCACTGTGGGTGGGGTTGTACGGGTGGCTTGTCAAGGTTTCCTGGTTAGGGAAGCCTGTGTCGGTGTTCTGGTGGGTGGAGCTGGATTTCCTCTCTCTGGAGTGCAATGAATTATCGAGTAATGAGTTATGAGATGTCAATGGGTTTGGAGTGACTTTGGGCAGCATGTATATTGAAGCTCAGGGCTATGTTCCTGTGTTGCTGGAGAATTTGCATGGTATCTTTCTCTGGAACTTGTTGGCCCTTGGATGGTGCTTGGTTTCAGTGTACGTATGGAGGTGTTTGATGAGCTCCTGTTGATTAACGTTCCCTGGAGTCAGGAGTTCTCTGGTGTTCTCAGGATTTGTACTTAAGCCTCCTGCTTCTGGTTTTCAGTCTTATTTTTACAGTAGCCTCCAGACGTCTCCATCTATACAGCACCACTGATAAAACATCCAGGTTAATGATGAAAATTTTCTCCACAGTGAGGGACACCTGGAGAGGTACACAGAGTTACATGGAGAAGAGAAGAGGTAGGAGGGAGATAGAGGTGATCCGGATGAGATGAGGTGGGATCAAAAGAGAAGAGAGCAAGCTAGCCAGTAATCACTTCCCTATGTGCTCTCCACAGTCTGTATCCCTCAGAGATCTTCACAGAGTTACACAGAGAAGAGAAGAGGGAGGAAGGAGACAGAGGTGACCAGGAGGATAAAAGGGGGGAATCAAAAGGAGAGAGACAGAGCCATTCAGTAATCAGTTCCCTAAGTGTTCTCCACACGTAGGGACACTCCAGAACACACAAAGAGATTCACAGAATTGGGTAGAGAAGAGAAGGGGAAGGGAGGAGATAGAGGAGACCTGGTAGAGAAAAAGGAGAGTCCAAAGGGGGAGAGAGCAATCAGGCCAGGGATCTCGCTCCTAAGTAAAAATGGGTAATGAAGATTGGGTTCTTAAAGGTACAAAATTGATAACAAATACAAAAAAGCAAAGATTAAAAATCTAGAGTAGAGGTTGGATTTTCAAAAATACAATGTTAAAGAAAAAAAAGAAAACAAAGTCACAAGAATTATAAAATATATATATATGAAGTTTGCTTTAAAAATAGGGTCTCTCTTTTTTTTTGCAAAGTAATAGGAGGTTATAAAAATGAAAATTAAAGGAGTAATATAGGACTTAAAAATTAAAAAAAAAATTAAACAGTGATAGTAAAAATATTATCTAGGACTTTCTCTGGCTTGTTGTGGGCAGTGTGGGATCAGTTCATTTCCGAATAGTTCCTTGATCCAGATTATATTTCTCAGGAGCTATAGGCCCCTTCCTATGTAGTCTGTACTAACTACAGGGTTTTAATCTATTGCACCTGTCATTTCCACGAGGTTCCCTCTGTTTTAGCTTCTTCTGTTTGCTGGTCTCTTCAGTGTCTAACTTCCGCTCTGACACAAGGCGGCGGTGGTGGACACTTTTTTAGGCTCACTTGTTCAGTCGTGCTATGGGGAGGGAGGGACGCTGCAAACGAATAACACTGGCATATGCTCCCAGTGTCTCGGCCACACTGGGGTTCCCCCGCTCACGGCATGTGTGCTTTCCCTGTCTACACTGCTTAGGCTCTAGGTTGCTTTGCAAGGAACTGTCTGAGGCCGGCCCTGGGTTGTATGCACTTCCCAGGTCTAAGCCACTTAGGTTCAGGTACTCGGGTATTCTTCAGAGGTGCAGACTCGGTTGGGCCTACGTTTTGTGTCCTTCCCAGGTTTGAGCAGCTCAGGTTACCAGGTGTTTGGCGAGCATGGTCGCTGCAACTTATCGCCTCCCCTGTCCCTGTCACTTGGTTTTCTGAGTGTACAACCGGCGCACCTTCTCAGGTGGATGTTAACCGTCCAGAATCCCAAGAAGTCTTGGTTAGCAAAGAAACCTGCTTGCAGTTTGGTAGATAATGCCTCTCTGGGGCCGCTATTGCCCCCTTCTGGCTCTGGCTGCCCTCTCCTGCCTTTCATCAGGCAGGGGGATGGGCCGGGCTAGCTCTGCTCAGTCCTTTGTTCTGTGAGTGGGCCTGATGGTGTCTTGCTGCTGCTACTGCTAAGTTGCTTCAGTCATGTCCGACTCTGTGTGACCCCATAGACGGCAGCCCACCAGGCTCCCCCATCCCTGGGATTCTCCAGGCAAGAACACTGGAGTGGGTTGCCATTTCCTTCTCCAATGTATGAAAGTGAAAAGTGAAAGTGAAGTCGTTCAGTCGTGTCTGACCCTCAGCTACCCCATGGACTGCAGCCTACCAGGCTCTTCTGTCCATGGGATTTTCCAGGCAAGAGTACTGGAGTGGGGTGCCATTGCCTTCTCCAGACGGTGTCTTAGGTTAGGGCTTTTCGCGTGGTAGCTATCCCACAGTCCAGTTTGCTATACCAAGTTGGTTCCCTCAGATTGCCTTTGGGGCATTCAGGCCCGGTCCTTACTCTAAGCAATGCAGCCCACGCCTCCCTATCCAACCCCCACTTGCTAGTGGCGGATGCAGGCGTCTGTGCTGCTTCCCAACTGGGGGAATTACCGTTGGGCACATAATCTGTGGGTTTTAATTATTTACTTATTTTTCTTCCCAGTTATGTTGCCCTCTGTGGTTCCAAGGCTCGCCACAGACTCGGCAGTGAGAATGTTTCCTGGTGTTTGGAAACTTCTTTCTTTTTTAAGACTCCCTTCCTAGGACGGAGCTCCATCCCTACCTCTTTGTCTCTCTTTTTATCTTTTATATTTTTTCCTACCTCCTTTCAAAGACAATGGGCTGCTTTTCTGGGTGCCTGATGTCCTCTGATGGCATTCAGAAGTTGTTTTGTGGAATTTACTCAGCGTTCAAATATTCTTTTGATGAATTTGTGGAGGAGAAAGTGGTCTCCCCGTCCTATTCCTCCGCCATCTTAGGACCACCCCCGCATTTCTATTCTTTCTATTGTTCCTTTCTTTTCTCACCATATTTGTTAGTTTTGTTTTCATTGCTTTATTCCCCAGTTGGCACCTTGCTTTAGTTTTATTTTCCAATTTGTGCTTTAGTTAGTTTTGTTCTTAACTGGTGGATATCATTTTTGGTTTCCTTTGTTCACTAGGTCAATCTATTGTACTTTATTTTTGTTGGACTATTTTGATTTTGATTATGGGTATATATGTATATGTATATATTCCATTATTTTAATTATTATCTGCCTGATTTTGTAACTGCCATTTGCCTGGGGTTCATCTTTCATTTCTCATTTTTGGGTATTTGTTTTAATCTCTTTTAATGCCATAACAAACTACCTGTTGAATCTCCATTTCTGGCCAGAGATCAAGCCCTGGCCTTTGGAGTGGGAGCACTGACTCCAAGACCCTAGACTACCAGAGAACTCCTAACCCTAGGGAGTATCAAATAGTGAGAACTCCCACAAATGAAACCACTTCAGTACAAGACCTGGCATCCCCCAACCACCAGTAGCACTCTGCACAGGACACCTCATCCAAACAACAAAGAAGACAAAAATACAAACCCAATCATCAGCAGACATGATTACCACCTCACTCAGCCTTGCCCATCAGAGAAAAAAAAATACTCAGCACAAATATCATCCTATATGAAGCTTACACATACCACGGGACCAATCTTAGGAGGGCAGAAACCAAAAGGTAGAAAGAATTCAACCCTGAAGCCTGGGAAAAGGAGACCTCAATCACAATAAGTTTTAAAAAAGTAATGAAAAGGCAGAGAAATACTGAACAAATGAAGGAACAAACTAAAAACACTAAAGTCCAAATAAATGAAGAAGAAATAGGCAAACTACCCGAAAAAGAATTCAGAATAATGATAGTAAAAATGATAAAAAAAAAAAAAACCTTGAAAACAGGATGGAGAAAATGCAAGAATCAACTAACAAAAACCTAGAAGAATTAAAGAATAAACATACAGAGAACAACATAATTACCAAAATTAAAAATACTTTAGAAGGAATCAATAGAAGAATATCTGAAGCAGAAGAATGGATCAGTGAGCTGGAAGATAAAATGGTGGAAATGACTGCTGAAGAACAGAATAAAGTAAAAAGAATGAAAATAACTGAGGATAGTCTCAGAGATCTCTGGGACAATATTAAATGCACCAACATTTTGAAAATTTCCCCAACATGGAAAAGGCAATACTCAAGTAATAAAGAACAATCTCAAGTTGAGTCTATCTGGACTACGTTCCCTGTGCCATGGTAAGAGGAGAGTGAAAAATTTGGCTTAAAACTCAACATTCAGAAAACTAAGATCATGGCATCTGGTCCCATCACTTCATGGCAAATAGATGGGGAAACAGTGGAAATAGTGTCAGACTTCATTTTGGGGGGCTCCAAAATCACTGCAAATGGTGACTGTTGCTATGAAATTAAAAGATGCTTACTCTTTGGAAGGAAAGTTATGACCAACCTAGACAGCATATTAAAAAGCAGAGACATTACTTTGCCAACAAAGGTCCGTTTAGTCAAGGCTATGGTTTTTCTAGTAGTCATGTATGGATGTGAGAGTTGGACTATAAAGAAAGCCAAAGAATTGATGCTTTTGAACTGTGGTATTGGAGAAGACTCTTGAGAGTCCCTTGGACTGCAAGGAGAGCCAACCAGTCCACCCTAAATGAAATCAGTCCTGAATATTCATTGGAAGGACTGATGTTGAAGCTGAAACTCCAATCCTTTGGTCACCTGATGCAAAAAGCTGACTCATTAGAAAAGACCCTGATGCTGGGAAAGATTGAAGGGGATGACGGAGGATGAAATGATTAGATGGCATCACGGACTCAATGGACATGAGTTTGAGTAAACTCCGGGAGTTGGTGATGGACAGGGAGGCCTGGTGTTCTGCAGTCCATGGGGTAGCAAAGAGTTGGGCACGACTGAGTGACTGAACTGAACTGAATTAAGTTGAAGGCTAACCACAATTAGACATTTTTGCCACGATGAACAAAATAATTTTGCCAATTCTCTTGCCACTCTCTAGTTCATTCTGTGATAGTCTAGACAAAGTCCATCTTCCTTGAAATCACCAAAGATATCAAGTCTGACATTTTGGGACATGGCAATTCTTCTTTGAAACCTATTTTCACAAAGAAAAAAAAATGTTTCATGTGTTATGAAACAAAATAAGAAGCTTACTTACAATTTGTTCCCCAGTGACTGCATCAAACCCCACATGAATCATATGTTCAAAGTCTGAAGGAAGAGAAAGATTGCTATAATCTCTTAAAAAATTTTCTCATACCCTTTCTTTTTCTCTTCTTCTGGGACCCCTATAATTCGAATGTTGGTAGTGCTGGGTTTTCTTTGCTACATGTGGGCTTTCTCTAGTTGCAGCAAGCAGGGGCCACTCTTTATTGCGGTGAATGTGCTTTTCATTATAGTTTCCTCCTTTGTTGCAGATCATAGGCTCTAGGTCTGCAGGCTCAGTAGTTGCGGTGCACAGGCTTATTTGCTCTGTGGCAAGTAGAATCTTCCCAGACCAGGGATCGAACCCACGTCTCCTGCATTTGCAGGCAGATTCTTATCTACTGGGCCACCGGAGAAGTCCCTAAAATTTTTAAATATTTTAACAAATATTTTTTGCAATGACTGTGTGCCAGGCACCTTTCTTAGCCTTTCACATATAATAAATCATTTTATCTTTACCACAACTGTCTGACAGGAGTAATGTTTGAATTTCCATTTTAGAGATGAGGAAACTGAGGCACAGAGAGGTAAAATAAATCACCTGAGGTTCAACAGCTAGGAAGAGACAGAGTCAGAATTCAGACCCAAGAAGCCTGGCTCCACATCCTGAGGGCTCATTCACTATCCTGTGCCACTCTTGTGACAATACCCTTGGCTTCCCTTTTAAGTTCTAGTCCACAGCGCCCCCTTGCGTTCTATTTATTCCCAACCATTCTGAATAATTGTCCTGCCTATTCCCACCAAGACTTCGTCCAAGCCGAGTTCCAGAACGGGTAGTCCCTCCCCTCCACCAGGTGTAGCCAAGCTCCCAGGATGGGATCCAAACACAGGTGAGTGGTGGTGATGGGCTGAACTCGCAATCATATCTGGCCATTATTTCCTGGAAGTAAAACTGTCGACTAAAAAATACAGTCAAAACCTGAAAGTAGAGAGTTATTTTATTTGGTGGGAATGTTTAGGACTCCGAGCCTGCGAAACAGCATCTCAGTAGCTCTGACAAAACTTCTCAGAGGAGTTTGCAGGAGGGGAAGTCAGGCTATATACAAGTTTGCGACAAGGAGAGCAGGCAGTCTGATCATCAAAGATCAGGTATCAAGTTAAGGAATTTAGCATTCTGTGTAAGGGCGGATGCAAGCCTCTGGGCTCGCTGGATTCACTCCCTTCACATGCAGCTCAGCCTTCGGGGGCAATCCTGTGTCCTTGTTCACCTTGCTTCTTGCATCCCCAGCTCCTCAGCAATCATGGTGGGGGGCGGCAGCATCCCCTGGTTTGCAGTTTTGGAAGCCCTCATTCATATTTGGAGGCCAGAAATCGCTGATGGCTGTGACATTTCTTGTTCATTAATATGGCTGAGGTATTTTCACTTTACAGTCGGATCAGCGGTAAAGAATCCGCCTGCAAACAAGAGCCTCAGGAGACACAAGTTCTATCCCTGGGTTGGGAAGATCCCCTGGGGAAGGAAATGGCAACCCACTCCAGTATTCTTGCCTGGAGAATCCCCGTGGACAGAGCAGCCTGGCAGGATACAGTCCATAGGGTCACAAAAGAGTCGGATAGGACTGAAGCGACTTAGCACGCAAGGGGAAGAAGGAGAGGCAGCAGATACAAGAGGAACTTCCAAGGAAAAATCAGCAGTATTGTGAGGCATGAGGAAGTAGAGGCTCCTTCAAGGCCTGAGTGACTGGGCAGGTGAATGGTATTGCCACTCCCTGAGATTGCGGGTACAGAAGGAAGAGCAGGTGGGCAGGGAAGGTAGTTATAACAGCAGGCATCCATGGCGCATGCATCATGGGCGGAGCAGGCAGACACTGATCACTGTGCTCACTTTACTGAGGAGGGAATGTGAGGTTCTGAGACCTGAAGAAACTTTCCCAAAGTCACAGAGTGAGTAGCAGGGTCGGATTTGAACCCAGGTCCTTCTGACTACATGTCTGTGCTTTTAACCGGTTGGATGAAAGGCAATCAGCCTATGCTCAGACCCCCTTCCCTTGTTCTGCCTGCTATTTCAACCCTGATTATTGTCTGTCTTCATGCCTCCTGATTTGCTGCCTTTCTAGAACTTTAATTTTCGCTTGGGCTCTGACCCTGGCTGCCAACCTCTCCATGACTCTCAGCCTTTCTTTAATCTTCAGTGTTTAGATAACTGCCTTCCCACCACCCCATCCCCCTCAAGGCCACACTCTACCCTCTCCCCGTGCATGCTGCACCCAGACACATGACTCAATTGACTCTATAGCTTATAAGACCCTTTTCCATTTCCCGTCCAACACTGAGTCTCCATCCCCGGATTCCTGTCTTCTAGTCTCACCCTGTAATGAACAGCAGGGCTGTGACTCAGTTTCTACCTTGAAATTTTGTGTCAAGGGATTCTTGAATTCCATGCTCTGCACGCATGTGAGTGTGTAGAGTTGGTTCCATATACTAGCATTTCGTGGACAGAGTCTGGATGTCCCCAACATTGCTGGACAGTCCTACATAGTGAAGAATGCCCTGGATTCTGCCTAACTTTTGAATGCCACCACCCCCTACCCAGTTATTCATGTAGCTGAAAAAAATCTGTTTATAATGATCTGTGCCTAGAACATAACTCTGCTTTGCACATTAAAGATTTTTTGCATGGTTTGAGTATTTGCTTGAAATTTCCAGGAATACAACTACTATGTAAATGGAAAGAAAATTGAATTTTGTTTTGTTCAGAACTCTCCCAAGAGTTGTTTACCATTTTTGAAGATCAAGTTGCTGACAGCAATGCTGCTCATGGTAAGGGAGTCACTAATGCAATGCCCTGGAAAGGTCTGTATTTGTAGCATAATTTGCACCTATGGGGCTTCTACACAAAGGTGCACGTTTCTGCCTATTTCCTTAGATCTTCTAATGTGGTGCCGCCTGAACCTTTACAGATGCATTAATTACAAACATTTTCCTTTTATTTCTCCTTAACACCGCGGTTAGGCCTTTCTGTCTGTCTGTCTCTATGCGTTTCCCTCTGTCTCTCTCTCTCTGATGCACACACATAAATACATAAATTTGTGTATATATTAGATATATTACATTGTCCATGGCTTTCCTTGTTTCCTTGATTCACTGTTTTCAGGATAGCAAATTATTTGTTAAAAAGGCAAGCACTTACTAAAGTGCCCAAAGCTGTTTCAAATTCTTTGTATGTATATCTCACTTAATCCTCACAAAAACCGAGTGAGGTAAGGCTTATTTGCACTTTTATTTTGCAAATGAAGAAACGGAGACACAGAGAGGTAAAGTAATTGGCCAAAGTCACACAGCTGGTAAGTGATAGAGCTGCAGTCGGAACCCAAATCTGTTTGACTTCAAATGCAGTGTGCATTCAGTTGCTGGGTATGTGGTAGATTATCTGTCATGCTTCTTATCAGTGTTAGAACGGACTCAGAATGATTCTAAGGGCAATATGTTCCAAAATCTTTGAGGGTTCCTAGAAAAAGTACAGAGAGCTTCAGGAGGTTGGCAAATACTCTTGTATACATCTGGGTATGTTTGCTTGGAGGCTTCCCTCATGGCTCAATGATAAAGAATCCACCTGCCAATGCAGGAGATGCAAGAGACACAGGTTCCATCCCTGGGTCGGGAAGATCCCCTGGAGAAGGAAACGGCAACCCACTTCAGTATTCTTGCCTGGGAAATCCCATAGACAGATGAGCCTGATAGGCTGCAGTCCATGGGGTCACAAAAGACTTGGACACAACTTAGCAACTAAACCACAAGAACATGTTTGCTTGCCACTCACATATCCAGTCAACTGATCTGAGTCAAGTTGAATGGTGTCTTATTCCTTAATTGCTTCTTGTATCCAATCAGATTGTATAAGGCCCAAGAGTAGCTCTGTGCCAACCATACTTTCCATTTGAAAAAATAACGTACATTATTTGACATAGAATACGACAATGGGACCAAAGAGGTTCCATCTGGACTCCTAAATCCCTACCCTATCAGCAGCCAGCCAACTTTATAAGACTTGGTGACTACTGAGATACTCACACCTTTATTTTTCTCAATTAACAAGCTACCTCAGGTGAAAATGCATGTTACATATCTGCCTTATTCAGAGAAACGGGCCATCCGTCGTGCTTTGTGTAGGTGCAGCCTTCGCACCCCATTGAGAACTACAAAGCTCATGTTCCAGCAGCTCTGACGTCCACCACGAGGTGGCAGCGTTCTCCAGGCTTTGAATGACAGAAAAGGCCAGCTTCGTTTAATGCCAGTTTTTCATGAGTCATAGGTAAAATGAACCATCTTTCCTGCCACTAGAAGAATGCCCACATGTTTTCCATGCTGCAGTTTCTGGAAAGGTAACTTGCTTTTGGCAACTTGTTGACATTTGAACAATAGTCTGAAGCCAGTTCCGGTACAGCTGGGTCTCCTCTGTTTTAGTACAAATACTCATTGAGCACATACTATGTCACAAGTGCCTTCACTACCGAGGGAACTGGGTTCGATCCCTGGTTGGGGAATTATGATCCCACAAGCTGCATGGTGCAATGGGGGAGAAAAAGGAAGAAAGTCACCGTCTCACTGGGGACATTGATCGCTGAACAAAAAATTTCTATGATAACGTCGTAAGCACTGTGATGGAGTAAGCAGAGATGTGGTACCCACCTCAATCTGGAGGCTCGGGGAAGTCCTTCCGGAACAGGTGACAGGGAAAACTGAATTGTAAAGAAAAGGCAGTTAATAGCCAGGGACGAATGTGGGAAAAGGGATTTGGGACAGAGGAAACAGACTGAGCAGGAAGCTTGCGACAGGATGGTGTGTGCTGAGGAAGCAGGTGGGAGCTAGTGGGCACAATAAGAGAATATGGAATGAGGTGCAGGGTAGGTAGAAGTGAAGTTTAGAAATGCAATAATGATATCACAACCAGGAACTGATACATAAAACCATGTTCTCTTTCCAACTACCTCTTGAGATAAGACCATCACAATCTTACCTTGAGAAAGCACAATCTCTTCATTTCTCACAATGCCATGGTGCAACTCAAAATAACTTTGGCAAACATTTATTCAACCTCTCCTAAGTACTGAGCACTATGCTAAGAGCTGCTTCGTGCATTGCCTTCTTTCATATATGCAATAAGCTAGGTGATGGATACTTTGAGCCTATTATTATTCTCATTTTACAGATGAGGAAACCTAGGTTCAGAGAGGTTAAGCGACTTGTTCAGGATCACACAGCCAACAAGTGATGGAGCAGGAATTTGAATTGAAGCATGAATTAAGTACAGAGGAAGTATAGGAAAGAGAGAGAAACACAATGTCAGTAGGCATGGGCTGAGAGTGACAAGGAGGACTTTCTGACACAGTTAATGCCCAAGATGGGTTAAGTGAAATGGATAATAATAATAGAGTAGTGAAAACACATAATGTTTTTGAATATGCATAGGCTGTGTACTGTTTCCACTGTTTCCCCATCTATTTGCCATGAAGTAATGGGACTGGATGCAACGATCTTAGTTTTCTGAATGTTGAGCATTAAGCCAATATTTTCACTCTCATCTCACTTTCATCAAGAGGCTCAAGAGGCCCATAAGGGTGGTGTCATCTGCATATCTGAGGTTATTGAGATTTCTCCCGGCAATCTTGATTCCAGCTTGTGCTTCATCCAGCCCAGCGTTTCTCATGATGTACTCTGCACATAAGTTAAATAAGCAGGGTGACAGTATACAGCCTTGATGTACTCCTTTTCCTATTTGGAACCAGTCTGTTGTTCCATGTCCAGTTCTAACTGTTGCTTCCTGACCTGCATACAGATATCCCAGCAGGAAGGTCAGGTGGTCTGGTATTCCCATCTCTTTAAGAATTTTCCACAATTTGTTGTGGTCCACACACTCAAAGGCTTTGGCATAGTCAATAAAGCAGAAGTAGATGCTTTTCTGGAACTCTCTTACTTTTTCAATGATCCAACGGATGTTGGCAATATGATCTCTGGATCCTCTGCCTTTTATAAATCCAGCTTGAACATCTGGAAGTTCATGGTTCACATATTGTTGAAGCCTGGCTTGGAGAGTTTTGAGCTTTACTCTACTAGCATGTGAGATGAGTGCAATTGTGCAGTAATTTGAGCATTCATTGGCATTGCCTTTCTTTGGGATTGGAATGAAAACTGACCTTTTCCAGTTCTGTGGCCACTGCTGACTTTTCCAAATTTACTAGCATATTGAGGACAGCACTTTCACAGCCTCATCTTTTAGGATTTGAAATAGCTCAACTGGAATTCCATCACCTCCACTAGCTTTGTTCATAGTGATGCTTCCTAAGGCCCACTTGACTTCACATTCCAGGATGCCTGGCTCTAGGTGAGTGATCACACCATCGTGATTATCTGAGTAGTGAAGATCTTTTTTGAATAGTTCTTCTGTGTATTCTTGCCACCTCATCTTAATATCTTCTGCTTCTGTTAGGTCCCTACCATTTCTTTCCTTTATTGAGCCCATCTTTGCATGAAGTGTTCCCTTGATATCTCTAATTTTCTTGAAGAGATCTCTAGTCTTTCCCATTCTATTGTTTTACTCTATTTCTGTGCACTGATTGCTGAGGAAGGCTTTCTTATCTCTCCTTGCTATTCTGTGGAACTCTGAACTCAAATAGGTATATCTTTCCTTTTCCCCTTTGCCTTTCACTTCTCTTCTATTCATAGCTATTTGTAAGGCCTCCTCAGACAACCATTTTGCTTTTTTGCATTTCTTTTTCTTGGGGATGGTCTTGATCCCGTCTCCTGTACAATGTCACGAACCTCCGTCCATAGTTCATCAGGCACTCTATCAGATCTAGTCCATTAAATCTATTTCTTACCTCCACTGTATAATCATAAGAGATTTGATTTAGGTCATACCTGAATGGTCTAGTGGTTTTCCCTATTTTCTTCAATTTAAGTATGAATTTGGCAATAAGGAGTTCATGATCTGATCCATAGTCAGCTCCTAGTCTTGGTTTTGCTGATTGTATAGAGCTTCTCCACCTTTGGTTGCAAAGAATATAATCAATCTGATTTTGGTATTGACCATCTGGTGATGATCATGTGTAGAATCTTCTCTTGTGTTGTTGGAAGAGGGTGTTTGCTATGACCAGTGTGTTCTCTTGGCAAAACTCTATTAGCCATTGCCCTGCTTCCTTCTGTACTCCAAGGCCAAGTTTGCCTGTTATTCAAGGTGTTTCTTGACTTCCTACTTTTGCATTCCAGACCCCTATAATGAAAAGCACATGTTTTGGGAGCATTAGTTCTAGAAGGTCTTTAGGTCTTCGTAGAACCATTCAACTTCAGCTTCTTCAGCATTACTGGTCAGGGCATAGACTTGGATTACTGTGATATTGGATGGTTTGCCTTGGAAACAGATAATTCTGTCGTTTTGGAGACTGCACGCAAGTACTGCATTTCGGACTCTTTTGTTGACTATGATGGCTACTCCATTTCTTCTAAGGGATTTCTGCCCACAGAAGTACATATAATGGTCATCTGAGTTAAATTCACCCATTCCAGTCCATTTTAGTTCGCTAATTCCTAAAATGTCGATGTTCACTCTTGCAATCTCCTATTTGACCATTTCCAATTTGCCTTGATTCATGGACCTAACATTCCAGGTTTCTATGCAATATTGCTCTTTTCAGCATCGATCTTGCTTCCATCACCAGTCACATCCACAACTGGGTGTTGTTCTTGCTTTCATTTAGTTCAACATTAAGAAAGCTAAGATCATGGCATCCGGTCCCATCACTTCATGGCAAATAGATGGGGAAACAGTGGAAACAGTGACAGACTAGTTTTGGGGCTCCAAAATCACTGCAAATGGTGACTGCAGCCATGAAATTAAAAGATGCTTACTCCTTGGAAGGAAAGTTATGACCAACCTAGATAGCATATTAAAAAGCAGAGACGTTACTTTGCCAACAAAGGTCCGTCTAGTCAAGGCTATGGTTTTTCCAGTAGTCATGTATGGATGTGAGAGTTGGATTCTAAAGAAAGCTGAGCACCAAAGAATTGATGCTTTCGAACTGTGGTGTTGGAGAAGACTCTTGAGAGTCCCGTGGACTGCCAGGAGATCCAACCAGTCCGTCCTAAAGGAAACCAGTCCTGAATATTCATTGGAAGGGCTGATGAAGCTGAAACTCCAATACTTTTGCCTCCTGATGAAAAGAGCTGACTCATTGGAAAAGACCCTGATGCTGGGAAAGATTGAAGGCAGGAAGAGAAGGTGATGACAGATGATGAGATGGTTGGATGGCATCACCGAATCAATGGACATGAATTTGAGTAAGCTCTGGGAGTTGGGGATGGACAGGGAGGCCTGTCCTGCTGCAATCCATGGGGTGGCAAAGAATCAGACGTGACTGAGTGAGTGAGGTGAACTGCCTGAGGCTCTGTACTGAATGTTTTATAAGCATTACCTTATTTAGTCTTTACAATAGCCCTATTATCATCCCCATTCACAGATGAGGACACTGAGGCACGGAGAAGGTAACCAACTTGCTGAAGGTCATTGGTTAGTTCATGCCAGGGCCTGGTAGAGCCAGGAGGCCCTGAGTGAGAGGGAGATATGAGCGAGGATATTTCAGCCCGAGGAAACAACAGCGGGACATGAACCGCCATAGAAGGCTGCTAACCCAGAGCCACTTGGGATCGTTAGACTGTAAAGGGACTGAAAAGTGCTCAGGACTGTGATGCTGGGGAGGCCAGTGGGAGCCATATTGTGAGGGACCTTGGGTGCACCTTAAACTTGACATGTGAGGAGCAGGAGGCCAGGACACACGGGAGACTTGTAAGAGGGGAGGGATCTAATCTGCCTGAGCTGAGGTCTTTCTTCCCTTTGCCAGCATGTTCAGGTGACTCATGGTGCCACACAAACATCCAGTCAGAGTTCCTGCTTTTTCTAAATGTGCCTGCTTGTACTTGGAGCGGCTGCATTTCCAGATGCTAACTCTGACAGCTCTGCTCCCAGACAGTGGTCCTCCGGGGAGGGCCCCGGCCCAGCAGCATCAAACCTGAGGCAGGAACTCTGGAGAGTGTGCCTGGCCACTTCTGTTTCCACAAGCCTCCAGGTGATTCCGAGGCACACTAACACTTGAAAACCGCCATCTTATACTATTGCTTCAGTATTGTGCCTGTGCGCGTGCATGTTGTGTGTGTGTGTGTGTGATGTATTTCCTCTCCCAACTCTGTGAGGTCAAGAGCCAGGTCTTTTTTTGATCACCCCACCTGCCCCCTCCTGCTGTGCACATCCCAGCTCTGGCACTGACTCGCTGCCTGTAAGGCCCTGATTCTTTCCACACCCCAGTTGAACCATCCATAAAATGGGACTAGTGAGAATGATAATAATAATATTGATTTCATTTGGTTGTTGAATCAAAAGAGTTAATGCAAGTAAAGCTATTAGGACAGTTTTTCTTGACTCCTCTTAAGTACTCAGTTTTATATATTAGTACCTGGTGTCCAATCAATACTGGATTAAATGAGAGTAGGAATATCCTCGTGGTCCAGCGGTTAGGAGTCCATGCTTTCAGTGGTGAGGTCTCACATTCAATCCCTTCGTTGGGGAACTAAGATCCTGTAAGCCGTGGGCCAAAAAAATAAAGCAGGTTTAAATGAAGGGAGGAGAAAACAAGAAAAGGCAGATCGGCTAACTGAGCAGAGAAAACAAGAAAAGTAAACCTGTTTCAGACAGGTTCAGCCCCGCCCTAGAGACCATCATAGCAATCCAGGAGCCTGACTTTGCAGGGAGTCAGAGAGAGAGAAAGGGAAAGATGCAAAAGAGATCTGGTTTCATTATATGAAATATCCATAAGAGGCCAATCTACAGAAACAGAAAGTATGCCACCAGGGGTGGGTGATAGGTGAGAGTGGAGTGTGACTGCTGGTGGGTATGGGGCTTGCTTCCTGGGTGGTGAAAGTGGTCTGTAATTAGATAGTGGTGATGTTATCACAACTCCGTGAATATACTCAAAACCACTAAATTGTATACTTCAAAAGGGGTCCATGTTATGATATGTGAATTATATCTCAATTTTTAAAAAACTGTTAACAAAATCGAATAAGCCTTGTCATTCCAAAAAGAGAAGTCAGGACCTTGGCCTTTCTTTCTCATTAAGCCCCAGGAAACCAGGCACTGAGCAGGTGCAGAACTGAGACCAGGAAAGAAAGAATTTCATAGCTGGATTTTGGTCTAATTTATTTGTTTTGCCACATAGGGGCACCCAACTCATTTCCTGTGTCATTATTTGTAAACGTGAAAAAAAGTCTGATGTTTTCATTAAGACCTACCATTTCGATGACATAAAATTAAATTGCCAGAGAAAGGCACAACCTGATTGTAATAAAAGTGCAGCCTCCGCCTGGCATATAATGGGCAATCTCACAAACATGTGCGTCACATGCTTGAGTTCAATGTGGGTGAAAATATCAACCTTTTTTTTCCTCCTATGGCCGCGGGCAGCATAACCTAGTCAAATAGTCCTGGAAGATCTAATTATATCCCCAAAGGGCCCAAACCACTTAATTTCCCCTCCCAGCTTTTAGAGTTTCCAAGAAAATCATTCAACGATTATTTTACAGAGTGATAAAAGCAGCCTTATGCCTTTATGACACAGGATGGATGAATTCGGATTTGGGGACATTTGAGGTTTCAATATATGCTCAACATTGTTCATTGTGGTGGGGGAGGCCACTTTATTTTATTAAAGATAGTCTGAACATGTCTGCTTTATAGAACCTCTCTGTGACAAGATTGCCTACTGCCAAGAGAGTTCTACCAGGATAATCCAAGGCAAGAAGCAAAATAAATAAGCATGAAGCAATGAATGCTGGAAAGAAGAATTTAAATGAAGGCAAAGGGGAGGCCATACAGGACAGTGGTCAGAGGAAAAGATACCATGTGCCACAGACCTAGTTTTATTAGGTTTCAATCCTAAACCAAACTCAAAAATATGAATTTGGGGACTTCCCTAGCAGTCCGGTGGTTAAGACTCTGCCTTCCAATGTAGGAGATGTGGGTTGAATCCCTGGTCAGGAAACTAGATCCCACATGTTGTGTGCTGTGGCCAAAAGATTTAAAAATAATAAAATAAAAATAAAACATAAAATGAACCCAGGATTGAAAAAAATATATATGAATCTGTATAGTACAAGAGCATGTAGATTCTAGAATTAGGCTGCCTGGGTTCAAATATTGACTGTGTTCTCTGTTTTCCTTACTTCTTTAAGACATTAGCTGTATATATTTCTTTCATAGTCCTTTCTATACTCTCTGTTATTGTTATGACCTGACTCACACTAGATTATAAGTTATAGGATAAGGCAAGGGGCCATGTCTGGCTTGGTATATAGTAGATGTGCTCAGTTGCTCAGTCATGTCTGACTCTTTGCAACCCCATGGACTCTAGCCCACCAGACTTCCCTGTCCATGGGATTTCCCAGGCAAGAGTACTGGAGTGGATTTCTATTTCCTTCTCCAGGGGATCTTCCTGACCCAGGGATCAAGCCCACATCTCCTGCAGGTGGCAGGTGGGTTCTTTACCACTGCACCACCTATACTCAACAAATATTTGTAGAATTGACTAGAGCTCTTAACTTTGTGTGGTTGGTCAACCTACCTCTCTAAGTCTTGGGGTCTTTTTCTGTCTGTCACTTGGGGATGATTGTGATACCTGCTTAATAAGGTTGTTGAGAGAAATCCATATAAAATATGATGGCTAGCACCTAGAAAGAGCTCCCCAAATGCTCCCTATTATTATTATTGTAAAGTAAAATTCTATGTTGGGCTTCCCTGGTGGCTCAGCTGGTAAAGAATACACCTACAATGCTGGAGACCTGGGGTTGGGGAGATCCCCTGGAGAAGAGAAAGACTACCTATTTCAGTATTCTGGCCTAGAGAATTCCATGGACTATCCAATTAGCAGTCTTCAGATACTGGAATAGGAAACTCAATAGGCTGGAGTCCTTTCTTTAAAGATTTTGTTTTTATGAGGACCATGTTTTAAAAGTCTTTTTTGAAGTTGTTGCAATATTGCTTCTGTCTTATGTTTTGATTTTTTGGCTGTGAGGCATGTGGGATCTTAGCTCCCCGACCAGGAATCAAACCCACACCCACCTCCAGCACTGAAAAGTGAAGTCTTAACCACTGGGCTGCCAGGGAAGTCCCAAGGATTGTTTCTTTAAAAGTGGCATTTTATTTGTTTAAAAAATCATTTGAAAGAACACTTGCAAGAATGTTAATGCATAAATTCTGGGTTATGGGTACTTTAATGTTTTATTTTTATATTATTCTATATATCTTAACTTGTGTGGTAGTTTTAGAATATGTAAATCTTTGGCACTTTTCCTATAGATGGGGGGTGACTCTGTCCCCTCTTATTGCATTTTTTGTTGTAGTTGATATTTTAAATTTGTGCCATTTGGTTATTTCCCCCAGCTTTGTTGGGTTATAATTGACAAATAACATTGTAGTATACGTTTAAATTGTAGGATATGATGATTTGATGTATGTACACATTGTGAAATGACTACCACAATCAGGTTAATTAGAACATCTATCAGCTCACGTATTCACCTGTGTATATGTGTGTGTGTGTGGTGAGAATGTTTAAGATCTGTTCTCTCAGCAAATGTATTTGTCCTTCTCTGTTTGGCTTATTTTGCTTTAGCATAATGTCCTCTAGTTTCATCCATGTAAATAGCAGAATTTTATTTTTTTATGGCTGAATTATATGTGTGTGTGTGTGTGTGTGTGTGTGTGTGAGTCATTCAGTTGTGTCCGACTCTTTGCACCCCATGGACTATAGCCCACCAGGCTCCTCTGTCCATGGGTTTCTCCAGGCAAGAGTACTGGAGTGGGTTGTTTCTTTATCCATTCATCTGTTGACAGGTTGTTTCCCTATTGTAGCTATAAAGGATAATGCTGCAAGAAACATGGGAGTACAGTTATCTCTTCAAGATCTCTTCTTTTTCTTTTTTAAATTTTTATTGGAGTATCATTGATTTAAGATACTGATTTCTTTTCCTTCAGACAAATACCCAGAAGTGGGATTGCTGGATCATATGGTAATTCTATTTTTAACATTCTGAGGAAGCTCCATACTGTTTTCCATAGAGGCTGCACCAATTTATACCCCACCATCAGTGCATGGGCAGAGGAGTTCGGGTTCCCTTTTCTCCACATCCTCGCCAACTCTGTTTTTTCTCAGTGTAAAGTGTGAGGTATTAGGTGATTGATTTGCATTTCTCTGATGATTAGTGATGTTGAGCACCTTTTTGTGTGCCCATAGGCCATCTGTATGTCTTCTTTGAGAAAATCTCTTTGGGTTCTCTGCCCATTTAGTTACTTGATAATGATGATGATTTTGCTATTTTGTTGTAAGTTCCTTATATCCTCCTATCAGATACATGGTTTGGAAATATTTTCTCCCATAGATTTCTTCTTCACTCTGTTGATTGTTTCCTTCTGTTGTGTAGAGCCTTATTATTTTGATGTAGACTTACTTGTCTGTTTTTGCTTTTATTACCTCTGCTTTGGTGTCATATCCAAAAACTGATTGTCAAGACCAGTCAAGGAGAATTTCCCTTGTATTTTCTTCTAGAAGTTTTACAGTTTCAGGTCTTGAATGCAAGTCTTTAATCCATTTCAAGTTAATTTTCATGAGTGGTGTAAAATAGGAGTCCAGTTTCATTATTTTGCATGTGGATATACAGTTTTCCCAATACCATTTATTCAGAGACTACTCTTTCCCCATTATGTGTTATTGGGCACCTTGTCAAAGATTTTGCCGTTGTTGTTGTTCAGTTGCTAAGTCATGTCCGACTCTTTGTGACCCTGTGGACTGCAGCACACCAGGCTTTTCTGTCCTACACTATCTCCTGGAGTTTGCTCAAACTCTTGTCTATTGATTTGGTGACTCAATTACCCCTTCTCTGTTACCCCTTCTCTCCTGCCCTCAGTCTTTCCCATCATCATGGTCTTTTCCAATGAGTCAGCACTTCCCAAAGTATTGGAACTTCAGCTTTAGAGATTAATTGACCATATATGCATGATTTTATTTCTGGGCTCTTTATTCTGTTTCATTGGTCTATGTGTCTCTTTTTGTGCCAGAACCATACTCTTTTGATTACTGTGGCTTTGTAATATAGTTTGAAGGCAAGATGTGTGATGCCTCCAACTCTGTTCTTCTTTCTCAAGGTCACTTTGGCTATTTGAGGTCTTTTGTGATTCTATACAGATTTTTTAGGACTCTTGGATTCTTGCAAACTCTTTGTACCCCACAGGTTGTTGTGGGAGTGACTCTATGTGGGTCCTGAGGCTAGATCAGAAATGTGAGTCCTGAGGCTAGATCAAAAACGGTACTTTCATTTCCACTTTGCTTGCTGGAACACTTACTCTTGGAGCCCTGAGTCATCATGTAAGAAATTTGACTACCTTGAAGTCACTGTACAGTGTGGTAGCCAGTCATGTGGACAGGACACAGGTAAGCACTTTGGTTGGCAATTCTAATCTTTGAGTCCTCCTAGCCCAGGCACCAGGCATGTGAGTGAATAGGATTTTAGATGATTCCAGCCCCTGGCCATCAAGTCACTCTTGGCCTTCAAGTTTTCTACATGTGAAGCACAGAAAGCTTTCCCCATTGTGCCATTTCTAAATTCCTGACCTGTTGATTCCATGAGCATACAATCATGGTTGTTTTAGGTTGCTAAATTGGTTGGTCATTTGTAACAGCATGTTTGACATATTTTATAATTTTTTCCAGTCTGTATTTATTTTCAAATTGAGGGATATAATTGACATATAACATTATATTAGTTTCAGATGTGCAATATAATGATTTGATATTTGCATATATTGCAAAATGATCACCACAATGTCTAGTTAACATCCATTGTCATACATAGTCACAAAAATTGTTTTCTTGTGATGAGAACTTTTAAAATCTACTCTCTTAACAACTTTCAAGTATGCAATACAGTATGCAATACAGCCACCATGCTGTATATTACATCCTCAGGACTTATTTATTGGAAGTTTGTTCTTTTTAATCATCTTTACCCATTTTGCCCACCCCTCACTTCTTGCTTCTGGCAACCACCTATGTTCTCTGTATCTAGGCTGCTGCTGCTAAGTCACTTCAGTCGTGTCCGACTCTGCACGACCCCATAGATGGCAGCCCACCAGGCTCCGCCGTCCCTGGGATTCTCCAGGCAAGAACACTGGAGTGGGTTGTCATTTCCTTCTCCAACGCATGAAAGTGAAAAGTGAAAGTGAAGTTGCTCAGTCGTGTCTGACTCTTTGCGACTCCATGGACTGAAGCCCACCAGGCTCCTCCACCTATGGGATTTTCCAGGCAAGAGTACTGGAGTGGGGTGCCATCACCTTCTCCACTGTATCTAGGAGTTCATTTTAAAAACTACTATTATTCCATAATTTAAAAAAAAAGAGATCAGTAAAAGGATCAGCCCCCCATCATGCTGCCACCTCAATTCAGATTTGGACAGGAGGTAAGAACAGTGAGTCATGTTGTGATGTCATTTGAAGGGCATTAAATCTCCAAAACCCATAACTCCATTCTAATGTCTAAAATGCCCCCAATCAAGATGTATGAAGTCTTTTACTTCCAAGAGTCCACTATTAACACATTATTGACCTGAGATGTATTAACGCGACAGGCATTAGTTTCTGCAAAAATCCCCTGGCCAATAATGTGTTAAAAAGTAGTTAATCCCCTCAAAAGGGTGGAGATGGGGAACAAGGAAGGAGGGCATTTAACCTGGGCAATGAATTCACAAACGTCTTCAACTTTTAGATTTTTGAAGTTATCCCTGAGTGAATTTCTCAATATACAGTGTTCAGTCATGTGACAAAAGGAAGATATTCATCATATTTGTTGTTCAGTTGCTAAGGCGTGTCTGACTCTTTGTGACCCCATGGACTGCAGCTTATATCTTTAAACTTTTGTCTCATCACTTGGTCCACTACCTGTACTGCACTGTGAATTAATTCTAAAAATAAATCTGGCAATTAAGATGTGATTAGCAAAATACTATTGTAGAACATTGCCATCTGCCATGGAACATTTAAATTAGAACTGTGTTATAGCTTATGAGTTATTCATGGTCATCAGCCAAACCCCTAATTGGCATAATAGTCACTGTTATATTAAATATCCCATGACATTATTTAGCTGCAAAGATTCCAAACTTTTGCATCAGTCACAAGATACAGTAATTATTAACTCTTAGTGAGCAGATAGAAACAAATGGATGTGTATATATTTTTTTAGTTTAAAGTGTAATCATGTGCTATGTAAACATTGAAAATATAGCCCAATTTGAGCTATAGGTTTGGTATTTAGAATAAGTTATGCATGAAGAGGGGGCTTCCCAGATGGCGCTTGTGGTTAAGAATCCGCCTGCCAATGCAGGAGACACAGGAGACGTGGGTTTGATTCCTGGGTTGGGAAGATCCCCTGGAGTAGAAAATGGCAACCCAGCCCAGAATTCTTACCTGGAAAAGTCCATGGGCAGAGGAGCCCAATGGGCTACAGTCTATGGGGTCGCAAAGACTCGGACAAGACTGAGAGACTGAGCACATATACATGTATGAAGAATCTTAGTATCTGGAAATTGCCATTGTGAGTTTGGCTTGCTGAGAGGCCCCAGCTGATACTAAAACCTATCATTTGGGGAGGTGTAGGGCATTAAGAATGCTCAAATTACCGCACAATTGCACTCATCTCACATGCTAGTAAAGTAATGGTCAAAATTCTCCAAGCCAGGCTTCAGCAATACGTGAACCGTGAACTTCCAGATGTTCAAGCTGGTTTTAGAAAAGGCAGAGGAACCAGAGATCAAAGTGCCAACATCCACTGGATCATCAAAAAAGCAAGAGAGCTCCAGAAAAACATCTATTTCTGCTTTATTGACTATGCCAAAGCCTTTGACTGTGTGGATCACAATAAACTGTGGAAAATTCTGAAAGAGATAGGAATACCACACCACCTGACCTGCCTCTTGAGAAACCTATATGCAGGTCAGGAAGAAACAGTTAGAACTGGACACGGAACAACAGACTGGTTCCAAATAGGAAAAGGAGTACATCAAGGCTGTATATTGTCACCCTGCTTATTTAACTTATATGCAGAGTACATCATGAGAAACGCTGGGCTGGAAGAAGCACAAGCTGGAATCAAGATTGCTGGGAGAAATCTCAATAACCTCAGATATGCAGATGACACCACCCTTATGGCAGAATGTGAAGAGGAAGTAAAAAGCCTATTGATGAAAGTGAAAGTGGAGAGTGAAAAAGTTTGCTTAAAGCTCAACATTCAGAAAAGGAAGATCATGGCATCTGGTCCCATCACTTCATGGGAAATAGATGGGGAAACAGTGGAAACAGTGTCAGACTTTATTTTTTTGGGCTCCAAAATCACTGCAGATGGTGACTGCAGCCATGAAATTAAAAGATGCTTACTCCTTGGAAGGAAAGTTATGACCAACCTAGATAGCATATTGAAAAGCAGAGACATTACTTTGCCAACAAAGGTCAGTCTAGTCAAGGCTATGGTTTTTCCTGTGGTCATGTATGGATGTGAGAGTTGGACTGTGAAGAAAGCTGAGTGCCGAAGAATTGATGCTTTTGAAGTGTGGTGTTGGAGAAGACACTTGAGAGTCCCTTGGACTGCAAGGAGATCCAACCAGTCCATTCTAAAGGAGATCAGCCCTGGGTGTTCTATGGAAGGAATGATGCTAAAGGTGAAACTCCAGTACTTTGGCCACCTCATGTGAAGAGTTGACTCATTGGAAAAGACTCTGATGCTGGGAGGGATTGGGGGCAGGAAGAAGAGGGGACGACAGAGGATGAGATGGCTGGATGGCATCACTGACTCGATGGACTTGAGTCTGAGTGAACTACAGGAGATGGTGATGGACAGGGAGGCCTGGCGTGCTGGGATTCATGGGATCGCAAAGAGTCGGACATGACTGAGTGGCTGAACTGAACTGAACTAAACTGAGGGCATTAAGATAAATGTTGGAGTTTGATGCAGGAATTACCTTTGAGGTCTAGTAATGTTGGAGTCAATAAAGCCCCCTGGTGGAGTAATGTGAGGTTCAGGAAGGGGAAGGCTTAGAGACTGTAGAATTTCTTCTGTCCAATATTCTTCTCTCCATGTTTGCCTGGGATTTCCAGAGGGAGGGGGCCCAGGAGCTGGGACAGACGGGATCCATCTTTTCTGAATGTGGCTGTCCTGATGCAAAATTCAGCTCCCTTCTGTGAATCCAAACAGGGTAGCCGCATACAGTGTTACCATGGCTACTGCTCTACTGCACAAGCTCCCCGCTTATGCCAGGAAAGGGCTTGTGCAGACTGAGGCTGGCCTATTCCTTGCAGCTCTAAGCCGGCCTAAGCCTCGGAAGCTCTCTGATGGGCTGGGCAGTGCCAACCAGCAGAGGGTGCCACTCAGCCTGCTCTCCAGCCCCAGAGACAGACCTGAGAAGCCTCACCCTGACGTGTAACTGATGCTGCAGCTGCTGCCATCTTGTGTCCAGCTCCACCTTTCAATGGGAGAGAGCAATCCCAAGACAGGGTTGTCTCCTGTCTCCCACCCCCACCTCTCCCTGCACCAACTGGGTCCTCCCAGAATTGCTGGGTGAGGGCTACCCTCTTCGATGTGCCTTTCTTCTCTTCTCATCCCTGTTCTTCCTCTTACTTCTCTCTTCTGAGCTCTTTGCTTCTTTCTCCATTAGCTTCCTCCTTCCCATCTACCTCTTGGACTTCTCACAACCCCTCCCCCTTCCCTCTTGTATTGCCCTTTATTTGATCCTTCACTCTTTTCTGACTTTGTTTTTTTTTGGGGGGGGGTGGGTGGCCAGGTTTCAGGTTCTTAGTTCCCCCCACCAGGGATTGAACTCGGGCCTTCAGCAGTGAAAGTCCCTGAATCCTAACCACTGCCAAGGAAATTCCTACGTCTTTTATTTTTTAATGTCTCCTTTCCTCTCTTTCTTGTTCTCTGATTCTTTATTTCTCTCTTCTTCCTTTCTTTTTATCTGCCATTCTTCATCCAAAGGTTGCAAACTGGTGACTGGTGAGCCAAATTCAGCCCATAATTGGGCTTTACTTGGCCCACAGGGTGGTTTATTTTTCTTAGTATTTTTTTTTTTTTTTTTTGCTAACATTAAACAATCATGAGATTTTCTTTTTTAAAAAATAACCTGGATTTTGAACTTTACTTGAAAAACAGAGTATGTGGTAAACTTGGCCCACATTACTACAAGGTGGCCATCAGCTGGAGCTGAGTCCAGCTGCCTTTAACAAGGCAAACACTCTTCAGGGCCCACAGGCCCAGCCAACCGCCTCCTGAGCATCTGTTCCCTGATGATCCCCTGTACATATGAGGATTTCAGTTTCTTTCTCCAGCATCTTTTCTTCTTCCTTCTCATGGCTTCTGTTGGGAGGTAGTAAGCCAACTGGTTAAGCTCTCAACCTTTAAGGTTACTCAGATCTGGGGTCAAAACTGCATTTTATCAAGCTGTGTGACCTAGGACAAGTCTCTCAATTTCTCTGAAGCTCACCTTTCTCGTCTGTAGAATTTGGGCCTATTAATGCCTATCTCTTGGGTTTATTGGTGGGGGAAGAGGGTGATCACATGAGAAAATGCTTATTAAGAACTCAGCACAGTGTCTGGAACACAGTTCAGTTCAGTTCAGTTCAGTCGCTCAGTTGTGTCCGACTCTTTGCGACTCCATGAATCACAGCACGCCAGGCCTCCCTGTCCATCACCAACCCCCGGAGTTCACTCAAACTCACATCCATCAAGTCGGTGATGCCATCCAGCCATCTCATCCTCTGTCGTCCCCTTCTCCTCCTGCCTCCAATCCCTCCCAACATCAGAGTCTTTTCCAATGAGTCAACTCTTTACATGAGGTGGCCAAAGTACTGGAGTTTCAGCTTTAGCATCATTCCTTCCAAAGATCACCCAGGACCAATCTCCTTTAGAATGGACAGGTTGTATCTCCTTGCAGTCCAAGGGACTCTCAAGAGTCTTCTCCAACACCACAGTTCAAAACCATCAATTCTTCGGCACTCAGCTTTCTTCACAGTCCAACTCTCACATCCATACATGACCACAGGAAAAACCATAGCCTTGACTAGACGGACACAGTAGGCCCTCAATTAGTTTTGTTTTGTTTTACATATTATCTTTCTGCTCTTTTTTGTATCTTCTTCACTTCTTTCAGCCTCTCTTCTTTCCTTTTCCTTATATAATTTCTTATTTTTCTCTCCCTTGTCTCTCTGTCCATTTATGTTTGTGTATGTTTCTAAGCTTTATCATTCTCCTTATTTTCTGCTCTAATTTCCTTTCATTCTTTTTATTCCCCTTCATCTTTGGAGCTTATTCAAGTCTTTCAGTCTTTCTTCCCTCCTTACTTTCTGTCTGGTTCCCTACCTTGTTCTCCCACCTCCCAATATATACAGGCCCCAATTCCTCATAGGTTTAGAAATATGCTGTTCAGTCACTCAGTCGTGTCTGACTATTTGCAGCTCCATGGACTGCACCATGCCAGGCTTCCCTGTCCTTCACTATCTTCCAGAGCTTGCTCAAATTCATATCCATTGAGTCAGTGATGCCATCCAACAATCTCATCCTCTGCTGTCCCCTTCTCTTCCCGCCTTCAATCTTTCCCAGCATCAGGGTCTTTTCCAAGGAGTCAGCTTTTCTCATCAGGTGACCAAAGGATTGGAGCTTTGGTTTCAGCATCAGTCCTTCCAATGTTTATTCAGGGTTGATTTCCTTTAGGATTGACTGGTTTTATCTCCTTGCAGTCCAAGGGACTCTCAAGAGTCTTCTCCAACACCATAGTTCAAAAGCATCAATTCTTTGGCACTCAGATTTCTTTATGGTCCAACTCTCACATCCATACATGACTACTGGAAAAACCATAGCTTTGAATATATAGACCTTTGTCGACAAAGTAATGTCTCTGCTTTTTAATATGCTGTCTAGGTTTGTCATAGCTTTTCTTCCAAGGAGCAAGCATCTTTTAATTTCTTGGCTGCAGTCACCGTCCTCAGTGATTTTGGAGCCCAAAGAAATAAACTCTTTCACTGTTTCCATTGTTTGCCTATCTATTTCCCATGAAGTGATGGGACCGGATGCCATGATCTTAGTTTTTTGAATGTTGAGTTTTAAGCCAGCTTTTTCACTCGCCTCTTTCACCTTCATCAAGAGGTTCTTCAGTTCCTCTTCACTTTCTACCATAAGGGTGATGTCATCTGTATATTGGAAGTTACTGATATTTCTCCCAGCAATCTTGATTCCAGCTTGTGCTTCATCCAGCCTGGTATTTCTCATGATGTCCTCTGCATATATGTTAAATATGCAGGGTGACAATATACAGCCTTGACATACTCCTTCCCCAAATTGGAACCAGTCAGTTGTTCCATGCCTAGTTCTAACTGTTCCTTCTTGACCTGCATACAGATTTCTCAGGAGGCAGGTGTGGTGGTCTGGTATTCCCATCTCTTTCAGAATTTTCCACAGTTTGTCACGATCTACACAAAGGCTTTAGCATAGTCAGTGAAGTAAAAGTAGATATATTTCTGGAATTCTTTTGCTTTTTCTATGATCCAATGGATGTTGGCAATTTGATCTCTGGTTCGTCTGCCTTTTCTAAATCCACCTTGGATGTCTGAAAGTTCTCAGTTCATGTACTGTTGAAGCCTGGCTTGGAGAATTTTGAGCATTACTTTGCTAGCCTGTGAGATGAGTGCAATTGTGTGGTAGTTTGAGCATTCTTTGGCATTGCCCTTCTTTGGGATTAGAATGAAAACTGACCTTTTCCAGTCCTGTGGCCACTGCTCAGTTTTCCAAATTTGCTGGCATGTTGAGTGCAGCACTTTAACAGCATCATCTTTTAGGATTTGAAATAATTCAGCTGAAGTTCCATCACCATCACTAACTTTGTTTGTAGTGATGCTTCCTAAGGCCCACTTGACTTCACACTCCAGGATGGCTGGGTCAAGGTGAGTGATCACACCATCATGGTTATCCGAGTCATGAAGATCTCCTTTATATAACTCTTCTGTGTATTCTTGCCACCTCTTCTTAGTATCTTCTGCTTCTGTTAGGTCCATACTTTTTAGAAATATGAAGTTCCAGAATTTGGGGATATGTGTGTACATAATATTATGGTACTGCTCACTGCCAGACCTTGAAAGGGATTTAGAATAGCCAAGAGGAAATAAAGACCATAAATTGAAGGATTCTCCCTTGTGAGCAAGAATGATACACTCCCACTTCTAGATTCTTCAGACCTTAGTACAGTAAGCACAGTGCTGCAGGCTGATCTCTCTCCTCTTTTTAAGATAGCACAATCCCTAGGAGTACTATTATTTTTAAAAAAATTTCAACAATTATTTATTTATTTATTGGCCATGCCATTCAGCATGTGGGATCTTAGTTCCCTGACCAGGAATCAAACCCACGCCCCTTACAGTGGAAGCACAGAGTCTTAACCACTGAACAGCCAGGAAAGTCCCCCTAGAAGTCCCTTTAAAATATGTATTGTGAAATATTTAAGATGTAAAAAAGCTGCGTGTACTTTCTTGTTTAACCACCAACCAGCTTAAGAAATTAAATATTATCAACATAGTTGGAGCTCCCAGTGCACCTTTTTCCAATCACACCCCCTTCTCTTCCTCCAGAGGTTACTTCTATCCTAAATCTGGTGATTATCTTTCCATGAATTTCTTTATTCTTTTACTACATATGTATGTAGCCACAGTAGACTTTTTAAGGGCTTTACCAAACCCCTAGTAGCATGTCCTCATCATCTGGGCAGAGATGACAAAAGAAGGAGGTTTTGGTGATAATTTGGGGCAGATGGCTTTCAGCTTCACACACAGTCTAGATGCTGAAGGCTGCCAGTGGTTAGCAGACATGTGATGGTTAAGAGCATGGACACTGCAACCACACTGTCTGGGTCTGAATCCCGATGCTGTACTATTGGTTATAAAACCTTATAAAGTCGTCAGGACAGTATCTGGCACATAGAATTGCTCCATACTTGTAAGCTGTTGATTAGTAATAGTGAAGGGCAGTTGCCAGATAATGAAGGTGGGAGCCTTCTTATTTTGATATCAGCAAAGAAACTTCAGCTAGATATCCAATGGTCCCTGGGACTCCAAATAGGAAAAGAAATGTCATGGATCTGGGTGAAATTGAACACGAGTGGGAGTTGTTTGGGGCTTCCCAAGTGGCGCTAGTGGTAAAGAATCCACCTGCCAGTGCAGCAGACATGAGACATGGGTTTGATCCCTGAATTGGGAAGACCCCCCGGAGGAGGGATCTTCTGTATTCTTGCCTGGAAAATCCAATGACAGAGGCGCCTGGTGGGCTATAGTCCATGGGGTTGCACAGAGTCAGACTTAGCAGGCATGTAGGAGTTTCTGGGGACTTGCCCTGCCCCAGCTGATATCTTATAAGGTGTTTTGATTCTCACAACAGAATTTCTCCAGACCCTTTCATATTTCCATCTAAGAGTGCATGCCTGATAAGGGCTTGGAGATTGTGCTGTGATAATGTCTATGCATGATAACAAAGCATGCTTTGATCTACCACTCTCTCCCTCCTCTTGGGGGAAGAAAAACCAACCAAAAAAAAACAGTAGCAACAACAACAAAACAGAAACAAACAATGGATTCTTCCTAATTTGTCACTGTGGACTTTGAGGTTTGATTCTGGGATCCTGGAGGTTATGGTGGCACCACTAATATATGTGGAGAATTTGATGTGGGGAAACAATTGAGAGTGAAAGATGCCCCTAAGTTTAGATACTTTGAGCTGAAGATGAAGATAGTGACAGATTGTGTAAATGAAAATGCTCTCTAAACAGCTCTGTAAAGTAGGAAACAATTGCTCCGTTTGCTAATTGAGCAAATAAGTGTTCAGGCAAATGAAGTAATTTTATCAAAATAAATAGCAATGGTTATACAATTTTAGTTTGTATCTATTGGTGGTGATAGGGCTCAGAGATCTGCATTTTACATAGTATTTCAAGTGACTGCTACACATGGTCTTTGTAAAGGGCACACTGTGAAAATTCCAAATGCATGCTGTGGGAGGACTTTCATATCAGGAAGATGGTAGAGTCTCAAGATGATGCAAGGGGAAGTGGGTCACAGACCAATCTGGCCAGCTCCTCACAAATGTTGGCTAAGGAGCAGCCCAGGCCAATCAGACTTTTGGTTGATAAGTGTGTCTAGTCTTTTCCTTCCTTTTCAATGCAGTCTTCTCTGGTCTGACTGGGTAAAAAGATCATCTGTTTCCTTGAACTGTTAAGTCTCATCTTTGGTTGTTGGTGTCTGGCTTAGGGGATATGGGGAATAATCAATACCAGGGGAGTGTTTGGTGCATTGGGCTAGAGCAATTGGAATGGAGATGGAGATGTGGACTCTTGAGTTTTGCATTGAACTTTCCCAGGGTAACAGTCTCAAAGCCTACCACTTTGAGAGATATTGGTCTCACTCAGGATAATAGATCAGTATTATAGATATACATTTCAGAGATATTAGCAAGATGATAGTTATACCTCCACTACATGAAGTGAAATGATTTGGCAAATACACTATTTATTTTTCAGTATAGACAAGTGATCTGGATAGCTCAGGCCATTCACAAGGATTGTATGAACGGCATAATTGCCAACTCACCATCTCACTTCAGATTATTGTAAACATGGTTCCAGTTACCCCTTGGCAACATTGCCTTGGGAAAGATCAAGTGAAAAGTGAAAAGATCCAGATAACGTGAGCTGTGCTTGAAAAGCCATGGCACTGAGGGTTGTGATGACATTGTAAAATCAAAGGCACACTTGGCCAAAAGAGGCATAGACTGGGGGAGGACAGTTTGAAGCTGTTTAAATTTCTGGAGGGACCAATAAAAACCAACTGACTTCTTCCCTTCCCTATAATCCACAAACAAAGGGGTCACTCAATGAAATGGATGGCAAATAAACATGGAACAAGTAAAACAGATTATATCTTCTTGTAGTATGTCACCCTCTGTGCAGGGCACTACTGCAAGAAGCTGCAAGTGGAAGTGTCGGGACCATACTTTAAAAGCAGATTGGATAACTTCATAATCAGCTCTAATAGTATTTGCATCTTTGTCCCAAGTTGGGGAGAATTCATCTCCAGGCTTCAAGTTCCAAGCCATAACTTGGTGTGTTGGGGGATGTGTGCAGCTTTAAGAAAGATTCATGTCTCCTAAGAAGAGCAATAGCATGCACTCTGGGTTCTCTTTGGCTGGTTCGGGTCAGTGTGCAGGAGGTTAGATCAATTTGGCTTTCACTTCTCTTGGAGATGCTTTTAGCTTTGCTGAATCTGTGATTCATAGAACCACAGGGCCACACAATTCAGAGTTGGAAATGAGCTTAAAGATGACCCAGTTAAACCCTATCATTTTTTCAGATGGGATTCAAGGTGAGGAAATGACTTGCTTAAGATCATAAGCCTGGTTATATGCATGGACAGAGGTAGCAATGTAGTCAGACTAGTTATTTAGTGTGGTACAGATAAAAGATTCAGATGCTTATCTGAACTGACCAGATCAGTGGTTCTCAGCACTGGCTGCAGAAGTGGCATTCGAAGTATTTAATAATGGGTACAGTACTGGGCACTGACTATTTAGAATGAAATCTGGCTAAATGCTGAAGCAGGGTTCTGAAGGACTCTTACTGGACAGGCATTAACCATTTAATAACTGATTGTGGGAATGTCTGGGGGCTCTGGAGTGGAAGAGATGAGGTGTCCAGGGCACTCAGGTCTCAGGGCATTTACCAACTTCATTGAAAGTATTTCTCAATATCTTCACAATGGGTATGCCTATACCAGTTAATCCCAATGGGATAATCCAACTTGTTTGCCCTGCACACTAGAATCATTTTGGAAGCCTTTAAAAACATCAGTGCCCAGGTAATTTTAATGTGTAGCCTAACAGAAGCAGAAGATATTAAGAAGAGATGGCAAGAATACACAAAAGAACTATACAAAAAAGATCTTCATGACCCAGATAATCAAGATGCTGTGATCACTCACCTAGAGCCAGACATCCTAGAATGCAAAGTGAAATGGGCCTTAGGAAGCATCACTACAAACAAAGCTAGTGGAGGTGATGGAATTCAGTTGAGCTATTTCAAATCCTAAAAGATGATGCTGTGAAAGTGCTGCACTCAATATGCCAGCAAATTTGGAAAACTCAGCAGTGGCCACAGGACCGTAAAAGGTCAGTTTTCATTCCAATCCCAAAGAAAGGCAATGTCAAAGAATGCTCAAACTACTGCACTGCTGCTGCTAAGTCGCTTCAGTCATGTCTGACTCTGTGCGACCCCATAGACGGCAGCCTACCAGTCTCCCCCATCCCTGGGATTCTCCAGGCATGAACCCTGGAGTGGGTTGCCATTTCCTTTTCCAATGCATGAAAGTGAAAAGTGAAAGTGAAGTCGCTCAGTCGTGTCCGACTCTTCATGACCCCATGGACTGCAGCCCACCAGGCTCCTCTGTCCATGGGGCTTTCCAGGCAAGAGTACTGGAGTGGGGTGCCATTGCCTTCTCCGAACTACTGCACAATTGCTCTCATTGCATACGCTATCAAAGTAATACTCAAAATTCTCCAAGCCAGGCATCAACAGTACGTGAACAGTGAACTTCCAGATGTTCAAGCTGGATTTAGAAAAGGCAGAGAAACCAGGGATCAAATTGCCAACATCCATTGGATCATTGAAAAAGCAATGAGAGTTCCAGAAAATCATCTACTTCTGTTTTATTGACTATGCCAAAGCCTTTGACTGTGTGGATCATAACAAACTGGAAAATTCTGAAAGAGATGGGAATACCAGACCACCTTACCTGCCTCCTGAGAAATCTTTATGCAGGTCAAGAAGGAACAGTTAGAACTGGACATGGAATAACAGACTGGTTCCAAATCATGAAAGGAGTACATCAAGGCTGTATATTGTCACCCTGCTTATTTAACTTATATGCAGAGTACATCATGAGAAATGCTGGACTGGATGAAGCACAAGCTGGAATCAAGATTTCTGGGAGAAATATCAATAACCTCAGATATGCAGATGATACCATCCTTACAGCAGAAAGCAAAGAACTAAAGAGCCTCTTGATGAAAGTGAAAGAGGAGAGTGAAAAAGTTGGCTTAAAACTCAACATTCAGATAGAGAAACTGAAGTTGTGAACTTGGGTGATTCACCCTAGTAAGTGATAGAAACAGTATTCAAACTGAGACCTGTACCTTTCCAGTGTCCATATTCTTTAAATTTTATGAATTTATGAATACATAAATTTTAATGTATTTTATGCATTTATGAATACATAAAATTTTATGTATTTTATGCATTGATGAATACATAACATTTTTTAAATTTTATGCATTTATGAATACATAAAATTTTTGTATTTATGAATATAAAATAATTTTGTAAAACTTATATACATTAAAAAAATAAATGGAATAAGTATCTTGATAAAATAAAAAATATTTTAATAAAGTTCTGTTGAAATTGCAAGGTAACACCCTAAAAAGAAAAAATAAAACTCAACATTCCAAAAACTAAGATCATGGCATCTGGTCCCATCACTTCATGGCAAATAGATGGGGAAACAGTGGACACAGTGACAGACTTTATTTTGAGGGGCTCCAAAATCACTGCAGATGGTGACTGACTGCACCCATGAAATTAAAAGACGCTTGCTCTTTGGAAGAAAAGCTATGACGAACCTAGACAGCATATTAAAATGCAGAGACATTACTTTGCCAACAAAGGTCTGTCTAGTCAAAGAGATGGTTTTTCCAATAGTCATGTATGGATGTGAGAGCTGGACTCTAAGAAAGCTGAGTGCCAAATTATTGATGCTTTTGAACTGTGATGTTGGAGAAGACTCTTGAGATTCCCTTGGGCTGCATGGAGATCCAATCAGTCCATCCTAAAGGAGATCAGTCCTGAATATTCATTAGAAGGACTGATGCTGAAGCTGAAACTCCAATATTTTGGCCACCTGATGCCAAGAACTGACTCATTTGAAAAGACCCTGATGCTGGGAAAGATTGAAGGTGGGAGGAGAAAGGGACGGCAGAGGATGAGATGGTTGGATGGCATCACCGACTCAATGGACATGAGTTTGAGTAAACTCTGAGAGTTGGTGATGGACAGGGAGGCCTGGCGTGCTGCAGTCAATGGGGTCACAAAGAGTCAGACATGACTGAGCGACTGAAACGAATTGAACTGAAGGGTGTGAACCACTGGACTAGGTGTTCTGGCATCCAGTTCTGGAGGCTTTGGAGACTTATTTCCTTTTAAGCTTGACTCACAACCATCACTCAGGAACATAAAAATGAGAACCAGTGATCAAGCCTGTTGGATTTGTAAGACCTCTGAACTTCATCTTTGTTCCTAAACAAACATATCATGGTTTGTCTTAGAGGACCCTGAGGACATTACCTGGACCCTGATTACTGTACAGTCTCTGAAATAAACTGAGGTCAAATGCTTGATCTAGATATCAGGTAAAACAAAAACCCCACACAAGGACATCTTCAACTGTACAGGCCAAGATGGATGCTTTTGTGTGTCCATTGCGATTTCCTCTGCACTGTGAGCTTGTATCTCTGCAAGCTAATCCTTTTCAGTGGGAGCCAGGGAGCGCTATTGGAGCCTGAGCTGGGAGGTTCCATCCGATGGGGTAGGGCCCTTGGAAGGGTCCGGTGGATAAGTTGATCACATCCCTTATCCGTGGATATTCTGAAATGGAGTTAGTGAGGAAGATGTGAGTTATGGGAAACACTGGGGAGTAAGAAGTGTGAGGGTACAAGTCATAAGCCAGGAATAAAATAAAAGAAGGCAATTCAGATCCTAAATATGGGTGAGCATTAAGAAATCAGACAGAGGAAGAGATGTGGGGAGATAAGGGATACCTGGATAAATCATAACCACCATTATTTTGTCTCTAATATTTTATCAATATTTAAAAGCAAAGAAGTTGAAAGAATTTCACAGTGAACACCTATATATCAAACACCTATATTCTACAGTTTATATTGTATTATCACACACTTCATCTCTCTATCCCTCTATCCATTTATCATCCTTATTATTTTGATGCATGTCAAAATAAGTTACAGATGACAATACACTTCTTCCTAAATACTTCAGCATACCTATCATGAGCTAGAGTTCAGCATTGGTTTAGGGTACATTTTTTTTTTGAAATTAAAGTTACATAAAAATGAGATGCATATATCTTCATTAAACCACCAGTGAGAAATGAAAAATTAATACACATGTAACCTGGACCTCTTTCAAGATATAGAACATTACCAAAACTTCAGAAAGTTCCTCATGCCCCTCTGCATTCAATTCCTCCTCTTATCCCTGCCTGTGTTTTGTTTGTATTTTTATCATAGATTAACTTTGCCTATTCTAGAACTTTATGTAAATAGAGTCATGAAGTTTATATTCTTTTGTGTTAGGATCCTTCATTCAGCATAATATTTTAAAGTTTCACCCATGCTGTTGTGTGTATCAGTAATTCATTCCTCTTTATGCTGAGTAATATTCCATTGAATGACTATACCAGTTTTTCACCTACTACTGGACCCATGAGTTATTTCCAGTTTGGAGGTATTATGAATAAAGTTGCTATGACCATTCATATACAGGTTTTGTGTGGACTAATGATTTCATTTCTCTTGTGAAAATACTGAGGAGTAGAATTTTTCAGTATTATGGTTGCTGTACATTTAGTTTTATAAATAACTGCAAGATACTTTTCCAAAGTGGTTCTGCCATTTTACACTCCCACCAAAAATGTATGCAAATTCCAGTGGCTCCAAATCCTTGACAACTTTTGGTGTTGTCAGTCTATTTAATTTTAGCCATTCTTGTGGATGTGTAGTGGTATTTTATTTATTTTTTCATTGTGATTTTAGTAAACGATTTCCTAATGACTAATGATGTTAACTACATATTCATTTGTTTATTGGCCATTCACATATCTTATTTTGTGAATATTCTGTTCAAATATTTTGCCTGTTTTATTAGATTATTCATCTTTATATATCCCAGATATCAGTCCTTTATCAGATACATTGTAAATATTTTCTCCTAGTACATGGCTTATGGGCTTCCTTGGTGGGTCAGTGGTAAAGAATCCATTTGCAATGCAGCAGCCACAGAAGACATGTGTTCATTCCCTGGGTTGGGAAGATCCCCTGGAGAAGGAAATGGTAACCCACTCCAGTATTCTTGCCTGGACGATCCCATGGACAGAGGAGCTTGACAGGCTACAGTCCACAGGGTTACAAACAGTTGGACATGACTGAAGCAACTTCACATGCACACACACATGCAGCTTATATGTATTTTCTTAATAGTATCTTTTGGTAAAAAAAAATGTTTTTAATTTTCATGAAGTTTCATTTATCAATTTTTAAATTGTATGATTATTGCTCTCTGTTTCCTATCTAGAAAACTGTTGCCTACCCCCAGGTCATAGAGGTACACTTCTGTGTTTTCTTCTAAAAGATTTATGGATTAAGTTTTTACATTATGTATATGTACCTACTCATATAAATTTTTGAGTATGACTTGAGATAGGGATGGAGGTCTACTTTTTTTCTGTTTGGATATCCAGTTTGCCTTAACTTTTCATTGTCTACTTAGAGTTAATCTTTTGTTTTTTCACATAAAATATAGAACCATTGTAGCTATTTAAGTCAATTTACCTCAGTTCCCATCTGTGTGCTCTAGTTGTCAGGTACATTATACCTCCATACATTTAAAATATTTTTTTAATTGAAATATAGTTTATTTTCAATGTTGTGCTAATCCCTGCTGTACAGCAAAGTAACTTTACACATATAGACATTATTTTATCTCCATACATTTTGCATCCAACACAATATAGTCTTTGCTTTAAACAGCTATATGTTTTTAAGAAACTAAGAGGGAAATAGTTTTCACATTTACTAGATATTTACCATTTCTGAAATTCTTCATTCCTTCCTGAAGATTCCAGTTTTTATATGGTATCATTTCCCTCACCCTGAAGAACTTCTTTTATCATTTCTGGTAGTACAAATTTGCTGGACACAAAATCTTATTTTTCTTCTGTGTAAAACTATTTTCATTTTACTTTTATTCTTGATGGATAATTTCTCTGTATATATAATTCTAGGTTAAGAATTTTTTCCCTTTTAACACTTTAAAGATATTATTCAGCTGTCTTTTGTACTCCATTTTTTTCCTGCTAATTCCAACATATAGATCATTTCCAGATTATTGAATCACTAGTCCCCTATATAATGCATCATTTTCTTTGCCTGTTTTCAAGATTTTACTCTTTAACTTTGATCAATCAGTTTGACTACGATTTTCCTAGGAATGGCTTTCTTTGTATATATCCTTCTTGGGTTTACTGAAGTTTCTGAATCTGTAAATGTATATTCTTCACTAAATTTGAGATATTTTCAACCCTTATTTCTTCAAAGAAGCTTTCCCCCTGCTTCACTCTCCCTCTCCTTTCCTTCTGAAACTCAAGTTACACAAAAGTTAGATCTTTTGATATTGCCTCACTGAGCCTTGAGGTTATGTATTAGTTTATGGGGTTTTATTTTCCATTTTTTTCTTTTTTCTTCAGACTGGATAATTTCTATGGGTCAATCTTCAAGTTCACTGATTCTTTCTTTTATCACCTACACTGTACTCTTGAGTTTCTTTACTATTTTATAAAATGTTTTTGATATTGTATTTTTCAGTTTAAAGAGTTTAATTTATAGCTTCTATTTCTCTGTTGAAATTCCCAACCTTGGCATTCATTTTACGCATGTTTTCCTTCATTGAGCATAGTTACAATAGCTGCTTAAAAATCCTTGCTTACTAATTTGACATGAGTCATTTCAGTTTTGGTCTTCACTGAAGGTTTTTTTCTCAAGAGAATGGGTCATATTTTCCTGATACTGCATCTATCACATAGTTTCAGATTGTAACTTGGGTTTCATGAATGTTAGATTGTGGGAATTCTGTTTAATGTTATGTTTCCTTGAAGAATGTTGATGTTTTTGTTCTAACAGGCAATGTTATTGGCTGGACTTCAACAACAAACTCTGACTCCTGAGTGGCAGCTTAATCTCAGATCCGTTCTTTATCCTGAGCTGAACTTCATGGAGTCCACGTTGTACCTCTAAAGTTCAGTAGTCAACAGAAGAATTTATACACAGAATTTGCTCCTTCTCTTTTCAACTTTCCTTTCTGAGAGTTGTCCTGCACTTTCTAGCAGCTGTGGTTGCCCCAAACTCTACCGTGGGGTTCCTCAATTCTGAAAACCTTCTAGTTTTGTATCAGAGTATTAGTTGGCTCAATATGGCAAGGACGAGGGCCTGCCCTCAGCCAGAAATTGTAAGAAAGGAAACATCCTCTGTCATTTTCTTTGACCAAGTATTAAGCCACCAGAATCTGCTCACTTTCTGTTGCATTTTAGTTGCTTGATGGAGTTGTTTCTCAAATTTTGTCCAGAGTTTATATTTTTATCTTCAGGAGGGTTGGTCCAATAGGCATTTAGTTGGTCATTACCAGAAGTAGAACCTATTTGTTTCTCCAAAAAGTGTTTTAAATTACAGATATAATACATGGCTAAATCCATTATTCTCCTTATTAACATTTCAAATCATAAGACAGAATGAATGATGTCCCTCTTGGCTTATCTCATCTCAGTTCCACACTCCAAGATAACCACCATTACCAGTTTGATACACATCCCTCCAAATCTTTCTCTGTGAAGTAAAATATACATGAATATATACTAATATAAAAATTGGAGGTTTACTTGTATAAATGATATAAGTGGTATCATAGGAAAGTTAAAAGCATAGGTTCTAGTGTCAACCTGCCTGAATTCAAATCCCCATTTTAGCACTTACCATTTATGCATCATTAGAGAATTTCCTCAAATATTCTTTGCCTCCATTTTATCATCTGTAAAGTAAGAGTAATGATACTGCCTACCTCAAAGGCAGGGATGCAATGATGGTAATAATACTTGCTAGGGTAATAGGCCTAGCAAGATCTGGTCCCACTGCAGTCCTTATATCCCACTACATTCCCCATCTCTCATTCTGTTCTTATCACACTCAGCCTATTTAATAGTGCAAATCACCCTTTGATTTCAGCTCTCCTGAGAGTAATAAAGTACTTGGGACAATGTCTAACATACATTTACCCCTCAGTTAATGCTAGCAATTACTGTTATTCTGCAACTCACTTTTCCTCCTTAATAGTGCCCTGAATATTTTATGACTCCACTCCTCCCTCCAGCTATGGCTCTATTTTTCCCCCTTATAGAAAAACTCCTTGGAAAGGGTTGTCTCTACTCTCAGACCCCCATTTCCTTCCTTCCATTTTAATAACGCATTGACTCCCTCTACTTCTTTAAAACTGCTCTGATCAGGGTCACCCACTGATGATGTCACTCATCTATATTATTAAATCCAAGGATTATTTCTCAGTTCTCATCTTGCTTGACCCCTGAGTACACTTTTTCACAAATGGTCACTCACTCTTCCTTGAAATGCTTTCCTCACTTAGCTTTAAGGATGCTATACTCACTTCTATATTCCCTTACTTCAATGGCCACTTTTCAGTGTCCTTTGTTGATTTCTCCTCATCTTCCTGTCCTCTAAATGTTGGAGTGCCCAGGGCTCAGTTGTGGTATCTCTTCTCTCCATCTACACTTGTCCCTTAGAGGATCTCATTCAGGGTGTTAATTTTATATATCATCAATACAGCACTGACTCCCACTACCTATTTGACATCTACACTTAGATGTTAGTTAAGCATTTTAAACTTAATATGTCTAAATGCAGTTCATGATCTTCCTCCCCCAAACCTACTCTTACATATCTCAGTAAATTCACATCTCAGTAAATGGCAACTCTTTATTCCTTCTGGTAAGATCCAAAACCTTGGGGGTAACCCTAACAGCTGATCTATCAGAAAATTTTTTCAGCTCTACCTTCAAAACTGATTGAGAATCTGAGCACTTCTTACCATATTCTGCCATCCTGGTCCAAGTCACCATCATATCTCTCATGGATTATTACAATAGGCTTCTAACTGATGTTCTTGCTTCAGCCCTGCCCACCTTAAGTATATTCTCAACCTAGTAGCCATAATGATTCAATGAGAACACAAATCAGATGACACTCCTTTGCTCAAAATCCTCTAACAGTTCAACATCTCCCTCATAGTTAAAATCAACATTCTGATTATGATTTCCAAAGCCCTCCATGATCTGGCCCTGTTCCCTCTATGACCTCATCTTGCTACCACTTTCCCCCTCAGTCTGTCTTCTCCAGCCACACCGGTCTCCTTGCTGTTCCTTGACTACACCAGGCACTGTCTCACCTTAGGGCCTTTGAATTTGCTACTCCTTCTGCTTGGAACACTCTTCTTCTAGATATTCACATGGCTCACTTTCTTGACCTGTTCAAATGTCATCTTCTCAATATGGTTATCCTAAGATTGCAAACCCCACCCCCATCCTCATCGTATACATTTCCTGTCTCCCTCTCTGCTTGATCTAATATAGTATATTTTACCATCTCTAGAAGGTATTCTAAAATAGTATTATTGCACCATTGCTGCCCTGCAAATAGGTTCATTAGTACCATTTTTCTAGGTTCCATAAATATGTGTGTGTGTGTTAATATACAATATTTTTCTCTTTCTGACTTACTTCACTTGGTATAATAGGCTCTAGGTTCATCCACCTCACTAAAATTGACTCAAATTCATTTCTTTTTATTGCTGAGTAATACTCCATTGTATATATATGTACCACAACTTCTTTATCCACTCATCTGTCGATAGACATCTAGGTTACTTCCATGTCCTAGCTATTGTAAATAGTGCTGCAATGAACATTGGTACATGTGTCTTTTTCAATTATGGTTTCCTCAGGGTGTATGCACAGTAGTGGGATTGCTGGGTTATATGGTAGTTTTATTCCTAGTTTATAAAGAAATCTCCATACTGTTCTCTATAGTGGCTATATCAATTTACATTCCCACTAACAGTGCAAGAAGGTTCCCTTTTCTCCACATCCTCTCCAGCATTTATTATCTATAGATTGTTTGGTGATGGCCATTCAGACCTGTGTGAGGTGATACTGCATTGTAGTTTTCATTTGCCTTTCTCTAATAGTAAGTGGTGTTGAGCGTCTTTTCATCTGTTTATTAGCCATCTGGATGTCTTCTTTGGAGAAGTGTCTATTTAGGCCTTTTGCCCACTTTTAGTTGGGTTGTTTGTTTTTCTGATGTTGAGCCGCATGAGCTGTTTGTATATTTTGGAGATTAGTCCCTTGTCAGTTGCTACATTTGCAGTTATTTTCTCTTATTCTGAGGGTTGTCTTTTCATCTTGTTTATGGTCTCCTTTGCTGTGCAAAAACTTTTAAGTTTAATTAGGTCCATGAGTCCTAATTTAGATGTCCAGGTTGAATGAACATCTGACCTAACTGGAGCTAGGTATCAGAAGCCAAGTTCTTTGACTTTTTGTAGGAAGTAGTAAACTAAGTAAGAACTTCAGCCACCGTGATCTGAGTTCAAGTCTTAGCTTTATCATTATGACCTTGACTGAGTTATTACTTAACCCATTTGAGACTTAATTTCCTTATCTGTAGAATGAGGATAAAAAGGGGAGTGTTGGAAATTCCCTAGCCTCCCAGCAGTTAAGACTCTGTACTTCCATGCATGGGGTGTGGGTTAGGTCCCTGGTTGGGGGATCCCACAGCCTGAGCAACATAGTCAAAAAGAAAAAGAGGGAGTGTTTTGAGAGTAAATGAAATCAAGCATACTTAGCTCAATGATGGTGTATATTACTGTCATAATTATAATTATTCCATAACCATAATTCTAGCACATATGCATTTATTTGGAACCCTACTACTGCCTAATAAATATTAGATAATGCATAAATATTGTTTAATGTATGAAGGAATTCAAATTTGAGCCAAGATGATCTGCTTATTATCACATATCTAGAGCCCATCAGCAACAATTTTTTTTTCTTTTGCACTTATGAGCTGTAACACAGACACCAAATGTCTCTTTCAGGAGCACTGGGGGATAGGAAATCAGTGAGGATAATCAGCATTTTTATTTATGCTTCTGAAGCAGCTGAAAAATGGGTCAAATCATTAACATTTCAGGAAAGGAGATAAGAAGTACAGAATAAAGACCAAACTATTTACTGTAGAGTATTTTCAAATCAACTGAAATCTATCTCACATCAAATATATGTTGTGAATGGAAGATGGGGGGAGTCCATTTTCCGTGGGAATTCTTAGTTGTGCAATCTCCTTGGCTATGTTAATACAGAATTGGTACACAAATAGGCTCTTATGACCTCCAAACAACCAGAAGATCTAGTCAATACAATGAAAAAGTCACTTAGAGCTTGCTTGGTTATACATTGTCAAAGCATGTATTTGATTTAATTTTTCACTTCTCAGCCAATTCCTTGGGTGATGGGAAGACAAAGCCCAAATTTGCTTTTCTCTTCTTTTCATTTTATACATCTCATGCCTTGTTTTGGAAATGGAAACATCTAAAATCTTAACAGGTCACAATCAATTTGTCATCTTAGCACAAGCAACACAGAAAGCTTGAGACATTTTTGAATGAAACCAAGAATGCCAACATTCAGCTTTGAGAACAAAGCTTGATGGAGAATCAGCTCAGTCTGATTGGCACACAATCACCTTCTTACTCTTATTAATAAGTGGACCTTGCCTAGAATAGCTTTTTTGTCCCTTTGCCCCCAAAGGAATCTTCACATGCATTATCTCATTTGCTTCTCAAAGCAATTCCTTGAGATGAATAAAGTTAAGTAAAACTCTCCCATTTTATAGATGATGAAATGGAGGCAGAGAGCCAGTGAGTGAATTCTAGAAGGTCACATAGGTGTCAAGTAACAGTGTTTAGACTGAAACCCAAATTCACTAACTGATGGTCCAAAATTTCCTCTAAATCACTGTGCCTCCTTACACCATGATTACTTTACACATTTTCCTGTCCTTCTGACAAAACTATACAAGATTATCGGACTTGTTTAGAAGTCTCCTCCAAATACACAAAGATAGAAAGGGAGAGCAAGGGAAAAAATGAGAGATGGAGGAGAAGGAAAAAGAGAAAAAGAACAGAAGGGAAGGAGGGGAAGAAAGGAAGGTGGGTGAGAGAGGGAGGGAGGAAAGAAGAAACTTTGCATTGGGGTCTAATCGGGGTGTCGGGATAGCATCACTGACTCAATGGACATGAACTTGAGCAAACTCTGGGAGATAGTGGAGGACAGGGAAGTCCGGCATGCTGCAGTCCACAGGATCGCAAAAAGTCAGACAGGACTGAGCAACCGAACAACTAATCTGGGCGTTACAGATAGGAAGATTCGTATATTTTTGTTTCCTACTCTTGAGTTCATGGTGATTTTTTTCTCTCTCTCACTTGGCTACTGAGATGGAGATTTCCTGATAGTTATTTACCTGCTAAGGTAAGATGGAGATAGTTCAACAAAAGAAATTTTTTTTCCTGCATCACTTGTGGAATTTTAGTCCCCTGAACCCAGGCCCTTGGAAGACAGAGTGTGTAGTCCTAGCCAGTGGACCACCAGGGAATTCCCCCAAAGAACTGTTCTTGGTGTTAACAAAATATTGTTAACTGGTATGGCAGTAGAGTCAGGGTAGGCAGAAATGAGGATGGGTGCTCTAAGAGTCAGGTGCAATTTGGATTCATTTTGGGGCTCTTTGTATTCTTCTGCATTCTTGATAACATTTGTGGCTCCTTAAAAAATATGAAAAAAGCCTCCTTTAATTAATCAATTAGTTAATTATTCCCAACCTCCCATCACCCGCTCTTCCTTACTGTCATTCCCTGAGAAATGCACACAACTGCAAAATCCAATGAGTAATTTGCTTTAGGAATGAAAGGCCTTCTCTTAACTGTTTCTCTAATTGGTTGGTTATTTCCATTTAAAATACATTTTTCTAACTGTGACGTATCCTGGATGGATGCCTGGAAATGCAAAAGGCTATTAGTTGAAAAACTGATGAAATATGAATAAAAGCTGAAGTTTATTTAATAGTAATATACCAATAACATTAATCTCTTCATTTTGGAGAATGTGCTATAGTTGTGTAAGATACTGACATTAGCAGAAACTGAGTGAAAACTCTATGAGAACTCACTGTGTTGTCTTTGGAACTCTTATGTAAATGTAAAATTATTCCAAAATAAAAAGTGAATTAAAATATACTTACAATAATGCAAAGTGTTTAAAACACTGTACTTTTAAAAGGTGTAGTAACTTTGAAATTAATCTGTATATATTATCACTCTTCTGACAAAGGTTCATATAGTCAAATCTATGGCTTTTCCAGTAGTCATATATGAATGTGAGAGTTGGACCATAAAGAAAGCTGAGCTCTGAAGAACTGATGCTTTTGAACTATGGCATTGGTGAAGACTCTTGAGTCCCTTGGACTTCAAGGAGATCAAACCAGTCAATCCTAAAGGAATTCAATCCTGAATATTCATTGGAAGCACTGATGCTGAAGCTGAAGCTCCAATACTTTGGCCACTTGATGTGAAGAGCTGACTCATTAGAAAAGACCCTGATGATGGGAAAAATTAAAGGCAGGAGGATATTGGGACGACAGAGGATGAGATGGTTAGATAGCATCACCAACTCAATGGACATGAGTTTGAGTAAGCTCCTGGAGATGGTGAAGGACAGGGAAGCCTGGCATCCACGGGGTTGCAAACAGTCAGATGCAACTTAACTACTGAACACACACACACACACACACACACATCTCTCACCCAGAACTGTGTGTGTCTGTGTATGTGTGTGTGTGTATATATATATATAAAATACATGTTTATCATTATCAGTAGCATATTTCTATGAGTTGGCCTAAAAGTTTGTTTGGGTTTTTCTGTAAGATGTTGTTGAAAAACCTGAACAAACCTTTTTGGCTCACCCAATACTTCTCCCTCTACTTTTTTGGTAACTCCTTGTTGGTGAGGGATGAATAAAAAATAGTATCCCCCGATAATTTTCAACCTTTTTTCTCCTCTGAATCACCTATTTGCCAACAAAGGCCTCTTGAGGCTGTAAGCTCATGGTGTCAGTCTGAAAAACAAGCTTCGTATTGACATTGGAAGTTAAATTAAAGGAGTAGAAATCAACAGCTGGCTACACACTGGCTGAAGAAGATACACAGTGAGTATCATACACCCCTCCCTACCAACAAGTTGCCTGGTCTTTTCCTTAAATCAAGTTCATAAGCCATAGACTAAAGGGACAGAAGATCCTCACAGCAAACCCCATCTTTAACTTGGTAAACCATATAAGCCACCTTCCTTCCTTTTATAAACATATTTCACACCCAGAATCTTCAGTAAAATTCTTCATTTTCAGTATTTTGCCTCTAAGTGGCACTTGTCAGTATCAAGAGGTACTTAATTGTGACAGAGAAAGGGAAATATGTAAAGAAATCAAGATTGGGTTGCATTGGCACTAATGATAGTAGAACTTTAGCAGAGTCAGTGTTCTTTAGTAAATGGGGAGATAATCTAAAACATGACTAAAGGATACTCATGGTAATGGAGAGCCAGGAACCACATTCTTTCTTAAATTTTCCCTACGCCGCCTAACCTGACTTCTGAGCAAAATTGTCAGGAGAAGAAAGAGGAGGAGAAAATCGGCTAAGTGATATACTGTATTTTTACTATAAATATTCTATTCCTACAAAATAAGTTCTCAGTACCCAGGCTCAGCTTCAAGGAACCATCCCTGCCCCCTCTTCTCCCCCTTAGATTCTTCCTTAGATCTTAGAAGATCCTTAGATTCTTCCTTTTGACCAGTGAATGCCATGCTTAGGGTTTGATTAGGTAAAAAAGCCTTTGCGTTTGCATCTGCATGTATTAACCAAAGTTGCATTTTCCATCTAGGTGTTTCCTGTTATTCCATTACCTTTCTCTCATTCAGGCTGATTCGCTCAGCATCAGTATCCATTGCTTCCAAGTAGGAACACCACAGCATAAATAGTAGATGAAGGGAAAGAGTCAACTCCTGGCTTTTAAAGTTCACATAGAAACAAACCAAATGGCTGTCACTGCAGTGCCTGGATGAGTAAGCTGTCATATTCTTCACATGGTGAAACATTGTGCAGCCATCAAAATAAATGATCTAGAGTCATGCACAACAATGTTGATGAAGTTAGCAATATATTAGGTGAAAAAAGTGAAGTTCAAAAAGATTTTCATAAGACATGATGCCTTTTTCATAGAATTAAAAACAATCCTGGCTTTAGAGGTTAAGTACTTTCTATCATACATGTAAATGTATTAAAGTTGAATCAACACAAAAGCAAAAGCATGATGAGCATGGGATTCAGGATCATGGTCACATCAGGTGAGGTTGGCAAGGGGAAGCAGGGATACGATGGGGGGAGGATCACATGGCTAGATGTAGGTTATTATTAAGATTCTAAATTTCTAGTTTTTGTTTTGAGTGGGGGTGTTTGGAGTGTCTATTACCATTATTAAAACTAAATAGCTAGTTAAATCAAAGAGGGCCACATGTGGAATGATGATAAGTTGTCACTTAAAGCAAGGATATTGACGAATCCATTTCTGTGAACTTAAGGACACATTAAAAATATTAAATAGCAACAAGCTCACAGAAGACATAACCATTTGACAGAAACAGGTTTTTTGTTAAAAAAAAACTTTTTATTTTGTATTGGGGTATAACTTATTAATCACAACAATGCTGTGATAGTTTCAGGTGAACAGTGAAAGGATTCAGCCGCATGAATCCATTATGCCCCCCAACCCCCCTCGCATCCAAGCTACCACATGACATTGAGCAGGGTTGTCTGTGCTATACTGTAGGTCCTTGTTGGTTATCCATTTTAAATATAGCAGAGTGTACAAGACCTTCCCAAACTCCCCCCCTCCATCCTTCCTCCCACCCCAACACCAGCAGCCATAAGCTCTTCTCTAAGTCTGTGAGTGAGAGCAAAATGTCTTAAATTTCCTTATCCCTTGGGCTGAGACTTTGGACATTAAACAGAGGATATGGGGACAAGACTCTTCTGTCCTCCCACATCAATGTAAAGATCTTCCAAATGGGGGAGTCAGAGAGGCAGTGAAGAGACTGGTAGTGAGTCAGCATAGCAAGCCTTGCATGAGGATCCTGTGTCTGACACTTCACTGAGAGGGATCCTGGGGGCAGGAGGAGCCATGAACTTCCCCACTAGTTTAGGGAACCCTAGAGGAAACTGTTCCTGTGGGCCTGGGAAGGGTATAAGAGTAGCAGTTTGCCATAGTCCACTTTATGTGGAATTGGAAGAAATGTCTCCAGATGGGTCTGAGGCAGCTTCTCTGAATTTCTTGCAGCTCCAAAGAGACAAAGGGGGACATCCTGTGTCCCATGGGCCCGAGGGATATGGAAGTAGCTGAGAGAGAGCTGGACCTGGGGGATCCCGGTGGTGGAGAAGAAAGGCCAGTGCAACAGTCGCCTTGAATCCACAGTCAAGGACCAGAAAGGATGCTGCACGTGTGAGTAGAAGCTAGCATCTCCACCCCTACCCCCCAGCCCACACATCTCCCCAGCCCCATTCTGGGCAAACTCTGAAACTCCTCTGAACTTACAACTCAGGAGAAAGAAGAGGGCTGGAAATAACTGAGAGAACCAGAAGTGACTAAGATTGAGAGTCTACTACCGGCCTGAAGGAACATTCGATATAGAAATTAGGTTTCATTGTGGAAATTTTAGGAGATGTAAGTAGACATGGATTCAATCCCTAGGTCGGGAAGATGTCTTGAAGGAGGGCATGGAAACTCACTCCAGTATTCTTGCCTGGAAAATCCCATGGATGGAGGAGCTTGGTAGGCTACAGTCCATGGGGTCATAGAGGTGGACATGACTGAAGCGAATTAGCAGGCACGCATGCATGGGAGATTTAAGAAAATTACTTTTCCTACACAATGGGGATTCCCTGGTGGCTCAGATGGTAAAGAGTCTACCTGCAATGTGGGAGATCCAGGTTTGACCCCTGGGTCAGGAAAATCCCCTGGAGAGGAAATGGCTACCCACTCCAGTATTCTTGCCTGGAAAATCCCATGGATGGAGGAGCCTGGCAGGCTACAGTCCATGGGGTCTCAAAGAGTCAGACACGACTGAGTGACTTCACTTTGACTTTCACACAACTGAGCTTGTGACCTGAGATAAGAAACCCCTGCATGTATACGTTATCTAGTCAATTCCTTTGGCTACCTAGGAATATGAGCTATGGAGGCAAAGCATACATATCAACCCAGTCTTTTTCCCATCTCTGGCCTTGTGACCTTTGACAAATCTCTGGGCCTCAGCCTCATTCATATAAAACAATGGTGGTAAAGTTACTATACTCTAATAAAAATTAATTTTGAAATACAAATAATTTAATTTAAAATAAGGGTGATGGCTGCAATCCAGGTCAAGGTCTGACTCTGTCAGTAGCTCAACTGTGTGACTTTGGATGGGTCTCTTTCCTTCTCTGGGTCTCTAGTTCCTCATCTGCAATACAAGGGAAAGAGGTGAAAACTATATGTTCCTTTTAGCTGCAACCATCTAGAACTTAAATTTCATATAGGCTTCTTTGGACTTTGAATGCACTAGATACAGCTAAAAAACCCTGGTTTCACTAACTCTTAATATGAAGATAACTCTTCTTTTTTCTTCTAAGAAGCAGACAGCCAAATTGAGTTTATGGAAGGTCATTTATCCATATCTATAGCCTGTCACTCAGATGGCTAGAAACAGCTGAGATATTAATATTTAACCATGAACAAGCAGCAGGGTTCCATTGCAGAGCTAAATGCAGTCATTTTTTGGTTATTTTTCTAAATATTACTGGTTTGGCTGTCTCTGCTTGAGAATGGTTTCTGGATGATGAATATAATCAGACATCCCTCTTCTTCTAACCCAACCTCTAAAGAGAGAAGGTAGGAGGTGGTACTAAGATGGCAGAGGAAAAGGACTGGGAGACCACTTTCTCCCCCAACAAATTCATCAAAAGAACATTTTAACGCTGAGTAAATTCCACAAAACAACTTTTGAATGCCGGCAGAGAACATCAGGCACCCAGAAAAGCAGCCCATTGTCTTTGAAAGGAGATGTTTTATCAACGGTGCTGTAGAGGTGGAGAAGTCTGGAGGCTACTGTAAAAATAAGACTGAAAACCAGAAGCAGGAGGCTTAAGTTCAAATCCTGAGAACACCAGAGAACTCCTGACTCCAGGGAACATTAATCGACAGGAGCTCATCAAATGCCTCCATACCTACACTGAAACCAGGCACCACCCAAGGGCCAACAAGTTCCAGAGCAAGACATACCATGCAAATTCTCCAACAACACAGGAACATAGCCCTGAGCTTTAATATACAGGCTGCCCAAAGTCACTCCAAACCCACTGACATCTCATAACTCATTACTGGACACTTCATTGCACTCCAGAGAGAAGAAATCCAGCTCCACCCACCAGAACACCAACACAAGCTTCCCTAACCAGGAAACCTTGACAAGCCACCTGTCCAATCCCACACACAGTGAGGAACCTCCACAATAAAGAGAACTCCACAAACTTCCAGAATACAGAAAGGCCATCCCAAACAGCAATATAAACAGGATGAAGAGACAGAGGAATACCCAGGAGGTAAAGGAACAGGATAAATGGCCACCAAACCAAACAAAAGAGTAAGAGATAGGGAATCTACCTGATAAAGAATTCCAAATAATGATAGTGAAAATGATCCAAAATCTTGAAATCAAAATGTAATCACAGATAAACAGCCTGGAGACAAGGATTGAGAAGATGCAAGAAAGGTTTAACAAGGACCTAGAAGAAATAAAAAAGAGTCAATATATCATGAATAATGCAATAAATGAGATCAAAAACACTCTAGAGGGAACAAATAGTAGAATAACGGAGGCAGAGGATAGGATTAGTAAAGTAGAAGACAGAATAGTAGAAATAAATGAATCAGAGAGGAAAAAAGAAAAATGAATTAAAAGAAATCAGGACAATCTCAGAGACCTCCAGGAACATGTTAAACGCCCCAACATTCGAATCATGAGTCCCAGAAGAGGAAGACAAAAAGAAAGACCATGAGAAAATACTTGAGGAGATAATAGTTGAAAACTTCCCTAAAATGGGGAAGGAAATAATCACCCGAGTCCAAGAAACCCAGAGAGTCCCAAACAGGATAAACCCAAGGCGAAACACCCCAAGACACATATTAATCAAATTAACAAAGATCGAACAAATATTAAAATCAGCAAGGGAAAAACAACAAATAAGACACAAGGGGATTCCCATAAGGATAACAGCTTATCTTTCAATAGAAACTCTTCAGGCCAGGAGGGAGTGGCAGGACAAACTTAAAATGATGAAAGAAAATAACCTACAGCCCAGATTACTGCACCCAGCAAGGATCTCATTCAAATATGAAGGAGAAATCAAAAGCTTTACAGACAAGCAAAAGCTGAGAGAATTAAGCACCACCAAACCAGCTCTCCAACAAATGCTAAAGGATATTCCCTAGACAGGACACACAAAAAAGGTGTATAAACTCGAACCCAAAACAATAAAGTAAATGGCAATGGGATCATACTCATCAATAATTACCTTAAATGTTAATGGGTTGAATGCCCCAACCAAAGACAAAGACTGGATGAATGGATACAAAAACAAGACCCCTATATATGTTGTCTACAAGAGACCCACCTCAAAAAAAGGGACACCTACAGACTGGAAGTGAGGGCTGGAAAAAGATATTCCACACAAATAGAAGCCAAAAGAAAGCAGGAGTAGCAATACTCATATCAGATAAAATAGACTTTAAAACAAAGGCTGTGAAAAGAGACAAAGAAGGACACTACATCATGATCAAAGGATCAATCCAAGAAGAAGATAAAACAATTATAAATATATATATGCACCCAACATAGGAGCACCACAATATGTAAGACAAATGCTAACAAGTATGAAAGAGGAAATTAACAATAACACAATAATAGTGGGAGACTTTAATACCCCACTCACACCTATGGATAGATCAACTAAACAGAAAATTAACAAGGAAACACAAACTTTAAAAGATACAATAGACCCGTTAGACCTAATTGATATCTATAGGACATTTCACCCCAAAACAATGAATTTCACCTTTTTCTCAAGTGCATATGGAATTTTCTCCAGGATAGATCACATCCTAGGCCATAAATCTAGCCTTGGTAAATTCAAAAAAATTGAAATCATTCCAGGCATCTTTTCTGACCACAATGCAGTAAGATTAGATCTCAATTACAGGAGAAAAACTATTAAAAATTCCAACATATGGAGGCTGAACAACACGCTGCTGAATAACCAACAAATCACAGAAGAAATAAAAAAGGAAATCAAAATATGCATGGAAACGAATGAAAATGAAAACACAATAACCCAAAACCTGTGGGACACTGTAAAAGCAGTGCTAAAGGGAAGGTTCATAGCAATACAGGCATACCTCAAGAAAAAGAAAAAAGTCAAATAAATAACCTAACTCTACACCTAAAGCAACTAGAAAAGGAAGAAATGAAGAACCTCAGGGCTAGTAGAAGGAAAGAAATCTTAAAAATTAGGGCAGAAATAAATGCAAAAGAAACAAAAGAGACCATAGCAAAAATCAACAAAGCCAAAAGCTGGTTTTTTGAGAGAATAAATAAAATTGACAAACCATTGGCCAGACTCCTCAAGAAACAAAAGGAGAAAAATCAAATCAATAAAATTAGAAATAAAAATGGAGAAATCACAACAGACAACACAGAAATACAGAGGATCATAAGAGACTACTATCAGCAATTATATGTCAATAAAATGGATAACTTGGAAGAAATGGACAAATTCTTAGAAAAGTACAACTTTCCAAAACTGAACCAGGGAGAAATAGAAAATCTTAACAGACTCATCACAAGCACGGAAATTGAAACTGTAATCAGAAATCTTCCAGCAAACAAAAGCCCAGGTCCAGATGGCTTCACAGCTGAATTCTACCAAAACTTTAGAGAAGAGCTAACACCTATCCTACTCAAACTCTTCCAGAAATTGCAGAGGAAGGTAAACTTCCAAACTCATTCTATGAGGCCACCATCACCCTAATACCAAAACCTGACAAAGATGCCACAAAAAAAGAAAACTATAGGCCAATATCACTGATCGACATAAATGCAAAAATCCTTAACAAAATTCTAACAATCAGAATCCAACAAAACATTAAAAAGATCATACATCAGGACCTAGTGGGCTTTATCCCAGGGATGCAAGGATCCTTCAATATCTGCAAATCAATCAATGTAATACACATTAACAAATTGAAACATAAAAGCCATATGATTATCTCAATAGATGCAGAGAAAGCTTTTGACAAAATTCAACATCCATTTATGATTAAAAAAAAAAACTCTCCAGAAAGCAGGAATAGAAGAAACATTCCTCAACATAATAAATGCTATATATGACAAATCTACAGCAAACATTATCCTCAATGGTGCAAAATTGAAAGCATTTCTCCTAAAGTCAGGAACAAGACAAGGGTGCCCACTCTCACCACTACTCTTCAAAATAGTTTTGGAAGTTTTGGCCACAGCAATCAGAGCAAAAAAAGACATAAAAGGAATCCAAATTGGAAAAGAAGAAGTAAAACTCTCACTGTTTGCAGATGACATGATCCTCTACATAGAAAACCCTAAAGACTCCACCAGAAAATTACTAGAACTAATCAATGAATATAGTAAAGTTTCAGGATATAAAATCAACACACAGAAATCCCTTGCATTGCTATACACTAACAGTGAGAAAACAGAAAGAGAAATTAAGGAAACAATTCAATTCACCATTGCAACGAAAAGAATAAAATACTTAGGAACATATCTACCTAAAGAAACTAAAGACCTATATATATAAAACTATAAAACACTGGTGAAAGAAATCAAAGAGGACACTAATAGATGGAGAAATATACCATGTTCATGGATCAGAAGAATCAATATAGTGAAAATGAGTATACTACCCAAAGCAATCTATAGATTCAATGCAATCCCTATCAAGCTACCAACGGTATTTTTCACAGAGCTAGAACAAATAATTTCACAATTTGTATGGAAATACAAAAGACCCTCGAATAGCCAAAGCAATCTTGAGAAAGAAGAATGGAACTGGAGGAATCAACCTGCCTGACTTCAGGCTCTACTACAAAGCCACAGTCATCAAGACAGTATGGTACTGGCACAAAGACAGAAATATAGATCAATGGAACAAAATAGAAAGCCCAGAGATAAACCCATGCACCTATGGACAACTTATGTTTGACAAAAGAGGCAAGAATATACAATGGAGAAAAGACAATCTCTTTAACAAGTGGTGCTGGGAAAACTGGTCAACCACTTGTAAAAGAATGAAAGTAGAACAGTTTCTAACACCATACACAAAAATAAACTCAAAATGGATTAAAGATCTAAATGTAAGGCCAGAAGCTATACAACTCCTAGAGGAGAACATAGGCAAAACACTCTCTGACATACATCACAGCAGGATCCTCTATGACCCACCTCCCAGAATATTGGAAATAAAAGCAAAAATAAACAAATGGGACCTAATTAAAATTAAAAGCTTCTGCACAACAAAGGAAACTATAAGCAAGGAGAAAAGACAGTGTTCAGAATGGGAGAAAATACCAGCAAATGAAGCAACTGACAAAGGACTAATCTCAAAAATATACAAGCAACTCCTACAGCTCAATTCCAGAAAAATAAATGACCCAATCAAAAAATGGGCCAAAGAACTAAACAGACATTTCTCCAAAGAAGACATACAGATGGCTAACAAACACATGAAAAGATGCTCAACATCACTCATTATCAGATAAATGCAAATCAAAACCACTCTGAGGTACCATTTCATGCCAGTCAGAATGGCTGCGATCCAAAAGTGTACAAGCAATAAATGCTGGAGAGGGTGTGGAGAAAAGGGAACCCTCTTACACTGTTGGTGGGAATGCAAACTAGTACAGCCACTATGGAGAACAGTGTGGAGATTCCTTAAAAAACTGGAAATAGAACTGCCATACGACCCAGCAATCCCACTGCTGGGCATACACACCAAGGAAACCAGAACTGAAAGAGACATGTGTACCCCAATGTTCATCACAGCACTGTTTATAATATCCAGGACATGGAAGCAACCTAGATGTTCATCAGCAGACGAATGGATAAGAAAGCAGTGGTACATATACACAATGGAGTATTACTCAGCCATTAAAAAGAATACATTTGAATCAGTTCTAATGAGGTGGATGAAACTGGAGCCTATTATACAGAGGGAAGTAAGCCAGAAAGAAAAACACCAATACAGTATACTAAGGCATATATATGGAATTTAGAAAGATGGTAACGATAACCCTGTATGCGAGACAGTAAAAGAGACACAGATGTATAGAACAGTCTTTTGGACTCTGGGAGATGTAGAGGGAGAGGGTGGGATGATTTGGGAGAATGGCATTGAAACATGTATATTATCATATATGATATGAATCACCAGTCCAGGTTCAATGCATGATACAGGATGCTTGGGGCTGGTTCATTGGGGTGACCCAGAGGGATGGTATGGGGAGGGAGGTGGGATGGGGGTTCAGGATGGGGAACAGGTGTATACCTGTGGGCGGATTCATGTTGATGTATGGCAAAACCAATACAATATTGTAAAGTAATTGACCTCAAATTAAAATAAATAAATTTATATTTTTTTAAAAAAGAGAGAAGGTGGGTCTATTTTTTAGGAGGCAATGTATGATTTTTGGCTTCCTGCCTATTCTATTTATTTGCCTGTGAAACACCAGGAAGATGGGGAGGTGGTGAGTGAGGAATCTTGAGATAGGAGAACCAGAGAATTCACTATCAGGGAGTGTGGGGAAAAGAAAAATAGAGGCATTGGTGCAAAGAGTTGGACATGACTGAGTGTTCTAATTATTAATTATGATGATTAATCCATAGAATTTCAAAGCCAGAAGGAACCCCAGATATCACTTAACTCAGTCCTTTGATGATATAGGTGAAGAAGCCAAGGCCCAGGGAGATGAAGGGACATGTCTGAAGCAGACAGCTGATGACAGCACCAGGACTAGTTCTGGTCTTCTGATGTGGGTCCGTAAGACAATTTACCCCAAGGCACATACATAATTTGACAGCATCATGATTAGGTCACTTTGGTCTTTTATGTCCTTCCACCCATCCTTTCCCCATTATGGTCTCAATCAAAAGCCCAGGTGATTCCTATCTGGGATATATTTAAGTCCCCCCAGAGCTGGCCTACACTTAAGGAAAATCATGGCTTGAGGAGACTGGCAAGAGCAGCTTCCTCAGCAGCTGAAATTGCCTGCTACCATGCACACTTCAGGAGAAGGCAATGGCACCCCACTCCAGTACTCTTCCCTGGAAAATCCCATGGACGGAGGAGCCTGGTAGGCTCCAGTCCATGGGGTCGCTAAGAGTCGGGCACGACTGAGTGACTTCACTTTCACTTTTCACTTTCATGCATTGGAGAAGAAAATGGCAACCCACTCTAGTATTCTTGCCTGGAGAATCCCAGGGACAGAGGAGCCTGGTGGGCTGCCGTCTATGGGGTCGCACAGAGTCAGACACGACTAAAGCGACTTAGCAGCAGCAACAGCAGCAGCAGCATGCACACTTCCTGCATACTCACTTCCGGCCAGCCCTTGTACTAGATGCCATGCTCTCTACCCAGGGAGCTGATGGCAATGCCAGTGCTCATGGCTTCAGGGCTGCCCTGAGGAATGAAACAGATTCTTGGTGTTTTTATCATGAAGATCCTGAGGGGCTTTTCTCAGTATGTTTCTCCTCATCACCGCCAGCAATGAAGTTATCATTTTGTGATGTGCTTAGTTGTTGTTGTTCATTTGATAAAGTCATGTCTGACTCTTTGCAACCCCATGCAACCCTTCTCCTCCTTCCTTCATTCTTTCCCAGCATCAGGGTCTTTTCCATTGAGTCAATTCTTTGCATCAAGATGGCAAAGGGATTGGAGCTTCAGCTTCAGCATCAGTCCTTCTAATGAATGTTCAGGACTGATTTCCTTTAGGATTGATTGGTTTGATCTTCTTGCAGTCCAAGGTACTCTCAAGAGTCTTCTCCAACATCACAGTTCGAAAGCATTAATTCTTCTCACTCAGCCTTCTTCATGGTCCAACTCTCACATCCATATATGACTACTGGAAAAACCATAGCTTTGACTATATGGACCTTTGTCAGCAAAGTAATGTCTCTGCTTTTTAATACACTGTCTAGGTTTGTCATAGCTTTTCTTCCAAGGAGCAAGCGTCTTAATTTCATGGTTGCAGTCACCATCCACAGTGATTTTGGAGCCCAACAAAATAAAGTCTGTCACTGTTTCCATTGTTTCCCCATCTATTTGCCATGAAGTGACGGGACCAAGTGATTTCCAAAATACTTACCTTCTGGTCCAGCTTGGGCAATAACCAACCAGAAAAGATGCTGAAGGACCATGGGTACAGGATACTAAAGGCCTTCTGCTGTGCCAGCCATTTACCCTTTAGCTGTGGATCATAGAGAACGCTCAAGGGTCCCAGAGGAGGGGCAGAAGCAGTGGAGTCTGCAGGGAACACTTGGGGAAGCCTGAGATAGCTGCACTTTACCCAGCGTCTAGGAAATACTTCAGTGCTATAACAATGGTACCATTACATAGGAGCATACTGCTTAGTTGGGCTTCCCTGGTGGCTCAGACAGTATAGCATCTGTCTGCAATGCAGGATACCCGGGTTCGATCCCTGGGTTGCGAAGATCCCCTGGAGAAGGCAATGGCAGCCCACTCCAGTATTCTTGCCTGGAAAATCCCATGGACCGCGGAGCCTGGTAGGCTATGGTCCCTGAGTTCACAAAGAGTCAGACACGACTGAGCGACTTCATTTTATATACTGCTTAGTCAGCCTGGATGTGGAGCTGACAAAGAAAACCAGTGAGAGTGGGTCTGGCACTCTGGAAGCGTACATATTAGACCACTATGCCCATGCCGAGGCTCTAAGACAGCTGAGCAGAAGTGGAAACCCCCTACCTGCTGACAACTGAGCACTTTATAGCCATGCCTCATTCCCAAGCTTGAGAAGTCTCCTTGCTGCCACTGTCTCTGCCTTCAAGGGTGTTGACTGGGAAACACTTCGGGAGTCTTTAGACATTGTACTTAATACTTTTAAACAAGGAGTTTTTTTTAACTGGAGGATAATTGTTTTACAATGTTGTGTTGGTTTCTGCCATACTACCACACGAGTCAGTCATAACTATATATATATATATATATATATATATATATATATATATATACACACACACATCCCCTCCTTCTTGAACCTCCCTCCCACTCCCCTATCCCACCCCCACACTAGCTTGTCACAGAGCACCAGGCTGGGTTCCCTGTGCTATTAATACATAGCAGCTTCCCACTAGCTATCTATTTTACATTTGGTGATGTATGTATGGCAGTACTACTTTCTCAGTTTGTCCCACCCTCTCCTTTCCCTGCTGTGTCTACAAGTCTGTTTTCTACATCTGGGTCTCCATTCTTTCCCTGAAGATAGGGTCATCAGTACCATATTTCTAGATTCCATATATATATGTGGGTGTTAATATATGATATTTGTTTTTCTCTTGCTGAAGTCACTCTGTATAACAGGCTCTAGGTACATCCACCTCACCACAACTGACTCAAATTCATTTCTTTTTATGGCTGAGTAATATTCCATTGTATATATGCACCATAACTTCTTTGATCTATTGATGGACATCTAGGTTGCTTTCATGTTCTGGCTATTGTAAATAGTGCTGCAGTGAACATTGGAGTACATGTGCTTTTTGAATTATGGTTTTCTGAGGGTATACACCCAGTAGTGGGATTGCTGGGTCATATGGTAGTTTATTCTTAGTTTTTTAAGTAATTTCCATACTGTTCTCTGTAGTGGCTGTATCAATTTACATCCCCACCATAGACAAGGAGTCTTTTTATTTTTAATTTTTATATAGTATAGCTGATTTACAATACTGTGTTAGTTTCTGGTGTATAGCAAACTGATTCAGTTACATATACATTTATTACATATGTATATATATTCAGATTCTTTCCCATTGTACTTTATTACAAGATATTGAATATAGTTCACTATGCTATACAGTAGGACATTGTTGTTTATCTATTTGATATATAGTAGTTTGTATCTGATAATGCCTAACTTTTAATTCATCCCTGACCCCGCCCCAGGAGATGAGGAGTGTTTTTTGCAGTGGATTGGTCTGGCATGGTTTTGAACAGGAACTGAGAAGGTACTGGTCTGTGGGGGACACCAATATCTTCTTATTTTTAATATTTATTTGGCTGCACTGGGTCTTAGTTGTGACAGGAGGGATCCCTAGCTGTGGCATGCGGGGTCTCTAGTTGCGCCATGGAAACTCTTAGTTGTGGCATAAAGGATCTAGTTCCCTGACCAGGGATCGAACCAGCCCCTCCCCATGTTGGGAGTGGGGAGTCTTAGCCACTGGACCACCAGAGAAATCCCCAGTATCTTTTTTGACCCCAACAATTCGCCCTAGAATCACTCTATTCCTCCTCTTATGTGGTAAGGTGCCCCAAGAAACCACAGTAGCACTGGCTCTCCAAGATGACTCTCCAAATGGGGGGCCTGAAGCCCAAATTAAATTAAATTAATCCCAAGCACTACCGTTATGGGATTGGCTGATTCCATAGGTAGCTAAGACACACTGACTACCATTTTCCCTGCTGGACTCAGTGACATTTTGGTTAGGGATGAATAAGTAGTAAGAGCAGTACAACCCTGTGCACAGAAGGAACTCTTCTTTATGTGTCCTGTAAATCAAGGGGCAGGACAGAGGCCCTGCGTGTGCTCTGGCCTGCTGCCCCTTTCCCCCGCCCTGAATGCTCCTCGCTGTGCTGTGCCACAATTAATCAGGCTTTCTAGGTTTTAGTTAATTTCAGGACCCCAATAAATTGGTTTGTACTGGCATTCGTCCAGCCTTGATAATTTCACAGCCGTGTGCTTAGGAACTGTGGCAAGTTTGCACAGGACTTAGCAAGCATGCAGCAGAGGGGTAGAAGGAATAAAAGGAACTCTTGTTTGGCTTAAGTTCCATTAATATTGGGGAAAGCTGAAATCTAAATGACAGAAAAGCATGGCTGAGCACGTGGGCTTTGCAGCTGGGAGGGGGGTTTCTCTGTGTTTTTTCCACCCTCCCTCCCAACTCAGGGTGGATTTGAAAACATTAAAATTAAATAAACCCAAACCTTCGCTTGACATTTCTCTTTGTCTGATTGTTCTCAAGTTTTTGTCTCTGATTTCATAAGACTCCCCTGAGGAATAAGCACTGGAGCCCATAATCTAGTAAAAGGTTCATTTGGGTTTAGGCTTTTTTATTTTTAAAGATATGATTCTTGGAGAATTTTTTTTTCGATTACAGGCAGCTTTTATGACTGAGAGGTTACCAGGAAAATTCAAAGGCAGTGAGAGGAGAGGTCTGTCATGAGTACAGACATTTGGGGCCTCTCTGTATAAATTAGCTGCTGTGGAGAATAAGCCCAACAAGCAGAATTTCAGAGGCTCAGCCGTATCTCTGGCTCTTGGCTTCTAGAATGCTCTGTGGCCAAGAAACACAGGTTGGAAGAGGCCAACAGGCTGAGTGACTGGGCACCCAGAATATGATTTTACAATCAAAGAGCTTGAAGGAACAGATGGGGAAACTGAGGTCCACAGGAAAGTCAGGATATGACCCATCCAAAGCAAAGTCAGGACTGGAGCCCAGAATCCTGATCTCAGTTCAAGGATCCATCCAGGTTCTGATGCTTCTTCTCCTGTAGCAAGAACATATTTTCTCTAATATGAAAAAGGAAAGAAAAAAAAAAAAAGACTTGGACACTTGGTTATAGGGCCAATGTGAGAGTGGCTGTTTAGATTTTCGGATTTTCTTGGCAAAACTCCCTGGACGTGCAGCTTCTCTGCTAGGTTTTAAAACCATCCAAACACAGGGAAAACTGGAGATGAGTGTTTGACTGTGTCTACATGATGCCTAAACAGACAGTTGATTCAGTCAAAAAATATTATTCATGTTGCTGGTTTGGCAACACCACCCATTTGTGGACTGAATCTTTCACTTTTTAACTCCTTGAGAGACAGTGTTTGGTAGAAAAAAAGGTCTGAGCCTGGTGGTCAGAAAACCAGGCTTCCAGACCCAGCTGAGCCACCTACCCACTCTCTGCCTCCTCCCTGGGCCTCAGTTTCTCCACGTGTAGGTTAATCAGATTTGGATTAAGTTGTCTTGAAGGTGTGTAGAGTTTTCACCTTCTAGAATACTGTTCTATGCATGGGGTGTGAGAAGAGGATGTTCCTACTTGTGGTCTTTGCCCTCTGCATTTGAGGTCAGCAGCCCTGCAGTTCCGGTGTGAGAAGAGGTTTCTGGATATAATTCACAGCCTATTTCCCTGTCACTGCCAACTTGGCTTCTAAATGGGTAGCTCACTGCCCTCCCTGGTCCCCTCCCTTAGTCTCCTTCTCATAAGGAGAAAAGCAGTGTAATATTCAGCGGCACTGTCAGGTGGCCTGTATTTTGTCATCTGACCTCATCAAGCTAGTGCCAACCCTTCATCAGTCCACACCTCCCTTGCATATTACCCATGCTCCCAAACTGGATAATTTGCCTGTGGGATTTTTAAAAAGACGTAGGGAACAAGGAAGTAGTGTTGACTTAATGATGGATTCCATGTCAGGTGTTGGATCTGACTTTTTCTGGTTGATTTCTGACTCTTAGCCTGTGAATAAGAATTCCTAGCTCACACCCTGGTCATCCCACTTGTTTTGCTGAAGCTTTTTTGAGTGGGTTAGAGCCAGTGGTATTCTGATGCTAGCTCCCATCAGCTTGGGAGGGGCAATTGTGTGTATCTCTTAACCACTCTGTGTTAAATGACAACACATTGGTAGTTTGAAATCGGCCATATTGGGGATATTTATATAATGGAAATCGGAAATTGTCAGTTTTTCTCCCTAGAGAGTCACTTGTTAAACAGTTATCACTGTACACCATGGTTCAAGTTCGAATGACTGTTGGTCTTCCCTGATGGCCCATTGGTTAAGAATCTGCCTGCCAACGCAGGAGACACAGGTTTGATCCCTGGTCTGGGAAGAGGCCACACGCTGCAGAGCAACTAAGCCCATGTGCCACAAATACTGAAGCCCATGTGCCCTAGAGCCCGTGCTCCACAACAAGACAGAAGCCGCTGCAATGAGAAGCCTGCAGACTGCAAAGAAGAGTAGCCCCCACTCACAGCAACTAGAGAAAACCTATGCAACAATGAAGACCCAAAGCAGCCAAAAATAAATAAATAAAGTTTAAAAACTCCAAATGGCTCTAGAGACTAGAAAAGGAATCTGAATGAATAAAGCAGGCCTGAAGGTAACAAAAGGGACACAATAGGGATGGTTAGAGACTGTGGCAGTTGATGAGCACATATGCTATGTGAAAGTAGCAGCCACTCCTCTGTTACTCCCTGTATGTTACTAGGCAGAGATATTGGCCCATTGTTGCCAGCAATTCTAATTTTTCAAGAGGAAATTGAGATCAAGGTTTTATGTGAAATATCCTAATAATAAACACTAAAGATTGTTTGGAACCAATTCAAATTTTGAAACAAAAAAATCTCTGTTCAGTCCAAGCAAAATATGTGTGCAGGCTCTCGTCAGCCTTTGGGTCAGCATTTTGCCATCTTTGCTCTCTAGATCCTCTGTTTCCTTCTCTTATTCCATGGGTTATAACTGATGCTGAGTTGTCAGCATCATTTCCTAATGAGAAACAAACTTTCTTTCCTTGAGAACTGGAAGAACAGGGAATTCGGATGTGAGGATATCCAGGTGGCTTCTCATGATTCTACTCTGGCCTGTGCCTTGTTTTCTAGTCCATGTGCCATGAAGCCGGAGAAAAGGATGTTAGGCCCAAATCTGCATCGAATATTTTATGATGTTCTCCCAGCACCAGGACGATACCCAGTGCTGATGCACCTGTGTCTGAGGACAGAGTGACTTCCATTTTGGCATGTCTCTTGACTATTCCACTTGAAGGCATGTTGGCATTCTACTCCCCAACTCACTCCCTGCCTATAAGAAGAAGGTGGAAAATTGGACTAATTATTGGTGTATTCTTCCTGCTTTTATCCCCACTCTCTTCTACAGACAGGGAACTAAATCTTAAGTAGCTAATAAAGGACTTTACTTAGTGTGGAATAGCTCTCACATTTGGCCTAAGGAATGGGGGCAGGGAGGAAAAGTGGGGATGGAAAGAACTAACGGGCATTATGTAAGGCATTGTGCTAGGCCCTCCTCATACATTAGGCCACTGAACCTCCATAGCAGCAATATTATCATCTTCTTTTTACATAAAAGGAAACAGACTCAGAAAAGTTATATGACTTGTTGGGACTCAAACTCAGAAATGCTTGATTCTAAAACCATGCGAAGATCTCCTGGAGAAGGGGATGGCAACCCACTCCAGTATTCTTGCCTGGAGAATTCCATGGACAGAGGATCCTGGTGGACTACAGTCCATGGGGTCACAAAGAGTTGGACATGACTGAAGTGACTTAACATGCAGAGCACAAAAGACAATGAAACAGTCACTTCTGTGGGTTCTACTGAAGAATAACAGTGGATCACTCTATTCTTGCCTGGAAAATCCCATGGATGGAGGAACCTCGTAGGCTACAGTCCATGGGGTTGCAAAGAGTTGGACACGACTGAGCGACTTGACTTTCTGCTCCCTAGCTTTGTAATAAACACAAATACTGTGAGCAGTTCATGGCAGTTCTAAAGAACTGTGGGTACCTTTAGATCCTATTGTAAGCTATTTAAGCAAAGACAATTTAAAGTGATTAAATGCTTTATAGCAATAAAGCTACTAGGGAGGCAATTTTTATTCCACCAGATTGCATTTTTCTATACACAGTATAACACTTGGACACACTTGATCTTCAGTTTGTTTTTATGACGTCCCTAGTGAACAAAGTTTACATACCTTTGTGAGACTGCTTGAAAATGTAATTAAACTATGTGAAGAATCCTCAACCAGAAGTGAATGTATTTTATGTTCTACCCATTTGACTCACTCATGGTGATTGTGGGCATACTATAATTTTGAATCAAGGAATACACTCCCTTTCATCTTTTACATATTTACTATAATCCTGCACAGTGTGATGAGTTTAAAATACATATGTTCCTGAAATTTCCTATAAACCAAATCTTGCTTTTTCAGTGGCTTTATGATAAATCTGGAGATGTGCTTCTTTGGGAAGAGAATGATGTAAAATTCTCCCACAATTCTCTTAAAGTCAGTTAAAAGGAAAAGCATTTCTATAAAATGATATTCAGATATAACACAAAGCACAAATCAAAAAATTCCTTGGGTAATTGTTGTTTGATACAGTAACTGAAAGGCATAAATGGAAAATGACAGCTTAGCTAAAAAGAACACACAGAACCAAAAAATAATGACTTCTATTAACTCTGTTTCCAGGATTCTATAAGCTGCTCTGTTTACTTCTCTGGTTTTCACAAAATGGAGGGAAACAGAATTGTTTTTACTGGTGGTATCAGTCAGAATTGGGCAGATTACGCTGCAAAAAGAAGCAACCTCCAAATCTCAGAAGCTGTGCTGCACGAAGTTCCATGTATCACACACTTTTGATTTCCAAAATAATTCTGCTGGGATCTTTGCTCATCTTAGTCACTCTGAAACTCAGGCTTCATTTCAAAATATGAATGGAACAAATCATGCACTAACTCTTTATTCCCACACATCACTTCTCCTAAGATTTCAATGACCAAAGCAAGCTATGGTTTTCCCAGTAGTCATGTACAGATGTAAGTTGGACCATAAAGAAGGTCTGAATAACGATGCTTTTGAATTGTGCTCGAGAAGACTCTTGAGAGTCCCTTGCACTGCAAGGAGATAAAACCAGTCAATCCTAAAGGAAATCAACCCTGAATATTCATTGGAAAGACTGATGCTGAAGCTCCAGTCCTTTGGCCACCTGATGCGAAGAGCCAACTCATTGGAAAAGACCCTTATCCTGGGAAAGATTGAAGGCAAAGGAGAAGGGGACAGCAGAGGATGAGATGGTTAGATAGCATTATCAACTCAATATCCATAAGTTTGAGCAAATTCCAGGAGATAGTGAAGGACAGGGAAGCTTGGCATGCTACAGTCGCAAAGAGTTGGACACAACTTAATGACTGAACAACAAAGCAAATCAGATGGTGGTGCTCATACCTTAAAGAAAGAAAGATGGAAATATTAGGTGAACCACACTATTGACAGCCAATTCTGTGTTCTAGCACTTTTTAGAAATTACTAGCAAGAAGAAAATATAACAAAGACAAAAATTCAGTAACAAACATGAATACATACAAGTGATAAATGGGGTCATATTAAATGCAGCTTAAGGGTCCTCAAAGGTCAACTTCTAGATACTGAATCAAGTATTTGATTAATACAAACTTTAGGTTGGTCTGATTTTCTGTATAAAGAAGTAAACATATGCCATAATTTGCTGTGTGCTGTGCTTAGTCACTCAGCCATGTCCAACTCTTTGTGATCCCTTGGATTACAGCCTGTCAGGCTCCTCTGTCTATGAAATTTTCCAGGCAAGGATACTGGAGTGGGTTGCCATTTCCTTCTCCAGGGCATCTTCCCTACCCAAGGATCAAACCTGCGTCTCTTGTGTCTCCTACATCACCAGGCTGATTCTTCACTGTGCCACCTGGGAAGCCCCATGCCATAATATACTTCTTCTTCTTAATATCTATATGCCCTGCTAGTTTTTGAAAGTTCATCAAATAACCAGATTTTCCAGGCTCAGATAGGATAAGAAAGATTTAAAATGCTAAAATCTATATTCTCAGAACATTGATCAATATTATTCATTCCACAATGCTTCCATTTTTACATTCACTTCTACTTTTGACAACATGGATGGACCTTGAAGGCATTATGCTAAGTGAAATAAATCAGACAGAAAAAGACATATACTGTATGATCTCATTTATCTGTGGTATCTTTAAAGAAAAAAAAGCCAAACTTTGGGACTTCCCTGGTGGTCCAGTGGCTAAGACTCTTCCAATGCAGGGGGCCCAGGTTCGATCCCTGGTCAGGGAATTTGATCCCACATGCTACAACAAAGATTGTACATGAGGCAATGAAGATCTCCAGTGCCACAACTGAGACATAGTGCAGCAAAATAAATTTTTTTTAAAGCCAAACTTTGAAACAGTAAAATGGTGACTGCCAAGAGCTGCAGGATGAGGGAAATGGGGAGATGTTGGTCACAGGGTACAAGCTTCTAGCTATAAAATAAATAAGTTCTGAGACTCTAAGGCACAGCATGGTGACTACAGTTAGGATATAATTAAATATATAATATAACCCTGTTATATACTTAAAAGTTGCTAAGAGTGTAGATCTTAAAAATGTTCTCACCATAGACCCCAAAAATGTAATTATGTGAGGTGATGTGAGGTGATGAACATGTTAACTAACATTATTGTGGCAATCATTTCACAATATATACATATGACCGATCATGTTGTACATCTTAGACTTACACAATGTTCTAGGTCAATTAAATTGCAACAAAGCTGGGAAAAAATAAAGTGACTGTGTATTCTACAGCACACTTTATACAAGATTAGTACACAACAATCAATTACATTTATATATACTAGCAGTGAACATTGGAAATCAAAATTAAAACCACAATAACATTTGCAATTGCTCCAAAGAAAATAAAATATGTAGGCATGAATCTAACAAAATGTGTACAAGACCTATATGCTGAAATATAAAAAGCATTGATATATGAAATTGAGAAAGACCTACAGAAATGGAGAAACGTATTGTATTCATGGATTGGAAGACAAGACACATGAAAGCTGTCAGCTCTTCCTAAACTGATCTGTAGGTTTAATGCAATTCCTAGCCAAATCTGAGAAAGGTTTTTTGTAGACATAGATGAGCTTATTCTAAAATTTTTACAGAAAGGTATGGGACCCAGAATAATTAAAACAATTTGAAAGGGAAGAATAAAGTGGGGGAACCACTCTACTTGATATTAATCCTACTATATAACAATAAAAACTGGATGCTGTTGATAGAGGGATAGACATAGAAACTGATATAAGGAAAGAGACAAACTAGGAACGGACCCATACAATACCCAACTGATGTTTGACCAAGGTGTAAAGGCAGTTCAATGGAGGAAAGATAGTTATTTTTAAAATGATGCTGGAGCAACTGGACATCCACAGGCAAAAAGTGAACCTCAATCTAAATCTCATGCCTTATATAAAAATTAACTCAATGAATCACAGATTTAAATGTAAAACTTAAAACTATAATAGTATAAAATATAGGGGAAAAATTGACCTAGGGCTAAACAAAGCATAATGTATATGCAGAGTACATCATGAGAAATGCTGGGTTGGATGAAGCACAAGCTGGAATCAAGATTGCTGGGAGAAATATCAATAACCTCAGATATGCAGATGACACCATCCTTATGGCAGAAAGCAAAGAAGAACTAAAGAGCCTCTTGATGAAAGTGAAAAAGGAGAGTGAAAAAGTTGGCTTAAAACTCAACATTCAGAAAACTAAGATCATGGCATCTGGTCCCATCACTTCATGGTAAATACATGGGGAAACAGTGGAAACAGTGATAGACTATTTTTTTGGCTCCCAAATCACTGCAGATGGCGACTACAGACATGAAATTAAAAGACACTTGCTCCTTGGAAAAAAAGTTATGACGAACCTAGACATTACTTTGCCAACAGTTCTGTCTAATCAAGGGTATGGTTTTTCCAGTAGTCATGTATGGATGTGAGAGCTGGACTCTGAAGAAAGCTGAGCGCTGAAGAATTGATGCTTTTGAACTGTGGTGTTGGAGAAGACTCTTGAGAGTCCCGTGGACTGCAAGGAGATCCAACCAGTCTATCCTAAAGGAAATCAGTCCTTTATATTCATTGGAGGGACTGATGCTGAAGCTGAAACTCCAATACTTTGGCCACCTGATGCAAAGAGCTGACTCATTGGAAAAGACCCTGATGCTGGGAAAGATTGAAGGCGGGAGGAAAAGGTGACAACAGAAGATGAAATGGTTGGATGGCGTCATCGACTCAGTGGACATGAGTTTGAGTAAACTCTGGGAGTTGGTGATGGACAGGGAGGCCTGGCGTGCTGCAATCCATGGGGTCACAAAGAGTCGGACAGGACTGAGCAACTGAACTGAACTGAACTGAAACAAAGCATTCTTAGACTTATTGTCAAAACACAATCCATAAGAGGAAAAACTGACTAATTGGACCTCATCAAAATTAAAAATGTTTGTTCTATAAACGCTTAGGGGAAGAGGATGCAATCTGGTAGAAAATATTTGCAAACCACGTATGCAACAAAGGATCAGTACCTAAATAAAGAACTCTTAAAAATTGACTGTAAGAAACTATTCAATTAGAAGATGCCAAGATATATGAAGAAACATTTCACTGAAAAGGATATACAGATGTTAAATACACACAAGAAAAGATAGTAGCTGTCATTAGGCACTAGGGAAATGCAATTTAAAACCACAATGATATATCACTGTACTCCCATCACAATGGCTAAAATGAAAAATAATGACAACAACAAATGCTGACAAGGATGTAGAGAAACTGGATCTCTCATTCACTTCTGGTGGGAATATAAATAGTGTAGGCACTCTATAAAAGCATATGGCAGTTCTTACAAAACTAATCATGCACTTGCCATACAATCCAGGAACTGTACTATTGGGCATTTATTCAGGGGAAATGAAAATTTAGGTTATGCAAAATCTGCAGACAAATGTTCATAGCCCCTTTATTTGTAATTGCCAAAATTTGGAATCAATCCAGATATCCTGCAATATATGAATGGTCAAACAAGCTGTGATACCTCCATACCATGGAATACTACTCTGCAGTAAAAAGAACAAACTCTTGATATTGGAACAACTTTAATAGATCTCCAGAGAATTATGTTGAGTGGAAAAAGCCAACTTCCAAAGGTAACCTATGTATGATTCCATGTAATATTCTTAAATGACAAAATTACAGAGATGGAGAACAGTTTAGTGGTTGTCAGGAAGAGAGGGAGAGAAGATGAGTAACAGTGGAGACCCTTGTGGTGTTGGCACTGTTTAGTATCTTGACTATGGTGGTGATCACATCAACCTACACGTGATAACATTTCTTAGAGCTGTATGCACAGGCAGATGGGTGCATATAGAATTGTTGAAATTGGAATAAGGCGGATAGATGGTATTGATGTCAATTTCCCGTTTGTAATATTGTACTATAGATATGCTCTGCCAGGTGGCCCTGTGGTAAAGAATCCACCTGCCAATGCAGGAAACATGGATTCGATTTCTGGGTTGGGAAGATCCCCTGGAGGAGGAAATGGCAACCCACTCCAGTATTCTTGCCTGGGAAATCTCACTGACAGGGGAACCTGGAGAGCTACATACAGTCCATGGGGTCACAAAAGAGTAGGACAGGACAGTGACTAAACAACAACTATAGATATACATGATGTTATCATTGGGAGTGAAAGGTATTTGAGATCCCTGTGAATTATTTCTTACAACTGCATATAAATCTATGATTATCTCAAAGTAAAACTTCTTAAGAATTACTATGAGATGATCTATGCTTGATCCCCCATTTAATAAGTAGAGAAAAATAAAGCATAGAGATAATCATCAGTTTAGCTTGAAAAAGACCTGGTACGAAGTCTAGGTTAGGACCCACGTTGGAGTTCCCAATTCAGAAATCAAGACTGGAATGAATATAAGGACCACCAACATTTACGCTAATGAAGAACCTTTCAGAGCATTCCAGCACCCCCTTATACAGTTGCCAAGTGTACAAGATATCCTGAGCAAAAACTGCCCAGTTGAAAAGAACCATTTGATCATAATAAATCATTGGAAGCTTTTAAGCCACTAGGTTTGGGGATGGTTTGTTATGGAGTAATCAGAATACTACATCAAGCGAGGGGAGCCAGTGGTTGTAGCCAAATAGATGAGTTTTTAAATCTCAGTGAGTCTACTGATTTTTAATACTGGGATCTATGCTTGTCCCTGTCTGTTCCCTGACACCCATTTTCCTGAATACTCTCTAAGCACGTTGGGAGTGATGATGGGGGTTGGGGGATGCAGATACAAAGGAAATTAAACAACCAGTCCTTGGCCTTGAGGAACTCAGTATAGTGAGACAAAACATCAGTACCTTAAATGGCATGAGAATGGTTATGAGGCAACAAATCAGCAAGTTCAAACTAATATAGTACAGCACAAATTGAATGCATGTGGTAACGTATGGCTACCTAGGTAGCAGGATGGAGCTAGACATTTTGGGCCCTGAAGGCAACATTTCAGAAAGGGCCAAGTTTTCTTTGTTAACACTGAAATAAACATCCCCAGCAATTCAGGGCTAGTTGGATGATATTAACACTTGTGAAGAAAGAAAAAAAAAAGAGTTAACTTCCAGGGATAATTATTTTTGTTTTCATTCTCCTTTGTTCTCTCTTCGTGGTATATGATATAGTTTTGGTAAGCACAACTGCTCTGAGCATCAGTTTCCTCATCTATAGACTGGCGATAACAGCCAGAGAGCAGTGGGTTGAAAGTCAGGACATCCTAACTGGAAGGTCAAATCTATCTAGCGCGGCCTTCCATACATCAGGTCTCCCTCTCCCTCCTCCATCAGTTTCTTCTGTGACAGGAAGAGGTTGAGATGAATGGTCCAGAAGTTCCTGCCAACTCCAACACTTGAGGCCACAGACAGATCATTCGGTTTGTTGTGAAAGTTTAAAAAGTAATGATGATGCATAGGAAAGTACTCTGCAAGCCATAAAGTGGCATGTTGATGTTAAGAGTATCAATATAAGGCAGTTCCACCTTGAAAAAATCCTGCAGCTCTCCTTTAAATTTAGGAGCTCAAAATATAAATGGGTACTGTCTGTCAAGGCACCGCTTTCGGGCCCTTAGAGAATTCTGATCATTTGTAACTCTTGCTCATGGAATAAACTCAAATCTGGACTAGTCCATCTCGGGTTCACCAAGGGGTCAGCAGTGGTATTGCGATTTCACGGATGGGTTCTTGGTGAGCCACTCCCAAGTTTTCTTCAAGACACCTAACAGTTACTGGAGACCCTTTCCCTGGGTCTTAGGAACTCTCTTGGTGGACGAAAGCAGATTTCTAAGTCGTCCCTTGTCCCTCCACAGACACACACTCATCGCCATCCTGCCTTGAAGGGCACCAACGTTTTGTCACTTTACTAGCCGCGATGTGGATTTGAGATACACCCCGAAATGATCAGCAGCCTGCTATAGGGCATCATTTTCGAGGCCAATTCATCCCGTGTCCCGCGCGCCGGCTGGGGACCAGACCAGGTGCACGCAGAGCGGCCGTGGTGCCGGAAGAGAGGGGGCTGAGGGCTTCCAGCAGGGAAGTCGGAGGGTAGCCGGGGTCATCAGGCCGTGAGCAAGCGGCGGGGAGCTCCTAGGCGCCTCCAGCGCGGAGCGGGAGGAGGGGCCGGAGGAGATGTGCGGTCCCTTTAAGACCCCAACGCTCGCTTAGCCAGAGGAGCGGGGGGTGGGTGGGGGCGCTGCGTGATGTGAAAGTCGCCGGCTGAGCCTCACACTTTCTCCTGATTTCTTAACTTTCGGGTCGGGGGATAGGGGAGAAAACGGCGGTGTCGGGGAGGCGAGGGGGTGCGGGCTTGCAGCTGCTGCGTGGTCGCGGACTTCCCGCCCGCGCCGAGCCGCCGGCCTCGCTGGCTAAGTAGGGTGCGGGCGGCGGGCGGGCAGGTGGCCCCGGGCCGCCGCACCAGCGCCTTGGCTCTGCCCCCGGGAGCCAAAGCGAACCGCTGCTCCCTCGTGGTGTGAGGGCGGTGATGTTTTTCCTCCCACCCACTTTCGAGTCCCCCCTCCCCCCTCGCACGCACTCTAGCTCTCGCCACAACCTGCGAATCCCAGACCTCGGAGGAGCGCCCTGGGGAGCTCGGAACGCCTGCACGCGTGGACCACGGAGGAGGCCGGTGGCCAGGTCAGTGAGCAGTGCCCGGCGCCTGCTTTCCCACTCTTCCTTTCCAGCCTTTGCGCAGGTGGGCCGTCTTCCCCCAGGGCACCCCAAACTTCCCCGAACCTGCCACCCGAGCTGGCTCCCTGCTCCAGCTGCCCGCGGCCCGGCTGGAGGTGGGGCCCAGGGCGCTGCACCAAGGTAGGTGGGTGGATGGGGGGGGGGGGGTCGGCTCCCTCCGGATTCGAACTCGCCACTCCCGCTTGGCCTGCTTAGTTCCAGGCTCTGGAGCTGCGGGGAGGCCCCTTGGGTAGCCATCTAACAGGTTCTGCAGTCCCCTTAGTGATCGCCTGTGTCCCGAGTCTTTTTTGCTTGCTTGCTGAAGTGCCCTGGACCAGTAGGTGGTTCCGAGGTACTCAAGTTAAGGAAACAGAGCAGAAGGGGCTGGAGGCGTCTCTCTCCTCGTGGACATCTGCCTCATTTTCTGGCCCAGACCACTGGGGTCAGAGTTGGACCCGCTAAGCTCGGGGTGCAACGCGGTATTGCCAGAACTCAGGGCCTGGAAAGCCTGCCTTGTAGTTCCTGCCAGCCCTGCCACTAACTTTATGAGAATGGGCAGTTGAGTTCTCTGGGCTCCAGGATGCCCATTTTGAAGGTGGAGTTGTTGTGGGGAATCAAAAGGAAATAATAGATAGCACGGTGTTTTGCAAACCAAACTCCAGTCGTTGTTTGTCCGTCATAGGGATGGAGGCATCTCAACTCAGACCAGAGACACCCTGGCCTGAAGCTGCCATTTTTCAGGGCCAGCCCACCGCCAGTGAATGGAGCTTTTCTTGTTGGGTGGTAGATTGGGGAGAGGATTTTAGCTGATGGACTCTGGCCTGCGACTCCAGTGTCCTCTTACTGTTTGTCCAAAAGAGAATTGTCACCCTGGGGGCTGTCCCACAGACAATAGTGAATGTAAGATTACAAGGGTAGTGAAGCCTCTAGGAAGGATTAAAGGAACACTGTGGGGCATGAAGAGCTGGCTGACCTGCCCATTCTTTAGCCTTCCTTTGGGAATGTCTCTGATTCTATTCTACCCAGGAGACCTATTCTGAGAACTGACAGAGCCTTGACACTTGGTTGCCCAGATCCCTTGCAGTCACAGCCAGGCAAGGAGCCCTTGATCCCCTAGCTTGTTGCAAATGAACTTGGTGAATGCTTGTTTCACGAAGGCACCTTAATGGGTACATTTCTTTAGGATCTTACGTGTTTCTTAGACTCCTGTGAAGCCCACTCACCCTCCCCAGCTCGGCAGCATTGGTCTCAGAAATTTTGTTTTCTTTGTTGTTTTCTTGTTGGAGCCTGGCTTTCCCCCAAATATGTCGATGGCTACATTTCTAAGTAACCTGTAAAAGAGCCAGTGCAAGTTCAATGGCACAACGGCCTGTGTGAAGCAAACAGAGAGTTAATGCCGAAATAACTCCAGTTAACTGGGTCAAAGTATAATTTGAAAAATTAAGGACAGTTTGGCTCTTTGCAAGTGTAAGAGTCGGAATGTTTGCTGAGCAATGCTCACTCGTGTTTATTGCTGCAGCCCCAACAAATGTCTTGAACTGTTCTCCTCCCCCCAAAAGAAAAAGTTAAGGGATAAAGAGAAATTTAACAGAGACCTGGGGAGGGAACTCTTCTAGGTTTATAGCTCCATACAGAACATAAAGGCAGGACTTCAGGATCTTGTAAATCAAAAGTGATTATTTATAAAGAGATTCATTTTCTGATGTTCTTCATCCCAGCCAGGGAGGCCACACGGATGACAGGAACGCCAAAAGAGATTAATTGCTCTCTAGTCACCAACTTTTCTCTTTGCTCATACCATTAGTTGAGACCCAAGAAAAGCAAAAAAGAAAAAAGAAAAAAGAAAAACCAAAACCTAAGAGCCGTTTTCTTGCCAGCTTGAGTTATGAGGCAATGCTACTGTTCACCAAATCACCCAACCATTGTACAAGAAAAACAATCCAGTTGGTTCTTGCATGGGGAGACCCGAAAACCACGGCTTCAAAAATCCCCCCTGAGAGCCATATGTGATTATGATAAATTGGATTTCAGTGGTTTAGAAAAAAATCTTTCTCCTTTGGAGACTTGGGGGATAAGCCTATTAAAGAAGGCTCGGGAAGAACCTCACTGGGGTGAGTCGCTGTGTTAAAGCTGTTCATGGAAATGATTTGCTTCGAGGGAACCTGGTAACTCTCAGAGGACAGAGCTGGACATTCTGAGTGATTGAAGAAGGGCCAGAAACTCCCAGATGGGATCTGGTCATCAGAACCCAGGTCTTTTGAAGGCTATGAACATGTCCCAGGAAAATTTAGTCGTCGTTTAAGGAGCAGGAAGGAGGTAGAGAGGCAAACCGGTGCTGCAAATCCTGGCTGATACATAAATTATTCTCTATGACCAGTTCTGCTTTGGTTACATACTCTTAATTTGAAACCATGGATTTTAAATTATCTGGCCAACTTCATAATATTTAAAGTAAGAGTGGTGGCATTCACATCGTGGCCCAAAGATCATTCTCCGGAATGATCATCTTGTATTCCATCCAGCTCTCTATACTCAATATTTAGGTTGGATCTGCTGAAAAGACTGTTGAACTCACTTCCCATCCAGTGTTAATCCCAGACTGAAATATGGTGTTTCTTGAATTATTTAAATATTTTCAAATCCCCCTTTGGAAGAGTTTTGCCAGCTCTAAAGTCGATGGAAATGACCTGTGGCTGGATATAATCTATAGCAAACCTTCTGTGTTCTAAGCCTCAAAAAGCTTTCCACTCCTGAGACTGGAAATGCAGTTCTCCTATTTTTAAGAATGGTAGGTGCTTTTGGGGTGGTCTTTTGTGTGGTGATGCAATGTGAACATATTACCTACTTAAGTTTGCCCAATATTCCTTAAATGGTCCATTTAAAATTTCCATTTCACAGGGGACTTCATGTGAGAGGAGTATGTCTGAACCATTCAGGTGCTTACATCACATCCATTTGCTAATCACATCTGTCTTTTCCAACATAAGTAGCCAAATTGACAATCCTTATAGATCTCATAAGAGACACAGGCAAAACACTGATCAATCCTTGCCCCATCCCTGAAGGATTAAGTCTTGAAGCTAAGATCAGTTGACTTTCGTTTCAGAAATTGTTTGGTTCACTGCCTATTATTTTTATCTTGTTTGCCAAAATGGCCGTTTTGCAAACCCCAGTTTCCCTTTTCTCCCAAAGAAAATCTCTTGAGAAATCAACTTTAATTCCCTTAGAAATGAGGATTTCAAAGTTTATTTTTTCTTTCCTATGACTTGCCTGTAAGGATTTAGCCTTAGCATTGGATAGGAATGTATGTTCGTCCACTTAAATTTTCCCCCACAGTCTTTGCAAGGCAGGAGAGGCAAGTTCTCTTTCTTTGCAGGAAAGCAGTGCTTATTACACATGTAAATTCCCCCAGCCCTTCCTGCCCCCCAGTAGGTTAGAAGCCTGAGATAAGAGGTCTCCATCAGTTCCAGTAGATCTGTTCTTTTTGTCTGCTTTCTTCCCAACAGCTTGAGTACACGGGGCCCTGAAAGTTTCAAGTTGCCTTTTGCACTGGCCGGAATGAAAAAAAAATGGAAGATGGGCTGCATGGGAGGCATGAGATACATCTTTTCCTTGTTGCTGTTCTTTCTTTTCCTAGAAGGAAGCAGAACAGAGCAAGTAAAACGTAAGTGTCTTGAGTTTTAAAAAAAACAAGATACTTTCTTGTCATTTCTTTCAGAATGTGCTTATAATCTGAAGAGATTGCCAGTTAGCCCAAATGTGGCCCTGCCACAAATCTAAGAAAGTGAATGTTACTGGTTTATGTGTGAGTTGATAAAAGAAGGAGAGCTTTGAATCAGGCCAATGAATTTGGGGCTGTTTTTCTGATTATCATATAGTTTTCATCTCATAGAACACATGACACATTAGTTATTTTCCGTTTCCTGTTCTAAACTGTACAAATCTCATTCCATTTTACGTAATTCTAGAAATATCTGACAGATGAGCTGGATTTTTTCCCAAATTTCAGACTCTTCCACAAAGGTTTTCACTTTATGAAAAAGAATAACACAGAAAAGAAAAAGAAAAAAAAGTAAAGCAGGCTCTGCCTATTCCCTTCTGCCGAAAAATGAAGAAGGAAAAAACCTTCACACGAACTGGATTGAGATGAAAAATCCTTTGAGGAAATTGAGATTCCAGGGACCGTGAGCAAATTGGATGCCATTTGTTGAACGAAACGTCCCTGCAAAGCCAGGGAATATTTCTAGAAAGTCAGCGATCCGTGTCATGGGCTGACACATTGGAGAAAGCCGAGTGGCAGGAAAAGGCGGGTAATTAACCCTCCTTGCGGCCACATTTGAGAGATTTATGAGTAACCATTGACATCTCTGCTCTTGTTAGGAGCTGTCTGCCTGCCTTCGCCAACTGTGAGCCTCACCTTCTTTGGGCCATTTGCAGCCACCTCCAAGGTGGACCCTGGCTCTGCATTTGAAGGAAAAGCCCTCTCTCTAGTTCCCCTTTTTGGCTGCATCAAAAGAAGCACAAAGTGGAACTGGTCCAAGATGGGGCATTCTCTGCTCCACTGAACTTATTCATGAGAAGGAACTGTGTAAATATGCCTGTAGGAGCTGAAACAGCATCTGAAGCCCATCATTTCAACATGTATCTCCTTTATCAGCTTAAGTTAAATATATTGGGCATGAGGCTCTCAGTTAGGGAGAACAGTGCCAAATCTGTTCCACTGTTAACTGTCTTTCTATTTCACTATGGTTTTCATAGTAAAGTGAGTCTCCTTCCTGGGAGAAATAGGGCTTTTGATTAGGCTTTTAAACATAAGTGATCCATTGTAATCTCTCGTATGATCAAGACACAAAAAAGGAAGTTTGAGCAGGGCACAGTAGGAGCAAGAGAGCTTAAATCAGCCTCTTCTCTTGTAGTCCTCAACCGACCTTCTTCTGCTTGAATACGTAATCCACCTCAGAACCGTCGTCTTCCAGAAGTTTGCCTTGATTTAAGTGGATGTGAGAGAAAAGTCCAGTCCATTCTCAGCTAAGCTCACAAGCAGCTGGACTTAAAACTCCTTTGTTTCTTAGGGAGAAACTTCCCTTATGGCCTTGTGGCAGCATGGGGAAGCTTGCAACTCTTAGGAGACCATCTTCTGTGGGAAGCCTTCCATATTAATGAAGAATTGAGTAATATTGTCCATAGAAATAGACAATTAGAGCTTAATTGACAAACCAAAGAAAAAATGTGATTGAAAAATGATTGACAGGCCCCAAACTATCACTCTCTAACATTTCCTACTGCCTGTGAGTCTGTCCCAAGCCCTTTGGATATTCAATTGGTGTCAAAATGATTATGTAACAGATGGCCTAAGGGACCAGTTCTGAGCTAGTGTTTCCAGCTTATAGTCAGATAATGAGGCTTAGGTCATCATCATTCTCTAAATGAGCCCTCAGCATCATTCTTTGGGGCCTGACCCAAGCTAACTGTCTCAAAGATATGTGCAAAGTTATCTCCACTAAAAGGAAACTCTAAAAGTCTATGCCTTAGGTATGTTGCCTTGGCACACATACACACTCACACACACACATACACACTCACACACACACACACATACACACACTGCATGCACAGAGATTTATATCGCAGCTCTACAAGACATTAGACAGAGAAGGCAATGGCACCCCACTCCAGTACTCTTGGAAAATCCCGTGGGTGGAGGAGCCTGGTAGGCTGCAGTCCATGGGGTCACGAAGAGCCGGAGGCAACTGAGCGACTTCGCTTTCACTTTTCACTTTCATGCATTGGAGAAGGAAATGGCAACCCACTCCAGTGTTCTTGCCTGGAGAATCCCAGGGACAGTGGAGCCTGGTGGGCTGCCATCTATGGGGTCGCACAGAGTTGGACACGGCTGAAGCGACTTAGCAGCAGCAGCACAAGACATTAGAAGCAGTAGGAAATGGTTGCATAAATGATCCTTGTAATGTACTCTCATGCTACCAAACACTCCTTATGGAAAATGATAGCCCTGGAAAATGCTTATATTAGCTTATTTTGAAATTTCTTAAATTATTAAATGAATACTACTCACTGAACAAAATGATGTGAAAGTATCTGAACTTCATAAAGAACCTGTTTCTCTCAACTCCCATTCCCACACCTCAGGGATGACTGTTACTATTAATAATAGTTTTCTATTATTCTATTAATAATAGTTTTCTGTTTCTTCTGTGCTGTTTTCTCTCTGTGTTATCAAAACATACATATCTATAGGGATTTTTTCTTTTACAAAAATTGGATATTTTATATATAAATATTTTTTCCTTATAACTTGCTTTATTCAGCAGTGTGTCTAGGACATCCTTCCATGTCAGAACATTTCAGTGTAACAGTACCATGTTCATTCTAATGCCTACATAGTACCCGGTTATATGAGTGTGCCATGGTTTGTTTAGATAGTCCCTATTTGTAGATATTTAGATTGTTTCCAGTTTTGTTATTACTGTAAGTAAGGCATTAGTGAATGCCTGAAAGCACTTAAGCAAGTATTTGTGAGTAATTGTCAGGTCAATGTGTATGCTCAGTTTTAATCTTGGCAAAAACTGTCAAATTGTCCTTCCAAAAAAAGTATCAGTTTATACTTCCACCATATATGTATGCATGTCCATTTCTAATTCCTTCACTAAAAGTATTATTAATCGCTGTATTCATGGGCCAGTTTACTAGAGGAAATCATGTTTCAGTTGTGCTGTGAGATTTTCCTATTACTGGAGTGTATTTTCAATTACTTTTAATTCAATTGTATTTCTCCAGTGAATTGGCTATTTTTCAGTTGGGTTGCTTGCCTTATTGATTTGCAAAAGCTTATTTATTAACATTTTGTTATTTCAAATGCTGTTATTAACCTTTTGTATTTCACATATTGTTTTCCCAGTCTGCCATTTCATTCAAACTTTGTATAAGCCATATTTTCCCATATAGAAGTTTTAAATTTTTGTGTAGTCAGATCTGTCATTCATTTCCTTTATGGCTTGTGGATTTCTTCTTATTCCTAGGAAGATCTTTCCTACTCCATATTCTTATATTTTTTTCTACTGCTTCCATAATTTGGGGTTTTACCCATAGTTCTCTCTTCTACCTGAAATTTATATCCATGCTTGGTGTACAGTGAGGCTTCCCAGGTGGCTCAATGATAGAGAATCCACCTGCCAATGAAGGAGAAAAAGGTTCAATCCCTGGGTCAGGAATATCCCCTGGAGAAGGGCATGGCAACCCCACTCCAGTGTTCTTGCCTGGAAAATCCCATGGACAGAGGAGCCAGCCGGGCAGACTACAGTCGATGGGGTCACAAAGAATCAGACACGACTGAGCATGCACGCACACACATGGTGTGCAAGAGGGAACTAATTTTTTATCTCTGGGTAGTAGTTTCATGACTGTTATTTTTGTTCATTTTTATACTTCTGTTTATTCCAAAGATTTCACAATTGGCAAATATTACTTTGACAACAGGAAAAAGTCCTTTGAAGTAAAAGGAAATCAGGATTCCCATATTGTGCTGTTGAGTTCTAGAGAAGAGTAGGTATAAGAATGGAAGAAGCAAAATGAGGGGAAAAAATAACAGAAAAACTTCAAGAAATGTGTAAGGATCATAAAGTTTCTTGTCGCTCCTTGCTGCCTGATACTGTTTTACCCAAGGAAGCCAAGGCTTTTTCTCATTCATGGGCTGGTTTGAGTATAAGCATGTTGGTCAAGGCAGATGCTCGGTAGCCTGTTTGCTCTCCCATTTTAGGCATCAGGATGGAATGAGGGGCGATGCTATTATGGTCAAAGACACTCACTCAACTGGCGTAGAATCTGAGGAGGTCTGGAGGAAATGCTTTCATAGCAGAAAGCTGTTTGCACAAGGAAAAGTAGAAGTGGGTGCTGCCACTTGCTAGTAGCTAATTAGCCAGAGTTACCTTGCTCTCACAGGAGGGAAAACCCGCTCAGGAACCCAGGAAATATGGACAGTGCCATCACAGTGGATGAATGAGCCATTTATGGCTTGTATAAAAGTTTGTTCCTGTCCAAAAGCAGCGAGGTTGGAGATCTTTAGCTGGGAAAATGTCTTTCTGTAACTCCATTATGCTCAATTGTTAAAGTTGTAGTCAAAAGAGGCCAGGAAGTTCTTTTGAAGTTCAAAGAAGCGTAACATTCAGTGCATAATATTCATGCAAATATAGGACAAAATGAGCTGAAGAGTTTGCCTCTTTTGGCACATCTGACTTAGGTAATGAACTATTGATCAAAGTGAGGTGGAAGAATTGAGTTGTTAAGAATATTTAATTATATATTTCAAATGAACCAGCCTGTGCCAAGGCTGGCAAAAGTCCTTGGGAGAGAAATGGTTGGTGTATTTCATGGCTTCTGTGCCTGCTTTATAAGATGGATTAGCTGGATCTTCCAAGGGACTAGATTCTCACTCATTTTTCTCCTTTGGAGAAAAGCTTCTAACATTTGTATTTGGCTGAAAATGGGCCTCTGAACTTCCCAGGAAGGATGAGTCCCCAAAAGATTGAAGAGAACAAAGAAGATAGTTAAACTTTGAGACACAGGAAGCATGGTCTTATGGAGCCTACCCAGAGCCTCTTTATTGTGAAAGTCAACCAGAAGGGCTTGAGTCCCCCACCTCCAGGTTGTCACCTGGACATTCGAGGTGATTATTTGACAAGACAAAGAAATGAGCAGAAGAATAGACGTATTCACATCTTAGAAGTTCAGATAGGTAGAAGTAGAGTAAATGAGAATGCTTTAATAGCTTAATGCCTTTCAAGGTATATTCTTAATTATTTTTTATGTTGGGAGGGACCAGTGGTGTTGGCTATGGAAATTCTGGAGTCCACTTTGATCCAAACCCCAGATCCATGACTTTCGTACTTACTTTGGGAATGTTGCTTAATCTCACCAGCTTTAGTGCTCTTATCAGTACAGTAGGGGAAATAATAGTGCATTAATTGTAAACATGGTCATCTAAAGACTCGATGATATTGTGCACACAGAGGGCTGTGTGACGGTGGCTGGCACACAGTTTTTAATGAATGGTAGCTTCCCTGGTGGCTCAGACAGTAAAGAATCTGCCTCTAGTGCAGGAGACCCGGGTTTGATCCTTGGGTCAGGAGGATCCCTGGAGAAGGGAATGTCAACCCACTCCAGTATTCTTGCCTGGAGAATTCTATGGACAGGGGAGCCTGGCAGGCTACAGTCCATGGGGTTGCAGAGTCAGACACGACTGGGTGACTAACATACGCACACACAGCAAAAGAGTAACTCTCTTACAGGCCAAATGATATTATCACCTTAATTTTCAAATGAGAAACTTGAAACTGAGTGAGGTCAAGTGACTTTGTACAAAGCCAGACAGCAAATCCAGGGCAGCACCAGAATGAAAACCCAGGTCTCCAGATCCGCTGTTCTGTTCACAACACCAGTTTGTGTCTAGCAGTTCTTTGAGGAAGCCAGTGCCTTCTCTTGAATATAAGCCCAGTTCTTTGCACATGTGGAGAAGGAAATAGCAACCTACTCCTGTATTCTACCCTGGCAAATCCCATGGACAGAGGATCCTGACAGGCTACAGTCCATGGGGTCCCAAAGAGTCGGACACAACTGAAGTGACTTAGTGTGGCATGCACAGCTTTGCACATGGCAGCCATGTAACACGTGAGATGATCTGAGTAAATGAATAAAGAACTTTGTAATCAGAATTCCAAAGACAGGCAGTATACTATTTGGGAGTTAAAAGATAAGAGTCTAGGACTAAAGTTATTCTGAAACCTAAATAAGCTAAGCCAAAGGAAATGTGTGAGGAAGGTTAAAAATATGTGCCTTTATGTCCATGCTTCTTAGATTTCCCTGACTTATCAGAAGGATTGGAATGCCCTCGTAGTCTAACGGAGAGTGAACTGTGCTCTAAGTCAGGAGACCTGGCTTCTGGTCAGTTCTATTGCTCACTGTGTGGTGTTGGTTGAGTCATTCACGCTCTCTCTGAACTAAAGATTCTCTACTCTCTGAGAGGAATTCTTCCCTTCTGGACAGCAAACTAAAGGATGGGAGAATAAGGGGTTGTGCAGGGGGGAGGGCAAGGGAAACCAGAAAAATGAAAGTGAAAGTGTTAGTCACTCAGTCACGTCCAACTCTTTGGACCCCATAGACTGTAGTCTGCAAGGCTCTTCTGCCTATGGGATTCTCCAGGCAAGAATACTGGAATGGGTTGCCATTTCCTCCTCCAGAGGATCTTCCCGACCCAGGGACTGAACCTGTCTCCTGAATTGCAGGCACATTCATTACTATCTGAGGCATCAGGGAAACCAAGGCTCTGTCTTTAGGTATTTGGAGCACACCTGGACTTTTATCGTTGTCACAAGGTCTTTGCAAAAAGCGTTTTACTCATTTAAGATTTATAGTGTGCTACTTCCCAAAAGAGTAGGTATAGGGTATATATGAAAGAATGGGATTCCCTGGTAGATCAGCTGGTAAGGACTCCACCTGCAATGCAGGAGACCCTGGTTCAATTCCTGGGTTGGGAAGATCTCCTGGGGAAGTGATAGGCTACCCACTACAGTATTCTTGGGCTTCCCTGGTGACTCAGATGGTAAAGAATCCACCTGCAGTGTGAGAGACCTGGGATCAATCCGTGGGTTGGGAAGATCCCCTGGAGGAGGGCATGGGAACCTACTACAGTATTCTTTCCAGGAGAATCCCCATGGACAAAGGCACCTGGCAAGCTACAGTCCATGGGGTCACAAAGAGTCGGACACCACTGAGTGACTAAGCCCAGTGCATCACAGCATATATGAAAGAATAGTTGCAAGATAACTTTTTAAAAGCTGAAACAAAAAATAGAGGCCATCTGACCAAAGTAGAAAGGGTAGATATTTTTAACACCTGATTTGGTATCATGGGGCTTCCCAGGTGGCTCAGTGGTAAAGAATCCACCTGTCAATGCAGGAGATGCAAGAGATGCGGGTTCCATCCCTGGGTCAGGAAAATCCCCTAGAAAAGGAAATGGCAACCCACTCCAGTATTCTTGCCTGGGAAATTCCATGGACAGAGGGGCCTGGTGGGCTATAGTTCATGGGGTCTCAGAGAGTCAGATACAATTGAGTGACTGAGCATGCACAAAGGTTGGTACATTACAGTATTCACGTTTCTAAGTTGGTGTATGTTTCCTGAAAAGATAAAAAGAAGCTTTCCATTGGTTGGCAAGAGAAAAGTACAATTTCATCTACCTCCCACTTAGTCAAATGGTATTAATGATGGGATGTTTGCAGAAAGTACATTTTGGGTGGTACAAAGACACCAACTGTAATCTTGGTTTCATAGAAGAAAGAAGAATCATATTTGGCATTTCTCTGTTAACCCTCTGTAAATGAATAGGGCAAACATTAAATTATATCTAATATAAATTTTTTTATAAGTGCTAAGTTAATGTAGTCCAGATAGTTTAACTTTGAATGATATAAGCTAATAGAAGGTTAGAACATGGAAATGTTATACATATGGTTGTTTAATATGTCTAGTAGACTGCATTGTCAATTATCAGATGCCCTAAGCAAAGTTTACATCAACATGATTTTTTTCTATTTAAAAATAGATGTCATTTTTTAACATTAAGAAGAAAATAAAAGTATTAGAGAAACAAAAGTCATTGGTAATCTCAACATTTATGTTCAGTTCAGTTCAGTTCAGTCACTCAGTCATGTCCTACTCTTTGCAAACCCATGAATCACAGCACGCCAGACCTCCCTGTCCATCACCAACTCCCGGAGTTCACTCAAACTCACGTCCATCGAGTCGGTGATGGCATCCAGCCATCTCATCCTCTGTCATCCCCTTTTCCTCCTGCCCCCAATCCCTCCCAGCATCAGAGTCTTTTCCAATGAGTCAACTCTTCACACGAGGTGGCCAAAGTACTGGAGTTTCAGCTTTAGCATCATTCCTTCCAAAGAACACCCAGGACTGGTCTCCTTTAGAATGGACTGGTTGGATCTCCTTGCAGTCCAAGGGACTCTCAAGAGTCTTCTCCAACACCATAGTTCAGAAGCATCAATTCTTCGGCGCTCAGCTTTCTTCACGGTCCAACTCTCACATCCGTACATGACTACTGGAGAAACCATAACCTTGACTAGATGGACCTTTGTTGGCAAAGTAATGTCTCTACTTTTGAATATGCTATCTAGGTTGGTCATAACTTTCCTTCTAAGGAGTAAGTGTCTTTTAATTTCATGGCTGCAATCACCATCTGCAGTGATTTTGGAGCCCCCAAAAATAAAGTCTGACACTGTTTCCAATGTTGCCCCATCTATTTCCCATAAAGTGATGAGACCAGATGCCATGATCTTAGTTTTCTGAATGTTGAGCTTTAAGCCAACTTTTTCACTCTCCTCTTTCACTTTCATCAAGAGGCTTTTTAGATCCTCTTCACTTTCTGCCATAAGGGTGGTGTCATCTGCATGTTAATCATGGTTAATTGGTATGTAGACTTAGAGTCTTTTTTTCTATGCAACTACACACACACACACACACACACACACACACACACACATATGTGTGGGCTTCCATGGTGGCTCAGATGGTAAAGAATCTGCCTGCAATGCCAGAGACCCAGGTTCAATCCCTGGGTTGGGAAGATCCCCTGGAAAAAGAAATGGCAACTCCAGCACTCCAGTATTCTTGCCTGGGAAATCCCACGGATAGAGGAGCCTGGCGGGCTACAGTCTATGGGGGTCACAAAAGAGTTGGACATGACTTAGCAGCTAAATGACAACAACAACACATATATATTATTTTATAAAAATGAGGCACTCAGGCAGGGTATGTGCCCAGTAGTAGGATTACTAGGTCATATGGTAGTTTATTTCTAGTGTTTTGAAAAGAATCTCTATACTGTTCTCCATAGTGGCTGTGCCAGTTTACATTACCACTAACAGTACAGGAGGTCTCCCTTTCCTCCACATCCCCTGCAGCATTTATTGTTTATAGATTTTTTTTATGATACCCATTCTGATTGGAGTGAGATGATACATCACTGTAGTTTGGATTTGCATTTCTTTAATAATGAGCAGTGTTAAGCATTTTTCCATGTGTTTATTGGCTATCTGGGTGTCTTCTTTGGAGAAGTATGTATTTAGGTCTTCTGCCAGTTTTTTGATTGGGTTGTTTGTTTTTCTGATATTGAGCTGCATGAGCCATAGTTCAAAAAGACACATGTACCCCAATGTTCATTGCAGCACTATTTACAATTGCCAGGACATGGAATCAACCTAGATGTACATTGACAGATGAATGGATAAAGAAGTTGTAGTACATATGTACAATGGAATATTACTCAGACATAAAAAGGAGCAAGCTTGAGTCAGTTCTAGTGAGGTGGATGAACCTAGAGCCTGTTACACAGAGTGAAGTAAGTCAGAAAGAGAAAAAGAAATATCATATATTAATGCATATGTATGGAATCTAGAAAATAGTATTGATTAACCTATTTGCAGGGCAGGAATAGAGACGCAGACTTAGAGAACATACTTGTGGACACAGCAGGGGAAGGAGAGGGTGGAATGCACTGATAAAATACTGTTGAAATATATACATTACCATATATAAATAAGCCAGCTAGGTGGAAGTTGCTGTATAACATGGGGAGCTCAACCCAGTGCTCTGTGACGACTTAGAGGGGTGGGAGGGAGGCTCAAGAGGAGGGGATATATGTATATTTATGGCTGATTCACATTGGGGAATAGCAGAAATCAACACAGCATTGTAAAGCAATTATCCTCCTATTAAAAAAAAATTTTATCTCTGGGCTTTCTATGTGCGTGGATTTAGGAAACCAGAAGGGAAAGAGACACGAGTACCCCAATGTTCATCGCAGCACTGTTTATAATAGCCAGGACATGGAAGCAACCTAGATGTCCATCAGTAGATGAATGGATAAGAAAGCTGTGGTACATATACACAATGGAGTATTATTCAGCCATTAAAAAGAATACATTTGAATCAGTTCTAATGAGGTGGATGAAACTGGAGCCTATTATACAGAGTGAAGTAAGCCAGAAAGAAAAACACCAATACAGTATACTAACGCATATATATGGAATTTAGAAAGATGGTAACAATAACCCTGTGTACGAGACAGCAAAAGAGACACTGATGTATAGAACAGTCTTATGGGCTCTGTGGGAGAGGGAGAGGGTGGGAAGATTTGGGAGAATGGCATTGAAACATGTAAAATATCATGTATGAAATGAGTTGCCAGTCCAGGTTCGATGCACAATACTGGATGCTTGGGGCTGGTGCACTGGGATGACCCAGAGGGATGGAATGGGAAGGGAGGAGGGAGGAGGGTTCAGGATGGGGAACACATGTATACCTGTGGTGGATTATGTAAAGTTTAAAAATAAAATTTAAAATCTTAAAAAAAAAAAAAAAATTTTAAATGAAGCACTGATTCATCATGGATTCTCTAAAGTGCACCTGTAGTGGAGACTTAGCCTATGATGTCTGAAGTGAAAACTGGATGTTAGATACCAGTTGTAGGGCACACAAAGTTGATTCTGTTGTGAAAAGTTCAAGAGCACAACTTAAATTCTTGACCAAATAGTAAGTAAACCTCCTTTAGCAGAGAATTTGTGCAGCTGAGGTGTTGATAGAAAGAACAATTTGTTTTTTTCAGACAAGAGCTTTGATTTTTTGCCCAAAGTCCTATGCCAGATGACAAGTAAGAGATGATTTTAGCCAGAAAAATTATTCAGATCAGGTTTCACCAGTTGAGCAGCCTTTCTGTAAAAGTATCTCCCATGGCCTTGAGAATACCATCAAATCTCAGTTATCCATGTTAATGGGAGATAGAAAGGCACAATGAATTGAAATTTCATGGAAAAATCTTCATTTCTCAACTTATCCAATGATGTTGCCTTGCTCAACTCTCAAACCTCTTCGAAATATGGACCTTTTCTTCTCATTGAGTTTGCCCACCTGCTAGTAGAAAAGCTAGTAGAAAAGGCAGGTAGTGGGAAGCCCAGGCTGTGCATAGGCCTCTCAATATATATTAAGTTGAATTAATTTTGGACAAATGATCCAACAAGTAGGAATAAGATAATTAACTACCAGATAAAGAGAAATAAGCTATATACTCAAAAGTGAAGGACTTGGGTTTTTCTTGGCTTTCCGCTTTCACTGGCTTCAGTAGCCTGAAAATGAAGTCTTAAAGCCCTGAGGAATTCTGACTGAAACTTCAGTTCTAGAAACCCAATTTTCAGAGATATAGGACATTTTTTTTCTGTAGTGAGTGCTACATCATGCCCTTCGTTCTGCTTCAAGTTGGATAAATGTCAGAAGAGAAGCACTTATGCTTTTAATTTTTTCCTTCACTATTATAGTAGCCTTTAAAAAGTACTCCAAAAGGAATTTGTTTACTTGATTTGTCCTCTTATATAATGAACAGCAAAGATTCATCTCTCCCTTTCCACTGACTGTATGTGTTATAATAAAATAAATATTATTGTAGTACTTAACATGATGATGTGTCTACAGTAATAGCTCTTATCGAAAACTGTTCATGGGAATGTTTTCTTGCCTTTAGACTGGTGATGAAGTTATTGAACTTTTGACCTGGTGCTGGGTGCTAGACAGTAATGGTTGGAGAAAACATTGATGGCATAGGAGCACATCTTTGTTGTTTACTTTTTGTCATCATTTCTGTTAACAGGGGCCCTTAAAGTAGCAGGGATTACCACTTTCAATTAGGGCCACATGAACCCATTTGAAAAATAGCTATGATGATACAGGTTGAAGGTCCATCTCAAGTGTTCATTGAAATTCTCTTGGGACCAAGTTCTACTCAACAGATACCATGAGTCAATGAAAAGTCATGAAGTCTCTGGACTTCCCAGGTGGCTCAGTGGTAAAGAATCTGCCAGTGCAGGAGCCATAGGAGACAAGGGTTCAATGCCTGGGTTGGGAAGATCCCTTGGAGATGGAATATGGCAACCCACTTCAGTATTCTTGCCTGGGAAATCCCATGGACAAAGGAACTCAGCAGGCTACAGTCCATGGAGTCACAAAGAGTTGGACATGACTGAGAGACTGAGCACTTGAAGTCTCCAGATGGTATCACTCAGGTACTGGCAAGTGATAAGTTTACTTTGCTTGCCTGCATCTCCTTCAAGTTGGTGAGGTATCACTGTTTCAATAAAATCGATTCACTTGTGCTTCTTGTCCAAGATAATATACTGGAACTTGAGGTGTGGTTGGAGAAGGCAATGGCACCCCACTCCAGTACTCTTGTCTGGAAAATCCCATAGATGGGGGAGCCTGGTGGGCTGCCATCTATGGGGTTGCACGGAGTCGGACACGACTGAGTGCCTTCACTTTCACTTTTCACTTTCATGCATTGGAGAAGGAAATGGCAACCCACTCCAGTGTTCTTGCCTGGAGAATCCCAGGGACAGGGGAGCCTGGTAGGCTGCCATCTATGGGGTTGCACAGAGTTGGACACGACTGAGGTGACTTAGCAGCAGCAAAGGTGTGGTCAATGTTGCTGTGTAACTCATGAAAGTTTTTTAAAGTTCAGACTTATAATAATGTGCTGAAATGGACTTTATCATAGTTTCTGAAAATTGAGCATCGTTCCATGTACTCATGGAGAAATCAGCTATAATTCAGTTAAGTGCCCGATCTTGGACAACCATGGTAAAACATGTCTTAAAGATTATAGTTTAAAAAAAATTATAGTGTATACTTTTGCTATGTAGTTGAAATCAGTGTCAGTAATTGCAGCAGTGTTGTTTTATAGCACCAGTGATATTATTGTTTAGCTCCTTGTCTCTGCCTTCAGTTCCTGAATTTGCTCCTTCCAGGAATTTGTAGATTTCTCTTTGGAGCATAATTAGCCAAATCCCATGTTGCTCAGGTAGTAGGACCAGAGTATTTGATGAAGACCACTATGTTTGCATTTATGGTCAGGTTTTGATGCATAGTTAGTTTTTGAGTAAGATGTTTTCATCCTCAAGATGCATAGTTTGTAAGACACTAGTATGGTGCTAGTGGTAAAGAACCCGCCTGCCAGTGCAGGAGACATAAGAGACGTAGGTTCAATCCCTGGGTCAGGAAGATCCCCTGGAGGAGAGCATGGCAACCCATTCCAGTCCTTTCTAAAGGAGATCAGCCCTGGGTGTTCTTTGGAAGGAATGATGCTAAAGCTGAAACTCCAGTACTTTGGCCACCTCATGCGAAGAGTTGACTCATTGGAAAAGACTCTGATGCCGGGAGGGATTGGGGGCAGGAGGAGAAGGGGATGGCAGAGGATGAGATGGCTGGATGGCATCACTGACTCGATGGACGTGAGTCTGAGTGAACTCCAAGAGTTGGTGATGGATAGGGAGGCCTCGTGATGGATAGGGAGGCCTGGCGTGCTGCGCTTCATGGGGTCGCAAAGAGTTGGACACGACTCAGTGACTGATCTGATCTGATAAAGAAAATAAGAATTGTTTCCATTTTCCCTCACCAAATTTATGAAGTTTTAAGTAATTAAAATATCCAGTGTTGGACATTTTCACACACTGCAATTGGGAAGTAAATTAGTGCAGCTTTTCTGGAAGGCAGATTGACAATATAGATTGGGAATTTAAAAGCGTTCATTACCTTTGACTCAATAAATCTACCTCTAAGAATTTATATTTAGAAAATAACCAGTATTACATACATTAGTGTATATGCAAGGATATTTATTTTTTGTATATTTTTTGGCCACACCTAGAGGCATATGGGATCTTAGTTCCTCGACCATGGATCTTCTACTGTCTCCTGCAGTAGAAGCAGAGTCTTAACTACTGGACAGCCAGGGAAGCCCCTATATACAGGGATATTTATCATGGAATTTTTTTTAAAACAAAGAAAAGGATACAATTTGAACCCTCAAATAGGGGATTGGTTAAGAAATTATGTTTCAACTGTGTTAATGAAAAATCATGTCACTAGGCATGTAGTATAGGGGGAATATTTAATGGCACAAAAATGTACACAATGTGTTAACTTTCAAAGTAGTTTATAAAATGTATATTGTATATGTTAATTATATAAATAGAAAACTTTATACACCTTTATGCACAGAAGAGAGACTAGAAAGAGCTTCTAGTTTCTTGACATGTAAAGAGCTTAGAAGTTGTCACTCCTATTGTCACAAGAACAAAGTCTTAAGGAAATGAAAATCAGCAAGTCCTCTTAAAATTATAGAAAATTGAGGTCACAGGGCAAACTGCCTTGTGGTTTTTACTTTGAAAACTGGAAAGACAGGTGAATACAATCACCACTGCTGGATCCTGGTTGGAGCACTTAATGGGTAATCGGGTAATCGACTAATTGCTGGAGAAGGAGAGAGAAAAACTCCTTTTTTGAGTTTTTACCTCTAGGATCCCCACCAGGTTCTCAGGTTTGGTGAAAAATTTATAATTGTTATAGGCAGAGGAGGGTGAAAAGTAACCATTTTAAATGAGCCTAGAGTTCTTTATTCTCATTAACTAAGGCCTGGCTTCAGTTCAGTTTAGTCGCTCAGTTGTGTCCGACTCTTTGCGAACCCCACGAACCACACCACACCAGGCCTCCCTGTCCATCACCAACTCCCAGAGTTTACTCGAGCTCATATCCATTGAGTCGGTGATGCCATCCAACCATCTTATCCTCTCTGGTCCCCTTCTCCTTCTGCCCTCAATCTTTCCCAGCATCAGGGTCTTTTCAAATGAGTCAGCTCTTTGCATCAGGTGGCCAAAGGATTGGAGTTTCAGCTTCAACATCAGTCCTTCCAATGAACACCCAGGACTGATCTCCTTTAGGATGGATTGATTGGATCTCCTTGAAGTCCACGGGACTCTCAAGAGTCTTCTCCAACACCACAGTTCAAAAGCATCAATTCTTCAGCACTCAGCTTTCTTTATAGTCCAACTCTCACATCCATACATGACTACTGGAAAAACCAAGGGAAATGATTTTATCTTAGACTAACTAATTTGGGTTTTATCAGTGCCTAACCACCCTGGAACGTCTTCACTGGTGGCTCAGTCAGTAAAGCATCTGCCTGCGATGCCAGAGACGTGGGTTTGATCCCTGGGTCAGGAAGATCCCCTGGAGAAGGAAATGGCAATCAACTCCAGTATTCTTTCCTGGAGAATTCCATGGACAGAGGAGCCTGGTGGGCTGCAGTGGAATGGAACCACCCTGGAAGAAGGAATATATGCCCAACTCCACTAGCTTTCCTGTCTCACCTACACTGGTGGGCAGGAGCAAAGTTAATTAGTGCTTTTGAAGGTCGCAACTCAGGGATATGGATCACTAAAAACTGAGAGCTAATTATATGATTATAGAACATTTCTCCTTCCCCTACAATTTGCTACACATCAATTGGGATCCTATATAATAACAGGAGATTGAAAGACCTGCAAGCCTTAGACACTGTTTAAGAAGAAGAATCTAGGGAAACCTGATAACAATGGAGAGGATGAACAAAGACACTAGGCACATTTTAGCCTCTGACACCATGGCTACAAAAAAAACAGTAAAAACTAGCCTAACTCCTAGATAGATTAACATAAGACCTCACACTAACGTTCCATTTACCTCAGTTACTTTTACTAAGTACATCATGTCTGAGTTCCAACAAAAAAGTACTGGGCATGCTAAAAGGCAAAGAAAAATCAATCTGAAGAGACAAATCACGCATCAGAACCAGGCTCAGATATGGCAGATATTTTGAAATTATCAGACTTGGAATTTAAAATAAATAAGATTAATGTGTTGAGAACTCTAATGAAAAAAGGAGGCAAAATGTAAGCATATATGGGCAATGTAAAGAGAGATGAAAAATAAGAATCAAAAGGAAATGTGAGAAATCAAAAACACTGTAACAAAAATGAAGAATGCTTTTGATGAACTCATCAGCACACTGGACATGATTGAAGAAAGAGTAAGTCATCTAAAGATATGGCAAGGGGCTTCCCTGGTGGCTCAGTGGCAAAGAATCTGCCTGCCAATCCAGGAGACACAGGTTTAATCCCTGATCTGGGAAAATCCCACATATTTTTTTTCCCAGCATCTGGGAAAATGCTGAAGAGCAAGCAACTAAGCCTATGTGTCACAACTATTGAGCCTCTGTTCTAGAGCCTGGAAACTGCAGCTACTGAGCCCATATGCCACAGCTACTGAAGCCCACATGCCCTAGGGCCCATGCTCTGCAGCGAGAGAAGCCACAGCAATGAGAAGCCCGCGTATTGCAGCAAAGAGTAGCTCCCTGCTAGTCACAACTAGAAAAAAAGTGCATGCAGCAACGAAGACCTAGCACGGCCATAAATAAATAAATAAAGTATGCCAAGAGAAATGTCCCAAACTGAAAATGTGATCAAATTCAATAGAATATTCAAGAACTGTGGGAAAATTACAAAAAGTGTAACACATATGTAATAGGAATGACAGAAGGAGATGAAAGAAAGAAAAAAGAAATAATGAGTGAAGAAATAATGGCTGAGAATTTTCCAAAAGCAATGACAAACACCAAAGCACAAATCCAAGAAGCCCAGAGAGTACAAAGCAGGTACATGTGAGAAAACTTACACCTAGGCATATCATATTTAAACTGCAGAAAATCAAAGACAAAGAGAACATCTTGAAAGAGGAAAAACACATTACATATAGAGGAACGAGGATAAGAATTGCATATGATTTCTTTTCAGAAACCATGCAAGCAGTAAGAGAGTGGAATGAAGCACTTAAATTCTTGAAAGAAAAAATCCATCAACCTACAATTCTGTATCCAGCAAAACTATGCTTCAAAAGTGAATGAGAAATATTTTCTCAGACAAACAGAAATTGAAGGAATTTTTCACCAATTGACCTGCCTCACAAGAAATGTTAAAATAAATTCTTTAAGAAAGATGAAAATAATGTCAGAAACTCAGATCTATATAAAGAAGGGAAGAGTGTTAAAGAAGGAATAAATGAAGGTAGAGTGAAATCTTTTATTTTTCTTATTCTTAACCTAACAGAATAAAGTTTGTTCAAAATAATAATAGCAACAGTGTACTGAATAATTATAGTTTAAGGAAAAGTGAAATGAATGACAGTGATTTTATAAAGGATGTACTCTGCTACAAAGTACCTGCAGTGCCTGTGAAGCAGTATAGTGTTATTTGAAAGTGGATTTAGATTTTTGTAAATGTGTATTGTAAACTCTATGACTGCTGCTAAGTCACTTCAGTCGTGTCCAAGATTCTCCAGGCAAGAACACTGGAGTAGGTTGCCATTTCCTTCTCCAGTGCATGAAAGTGAAAAGTGAAAGGGAAGTCGCTCAGTCATGTCCGACTCTTAGCGACCCCATGGACTGCAGCCCCAAGCTCCTCCATCCATTGGATTTTCCAGGCAAGAGTACTGGAGTGGGGTGCCATTGCCTTCTCCGAACTCTATGACTACCTAATTAAAAAGATGAGTATAATTGATATACCAAGAAAGAGAGAAAATAGAATAATAGGAAATGCTCAAATAAAGCCATAGAAAGCAGAAAAAGAGTGAAATACACACACAAAAGAAAAAAAAAGGGAAATGAATAGAAAATAATTACAGATATTGTCAGTATTAACCAGCTGTATCAATAATCACTTTAAATGTGAATGGTCTATATACACCAATTAAAAGACTGACTATCCAAGTGGATTATAACAAAAATAAGACCCAACTATATGTTATCTACACACTTAAAATGTAAAGATACATATAGGATTAAAAGTTTAAAGATTAAAGATTATTTTAATCTTTAATAAGATTAAAGATTAAAAGTAAAAGGATGCTACAAAATATCCTCCAATTAAAAATAAACAAATTTTTAAAAGTAAAGGGATGGAGAAAGATATAACATGCTAACACACCAATTAGATGAAAGTGGGAGGAACTATATTAGTTTTAGACAAAGCAGACTTCAGAGCAAGGAAAATTATGTGTATACCTAACAGAGCATCAAAATACATGATGCAAAAATGGATAGTACTGCAAGAAGATACAGACAAGTCCACTATTTTAATTAGAGAGTTTAAAACCTCTCTATTAGTAATCAATAGATCCAGCAGGCAGAAAGTTAATAATGGTATAGTTGAACTGAACTGCACCATCAGTCAACGGGATCTAATTGTTATCTGCAGAGTATTTCATCCAACAACAGCAGAATACACATTCTTCTCCAGGTCAATGGAACATTCACCAAGATGGACCACATTCATGGGTCATAAAACAGATCTTAACAAGACTTATAAGAATATAAATTATATCAATATGCTCTCAGAACATAGTAGAATTAGACTAAAAAATCAATAGCAGAAACATACCTGTAAAACTATCAAAATATTTAGAGATTAAACAATATACTTCCAAATAGCACATAGGCCAAAGAAGTCTCAAGTGAAGTTTAAACACATTTTGGATTATATGAAAATAAAAATATAATTTATAAAAATTCTAAGCAGTGCTTAGAGGGAAATTTATAGCATAGAATTAATATATTAGAAAAAAAGATCTGATATCAATAATCTCAGCTTCCACCTTAGGAAACTAGAAAAAGAAGAGCAAATCAAACCCAAAGTAAGCAGAAGAAAAGAAATTTTAAAAAATTAAAGCAGAAATCAATGAAAGTTATACCAGGAAAACATAAGAGAAAAATAAATGAAACCGAAGTCTGGTTCTTTGAAAAGATCAATAAAATAGATAAACCTCTAGTTCGATTAACTAAAAAAGAAAGCACAAATTACTAATTTCAGAAATGAAAAAAAGGCCATCACTACCACCAGAACTGTCATAAAAATATGCACAATTCCATGCCAATAATATAACTTAGGGAAAACCTTACCAATATCTGGGAAGATACAACCAACTAAAACTCACATAAAACAAAATAGACAATCTGAATAGGCTTACGTCTGTTAAAGAAATTAATACTCTTTCAAAACGGAAAGCACCATGCCCAGATAATAAACTGGTGAATTCTCCCAAACATTTAAGGACATAATACCAGTACTCTACAATCAGTTTCAGAAGATAAAAGCAGAGAGAGAGAGCACTCCCTAATTCATTCTATGAGACCAATATTACCCTAATACCAAAACCAGACAAAGACATTGTAAGAAAGGAACTACAGATTAATATCTCCCATGCAATAATCCACAACAAAATATTAGCAAATTGAATCTAGCAATGTAGGAAAAATCCAGTCAAGTGGGATTTTTTTCCAGGCTGTTTCATCATCCAAAAATCAATTAATATAATCCATCACATCAATAGGCTAAAAAAGAAAAACTACTCGATTATATCAATACATACAGAAAAATCACTTGACAAAAGTGAACAATATACAGTGAATGAGAATAGAGTGAAGACTTCTTCAACTTCATAAAGAACATCTATAAAAAAAAAATCTACCAGGAATACAATACTTAATGGAGAGAAGCTAAATATTTTGGCCTAAGATCAAGAACAAGGCAATGGTGTTGTTTCTCACCATTCCTACTCAGTGTTGTATTGGAAGTCCTAACAAATGCAGTAAGATGGGAAATGGAAATAAAGTGCATACATATTTGGAAGGAAGACATAAAACTACCTTTGCTAGCAGATGACATGATTATTTTAAAATTCAAAAAAATCAACCAAAAAAAAAAAAAAAACCCTTCTAAAATAAATGAGCCATTAGAGTAAGGTTTAAGAATATGAAGTTAATATATGAAAGTCAATTGTTTTCCTATATACCATTAATGAACAATTGGAATCTATAATTAAAAACACAATACCATTTACGTTAGCACCAGAAAATGAAATACTTAGATATAAATTTAGCAAAATATATATAAAATCTATATGAGGAAAACTATAAAACTCTCAGGAAAGATATCAAATTACTGGAAAGAGATTCCATGTTCATGGACAGAAAGACTCAATATTGTTAAGATACTAGTAGTTCATGACTTGATCTATAGATTCAATACCATTCAAAATCCCAGCAGTTTAACTTGTGGACATCCAGGAATGTGAAGTCAAGTGGGCCTTCAGATCAGATCAGAGGCCTTAGGAAGCATCATTATGAACAAAGCTAGTGGAGGTGATGGAATTCCAGTTGAGCTATTTCAAATCCTAAAAGATAATACTGTGAAAGTGCTGCACTCAATATGCCAGCAAATTTGGAAAACTCAGCAGTGGCCACAGGACTGGAAAAAGGTCAGTTTTCATTCCAAACCCAAAGAAAGGCAATGCCAAAGAATGCTCAAACTACTGCACAATTCCACTCATCTCACCCGCTAGCAAAGTAATGCTCAAAATTCTCCAAGCCAGACTTCAGCAATATGTGAACTGTGAACTTCCAGATGTTCAAGCTGGATTTAGAAAAGACAAAGGAACCAGAGATCAAATTGTCAACATCTGTTGGATCATCGAAAAAGCAAGAGAGTTCCAGAAAAACATCTATTTCTGCTTTATTGACTATGCCAAAGCCTTTAACTGTGTGGATCACAACAAACTGTGGAAAATTCTGAAAGAGATGGGGATACCAGACCACCTTACCTGCCTCCTGAGAAATATGTATGTGGGTCAAGAAGCAACAGTTAGAACTGGACATGGAACAACAGACTGGTTCCAAATCAGGAAAGGAGTACATCAAGGCTGTATATTGTCACCCTACTTATTTAACTTATATGCAGAGTACATCATGAGAAATGCTGGGATGGATGAAGTACAAGTTGGAATCAAGATTGCCAGGAGAATATCAATAACCTCAGATATGCAGATGATACCACCCTTGTGGCAGAAAGTGAACTAAAAAGCCTCTTGATGAAAGTGAAAGAGGAGAGTGAAAAAGTTGGCTTAAAACTCAACATTCAGAAAACGAAGATCATGGTATGCTGGTCCCATCGCTTCATGGCAAATTGATGGGGAAACAGTGGAAACAGTGACAGACTTTATTTTGGGGGGGGGGGGCTTCAAAATCACTGAAGATGGTGACTGCAGCCATGAAATTAAAAGACACTTGCTCCTTGGGAGAAAAGTTATGATGAACCTAGACAGCATATTAAAAAGCAGAGACATTATTTTGCCAACAAAGGTCCGTCTAGTCAAAGCTATGGTTTTTCTAGTAGTCATGTAGGGATGTGAGAGTTGGACTATAAAGAAAGCTGAGCACCGAAGAACTGATGCTCTTAAACTGTGGTGTTGGAGAAGACTCTTGAGAGTCCCTTGGACTGCAAGGAGATCCAACCGATCCATCCTAAAGGAATCAGTCCTGAATATTTATTGGAAGGACTGATGCTGAAGCTGAAACTCCAATACTTTGGCCACCGGATGCAAAGAACTGACTCATTAGAAAGGACCCTGATGCTGGGAAAGATTGAAGGCTGGAAGAGAAGGGTACAAGAGAGGATGAGATGGTTGGATAGCATCACCGACTCAATGGACATGAGTTTGAGTAAACTCTGGGAGTTGGTGATGGACAGGGAGGCCTGACATGCTGCCTTCCATGGGGTCTCAAAGAATGGGACAGGACTGAGTGACTGAATTGAACTGAACTGAACTTACCTTGTGGAAATTAACAAAGTTAACTCTAAAGTTTATATGGAAAGATCTGAATCAGAATTGCCAACACAATAGTGAAGAACCTCAACAAAGTTAGAGAACTGATGCTACCCAACTTCAAGACTTGCTATAAAGCTATAGTACTTAACATAATGTGATGTTGTTGAAAGAATAGACAAATGGATCAGTGCAGCACCCAAATTCAAGACTTGCTATAAAGCTATAGTACTTAACATAATGTGATGTTGTTGAAAGAATAGACAAATGGATCGGTGCAGCATAATAGAATGCCCAGAAATATACCCACACAAATATAGTCAACTGATCTTTGACAAAAGGAGCAAGGACAATTCATTGGAAAAAGGATAATCTTTTCAACAAATGGTGCTGAAACAACTAGACATCTCCATGTAAAAAATGACCATTAAAAAAACTTACAAAATGAATTACAGATCTAAATATAAAATGCAAAACTATAAAACTTCCAGAAAATAACAAAGGAGAAAAATCTAGGTGACCTTGGGTTTAGTAATGAGTTTTCAGATACACCAAAAGTACGCTCCATGCAAGAAAAAAAGTTGATGAATTGGACTTCATTACAAGTAATAAATTCTTCTATGCAAAAGATACTGTTAAGAGAGTAAAAAGACAAGCCACAGACTGAAGGAAAATATTTGCAAAATGCATGTCTGATTGAGGGCTTGTATTGAAATATACAAATAACTGTTAAAGCTCAACAGTAAGAAAATAAACAACCCCATTAATAAATGGGCAAAAGAACTAAACAGATAGTGCACCAAAGAAGATACATGGGTGGCAAATAAGTATATGAAAAGATGCTCAATATTAAATATCATTAGGGAATTGGAAATTAAAACAACAAATGAGATACCACTACACACCTGTTAGAATGGCTAATACCCAAAATACAGACAACAACAAAATACTGATAAGAATGTGGAGCAGTAGGAACTTTCATTCATTGCTGATGAAGAACACTGGAGTGGGAATGGCAACCCACTCCAGTGTTCTTGCTTTGAGAATCCCAGGGACGGGGGAGCCTGGTGGGCTGCTGTCTATGGGGTCGCACAGAGTCGGACATGACTGAAGTGACTTAGCTGCAGCAGGAATTTTGATTCATAGCTGATGGGAATGCAAGATAGTATAGTCACTTTGGAAGACAGTTTGGCAGTTTCTTAAAGAGCTAGATATAGTCTTACTTTAAAACCCAGCAATCATACTCCCAGGTATCATGCAAATGAATTTTCAATTCATTTCATTTTCAAAAATTGGAAGCAACCAAGTTGTCCTTTCCTGGTGGCTCAAATGATAAAGAATCTGCCTGCAATGTGGGAGACCTGGGTTCAATCCCTGGGTTGGGAAGGTCCCCTGGAGAAGGGCATGGCAACCCACTGCAATATTCTTGCCTGGAGAATCCCATAAACAGAGAAGCCTGGCAGGCTATAATCCACGGGGTCACAAAACGTCAGACATGATTGAGTGACTAAGCACAGCAGCAATATGTCCTTTAATAGATGAGTTGATAAACAAGCTATACATCCATACAGTGGGATATTATTCAATGATAAATGAACTGTCAAGCCTTGAAAAAGTTTAGAGGAATCTTAAATGTATATTTCTGGGTGAAAGAAGCCAGTCTAAAAAGTCTGCATACCCTGTGATTCCAACTATATGACATCTTGGAAAAGACAAAACTATAGAGACAGTAGAAAGTCAGTGGTTTTTAGGAGTTGTGGGAATGGAGGCAGGGAAAGATGAAGGCAGAGTATGGGCATATTTAGGGCAGCGAAACTGTTCTGTATGATACTGTAATGGCAGATATATGTCATTTATACATTTGTCATAACACATAGAACTATACAGAGTACGCTCTCATGTAAACTATGTAGTTAATATATCAAGTATCAGTTCATTAATTTTAACAAATGTATGACACTAATGCAAGATGTTAATGCCAGGAAAAAGTGGGGGTGATGTGAAGAGGGGAAATATGAGCACTTTGTGTACTTTCTACTTAGTTTTTTGATAAACCTAAAACTTAAAAACAGGAAAATAAAGATTAGAGGACTATTACCAGAATGTCAAAAGTGGTTGTGTTATGGGCTTTCCTGGTAGTCCAGTGGTTAAGAATCTGCCTTGCAGTTCAGGAGACATGAGTTCGAGCCTTGGTCCAGGAAGATCCCACATGCCGTGGGGCAATTAGGTCCATATGCCTTAACTACTGAGCCAGCACACCCTAGAGCCCATGCTCCAAAAGAAGAGAGTAGCTGGTGCTCACTGAAACTGGAGAAAGCCCGTGCACAGAAATGAAGACCCAGCACAGCCAAAAATTAAAATGAATAAATAAGTAAATAAATTTTTTTAATTTATTATTATTATTATTATTTTTTTACTTTACAATATTGTATTGGTTTTTCCATACATCAACATGCATCCGCCATGGGTGTACACGTGTTCCTTCTGGTGGTAGAATTATGTATGATTTTTCTTTCCTCTATATGTTTCTTTTTAATTGTCTTATTATAGTATAATTCACATGCAGCAAAATCACCCTTTTAAATACACCTAAAACTAGTACAATGTTATATGTTAATTTTATCTCAATTGTAAAAGTTAAAAAATAAATAAAATTTAACAATTCACCCTTTTTTCATCCTCCTCCAGGGGATCTTCCCAACCCAGAGAGTACAGTTTTGTGAGTTTTGACTAATGGTACCACCATAATCAAGATATAAGCTCCATCACTCTCAAAATTTACTCTGTATCCCTTTATAGTAAAATCCTTCCCCCACCTTAGTCCTTGGCAACTACTGATCTTTTTTCTGTCCCTTGTCCAGATTAAAAATAATTAATTGTAATCATGCAGTATGTAGGGCTTTCCTGGTGGCTTAGATGGCAAAGAATCTGCATGCAATTCGGGAGACCTGGGATCATTCCCTGGGTTGGGAAGATCCCCTGGAGGAAGGCATGGCAGTCCACTCCAGTATTCTTGCCTGGAGATTCCTCATGGACCGAGGAGCCTGGTGAGCTACAATTCACAGGGTTGCAAAGAGTCAGACACGACTGAGCAACCAACACAAATACAGTATGTAGACTTTGAATCTGGCTTTTTTCATCTAGCGTAATGCCTTTGAGGGTCATCCATGTTTGTCTGTATCAGTCTTTCATTTCTTTATATTGCTGAATAATAATTTTTCGCTTGCATGTTTTAAAATTCATCAGTTGAAGGACGTTTATGTTGCTCTCAGGTTTTTCAGACTGACTAAATCCATTTTAAACATATAGTACAGATTTTGGTTTGAATATATGTTTTGTTTTAGTTGGAAAAATACCTAGGTGTGGGATTGCTGAGTGGTATAGTTAAGGGTATATTTAACTTTAGAAGAAACTGCCAAGTTGTTTTACAACCGTATTGTATAAGGAGAGCTACAGTTGCTTCATTTCCTCACCAGCACTTAGTATATTCAGATTTTTTGCATTTATCAATTCTAATAAGTTAGTCCTCATGGTTTCAGTTTTCATGATATGTCCTCATGGTTTCAATTTTTCATTTCCCTGATGACTAATGATGTGTGTGACATTTGTGAATCTTCCTTGGTGAAATGTCTATTCAAATTTTAATCCCATTTTTGAATTGGGTTGTTGGTTTCCTTATTCTTAAGTTTTGAGATTTCTTTATATTTTCTGAATGTGCTTGTGCTCAGTCATCCACTCATGTCTGACTCTTTGTGACTCCAGGGACTGTAGCCCACTAGGCTCCTCTGTCCATGCGATTTCCCAGGCAAGAATACTGGAGTGGGTTGCCATTTCCTCCTCCAGGGGATCTTCCCAACCCAGAGATCAAACCCACGTCTCTTGCATTGGCAGGTGGATTCTTTACCACTGCTCTACCCAGGAAACTGTGTATTCTGGATAAAAGTCCTTTATCAGTAATGTGATCTGCAAATAATTTCTTCTAGTTAGTGGCTTTCCTTTTTATTCTCTTAATGTTTTTCAGAAGCAGAAGTTCTTAATTTTGATGAATTCCTATTTTACGAAATTTCTTTTATGAATTGTACTTTTGGTGTCATATCTAAGAACTCTTCACCTAACCTAAGATCACAACTATAGTCTCCTGTATTTTCTTTTAGAAGTTTTAAAGTATTGGGGTTTACATTAAAGTGTGTCTATGATACATCTTGAGTTAATTTTTGTAGATGGTATGAGATATAAGGGCTTCCCTGGTGGCTCAGAGGGTAAAGCATCTGCATGCGATGCAGGAGACCTGGGTTTGATCCCTGAGTCAGGAAGATCCCCTGGAGAAGGAAATGGCAACCCACTCCAGTACTCTTGCCAGGAAAATCCCATGGACAGAGAAGCCTGGTAGACTACAGTCCATGGGATCACAAAGAGTTGGACACGACTGAGCGATTTCACTTTCAACTACAAAATTAATGAGATATAAAGTTCATATTATTTTATGTTTTGCATATGATTGTCCAAGTAGTCCAGCAGCATTTGTTGAAAGGCTATTTTTTCTCCATTGAATGGCCTTTGCATCTTTGTTGAAAATCAATAGAGCCATAAATGTGGGTCCCCTCTCTGTTGACTCTTCATTCTATTCCATTGGCATATTTGTCTAACCTTTTTCCAACACCACACTGACTTTAAAACTATATTTTTATATTGCCTTGAAATCACATAGTGTGTACCTTCCAACATCTTTCTCTTTCAAAATCGTTTTGGTCATGCTGCTTTTTTTGCCGTTCTTTAGAAGATGTAGAACTCTTCAGATTATTCATCTTTCCTTGAGTAAGCTTTGGTAATTGTGTCTTTCAAATAATTCATCCATCTCATCTAAGATATTAAGCTAACTGGTGTAAAGTTATTCATAATGTCTCCCTTTTATTCTTTTAGTATCTGTAGAATCTATAATGAAGACTTCTCTTTTGTCCCTATATTAGTAATTTGCATCTTCTATTTTTGTTAATCTTGCTAGAAGTTTATCAATTTTACTGATTGTCATAGAAAGCCAGATTTTGGTTTCACTGATTTTTTCTATTGATTTTTGTCTTCAATTTCACTGACTTCTGCTTTTTATTATTCATTCCTTCTATTTTCTTTTGGTTTATTTTATCCCACTTTTGCTAGTTTCATAAGGCATTGATTTGAGGCTGTTCCCCTTTTCTACTGTGAAGAAGTGAAGTGTGAAGTGAAGTCGCTCAGTTGTGTCTGACTCTTTGCAACCCCATGGACTGTAACCTACTACGCTCCTCTGTCCATGGGATTTTCCAGGCCAGAGTACTGGAGTGGGTTGCCATTTCCTTCTCCAGAGGATCTTCCTGACCCAGGGATCAAACCCAGGTCTCCTGCACTGTAGGCAGACGCTTTACCGTCTGAGCCACCAATTTCGACTATAGGTACTTATAAATTTCTCTTTAAGTACTTCATTAGTTGAATCCCACTAATTTTGATATGCTATCTTTCATTTTCTTTTAGTACAAAATACTTTCGAATTTCCCTTCAGTGACAGGCTGTTTATTAATTTTGTTGTTGTTTAATCACTCCGTCATGTCTGTTTTGCAACCCATGGACTGTAGCCTGCCAGGCTCCTCTGTCCGTGGGATTTCCCAGGCAGAATACTGGCATGGGTTGCAATTTCCTTCTCCAGGGCATCTTCCCGACCCAGAGATAGAATCCATGTCTCATGCATTGGCAGTAAAATTCGTTAATGCTGAACCACCAGAGAAGCCTGTCCATGGGATTACCAGCATATTAAAAGTGGTTTCTTCTCGGGCTTGAATTGTGTGTATGGAATGTTTCTTTTTTTCCCATATACTTTTATGTTTTTTTCCTATGTTTTTGTGTGTTTTCCAGTTTTCTACACTGATTAGAAAATAATCAATTATTATAAAATATTACTCTACATTTTGTAGCACTTTATAATTGACTTTATAATTTCCTTCGAAATGGCAACCCACTCCAGTATTCTTGCCTGGAGAATTCCATGGGCAGAGAAGCCTGGCAGCCTACAGTCCATGGGGTCACAAATAGGCAGACACAACTGAGTGCCTAAGCACATAAAATTGACAGAGCTTTATCTAATGTTTCCACATTTGCTTAGAAATATGTAATCCATATTTCATAGATGTTGAAAATTGAGATTGACTGAGTCAGATGACTTGCTCAATGCTACACAACTAAAGCTAATTAGGATTCAGACCCAGGTTTTCTGACTCCCACTTCATCATCCTGAAGAAGTTGGAAATAAAGATTTGAAAAGTAAATTGGAATTTATCTTGTGAGAAGCTGGAAAGAATCACAGAGGGTCTTTGAGGCAGTAAGCAACTTGAGGCATTTATCTCAGTGTAGTTTTAATTTGAATCTCTGATTACTAATGAAGTTGAACAGTTTTTCTGATTTATTGCCTGGTCTCATTTCTTCTCTAAATTGCTACCCATGGCCTTAGATGATTTTTCTATTGGATTGATTGGTACTTTATTTACTGATTTGAATGATTAAAAAATATTCCAGGGAGGCAGTCCTAAGATGGCAGAGGAATAGGATGGGGAGACCACTTTCTCCACAACAAATTCATCAAAAGAACATTTGAACGCTGTTTCCACAAAACAACTTCTGAATGCTAGCAGAAGACATCAGGCACCCAGAAAAGCAGCCCATTGTCTTCGAAAGGAGATGGAGAAGTCTTGAGGATACTGTAAGAATAAGACTGAAAACCAGAGGCAGGAGGCTTATGTCCAAATCCTGAGAACACCAGAGAACTCCTGACTCCAGGGAACATTAACCTATAGGAGCTCATCGAATGCCTCCATACCTACACTGAAACCAAGCACCACCCAAGGGCCAACAAGTTCCAGAGCAAGACATACCACGCAAATTCTCCAGCAGCACAGGAACATAGCCCCGAATTTCAATATACAGGCTGCCCAAAGTCACTCCAAACCCATTGATATCTCATAACTCACTACTGGATACTTCATTGCACTCCAGAGAGAAGAAATCCAGCTCCACCCACAAGAACACCAAAACAAGCTTCCCTAACCAGGAAACCTTGACAAGCCACCCGTCCAACCACACCCACCTCCACAATAAAGAGGAACGACAGACTGCCAGAATATGGAAAGGCCACCCCAAACCCCAAACACTGCAATATAAACAAAATGAAAAGGCAGAGAAATACTCAGCAGGTAAAGGAAAAGGATAAATGCCCACCAAACCAAACAAAAGATAGGGAATCTACCTGATAAAGAATTCCAAATAGTGATAGGGAAAATGATCCAAAATCTTGAAAACAAAATGGAATCACAGATAAACAACCTGGAGACCAGGATTGAGAAGATGCAAGAAAGGTATAACAAGGACCTAGAAGAAATAAAAAAGAGTCAATATATAAAGAATAATGTAATAAATGAGATCAAAAACACTCTGGAGGGAACCAACAGTACAATAACAGGCAGAAGATAGGATAAGTGAGGTAGAAGATAGAATGGTAGAAATAAATGAAACAGAGAGGAAAAAGGAAAAACGAATTAAAAGAAATGAGGACAATCTCAGAGAGCACTGGGACAATGTTAAATGCCCCAACATTCGAGTCATAGGAATCCCAGAAGAAGACAAAAAGAAAGACCATGAGAAAATACTTCAGGAGATAATAGCTGAAAACTTCCCTAAAATGGGGAAGGAAATAATCACCCAAGTCCAAGAAACCCAGAGAGTCCCAAACAGGATAAACCCAAGGCGAAACACACCAAGACACATATTAATCAAATTAACAAAGATCAAACACAAAGAACAAATATTAAAAGCAGCAAGGGAAAAACAACAAATAACACACAAGGGGATTCCCATATGATAACAGCTGATCTTTCAATAGAAACTCTCAGGCCAGGAGGGAATGGCAAGACATACTTAAAGTGATGAAAGAAAATAACCTACAGCCCAGATTACTGTTCCCAGCAAGGATCTCATTCAAATATGAAGGAGAAATAAATTACAGACAAGCAAAAGCTGAGAGAATTCAGCACCACCAAACCAGCTCTCCAACAAATGCTAAAGGATCTTCTCTAGACAGGAAACACAACAAGGGTGTATAAACTCGAACCCAAAACAATAAAGTAAATGGCAACGGGATCATACTTATCAATAATTACCTTAAATGTAAATGGGTTGAATGCCCCAACCAAAAGACAAAGACTGGCTGAATGGATACAAAAACAAGACCCCTATATATGTTGTCTACAAGAGACCCACCTCTAAACAAGGGACACATACAGACTGAAAGTGAAAGGCTGGAAAAAGATATTCCATGCAAATAGAGACCAAAAGAAAGCAGGAGTAGCAATATTCATATCAGATAAAATAGACTTTAAAACAAAGGCTATGAAAAGAGACAAAGAAGGACCCTACATAATGATCAAAGGATCAATCCAAGAAGATATAACAATTATAAATATGTATGCACCCAACATAGGAGCACTGCAATATGTAAGGCAAATGCTAACAAGTATGAAAGGGGGAATTAACAATTACACAATAATAGTGGGAGACTTTAATACCCCACTCACACCTATGGATACTAAACAGAAAATTAACAAGGAAACACAAACTTAAAATGATACAATAGACCAGTTAGACCTAATTGATATCTATAGGACATTTCACCCCAAAACAATGAATTTCATCTTTTTCTCAAGCGCACATGGAACCTTCTCCAGGATAGATCACATCCTGGGCCATAAATCTAGCTGTGGTAAATTCAAAACAATTGAAATCATTCCAAGAATCTTTTCTGACCACAGTGCAGTAAGATTAGATCTCAATTACAGGAGAAAAACTATTAAAAATTCCAACATATGGAGGCTGAACAACACGCTGCTGAATAACCAACAAATCACAGAAGAAATCAAAAAAGAAATCAAAATATGCATAGAAACGAATGAAATTGAAAACACAACAACCCAAAACCTGTGGGACACTGTAAAAGCAGTGCTAAAGGGAAGGTTCATAGCAATACAGGCATACCTCAAGAAACAAGAAAAAAGTCAAATAAATAACCTAACTCTACACCTAAAGCAACTAGAAAAGGAAGAAATGAAGAACCCCAGGGTTAGTAGAAGGAAAGAAATCTTAAAAATTAGGGCAGAAATAAATGCAAAAGAAACAAAAGAGACCTAGAAAAAAATCAACAAAGCCAAAAGCTGGTTTTTTGAAAGGATAAATAAAATTGACAAACCATTAGCCAGACTCATCAAGAAACAAAGGGAGAAAAACCAAATCAATAAAATTAGAAATGAAAATGGAGAGATCACAACAGACAACACAGAAATACAAAGGATCATAAGAGACTACTATCAACAATTATATGCCAATAAAATGGACAACTTGGAAGAAATGGACAAATTCTTAGAAAAGTACAACTTTCCAAAACTGAACCAGGAAGAAATAGAAAATCTTAACAGACCCATCACAAGCAAGGAAATTGAAACATTAATCTTCCAGCAAACAAACGCCCAGGTCCAGAAGGCTTCACAGCTGAATTCTACCAAAACTTTAGAAAAGAGCTAACACCTATCCTACTCAAACTCTTCCAGAAAATTGCAGAGGAAGGTAAACTTCCAAACTCATTCTATGAGGCCACCATCACCCTAATACCAAAATCTGACAAAGATGCCACAAAAAAAGAAAACTACAGGCCAATATCACTGATGAACATAGATGCAAATATCCTTAACAAAATTCTAACAATCAGAATCCAACAAAACATTAAAAAGATCATACACCATGACCAAGTGGGCTTTATCCCAGGGATGCAAGGATTCTTCAATATCCGCAAATCAATCAATGTAATACACCACATTAACAAATTGAAAAATAAAAGCCATATAATTATCTCAATAGATACAGAGAAAGCCTTTGACAAAATTCAACATCCATTTATGATTAAAAAAAAAAACCCTCCAGAAAGCAGGAATAGAAGGAACATACCTCAACATAATAAAAGTTATATATGACAAACCCACAGCAAACATTATCCTCAATGGTGAAAAATTGAAAGCATTTCCCCTAAAGTCAGGAACAAGACAAGAGTGCCCACTCTCACCACTACTATTCAAAATAGTTTTGAAAGTTTTGGCCACAGCAATCAGAACAGAAAAAGAAATAAAAGGAATCCAAATTGGAAAAGAAGAAGTAAAACTCTCACTCTTTGCAGATGACATAATCCTCTACATAGAAAACCCTAAAGACTCCACCAGAAAATTACTAGAGCCAATCAATGTAAAGTGGCAGGATATAAAATCAACACACAGAAATCCCTTGCATTCCTATACACTAATAATGAGAAAATAGAGAAATTAAGGAAAGAATTCCATTCACCATTGCAACGAAAAGAATAAAATACTTAGGAATATATCTACCTAAAGAAACAAAAGACCTATATGTATAAAACTATAAAACACTGGTGAAAGAAATCAAAGAGGACACTAATAGATGGAGAAATATACCGTATTCATGGATTGGAAGAATCAACATAGTGAAAATGAGTATACTACCCAAAGCAATCTATAGATTCAATGCAATCCCTTTCAAGCTATCAAGGGTATTTTTCACAGAGCTAGAACAAATAATTTCACAATTTGTATGGAAATACAAAAACCTCGAATAGCCAAAGCAATCTTGAGAAAGAAGAATGGAACTGGAGGAATCAACCTACCTGACTTCAGGCTCTATACTACAAAGCCACAGTCATCAAGACAGTATGGTACTGGCACAAAGACAGGAATATAAATCAATGGAAAAAAAATAGAAAGCCCAGAGATAAATCCACACACCAATGGACACCTTATCTTTGACAAAGGAGGCAAGAATATACAATGGAGAAAAGACAATCTCTTTAACAAGTGGTGCTGGGAAATCTGGTCAACCACTTGTAAAAGAATGAAACTAGAACACTTGCTAACACCATACACAAAAATAAACTCAAAATGGATTAAAAATCTAAACATAAACCAGAAACTATACACCTCCTAGAGGAGAATATAGGCAAAACACTCTCCGACATAAATCACAGCAGGATCCTCTATGATCCATCTCCCAGAATATTGGAAATAAAAACAAAAATAAACAAATGGGACCTAATTAACCTTAAAAGCTTCTGCACAACAAAGGAAACTATAAGCAAGGTGAAAAGACAGCCTTCAGAATGGGAGAAAATAATAGCAAATGAAGCAACTGACAAACAACTAATCTCAAAAATATACAAGCAACTCCTTCAGCTCAATTCCAGAAAAATAAATGACCCAATCAAAAAATGGGCCAAAGAACTAAACAGACATTTCTCCAAAGAAGACATACAGATGGCTAACAAACACATGAAAAGATGCTCAACATCACTCATTATCAGATAAATGCAAATCAAAACCACAATGCGGTACCATTTCACACCAGTCAGAATGGCTGCGATCCAAAAGTCTGCAAGCAATAAATGCTGGAGAGGGTTCAGAGAAAAGGGACCCCACTTACACTGTTGGTGGGAATGCAAACTAGTACAGCCACTATGGAGAACAGTGTGGAGATTCCTTAAAAAACTGGAAATAGAACTGCCATACGACTCAGCAATCCCACTGCTGGGCATACACACCGAGGAAACCAGAATTGAAAGAGACACGTGTACCCTAATGCTCATCACAGCACTGTTTACAATAGTCAGGACATGGAAGTGACCTAGATATCCATCAGCAGATGAATGGATAAGAAAGCAGTGGTACATATACACAGTGGAATATTACTCAGCCATTAAAAAGAACACATTTGAATCAGTTCTAATGAGGTGGATGAAATTGGAGCCTATTATACAGGGTGAAGTAAGCCAGAAAGAAAAACACCAATACAGTATACTAACGCATATATATGGAATTTAGAAAGATGGTAACAATAACCCTGTATGCAAGACAGCAAAAGAAACACAGATGTATAGAACAGTCTTCTGGACTCTGTGGGAGAGGGCGAGGGTGGGATGATTTGGGAGAATGGCATTGAAACATGTATATTATCATATATGAAACGAATCGCCAGTCCAGGTTTGATGCATGATACAGGATGATCAGGGCTGGTACACTGGGATTTCCCAGAGGGATCATATTGGGAGGGAGGTGGGAGGGGGTTTCAGGATGGGGAACACATGTACACACGTGGTAGATTTATGTCAATGTGTGGCAAAACCAATACAATATTGTAAAGTAGTTAGCCTCCAATTAAAATAAATAAATTTATATTAAAAAAAGAAAGAAAATATTCTAGATATTAATACTGTATTTATATTAATACTTTATTTGTTGGAAATATCTTTTCCCTGTTTCTTGCTTATCTGTCTTTTCATTTCAATTTTGATCATCAGTGCCAACCTTTTTTTTTTTTTAATTTTATTTTATTTTTAAACTTTACATAATTTTATTAGTTTTGCCAAATATCAAAATGAATCCGCCACAGGTATACATGTGTTCCCCATCCTGAACCCTCCTCCCTCCTCCCTCCCCATACCATCCCTCTGGGTCATCCCAGTGCACCAGCCCCAAGCATCCAGTATCGTGCATCGAACCTGGACTGGCAACTCGTTTCATACATGATATTTTACATGTTTCAATGCCATTCTCCCAAATCTTCCCACCCTCTCCCTCTCCCACAGAGTCCATAAGACTGTTCTATACATCAGTGTCTCTTTTGATGTCTCGTACACATTACTCAGCCATTAAAAAGAATACATTTGAATCAGTTCTAATGAGGTGGATGAAACTGGAGCCTATTATACAGAGTGAAGTAAGCCAGAAAGAAAAACACCAATACAGTATACTAAGGCATATATATGGAATTTAGAAAGATGGTAACAATCAGTGCCAACCTTACTGGGTCATTGTAAAGTCAAATACTGCTACTGCTACTGCTAAGTCACTTCAGTCATGTCTGACTCTGTGTGACCCCATAGATGGCAGCCCACCAGGTTCCCCCATCCCTGGGATTCTTCAGGCAAGAACACTGGAGTGGGTTGCCATTTCCTTCTCCAATGCATGAAACTGAAAAGTGAAAGTGAAGTCGCTCAGTCGTGTCTGACTCTTAGCGACCCCATGGACTGCAGCCTACCAGGCTCCTCCATCCATGGGATTTTCCAGGCAAGAGTACTGGAGTGGGGTGCCACTGCCTTCTCTGAAAATAAAATAAGGAAAGCATATAAAATACTGAGGCCGTTGTAGGGATTCTGTAAATATCATCTATGCCTCTTTCCTTGATGTACACTAAAATGGATGGAACCTGTGATTGCTCTCGATTTTGTGATTGGGCCATGTTTTCTAACCAGCATATTCTCCATCTCCTTCCTCACAGATTCAGAGACATATTGTGTGTTTCAAGACAAGAAGTACAGAGTCGGTGAGAGATGGCATCCTTACCTGGAACCTTATGGGTTGGTTTACTGCGTCAACTGTATCTGCTCTGAGGTACAGTTCCCAATGGCATGTGATTTCCACTTTGCTCTTCGGCAGGCAGACATGCTCTCAAGTGCCTAGATGGCCTGGGAGCATGGGTGATTAAAAACCTAAAAGAAATTAGGAGGCAGACTGCAAGGAAAAATACACATCTCCTGTCTTTTTCTTCTATTGCTTTTTGGCTTGATTTTCATGGGATCTCACTGAGTATTTTCTCTAGATACTTAAGCGGTCTCTTAGCCGAATGATGTAGGACATGGAAAAAGTAGAGTGCAGGAAAAGGCTCAATATAATGCCTGGATCATAAGACAACATTGTTTTTTAATATCATTTTCAAGACTGGTCGTTAGCTAGGAGATTAGGACAGATTATAAACTGGTTCACTGAAAGAGTGTATTTTATGTGGTTTCAGTGAATGACTATAATTACTAATAGGATTGAGGTGTTGAAACCTTGGCCTGTACCTGGTGAGGATTAGAGTCCTCTTGGCTTGGCCTTGGCTCCTGTCCAGTCACTCAAAGAGGCATTTGGATAGCTCTGCAGTAGACAAAGCAGGTAGTCCCATGGCCGTGACCCAGGACCACAGCTATGGTCCATCTTTCTGAACAAGCCTCTTCTGTCATACACTAAGCCAGGGTTTCTCAGCCTCTACACTCTTGATATTTGGGGACAGATAATTTATTGTTGTGCGGAGCTGTCCTGTGTATTGTGAGATATTTAACAGCACCCCTGGCCTCTATCCACTAGAAGCCAGTAGCATCCACCCCAGTTGTGGCAACCAAAAATATCTCAGGACATGCCCAAGGTTACTTGGAGAACAAAGTGGTTCCTGGTGGAGAACCAATGCACTAGGCCAATTGGGAAAAGAGACCTTATACTCGGCCTTGAGAATTGAGAATTCTGAACATGTAGAATTTTCAAGACCTGCCTCTCACTTGAGTCCTCATGGAACAACTGAAACCCCTCACTAGTGCCCAGGAGTCCTAACTTGCAAGCCTGATTCTTTTGCCATTTGAACAGAAAATTTGGCTTTCAGAATTTTGAGCATGTGGAAACCTAACCTTTAGGCAACATCAGGTAGTCTTAAGAAACTGCAGGGCTCTAGAATCAAGACAGACCAAGTTTCCAACCCTGGCTCTGCGACTTCTGAGCTGTGTTATGTTAAGCAAGTTATTTAACCTCTCAGATTCCTTCAGCTTCTTCTTTAAAATGGTATAGTGGTATTACCTATTTCATAGGATTATGACAAGGGTTAAATTTACTAATCTGTCTCAGTCAGTGCATATAAACAATGCTTGGTCATAGTCAATATTTGAGAAATGCTAACTGCTGTAATATTACCATCATTATGGTTATTATTTTTATTAATGTATTAGCTCTAGAACAGAAACCAATGTAAAGCGTTAAGAAGGAATCAGTTTGACCTCAGCCAGGTGAAGTAGTTTCTGATGGGCTCTGGTGATCTTACTTCAAGATGATACCACCTGGCTCTGAGGAGTGTGCCATATAAGGAGGCTCCGTGGTGTTTCCAAATGTAGTCCTCCAAAAATGTATTCTAGGAAGTATGCAAGAAAAGAAAAAAAGTTGTGCTAAGGTTATTTGAATTTGAATAAAAAAAGCCTGCATCTTTAAATGGCTAGGGCAGTTATTAAACAGAGTATCTAGAGACTGAGTAAATGCCTGGTATGGTGTGATTAAGTCAGATTCTTGACCCAATGCATTGGAAATGGACAGCTAAACCTTGGGGACTGAGGCTTTGCTCTCTTCAGGGCAGTGAAAATGTTAATATAATCCCAATGCCAATGGCTCAAGTGCTAGGCATCTTCTCCCTCCATCGTCTTCATCACCTTCTTCCCTCACCAGAGCCTGACAGATATAACCCTTGCTTCAAATGAGTTATGGATGGAAAATGTTAATGCAAAATTGGTTTCCAAGGTCTTCCTTTGTTCTAGCCATGGCTGAAAGCTGTCAGAGCTAGGGATCTTGTCAGTGTAAATCAGACAAGGACCCAGTTGCCCCCTCCTCTAGTCATACTAGCTAATCAGCTCAATTCCAAACTCGAGCTTGGTCTCAGAAAAATTTTGACTTGCAAAAGAAGTGAGCAGAAGAAGCACTCAGCTTACTGGATCAAGGCAGAGTTATATGGACTCCAGAATCCATGTGCTAGGGCTCTCTCCTTGCCTATGGGTGGGTAACAGCTCAAGGGACCCATCACTCATTATCCCTTCCTTCCATGGCATTGGGCAGGTGATTATGAAATCTGACTAGGCTCTGGGAAGAGACATGCAGAGCTAGGGAATGGTAGAAACATCACAGAGCCAAGTCAGAAGAAGCTTCCCGGGAATTGCGAGAGGCTTTGTAAACTGGGGTAGTAGTGGTCCTTAGAAAAATACTCCAATAAACTTATCAGAAAAAAGAAAGAAAATGCTGATTTCATTCAGTTTCTCGGCAATGCGTTATTCACTGTCTGAGTGAGTCCCTGAACGACTGTTTCCCAAATTGGCATGATCCCAGTGACCTCTGAAAGACATTTATTTTGTTGTCATTTTGGCCTCTCTCTTTCAGAATGGGAATGTGCTTTGCAGCAGAGTCAGATGTCCAAGCCTTCATTGCCTGTCTCCTGTGCACGTTCCTCATCTTTGCTGCCCTCGCTGCCCAGGTAAACCAGTTCGCCTCTTGCTTTCCCAGCTGTGGTTTTCCTTCCTCTTTCTTCCACCCAACCCATCCCTTCTCCCTAATTCCCCAGAAGCAGAAACTTCCAGACAGGAATAACAATAGGACACTTTGAGGCATCTTGCACCAGCCCCTAAATACTGTTTATATCCCAATTGGGGCACATTCTAGGCTCTAATAAGTTACTTGGTACACAGTAACAGGTTTTAACTGGGCTTTTAATCATTTGAAGGTGCCTATCAATTGAGGAAAAGGAATTTTGGCCCAGAGATTTTTCTGTGATCAACAGCCTCTTCCTGCCATGGGCAGCAGACACCAGGAGAGTTGTAGCATGGAGGCATGTGTCCTATGCAATTAGAGCTGGAATTGCATTTGAGCATATCTTCTAATTGATGATGGGCTGTTCATAAATCAAAGGAGCTGAACCAGTGAGGTTTATGTCAGTATAAAGCTGCTTGCTGGCTGAATGGTCACCTCCTCCAGACTGTACAGTTATGTATACATTGTTCAGAGTAGCGCTAAGGGGACGGCAGGCAGATACTTTTTCACAAGGCTATTAGGATATCTACCTTCCTGGTTGGCAGCTAGGGTGTTTGTCTGAGGCAGGGGCTCCCTCAGTGATACTTTGTTCATATCTGACTGACGCCAGGCTCCCACACCAGAGGAGTGCAAGCATGGAATGATTCAGAAAATGCCTGTGGGCCCGCCAGCAATCCTAAGAAAAGCTAAGTGATCATCTTAGCACCTGGGCGGTAGAAGATTTGTAGTCCTATAAGTTGACTGTTTCCCTCAAGGACAGAGTTGGGGTCTATGGGTGGACTTTGAGGGGTTAGTAAATCTTTTAAAATTGTTGGCAGTTTTTGATGTAACAATGTATATGTGTAAATTCCTTTAGAGAAGATACATAGCTTTATTGGTATTCCTAAAGGGGTGTACATAACCATAAAAACATGAAAAACCATTAATCTCCGTCATACATGGTGTTTTTTTTCAAGTAGTGAGGAACTTCCAGAACTTACAAAAGAGAAACGAAAAGTGTCAGGGCAGAAATGGTAGGACTGAGGCCAGGAATGAGGTTCAGTGACAACTCAGTTAACTGAAATGTTACAGGAACAGAGATTTTGTTGAATGGAGACCCTTTTTGTCCAATGGAGACCCAAACCCTTTTTGTCACCACTTTTATTTATTTATTTTTTAAATTTTATTTTATTTTTAAACTTTACATAATTGTATTAGTTTTGCCAAATATCAAAATGAATCCGCCACAGGTATACATGTGTTCCCCATCCTGAACCCTCCTCCCTCCCCATACCATCCCTCTGGGTCGTCCCAGTGCACCAGCCCCAAGCATCCAGTATCATGCATCGAACCTGGACTGGCAACTCGTTTCATACATGATATTTTACATGTTTCAATGCCATTCTCCCAAATCTTCCCACCCTCTCCCTCTCCCACAGAGTCCATAAGACTGTTCTATAAATCAGTGTCTCTTTTGCTGTCTCATACACAGGGTTATTGTTACCATCTTTCTAAATTCCATATATATGCGTTAGTATACTGTATTGGTGTTTTTCTTTCTGGCCTACTTCACTCTGTATAATAGGCTCCAGTTTCATCCACCTCATTAGAACTGATTCAAATGTATTCTTTTTAATGGCTGAGTAATACTCCACTGTGTATATGTACCACTGCTTTCTTATCCATTCATCTGCTGATGGACATCTAGGTTGCTTCCATGTCCTGGCTATTATAAACAGTGCTGCGATGAACATTGGGGTACACGTGTCTCTTTCCCTTCTGGTTTTCTCAGTGTGTATGCCCAGCAGTGGGATTGCTGGATCATAAGGCAGTTCTATTTCCAGTTTTTTAAGGAATCTCCACACTATTCTCCATAGTGGCTGTACTAGTTTGCATTCCCACCAACAGTGTAAGAGGGTTCCCTTTTCTCCACACCCTCTCCAGCATTTATTGCTTGTAGACTTTTGGATCACAGCCATTCTGACTGGTGTGAAATGGTACCTCATAGTGGTTTTGATTTGCATTTCTCTGATAATGAGTGATGTTGAGCCTCTTTTCATGTGTTTGTTAGCCATCTGTATATCTTCTTTGGAGAAATGTCTATTTAGTTCTTTGGCCCATTTTTTGATTGGGTCATTTATTTTTCTGGAGTTGAGCTGTAGGAGTTGCTTGTATATTCTCGAGATTAGTTGTTTGTCAGTTGCTTCATTTGCTATTATTTTCTCCCATTCTGAAGGCTGTCTTTTCACCTTGCTAATAGTTTCCTTTGATGTGCAGAAGCTTTTAAGGTTAATTAGGTCCCATTTGTTTATTTTTGCTTTTATTTCCAATATTCTGGGAGGTGGGTCATAGAGGATCCTGCTGTGATGTATGTCAGAGAGTGTTTTGCCTATGTTCTCCTCTAGGAGTTTTATAGTTTCTGGTCTTACGTTTAGATCTTTAATCCATTTTGAGTTTATTTTTGTGTATGGTGTTAGCAAGTGTTCTAGTTTCATTCTTTTACAAGTGGTTGACCAGATTTCCCAGCACCACTTGTTAAAGAGATTGTCTTTAATCCATTATATATTCTTGCCTCCTTTGTCAAAGATAAGGTGTCCATATGTGCATGGATTTATCTCTGGGCTTTCTATTTTGTTCCATTGATCTATATTTCTGTCTTTGTGCCAGTACCATACTGTCTTGATAACTGTGGCTTTGTAGGAGAGCCTGAAGTCAGGTAGGTTGATTCCTCCAGTTCCATTCTTCTTTCTCAAGATCGCTTTGGCTATTCGAGGTTTTTTGTATTTCCATACAAATTGTTGTCACCACTTTTATAACTTATGCCTTCTTACCTTGATAAATGGGCTTCCACAGTGGCTCAGTGGTAAAGAATCCACCTGCAGTGCAGGAACCACAAGAGATGTGGGTTCAATCCCTGGGTCGGGAAGATCCCCTGGAGGAGGGCATGGAAACCCACTCCAGTGTTCTTGCCTGGAGAATCCCATGGACAGAGGAACCTAGCAGGCTACAGCCCATGGGGTCTCAAAAAACTGGACATGACTGAAGCAACTTAGCATGCATGCACCTTGATAAATACACTCTGATGAGCATCTGGGATTCTTTCTAGATGTCAGAAGATCATGCCGTGTCACAGGTTTATTATTCTTAGTATTGGTTACAGTAGTATATGCTTTAATATATAAGAGACTGACTTGGCATGTGATCAATCTTAAAGTTATTCTTGAAATAAATCCCTAGGAGAGGTTTACTATTTTTGCATGTGTTTATTTTCTTCTTGGGCTTCCCTTTTGGCTCTGTGGTAAAGAATCTGCCTGCAATGCTGGAGACCTGAGTTCGATCCCTGAGTCGGGAAGATCCCCTGGAGAAGGAAATGGCAACCCACACCAGTATTCTTGCCTGGGAAATCCCACGGACAAAGGAACCTGGCGGGCTACAGTCCATGGGGTTGTAAAAAGAGTTGGGCATGACTTACAACTGAACTACAACAACAACATTTGCTTCTTCTGTTTAAACTGTATTACAAGGGTGTAGCACGGGAGGATTCTTTTTTTTTTTTTCATCTGCCAGGTTGCCTGTCAAATAGCCTTATAAAATCTTATCCCAGACGTATCTAAAAGTGGTCTAATGTCATAGGAATTGATCTAAATGGCTGTGAAGAAATTATTCTTCCCTAGGAAGGAAATTGGGGCAGGGCCCAGACACAGAGCATAGAGTGGAAGTTCACAGAGTGGAAGATGGCTGTCAACTACCCCAACTGCATAAACGGAAGCAAGTCCTAAGAAAAAGGGAAAGTACAAGTTAGCAGTTCTTTTAAGAGAAAAAGAAAGTATTAAAAGAATTAAGATCATAAGTCCCAGAAATGAGAAAATGGAGAGAAATAAACATCATCATCTTTAAGACTTAAAGATAGAAACAGCTATTCATTTTCTTTGCCTTCTTGTTCTTATAGGTCATTTCCTTGTGAGTTCATTTTTCTTTCTAACTGTAACCTTTAACAGTTCTTTCTGTAGGTAGTGGTCCTAAAGTTCCCTAATTCTTATATGCAAAACTGTCTTTATTTTGCCCTCATTCTTAAGTGATAATTTGGCTGGGTATAAAATTATAGATTCATGTTTATTTTCCCTCAGCCCTTTGAAGATATTAATAAATAGTTTCATGACTTCCTTCCTTTGTTTTGATTATAATTCTTTTATACATAATCTGTCTTCTAGCTTTTAAGATTTTCTCTTTTTCCTTTGATGCAAACAAGGAGGTGTTTTGATGTATGATTTATTTTTATTTAGCCTGCTTAGCACATGACTTTTTCCAGCCAATGGACTCATATTTTTCTTCAATTTCAAGTCATTATTTTTGTGAAAAGTATATTTTCTTCTATTTTTTATCATTCTTAGCCTTGTCTTTGGTGTATGTCATTGCATTTCATTTAATTTAAGCTCTGTGTCTCTTTAATGTCTCCTTTATTTTTCCCCCTAATGATATATTGGTATACTCCCTGTAATGATACATAACTTCAACTTGGCCTTCCAATTCATGAATTGTTTCTCCAGCTTTGTCATGCCTACTATTTAGGCTGTCTGTTGGGTCTAGTTTTATTTTTAAAAACTGTATTTCCACCCATTTTTTAATTATATGTAAAAAATATCTACATATTGCCATTTTGTAAACCCCTGTTACTGTTTCTTGAGGTCTTGTTCTCTTATTTATTGCTTTAAGGTATTTAAATATTTATTTAAAGTCTATTTCTGATTGTTTAAATATGCATATTTTCAGGTGTGAATTCTCACTTTTGTTAGATTTCTTGATAGCTTTCCTTAGTTCCAAAGTTCCCCTTGTTTTCTAAAATTTTTGTCTAAAAGCTCATCATCCATGGGTTTTCTCTTGCATAAGTCCTTCCTTTTCAGGCCTTGTAGCTTACTTAGCATTAAACCAGGTCGTATGTTGGTGTCCCACCTTGGACTCCATCATGTCTGGATAGTCTGCTTCTACCTCTGTTTTCTTGTGCAGGGCTACTCCTTGGATTGGGACCTCAGCTGCAGCTGCCTTTCTTGGGCAGTCAGTCCATGCGAGAGAATGAACTTGGGTGGGCAAACTATGTCAGCCCCTGTTTACATGTGAAGAGTGTGACTATAAGTTCTCAGACTTACACAGAAAGCCATTTGTAGGCCATAGTTCTTGCTCAGCTGCCTGGATATAGCTATCTATATCTGGCCCAAACTGCCAGTGGAGCATATCGTGTTGGCCCTCATTTATTGCTGTACTTTCCTTTTGCCTGTGTTTTATTTAATAGAGTTTCCTTTTGTTTCTAAGGATGATTTTGCAGTTTTAAAGTTTTATTTATTTATTTTTACTTTTATATTTCATCTCTTACTCTTCTTTGTTTGGAAAATAGCACAGCATTTTCTCATGTGCTCTCTCTGCCATATTGACCTGGAATGCAAATCAGGAATTCTTTCTTTCTGTTGAAGATAAAACAAGAATAAACAGGTTTAAACTATAGCAGAGAAGAATGGAGTTTGATAAAAGAAAGAACTTTGGGACACAGTGATTGTTAAATCCTAGAATAAATGACTAAGGAGAATTTTAGTCTCTTTACTGCATGTTTCTGGAAATAAAAAGATATCCATCCATCTGAGATAGAGTTGGCATGGTTTTGCTTTGAGACAGGGCAGTGGATGTGATGACTTCTCTGTATTCCTTCCACCCCAATTATTATTAGGCATGAGGAAACTCATGCCTTCAGGGCCACAGGAATGTTTGGTCAAAGGAAGGGGCTCTAGTTTTGTGTCTTAACCCAATGGAAAGCACTGTGATGAAAACATCTTCACTGAAAAATAGAATATTTAAAGCCAAGGTAATGAGCAAGTTCTATATCAAAAAGGGAAATCAAATAAGGGAGCCATACATCCAAGGTTTTATATGCAATCTTACAGCCATATCAACTTCAGGGAGTGTTTACTTGGTAGTGATGGACTTGGTGGGAAGGTCCTACCTGCCATGCCTAGAGCCCATCTTCCACTGTAGCAGACAGAGGAGACTTCAACCCCTGTCTGTTTCTGTGTATCCCATGGCTCTTGCTTTCTAAACTTCTTACCCCTTGAAATTTCCAAGGTTCTCACCTGAATTTGAGCTTGTCTCATGTAGCTCCTGCTGAACCATGGAAATCAGAGTATGCAGACTGCTTTTCCAGAATTACCATAGAGAAATCTAAATCAATTCTCATGAAGAGCAAGTGAAAACTTTTTCTCCAGCACGTCCCTTGGTCTCCATGGTACAGGTTAAGTCTTGATCACGTACGACAGGGCTCTACTGGGGCCAAAGTGGGTGGTAGTACAGGAAGGGTAGAGCATTCTTAATAAGAAAGTCAAGACTGTACTGGAGTCAGAAAGGTCATTAAATTCATCCCAGTCTCTAAACAGGAGTCAATCTATTATTCCTAATGAGAGATTTGTTGGAATGGAATTTCATATCTTCTCTTTTGGAGGGAGTTGAATGGTAAAGGGGAAAGGGGGAGAGAAAGAATATGACTTGTTTTCTTCTGTTCTTCATGTATAATTTTATCACCAAGAGATGACTTTTGTAGTGATTAGGAGCCTAAATCATGAAATTATGTAACAGTTTTCTTAATTAGTCATTCCATTAAGAATTTGTTATTCAGAATGGATAAATTTTGGTTCCATTAGAAATAGTCCAACATTCCTGGGTCATTAAAGAGCTGTTATAAATTTGCCAAAATATCTGACTTGATCTGTTATCAGAGACTTAATCTAGTGTTTCCTTTAGGCTAGATGTGAAGAGGTTTAGTTCTATGATATGGTTTTAGTAGAGAGAGTGACAGTGTGGTTTTGCCAAGAGAGGCACTCCTCACCCCAGTCTTTTACATTCCAGTTAGGTTAAGGAAACACCCTTTCCACGAATGCCCTGTGCTCCCATAAGGAGATGCTAGAAGTCCTATGCCATTTCTCTCTCAACAGGAGAGCTAGCTAGCAAATATAGGCATTTCTGCTATAATGCAATATGTGCTTTTCTGAAAATCCTCCCATTCTGCAGAACTGTACACTGAAAAATAACAGGGCTTGAGGAAAAAACAAAATTGGAGCAGACGACTCTGAACTTGTGCAACCTTGTAACTAGAGTACTAATAAAACAACTATACTAATAAAATACTAGTGTGGTTTAAAAGGCATCTTAGATTTCTAATAAAAAATATTACAGTAAGTAGAGACTTCATCCTTTAAAATGGTGACTTTAGCTTGAAGGAAGGAGGTATAAGAAAGGGTTGAGGCCATTGAGTTATAGAGACAAGAGAAAAATGCCCAAGATCAGAATCATGTGATAAGCATTTGGAAGACCAAGCATATGGCCAAACCAAGCCAAGAGGAAGAATGTGTGGTGAATAGCAATAGGATAGAGTACTGTGTCCTTTCATGGTTTGCAGAATTTCAGTTGTGTTAGTGTATACTTGGCATCTAGTTACTGTCTCTTGATGGTGCAAAATACGAATTTGCTAAGAAAAATCATGTCTGAACCAATGCAATTTCTATTTTACATCAATATCATTTTCTTATCTACCACTTACATATGAACATGTTTGGATTACACAAGTCTATACCCTAGCAGAAACAGACTATGTAAGATAGGAGGTGGCTATGTGGCATTTGGCCTTGGACAGTTTAGAGTGAGGGTTGAAAATCACTCAGCCACTCTGAATCTTTTCTTTTGGTCTGTAATCACTGCCCTGTCTGCACTGTGTATTCCTATACGTTTGTATAAAAAGAGGGGTCTAATTGTAGGACTATGTCAGTTTCCATGTCTGTGACTTCCAGTGTTTCAGGAATCAAGTAGACAAGTCTTTTTAGCTCCCTCCATTTGTTGTTGTTTTTTTTTTAAGGGCAAAAGTTCAAGGGGGAGATGTATCTGTTTTTTTGTTGTTGTGGTAAAGTACACGTAACATAAAATTTATGACTTTGCAGTGTATAATTCGTGGCATTAAGAACATTCACAATGTTGTGCAACATCACCACTAACCTAGTTCCTGAAATTTTTTACCACCTCAAAAAAGGAAACTCTGTGCCCATTAAATAGTCACTCCCCATTACCCTCCTGCCTTAGCCCCTGGCAACCACTGATTTGCTTTCTGTTTCCATGGATTTTATTATTTTGGACATTTCATATAAATGAAACCATAAAATATGTGACCTTTTGCATCTGGCTTCTTTCACTTAGCATAATGTTTTAAGAATTATCCATGTTGTAGCATTTATCAGTAATTTATTCCTTTTAGTGATTGAATAATATTTCATTGTATGGATATACCACATTTTGCTTATACATTCATCAGTTGATGGACATTTGAGTTGTTTTTACCTTCTGGCTATTGTTAATAGTGCTGTGAACATTCAGGTGTAAGTTTTTGTGTGGCATATGTTTTCTATTATTTTGAGTATATACCTAGAAGTGGAATTTCTGAGTCACAGGGTAACTCTGTGTTTAACTTATTGAGGAATCGCTTCCAAAATTTAAAGCTATCTCATTTTTTTATGATTCATCTCTGCTGCCACTTCATGTTTGCTGCTGATTGCTGCTGTTGCCATCATCCATGTTTGATCGCCATTGTGCTCTTCTTGCTCCTTTTGCTCTTTTCTGAATTCTGTATTCACTTGCCTCCTGGGTTTGATTGAAAAAGATCAACTCCTTTTACATAGTAACAGCTAATTAGCATATTATTTTCCTTCAGTAAGGGAACTACAAAAGTCATAGTATACAAGATGATCAATCAAGGGTCATTTCTTTTCATACAAAAGATTTGTTTTTTATGGCTTTGAGGGATCTTCATTCCCTGGCCAGGGATTGAACTCAGGCCCTTGGCAGTGAAAGCACCAAGTCCTAACCACTGGACTGCCAGAGAATTCTCAAAAGATTGGCATATTTTTAACAAAACTCTTTCTGAGTCCAGAGCTACCCAAAAGCTTGAGGATTCTGGAATGTTGGTCTCTGGGATAGCGAGGTTATACTTTATTGTTGTTATTATTATCATCATTGTTAGCATTCTTATACTGATTGTTGAGAAGTGGCCACAGAGATATTCGCTATTAATCAGTAGGCCCTCCATGTCTATACTGACTGCCCTGTTACCTCTTAGACCTCTTTCACTGTCTTCCATGCTTTATTTCCATTATTTTCCTCATACACTTGTTCCTTGAACACTGCAGAGTATAAAGGGTTAAAACTTCTCCGGGAAAGTGGCACTTAGCTTGCCTTGTGCCAGGTGAGGTGATATTTGTATCTGGTAAACCCTGGGGATTTTAGTTGCTTTTTTAAAAAGAATACGATTTCCTATTTGTATTTGAGGAGCCCTTATGCCCCTGGAGAAGGAAATGGCAACCCACTCCAGTACTCTTGCCTGGAAAATCCCATGGACAGAGGAACCTGGTAGGCTACAGTCCATAGGGTCACAAAGAGTCAGACACGACTGAGCAACTTCACAAAATATGCCATATAAGAACAAGACATTTAGGACAGGTATGGCTTTCTGTCATGGTAGACCACAGCTCTTCTATTTCTTTCTATGGATGTTAATCAAAATTGGCCCCACGCAGAGGTGAAGAAGGTGGCGCATTATTGAGGAATACTGAAAAGCCCCATTTGTCTGAAATAAAATCTTCCATGTGCTTGTTATATTTTTAAAAACCTCTACCATTACAATCACTCTTCTGGGTTAGGACACTGTTTCCCAAAGTTTGCTTCAGGGAACATAATTTTATGGGATAATGATAGGGTTAACTAGAGAAAACATTTATATGGTCATATAGACTCGAGAGTTTCTGGATTAGAGAAAGATAAATAGGTTTCTTTTTTTAAAGATAGGTTTCTTTTAATACCGGACTTCTCAGAGCCTTAAATATATTAATATGCATTATGACTCTATAAGTGAGAGTATGGGATGCAGTACTTTCCAAACTTATTCAGCCATAGAACTTATTTTTGGCTGTGTGTGCCACATGGCTTGTGGGATCTTAGTTCCCCAACCAGGGATTGAACTCCACAGTAAAACTATGGAGTCCTAACCAGTGGACCTCCACAGAATTCCTGGGACCTTTTTTTTGTAGAGCATTTTGAAAGATTAGTGTTCTTTAGTATATGTTTTAGGAAGTCTTTGGATTGTGCCATTCCATTTCTAGAAGCTATTTGTAGCAACAAGCTATTGAGAATTCCATGGACAGAGGAGCCTGGTGGGTTATGGTCCATGGGGTCACAAAGGAATTGGACACGACTGAGCAACTAACACTTATTGGTAAATATAGTATCTTAGTGTGGAGAAGTTCATTTGAGTAGCAAGCTGTTTTAGAACAGGACCTCAAATTCATGTTACCCAAACTTTAGCGTGCTTAAAGGGATTTGATAAAATGCAGGCTGCCCTACACTAAAATTTCTGATTTGTTTGGACTGCTGAGGGTATTCTGCATTTTAAACAAGTACCTCAAGTAATTCTGTTGTACTTGAATGGTGGATGACATAGGGTAATAGGGCCCAGGGGAAAGCTTGATAAAGGAGGTCAGGAGCACAGCCTTCAGAGAGCAGTCCTGGGCAAGATCTTGGAGTAGAGGCCCCTGCACATCTGCAGAAGGCCGTGGGCAACTTGACAACATTGTTTCTCTGGTAGTGGGCAGCACAAGCACACCAGAAACATACTTTGCCTATGTGACACTCCTCTCGGATCAACCCTGCAGTGACATGTACTCACTGTTCCCTCTGGCTGGCCTCCCTACTCTCCCAGAGTTCCCACCCAACACTTTTCTCTTTTGCCATCGTCCACATTCAGAGCCCCTGGCTCTCAGGTCCAGAAAGAAGGACCCTCCGTGGGGAGCTCACCCCTTTACCCCACCCACTGTCCATGACTTGTTGGCGAGAAATGAATGGCATTTCTCGGAATTAGCCCAGGAATTTCTGCTGATAAACAAATGAAACTCTCAAAGGGAAAAGCAATCAACATAGTTTGAAATAAAATCAGTGTTTTCAGCTTAGTCTGTTTTCAACTTAGTTTGAAATAAGAGTCACATCTAGAGTATTTTAAGGAAAGGATTAGTAAAAAGTCCTTTAGGGAGATTTCTTCCTGGTTGCAGGGCTGATCCAGAGATTAGGGCCTGCTTTCTGAGTAAGCAGAACAGGAGATGATTACCTGCATTTGCTATGACCTGTCCAGCCAGCAATGTGTCAGACTCCTCCTCTTCCACCCTCCTTCCCTGCTAAGTTACCTGGTACCTGAAATGCTGTTATTCTTAAAGCTTCATCTGTTTATTTCAGACTTTGATTCCTGATAAATTCATCTCTCTTTGGAGGTGATAACTCTCATTAATCATTTTTTTTAACTTTTTATTTTTATATTGGGGTATAGCCGATTAACAATATTGTAATAGTTTCAGGTGAACAGTGAAAGGACTCAGCCATACATATACACGTATCCATTCTTCCCCAAACTCCCCTCCCATCCAGGTTGCCACATAACATTGAGCAGAGATCCCTGTGCTATACAGTAGGTCCTTGTTGGTTATCCATTTTAAATATAGCAGTGTGTACATGTCCATCCCAAACTCCCGAACTATCTTTTCCCTTTGGCAACCGTAAGTTCATTCCCTAAGTCTGTGAGTCTTATTAATCATTTTTCATTTGACCAGCACACAAGATTTAGAAAACAAAATCTGATGGTAGTGAGTGGTGGTGGTGAGTTGGGGGAGATCCTGAGGCCACTAACCACAGGGGCAAGAGCTGGGCAGGTGTGGCGGGGGGTGGGGTAGGGTGGGGGAGATATGAAGGAATAAGCCAAGGAAATCAGGCTTTCAGTTCAGTTCAGTCGCTCAGTCGTGTTGGACTCTTTGCGACCCCATGGACTGCAGCACGCCAGGCCTCACTGTCCATGACCAACTCCCGGAGTTTACTCAAACTCATGTCCATTGAGTCAGTGATGCCATCCAACCATCTTATCCTCTGTCGTCCCCTTCTCCTCCCACCTTCAATCTTTCCCAGCATCAGGGTCTTTTCAAATGAGTTAGTTCTTCCCATCAGGCTTTACCTTTTGTATAGTCCTGCTGAGAACAAGCCTCTCTGTATTGTTAGGGGTAAGTTCTTTATTCATAGCAGAAGGCACAGTGATTTCTAGAATGAGTTGCCAGCTCTCAAGTTTTTCACTTTGGTGGTGTTAACTTAAAACCAATATGTTACAGAAGTAACCGAATATCCTTGCTATCTGTCGCCTAGAGCCAAAGGGTTTCACTTCAGGGTTTTGGATGCAAAATGACTATAACCCAAAATTTTACCAGATTATTTTGCAGCCACTAAGATAAATAGCAGTCTTTATTAGAGTGATTTTCCTCTTGATTTTTGTATCTAGATTTTTACACTGTCAGCTATTCCCTCAAAGTGATTTTAGAAACTGGCGGACTGAGGGTATCAATTATTGAAACCTGTTCCAAAATGCACCTCCTCACAGGACTCCATTTTTTTGGCCATAAATGTAGTCTATTTTAGAAATATCTTGATGTGTTGTCTCTTGTCTTCGCCACATACACGCTAAGACCCAGAGAGTGGGAAGTGATCCAGCAATAGGTGTGTGGCTGCTGAAACAGGGTTATATTTTTTTAGGGCTGCACTCCCTGAATTGGAGAGAGGCTATGAAGTATATATACTGTATCTTTAAATAAAATGGATAAATCAAAGTTGTCTGCAGGAGGGGGATGAAGAAGGTTGTTTGGATATTTTTTTTAATTGAGTAGAAAGGGAAAGACATCAAACTTGGGAGTAGAGATTATTTTTAAAACAGAGAGATAAGGTAAGTGTCCGTGCAAGTTTAGTTTTTATCTCCTTTAGCAAATTCATGCAGCTTTGATGTCTTCACATTTATGAGATCATGCCCTCAGGGATCTAAGGTCAAATCAAAGACCACACTCACCACCCTACCTTTTATAAGCTGTATTCCTTCATTATTTTAATAGGCGAAAAATGAGGGATTAGGGTTAGGGAGCAGAAGGAGCAGGGAAATGTGGCTTGCTTTCTTCCTCACTTTGTTTCTCTATTTCCCTGGCTCCCTCTTCCTTCCCTCTTTTTAAAAATCTTTTTATTTGTGAAAATTTTTATGGAATAAAGTATACATATATTGTAACAAAATTTCCAATTTTAATCATTTTCAAATGTACAGTATTCTATTCCTATAAACCACTCCCCATTTCCCCTCCCCCGGCTCCTGGCCACCACCATTCCACTCTCTGTCTCTGTGATTTGACTCCTCTAGGCACCTCATAGAAGTGGAATCATGCAGTATATTTCTGTGTATCATGTGTATGTGTGTATTTCTGTGTATCATGCAACATATTTCTTTTGTGCCTAGCTCATTTCACTTAACAGAATGTCTTCCAAGTTCATGCATGTTGTGCCATGTCTCTTTTTTAAATGGAAATGACAATGGAAAAGAAATGTGAGAAGGGGCTGGTGAAGAATCTAGCAAATGTTGGTTTTCTGAGCATATTTTTCATAGGATGAGGGAGACCACATCATCTTTGACAGTGACAGACATGACAAGCAATAAGTCCCAGTGATAACTGTTGTGAAATGCTGGGTTTTGAAAGACAGACATATTCCTTATTAATGTTTCCCAGGGAATTTCAGAGAGCATCATGTAGTAGGAGCTGATTTCCAGCAGGTTTTGTTATCTTTTGGAGAAGTCCTTAGGGGTAGAACTGTTTCCCTGTATCCCTTTACCTGGCCTCCTCTCAGATTGCTTTTTGAGGGCAATCATGTCTGGAGCTATTTGGTATGGTTTTATTAGAAAGTTTACTAAGGGGTTAACTAGAGTATCAAACCTATGAGGCAATGTTGAAGGGAAAGTGAAATTACTGAGCCTGGTGAAAGAAAGATCAAAGGGACTTCAACAAACTTCAGAAAGATAAATGTATTTTAGAGCATGCTGATCAGCTTTCTCCTTCCATCTCCAAAGGGTAACAGTGGGCAAAAGTGAGCCTCAGCAAAAAAAGTTAGGTACAAGGAAGTACTTCCAGGTGCAAATAAGGTGAGCAGAAGTCTTTTTAATATTTATTTTTAATTGAAGGATAATTGCTTTACAATTTTGTGTTGCTTTTTGCCATACATCAACATGAATCAGCCATAGGTATACACATGTTGCCTCCCTCCTGAACCTCCCTCCCACCTTTCAAGGTTGTCACAGAGGACTAGGTTGAGGGGAGCAGAAGTTTTTTGAAAGTCAATATATTATACCTCAAGCCTACTGCTGAGTAAGAGGAAGATGGACCTATGTGCACAAATAAACATAATGCAATTCAATTAACATGAGGGTTGAAATAGACAAAACTATATTGTAGAGGGAGGTGCATAAAAGTAATACAACTATAATGAAAACTGAGGCAACAATTGTCCCAAAAGTCAGGATGGTGGTTACGTCCAGTGGGGAAGGATGGAGCCTTCTGGGGTGTTGGCATTGCTGTCTTTCTTGACCTGTGCGGTAGTTACAGGGATGTTTGCTTTCTAATCATCAGTTCAACTGTACATTTATGTTTTAGGTGTGTCAGTTGTATTTCCCAGCATAGCATATATTTAAATGACACTACATTTTCATTTGTTTTGGGTAGTTATGATTGGAGGCAAAAGGTGACCAGAAGACCTTTAAGTGATTTTCCAGGCAAGAGTACTGGAGTGGGGTGCCATTGCCTTCTCCGTTAAGTGTTACAATCAAGCATAAGATTGTGTATATGCATACGGCTGTTTTGAGACTACTATTTTTGTTTGATGGGGTGCTCAGTTGCTTCAGTCATGTCCTACTCTTTTGAGATGCTGCTAACTGTAGCCCACCAGGCTCCTCTGTCCCTGGGATTTTCCTGGCAGGAATACTAGAGTGGGTTGCCATGCCCTCCTTCAGGGGATCTTCCCAACCCAGGGACTGAACTCACGTCTCCTTCATTGCAGGCAAACTGCTTTGCTGCTGAGCCACCATGGACAGAGGAGCGTGGCGGGCTGCAAACCATGGGGTCACAAAGAGTTGGATTATTTTTGTTTACTTGTTGATATTATTTTGGGCTTCCAAGGTGGCACTAGGGGTAAAGAATCTGCCTGCCAGTGCAGGAGATGTAAGAGATGTGGGTTCAATCCTTAGGTCAGGAATATCCTGTGGAGAAGGAAATGGCAACCCACTCCAGTATTCTTGCCTGGAAAATCCCATGGACAGAGGAGCCTTATGGGGTTGCACAAGAGTACACGACTGAAGCAACTTAGCATGCATGCATGCATGATATTATTTTAGCCTTCTGGGTGTTTGGTTTCATCTGGTCTGGGTTTTGTTTGTTTTTACACAAGGCAGAGCAATACCAAGGGCTTCCCTTGTGGCTCAGCTGGTAAAGAATCCGCTTGCAATGAGGGAGATGTGGGTTCGATCTCTGGGTTGGGAAGATCCTCTGGAGAAGGGAAAGGCTACCCACTCCAGTACTCTGACCTGGAGAATTCCATGGACTGTATAGTCCATGGAGTCACAAAAAGTCAGACATGACTAAGCGACTTTCACTTTCAGAGCAGTACCAAAGCCTGGAGAAGGGTATGCTCTCTGTTCTCCAGGTATGCCCTTGGAACTAGTAAGAAGGCATTTGGGAGCATTTGTGGAGCTTTGATTTCCAGGCTGCAGAGTGTGTTGGCATCTGAATGAAGCCATCTGGCTTCAGGTCTGTATTGCTGACTGGCCCATTTGGCATCCAGAATCAGGACCACATTTGAGATGGAGAGAGAGCTCCAGTCCTGTGGGTATGCATTCCCTCCTCCCAGGTGAGGGTGTGTTGTACTGTCAAGACAGGGTGGTGATGAGGAAGGCACAGAGCCAGAAAAGACATGGGATCTAACCCTGCTGTTTCCCCAGTTTCCCATGGGACTTTCACAGAACCGGCTAGCATCTTTGTGCCTTTTATCTCAACTTGTAAAACGAGTGTGATGATTTCTACCTTCTCTGAAGGTTGGCATTAACTGTGAAGACCAAGTTGATGTGGGAAATTGCTTTGAAAAGTCTAAAGAAATTGCTTTGAAAAGTCTAAAGATTATATATATATATATATATATATATATATATATATATATACAAGGCAGTGTATAGCAGGGGAGAGAAAGAACATAAATCCCCAGTCCCCAGATTGTATCACCAAGAGAAAATGAGGGTAAAGCCTGAAACTCAGTACTTGTCCCCATAGAACCCAGTGACAGCAAGCTGGGTGCTCAGGCATAGACCATATGTCTCCAGCCTCAAGGAAAAGAGGGGTCTAAAATAAACAGGTGACAAGTTCAGTGCGTGTCAGGCAGAAGGATAAAATAAATGGTACCACCTGTGTCTTTCTTTTCTATTTTCTTTCTGATTAGATTTTCAGAGGTGCCCTGAGTGAGGGCAATGCCCAGTGATGCTGATGTTTTCAAAGCAGAGCGATCTCTTGGCAGAAACATGGGGGTGATGCTGCGAATGCACTCAGAGACAAGGTCATAACCTCTGGACTGCCTTGAAAGCTTCATAGGGATTTTTGGAGGCGAGGCCTTACCCCTCCCACTGCCCCCAGTCATAAAAATGTTGAGTGGGATTCTTTGTATTGTTGTGTGCTAGTTAGCCTGCCATGATTCCTGTTAGCAGGCCAGGACTGCTTCATGCCTGACTTTCTTACTAACATTCTGATTGGAACCTGTCATCCAGTACCTCGTGCAGGAAAAAAGCCTGACCCTCCTGCAGGGGGCCTCTCAGACCACTGGGATCAGGGGAAGAAATGATGGCTATAGTGCTGTTTCCCAACCAGAGAAGATCACCACCATCTCCTCCCCACCATTTCTCCTAGGGCTTTGGAAATGTTGGGGAAATGTTTTGGTCATTGCACTGATTGGGGAATGTCCTTGGCACTTAGTGGGTGGGAACCAGTAATGCTCAATGTTTCACATTGGGTAGGAACACAATGCTTCCTTGGTGGCTTCCCAGGTGGCTCAGTAGTAAAGACTCTGCCTGCTAATGCAGGAGACGTAGGTTTGATCCCTGGGTCAGGAAAATCCCCTGGAGAAGAAAATGGCAACCCACTCCAGTATTCCTGCCTGGGAAATCCCATGGACAGGGGAGCCTGGCAGGCTACAATCCATGGGGTCACAAAAGAGTTGGACATGACTTAGCACCTAAACAAAAACAAAGAAACACAATGCAGTGAAGATGTGTCCTACTCCAGATTCCAGTGGTGACCCTTTGAGAAACATTGCACAGCCTCACCCAGAGAAACCCAGGAAAGGGAGTCTCCCAACCAGAGTTGATGGTGCATGTCCACTCATTCATTCATTCATGTACTCATTCATTCATTTCACAAGTGTTCACTGAGTACAAGCTTGCAGCCAGGTCCCATGTATCGTCCTGAGGTTTCAGAGTCTCTGCCTCAGAGAGCTTACAGTCTAGCAGGACAGGCATAGTGAGATCATGACATCATAATGTGATGAGTACCCTGGTAGAGGTATGGACAGAGGCCCAGCAGGCAGAGATGGGAGAGAGAGAGAGACACTCTACAGAAGCTAGGCGCCTCAGAGAGGAGTCCACATCTGACATCAGGGTGGGTTCTCAGAGACAAATGGGACTTTGCCAGTTGGAGAAGGGCAAAGGGGAGGGTACACCCAGGGCCATGAGGGGCTGGTGTGACTGGAGTGAATGTGGACCATGCAGGAGAGAAGAGGTTGAAAAGGTCAGGTTGATGAAGGCCTAATCTCAAAGGATCTCATATGCCCGAGAGTTTGACATTACTCTACATCCAGCCCACTGCAAACATGGGGAGATAATGCTTGTGTTCACCCCTAGACATCTTTGTGCACCCCCTTTCCTCTCTCTCAGATCCCACAGCCTCCCCTCTTTCCCAGCCTCTCAGCTCTCCCATTGTCACTATCACCTGATGGGAAGGAGACTGAGCCCTTCCAGGGGGCTTCTCTCTTTATCAACAGATAAGGTGAACACTTAACAACCAATGGCATTCTAGATATCAGTGGAGAGTCTTTGGGGGGGGAGACTTTGAAGAACTCAATGCTAAAGAGACAGCATGGAGGCTTTGTTCAGTGGACATGCACTTGGACACAGTGTGGGAGGAAGAGGATGGAACTAATCGAGAGTGGCATGGGAACATATACATTACCATATGTAAAATAAATAGCCAGTGGGAATTTGCTGTATGATGCAGGGAGCTCAACCTGTGTTGAGACAGTGCTCTGTGACAACCTAGAGGGGTGGGATGTAGGGGAGAGGGGAGGGAGGTTCAACAGGGAGGAGACATATGGATACCTGTGGCTGATTCATGTTGATATATGGCAGAAACCAGCACAATGTTGTAAAGCAAATAGATTGCAATGCCAGTGTGAGTGTGTTTGAAGTGCCTGTCTGAGTAGGTGAGATTATGTCTGTCTATGAGCAGGTAGGTGAGGCAATAATAATAGTTCCTGCCTCAAGGACTGCTGTGAGAATGAAATGAATTAGTACAGGTAAGGTGCTTACCACAGAACCCAACCTCTAGTAAGCCCTCTGTAAATGCAAGCTCTCATCATTATTTTGGGCTTCCCTGGTGGCTGAGATGGCAAAGAATCAACCTGCAATGCAGGAGACCCAGGTTCGGCCCCTGGATCAGGAAGATCCCCTGGAGAAGAGAATGACTACCCACTCCAGTATTCTTGCTTGGAGAACTTAATGGACAGAGGAGCCTGGCGGGTTATGGTCCATGGGGTTGCAAAGAGTCAGACATGACTGAGCAACTAACACTTTCGTCATTATTTTAGAATCCAGGGCCAGGGTCCAGTCTGGGGAAGTGGGTACCTGCTGGCCAGGATGGAGATGAGAATTTTATACTAAGACTTATGCATTGGAGAAGGAAATGGCAACCCACTCCAGTGTTCTTGCCTGGAGAATCCCAGGGATGGGGAGCCTGGTGGGCTGCCATCTATGGGGTCGCACAGAGTCGGACATGACTGAAGCGATTTAGCAGCAGCAGCAGTGAGCATCTTTGGCTAGTTTCAAGTATGTGCCTAGACCACATCCTAAGCCTAGAACAATAGAATTTTTCAGCATGTGGCTTATCAAAATGTGAATTTTGGCAAGTGGAGCCATAATTTGGTGTCCATTTGGGTTTGCTTTTTCGGTCTCCACTTGGGGGCACATGGCAGGTGGGACGCTCTTGTTGTACAGATGGGGCAGGCCTTTCTGGAGGCCCAGGTCAGCAGGTCTGGCCTCCTGTGTGGGAACACGAAATAGAAGCAGCATAGCACTGAGGGCCAGGGCCAGCGAGATGCATTCGAAAGACATGATCTTGGGAGCGGGGGCTGGATGAGGGAAGAAAAACTTCGCTGGAGAAGAGAGGAGAAAGGGGAAGGGGGGACTGGGAAGCACAAAATCCATAAAATCATCCAGCTGCCCGGAAACTGAACTTCCATTGTTTTCTGTGTTCTTTGGGGAAGAGGAGGGGTGGCTTGTCCAGGGTTCAGTGGAAACTTGTTGATTGACACCGAGTTGGGCACAAGTTCAGTGTGAGTGTGCCTTCAGCTATTTATTTGATTTTTTAAAATTGCACCCTTTGCAGTTAAGACTGTTTAGTTTCTCCTGGCGCCCTGGGGGTAGTGAGTTTAGATTGTTAAAATAGCAACCATTAACACTCTCTGTGTTATGACACTGTCCTCCCTGCCCCCTTTCAGAGGAATTGGGCATGAGGTTGTTTGACACAAGTGAAATTCTCCTCTCCCCGCTGAGAGAAGCAAGCGGAGAATCCTCTGAGTCAGAGCACGTTCGCCTAGCTCTCAACCCACCCCGCCTCCAAGCCCCCCTACACTCCCCACTCACACCCCCGTGACCCCCACGCACACACTCCACCACACTCACTCAGTCACACCCATACCCATCCCATGAGCTGGAGCAACCCTGGAGAGCCCATATGCCTGTCTCACTGTTCTTTTGTTTTGCTTTCCTTTATTTGCTGTGTTTTGATTTGAAATCAGTCTTTGGGATTAAATTGGATAATTATTTTTTCGTGTTATTAATAGTGCTGTGGAGGGAGCATGTAAGGACTTTCTCCTCTGTGCTGGCCGTGCTTGCTTCTCCCGACTCATACATACAATACTGACTTTCACTGATCAATCACCCTGGTCTCTGTTAGACTTTGCATACCATACCTCTTGGGCAAAGAGCCCAGGGAGCTCTAAAAGATGCATGCATTGCAGGATTATCTAGATTATTCATAGGTCTGTTTAAAAGGGAATTTTTCATGAAAGGACAGGGAAGCTCTGACTTTCACAAAGGCCCTGGGGAAAGATCAAAGGAGCAGTCAGTAAGAGTATGTGTGGAGTGGCTGAGCTCCCTGAGAAGGCCAAAGCAGAGTTGCCTGCTGTCTGGGAAGGTCAGCATCAGTCACAGCTGGACAGCTGTGAGGAGCCTAGGCCTAGGAGGCATAGAGGAGAAGTTTTGTCTTCTCTGTGACATCCTTGGGGCATGCTGTCTATATCAGTGCTGTTAAACAGAACTTGTTGCGGTGATGGAAATACTCTACATTTGCACTGTCCAGTAAGGCAGCCAGTGGCACATTTGGTTGTTGGACACTTGAAATGTGACTGCTATGACTGAGGAATTGCCTTTTACATTTTATTTAATGTCAGTGAGTTAAAATATCAGTAGACACTGATATTTTAGTGTATCAGTAGACACTGATATTTAGTGTAACCAGTGGCTTCTGTAGTAGATGGCATGACGCTGGACCATTTATGGGTTACTTTTCTGCTGCGCTGAATTTAAGTTTGTACCTTCCTAAATCTCTTGAGAGCAGGAATCATATTCTGTGACCACAGAAAATCATATCTTGAAGAATTTTTATGTCCGGCCCCCTCCCCTCACATTTGACAAATTGGAACACTAAGAAAGACTGTAAAACTTACCTGAAGCCACAGCTCTCCTTATGATTAGGGTTGCCTGGAACCCTGCTGCATGGACTGTGTTTCAGCCCCATCTCCCTTGCAGAGAAATTTCAAAAGAACAAATGTCCTCTTCCTTTCCACTTTCTTCACTGCTTGTAACTGAGATGAATCTGCTGATATTTGAAAATAATCTGGAGTATCTGGAGAAGGTCAATCATCATCCCAATTCCCAAGAAGAGTAGTACTAAAGAATGTGTTAACCATTGGATAGTTGTACTCATCTCCCATGTTAGTAAGGTCATGTTTAAAATCTTGGATGTTAGGCTTCAGCATTATATGAACCAAGAGCTTCCAGATGTCCAAGCTGGGTTTAGAAAAGGCAGAGGCACCAGAGATCAAATTGCCAACATTCACTAGATTTTAGAGAAAGCTAGGAAATTCCAGAAAAACATCTATCTCTGTTTCATCTACTACACTAAAGCCTTTGACTGTGTGGATCATAATAAACTGTAGAAAGCTCTTAAAGCAATAGGAATCTTACCTGTCTCCTGAGAAACCTGTATGTGGGTCAAGAAGCAACAGTTAGAACTCTGTATGGAACAACTGATTGGTTCAAGATTGAGAAAGGAGTATGACAGGGATGTCTGCTGTCACCCTGTTTATTTAATCTATATGCTGAGTACATCATGAGAAATGCTGGGCTGGATGAGTTACAAGCTGAAATTAAGATAGGCAGGAGAAACATCAACAACCTCAGATATGTACATGATACCACTCACTACTCTAATGGCAGAAAGTGAAGAGGAACTAAAGAGCCTCTTGATGAGGGTGAAGGAGGAGAGTGAAAGAGCAGGCTTAAAACTAAATATTAATAAAACTAAGATCATGGCATCTGGCCCCATTACTTCATGGCAAATAGAAGGGGAAAAGGTGGACGTAGTGACAGATTTCCTCTTCTTGGGCTCTAAAATCACTGTGGATGGTGACTGCAACCATGAAATCAGGAGACATTTATTTATTGGCAGGAAAGCTATGGCAAACCTAGACAGTGTGATGAAAAGCAGAGACATTACTCTGCTGACAAAGGTCTATATAGTCAAGGTTATGGTCTTCCCAGTGGTCACATATCGTTGTGAGAGTTGGACCATAAAGAAGACAGGACGCCAAAGAATTGATGCCTTTCGAACTGTACTGGAGAAGGCTCCTGAGAGTCCCTTGAATAGCAAGAAGATCAAACTATTTAGTATTGAGGGAAATCAACCATGAATACTCATTGGAAGGACTGATGCTGAAGCTGAAGCTCCAGTATTTTGGTCATCTGATGTGAACAGCTGACTCATTGGAAAAGTCCCTGATGTTGGGGAATATTGAGGGCAGAAGAAGATGGCATCAGAGGATGAGGTGGCTGGATGGCATCACCAATGCAATGGACATGACCTTGGCCAAACTTTGGGAGATGGTGATGGACAGGTAGGTCTGGCGTGCTGCAGTCCATGGGGTCACAAAGAGTTGGACATGCCTGAGCGACTGAACAATAACAACGACTGGAATATCTTAATCTCCTCATGTGCCAAGGCACAGTGTAGGCTCTGAACAAATGTTTGTGGAATGAATTAATCCTCTAAGTCTTTCCTGTTATGTACTGTCTTTTATGTTATATTTTGCAAGAAAATATGTTGGTCTCAGTGTATTTGAGTTAGCCAGTGCTCATGATGTCTCAGCTGAGGGAGAAGGGGCCTATGCTCTGCAGATGTGGCCCTGGCCTGTGCAGGTGTTCAGGTATAAACTAGAGAACCTTCTTTAAGTTGCCTGGCAGGCTGATGAAATACTGTAGCTCTTGTGATCCAGGCCCCATCTGCATTCCGAATTCTCTAGACTTGATGGTAAACAGGAACTTCAGGCATGACTCCCCCAGTTCTCCACTTTTCTTCTGGCCAAACACAATCACCTAAGAACGAAAGGTTCCACAAGTAAGACTTGGGCTCTGTAGCTCACTGGTCACATTAGAATGGAGAGAAGGCACCCCATCCAAACTAACTTCCAAATCAACTGCTGACAAGGAAGACGATTCAACTCATAGGTCCAAGCACAGTATCCATTCAACTCGCTTCTTCTCTCCCTGTTTCCCAGCCCAGGCCTTTGCCCCCAACCCAGAGCCACCAACTGAGCACTAGCTGAACTGAGGCAAAATCTGTTCATAGCCACCCAGTGCTGAGCTTCAGCCAAGAAGCTGGCTCCTCCAGGCAACATTTCCAAGAGCCAGGCCAAGGAAGGGAGCAAATGGCCTGCGTCCCATCTGCAGTGAAATGGCCAGCATGTTTGCTGGTACCACCTAAAGAAGGAGTGATCCAGTGCTGAGATAGAAGGCATCCAAGGGACCCGCCCAGCCCTAAAATCTTAAGCCCAAGTATAGTCATTGGATGCCAAGGACACTGGAGAAAGTCTTTGGAGCATGTAGAAAGAACACCAAGCCAGTTGGAGTGCTTGCTAAGCCAGCCCAGAATTCCTAGCATTCCAGCCACACCATATACACCCCCACCCCCAGAGGGCAGCCAGTGGCCACAGTGGAGGCTGCATCCACCAGGCTGAGACCCTCATCAGCCCCTCCAAGAGCCTGCTCCTTCATTTAGGGCCAGCCTGCTCACCCTGTGCTGCTTCTGGGTTCAGGGAGGTGGACAAACTGTACCGCCCAGTTTAGCCTAAGAATCTCACTTGCCATGGAATCTCCAGGCAGTGAATCATTTTGAGCCAGCACTTAAGCAACTTTCCACTGAGTCATCCTGAGGACTGTCAGGTTTACTAATCCTGACATATACTGTGTATATCCTTTGTTCTGATCCTGTCCCCATCTCGATGCTGAGGGAGAGGGGCTGCTAAACAACAGAGCTGTAAAGATGTGCTTATTGGAAGTCATTTGTATCAGGGCTCCCTTTGCTTCTCTGTCTCCACAAAGGCCTGAAGCACTCAGTAAAATTCTGCCAGTACCAACTCTTGATCTGTGTGTGCTCTCAGCTACATAGCTACCAAGAGTATATATTCTTTACTCCCAGTGGCAGTGCATGTTGGATTTCTTTTCCAGACCCTCCATGGATCCATTTCCATTTGACATCTTCTAGACCAGGGGTCTGGAGAAGGAAGTGGCAACCTACTCCAGTATTCTTGCCTAGAGAATCCCATGGACAGAGGAGCCTGGTGGACTGCTGTCCATAGGGTCGCACAGAGTTAGACATGACTGAAGCGACTTAGCATGCATGCATGCATTGGAGAAGGAAGTGGCAACCCACTCCAGTATTCTTGCCTGGAGAATCCCAGGGACAGAAGAGCCTGGTAGGCTGCCATCTATGGAGTCACACAGAGTCGGACACGACTGAAGCAACTTATCAGCAGCAGCAGACCAGGGGTCAGGAATTTTTTTTTCCTGCAAAGAATCAGATAGTAAATATTTTAGCTTTGCAGACCTACAGTCTCTGTTGCAACAACTCTTCTGTAGTATGAAAGCAGGCACAGACTATGTAAATGAATGGGCATGGTCCACTAAAACTTTATTTACAGGACAAATTGCAGGTCAGATTTGACCCCTGCTCTAGACACAATGGACTAAGTCCAATTAGTCAGGGAGACCTGGTTTCAGCTGTTGAAGGGACTACAAGGAAGGGACCACTGTTTCATCCTCAATTCCTTGGAGGAAGAGATTAAAAAAAAAATCAAGAGTATTTCTCATCTTTCCCAATTTGAATATGAAAATCTGTTCAGATGTTGGATACCCTGTAACAATCAGAATAGGCTAAATTATGATACAGTCACAACCTACAAATCTCAGTGGCTTGAACCAACAAAGGTTTATTCCTACTCACACTGCATGTCTGTCTCAGCTCAGCACATATCATTCTCATCCGGGGACCCTGACTGACAGAGCCTTGCCATATGGAGATTAGTTCCAGTGGCATGGGACAGGAACAGAGCAAGTTGTGTCCTGCCTCTTATGTACTTCTGCTCAGAAGTGACACAGATTACTTCTGTTCGTGTGTCATTGCCTGGAGCAAGTCACGTGGCCACACTGTGACTTCTGGGGGACTGGGAAGTATAGTGCTGCCGTGTGCTCTATTCCTAGCAGGAATAGAGGTGGAATATTGATAACCAGCCCTAATGTCTACCATACACTCCAGGAACTGCTTCCCAGGTTTCTTCATGTCCTTCCTTGCCTAGCCCTTAGGTGATCTGGCCTAAGGTCTGTTTTCCCAAGCCTTCCTGGTTTCCCCTCAGTCTTGCTGGTCATTGGCATTGACACATGAGGAGACAGCTTAGGAACTAAAGGACTGGGATAGTAATCATTCCTTAAAATGTTGTGGCCACCAGCCGTGAACATGAAGTCAGACCTCCCAGCCAATTTCTTCAGGCCATTGGATCCAAGGATTGATTATCCTTGGGCAACAGGCTTGAGAACAATTGGGCTTCTCATTCCTCTGAGTTTGATTTTACTTTACTTAATGGGAATTATAGGATTCCCTAAATATAGGGAATATAGGAATTTCCTTATAGCTCAGATGGTAAGGAATCTCTCTCCAATGCAGGAGACCTGGGTTCAATCCCTGGGTCAGGAAGAATCCCCTGGAGAAGGAAATGGAAACCCACTCCTGTATTCTTGCCTGGAGAATTCCATAGACAGAGGAACCTGGCGGGCTATGGGGTCTAGGGGTCTCAAAGAGTCAGACATGACTAAGCAACTAACACACACACACACAATGGGAATTTGAATCCAAGGGGAAGATCTCTGCATATTGACTCTGGGCATTTCCTGCCCTTCAGGCTATGGAGAGCAGTTGTCAAGATGGAAGAGGGAGAATGAATGGTAGGAAGTGGTATTAGGGGATATTAATACATTATTATGGGCTACCTTGAAACTTACAGTGAATGATTTTAGGGGAGGGAGTAAAGATGAAATAATTAGGATAAGCTAATTGCTCTGACAGTCCCAACATCTCAGTGGCTAAACACAACAAGGGCAATGCTGTGGGGAGGGAAGGGTCTGCTCCATGCAAGACCACCCTCCTCAACTCATGACAACGAAAATTGTCTCCCAACATTGCCAAACATCCCTTGGGAGGAATATCAACCTCAGTTGTGAACCACTGCCGTTGTCCCAAAGTATTTGCATACATACCTTCACTTCCCAGGATCCTCATCTTGAAATATGTATTTCAACATTTCTTGTAGACATGGGTGTTGGAGACAAAGATTATGGTTGGTAGGGAACACAGTTATAAGATTGTTTGCATTTGTACCCCCATGGGACATAGATTGAGGCAATGTGGAACCAACACTGTTCACATACAGCCAGAACTGGAGTAAAAAGCCTTTTCAAGACCCATTAACCTTTGAGAAGCCAACTCAGTTCTAGGGCTATGTAAGGTTCTGAAGAAAGGACCTCTACAACCAGAAGCCCTAAAGCGGTGGTGCTTCTCAAACTTGAATGTACACACGAAGCCCTGGGAATTTGCAGATGCTGATTCAGGAGATCTGGATGGGGGAGGTGGTCTGAAATTCTGCATTTCTAACTAGTTCTCAGGTGACACTAATGCTGCTGGTTCCCACACAACATCTGAGTAGAGGGTCAGGAAGAATCCCCTGGAGAAGGAAATGGAAACCCACTCCTGTATTCTTGCCTAGAGAATGTCTTCTATGAGAAGACCATCCAACACCATTTGTAGTTCTGTAGAGGGAATTGTTCTGTTCCAAGATGATTTCTTTGGCTGAGTAACTAATAAGGTAATCTGCAGTGTTTAAAACATCCCTTCCCTTTCCCATTCTCAAGAAGGTACAACCCAGTGTTATAGCTTTGTCCCCCACCCTTTCTCTAATTCTCCCCAACCATTTGAGGGCAACATGAGTTGCCCTCAAATGGTTGTCAGGTACTCAAATGGTAGTCAAGTACTTCCTTTTTATCCACTACCTTCTTTTTTTAGATCTTCTCTGTGCCTGTATGTGTGATGGACAGAGAGTGGTTTCCTTTTCAGAGGCAATAGTGAGAAGAACTTAGGAAAAGCAATTAGAGTGACAAAAAAGGATTTAGTGTTGGGGGCTATTTTATCCCAGCTGTAGATTCAGATAAGGCAACCTAGATCTTGGGAGCAGTGCCCTGGAGCTCCACGTCTTGGGCCTGAGACCTTGTCTCCAGTTCTGGTTTGATCACTTCCTAACCTTAGTTTCCTCATCTGTAAAGGGAGATAATAACAATGTCTACCTCGAAAGGTGGCTATGGGAGGAGAAAAGAACTAACGAACATGAATATACAGCATAAACATGAGTCAGTAATGATCAGTCGCTAGCGTTATTCATGCTACTACTGCAGTTACTGTAACTGTGCCTCTCAATTCTTTTCTGCCTCTAGATTGTCTGCCTGGCCTCACTCCCATCAGTGACATTTCTCACTCTGCTCAGTGATTCCCAATCTAAGATGGGCCGATGAGGGGAGCTTGAAAACTGCTTCCACTGGAGATCATGGTCCACTTGAGAACTGAGGTCCTGTTTTGAGAATTACTGGTCCAAAGCTGTGATTGAGCCTCATACTGCTTTTCTAGCCTTGGCAAATCCAAAGATGGTAACAAACCTTGTGTACTTACTTAATCTTTGACCTCTTCAACCACCTTCCCCTCTAATAACTTTATAATGAGGAGAGGGGCCATCGTATGAATGCCTGGCTGCCAGAAGAAGAATCCCACTTTCAAACTGGAAATTTGCATGCATCGGTGACATGTCTTTAGTATTCATGCTTCCATTTTCTTTTTTTTTGGGGGGGGACAGTAAATCTATTCCTATTTTTCTTTTTTTCTTTTTTTACTTTACGGGACAGTCACCACCCCATGGCAATCAGCGATGGAGTCCTTTAAATCTAACATGTCCTTTTGTTCTCTGTATTGTGTACGCTCACCTTGTTCCTCTTTGCCTGGCGGGAACTTTGGCTTCAGTTCTTAAAGGATTTCCTAGGAGGAGAAACAGGATACTTTCTACTTTCCTCTAGTAGTTTGGTGATATGGCAGATGTGCTGCCTCCTTGGGTCTCTGGAGGAGGTGGACTGTGTCTTCCCAAAAGCGCTGGACTGTTCCAGCAGCCCTGAGGCTTCATCTGCCACCGCCTCCCCTGAAGCCTCTGCCAATGGCCTCCAGGGACCAGTTTCTGAAGCCTGCTGCTAACACTTTTCCAAACACAACAAAAAGCGTGTTTGGGGATAAGTTTTCTCAATTAATCCTCAAGTACTGAATGCCTCTTTTCTTCCTTTAGTCTGTAATGTGATAGCAATAGGCTCTTTCACTAGCCTCCTGACAAGTCCTCCCTCCAAGCCCATGGCCTCTCCTCCAGTCATCCCAGCACAGTCTTCCAGAAATGTAAATCTCCATCAAATAACTGCATTGCTCAGATCATTTTACTGGCTTCTCATCATGTACAGGAACAATCCAAACTCCATGGCTGGACTTCTTTGTCCAGTGCCTAATGTCACTGGGCTGTAGTTGCAAGGGCCAGACTGTATATTTCATTAATAGCGCTCTAGAGTATTTCACAGAGGGTATTTTCTCTTGCTTTGCAGAGGTTGCACATGAAAGAATGAAAGAAAAGATTCAGGAGATGCTATGTAGCTGGGTTGGAGAAACATTCAGCTAGGTCTCAGCTGAAGGTTGAGTGACCAGAAGTGGCAGCCGGGTCTCAATTCAGTACTTTAGAGTGTCCATGAGATGGGAAACATCTGCATCCTCAAAATATCTAGCTACTCGATGTGGTGTAGGACAGGACTTCCCAAAGGGTGTTCCTGGGATGTTCATAGCTGTTAAACAGATGATGCAGGAGACATGGATTTAATCCCTGGGTCAGGAAGATCCCCTGGAGGAGGGCATGGCAACCTGCTCCAGTATTCTTGCCTGGGGAATCCCATGGACAGAGGAGCCTGGTGGGCTACAGCCCATGGGGTCGGAAAGAGTCAGACATGACTTAGTGACTCAAAAACAACAGATGAGAAAAAAGAGGTCGGGTGGCTCAGGAAAGTCAGTTGGAGAAAATGCTGGGTTCTAGTTAAATGGGTTTCTTTACTATGGGATTTCTTTAACACTCCAAGAAGGATATTGTGAGCAAACTATGGATCTTTTCCCAACTGTATCTGAAGCACAGAATGTTGTTTTCACAGAGCATCTTGTGGACTAGTAGTGCTCTGCACAGCAGGCTTGGGAAATGCTGGTGTAGGCAATACAAAGGAATGCTTGACCGCACTCCCCACTGTCTCAACCAGATGCCTCACATTGTTTCTGTAAATGCTGCTTGAGGGTAGTGACTAATTTGTCCATTTCAAAGGGTCATTGACCTTCAAAAAAAAAAAAAGCCTGGTTCCCAAAGGTTTAGAACTAACCAAGTAACAGTAAAACTCATTCTTAATTTATTTAGGGAGAAGAGGAAGGCAGTGAGTGACACACATGTTACCACAAAACCTGTCATTAACAATTAGGTGTCATGCAGAAGAGTTGATTTACCATTTTCATCTCAACTGCAAGTCCACTTATTACAGCATTGGATAATTTAAAAATTAAAAAAAAAACCATCATATCATAGCAAAAGAAAAAGAGGAACCTATCAGATCCACTGCAGAAGGGGTTCTTTGTGTTGGGCTACACACCCAAGTTCAGATAAACATTCGATAATTAGTCCCAGAAAACAAAGGGATATATGTTTTATCTTCTTCCTCAGTTGTTTGACTCTATCTTAGCAGGCTTCTCTTGCTCTCAGGTTTTGTGGCTATGTGTAAAATTACAAAACCTAAGTTTGAATCCCGGCTTTGGCATTAACTAATGGTGTCCCCTTGAAGGCTCTAGGTCTCATTTCCATCTCTGAAGAGAGAAGGCCATTTCCAGTTTCCTCTTGGAGATGTACATGGGAAACCCTAGAAGGGTAATGAGATTGGAATGGTCCATGGGCTGAATAATGGAGCTGATGATAAAGCTGTGCAGTAAAGTGGAAGAAGACATTTTGACAGGAAAGAGTGTAGAGGTTCCCTCTGAAGATTCGATTATGGGACAATTTCACCAGTAACAGCCCTCAGCAAACAGAAAGCTGAAAATGAGCATACCTAGCCCTGAGGTAAAACCCACAGGCTCCTTGCTTTGTATAAAAATAGGGGAGGGGTCAGCTCTTTTGGGTCATGGAACGCTTCAAGTATCTAATGGTACCTACAGACCATTCTTCCTGAAGACAGCATGTACCCTCAGATGCTCAAAACTCACTTCAGAATCATTCTCTATAGTCCTATTTATTTATCTCCAAGTCTCTTAAGACTTAAAAACCACCTCACCCCTGGAGGTATACACTTACCACTTAAAAAAATTAGTAATAGACCCTCAACATTCAAACACATGTCACTATTTGGATGTTTGTCCCTTTGTTCCAGTGCTAGAGATAGACAGGTCAAAACAGAAGCCCTGCCTCCTTTGTACTTGGTCATCACTCAGCAAGCAGTCCACCTGTTAGCAAGTGCTAGACTGTAGGGTACAGACAGGCAGACCAGTAGAGTTGCTGCCAGAAATCAGAGTCTGTTTGACAGATGGTGAGGGCTGGGTAGGATTTGAAGAGGCAGAGGACCGTTGGTGGCAGTGGTTGAGTCTAGCATGAGTCAGGGCAGAGCTGGCAAGGAACACAGTGGGGGGTCAGGACTGGCTGGTCTGAGGTAGAGTGTTCTTTAGCCAAGGGGAGGCATCTCCAAGATGTGCTTTATCACCCTGGCTAGGCCATGCTGTGATGCTGCTCCATATCCAGCTTTAGCTCCGAGTGCTTGCCCAGGTGGCTGACACAGTGAAGCTAGAACTCCTACCTGAAAGGCAGCAAATCACAAGCTGAGGGGTCTCTCCTGGGTTGGCAAAACTCTCACGGGGTGTTTAAGCTCTGGACATCAAACTGCTGGAGCGGACTCAGTCATTCATCTTTTTTTGCCTTCAGATGGACTGCCCTTGGTAACCCGGAGATAATCAGAATTAACTGTCCATGTTGCATGTAGCTTCTTTTCTCCCTAAGCCTTTTCAAAAAGTAGAATGTGGTTTGCTTCTCCTCTGTTCCTGTGAAGTAGAAGCAAGTAAAACGACTAACCCCAACCAATATATACATACTCATGAATGCAGAAAGTTCTTTAGGAACTGAGGCCTAGAGATGCAAAGTGACAGTGGTTCCATCACACAGCCTGTCAGTGGCCCAACCCAGCCAAGAATACATGTGCTCTTCTTCTCTCCCAGATGAAGTGCCCGGCCTGCCGGCACCCTGCTTGCCTCCCAGAGGCAGGCTCACCTCTTGCACAAAACCTTTCCTCCAGCCCTCCTTTTCTGCATCTGTCTAACAAGGCAGCATTTTCAGGCAGGGTCAGCTACTGACTGACAGCAGCTGAAACGTGAATGGAAGTGGGATGAAAAACAGCCCGCAGATGGGTTCTGGATGAAAAGGGGGACGGGCAGATGACTGTTTCTTCTCACTCAGCACCTTCTTGGTTGGGACGGAGTGTTGTGTCTGTCTGTATAGCTGCAGAGTGATCTACTGAATCTGCTTCAGGAATTTCCTGGCCCGGGACCCCATGAGGATTGGCCTGGGGGTCGGAGTAGGGAGGCCACTAGCTGTGCTAAAGAGTCTCCTTGAAAATTCCAAATGGGAAAGCCCTCCCCGCATTGGCCCCCTACTTTAGCTCAGCTGTCTGGCAGACCTACCTCATCTCCCAGGGCAGATACCCCATGGACAAGATGATAACTGGGGATCCACCCCCGCAACCCCTTTGAGCTTCTCCTTTGGCTTTTTCATTTACTTTGCTATTCTTGACCTGCCTCCCTGTCACCAGGATATACAGCACCTTCATTTTGTCCAGGCTTGCCCGGTGTTGATACTCAGCCTTTGTGTCTGCATTGTAGGAAGTTTCATCTTTTATGGTTTTGGGAAACAGCTTTATCTGAGGTATAATTCACATACTATTTATCCTTTTAAAGAGTACAGTTAAGTTGGTTTTAGTGTATTTACAAGATATTGCAACCACCGCCACTCTCTAATTCCAGAATATTTTCATCATCCCCAAAAGGAAGTCCCATACCCGCTAGCAGTTAGCTGTCCATTTTCCCCTCCCCTCTGGTCCTGGCATGCACTGAGCTTCTTTCTGTCTCTGTGGATTTGCCTATTGTGGATACTTCATAAATATGAAATCATACAGTATGTGACCTTTTGTGTCTGGCTTCTTTTACTAAGCATAATGTTTTCAAGGTTCATCCATTCTAACTGAAATATATGTCATTGTATGATACACCACATTTTGTTTATCAATTTGTCCATTAATGGGCACTGGGTGTTTTCCACCTTTTGACTATTGTGAATAATGCTGCTCTAAACATTAATGTACAGGGATCTGTTTGAATCCCTCCTTTCAGTTCTCTTCAGTTTATACCTAGAAGTGGGATTACTGGTTCATGTGGTGACTCTAGGTTTAACTTTGGAGGAACTGCCAAGCTTTTTGGCACAGCAGCTGTACCACTTGACAATTTTGCATTCCCACCAGTAGCACAAAATTTCCATTTTTCTCCACACCATTGCCAATAATTTATTATTATCTTTTTTATTATAACCATCCTGGAGGGTACAAAGTGGTGTCTCACTGTGGTCTTTGTTCTCCCCACCACTACCAACTTGCTGTTTATTGGTTGTTCCAATCTTCAGTATTCATTACCATGAACTCATTAAGCCTTTGGGAAAGTCAGGGCCCTACCCTAACCAGTATCCAACACAGAGACTATGAGTTTGATAGATGGCTTTGGCCAGAACTCAGGTACTCAGCTAAAGAAGTCTCTCCTGGTGGGCTTCCCACTGAAATGAGGGGGAGGGGTGGGGAGGGCAGATGGGTTGGTTAGAAGCTGAGGCACAGAAGGATTCTTAGTGAACATGATGACAGAAGTGACTCTAGTCACCACTCAGAATCTGGCAATATTTGAGAAGTCCTACAGGGCAGTGAAAGACAGTCATCTTAGTTTGGGCTGCTATAATAAAAATATCAAAGACTAATGGCTTAAACAACAAACGTTTATTTCTCACAGTTCAAGGGGCTGGAAAGTCAAGGTGCCAGCACATCTGTTGAGAGATCACTTCGTGGTTCAGAGATAGTCATCTTCATCCTGTGTTCTCATAGCTGAGAGCAGAGATCATCTTCCCATTATCTCTTATAAGGACACAATCCCATTCATGAAGGCCCCAACTCCCACAGACCTCACCTCACATTGGGGATTAGGTTTCCAACATAGGGATTTGGTGAAAAGGACACAAACATTCAGTCTATAACAGGCACTGTAAGGACCAGGCAGCCCCAGATTGTTTCCATTACCGACCTGCTTTCTGCCTTCCAGAAACCCTATCATTACAGATAATAGTAATATAACAATAACAGCATTCAATGAGCACCTGTATGCACCTGGTACTATGCTGAGCACATTATGTGTCTTACCTCATTTCATCTTTACAACAACCTATGAGATGGGTATTATCTGCCCCATTTTATAGATGGGTGAACTGAGGCTCAAGAATGTTAAATTATTTGCTCAGCTATTAAGTGGTAACTAGTAGTGGAGGCAGAGAAGGCAATGGCACCCCACTCCAGTACTCTTGCCTGGAATATCCCATGGATGGAGGAGCCTGGTGGGCTGCAGTCCATAGGGTTGCTAAGAGTCGGACACAACTGAGCGACTTCACTTTCACTTTCCACTTTCATCCGTTGGAGAAGGAAATGGCAACCCACTCCAGTGTTCTTGCCTGGAGAATCCCAGGGACCGGGGAGCCTGGTGGGCTGCCCTCTTTGGGGTCGCACAGAGTTGGACACGACTGAAGCGACGCAGCAGCAGCAGCAGCAGCAGCAGCAGCAGTAGTGGAGGTGGAATTTGAGCAGTTTGGACACTGGACAGCTCTCAGAGGCTGTTTTCAGTGATTGCCCCCACATTGAGCCTTAAATTCTGGAATGTTTCACACTGCTTGCCCTGTCCTCTATAGCCTCATAAATAAAGCAGCAAAGGCCCAAGGTACAATTTAATTATCTAGAAAAAGAACCTATTTTCAGGATTTCCCTGGCAGTCCAGTTAAGACTCTCTGCTTCCACTGCAGTGGGTATGGGTTCTATCCCTGGTGGGGCAACTAACATCTCATATGCCACAGGACCAAAAAAAAAAAGAACCTACTTCCTATTTTCCAATGTTGCCTTCCATTGGCACTGTGGTATGAATTAGTCAATAAGTGCTAAACTTCTCCCACCCCCAGCAAGGCCTCAATGTGATAGGACACAGAACAGTTAAGTTTTTATGGAGGAGGAGATTTTGGGGAAGATCTTAAAATCATAGTCCTCTGCCTAAGGACAACAGGTCTAGATAAGTCGACACTTTGAGCAGCCCAGGGCAAAAGAAGTGATAATGTTTGGAGCGCTGAAAGGAAGAAATCTAAATGGTAGGCTTTAGCTGATGGACATGTTTGAAGCAATACCTTTGATTTCAGTGAGCCTCCCAAGGAAAAACTCACCTGCATGCCCATGGCCTCAGAGGGTGAGCAAGTTCCTTTTTAGAAGGGAGCTATAGACACCCACTGTTTGGGATGTATTAATTGTGCAAGATGAGTTACATCCCTGCTGTAGGCTCTGACCTAGCCTAATCAGGATGAGGGCCCGGCTGTTCTTCCCTCCACTACAGTGGTGCTCCATGGAGGAGCACAGGAGATTTCCCATCAGCACCCTTATTTAAAACTATCTGTTTCAGAAAGCAATGTAATAGCCCCCCACTCTCCCCAAAGGGGATGAATAGTGTCCATAGGAGACAGCCATCTCATTGTAGTCACACTGGGAACATGGAGTCCTAGCTAAGGTCTGTCCCAGTAGTAGGAATTGAGTTGGGTTTCTATGACCAGGTCTGTAGGATTGATTTTCTATGGTTGCTTCTTTTTTTTAATTTTTTCCGTATGATCTCTTGCTTTTATTTTTTTTTTTTAATTTTACTGGAGTATAGTTGCTTTACAGCTAGTTTGTACTGTACAGCAAAGTGAATCAGCCACATGTGTGCATATGCATTAGTGCATGAGGACTAAGTTACTTCAGTTGTGTCTGACTCTTTTCGACCCAAAAGACTGTAGCCTGCCAGTCTCCTCTGTCCATTGGATCCTCCAGCAAGAATACTGAAGTGGAATACCATGCCCTCCTCCAGGGGATCTTCTCAACCCAGGAATCGAACCTGCATCTCCTGCGTCTCCTGCATTTCAGGCGAATTCTTTCACACTGAGCCATGGAAGAAGTCTGTGTATGCATATATCCCCTCTTTTTTGAATTTCCTTCCCATTTAGGTCACCACAGGGCATTGAGTAGAGTTCCCTGTGCTGTACAGCAGGTTCTCATCAGTTACCAGTTTTGTACGTTGTGACATATATATGTCAATCCCAACCTCCCAAATCATCCCACCTCCCTTCTTACTTACCCTCCTGATATCCATCCATTTGTTCTCTATATTGGAAGGGACCCAAAATAGTCATCAAGTCTAGCCCCTGGCCTTGACTTAGAATTTTTTCTAAGTATAAACTCTTCAAATTTAGTTTTTCAATGCAAAATACATTTGTATCATTTAAGAATGTAAATGCTTATGTATATATGTGTATATATGATCATATGTATTTATGTTCATAGCTGTGCTGTGCTTAGTTGCTCAGTTGTGTCTGACTCTTTGTAACCCCATGGACTATAGCCTACCAGGCTCCTCTGTCCATGGGGATTTTCCAACCAGGAATACTGGAGTGGGCTGCTATGCCCTCCTACAGGGGATCTTCCCAACCCAGGGATCAAACCCAAGTCTCCCCCATTGCAGGCAGATTCTTTACCATCTGAGCCACCAGGGAAGCCCAAGCCAACTACTGAAGTGGGTAGCCTATCCCTTCTCCAGGGGACCTTCCCAACCCGGGATTCAAACCAGGATCTCCTGCATTGCAGGCAGATTCTTTACCAGCTGAGCTACCAGGGAGGTCCTTATGTTGATAGAGGTATGTGTAAAAGTATGCAGTAAGATGTCTAATTCACCCCTGTCCCACAATCCATCCAATTCTTACCCTTCCCCTCAAAACGTAGCACCCCCTTATAACTTTTAGTATTTTTCTATGTATCCTTCCAGATTTTCTTTATGAATGTGAATATAAACTCTTTCAAAAATATATTCTTTTTACAAAAAACACAGTATGTTATCTGAATCATTTTTCACTTTGCAGTTTTTTTCATTTAATCTATTTTTTGTATTAGTACATAGAAAGCTTACTCATTCGTTTATACAGCTGCATACTTTTTCATTGCATTAATCAGCCATCATGTATTTAACCAGATGTCTACTGATGGACACAGAAGTTGTTTCCAATCTTTTGCCATCACAAACGATGGTGCAATGAATAACTTAGATTTTTCACACATGGAGTATATCTGTAGTGTGAATTATTAAAAGTAGGATTGCTTGGTGAAAAATACATATATTTTTAAACTGAATGATATTGCTAAATAGCCTCCATAGTATTTGTATAAATTCTCCACAGCTTTACTGAGAGTTTATTAATCAAACTTTTGAATTTTTGCAAATCTGATAATTTAGTGTAGTTTTTTTTCAATTGATGTGTGACATATTTGTTTCAGGTGTGCAACATAATGATTCAATATCTGTTTATATTTCAAAAATGATCAACTCAGTAAGTTTAGTTAACATCTATATATTTAAAAATTTATATATACAAATTTTTTTCTTATGTTGAGGACTTTTAAGATTTATTCTCTTAGCAACCTTAAAATATACAGTTCAGTTCAGTTTAGTTGCTCAGTCAAGTCCGACTCTTTGTGACCTCATAAACCACAGCATGCCAGGCCTCCCTGTCCATCACCAACTCCCGGAGTCCACCCAAACCCATGTCCATTGAGTTGGTGATGCCATCCAACCATCTCATCCTCTGTCATCCCCTTCTCCTTCTGCCCTCAATCTTTCCCAGCACCAGGGTCTTTTCAAATGAGTCCGTTCTTCGCATCAGGTGGCCAAAGTATTGGAGTTTCAGCTTCAACATCAGTCCTTCCAGTGAATACCCAGGACTGATCTCCTTTAGGATGGACTTGTTGAATCTCCTTGCAGTCCAAGGGACTCTCAAGAGTCTTCTCCAACACCACAGTTCAAAAGCATCAATTCTTCGGTGCTCAGCTTTCTTTATCTTTAACTCTCATATCCATACATGACCACTGGAAAAACCATAGCCTTGACTAGACAGACCTTTGTTGACAAAGTAATACACTCTTATTAACTATAGTCACCATGATGTATATCCCTTCCCCATAAATTTTTTATTTTATAAGTCCTTTGAACCTCCTTTACCCATTTCACCCACCCCCCAACCTCCTGCCTTTGGCAACCACCCATCTGTTCTCTGTATCTACAGGCTTGGAGTTTATTTTTTAGATTCCATGTATAAATGAGATCATATGGTATTTGTCTTTCTCTGTCTGGTTTATTTCATTTAGCATAATGTCCTCAAGGCCCATTTATGTTCTTGCAAATGGCAAGATTTCATTCTTTTTTATGGCTGAATAGAATTCCATTGTATATGTGTGTTTATGTGTATGTGTGCCTGTGTCTCAAGGGAACATAACATTTCAAGCCCTTTACCTTCATCTCCATATTCCCTGCTCCACCACCACCTCCAAAATGGCCTGTGGATCTGCTGGAACTACACCACTAGAATGAGACAGAACCAGACTAGAAACACTGTCTTCAGGATCAGCCATCAAAAATAAAATAGGAACCAGAGTAACAATAGCAATGGCAAAAAGGGGGAGGGCTCAGAGTCGAGGAGATTAGCGATCATGGCTGGGAGCTCTGAAGAGGTTTGCATTTATTTCATAAACACTGAGAGTTGATTTATCTCCTGACTTACAAGAGGCCTTTCTGACTAGCCAAGAACTGGCCTGCTAAGGAAGTAGAAATTTGATGGTGGGGAGAGTGGAGAAGAGAGCCACCAGCATGAAGACTTTGGGTTTCAGAGGATAGGAAGAGGGGCAGTGCCAGGAGGGGAGAGAATGGTGTACCAGAGGACATGGGAAAGGACCACAGACTTCTTGGTAAAAATTACCAGTCACTCTGAAGGGGGAAGAAACATGTCATCAGGTTATTCACACTAAGATATTACTGACAATGTGTATCCTCACAGAGAAGTTTTGGGATTATAATACCTGATTGTCAATAGACAGGGCTTCCCAGGTGGCGCTAGTGGTAAAGAACCTGTCTGCCAATGCAGGAGACATAAGAGATGTGAATTCGATTCCTGGGTCAGGAAGATCCCCTGGATGAGGGCATGGCAACCCAATCCAGTATTCTTGACTGGAAAATCCCATGGAAAGAGGAGCCTCGCTGGCTACAGTCCTTGGGGTTGCAAAGAGTTGGATGTGACTGAAGTGACTTAGCACGCACACATGGCAATAGACAGTCACTTAATCCAAAAGAATGGACTTCTAATGATGGCATTTTAGGCATCAGTGAAAGAAAAGGTGGTTAGAAACATTGAGTATAAGGGGATGTTTTCAGAGCACCCCATAAGTCAGAGTTCTACTTACATAGATCATCCCTCACCAGGGGAGAATGAACAGTTTCTTTTTGCAACACAACTGTAATCAGATGGCTGAATGCTCGTCTGCATACCTGGCAGTATCCTTCCACTCCTCCCCAGAGTGCTGTGTGCAATTTAACTGGAAATGGGAGGCTAGAAGCCGTGGAGCCTGGTCACTTCTGTTGGAGCATTCCCCTGAGGGGCCCTGAAGCCAGTCTTTCTTCAGACTAATTTTCTTCCAGTTTTTGGCCAGGAACACAGGATGCATTCTAAGGATAGCTGGGTAGAAGCCCACCCACCTTGGAAAATCTAAAAAGGTAGAATGTACAGTCCAAGGTGGTTGTTCTTGCCTCTGCAGTTCCTTGCATGCTGTGTTGGCCTTCAGAGATGCCAGGAGAGATCTGAGTTCCATATTCTTAGATAGAAAAGCTGAGGCCCAAAGAGGTAATGTGACTTGTGCAAGGTTATGGGAAGTGGGTGCCCAAGATTGGATTATGACTCAGTGATCCTGCCAGCCCCTAGATTTTAAAAAATTCCTTTAGTAAAAATCAAATGTATTTTAAGGTTACAGCATGCTGATCTGATAGACATGTTGAAATGGTTACCACAGTTAAGCTAATGAACATCATCTCATTTATTTTTTGATGAGAGCATCTGAAATCTACTTTCTTAGCAAATTTTCAGTACACAATACAGTATTATTAATTATAGCCAACATGCTGTACTTTAGATATCTGGACTTACTCATCCTACATACGTGCAATTTTGTACCCTGTGACCAGTATCTCCCCATTTCTCACACCTCCCTGTCCCTGGTAACCACCATTCTAATCTCTGCTTCTGTTTATTTCTAAGATTTCACATATAAGTTAGATTATGTCATTTTTTTCTTTCTGTAACTGGCTTACTTAGTAGGATGTCCTCCAGGTTCAACCATGTTGTTGCAAATGGCAGGATCTCCTTTTTAAGGCTGAATAATATTCCGTTGTGTGTGTATGTATATCTATATATATATACATGTATAGGAAATGTATATATATATATATATATATATATATATATAAGAAATATATATGTGTAGAGAATCCCATGGACAGAAGAGCCTAGTGAGCTACAATCCATAGGGTTGCACAGAGTTGGACATGACTGAAGTGACTTAGCACACACAGACACATATATATGCACTACAATTTCATTATCCTTTCATCCAAGGATATGGGGTATAGGATGGACACCACTTAGGCTGTCTCCCTATCTTGGCTATTATGAATAATGTGGCAATAAACCTGAAAGTGCAGATATCTCTTCCAGGGACTGATTTCATTTCCTTTCTGCTCCCCAGTTTTAATACACATGGTGTGAAAAGAGCACAAATCAAGGCACGAAAACTATATTTCCTTGTTGACTCTTCTATTAATAGCAGTGTGACATGGACCAAATCTTTTGAGGTATCAGTAGCCTCATATTCATAATTCTCACTCCCCCATTCTGTTAGGGATATTAGAAGAATGAAATCATAATAAACGAGAAGTTGTTAAGATAAATTTATTGTGTAAAACTAGCATTAAGCATCACCACAATTGGTTTCTTTTTCTTTGATTCTATTTTGTCTTCCTCATTTTTGCTTTCTCCCCATCTCCTGTTGAGTAGATGAATAGACTCCATGCGGGATTTCTCTGAAGACGGTTACAAGAAAGACTCTCAAGGTCAAGGCTCGCTGGAAAACCTCACCCTACACAGTTGCCTCCTCATTGATCCCTCGGTGGAAGACACAGTTCAGAACTCAGCCCACATTCTTTTGAGGCAAAAAAATATCCCAAACTTTTTTTTTTCCTTTCAGTATTCCAAATACTCACCAGCTTCTGTAAGTCATGGTGAATATTATTTTATAGGTCACCCTAGTTTTCCTTCACCACAAAATACAGAGATTTGGTATTATTAGGGCCCAGGGGGCAAATGGCCTGCTCCTGTACTCTCTCCATTGGGTTTCACTCATGTATGCCAGCTGCAGCTGTCTGGTTATGTGTGTACTTTGGGCAGGAATAGGGAGTCAGCCCAGGCCAAAAGGTTTGAGTTAGACTCTCGCTCAGATTTAAAACTTTTTCTTTTAAAACAAAATGAAGGAACTTTCTTTGTATCCTGTAAGGGGTCTTTAATAAGTACTTAACAACAAAGGAGAGATTTACTCAGAAATTGAAGTTAGATCAACTTATATAGCAAAGTATAGAATTGAGTTAGTTAATCTAATCACTGAAGCCAAAGAAAGTGTGATGTTTTCTGGGTATTTGAGGCCATACATTCTACAGGGACAACACAGCTTTCATGTTCTGTAGTTTGAGTTTTAAATTAAATGGTCCTTTCTTTGTGACAGGTTTGAAGTGATTGGCACCCTAGGAGGTAAGATTCTTGAATCAGTCAGGTCCTGGTGCTACCATTAACAAGTTGTGTGACCTTGGGAGTCAATTCATTTCTTAAGCCTTAGTTTCCTCATCAGCAAAATGGGCATACTTTATTATCTACATCAGAATGTTCTTAGTAATAACCAATGATGTAAAGCCTAGCATATTATTTGGGGCTCAATAAATGTTAACTCTTATTTTATGATGATGATGGATATTATTATTAGTCCTTATAATTTTTAACTACATTCTGAGAACAATTTTATTTTTTTTAAGTTATATTGAGTATCATTTACCACCCCCCCCATAAAATGGATTCATTTTCATTATAGTTTTGAGTAATGGGAAAAAAAGGATGGTCTCTTAAAAAAACATTTTTATGGAATTATAATTTACCATAGTGTTTTTTTTTTCAGGTATACAGAAAATTGATTCAGTTATACATACATTTTTCAGGTTATTTTCCACTATAGGTTATTATAAGACATTGAACACAGCCCTTGTTGCTTATTTACTTTATGTATATTCAGTTCAGTTCAGTTCAGTTCAGTCACTCAGTCGTGTCTGACTCTTTGCGACCCCATGAATCACAGCACACCAGGCCTCCCTGTCCATCACCAACTCCTGGAGTTCACTCAGACTCACGTCCATCTAGTCAGTGATGCCATCCAGCCATCTCATCCTCTGTCATCCCCTTCTCCTCCTGCCCCCAATCCCTCCCAGCATCAGAGTCTTTTCCAATGAATCAACTCTTCGCATGAGGTGGCCAAAGTACTGGAGTTTCAGCTTTAGCATCATTCCTTCCAAAGAAATCCCAGGGCTGATCTCCTTCAGAATGGACTGGTTGGATCTCCTTGCAGTCCAAGGGACTCTCAAGAGTCTTCTCCAACACCACAGTTCAAAAGCATAAATTCTTCAGGGCTCAGCTTTCTTCACAGTCCAACTCACATCCATATATGACCACTGGAAAAACCATAGCCTTGACTAGATGGACCTTTGTTGGCAAAGTAATGTCTCTGCTTTTCAATATGCTATCTAGGTTGGTCATAACTTTCCTTCCAAGGAGTAAGCGTCTTTTAATTTCATGGCTGCAGTCACCATCTGCAGTGATTTTGGAGCCCCCAAAAATAAAGTCTGACACTGTTTCCACTGTTTCCCCATCTATTTCCCATGAAGTGATGGGACCAGATGCCCTGATCTTAGTTTTCTGAATGTTGAGCTTTAAGCCAACTTTTTCGCTCTCCACTTTCACTTTCATCAAGAGGCTTTTTAGTTCCTCTTCACTTTCTGCCATAAGGGTGGTATCCTTTGCATATCTGAGGTTATTGATATTTCTCCCGGCAATCTTGATTCCAGCTTGTGCTTCTTCCAGCCCAGCATTTCTCATGATGTACTCTGCATATAAGTTAAATAAGTAGGGTGACAATATACAGCCTTGATGTATATTAGTTGGTACCTATTAATCCCGTACTCCTAATTTATCCCTTTCTGCCTCTCCCTTTTCTCTTTGGTAACTGTAAGTTCATTTTCTATTTCTGTGAGTCTGTTTCTGTTTTAATATAAATTCATTTATATTATTTTTTTAGATTTCACATATAAGTGATAGCATACAGTGTTTGCTTTTCTCTTCCTGACTTACTTCACTTAGTATAATCTCTAGGCCCACCTATGTTGCTGCAAATGGCAATATTTCTTTCTTTTATTATAGATTAGTAGTATTCCATTGCATATTGCGTTGGCCAAAAAGTTCTTTAGGTTAGTGAATACTTTGTTTAATGAAGTTCTTAGTAAAAATGAAAAATGTGTCTTTTATTTTTACTTTAACCCAAATGAACTTTTTGGCTTACTCAGTACCACATCTTATTTATCTTATTTATGTTGATGGACATTTATGTTACCTGCATGTCTTGGCTATTGTAAATAGTGCTGCTATGAATATTGGAGCACAATGTTCTTTTTGAATTATAGTTTTCTCTGGATATATGCCCAGGAGTGGGATTGCTGGATCATATGACAACTCTATTTTTAGTTTTTAAGGAACCTCCATACTGTTCTCCATAGTGGGCATACCAATTTATATTCCCACCAACAGTGTAGGAGGGTCCCAGAATGGTCTAACTCTCTAAGCTTCCTTGTCAGGAAACACACAACTCTCCTTATTTCTCTTCCCCCACTATCCCACAGCTCTGCTTGTATCTATTGTTAATCTGTACACTGATGATTAGTTTAATCTGGGCACTTGTTCAATAAAAGGTAACTTTTGCTGGTCCTTGAAAATCAGACAGGACTTCAGTAGATGGAAAAGAGGAGAAGGAAGGGGGCCATCTTAGTGGAGGGATTGAAAACAAGCAGACTCCAGAGGCTGGAACAAGCACACGCCAAGTATAATAAAACATGGGAGACGGTAAAGTTACCGGGTAGTTATAATAGGTGGTTCCTCATCTGAAAAGGCTCCCTCCCTCGAGATAAGTTAATACCTTCTTTGTCTAAGACTGGTAGCTCTATCATGGCAGGAGCCTTGTCTTTCTTCACTAATCTCTGCCTAGTGCCTATCACAGTGCCTAGTATATAGTGAAGTTGCTCAGTCGTGTCCGACTCTTTTGCAACCCCATGGACTGTAGCCCACCAGGCTTCTCCGTCCATGGGATTCTCCAGGCAAGAATACTGGAGTGGGTTACCATTTCCTTCTCCAGGGGATCTTCCCAACCCAGGGATTGAACCCGGGTCTCCTGCATTGGAGGCAGATGCTTTAACCTCTGAGCCACCAGGGAAGCCCACATAGTAGGTGCTCAATAAATGCCCAACAAGTGAAGGGTTGGATGGTTGGTCATGTTAGTTGTTATTCCTGTCTGGCTGCTTTAATATTATTGAAGTCATTAGCCCCTGAATCAGGGGCTATTTTTAACTCCCTCTGTGTTGTACAGCCCCACCTGCTGTTTGTTTGGGAATTTGTGAAATTCTTTGCAATGATGCCAATACTTGGTGTGGTTTTTTTCCACCCTGTCCCAGAAGACTCCTTACCCCCAGCGAACAATAAAATGACCAGCAAGTCGTGTGAATACAACGGAACCACTTACCAACACGGTGAGCTGTTCATGGCTGAAGGGCTCTTTCAGAACCGGCAGCCCAACCAGTGCACCCAGTGCAGCTGCTCGGTAAGACCCTGTATTTCAATGTCCTCTACCCACATAAGAGCTCTTCCATACACATACCTTTAGTTTAAGCCTACACTGTAGGGTACTTGACTGAAAGAGGATGAAGCGCATCTAAATCGTAAGCCTCCCTGGTCTTCATCAACCCTGATAATCTCTGTTGAAAAGGTTGGACCCAGCCATATCCTTGTCTTAAAACTTTAGGACAAAGATGAGCTGATGATCTTGATCTGTACTTCTCTTCACAATCATTATACCACAAGAGCTTTCATCTGAAGAACTCGGTTATTTGATGCCTTGGAAATGCTATGGGTGGAAAAGCCACTGGCACCATCTAGCAGTATCAGTCCAATTCACAAGAAAATGTGGTGTCTCTTGGTTCCCATCTCTGACATGTTCTGTTAACGAGATAGTTCTTTGCCCTGCAAAGAAAAATATCTCGAAAAATGCTTGATCATAATGATTCCTGTGACATTACTTGTCAAAAGAATTGTATACTTCATGAATAAGGTATACTGATTACATCACCATCTAATTGTGTGGCCCAGAGAATGTAATAGATAGAACCTGATACTTTGTTCTATCTTAGACCAGGGTGCCTGATGAGGATTACCATCTCTTCTGTGACTCAGTCTCTGGCATGGAGAAATAATAAATGGAAAAAAAATAAACGCATCATAAAATTTAAGAAGTGCCTAGGACTGACTGCGGAAGAGCAGGGGGAAAGGATGTATTATGTTTGAACCCCTACTCATCCCAGGTACTGAGCTAAAGCCTTTACATGAACTTCAGCTCCTTCTGACCTTAATTTCGTTTCTCCCCAGCAGGAGGGCAATGTGTACTGTGGTCTCAAGACTTGCCCCAAGTTAACCTGTGCTTTCCCAGTCTCTGTTCCAGATTCCTGCTGCCGGGTGTGCAGAGGTAGGTATCCTGTATTCCAAGACCCCAGGTGCTACCATCTTGAGTAGCAGGATTTAGAAGAGGGAAATACCTGTCCAGTGTTCTAGCAAAAGGGAATTTTCTATGCTAGCCTTAAATTTTAAGGGTGCTTTCAATTACAAAAGGAAAAAAATAAAAGCATTGTTTTTAAGGGTCACTGCCCTAAAGAAACCGCATTGCAGCACAGCAGGGGGAGAGGGGTGAGATTCATCTAGCTTGGCCCCTCCGTTATTGTATTGTAAAACATAGGGCTTTTCCATACACAGCCTTAACAGGAAGACTTTGCCTCCCAAAGCACTGATGTGAACATTTTGAAGATTATGCTGGGCAAAGGTAGGGGTATTTTTCAAATCCCACGGTAAAATGCTGACAAACTCAATAACAGCAAAATGGAAGGCATCATCTTCTCAAATTATATTCAAAATGGAATTGTCATCTTCTCAAAGCCAGTTTTTTCTTCTTTGAGTTTCATTTCTTTGATGACGGTACTCTTTTTATTCTTTAGGTTTCCAAGATCAAATAGCATTACCTTTAATTTCTCCTTTATTACCTCTTCTCAGATTACCAAATCTATCAGCAGTCCTTTATACCCCCCCTTTTCCCACTTTCCCTCCTAATTTTGTCTTCTTCCCTTCCATCCAGTTAACATGCTCATTGAACATCTACTGTATGCTCGGCACTGTGCTAGAAGCTGGATACATAATGGTAAACATAGTAGTCACACAGGGCGCTGCTAGACTGTATGGCATCTTCATGTGAATTACAGAAAGGATCACCTTACTTAAGATACTTGACTTCCCATTTGCCGAAAAATCCTTGTGAATATACCTCCTTAGCTGAGGCACCCTTATGCAGGACACAACCTATATAACCGTATGTGGCATACATAGCAGCCAGGGTATGTTCTTTGCCCTTGTGGAACCCACATTTTACCAGAGAAGACAATAAACAAACAAGGAAACACATATCTAAATATAAACGATGTATGTATTGTAAAGTAAATAAACAAGGGATTGAGATAGAAAAGAAGAGGTGAAGGCATTTAGTTGAGTTGTTGGAAAGGCTTCTCTGAGATGACATTTAAGCTCAGACTTGAAAGATGAAAAGGAGTAATCCATGCAAAGGTCCTGGGGGAAGAGTATACCAAGCAGAAAGAAAAAAAAAAAAGTTCAAATGACCAGGCAAGGAAGAGCTTAGAGCATTCAAGGAGCTTGGGACCAGTGTGGTAGGAATATAGTGATTGTGGTCGTAACTGACATTTGGTGAGACTAGAGAGGTGAACAGGAGTCAGATGATGCAGGACCTTCAAGGCCATGGTAACAAGTTTGGATTTCCATTGTGAAGTGGGAAGCCAGTAGAAAGTTGTGCAGGAGACGTGATGTGATCCAGTTGATGTCTTACAAGATCTCACTGGTTATTGTGTCCAGACTAGATTGGAGGGAGGAAAGAAGACAAGTAGAGAGACCAAGAGAATGGATGTAGCAGTCAGTCTCTCTGGTATGAGAGGCCAAGATTCAGGGTGGGGGACAGAGTATAGAGTAGTGGTTCAGACTGAGGTCTTCTGGAGCCAGGCTGCCTTGATTCTAATCCCAGTCCTGCTACTTTCAAGCTGGGTGATCATGAGCCATGTATATACTCACCTTTCTAGCAGTCTTTACATTGAGGATTATGTTAGCACCAACCTCCAAACTGTTGTTAAGTTTAAATGAGATAATGCAGGAAGAGGACCTAGGACACTGTCTTCCATAAAGTGAGGATTCAATAACAAATACTGAACAAATTTGAAATACAGTAAGTGCTGAATCCTCAGATTTAACTAACCATGGTCTGAACATATTGGAGAAAAAATAAATCCAGAAAGTTCCAAAAAGCAAAACTTGAATTTGCTCTGGGCTGCCAACCATTTACATGGCATTTACATTGTATTCCCAACTTTTAATACTTAGGTATTATAAGTAATCTAGAGATGATTTAAAGTGTATGGGAGTGTGTGTATAGGCTATATGCAAATACTATGCCACTTTATATAAGGGACTTGAGCATCCTTGCATTTTGGTATCTGCAAGGGTCCTTTGGAACCAATGCCCTGAAGATACCAAGGGATAACTGTATATTTAGAACACTGGTTCTTGGCTGTGGGTACATATTGGAATTACCTTGGTAAGGGGAAAGGGGGATGAAGGAGGTGATTCCAATGTGCAGCCAAGGTTGAGAGCCACTGAAATAGAGGGAAAATATGATAGGATTTGCTAGTAGCAAATGGGTGGTTGACTCCCATACATTGAAAGTGAAAGTCACTCAGTCCTGTCTGACTCTTTGCGACCCCATGGACTATACAGTCCATGGAATTCTCCAGGCCAGAATACTGGATTGAGTAACCTTTCCCTTCTCCATAGGATCTTCCCAAACCAGAGATCAAACCCAGGTCTCCCGCATTGCAGATGGATTCTTTACCAGCTGAGCCACCAGGGTAGCCCAAGAATACTGGAGTGGGTAGCCTATCCCTTCTCCAGTGGATCTTCCCGACCCAGGAACTGAACCGGGGTCTCCTGCATTGCAGGATTCTTTACCAGCTGAGCTATCAGTAAGCCTTCCCATACATTACTGCCAGCTTAATCTTCCAAAGAGATAGCCTTAACTGTGCTACACCCCTACTCAGAAGTCTTTATGCTGACACACATTGTACTTACTCAATGCCAGTCGCAGTTCTATGCATTTTACAGATATGAACTCATTTAATTTCATGACAACCCCGTGGAGGGGGGAGGTTATGATTATTAACCTCATTTTACAGATGATGAAACTGAGGCAGAAAGAGGTTAAGATCCTTTTTCAAGGCTATGTAGCTAGTGAGTCCGGAGAAGGCAATGGCACCCCACTCCAGTACTTTTGCCTGGAAAATCCCATGGACGGAGGAGCCAGGTAGGCTGCAGTCCATGAGGTCGCTAGAGTCGGACACGACTGAGCGACTTCACTTTCACTTTTCACTTTCTTGCATTGGAGAAGGAAATGGCAACCCACTCCAGTGTTCTTGCTTGGAGAATCCCAGGGACGGGGAAGCCTGGTGGGCTGCCGTCTATGGGGTCGCACAGAGTCGGACACGACTGAAGCGACTTAGCAGCAGCAGCAGCAGCAGCAGCTAGTGAGTCAAAGAGCTAAGATCTGAACCGTGGAAGTCTGGCTCTGGACTCTAGGCTCCTAACCACCCCACTCTGCCACTGAAAGGAATGGCTCCCTGGTGCCTGCAGAATGTGTCCACCCCTGACTCTGACAGTGAAGGTCTTCTGAGTTACCTTTATAGGTCCACATGCTTGAATTCTTGCACCTCGGGTTCTTCCCACATTGTTCTTGTGTGGTCTCACTTTTGTGCCTTTACTCTCTCCTCAGCCCCTCAATATCTTTCAAACTTCAGTGTGCTTAGAATTACCGGAGAAATTGTTGAATTTCACCTCCCTGGACCACAACCACAGAGATTCTGTTTTGGTGGCCTTGGGGAGGGGCCCTGGGATGTGCTTTTAAACTGGCCTCATCATCCATTCTGATGCAGGTGGTCCATAGACTTTCGCTTTGAGAAACCATCCCTACAACAATGTAGATGACTGGGGGTGGCCTGAAATGGTGGTTTTACATCTGAATTTGGTGCACTTAAATTGGGCATCTTAAAAGTTTGAAACCTTAGTAAACCAATAGAAGAGTAACCAATGTCAGTCTCTGATTGGTCAGAGCATCTAATCCCATTCATATGGTAAGCCAGTTTGGGGTGAATGAGAAGCAACCATTTCACAATAAGGCTGGGAAGAAAAAGTGACAAAATGGCTTCCTTAGTTATATCTATACAACATGTACAGTAAGACTTGAAAGGAGAGAATATTGCCTGTCTCTAGAAAATCCTTTCCCTCGGATTTCATCTGTGAAAATCCTACCTACTCCTGAAGCCCTAGCTCAAATGCAGCCTCCTTAGATGCTAACATAGGTAGTCCTCAGGTCACATATGTCTTGTTTGTTTATTTTGTTTTGTTTAATTTTTTATTTTATATTGGGGTAGAGTTGATTAACAGTGTTGTGTTAGTTTCAGGTATACAGCAAAGACATTAAGTTATACATGTATCTATTCTTTTTCAAATTCTTTTCCCGTTTAGGTCATTACGGAGTGTTGAGCAGAGTTCCCTGTGTTATGCAGTAGTCCTTTCGGTTATCCATTTTAAATATAGCAGTGTGTACATGTCAGTCGAAAACTTCTAATCTATTCATTCCCCCATCCTCCTCCCTCCACCCCAGTAACCATAAGTTTGTTCTCTGAGTTTGTTTCTGTTTTGTAAATAGTTCATTTGTATCATTTTTTTAGATTATGCATATAAGCGAAATCATATTTGTCTTTCTCTGTCTGACTTACTTCACTCATAGATGATAATCTCTAGGTCCATCCATGTTGCTGGCAACGGCATTATTTCATTCTTTTTTATGACTAATATTCCATTGTATATATGTCCCACATCTTCTTTATCCATTCCTCAATTGATGGATATTTGGATTGCTTCCATGTCTTGGCTCTTATAAACAGTGCTGCTATGAACATTGGGGTGCATATATCTTTTGGAAATAGAGTTTTTCTCTTTTCTGGATATATGCCCGGGAGTGGGATTGCTGGATCATATAACTCTATTTCTGTTTTTTTAAGGAACCTTCATACTGTTCTCTCCAGTGGCTGTACCAATTTACATTCCCACCAACAGTGTAGGGGCATTCCCTTTTCTTGGCACGCTCTCCAACATTTATTAGACCTTTTTGATGATGGCCATTTTGACCCATGTGAGGTGATACTTCACTGTGGTTTTGATTTGGATAAATACTAGTGGGAGGGTCTTTCTCTCTTCTTTGCCTTCCCACCTTCATTCCAGTTTCTCCACCCCTAAATCCTGCTTCTCCTTCAGAGGCTGGCTCAAACGCTACCTCCTCCATGATTTTTTTTTTTAATCCTATAAATTAGGACTAAACTCCCTCCTCTCTAGGACTTTACAGGACCTCACCTGTGCTTTTCCAGTGGCATTTATAACCTTAGCACCTTTTGTCTTTTTTTATATGTGCCCATGTCTTATCATCCCTACCAATATGTGTTCCTCAAGGCAGTAACTATTTTGGGCTCATCTTTTTCCCCCACTGTGCTAGGCACAGAGTAGGTGTTGTTTGAATGAACACACACTAGCTTGGAAATATTGCCAGAAAGTTAATCATGGTTGGAATTAGATGCTACTAAAATAAGATGTTGGTCTTCCCTGGTGACTCAGTGATAAAGAATCTTGTCTGTTGATGAAGGAGATGCAGGTTCAATCCCTGGGTTGGGAAGATTCCCTGGAAAAGGAAATGGCAACCCACTCCAGTATTCTTGCCTGGGAAATCCCCTAGACAGAGGAGCCTGGTGGGCTACAGTCCATGGGGTCACAAAGAGTCAGACATGACTTAGCAACTAAACAACAACAACAAAAATAAGATATTGTTTTTGTTTTTTCTCCCTTTGAATCACTGACTATGGTGATGGTACTGGCTTTACATTCTTCATGGTCAATAGGAAATTAGGTGATCCCTCATATTGTTTTTTATTCCCTACCTTACTTTAGCACACTATAACTAATATTTCTTTTAGAAAGAAATGACCTTATTCTTAGTATCCATACAGGCTCATCTTTTTTACTATGCTTTTTGCACCAGCCTTTACAGGTCAGCATGAATTTAGTTGCAGCCTAATTTCATGTATGCTTCAATAAGGCACTGGATCTTTCCATACCTGTTTCTCACAGTGTGTGTACTGTCCCTCAGTACAGCTATGAACTTTCAGCCAGGAAAGACTCTTTTGTTCCTTATCTCCTTTCCCATCTTGGTCCCAGCTTGAGTCCACTCCAAAGAGAAGAGAGTCCGTTTTTAAAAATTGAAGTATAGTTTATTTACAGTATTGTGTTAGTTTCAGATGTACAATAAAGTAATCCAGTTAATTATATATATATATATGTAATTTTCAGATTATTTTCCATCATAGTTTGTTATTAAAGATACTGAATATAGTTTCCTATGCTATGTAGTAAACTCTTGTTTCTTATCTACTCTATGTATACTAGTTTGTATCTGTTAATCCCATACTCTTAATTTGTCCCTTCCCCACCCCTTTCCCCTTTGGCAACTAGAAGTTTGTTTTCTATGTTTTTGAGTCTGTTTCTGCTTTGTATATAGATTCATTTGTATTTTTAGGTTACATGTATAAGTAATACCACAAAATATCTGTCTTTGTTGGACTTACTTCACTTAGTATGATAATCTCTAGGTCCATCCACATTGCTGCAAATGGCAATATTTTATTCTTTCTTATGGCTGAGTAATATTCTATTATATATGTATGTATATATGTATATATACATGTATATATATGTATTTATATCACATATCCTTAAACCAATCATCTGTCAATGGGCACTTGGGTTGCTTCCATGTCTTGGCTATTATAAATAGTACTGCTATGTACATTGGGGTGTACGCATCTTTTCCAATTAGAGTTTTTCTCTTTTCTGGATATATGCCTCGGAATGGAATTTCTGGATCATATGGCAGCTCTACTTTTAGATTTTTTTAAGGAACCTCCCTACTGTTTTCCATAGTGGCTGTACCAATTTGCATTTCCATCCATAGTATACAAGGGTTCCCTTTTCTGCACACCCAAGAGAGTCCATTTTTAGCAGAGGTGTACACATGGTTACTAATATAACCAGCTAATTGCTATAATCCAGTTGTTAGGTTAAGGTGATTTTGTTTGGGGAAAATAATGTGAAATCTAAACCGAAGAACAATTGATAAAGGAAAGTGCAAAAAGATGTATTATTGCATCCAAGAGGCAATAGAGAGCAATGCAGATAAGCTCTGAAGCCAGAGGACATAGTTTTGACCTGGCAGAGCTACAGTCAACTAGTAATTTTATCTTGGGCAAGACACAACCATTCAGGACCTCGAATCCCTCGGCTGTGTAAATGCTAATTATAATATCTACAACCAACAGAAAGGTTGTAAAAACTAACTGAGATGACAGAAGGCTAAGAGAAAGTCCAGCAAAGAGTTATTGCTTAATAAGTGATGTGTGCGTGCATTATGACTATATTTATTACCCTGGGGTTAAGTAGAATTGCACCTTAGCTATCTCCGATAGTCTTGCCTTTTTATTTCCTTAATTTACATATACAGAAGTTTATTTCTAGTCCTTCTCATGGCAACAGATCCTGGGACTAACTATCTTCTCAGTGGTTTTCTTGTCATGATTTAAATTTCTTTTCTTTTTGTTATGTCCTCAGAAGCAACAGATAAAAGCTACTTGTTACTGATCATGTCCTGCCCCTTCACACACTTGACAATTCATGAAGTTCTCTCTTTGCCATCTCTTCTCCAGCCTAAATAAACCATTCTCTTTCATCTTCCCCTCTCAAGACTAAATCTTACACTTTCATAAAATTGATGCTTTTTTCTCTGTCTTTAATGTCTTTACATCTTTCAGTTGTATATAATGTGATTGAATCTCCTTTGAAGTTAATTTTTGAAGCACCTAGTTATTTTTTTTTCTGTTGAAATGATGTTTTTACAAAGGTATACCTTGTGTAAGCATATTACTCATTCAGCAGGGAACCCAGACACATTTCTCTTCTATGCTGGCCGCCCTAATTGCAGGGAAAATACTGCAGAAGAAATAACCTTTTGAGCGCTGAACTTGCAAACCTTAATATAAAAGACCCCATTGAAATAGTCTCTGCACTGTCACCAAACACTAATGTGTGCCTTTCTTCCTGGGTCAGACAGCAATCTTAGCCATGGATTGAATCTCAACCCCAGTCTCAATTGTTTAGACTTGTCTTTGAGGCTAGGACAGTCAGGAGAGTGTTGGCAGGGTGTGTCATTGCTGGCACTTCAGCAAACCTCATCTAGACTGGAAGCATAGTGCACACAGCCGCTGGAGCCTTAAGGGAAACTTTATCAGCAGGAAAAAAAAAAAAAACTCTTCAGAGATTGTACTATGGCCACATTCTGGGCAGGCAGGCCTTAAACCCAAACCCAGTCCCAGCTTCTTTCCACCATTTATCATTTCTGCTTCCTGTCTTCTGCCTATCTTGCCAAAGCAAAGGGGAAGGCTATGTTCTTAGACGTTAAGCAAGGAAGACATATATGGGGTAAGCTATCGGCATTTTGAGAGCCAAGCCTGCATTTGGTAGATGGTGTACATACGTAGCACTTGTGTGTGTGCATGCTAAGTCGCTTCAGTCATGTCTGACTCTATGTGACCCTATGGACTATAGCCCACCAGGCTTCTCTGTCCCTGGGATTCTCCAGGCAAGAATACCAGAGTGGATTGCTGTGCCCTTCTCCAAGGGGATCTTCCAGACCCAGGGATCAAATCCACGTCTCATGTCTCCTGCACTGGCAGGCGGGCTCTTTACCACTAGCACCGCTTGGGAAGCCCCTTTCTAGGTTTAGAATAGCCCAAGTATAAATATCTACCTTCTTTCATTCAACAAACATTTGTTTTGCAACCACTAAGTACCTGGCACTGTGTGAGTACTGGAGATACCATGGTGAACAAAACAGGCATGGAACCAGCCCTCGTAGAATGTAATGAGGAAGATAGACATGTATCAAATACTGAGACAAGTAAATATGAAATCATAATCATGCCACATGCTATGAAGGAAAGGTGTTATAAAAGCTAATAATTGACAGAGGCTGATCTATTCAGGGAGGTGAAGGAAGACTCAAGACCATCTCTCTGGCCTCAACTCACACCATATTCCTCTTCGCTCTCTGTACCCCCAGGGTTTGGGAGAATTGACTCAAAAGTTCTGGGTATAACTGGTGGCAGTCCTATCCTCCTAGAATCTGTGACTTCTGATCCCACCATGAAACCAGCCACCCTATTTACCCTATTTTATAGAAGTATCTATACTGTCCTTGCATTGTACCTGCTGCATATACTCAAGTTCAGACTTCACATATTAAGGAACTACTTGATCATGTTGTTCCATGTTTACCATTTCTTACCATATTATCTAATCTGAGTTCTGTAGCTTTTCTTTAAAGGTCCTCTGTCAAACAGTTGGACTGTTCCTTAACTCACTACCCATCCTCATTTCTTCAACACCAACACTCACACTTTCTCCTCTAGACTGGCACTTCTCTTTTTATAATATTGCCATGTCCTCCCCACCTTCAGCCCTGTCATATGCCCTTCTTTTTTACATGCAATATTATATTTGTTTCTAAGTGTTCAACATTCATATACATTATGCATTGATCACCAAAATAGTAACCATCTATCACCATGCAAAGTTATTACAATATTATTGACTATATTCCCTATGTGGTACATTATATCTCTGTGACTTATTCTGTAACTGAAAGTTTGTACCCCTTCATTCCCTTTGCCTATTTCACTCATATCCCACCAGGAAGCCCCTTGCCTAATGAGATTGATCTGAAAAATATTGCTAAGACTAATGTCAAACAGCATGCTGCCTATGTTTTCTTCTACAAGTTTTATGGTATCAGGTCTTACATTTAAGTATTTAAAACATTTTGAGTTTAATGCTGTGGGTACACTGGTGGGTAGGGCAGGCCCCAGGCATGCCTGGTTGTGGGACCTGGTGGCTCATGACTGCTATGGGTACACTGGTAGATTGGGCAGTGCCCAGTGGTAATAGGCTAGAGGGAGGATTCCAGAATGGTGCCTACCAGTGCCAGTGTCAGCACAGTAGAGTGAGTTTACAGAAATGGCTGCCACCAGCATCTGTGTTCCCAGTGGAGTCCCAGTTGCCTCCTGCCTCTCTGCTACTACTCAGAGTGAATGAGTTTTTGAACACACCTTCAGCCCTCCAGCTCTCCTGAATGTAAACCCCACTGGTTTTCAAAACCAGCTCTTTTGCTCTTCTTCCTGGTGCACAACTCCTGGGCTGAGGGGTCCAATGTGGAGCTTGGACCCCTTGCTCCTCAGGCAGGACATTCATGTTTATATCCCTCTCACCTTGCCAGAGTGTGGGTCCTGACTAGATGGCAGTCTCCACCCCCTTACCTGTCTCATCGTGGTTCCTTGTTTATATCTTCAGTTGTGGAAAATATCTTCTGCTAGTCTTCAGGTCACTCTCAGAGGTGGTTGCTCTGTAAGTAGGTGAAGTTTTGGTATGCCCATGGGAGGTGAGTTCAGGATCTTCCTCTGCTGCCATCTTGATCCTACCTCTTGTTATGTGCCTCTCTTAACTCTTACTCCCCACAAGCTTGGAAGAGTTTCCTACCCCTCTTTTATCAATTAGGATCCTTCCCATCTTTCAAGACCCCAGCTGAAGTTGCAGCTCTTTTATTATTATTATTATTATTTTAATTTTTACAATGTTGTGTTAGTTTCTGCCATACAACAACGTGAATGGGCCATAATTATACATATATCTCCTGTCTCTTGAGCTTCCCTCCCCTCCCCCCGCACCCCTCTAGGTCATCACAGAGCACCAGGATGGGCTCCCTGTGTTATACAGCAACTTCTCACCAGCTATGCATTTTACACATGATATGATAGTGTATATATGTTGATTCTACTTTGTCCATTCGTCCCACTCTCTCCCTCCCCGTCTTGTGTGGGGGATTTGTGTCCACAAGTCTGTTCTGTACATCTGTGTCTCCATTCCTTCCCTGCATCAATACTATTTTTCTAGATTCTGTATATATGCATTAATATATGATATTTATTTTTCTCTTTTTAACTTATTTCACTCTGTATAACAGGGTCTAGGTTCATCCATCTCATTAGAACTGACTGAAATTCATTTCTTTTTATGGCTGAGTAATATTCCATTGTATATCTATACCCCATCTTCTTTATTCATTCACCTGTCGATAGACATCTAGGTTGCTTCTGTGTTCTGGCTATAGTAAAGAGTGCTGCATGCATCTCATTTAAATAGCCTTACCTGATCATTCTAGTCCTCATTGGTCTCCTTCTTTGACCACTTCCAGGGCTTGGTCAGGTTGTAGGAGCAGCAGCAGGAGACCCAGGTTTGATCCCTGGGTCAGGAAGATCCCCTGGAAAAGGAAATGGAAACCCACTCCAGTATTCGTGCCTGGAGAATTCCATGGACAGAGGAGCCTGGTGGGTTATAGTCTATGGAGTCACAAAGAGTTGGACACAATTGAGTGACTAATACTTTGACATTTTCACATTATTATTCACTGTTTAATGGGTCTTGGCTCCTCAACTGGGAAGTTCTATGAGGAAAGGACCATCTTCTTCCTCTTTTGCCCCTAGCATAGTACTAAGCATATAACTTGTGATGTATTTGCTAATAGGAAAGAGAGCCACAGTTATGTAAAGCTTTTGGCAAGCACTTAAAGTGTAGTCCTGCCTAGGGAGGCAGGAGAAATGACTGACCTTACAACTTACTCAACCCAAGCTCATTTATCCAATACATCTCCAGTTAGCCCAGGTGAAAATTGAATCTCTTTTTATGAAATTGAGATATTTTTACTAACTCCTTCATGGTAACTGAAACTGGAAGCAATTGTTTAAAAGCAATTTGTCAGTGTTCAAGGCATCTGCCATTTTACCTAAGACTCTTGATTTCTATTTCCAAAAAGCAGCAAAATTACACCTCAGACGCCATCTTTGCTGAGCCCAGAGATCTTGAGGGAAGTGGTATATGAGCTATTTCATTTTTTTAATATCATAAAAATCTACCAAAATTTTCAAAGTTTTCGAAATCAAAGGAAACGAGAGAAAATAACAACTCTAAATATAGATCCTTACATATCAGTCAGGATCTCATTTTCTTTTTGCCCACATTTTCTGCAGAAACACTCCCATCTCCTGGTCATAATGGTAGGAAGGAAGCATTGCTAATGCAAAACACTGCCTTAAAAAAATTAAAAATAACTCAATAATTTTTGTGATTGTATGTTCTCGCCTAAACTTCAAAATGTATTGAAACACTCGATCTTTTCATAGCTGTAGAAGAGTTTGACCACCACTAGCAATTCCTTTTCAAAAGTGAATCATTCATGTTCATGAACATGGGACTATCTTAGAGATTTTCTATCCTTGTCTACTGCTCCTCTTCTAAACACCAACTGGAAGCTCTCTTCTTCCATGGAAACTTTCAGGTGGTTTTTGTTCTCTTTCCATCCCCTGTGGTCAGAATTCATCTTCACATCCTTGCTGACAATCCCAGGACTCCCAGTCCTCTGAAGTCGTCATGTTCCTTCTTGGCGTGTCTTTTATGTCTAGAATGTTTCTTTTAGACAGAAAGCCCTCAGACAGTGGATGGGACAGCATTGAATTTCATACTGAGTTTAACAAATTAATAGTGATGATTCCTAACTGGCCATCTGGGGTATCCTGTCAAGGTCAATAATGCCCCATCCCATTGCTGGGCTGGAGGGTTTTTCATGTGTATTATGAGTCTGGTTCTACAATAAAAATAAGAAATTCCCAGTGAAGCATTTCAGAGCAATTATTTCTTCATGGGTGGTTAAAGCCACTCTTCTTTCAGCCTTGTCCTTCTGACTGCTTCAAGGGATATACCATGACTGCTCAGAAACACATTACTGGGTATGCCCATTACTCTCATTAGAATAGACTTCGTGAACACTTAAGACTTCAACGATTGTGGAAGTTAATCTGATTTGTTAACTGACAGTATAAACAGAGGAAAAAGAAACATCAAAAAGAAGAGTGATGTTAGGCAGAGGAATCATATTCGAACACTACACTGTAACTGTAAGAATTTATAAAGTCCAGGTCTCCATGGCCCAGGCAAAGTGAACATTTGATATAATTATCCAGTTGGTATAAGCTAATTGTTGAAATGACTCCATCCACTTTTTCCTTGTTTTTGGCCACTAAAGTCAGACCCACGTCTTCTGCTCCCACCAGGTAGTCCAGTCCTCTTTGGATGGGGCCAGGAAGCCAAAGTGGTATTCATGGAAAGAAGAAGGACCCTCAACTGATTGCTTTTCATTTCCAGGTTAACCAGGCAGTAAACAATGGTAGATCACTAAGTTTCCTTCTTCCACCCTGCTCGTTATTTTCCATTTTTGAAGGTGGTAGCACAGGACTCTATTTGGGTACTTGAATTTTTACCACTCAACTTTATGACTATGTAATTTGCACTGCCTCTCATAGGAGCAGTTATCTGTCCTCTCATGCATTACTTTAAGCAAAGAGAGAAAAAGAGGTTTAATTAAAATGCAGACTCCTTTTCTAAATAAAAATGAAAAGGGAGAAGGTACTAGCATAATGATGAGAGAATCTAATCATTAATTTAGAAGGAACGAGCTGAAGGAATGAAAAATGGCTGTCTGCAGCCATTTTTATTTTTTGGTGTCTCCAGGACCCTGGCTTTAGAAATGAAATTATTCCCTTTCTATGCGTGGACATAAATTTTCTCTGTTGGGCTTCATTTTTTAAAAAATACAGGTGCTTTCTTTTGTTAAATACATTGCACACTTGTGCGTGTGTGCTTAGTCACTCAGTCGTGTCTGACTCTTTGCAACCCCATAGACTGTAGCCCACCAGGCTCCTCTGTCCATGGGATTCTCCAGGCAGTAATACTAGAGTGAGTAGCCATGCTTTCCTCCAGGGAATCTTCCTGACCCAAGGATCAAACCCATGTCTCCTGTGTCTCCTGCATCGCAGGCGGATTCTTTACCCTCTGAGCCATTGGGAAGCACACGTGTGAAGGCTCCTTAAGTTGGGTTTTCCCCATGTGTGGGCTACTCTTGAGAAGAAGAAAGAAGAAATAGAGGGAAAGGATAGGAAGAAGAGGGAGGGTGGATAATAGCTAACACATATAACACAGTGTGCTAGGTACTGTCCTAAGCTCTTTGCATATACTAATTCATTTCATCCTTACAACCATATGGGTAGGTATTATTGTCTCCATTTTATAAAGAAGGAAACTGAAGCACAGATGGGTTCATTCATGTGCTCAAAGTCACACAGGTGAGAAGGGGCAGAGTCAGGATTTGGACCCAGGCGGTCTGACTCCAGGCTGTTTTCTTTGCCATTATTACTATGCTGCCTCTCAGGTTGAGGGTGTGAAGCAACTTCAGGGACTCTTAAGTCTGAGGCTACTGGGAGGAGCAGACTTTGTGATTTCTCTGTTCCCAACGGCTAGATATACTAACACTTCCAGAAGAGTCATTGGGACTACCCTGGGATGTAAAGACCCCATTTCTAACCATAAACGTTGATCTGTTTAATCACATCTCCACTGAAAGAGCAGAATGTGGGTCATGGGCCATGTCTAAGTTTCATTATTCCCTCTTTTATGATGCCTTCCTGCAAACACATGCACATTCTCACAATACAGTTTTAAAAAAAAAAAAAAAACAGACATTTCTGATTTTTCTGGATAATACTTTTGTACTCCCCTTCTGATTTGGCTTACCACTGGTGGCAGGAGTTCCCTCCTTGTCTGTGTCTTAGTATTTCTCGAGCAGGTATTTTGTTTAAAGTGCTAAGAGCTTAAAATTGACAGCTCAAACAATTAAGTGCTTTATTTGACAGCAAGGTATTTTCTAAAAAAAAAAAAAAGGACTGTCCAAGAGTAATGGATAAAGAAGATGTGGTACATATACAGTGGAATATTACTCAGCCATTACAAAGAATGAAATAATGCCATTTGATGCAACATTGATGGACTTAGAGATTGTCATACTGAGTGAAATAAGTCAAAGAAAGATATATGACATCCCTCATATGTGGTATCTAAAAAGAAATGATACAAATGAACTCATTTACAAAACAGAAACAGACTCACAGACTTAGAGAATGAGCTTATGCTTCCCAGGGGGGAAGGGTTGGGGGAAGGGATGGTTAGGGAGTTTAGGATGGGCATGTGCCCACTGCTATATTTAAAATGGATAACCAACAAGGACCTACTGTATAGTACAGGGGACTCTGCTCAATGTTATGTCTCAGCCTGGATGGGAGTGGGGCTTGGGGGAGAATGGATATTATGTATATGTATGGCTGAGTCCCTTCACTGTTCATCTGAAACTGTCACACCATTGTTTGTTAATGGGCTATACCCCAATACAAAATAAGAAGTTTTTAAAAAATGACTGTCCACCTTATGAGACACTAGAGCACACTTGCTCCCTCACCAACAAATTTGTAGAATTAGATATTTGGCAGTAGCTCCCCACCCCCCCCAACCAAGTCATCTGCTTCCATTCTCTTTTTCATCTCCAGCTTGGGTGTTGAACACTGGTTATAAAGTGGCCCACCAGGGAACCTGGTACATAGTTACCTGGAGATTTCACAATAAGTTTTTTTCCTCTACTTACTCCCACTTTTCCTCAAAAACCCTTAGTTATTGCCTTGATTCTGCTGATTTCAATGTGTTCTTCGGAAAATACAGAGATCAGTTTTCCTTGTCATGGAGATCATTTCCCCTTGTCTTGGAAATTCATTTACAATTTCTATTTGCCTTATGATTAGAGTAACCATGGAATTTATCATCCCAACCAAGACACTTTTGAAAGTGAAAGAAGCAATCTTAACAATTATGCCTGCCAGCAAAACAGACATAAAACTGAGCTGTCCCAGTTAAATGAGAATCTATGGGCACCCTATTTGTGATGAGTGTGGTTCAGAAGTGGCCACATGCTGGCGTAGTTTTGCTGTCTGAGGTTTATCTTCATGGGTATCTCATAATCTCATTGTACACTTGGTCCTTTTGAGAAGACAAGGTTTACTTCTGTGACCTGCTCTGACCAATCAGAGATTAATAGGAGCGATGGGAGTTATAAACAGTCTGAATTTTAGCCTAGCTCTTGACCATTTTTCAAATGCTTGTTCTCCATTTCTCTCATTACCAGAAAGCCAAGCCATTCCATCTCCATAGGGTACCACTCAGAGTATAATTGAGGTTTGAATAAACAACACATGTGGCTTTTAAGGTTAAATGAATATTGTTTGACATACAGTACACTAGAGTTGTTTTTCATTTTGGTTTTAAAAATTGGTTAAAATTACATCTTGGTGCTTCTCGGAATTAACTAGGATCCATCTGTCTCCATTAGAATCACTGTTTTTTTTTTTTTTTAAAGCCTTGGCTGAAAAAAGAAGCTTCCTCTTACTCAAGATAATTTGTCCAGTGAATTAAGGAAAAAGGCAAAGAAATAGGTTTTGGGGGCTTTGGTGCCTACTTTTTTCTTTTATGTCCTTGTCTCTTAGATACATCTAAGGTGAAATATTTAAGATTGTAAATGGACAAACCTATTTTCAGCTCTCTAGATAGACCCCACCCCAGTCTAAAACACCACTGATGTGAACATCTAAGAAGATAATTCAAATTTAACTATTTAGCTTTGTTTCATATATAGAATAATTAAAATGTTGAAACCTTTAGGGGCTACTTATAGAACATTCTGGGCTTCCCAAGTAGCTCAGTGGTAAAGAATCCGCCTGCCAAGTAGGAGACAAGGGTTGATTCCTCAGTTAGGAAGATCACTTGGAGAAAGGAATGGCAACCCACTCCAGTATTCTTGACCTGGAGAATCCCATGGATAGAGGAGCCTGCTGGGCTTCAGTCCATGGGGTTGCAAAAGAGTCAGACATGACTGAGCGACTAAATAGCAACAACAATAGAGCATTCTAGCATAGAGAATGCCATTTTGAAGATTTTGAAAGCTCAAAGACAACAAAAATACCAGTAGTTTGTAGTTCCTACTTGAGAATACAGACATGAACACACACACACACACACACACACACATACACACAAGTAATGGCTCCAGTAGTTTTAAATGAAGTGAAATCATTCAAATTTAGGTACATGTAACTGTCTGCAAATGCTTAGGTGGTTATGCCACATTCATCTGAACTTGTATTACAGCATATTTAATAGTCTGCATGATAATTGACTTGTCTCATTGCTTTGCCATCTTGCCTCTCTGCCTATTTAAGATTGCTTTAAGATTCTGTCTGGACTATTAAGTATTTAAAGACACTCTTTAAAAGCCTTTTTAAAAAAATTTAAAAAAAATTAAAAAAAAATAAATAAAAGCCTTTTTAAGACTCTAGGGTCTAAGTATAATAACTTGAACTTCTTAGAAGGTCATACTGAATAAACATTTCATGTCAATACCAATCATTAAATCTACATTTAGAAAGGGCACATGATGAGGAGAGCTAGTCTCTCATTTTTCTTTTGTAATTTGTTCTCTTTTGGCTGCTTCCATTCGGCTTGAAACCACATACTATAGCATTTACATTTTGTTTTGCCATTTTGCTGGCAAATCTTTCCTGGTTTCAAATCTTCTCTCTGGTCCCATATTTTCATTTGGCTCAGGACATGACTTTGACCCAGCACTGCCAGCCAAAATGTAACAAGTAAATCCAAGTGCATCCCCACTCAGTCACTGTCAAGAGCAGTGTCATACCCCAGCTCTCCTGACTTGCAACCCTAGTGTCATTTTATACTTTCTCCTTTGCCTTCCTCTTCCATTATCAAATCTTCCCTCAGGGTCTTATCATTTACCTGTTATCTGCAGTAGTATGATTCACCCCTTCTTTGCTGTTTTCTCAATTCTCATGGCCTATTACATATTACTACAACAGCCTCCTGGTTGGCCTCCCAGATTCTAATTGCTCCCCAACCAGTCAACACCCCCTTGCCAGGATAAGCTTCCACAAATATTACTTTTACCATAGACACCTCTACATAAAAAATGGTAACACAATCAAATGTGAATGCTTTAGTCTCTCTTTGAAGTTTCACGAGAAATATTTACAACCCTGTTATCTCAACAACCCATCCCCCTCTCTCCCTCCTTTTTTCTCTCTCCACCAGCCCTATTTCTCTCGTTTCACTTCTGAAGCTTCCACTCAAGCCACACCTTGCTTGCTGTGTCCACTATGTGACTTTCTATTTCCAAAACTCCAATCCTTTACAAATGCCATTTCCTCCAGTTGGCAATCCCTTCTGTCCATGTGACTGTCTGTTTATAACCTGCAGTTGTTGTGTTTAGTTGCTTAGTCATGTCCGACTCTTTTGTGACCCCATGGACTGTAGCCTGCCAGGCTCCTCTGTCCATGGGATTTCCAGCTAAGAATACTGGAGTGAGTTGCCCTTTCCTTCTCCAGGGGATCTTCCTGACCCAGGGATCGAACCCTGCATTGCAGGTGGATTCTTTACTTCTAAGGCACCAAGGAAGCCCTTATACCCTGCAATATCTACTTCTAAAAACATGACTTAACAATTCTTTGGGGACGGTTTCCATGATTACATCTGACTGTTCACTCCACACAATTGATATCTCCTAAGCATATATATTCCATTTGCCTTTCCAGTTGTTACTCTGTTTGTGTGTTTAGGTTCATCTGATTTCCATATTGGTTACCTGTCACCTCCAAACTGGTTGTAAATGTCTTGAGGGAAGGGTCCAGCCCTGATTTCCCTTCTCCTTCTGACTTAGTATCAAGTTCTCTACCCAAGAAGCATTCAATATATGTTAACTGACTTTGGGGAGTTACTTTTTTCTTTTTTAAAAATGTTATTAAAGGTGATTTACAGTTGATTTACAATGTTGTGCTAATTTCTGCTATACAGCAAAGTGATTCAGTTATAGTCATGGCTCAGATGGTAAAGAATCCACCTGCAATGCAGGAGACCTGGGTTCAATCCCTGGGTGTGGAAGATCCACTGGAAGAGGAACCCATTCCAGTATTCTTGCCTGGAGAATCGCATGGACAGAGGAGTCTGGCAGGCTACAGTCCATAGGGTCACAGAGTCGGACATGACTGAGCAACTAAGCACAGCACAGCATATATTCCTTTTCACATTCTTTTCATGGTTTATCTTAAGATATTGGATATAGTACCCCATGATATACAGTAGAACTTTGTTGTTTATCCACCCTATATATACTGTTTGTATCTGCTAATCTCAAAATCCCAATCTTTCTGTCCCCTAGCTCCCTCCGCCTTGGCAACCACAAGTCTGTTCCCCGTCTGTGAATCTATTTCTGTTTCATAAATATGTTCGTTTGTGTTGCATTTTGTATTTCACATAACAGTGATATCGTATGGTATCTGTCTTCCTCTTTCTGACTTATTTTGCTTAGTCTGATAATCTCTAGGTCCATCCATGTTGCCACAAATGGCATGATTTTATTCTTATTTTATGACTGAGTAATATTCAATTGTATATGTGTACCTCATCTTCTTTATCCATTCATCTGTTGATGGACATTTAGGTTGTTTCCATGTCTTGACTATTGTAAATAGTGCTGCTATGAACATAGGGTTTCATGTATCTTCTCAAATTATAGCTTTATCCAGGTAAATGCCCAGGAGTGAGATTGCTAGATCATATGGCGACTATATTTTTAGTTTTTTGAGGAACCTCCATACTGGTTTTTATAGTGGCTACACCAATTTACATTCCCATCAACTGTATAAGAGGGTTCCCTTTTCTCCACATCCTCTCCAATGTTTAATATTTGTAGACTTTTTAATGATGGCCATTGTGACTTAGGCATTATTTTTTGATATAAGCAAAGGTGCAAGCATCTTCACTTTTACAAGGTTAGTTATGGTTTCCAAAGAGTCTGCATGTGGTCTTTGTCTATCTTTACTCAGACATGGAATAACCAGGAAGAGGTAAGTCTGCTATTGGCTAAGCACTTAATTCTGTATGTTTGAAGTTCAATTCAGTGAATAAACTGAGCATCTGATGTGTACCAGATCACTGACCCCCACCCCAGAGCTTCTGACTTACTAGGTATGGGGTGGGATCCAAAATATTGCATTTCTAGTAAGTTCCCAATTTATGCTGATGTTGCTGATCTGGAGACCACACTTTGAGAACCAGTGATGTAGGCAACACAGAAGGAGGTCTGAGACATGGTCTCTTTAGGGATTTGCATTCTCTTTAGGGAAACGAGGCAGGTTCAGGAAACATTTAACAGCAGAAAATATTGTAAAGTATTTTAGTATTCATTCATTCAAGAAATTGAGTATGTACTAACTACATGCCCAGCCCTGGTCTAGGTGCTGGGGTTGGTTACATCAGGGAACATGATAGACAAAAACCCTTGTTCTCATAGGAGAATTTTAGTGGGAGAAAGCAGACAAGAAATAAAATACATATACCACAAGATACTCTTGAGTCTTAGAATGGAAAATCAAAGATGGTGGTAAGAAGTATCAGAGGGTATTTGAAATTTTAAATAGGTGGTCAAAGAAGATCTCCTAATTCCATCATTTGATGAGTATTTATTGAGTGACTATTATGTATCAGGTACTGTTATAGATCATGGTGATACATCCATGAATAACACAAATAATAAAAAGGACAGGTCCTTATAGAATGAATACACTTATTTGGGAGCAGGGAAATCTGGAATTCAGGGTGTTAGCTCTCGTCAACTGATTATGTGAGTGAATGGCTCCTTGCCCTCTCTGAGCCTTGGTTTCTCCACCTGTTAAATGGAACTGTTGGACAAATTTTCAAAATAGATGAAGTCCTATACATCTCTAAGGCTACAGGATGCTAAGTCCTTTAATTGTGCAGTCGCTAAGTCATGTCTGACTCTTTGCGACCCCATGGACTACAGCATGCCAGACTTCCCTGTCCTCCACTATCTCCTGGAGTTTGCTCAAGTTCATGTCCATTGAGTTGGTAATGCTGTCTAACCATCTCATCCTGTGCCACCCTCTACTCCTTTTGCCTTCAGTCTTTCCCAGGATCAAGGTCTTTTCCAATTAGTCGGCACTTCACATCAGGTGGCCAAAGTACTGGAGCTTCAGCTTCAGCATCAGTCCTTCCAATGAATATTCAGGACTGATCTCCTTTAGGATGGACTGATTTGGATCTCCTTGCAGTCCACGGGACTCTCAAGAGGCTTCTCCAGCATCACAATTCAAAAATACCAATTCTTTGGCACTCAGCCTTCTTTATTGTCCAACTCTCACATCTGTATGTAACTACTAGAAAAACCGCAGTTTTGACTATAAGGACCTAAGTCCTTTAGGCAATAAGAAATATGTAAGAGTACTTGAAGAAGGCTTTGTAGAAGAGGAAAAACTGAATGTTTTTCATAGTCATACAGGAGTTCTGAGGTGTGGGAGATGGGAAGGTAATTTCAGAAGAATAATATGAGCAGAACCATGGAAGCAAGAATGGGAGCCACAGGTTCACTGAAGAGTAAGGAGGTCAAAGGGATTTCATTGTAGAGTAGCTAAGATAGTTGGATAGGAGGTAGATGCTCAGTAAAGATGAGGTGGGGGCTGATTATAGACAGTCTTACATGGGAACCTACTGAGGATATTTTTTTGATCAGAAAATGATACCATTATATAGTCAAAGTAGTGTTTTAGGAAGATAAACCTAGAAATCACAGTTAAGTCTTCAACATTCATAATTTTTTTCCAAGAGATGATCTTTGAATCATGGAGGGTTAAAGCCATGCTTTGTTTTATGTTGCTGCTCAATGATAGTATTGGTATCAAAAGAATTTTGAGGTCTTTTACCAGCCCTAAACCAGTAAAAGTACTTGAACCAGTAACATGTTACTCATTAGAGTTAGGTTTCAAAAGTTTGGGAGATTAATTAGAATAGAAAATTCTTAATGTTTATATATTTTTGTATTCCTTGTTATCCCATGAGATATATGATTGAATAGATATTGGGTTTATTTTCAACCAGGTACACACACACACACACACACTCTCTCTCTCTCTCTCTCTCACACACACACACACACACACACAAATAGTACTCATTTAGAGTGATACAAATATCTCTAAGACTAAGCTCTTCCCATCTGCTTACTTGGACATAGATAACACAAGGCAATATTTTTGGAGATTATTCTCTTATTTTTTTATATTTAATTAGCTGAGGAATATCCACATCTGTTGTGCATTTGCCTTTCTCAAGGCTGAAAGTAGAATCTTTACCCTAAAAGCAATTAGTCTAGAAGCAACTAAAATGATAGGGGTTCACTGTTCAAAACTTGGGTCGTGGAGACCCAGAGAAAGGTGTCTGAGGCAAAAATAGAAGATATGGGTTGTGTAAACACTCCAACCACAGCAAGTTTTACGTTAACTTTCAGATCAAGTTATACCTTCTTAGAGACATAATAGTGAATTTAACAAATCATGACAGACCAAATTCACAAAACTCTCATTCTTTAAGGGTAGTTTAAACACAAGTTGAATATGACCTGTAAAATACTTAACTGTCTTTGGAATAAAATAAGCAGAAGTGACACTGATGGCTGTATTACAGTGGAAAGTGATGATTTTCCCTTTCATTTTCCAAATTCTGTGTAATATTGCTGGATGGTCTATTTTAGAAAGTGGCAACTTTCTTTGAAGTTGTCTTGAAAAATGAGGCACACCCAGGCAGAAGTCTTTCAGCGTTGCTGTTCAAAGAAAGCCACAATGGCTACAATGTCTCAAGAACTTTGGGATCATAGAACCCAAAGGGTTACTGGGTCACAAGGGTGATATTTTTCCCTTTTATGTATATATGATTATTTCTTTTTCATAAACAGGGGATGGAGAATTGTCGTGGGAACATTCTGATGGTGATATCTTCAGGCAACCTGCCAACAGAGAAGCAGTAAGTGTGAATAGCTCAAATAATTCAAGACTTCACAGCATCAGGCCAGACTGCCCTCCCTCCATGGCTACTGTCCCAACAATTCCATAAAAGGACCTATCTCTAACACCATTTTTCATCCCTGTCCTCAGAAATTTGAATGCCATCATCACCAACCTGGAACCATTTAAGTGTGTTGTGTAATTGGTAATCGAGGCCAGGACATGAATACAAAAAAATCATAGCCCAGCCTTTAGGCACCCTTCATCTAAATTAGAAGTCATCCTTTCAGGATGACTTGCCAAATATTTGTCTTCTGTAAGGAAGGCAAATCACTACCCCTAGCTCAACAGTGAGGACCTTCTGTGGGATTGCAAGGTAGGTCAGCCCATCCTTTGGGCATAGGTACCTTGAATATGTTCACGTAAACTCTTCCCTAAGTCGTAGGCTCCCAGTCATACAGCTGGAAGAGAGGAAGGGTAGCAGCCAGATTCCCTTCCTCTACCTGCAGCATCTTCTCGTTTCCCCTCTTGGTGCTAATCTCAAAATAACTCTTAGGAGTGGTCATCTCTCTCTATGTATAGTCACAGCATCTCTTATTCCTTTTTATTTTGAAATAATTAACAAGAAAGAAACCCTCCAATAAATATATGTTTAAGTACAGTGACACTCCAATTCTCTAAAAATCAGCAAGGGAGATGGTCCAGTTCAAATGATCTATCATATTTTGGGACTTTATATATAGAGTCCATATGTGATTGTATGAAATCATGAGTGTGCAACTTTTGAAAAAGCATTATAGAATTTAAAGAATCTTTAATTTCATAAAAAATGCACAAAAAGTACAAAATAAGAATCTTATTACCAAAATATGATAGATCATTTGAACTGGACCATCTCCCTTGCTGATTTTTAGAGAATTGGAGTGTCACTGTACTTAAACATATATTTATTGGAGGGTTTCTTTCTTGTTAATTATTTCAAAATAAAAAGGAATAAGAGATGCTATGACTATACATAGAGAGAGATGACCACTCCTAAGAGTTATTTTGAGATTAGCACCAAGAGGGGAAACGAGAAGATGCTGCAGGTAGAGGAAGGGAATCTGGCTGCTACCCTTCCTCTCTTCCAGCTGTATGACTGGGAGCCTACGACTTAGGGAAGGGTTTACGTGAACATGTCCAAGGTACCTATGCCCAAAGGATGGGCTCACCTATTTATCATACCTTTGTACAATAGAAGTATGTGTGCTCAGTCACTTCAGTCGTGTATGACTCTTTGCAGCCCCATGGACTGTAGCCCACCAGGCTCCTCTGTTCATGGGATTTCTCAGGAAAAAGTACTGGAGTGGGTTGTGATTTCCTCCTCCAGGGGATCTTCCTGACCCGGGGATCAAACCCACATCTCTTGTGTCTTCTGCATTGGCAGGCGGATTCTTTACTGCTAGCACCACATGGGAAGCCCACAATAGAAGTAAACAGAGCAGTCAATGTAGAATTATTTTCATAAAAGCAAGACAAAAGGAGACAACCTAAAGGCTATCTCTAGGGGCTTGGTTAAATAAACCCAGCCTATGGGACATCATACAGTTGTTAAAAAGAATGTGGTACTGAACATCAAAATGCAGTAAAGTGGAGGGAGTGCCAAGATACAGTCTGTAAACAAACAACATACAATACAACATACAACAACAACAAACAAACAGGATACAATGTATACTGTCATTTACTTCTGTAAAAATTGTCTGTGCACATATGTAAATGCATATTAAAAGATCTAGAAGATCATATACCAAGGTGTTAGGAGTGATACTCTCAAAGGGGTGCAAGTGGGCAGGGGGAAAGCTGCGTGCATGCTCTATGCTCAGTTATTTCAGTTGTGTCCAACTCTTTGAGACCCCATGGACTATAGCCCACCAGGCTTTTCTGCCCTTGGGATTCTTGAGGCAAGGGTACTGGAGTGGGTTGCTATGCCCTCCTCCAGGGCTCTTCCCAACGCAGGGATGGAACCAGTGCCTCTTAGGTCTCCTTCATTGGCGGGTGGGTTCTTTAACACTAGCACCACCTTTGTGTTGTATCTTCTGTATTATCTGATATATTTCAATGAGCATGAATTAGTTTTGTAATAAATTTAAATGATTTTGAAAATTTTAGGAATTAGTTCTCAACAGACATTGTATATAAGGTAAGGAATTATAGGTCAGGCCCAATAATCGTGAGGGTGTGGAGAAGGTGTTGATCCAGGACCTAATAAAATAATGAGTACCAACACAACACCTCAGTGTGGCAAAGGTCATCACATGTGCCACTTCTGACTTCATGTCCCCAGCTTGCCAATGCCCTCAGCAGTGAGATTAAAGGATTTGCATTTGTTTTATTGCGAGGTCATATTCTTTTCAAGACATTCCTGTTTCCAAATGAGTGGAGAAGGATTTGTGGGTGGAGTGGAGAATACTCTGGATGTCTTGAAAAAACAGCACTCCTGCAAGAAAGAGTGGGCTTTTCAGTTTGCGGATTCCTATATACCCCAAGGAAGGATTTTCTCCATCCAGCAATATACCAGCTTTATACTAAGTGAGATTCCTTCCAGATCCTGGTAGGAGAGGATATCAGTCTCCCTGTTCTGTGTTGTGAACTTCACTTTTTTCTCAGCCCCAATTTTTTTTTATCATGGTATGATATTGAGAGTGGCTAAGTTAGTCACTGCCAACCAGATGCCATTCTAAGCCAAATTTAGGTCTCAGTCACCTTAAGCTGGGTGCCTTAGCCCCCAACACTAAGCACTGTGGCCCACTCGGTGGTTTTGCTGGTAATGCTATTAATTTTCATTTATTCTTGACTTCATCACAGGCTAGCCCTGCCTCTATTGTTGTATTTCAGCCTCATTTCATTGTTCTTCTTAAACTGCTAGTCACAGAACTGGACTTAATCCAATACTTCCCATAGCAAAAAAGGTCAGATGTAGAAGGCAGGACCTTGAAAGAGTTATAAATTTTCAAAGGAGGTCAAGACCTATCTTTAGAAACAAATATTTGGGCCTGCTAGGCCAGAATGTCCAGATGGTTCCACTTTATTATAAATAAATAATTTCCTTTGTTCTACAAGGGATAGATACTGTGGGATATGATTTAAATAATAAATAGCATCTGTAGTAACAGAAAAGTATGTACCTGGCACATAGTAGGCACCCAATAAATATGTGTTGAATGAATGGGCATGGAAGGTGGAGTGAAATGTATGTGTGTATGTTGTAAAGATGGAGGGCGGACCATTCCTTAATGTTGATTCATAGGAGTTTCTCCCAAATCAGAGAGAAATTCTTCAAACTTATTAGAAGGTAAGAGAATCCCTTCTGAATACCCTTTGCAGGCCCATGGGAGCGAAAGAAGGGCAACCCTAACAACACATTTCCTTCTTTGTGGGTTGTTTTTTTTTTTGGCATTGCACTATGTGGCTTTTAGGATCTTAGTTCTCTGACAAGGCATGGAACCCATGCCCCTTGCATTGGAAGCTTGGAGTCCTAACCACTGGACTGTCAGGGAAGTCCCAACAACACATTTCTGATTCAGTAGACGGTGCTCTTTAGTAGACTGTTCCTATTCCCAGGGAACCATCACAACCTTGGGTCAACAGAAACAGAGCTGATTGGTTTATTTTGCCAAGTGGGCTGAAAACCCTCAGTTTACCAAGTTTTACAAAATGCACAAGTAGGAGAACCTGCGATTCAGTGATGACTCTTTTGTAAAAATGTAAAATGGTTTCCGTTTGATTTCCAGCTCTTAACTTTATATAAACTGGTCCTTGTTCCATCAGGGGAAGTGTGTGTGTGTGTGTGTGTGTGTGTGGTATGTGAGTAGAGAGAAGTAGCCATAGTGTGGAAAGCCTAAACATGAAAGCAAGCATAATTTTGTTTTGGACAACAGCCAAACTCTGATTTTGCCCCCAATAGATTACTCAGAGATTTACCATCACCAGTTCTTACCAAAACTGAAAGAATTTGGCATACAAACAATGTGAAGCACATAAAAATCCGTGTCCCATTCACATTGTCAGAACAGTGCTCTGGATAGGAAACTGGCCTGAGTGTCTCCCAGACGGGGATAGTACTAGGTTACTCGTGACTAAGATGTCATGTGCTTGTGGCTATGTGGATTAGAATACATTCAGAAACATTTTTCAAATTAAACTTTTTCTTCTGTGTAGGCTCACTTGCGACTGTAAGAGATAACGCAGAGAGATGGTGTGTACACTACCCAGTTTCCCCAATGATGCATGTACATGCATCCTCAGTCGTGTCTGATTCTTTGTGGTTCCATGGACTGTAGCCTGCCAGGCTCCTCTGTCCATGGAATTTCCCAGGCAAGAATACCCCAAGAGTGGGTTGCCATTTCCTGCATTTTCATGCTAAGTTGCTTCAGTTGTGCCCAATTCTTTGCAACCCCATGGACTGGAGCCTGCTAGGCTCCTCTGTCCATGGGATTCTCTAGGCAAAAATACTGGAGTGGGTTGCTGTGTCCTCCTCCAGGGGATCTTCCCGACCCAGGAATAGAACCTGCAGGCGAATTCTTTAGCACACACAGTGAGTGCACTTGCAAAACTGTAGCACAGACACAGAAACATGAAGGCATTTCCAAGGCCATTTCTACACTTTCATGTTTTCCTGTCTCTGCCAAAAAAAAGCCCATATATCTTAGATACTGGAATAAGCCAAGAAGAAATTCCTGGGTAGCTTCTACCATGGCGGGGGATTTTCCAACACCCGGAAAGAACTGTGTAACAGCCAGCTCAGAAGCCCAAGATATTTGTCAGTCCTGCAAGTCACTAAATCAAATAATACCAAAATATTGAGCAGAAGAAAACAAAGCCTCGCTATGTGATTGTTTCTACCTAACTGGTTTTGACCTGCTTCCTCAAGCAGCCTATTATTCAAAGCTGGTTTTAAAGATAAGCTCCAATTTCACTTACAACTCCAAGGTGTTAATGCCTCTTTCTCCTTCCTGGTAAGTTCCAGGTCAGACAGGCCTCTGGTAAGCCTCTTTCCTTTGTTCAAGGGAAGGACTCTTAAAGAGCCATTACTCCTAAATCAAAATCACACATCACCACCCCTACCCTGGGGCCAAAACAGAAGATCCTTTATGTCAGTGATTCTCAACCTGGACTTCACATTATGGTTCCCTGGGGAGTGTCTAAAAAATCTCGTTGCCCAGGCCTTACCCCAGACCAATTCAATCAGAATCCCTGGGGGTGGGATCAGTATTTTTACGGCTCCCCAGGTGATTCTCTGTGCAGCCAAGGTGGAGACCAGTGGTGTGTGTGGTTGTGAATGCTGTAGCAGACTTCTATATAGGAGAGACTTTTTCTTTGCAGCAGCTTTTAAGCAAATATTTGTGGACTCCTGAGCTTAACCAGATACGATCTCTCTCACGTCCCCCTCCTGTTAGCCTTCCTCTCTCCTGCCCTGCTCTCCCACTCTTCTGCCATCTCCCAAAACTCGGCCTTCACTCTCACCCCAGATTAAGTCCTTCTTCTTCTTGGCCTCAGTTTCTCTGTCTGTAAAACAAGTCTTAAAAGAGATGAGGTTTGGAGAGGGCTGGGCTGGCCTCTGATCAAAACTCCTGAGGTTTCTGTGTGTGTGTGTCATGAATCATTTTTCTACCCTTATCGTATGTCCAGGCTCCGAGTCCCTGGTACCGAGCTTTTCATTTTGTGTTTGCCCGCATGAATCAGAGAACTCCTTGTACTTGCAGCTTATCCTGGGTCAGCAATCTTCTCTCTCAAATTCTAGCCCCATTGAACCCCCTCGTTTCGGCATCAATAGGACACCCACCAGCCAAACTGTCCTCTCTTTGGCAACTGTATTCCTTTGGCAATACTTTACCAAACTCTAGAAAGGACAGAACAGTCTGTAATGGCCTTTGTGGAATGTGAGTTGATTGTGGCAGAAAAAGACATATGAGCCATTGTGGGAATGAAAAATATTTTCACTGAGAATACTGTCTGTGTGCATGATAATAAATTGATGTAAATTCTTATTGTGTAAGTTTTTATAGCAATGTAACAGCATGGGCTTTTCTTGGATATAGAATTAATGTTCTCTTTCTCGTACTCCAGCTCCTATTCACTCTCTCCTTCTCCCACCAAGGCCTTCCCACCCCCTAACCAGGAGAGTAATAATAATTCCCAAAGCTAAATTTGCTACATATGTATCTATAGAGCATAAGTATAATAAATGTTTTATGGGATGGTAGGGTCAGGGGACCCCATAACTACCATCTCAATGTTCCCTGCTATTTCTGTCATTGAATATAAGGATCTTCCTTTTTAATTGCCTGGTTCTTTCAGGGGATCCCCTTTCTCTTACCCCTGACAATTACCCCTAAAACACACTATTATTTGGTTTTAAGCCTTAAGGTTGTAGCCTCTGTCCATTCCATACTCCTCTACCCCTATTCTACTTCATCTCCTGGATGAGGGGTGCATAGCAGAATATGGACTCATCGTGTGTCTTGGACCCTTGCTGAAAGAGCAGTGATGGAGTCATCTGTACTACAAGACTCTAAGCTTTCATGAGGGACTGCGGCTTTCCTTGATCCATTCAACAAGGCTTTGATGAGCACCTTCTAGAGGCTGGAGACTATTTTAAAGCACTGGAGATAGAGTGGTGGATACAGCAAAGTCTTCACCTCTGGAGCTGACATTCTAGTATCATCCTACACAATCAATGCTTCTGTCCATAAAACGTCTGGGGTATCTGTGCCCTGCTCTGTGACCTCATCTCATTGCCTGCGTCTGCCTGCATGTCAGTACCTCTTATCCAGATGAGACTTGCCTCCTGCCTCTTCCTCCTATCCAGTTCACCCTACACATTATCAGGACTCAGTGTTTTGAAACACAGCTTTTTTTTTTCCCCCATACTTAAAAAGAAAATCCCTGAAAGACTTCTATACTCGCACCTCTATTGCCTACCAAATAAAGTCCTCGCCCCTTAGCCTGTCATTTCAAGTCCTCCATGATCTGGCTCTAACCCACTTTTGGAATGTTATCCTCCAACTGTTCCCTTTTATGGATTCTATGTTCTCTGCTACACCTTCTCAACTTGGAAATCTCTGGCTGAAATATTCCTCACCAAGTCTGCCTGTAAAAAGTCTACTTACCCTTCATGGCCCAGGTCACAAACTCTGCACGACTACAAGTTCTCTGTCTTGGTCTTAATTTGCACAGCATTTTATCCTTATCCTTTGGCCTCTATCACACTCTGCCTTGTATTGCAGGCAACAATCTAACTTCTTAAACCCAAAGGTGAGATTCTTGGGAACAGGAAAGATACTTTACCCTGGGGGATTATTTTCTCCCTTGAGGCTAGTCTGTGAATCTAGTCCAGTCTCCTACCAGGAGAGAGACATCTCAGCATGCTACCCGGGCTGTTCATCCTACACATCCCAATGTCTCTATTAGGTTTGGGTGGACATGGAGTTAAGATTAGAGCTCATCACCAAAACTCATCAAACAGCCTCTAAGGTAGCTAGATCCGTCTTGGTCTCCTCATGGGCAGAATTGGAGGGGGCTGAGTTTGTCCTTTTGTCATTTCACAGAGGCATTCTTACCACCGCTCACACTATGATCCTCCACCAAGCCGACAGGCTGGAGGTCTGCCCCGCTTTCCCGGGGCCAGAAGTCACCGGGGAGCACTCATGGATTCGCAGCAAGCCTCGGGGACCATCGTGCAGATCGTCATCAATAACAAACACAAGCATGGACAAGGTAAGGGACAGGCTTCTTTGGTACCACACCCAGTCGGGGCCTCAGCGGCCCCAGTCTTTGGAGGGCTGGAGCTGGGAAAGGACCCTTTATCCCGTGCATAGCAGACATTCCCACATGGATCACTTACCATCCAGTCTACCATGCCAGCGTGGACAAGCAGCTCCAGAGGACTGTCAGTCCAAAGGCCATAGTTTATATTTCAGGCATATCTGTCCTTAAGGACAAAAGGTGAGAAAGCAGTGAATCTAATGCACCATCCAGCATTTTATCCCATGCCCCTGGGGGTTGAAAGTCATTTGGGAAAGTTCACTGGGGCTTTAACAAGATGAAAGGTGGTTGGTTTTCCACCCGAACACCCAATCTTCAAAGGTACTCAGCTCTAAACTCTTCTAAATTTCTCATCCGAACCTTAGAAATAGCAATTCTTACCCCTCGTTGCCCCAGCTTCTCCTGGGACTCTTGTTGAAGGTACTTATTCCAGGCTCCACATGCAGGGATTCTAATTCATAGGAGGAGATTATGCTTAGAAATGAGTAATCCATTGAGAAATCCAGAAACCTCCTGGCTGAGCCACAGGCAGACTGATTAGGTTAGTACCACTGTGTAGCCCACTCAGATGACCAGCTGACTACAGCAGGCACCCACACAAATCCATGGCCCCATTCCCTCCTGCACATAGTTCTCCACCGAGACCCTGCACCGCACCTCCCTACCCCACCAGTAGTGGGGTGGGGAGAGAAATTCAATCAAATAATTGACTGCTTCTTACTTTTCTAGGCATCCTGTCAACCAGTTCATCAGAGCACAAGCTCAGCTGGTTCCTTATTATGAAACCACAAACATGTTTTGTTTCCTTTAAAAGAAAAATCAAAGACAGTTCTCTGAATGGGTTAAAAGTAATAAATTATTAAACCAAATGATTGAATAACATGGGTGAAAAACAATCCGTTAAAAGAACCCCTACTATAAATTTCAACAAAGCTAGTCAGGCCAAAGCTAGTTGATCACATCTGTTACTAGTTAGATGTAAATTTCAGATTACAGATTTAAAAAAAATTAATTGCTTTTGAAACTAAGAGGCTTAAAAGAAGAACATTCAAAATAAAACTCTTAATAAAAAATGGTGATCTATTAGCAGAATTGGAAATATTTACTATTGATCTGGGTTTGATTTAAAATTTATTATTTTGAAATTCCAAGGCATTCTGATATGAATTTACTAAAGGAGGAGTTTAGGTAAAGATGCAGTTTGATTTTCAATCTTAAATTGCCTTGAATAGATTCCATTTGCTCTGAAAGAATTTCAAAGTCTTAAAAAACAGGAGGGGAAATGGACTTTGAAAAATCCTAAATCCCATAATTTCCACAGACCTCTTCATTTTCAGGGCAGAGGCTCATCCCTTCATTTCTCCATGTCCTACAAAAGCCCCAGCTGGTTTACATTTATTCATTACCCCCATTAATTTGGACTCAGCCATTCTCTCCTGACCTTTTTCTATTATAGTTCATTGGAGAGTCACTTGTGCCCACCTCCAACTCCCAACACCCCAGCTGGATGACTCAAAATCATCTTGAGAATTTGTTGGTGAGGAGAAGGCTGTGTTTTACCCTGAAAATCGATCTCACTGTATTACTTTCAGTGTGTAGGCTCTCACCTAGTCTGGATGATTTCCCTAGTCCAAATGTTTAGGGGAGAGGTAACCTGGCTCTCCATCACTGTGGGTCCTGCCTGCCGTGCTTCTATCCCTCCTGCTGACAGCATACTCCTCTGAGATACATCTCCTCTGTCCCTTGCTAGACCCCAAGAGGAGAAACAATAAGACCCCATCATTCTTGAGTCCAGCCTAAGTTTTCCTGAAGCAGAGTCTGCACCCACGTGATCACATTGTCCAGAAGGGAATGCCACTGTCTGGAGAGGAGAGAGAAGAGTGATGGACGGGAGAGAGAACAACACATCTGGTCCATCTTGTCCTGTGATTCCATCCTCACTTTATCTTTCTGTAATTCAGTTCCTCTCTGGTTTAGGGTCTTTGAAATCTTTACATAGATTGACCTGTTAGAGTGCCTAGTACTAGAACAGCTCTTACAGAGGATAGGAAAAGGCAGCCAACATCATCCATATTTCCTAATGTGACCCAGTGGACTTGAAGAGAAAGAAATAGCCCAGTGAGTCATCCTTCTGAGGCCATTGTCTTGCAGCCAAATCAGTCAGTTCCTAGAAACGCCCCAAGTGGGGTTCCTTCTCCCACCCTTGCCCCGCCTTAAGTGATAGGACCCACCCTAGAGATGTTGTTGATTTCAGTGCCTACAGGTCTCCCCGGGTATGATGAGGTGATGGGAATAATGAGAAACACACCCAGTCCCCGTCATGGCTGGAAATCTCCAGAATGTCTTAGCACTTTCCAAAAGGAGAGAACTCATTCTCAGACCTCCCTGTTTGCAGCATGGGCAGGTCTTACATCAGAGCCTAGCTCTGTGCCTTACCTTAGGAGTCAGATATGTTTTCATTGGTTTGCACTGAAGGTTGTTCCTCTGACCCTTTCCCTTCATAGGCCCCACAGCCTGCAGCCCAAATGCTTGTTCTTACAAGCCCCACCCCACCCCCCAAAAAAAAACATGGAGCTGGTGACTTCTCTTCCACTCAATAAATGTGAGATCACCAAAACGTAGCTGGAGGGCAGGCAGTGATTCACTGTAGCCAGATCTCTACAGCCACTATGAAGAGATGGGATATTACCAGAAGATTAGAGGCAAAAAAAGCTACCTTCCACCATTTACCCAGGAGGGGTGGGTCCTTCCCCTCTCAATCTTGTCTCAGCACTTTCTTTCCCATGTCAGAGAGTAAGCTAGCACTAGTACTCTCCATACCCACCTGTATTACTAGATCAGATTCTCATAGCATTTGACCTGAAGGGATTTGCTTCAGGATCTGGAAAAACTCGGCACTTTGAGAAGAGCAGTAGTGTTTGCTTCTAGCCTCCCTGGGCAACAAACCTTCCTGGGAGATTTTCATGCCTAGAAGCACATCCACTTGGGCCATCCCAGTCCTCTATGGAACTGCAGGTCTGAATGCAGCATTCTAGGAGGTTCCTTATCAGACACCCAGGACACACAGAACTCTGCTTTCATGCATCCATTCATTCCTCCATTTAGAAGATATTTATTGATGGCCTACTTTATGTCAGGCACTTGTGGGCATCCAGAGACCTGTTGAAGATCTGGAATAATTGCTGAGAGTGGAACAAGGCCCACGCTCTTTTTGGTTACAGAAGCTGCTCTGTGAACCTATCTCTATGGCCACAACAAGAATGAAGGATGCTTGATGTCTTAAGGGGTTCAGGGCTTGAGCTCTGAGTACAGGGGCCCATTTCAGCTCCCTAGCCTTTAATTTCCAGTCCTGCGTTCTCTTCCAGTGTGTGTTTCCAATGGAAAGACCTATTCCCATGGCGAGTCCTGGCACCCAAACCTCCGGGCATTTGGCATTGTGGAGTGTGTGCTGTGCACTTGTAATGTCACCAAGCAAGAGTGCAAGAAAATCCACTGCCCCAATCGATACCCCTGCAAGTATCCTCAAAAAATAGACGGAAAGTGCTGCAAGGTGTGTCCAGGTAAAAAGGCAAAAGGTGCGTTGGTTGGAAGCCCTGCCTTTGGTTGACCAAGATTCCCCACATAGTCATCCTCAATGTTCTTTGAGCATCAGAAACCTGCCATGTAATTGTAACAGTAATAGTTCTACTAATTGCTAATAAGGAGCTACATTCGCTCCCCTTTTGAAGGGCTGATAAGGTGGTTGCTTGGAAGACACTGACTTACCAGAAATCGGCCGGGGATTTGCTTGTGTCTACCGCACCTCTGAATCCATGTAGCCATAAGGACTGAACTTAAACCTTGCTTTTCTAAATCCTAGAGAAGTTAGGTTGTTGTGATTATTAGGAAGGACAATAGCCGCCTCCATTAATATCACCATTTAACTTGTCAAAGCACAATTACCTCCATTTTCTTTTGCAGACAGGACTAGAAGTGGATGAGGTACAGTGGAAGGAGAGTGGGTTCTGGTCCTAAGCTGCTGTGTGACTTTGGAAATGTGCCGGATCAGTTGATATCCAAGCTTCCTACCAGTACTAAAATCCTATGATATTATCATTTCTCTATTAAAGAAAAGAAAATTAAGGTGTATAAAGTGAAGTGACTTGCCCAGAGTCACAGAAATAGATAATAAAACCAAGGTTGGAACCCAGGTCGCTTCCAGCCCATTGTTTTTTCCAGGCCAGTAGAAGATGTGAAGTGTTTGTTTGTTTGTTTGTTTTAATAAAGGCAATTGATTAGTTAAATGGTGGTTTTGACACATGAGCTAGAGGAAAACACAGTCCATAGTATTGGGGTTGACAGAGTACTGGATTGGTAATCAAGCGTTCTGGCCCTGGCTCTGCCACTGGTTTCCTGTGTACCTAGAATGAGTCACTTCACCTCTCTGAGCCTCAGTTTCTTTCTCTATAAAATGAGAGAGTTAGAATAGATTTCTTATGGCTTTTCCAGCTCTAACATTCTAGGACTGAATGAATTAGTCACTTCCAGGCACATGAATTTGTCATTTCTTATGTTTACCTGCAAAGCATTATTGTAAACATAGATTCAAAAAAAAAAAGAACAAATGTTTTAAAATGTAGGCAAAGAGTTAAATCATTTATTCAATTTAGGCAATTCCTCATGAGTAGCAGGTAAACATGAACTTAGTCAATGTATATATGTATTTTGAGCATCTTCATGTAGGCCAATGGTTCCCAAACTTCTCTGCACCTTGGAATCCCCCAGAGAGCTTCTAAAAATACCTATGTCTCATCCCCAGTGATTATGATTTAAGTCATTTGAGGTGTAGCCTGGGGTTTGGAATTTTAGAAGATCCCCAGGCCTTCTTGTCTGTAATTTGCAGACAACTTTGGGAACCACTGCTGGAGGCTCAGGTTGATTTATGGTCTTGCTAATCAAAGTATGATTTCTGGACCAGCAGTGCCTGGGAGCTAGTTAGAAAGGCAGGTTCTCAAGTCCCACCCCAGACCAACTGCATTTTAACAAGGTTGCCCAGGTGATTCCAATGCTCCTTAAAGTTTGAGGAGCACTGATTTATAGCACAAACAAAATCTTTCTTAATGTAACAAACTTCATCTTCCAAAGTAAACAGGGGGCAATGTGTGGGTAGGAAGGCCAGGAGCTATCTGATATGAAGTGGAGGATTGGGGCATTAAGGTTGATGATGAGAGATACTTAGTAGGGACAGGGAGAGAGCACATTCTGTGGATAGGAACATGGCGGCCACCCAGCCACGATGACCTTATAACTTCCAAGTTTACAATCTCACTGGAACCCCAAGCCTTTTAGTGTCACTTAGAAGTAGGTCCACCAATACAGTGTTCTCTCCTGTCAAGGGTCTAACACCTAGAATTGTAAAAGTAATAGAACAAGATAATTTCAGACACAAATTAATAGTTACCTAGACTACCCAGGTAAGTTAAACCCTCCCGCTATATAATATTCCAATTTGAATCTCACACCTTCAAACCAAATCCCATTTCTTTGTATGGTTAGGATTGGATGGGTGTAGGTGATTCAAATAAGAGGGAAGGAGTCAAAAGGGTGTGAGCACAGGACACAGAACAAGTGTTGTGTTTCAGATTAGTGGCATTTATTCAAATCTTTATGCTTATCTTTTTCTAAAAAAATTATTTATTTTAATTGGAGGCTAATTACTTTACAATATTGTGGTTTTTGCCATACATCAACATGAATCTGCCATGGGTGTACATGTGTCCCACCTTACACTCTTTGGCTAAGCAGTTCTACTAGAAATTCAAAGAAAGTGATCAGAGACATAACAGATATATACAAACAAGGATTTTTACTGCAGTGCTGTTTACCATAGTGAAATATTAGAAACAACCTGAAAGTCCACCAGTTTGGAAATGGTTAAATAAATTGCGGTACATCTGCACTGTGGTGTATTATACAGCCATTAAAAATCACCATAGAACAAGATTTAATGGCACAGAAATATCCTTACAATACATCTATTAAGTACAAAGAACAAGCTACAAAAGAATATGTAGTTATGATCCCACTACTTGTGTTTATGAATAGCATTGATAATATTCTTAGACCAAAACAAACAAAAAAAAAACTGGAAGGACATATGGCAGAATGTAGCAGTGGCCATCTTAGGGTGACTGGATGATGGGCAATTCTTATTTTCTTCTTTTTTTTTATCTGCATTTTCTAAATTTTCAGCAGTAAATGTGTATGACTTTTATAACTAGAAAAAGAAATAAAGGCTTTTATTTTTTAAAACTGCTCTCAGAATCCCAATTGACAATATCTTAAAGAATCTTATTGACTAAACCTGTTTCTCTAGAAGAGTGGCTTTTCCCACTTTCCTGCACTGCTCAGACATGTAGAGATGGCAGACTTACTGGGCAACATGGAGGAGAGAGTGTCTTGTCCCATTCTGTCACCTGCCCTCAGTGGGCCACACACAGGTGTCTGTGAATTCTAAGTTTCCTCTGATAGTCATGTATCCCTCCAAGAGTCGCTAGCCACGGAGGTGACTTCAGAACCTCAAGGGGCATGCACTTGTTCATGCAGCATGCAATCTGGAAACACATATTCTGTGCCTACTGTGTGCAAGACATGGTTCCAGGCACTGAGAATAGGGAGATAAAGCAGACAGATGCAGGCTACTTGCCAGCAATGCTCCTTACATCCTGGCAGGAGACGAAAGAATGAACACAAAACAATAAGGTAATTTTCTGTGGTGCTGAGTACTGGGAAGAAAAAAAACACAAAGATCAGGTGAATGGGACTGGCAGGGTGGAGCATTTTCAAAAGACTGGTAAGGGTCAGCTTCTATGAAGAATGATGTTGAGTAGAGTCCTGAATGATGTGAAGGGGTAAAAAAGGCAAGGTCATGACATCCTCAGCCTCTTAGACAATGACACATAACACAGAAGAAAAGGAATAAAGGAGTGAGCAGGGAAGAGATTGACAGAAGAAAGAAGAGTAAATTCAGTTATTCATGCTGAGAACAGAAAAGAGAAAATTTGCAAATGATTCAGTCAAAAATTTTCTTAGAACAAACAATTGCAGGGCCCTCCAGTAACAAAGCAAGGCCAAAATGTAGGATGTGAGTTTCACCTCTCTCTCTCTCTTGTCTTTGCTCTGGTGGAGGCTGGCCTTGCTTTATGTATCAGTGGCCATCTTCGGAGTTGTATTGGACTTCTACTGCCTGAAGTTTCCCCAACTCACTCTCAACCCCGCCATACCACCCCAATACCCGAAATTCCCATAATGACACATTCCTTTTGGGTTATAGCAGAAAAAGCTTAAAACTTCAAGCTTGTTTCTTGGGCTGGGATAATACTGATACATCTCCTGTGTCAGTCATCCCCACTTCCGTAAGGAATGGTGTCTTAGTTCTGGAGAGCTCAGGACATGAACATTCTCATGGAAAGTGGTAATGGCAAGAAATGACTTCAGGCATGTCATGCTTCCCTGGAAAGAAATGAAAGTAGGTGAACACGCAGTGATCAGGAAGCACCTTGCAGTGAAGGGTGTGGAATGAAGAGGTTGCCGAGCAGGTAGTTCAAAAGATACAGTCTGTTTATTTACTCTTAATATTTTCATGTGCCAGCCTGGATGAGTCACTAATGGATTTTTTTGTTTGTCAATCCCTTGTAGTGAGTAAATTAAGCTCTTGGAGGGGAGGGGTTGTGGGACAGGCTGACTTTTCAGGACACTGGGAGAAATTTTTAGCACATTATAGGTACTTGCAGTCCCTTCATGGATTTCTTATGGCAGTTATAGCTATAGCTGGTGAGCAGGATTTAACACATGAACCAGGCTCTCATTCTAAAGCTGGTAATTAATACACAGAGGTTCCTGTATACTCCGTGACCTCTTCCCCCCTCCACTCATTTGGAAAGTGCTAGCACACATCCCTTAATTACCTAGCATTTCACCAAAAAAGACCAGCCCACCAAGTAATTAAATTACTGAAAAGAAAGACAAAAGGGGAAAGTAAGCTTGACTCTAGGATAATCTGCAAATTGTGTAATACAACCTGGAATCACCCAGAGAAGACTAGGATTTTGTCCTTATAGTGCCCAAATGGTGGTGGGAATGGGAGAGGTAATCAGGTCAGCGAGAGACATGCAATAGCAATTTGAATACAAACTCTAGTCCAGATGCGTCTGATTGGGTAAGAGTGAATCCCCCTGATTAGAGTCACGGGTCCAAAGCACTCAACACCCAATGCTTTCATCAGATATTCTTACAGATGGCTTCTGCACATATTCAAAATCTGTCAGGGTGTCCTCAGCTTTTCTTTGTTGTTCCTGATTTGAGTGTTACGCTTTAAATACAGAGCCAAAGAGGGTGTTCATTACGAGGCCAGTAAGAACTTAACTCACTGATAACCAACCAAGGGCAACTTCTTTTGGTAGGGGGCTGAAGAAAGAGGAGCATAGAGCAGGAGGAGTGAGGGGGCTGGTATCCCTATGCCTGGAAGTTGAAATGCAACAATTTAGTTTATACTTTAAATGATCCACAGTTGAGGGATTTGACCAATTTTTTTGTGTCTTCCAACTGTTCATTTAGCATAGTGCACATATGACTAATCTGACATCTAGGTTTTGGCACCGGTGTTGATCCGGTATTAGCATTCCCCTTGAAAACAAATCAAAGAGCATTCAGAAATGTCAGCCCTATTTGGATAGATCCTTTGGGCAAGTATATGCACATAAATGAGTGTCATAAATGTTTTCTAAGTATACCTAAATGATGTTAGGGAAGTTAACTGAGGCCTTCCATCAGCCCATTCCTTGGGTCTCTGTTGGCAACACTGAGCAAGGCCAACCATGATCCTGACCCAGCATGGAAAATCCTCTGTTCCTTTAAGTGCCCAGCACTTTTGTATCTGGTCACATTCTTGCTCTTCATGAAGCTCCACTTTTCAAGTGATGGTGGATCCATTGTGGGTTTGGGGCCAGTGTTCTGTCATCACGTGGACTTAAAGGTCATGTGCTTCTTTGTGATCTGGTGACTGTTACAGGGGCAGTGAAATGTTGGTGGGATTTCTATCCCTGTAGGAATGTCCTTGTAGATTGTCCACTTCTGATGCTTGTGCAGCGCTGTGAATGCTGAGACTACATAAATGCAGAGGTTTGCTTTGACTTTTGGAAAACCATGACAAATCTCTACTCACTTCCTGATTCCAGAAGAACTTCCGGGCCAAAGCTTTGACAGCAAAGGCTACTTTTGTGGAGAAGAAACAATGCCTGTATATGAGTCTGTGTTCATGGAGGACGGGGAGACCACCAGAAAAATAGCACTGGAGACAGAGAGACCGCCTCAGGTAGAGGTCCATGTTTGGACCATTCGAAAAGGTGAGCCAGACAACATTAATCTCTTGTTATTATTATTTTTTTTTTTGTAAGGGGGACACAGGGAAGGAGAGGAAGGGTCATCTTCATTTTTCATCTTCGTTTTCTTCAACCTGTTCCCCTGTTTCAGTCAGAAGATTTCCCATTTGCTTAGAAATGAACATATGACTCACACAGTTGCTATTGTGCCCTTTAACTGTGTCCTGGGCTAAAAAGTAAGTACTGACCATAGGGGTTTGTTGTCTTTCTCACACAGCCAAGGCTGGAGGAGTGGTTCTTAACCCTGGCTGCACATCAGACTCATCTGGGAAGGTTTTTATATACCAAATGCCTGATCCTACCCACAGAGAGTCTGACTAATTGTCCAGGAGTAGGGATGGGCTTAAGGGTTTGTTCAGAAAGCTCCACAGGTGATTCTGGTGTACAGCCGGGATTGTAAACTTCCCAAATGTAATCTACTATTGTTTCCAAGATAAAGCTCAACAAACATGAAAATGCATTCATTCAGTGCCAAGCAGAGTCTCGAATCATACTGAGACCTCTTGACTCAAGAAAATTATAGTCTCACTGGAGGGGCAATCCCAGGCATGAGGTCCCATTCCTTTCCTGATTACTCCCATTGACTACCCAAGCAAGCTACGTTCTGTGCATTGTGAACCTACATCTATTCAAATCATCCCATAGCTACAAGACTAAGGCTGGTCTAGTCTGGTCAAGTTTTCAAGGAATCCAAGTGTAGAGGTGACATTTCAATTTGGAAATAATGCACATCCTTTTGCAACTGGATCCCACCTAAGGCTCGAGAGTGCTCAAACTCGAGTAAGTTTCAGCATCACGCAGGGTGCTAGAGTGAGACACAGCTACCTTGCCCCATCCAAGAAATTTGAGTGCAGTCAGCCAAGGGGAGTATCTAAACACTTGTGTTTCTAACAAATAGTCGGATGATGCTGCTACAGGCAGTACTTGGACCCATCTTTTAAGGAACAACTGCTCTAGTATTTGTGGACCTTTTTTTGTCTCCCTTCTTTCTCAAAAGAACAGGAACTTCTCTGTACTCCTTTAAAAATATGCTAGAACACGCATATAAGGCTCAGCACTGTTTATTTTTGCTTTTGACCTAGGAATGTTGGTTTGCCATCTCTTAACTCCTTAGCTCCTTAGTCACCAGGACTAAGCACTGTTCTGTTGGCTTCCCTACTGGCATTGCCCTACAGAGAGGTGTGGATGCTTTTCAACTGGTTACTATCACCTCTAAAGAGCCTGTTGTACACAACACTGGGTCATCAAAGATCTGTGCATGCTGGACAGAGGAAAACCCAGGTTCCATGTCTGCTGCTCCCTGTAGACCTCTGGAGGATTATTTAAGTGGGCTGGTAACATTGCTTCTTAACTGCAAGGCAGTTTTCTATTGTTCACATGTTATTCTGATGAAAGCTATTTGGGCAAGGTTGAGACTGTGGAAGGCCGGTTATTTTCACTCTGCCCATTTTTATAAGGGAAAGCGAAAGGAGCTATGATTGTTTCCCAAAGTAAAATATGCTTTCTGGGGAGTTTAGGAAGTGGGATGGCTTCTCCATTTACACAAATGACCCATGTGCAAAGCCCGCTTCAAGTTCTCACTGCTGAGCCAGGGGGGGCAGCCCAGTGGCTTGGCAGGGACATAGCCAACTCAGACTGGGGTCAAGGGCAGAATGTCTAATACTGCCTTGGGCTACAGAAACTCCAACCAGCACCCATGCTTGATTCCCCGTGGCTTTCCCCAGGAAAGGGTCCCACGGTCAGCAGCTCTGTCTCCCTTATCTCCATCCTCTGGAGAACCAGGGGGAAGGTCAGTGAGCCAAGAAAACAAAAGCAGTCAATGATAACCCTCGAGTCAACCAAGTTCCTGGTTAAGCACATTACACAGCCCAGCTCGAGACTCCTAAGCCCCAGTAATGAGATGATCTGCTTAGCTCAAGCAGAAAACAGCATTGCTGGTTCCAGATAGCACCTGACCACTTGCCTGATTTTTCGCTTGGCCCCAGGCATCCTCCAGCACTTCCATATTGAGAAGATCTCCAAGAGGATGTTTGAGGAACTCCATCACTTCAAGCTGGTGACCAGGACAACACTGAGTAAGTGACAACTGTCTTCACCTCCTTGGAAAACACATCTAGTGTTCCACGTCTTGTCACCCCAACTGAAGTACCGGCTGTGTTCTCACTGAACAGGAGCAATGCTCCACATCAACTTTAGAGAGACTATTCTCTCTCTCTCCTCTGGGTGATGAAACCCAGCGTCTTAAGAGGTTCCGAGGCCTGGCCTATCCAGATGTGGAGACCTCACATCTGAAAAGCTATGACCTCACTGGTGGGGCTGAGAGAGACAGAGAGAAGATGACTGCATATCATTCTTGGGTTGTCTCAAAGTTCTGTTTGACTCCTTGGAACTGCCCTGGGTGGTCATGTTTCTTTAAAAGCACTCAAGCCTTCTAGCGACTCTCCCTAGGCTTTCTAGGCTAGGTGGAGCCTGGGACTAGATCCTGCTAGGCACCGGGGAGGGTGGGAGGTGTGGGGAGGGGTGAGAGGACTTCTAAAGGAATAAAAGGCACAGAATTTCTATCCACTGGGAATTCTAATGGGTGAGACAGAACATGCAAGTGCGTTCATTATGAATTGGTATACTTCTGAAGAGTTAAACACCTAAGTGTTCAGGGGAATCTGTGAAAAACAATGAGATGAGAGCCAGGTGTGCTTAGTCGGGGAGGAGGTGGGTTTTGAAAGAGAAGGGTGTGACTGGGCAACAGGTCAGGAAATCAGTCCAGGGAGAGGGTACATCCTAAGAGAAGATTCAGACAGGAGCAAACAAGAAATGTGGGTGTGGATAATGAAGAATCACAAAGGCCACATAGGTTGCACAGAAAGGTGAGACAAGTTGGAGGCAGGAAGTAGAGGGCCTGGAAGAAGCCAGTGAGAAGTTGAGATAGCAGGCAAGGAGCATGGGTACTTGCTGCAAACTTATACACAGTGTATCAAGTGTATGAAGATGGTGCCTTGGAAAGATGTTTCTTGGCTCTCAGATGCATTTATTAAGCATGTATGACTTTGAGAAGCCATATTCTAAAGAAGCCAATTGTTGTTGTTCCATCGCTCAGTCACATCCGACTCTTCATGAACCCATTGACTGCAGGACACCAGGCTTCCCTGTCTTTCCTTGCTTAGATTCATGGCCATTGAGTCAGTGATGCCACCCAACCATCTCATCCTCTGTCGCCCTCTTCTCCTGCCCTCAGTCTTTCCCAGCATCAGGGTCTTTTCCAATGAGTCAGCTCTTCACAGCAGGTGGCCAAAGGATTGGAGCTTCAGCTTCAGCATCAGTCCTTTCAATAAATATTCAGGATTGATTTCCTTTAGGATTGACTGGTTTTATCTTCTTAGAGTCCAAGGGACTGTCAAGAGTCTTTTCCAGCACCACAGTTCAAAAGCGTTAATTCTTTGGTGCTCAGCCTCCTTTATGGTCCAACTCTCACATCCATACATGACTACTGGAAAAACCATAGCTTTGACTAGATGGATCTTTGTTGGCAAATTGATATATGCCACACTAAGAAGTTGTACTTGATCTCCAGACCAGAGAACCCCAGTAGGGGTTTTTAAGCAAGTGAATGATGCATTCATATCTGGATTTCAGAAAGTGGTACTTGCTATATGGGGTGGAAAGTGGGTTTCTAGCTAGAGAGCTGGTGATTGTCTGTAGGAAGCTGTTAGACTGTATTAAGTCAGTTAGACAGAGGAGGAGGTGTCCCTGTGAGGGGCGGAAGTTACACCATCAAGATCAGGAGCAAAGAGAGAAATGAGTTTAGAATGACTCCAATATTAGCAACTTTATAGATTGAATGTAGAGTAATACCATTCACCAGTAGGAAACTGGAGAATGAAAATTGGTAAAAAAAAAAAAAAAATGAGTTTTATTTGGAACATGTTTGAAGTCCATCTGAGGAGAGTTATCCAGTAGGGAGCTGGACATAGGATTGGTAAGGTCAAGTGTTTATTCTGCAGGAGATGAGTAGACAACTAACTGGACGGTAGGAGAATTCAAATGGAGTTGGAAGTTCCTGTGAGTCGGGAATAAAGGAGGCAGAGTCTAGGATCCCATGATCAATAATGTGACTTTTGAAATTATCAATTAATTTCAGAGAACGTATTTTTGTTCATACTGTGAGCCAGGCATTGTGCTAGGCACTGGGGCACTTGGAAGATGATTTAAGCAAACTCTTCCCATCACAGTTAGCATTGGGGGTGTATAATGGAGGTAGATGATGTGTTCCTCTGTGTGCAGCTGAAGGCGGTGAGTGATGAGATGATCCTGCAGAGTCACCTGGGGGCAGAGAAATGCAAGCCTGACCCTGTGTATAATGTGCCTGTCAGATCCTGGTGCACTGCAGGGCTTCGATGGAAGCTGCTTTCTTATATGACCCATCTCCCCTTTCCCATCAAATCTGAGAGACTAGGGAGAAGTGAAGAATCCAAGTGAGAGAGGAGCAGCAAGATGGGAGGCTATAAGGAAGGGGGGACATGATCTCCTGTGGTGAGAGAAAGAAAAGAGGTTCAATGTCAGTTCTGGATTAAGACAAGCTTGCTGACCTTGGACAAGAGGTTCTCCAAGTGGCAACATTATGGGGATGAAAGGAAGACTGAAGAGGGTATGCAGGTGGGCATTTTGTTAGGAAGCCTATTTGCCAGAGCAGGATAATAGCAGGGGAAGGAAAATCATGCCACGGAGGGACCGGGAAAGTTAGAAAAGGGATGGTTCAGAGACATCTGGTGGTTTCCAGCACTCAGCACACAGTACACACTCAAAACCACTTGCTCGGTTAGCATGACTGGAGGGAGGATGGAGAAGTTGGTAGGGACACATTGGAAATGTGGACAGTTCTCGGGGAGGGGGCAGAAAACAGGGACTGGAAGGGGTTAGGGATGCAGTTGTGTTCACCCAGAGCAGAGAGGGGTCCCCTGGTGGATGTGATACTGGAACTCTCTGCAGAGCCATAGGAGCAGGGGAGGCTTGCTAAGGGCAGGATGAGGCCAGCATGTGGGCATAAGACAAAGCAGAGGGGAGAGTTGTTTGTTTGTTTGTTTGTTTTGTATATACTAATCAAGTTTAATGACAAGTCAATTAAAATAAAAGATTGACTCAGTCTAAAATATATCAATAGACAAAGCAAGCACTATTTTACCAGTTCTTTGCAAAGGGCCTTCAAGTTTTTATGTTCTCATTCTTAGCATTTAGTATCCATTTAAATATATCTAGAGTGCTTTTATTTTAATTTAATGTATTTTTTACTTGGAGGAAAATTGCTTTACAATGTTGTGATGGTTTCTGCTGTACAACAATGCAAATCAGTCATAATTATACTTATGTATCCTCCCTCTTGAGCCTCCCTCCCTTCCCCCGCTCCCACCCCCCTAGGTCATCATGAGCGCCAGGATGGGCTCCCTGTGTTATACAGCAACTTCTCACCAGCTATGTATTTTATACATCATAGTGTATATATGTCAATGCTACTTTCTCCATTTGTCCCACTCTCTCCTTCTGTCACTGTGTCCACAAGTCTGTTCCGTCTGCATCTTCATTCCTTCCTTGCAAATAGGTTCATCAGTACCATCTTTCTAGATTATATATATATATATATACACACACACACGTTAATATACGATATTTGTTTTTCTCTTTCTTACTTACATCACTTCATATAACAGGCTCTAGGTTCATCCACTTCACTGGAACTGAGAGGGGAGAGTTTTTGACAAAGGGTGGCAGGAATAAAGAAACGAGCAGTAAACAATCAAGTAACCCAAACTAATATTCAGGCCTCAGAGAGTAAGCCAAGCCCCAGGAATGCACCAGGTACAGGTCCCCAAAGTGCCTTATTTGACCTACTGCCACCTAAGAGCTAACGACCTGACAGTGAAGCAAGTCCTAAATGCTAACTAAATAGACTGTAAAAATCCCAAGAATAACACTTAAGTTTTACTCTTGGGACTCTGACAAATGCTGTGTATTGAAATGAAGACCCTGTGACCCATGTTCCATATCTGTCCCCAGGAAAATGTTTCAGGGTCTGTTTTGCTGAAAGTTCATGATGCCTGTCTTCGAGCTCCCCTGGCGGATCCGTGAGCATTCAGGGAAGGCTTGGGGGTGTCAGCTCTGCTCCTCATTGGCTCTGCCCTCCTCTCACATCTCTGGGCCACTTTGTGTTTGCCTTTTAGGCCAGTGGAAGATCTTCACTGAAGGAGAAGCCCAGATCAGCCAGATGTGTTCGAGTCGTGTGTGCCGAACGGAGCTTGAAGATTTGGTCAAAGTTTTGTACCTGGAAAGGTCTGAAAAGGGCCACTGTTAGACAAGACAGACAGTATTGGATAGAGTAAAGCAAGAAAACTTAAGCTGCAGCTGGACTGCAGGCTTACTTTGCTTAAGTCAACAGTGTCCTAAAACCCCAAACTCAAATGCAGTCAATTATTCACGCCGTGCACAGCATAACTTGCTCCTTTATTGGAGTGGTATGTCAGCCCTTAAACATCTCCTCCAAAGAGACTAGAAGAGTTTTGAATTCTCTGTGGGAGGAAGAGGGCTAGGACGCCACAACAGTGCTCTAGTGTCTGGGAGAATCACATTTCTTTACAGGTTAAAGAGTAAACAAAACCTCTAGAAAGTTATTCCAGTGAAAGAAAGAGAAGGGAATTGCTTAGTAGGAGTTCTTTAGTACAGAGAAAATATTAGTATGAAATTCTTCTCTTTAAAATTTAGAATGTCTTGTGTTTAAAAAAAAAACTTCCCATATTCACACACACACAGGTACACATACACATGTGCATGCGCACACACATACTGAACTACAGCCTTCATTTTGAGGCAAGACTAGTGTAGACTCTCCCCTTCTTTCCCTTGCCTGACTCCTAAGTAACTTGGAGGCAGTTGGCACCCAGGAGGATAAATAAGCAGTGGTGAGCAGAAGGCTCTGCCCTGGATCTATAATGTGGTTGTTGATGGCACCGATTCTGGGAAAGAATAAGAACACCATTTCATGGCTGCCTTCACTCTGAGGTGGAAAAGAACTTTTACCTTATGACACCACTTCTCTTTTCTCCCTAAACCTCCATAAAGAAGTTAGAATTGAGTAAAACTTTTAGAAACTGAGTCTACATAAAAGAAAATAATTATTTAAGGAAAGAGTTGCTAGAAGTCAGCAAGGTCAGCCATATGTTTTCAAGTTGACAAAACTCACCAATTAACAGCTCAATCCTCATTTACTGTCCTGAAGTCATAGTTCTCTAGTCCAAAAATTTTGGTTAAATGATGAAATTCTAGAAGCTTCTTAAAAGGGCAGTTTCTCTTCTCCAATTACAGGAGTTGGTTTTTACTTGGCAAAGGGACTCAGTCCTCCCAAGCTTCAGTTAGGAGAATTATCGCTCACTGGGGGAAATGGGGATTCTGATAACAATCCTTATCCTAAGCCCTCCTACCATTCTCCTCTCATGCACCAAGCATGAACCTGAATCATGGATCCCAGTGAGGGCTGCTCCAAAAATGTCTCTTTGCAGCCTAATACCAGAGCCCAAGTGATCCATTCTGAGGGAAAACTATAAATTCTCCACAGTAGGAATCTCAAACCTGCTCTCTAGGTTTATCTCCTCAGGGGGGCCTGGATGAACTCTAGTGAATACTTAAATATTAAGGACCAAGAAATCCCATTTTTCCTACTCTGTAACCATAGGTAAGATGAACATTTTTTTATTTGACACCAATAGGGAAAAATTTAAAAGGTCCAGTCTTTATGGCAACCTGGCATAAAGGAGTCTGTTCTCATCAAAGAGACACAGAGGCCTGGTGGCCAGGCCTTCAGGGGACCAGCCTCTCAGACACATTGTTCTCGAGGAGGGGAGGGGAAGGAAGGAGGACATTCAGAGTATTAGTGGTGGGGGTGGGGGGGTTGAACATTAAGCAGCTGCTGTCTCCCACCCAGAGGTGGCAGTATTTCCATAGCATGGAAACAAGTCATTGGATCCTAAGTCAGTGGTGATTCCCCTTCTGATGACTCAGCCCCAAAACCTTCCCACCCAGGTGTTCTCTGAAAGCTCAACCTGAAGGGAACACCCAGGGAGCTTCCCTAGATAGACTGTTGCCCGCGCCGGGACACACCCTGGCCAGGCGCGGTGTGAAGCAGGAGCTGGGGTGCTGGGCGAGGCCAATGTAGAAACCCTCCAATGTTCGGTGTTGCAGAGAGAGAGAAGAGGCCGAGCCGCCTGTACTTAGTAGAGAGGAATGGATGTGGTTCTTCTTGTGTATTTATTTGTACCATAAACACTTGGAACAAGCAAAGCCCATAAGTACCACTTAGCAGCTGTAGCCATTTTCTAGTTAACTCATGTAAACAAGTAAGAATAACATAACAGTATTACCCTTTCACTCTTCTCACAGGACATGTACCTAAATAGGGTACTTATTTATGTAGTCACTGTATTTCTGGATTTTTAAATTAATAAAAAGTTCATTTGGAAAAATCCTGTGCAGGAATGTCATGTGACTGACTGACTCTGGGCAGCACGGACCTTGGGCTGGGTAACTGGTGATGGAAGGGCCTGGCTTTTGCACACTCAGCCTGACACCCCTCTCACACTACAGCCTCATGGTTAGGAGTGAGAACTTTGCAGTCAGATGACCTCGGTTTTTAATCCCAGTTCCACACTTAGCAGCTGTGTCAGTCACCCCAGCTATAAAATGGGGATGGTAGTGGTACCATCGACCTTTGCCTGCAATCTTGCAGTGAAATTTAATTCCGTCAGTTCATGTTAGGTGATTAAACTAGTGTCTGGTACATAGTGAGCATTTACTCATGGCCATGAATGTTCAAAAATGGCATGGCACTGAAAATGGCCATTGATATATGGCTTCTATTTAGGCCAAGACATTTAAGAGCCTGGGGACAGAAGGCCATTGACATGGGTTTCAAGAGGGCCTCAATTTTGGTCTGCTGCTCAGTGGCAAATTTGCATAGGGAACAAAGTAAAAGTATTATCACATATTTCCATCCAGACTAGTGAAGTCACTCAGTCATGTCTGACTCTTTGCGACCCCATGGACTGTAGCCTACCAGGCTCCTCTGTCCATGGGATTTTCCAGGCAAGAGTACTGGAGTGGGTTGCCATTTCCTTCTCCAGGGGATCTTCCCAACACAGGGATTGAACCCCAGTCTCCCGCATTGTAGGCAGACGCTTTTACCATCTGAGCCACCAGGGAAGACTCAATCCAGACTAAATTCCCTCAAACTCTTAATACCAGCTAAATTAGTGCTATCACAGAAGTCAAAATACAAGAGATCTGCAATGTCAAATTATGTAAGGTCAGAAAAGGAGACTGTGTTTAGTTTCTCAGTGCTGTCTGACTCTTTGCAAGTCTTTGGGCTGTAGCCTACCAGGTTCCTCTGTCCTTGAAATTTTCCAGGCAAGAACACTTGAGTAGGTTGCCATTTCCTTCTCCAGAGGATCTTCCCAACCCAGGGATCGAACCCTCATCTCCTGTGTCTCCTGCATTGCAGGCGGATTCTTTACCCTCTGATCTATTGGGGAAGCCCCTTAAAAAGGCTATGTGTGACATGGTTAGATAGCATCAATGGACATGAATTTGAGTAAACTCCAGGAGATAGTGGAGGACAGAGGAGCCTGGTGTGCTGCAGTCCATGGGGTCGAAAAGAGTTGGACATGACTTAGTGACTGAACAGCAGCAACAGTAAAGGACACACTGGTGTTAGCAACACAGAGGTCAGTGGTGGTGAAATACTGGGGCAGTGATAGGAGTAGAGGCCAGAAGTGAGTAGGGAGATAAGCAATTGGAGGCAGCAGCTTGAGGCAACCCTTGGTATGCTGTGTTTAGTCGCTCAGTCATGTCTGACTCTTTCCAACCCTATGGGCAGTAGCCTACCAGGCTCCTCTGTCCATGGGATTTTCCAGGCAAGAATACTGGAGTGGGTTGCCATGCCCTCCTCCAGAGGATCTTCCTGACACAGGGATTGAACCTGTGTCTTCTGCATTGCAGGCAGATTTTTTTTTTTTTTTTTTTTTTTTTACTCACTGAGCCATCAGAAGGTAAAAGAAGTAGCAGAAGAAGGATATGAGGTCAAGGGAAAATTTTTGTCTTAAACATGGGAGATGTTTGGCCGTGTCTGAATATTGAAGGGAGGGATCCTATAGAGAAGAAAAGATGGAAAGTGATGGGAAAGTCAGGTTAACTTGCTGTTTGGGTTGCATGAGAAGCCACAACCCCACACACAGCCCTTGCCCACAACCCAGACAAATTTTTGGCCTTTGGTTTCCAATCCCTTACTGTGAATTATACACCTAGTTCCCATCATCTCTCTTACCTTGGTCCCACTTTATACCTGACATACTTTCTTCTGGAATGATGGGCTGTAAATCCCAATAAACGCCTCCATTGGGGGAACCACATAAACCAGACACCTTGGTTTCACCTGGCACGCTATCATTTCCCTGATCACCCACATCCAAATTTCACCAAGTCCTACCCATTTGATCCCCTAAATATAGCCCGTGTTTATTACCTTTTGCCCTTATCTTCCTCCTGCAGGGTCTTCTCCTTCCTATAGTTTTTACTCCCCCCCTCAAAGGGAGTCCCAGGAATCTCCTAAGATCCTCTCATATGGGTTCAAGGACAAGTCCTGCCTGCCACCACATTACCCACCCTTTTAGTTTTTTCTTGCTTTGGCACTCCTCTGTGAGGGGCACTGCTGGAAAAAAGATGGCTGTCTACTGCCTCCATCAGCACATCTGTCCTGACAGTCACCATGACCACCAGCTGTAACATTACAGGTGGGTGTGCCTTCTGCTGGCCTGGAGGTGCCACCGTATTGGTGGTGTTCTGGAGCCCTCAGTGTTCTGCAGTGCCACAGTATCCTGTGCACAAGTGGGGAGAAGACCCTCCTCCCTCCCCCTACACTGCTATACCTTGTCACCTTATGCTAAAACAGTTTACACCGACTTGGTGCGTATGTATTGTGTAGACCAAAGCACAGTCTGCTTGTGCTTGAGTCTCCTGGAGTTTTTAAGGAAACAAGCCTTTAACAAGCCCTCTAGTTTCTACTTTCAGCTTTCCTCAGGGCTCAGTTGCCAATATGGAGAGGTTCTGCTGAATACAGGCACCCTCATTCTATCAGGCTGCAAGGCTATGGCATACTTTATAAATTAAGGGTTTGTGGCCACCCTGCCTCCAGCATGTCTCTCAGTGCCATTTTTCCAACAGCATTTGTTCATGCCTTGTCTTTGAGTCACATTTTGGTAATTGTCATGATATTTCAAGCCGTTTCATTATTCTTACATTTGTGATGGTGATCTGTGGTCAGTGATCTTTGATGTTACCATTGTAAAAAGATTGCGTGTGTGTGCGCTCAGTCGTGTCCGAATCTTTTGCGACCCTGTGCACTGTAGCCTGTCAGGCTTTTCTGTCCATGGGATTTCCCAGGCAAGAATACTGGAGTGGGTTGCCATTTCTATCTCTAGGGTATCTTCCTGACCCAGGGATGGAACCCACATCTCCTGTATCACCTGCACAGGCAGGTGGATTCTTTACTAGTGTGCCACCAGGGAAGCCCATTGTAAAATGGTTACAACTCACCAAAGGCTCGGATGGTCGTTAGACGTTTTTACCAATAAGGCCTTTTTTTAAAATTAAGGTATGCACATTGTTTTTTTAGACATAATGCTGTTGTATACTTAAGAGAATACACTACAGTGTAAACAAAACTTTTATGTGTACTCTGGAACCAAAACAATTTGTGTGCTTTGCTTTATTTGCATATTTGCTTTATTGTGGTAGTCTGGAACCGAACCTGCAATGTCTCTGAGGTCTGCCTGTGTAAGCCTGTAAGACAGATGTGAATCTGTTGCCCTCATCCCTCTTTCCTTTGGTGCACATGCACTGCTTTTATTCCCCAATGAATCCCTCATGCAAACTGACTTCAGGGGGCCCATCCCACCAATCTGCCAAACAAGGCCTGATATCTCTGAATCCTCTAAGCAGAGGAGAGAAGTCCTTGAATGCAGAGCCCTGGCCATAGCATGCAGTCTCCCAAATAGTTCATATACATTTACAACTTTGTGCCTTTGTATATGTGTTCCACCACTAGTATATTCTTTCTTCTTCTTTGCCTGGCATCCTACTCATCCTTCAAGACCCAGTCCAAATGTCACCTCCTCCCTGGAGTCTTGCCTGCCCCCCAGTAGTTTACCACCATTTTCCATTTCTCCCTATGCACTCTATCCTCCAACATGCCAGATCCATTTTCCAGATACTTACTGGGTCCTTACTACTTCTGTGTCTTCGCACACAGCTCCATTTTCCTGGAACATTCATCCTCTGATGCTTCTACTTCACAAACACCTACTCATTTTTTAAAACTCCTATCGCTCATCTCTGATCTTGTCCACCTCTTTCAGGCACAGATAATTGTTGCCCCGGGAAATAACAACCAAAACGCTTGCCAGCCACTGTAGTCATCAACTGACACGCATGTTTTCCCAGTTAATCCTCAGCACAGCCTTATGCGATAGTTACTATTACTGACCTTATTTTAGAGATAAGGACAATGAGTGCCTTCACCTTTTATATGCCTTCATGTGTTAAAATGTGAAGCATTTGCCCAGCTGCAGTCTCCCTGATGAGTCTGGAGAGCTCCAAGAGGGTAGGGACCCAGTGCCCAGCACTTCAAAACATTCAATAAATATTTGCCAAGTGAATAGTCAATGTGATGAGATACTTTCTCCAGTTGGGAAAGAAAGCAGTCTGGAGATTAAATATCCAGGGGCAAGGCCAGCCTTCAGGACATTTTCTCTGTACCTAAGGAAAATGATGGAAGTAAAGTCCAATGCTGTAAAGAACAACATTACATAGGAACGTGGAATGTTAGGTCCATGAATCAAGGAAAATTGGAAGTGGTCAAACAGGAGATGGCAAGAGTGAACATCGACATTTTAGGAATCAGTGAACTAAAATGGACTGGAATGGGTAAATTTAACTCAGATGACCATTATATCTACTACTGTGGGCAAGAATCCCTTAGAAGAAATGGAGTAGCCATCATAGTCAACAAAAGAGTCCAAAATGCACTACTTGGGTATAATCTCAAAAATGACAGAATGATCTCTGTTCTTCTACAAGGCAAACCATTGAATATAACAGTAATCCAAGTCTATCCCCCAACCACTAATTCAAAGAAGCTGAAGTTGAACGGTTCTATGAAGACCTACAACACCTTCTAGAACTGACACCCAAAAAAGATGTCCTTTTCATTATAGGGGACTGGAATGCAAATGTAGGAAGTCAAGAAACACCTGGAGTAACAGGCAAATTTGGCCTTAGAGTACAGAAGGAAGCAGGGCAAAGGCTAATAGAGTTTTGCCAAGAGAATGCTCTGGTCAGAGCAAACACCCTCTTCCAACAACACAAGAAAAGACTCTACACATGGACATCACCAGATGATCAATACCAAAATCAAATTGATTATATTTTGTGCAGCCAAAGATGCAGAAGCTCTATACAGCCAGCAAAAACAAGACCAGGAGCTGACTGTGGCACAGACCATGAACTCCATATTGACAAACTCAGACTTAAATTGAAGAAAGTAGGGAAAACCACTAGACCATTCAGGTAAGACCTGAATCAAATCCCTTACGATTATACAGTGAAAGTGAGAAATAGATTTAAGGGACTAGATCTGATAGAGTGCCTGAAGAACTATGGATAGAAGTTCGTGACATTGTACAGGAGACAGGGATCAAGACCATCCCCAAGAAAAAGAAATGCAAAAAGGCAAAATGGTTGTCTGAGGAGGCCTTACAAATAGCTGTGAATAGAAGAGAAGCAAAAGGCAAAGGAGAAAAGGAAAAATATACCCATTTAAATGCAGAGTTCCAAAGAATGCAGAGTTCCAAAGAATAGCAAGGAGAGATAAGAAAGCCTTCCTCAGTGATCAGTGCAAAAAAATAGAGGAAAACAATAGAATGGAAAAGTCTAGAGATCTCGTCAAGAAAATTAGAGACACCAAAGGAACATTTCATGCAAAGATGGGCACAATAAAGGGCAGAAATGGTATGGACCTAACAAAAGCAGAAGATATTAAGAATAGGTGGCAAGAATACACAGAAGAACTATACAAAAAAAGATGTTCATGACCCAGATAAACATGATGGTGTGATCACCAACATAGAGCCAGACATCCTGGAATGCAAAAATCAAGTGGGCCTTAGGAAGCATCACTACAAACAAAGCTAGTGGAGGTGATGGAATTCCAGTTGAGCTATTTCAAATCCTAAAAGATGATGCTGATAAAGTGCTGCACTCAATATGCCAGCAAATTTGAAAAAGGCAGCAGTGGCCATAGGACTGTAAAAGGTCAGTTTTCATTCCAATCCCAAAGAAAAGCAATGCCAAAAAAGGCTCAAACTACCACACAATTCCACTCATCTCACACGCTAGTAAAGTAATGCTCAAAATTCTCCAAGCCAGGCTTCAACAGTACATGAACCGTGAACTTCCAGATGTTCAAGCTGTATTTAGAAAAGGCAGAGGAACCAGAGATCAAATTGCCAACATCTACTGGATCATAGAAAAAGCAAGAGAGTTTCAGAAAAATACCTACTTCTGCTTTACTGACTATGCCAAAGCCTTTGACAGTGTGAATGACAACAAACTGTGGAAAATTCTGAAAGAGATGGGAATACCAGACCATCTGGCCTGCCTCTTGAGAAATATGTATACAGGTTAGGAGGCAACAGTTAGAACTGGACATGGAACAACAGACTGGTTCCAAATCTCGAAATGAGTACATCAAGGCTGTGTATTGTCACCCTGCTTATTTAACTAATATGCAGAGTACATCATGAGAAATGCTGGACTGGATGAAGCACAAACTAGAATCAAGATTGCCGGGAGAAATATCAATAACCTCAGATATGCAGATGACACCACCCTTATGGCAGAAAGCAAAGAACTAAAGAGCCTCTTGATGAAAGTGAAAGAGGAGAGTGAAAAAATTGGCCTAAAACTCAACATTCAGAAAACTAAGATCATGGCATCTGGTCCCATCACTTCATGGCAAATAGATGGGGGAACAGTGGAAACAGTGACAGACTCTATTTTGGGGGGCTCAAAAATCACTGCAGATGGCGACTGGAGTCATGAAATTAAAAGATGATTGCTCCTTGGAAGAAAAGTTATGACGAACCTAGACAACATATTAAAAAGCAGAGACATTACTTTGCCAACAAAGGTCCATCTAGTCAAAACTATGGTTTTCCCAGTAGACATGTATGAATGTGAGAGTTGGACTATAAAGAAAGCTGAGCACCGAAGAAATGATGCTTTTAAACTGTGGTGTTGGAAAAGACTCTTGAGAGTCCCTTGGACAGCAAGGAGATCCAACCAGTCCATCCTAAAGGAAATCAGTCCTGAATATTCATTGCAAGGACTGATGCTGAAGCTGAAACTCCAATACTTTGGCCACTTGATGCAAAGAACTGACTCATTAGAAAAGACCCTGATGCTGGGAAAGGTTGAAGGCAGGAGGAGAAGGGGCAACAGAGGATGAGACAGTTGGGTGGCATCACCAACTCAATGGACATTAGTTTGAGTAGACTCTGGGAGTTGGCGATGGACAGGGAGCCCTGTCGTGCTGCAGTCCATGGGATCACAAAGAGTTGGACAGGTCTGAGGGACTGAACTGAACTGAAAGAAAATGAATAAAATCTGGGTTAACAAATACAAATGAAAAGGTGTTTGCCTTGCAAAATGATTTGCCATAGGTACCTTTTATTTTATTTATTTTATCAACATGTATATTTTTGTTATAGTTTATTTACAAAGTTGTGCCAGTTTCTGTAGTACAGCAAAGTGATCTAGTTATACACACACACACACATATTATTTTTAATATTCTCTTCCATTATGGTATAAGGTATCTTTTAAAATCACTGATAAATGTTAGATTTACACATAATTTTCTTTAGTGCTTAAAGCAAGATGTCCTTGCATTTTTGGTATCAGCCTCACAGCTGTGAAGGATTCTTAGACTTCAATATTGTAGATGATAAGTGGTATATTTCTATATATGCTATCTATAGAGTGATACAAGATTTAGACAAACTATAGGCAAATAGGAATAGGAGTACGTCAAGGCTGTATATTGTCACCCTGCTTATTTAACTTATATGCAGAGTACATCATGAGAAACGCTGGGCTGGAAGAAGCACAAGCTGGAATCAAGATTGCCAGGAGAAATATAAATAATCTCAGATATGCAGATGATACCACCTTAATGGCAGAAAGTGAAGAGGAACTAAAAGCCTCTTGATGAAAGTGAAAGTGGAGAGTGAAAAAGTTGGCTTGAAGCTCAACATTCAGAAAACTAAGATCATGTCATCTGGTCCCATCACTTCATGGGAAATAGATGGGGAAACAGTGGAAACAGTGTCAGACTTTATTTTTGGGGGCTCCAAAATCACTGCAGATGGTGACTGCAGCCATGAAATTAAAAGACACTTACTCCTTGGAAGGAAAGTTATGACTAACTTAGATAGCATATTGAAAAGCAGAGACATTACTTTGCCAGCAAAGGTCCGTCTAGTCAAGGCTATGGTTTTTCCTGTGGTCATGTATGGATGTGAGAGTTGGACTGTGAATAAAGCTGAGCCCCGAAGAATTGATGCTTTTGAACTGTGGTGTTGGAGAAGACTCTTGAGAGTCCCTTGGACTGCAAGGAGATCCAACCAGTCCATTCTGAAGGAGATCAGCCCTGGGATTTCTTTGGAAGGAATGATGCTAAAGCTGAAACTCCAGTACTTTGGCCGCCTCATGTGAAGAGTTGACTCATTGGAAAAGACTCTGATGCTGGGAGGGATTGGGGGCAGGAGGAGAAGGGGACGACAGAGGATGAGATGGCTGGATGGCATCACTGACTCGACGGACGTGAGTTTGGGTGAACTCTGGGAGTTGGTGATGGACAGGGAGGCGTGCTGCATGCTGGTGTGCTGCGATTCATGGGGTCGCAAAGAGTTGGACATGACTGAGCGACTGAACTGAACTGAACAAAACTCTCTGTGAATAGACTCCCACATGGTGTATATGAAGCCTTCACAAAATGGAGAGTACAACAGACCTAAGCTCTTGCTTCAAGTTAACGTAGACAATAGGAGTTCCAAGTCAGCTCCAATTATAAGCAGTCCCCAATCTAAGAATGAAACATTGGCCCCAAAATTAGACTCCAGCATGCATTTTCTTTTAGAAACATCATTCTGTTTGATGCTCTTATCTCCAGGCCAGTCAACACAAGCCTCTTGAACCTTGAATGAAGCCAAATTATATAGAGCACTAATTAGTACCTGCTTAAGCTCGGTCCTAGTGGCAAGGGCAGGGGGTATGAGAGAGGAGCAAGCAGGGAGTTTCCTTTCACTCTTCAGGGTGGGGCAGGTGAGAAAGGGGTGAAGAGCAGGCTCCAGGCAAAATCTCAAAGAAGGCGAAGTTTGTGCTTGCCAGTCTCCTCTCTCTTTCTGGGTCCCCGTGCTGTCACCCCCTCTTCACATTCCACCGTCCCATCCCAGACCTACTTTGCTCCTCAAAGAAACTTTGGGTTCCACCATTAATGACCTCACTCAAAAAGCAGAACCTGAGTTCCTTCAGGGCAGAAGTTCCTTTAGGACAGCTGCCTAGGCCTTCGGAAGGAAGCAGGTTCGGTGAAGTGAAGGAGAACTGCTTAATCCTCAGATACCTTTTCAGTTTTAAAGATTTTATTACCCTTTATTACCCTCAAAATGAATTTCTCCCATTACAAAATGACAGGCAGGTTGGGGTGGCTGAAAACATTTTAGCAACAGAGGCCATAGGAACAAGAGGTTGTGTGTGTTGGGTGTGGGGGCTGATATTTGGGGGGCTGGAGGAAGTAGACAGCACCAAGTAAGCAAGCCATTCCTACCTTTCCAGTCCGAGTGTCTGCCTGATGAAACACTGCAGAAGGGCCTTTGGCCATTTTCAGTCCAGCGATCAAGATAGTCACCTCATGTCAAAGACACTGCAGAAGACCAGGTAGTATGCTTGTTTCTGAGCTCTCAACAGTGAGCAAGAGAAACCTGGCATTTGCACACACCGAGGCTGAGGTCTACCAGAGAATACAGGCACTGAACATGTAATTCCAAGTGTGATGGGTGGGATGAAAGAATCAGTCCAAGGCACACTATGAGAGTGCAGATCATGGTGGTTTGCCCTCATCATGGAGGAGCAAAGAAGAAATGACATTAAAGAACAAGCTTAATGAAGACAGGAGTTGTGGAGTTACACACCATTTTCATTTGCAGACAAGGTTTCACTGCTTTCAAAGAATTTCAACAAGCATTGGACTTAAGCATTGATTCTTGTGGTGACTCCTGTTACAATGTAGGTGCTCCTTACAGTAGGGAGAGTGGGGTAGCCACTGCAAGTCCTCCCCTATAAAGAAATTCCACCAGGAAAATAGATAGCAGAGCCCTAGAGGGGTGGAACACAAGACAGGGAAATTTTGAAAGGAATAGATGTAAATCTGAAGTATTACCTGAAAAGTCAGCATTAAGTATGCCTCTCCACGGGGGAGGAGGGGACTGCTTAGGTTCTGGAGTAGGGGAAGTGACATAACAAAGTGAGAAGTATTTTATCCCTGACATTATTTGGGATTGCTCGTGCACAGTGATAACAAGTCTAATTTTTAGTCAATTCTATTTTTATTTTCCAATTCTCCAGACAACACACCCACTTACTGACTGCACCCCACGGACCACTCCCACTCCCAACCCCACCCCGCCTTCCCATGCCACTAGGTGGCAGTCAGACAGAGGTTGGAGTAAGGCAGACACAAAGTTTTCAACCCAGTTCTCAGGAGCCTTTTACTCTGCAATTCTAAGAAAATAAATTCTCTGGAGTACCTCTTGGGATATGGTCTCCTCTCAAGCAACTAACATCATCGTACACTTGCTTTGCTAATGCCAATGAAAGTACCATTTATGGCTCCGAGGTTATTGATGTGAAAGGAGAATTGAGGCAATCACTTGGTTGTCAGGCAACCCAAAAAACCCTTCTGCAGGGACTGGCCAATTGTTTCCCCCAAATGTCTCTTTTGCTTTGGCTAGTGGAGACCCAGCCTGAGTGTGATTACTCTCCTGGATCTGAAACAAAGACGCAGTCACACGGGGTGGGATTGGAAAGGACCAGATATTAACCCCAAGGCACAGGCAGAGGGATGCCTGAAGCAGGACAACAGGCTTGAGGAAGCCCTGATGCAATGTGATGGGGAAGGAGGAGGATGTTTGGTTGAAAGGAAAAGGTCAGTGTGTATTTGAAGTCAGAGCTGTGGCTATGGGACGCCCCGAAGTTTTGGAAAACTGAGGACACACTCCAAGAATATTGAGACATTCTGGCAATGCTGAAGAGGGAACCCCTCCAGAAAAACACAAGACAATTTGAGCTGATTAAATAGCTTTGGATAGAAAGTGGGACTCTGGGTTGGATGGGATGGGAAAGATTTGCAAGCAAGTATAGGGGAAGGAGATTCTGAAAGAAAATGGAAAGAAGCTCAAAAGAAGTCTCAGGTAGCCTGCAAAAGTTTCAGGGTAGACACAATTCTCTTCTTGCCCTTCCAACAAACTAAGTGGGCAGATTTGGTCTTGGTCACGGCTCCCTCCTCCCTTTTAGCATCCACCCTTGGTGCTCAGCATTCTCTTGTTTCCATCTGTGTGTCTTCCAACACTGGAAGAAGCTGGAGAACATTTGGAGTTATACCAGCTAAACAATAATCCATCAAAGTTACTGTCATAAATACAAAAAGAATAAATTTCCTCAAGCACACATGGCTCCTGAAAAGCTGACCTTGTTAGCACACTAGAATTGCTTGGGGCCATTTTTGATCCCCTCCCTGCTTCCAGGGTAGAAATGTTCAGTTGCCTACTCTGAAGCAAGCCAATGAATTCACACTACTGTATTAATGACTGCAGACAAGTTGATGCCCTACTAAATGAAAATTTTGTACCCAATGAAGTAGGGTCATTACTTAACTTGGCTATTCCTCAACTCTTTCAAGTTCACATGACTTCTTTTGTGACTCAAAAGTCTCTGATTATCCCATGATGGTAGTTGTGCTTTCATATCTGCTGATTGAGAAACTATATAATGAAAAGTTACTAGGAATTCAGCTACATGTTTAGAAGGTTTTTGTGCTTCCCCGGTGGCTCAGTGGTAAAGAGTTCACCTGTAATGTGGGCGACACAGTTTCAATCCCTGGGTTGGGAAGATCCCCTGGAGAAGGGCATGGCAACTCACTCCAGTATTCTTGCCTGGAGAATGCCATGGACAGAGGAGTCTCACAGGCTACAGTCCATAGCATCACACAGAGTGGGGCACCACTGAAGCCGCTGAGCATACACACATGCACATGCTTGATTAATCACAACAGCAAACCTGTATGGTTTATAAAGAAGTAGTAAATATATGTGTAAGACATATTCATCCAAAATAAAAACAATGCCTCATCCGCAGGTAGATTTGCAGGTCCTTCATAACTCCCTGGTTCAGTTAACAGTTGTGGCCTCAGATTAAGAACCAGTGTCTGAACCAGAAGAAATGATTGAAACAGTAAGTTTAATTGCTTTGAAAGTTTCATCCCAAGTGCCAGTAGGGTAGGGTGGTGCTTCTTCCATCTACCTCATAGATGTATTTTCCATTGGAGGTCTGGGTAGGTCTAGTTAATAGCTTACAAAAGAAAAAATTTTTAAATGCTCATATTTCAGGGAGTCACCCTAAATGCTCATTTGGATGATTTCCACAAAGACCAATGCTTGAGGAACCTGGTGGAACACTCAAGGTTTGTCTTTTGGGAGCAAAGATGGCCAAACAATAGGCTACCAGTCAAAGTTTGACTGTTGTCACAAACACCAAAATATTAAATTCCCCAAACAGAGCTAATAGACAAGAGCCACACAACTCAGGATATACTAGAAACTATTTAATTGTATACTTTAAAAGGGTGAATTTTATGGTATGTGAATTATGTTTCAGTAAAGGTGTTATCTTGGAAAAAACTCAACCACAAGTGTCATCAGGAAAATTGAGGTCAATATAGTTGCCATACTAACCTTCTCATATCTGAGCCCCTTGTATCTCTAATACCCAGAACCTATGAATTTAAACTGTCCTCAGCTCTATAGAAGGCTGACTTCTACTGATATCATTTATCTGATTCTGTATATTCTTAAAAGATGATGATAAAAAAAAATCAGGTGGTGAAAGGGAATGAAGAGCTTAAAACACTAGCACTAAAATCAGAGAGCCTGGTCCCTAGACTTGCTTAGGTAAATAATTTCATCTTTCTGAATCTCATCTTACTGTTTTATCATATCATTTGCTTCTGTCTCCTAACATTGCTTTGAGAGATAAATGAGTTCATGAACACAAAATGGTTAGCATACTACCTAGCTAATGCAGAGTGACCTACATCACTTGGTAATGCACAACTATTATATGGTAAATAATAATGGCCAGCAAAGAAGTTTGATGCAGGGAAGTCTAATTACTCCTCTTTGCTCTCCATACAGGATTATAATAAAACAAGGGCTTAGATAAATCTCCTCCTCATAAAGACATTATTTATTAGCACACTAATAAAGACATTATTTATTAGCACACTATGCCCAACACATCATGAAACCTGTTCCATAAACTTAATGAAGCCCCAGATCTCTGTCCTTTAAAGTACTCTAAGAACATCCTTTTGAAAGACACAGCACATATCCTCTAGCTGACATCATGCAGTTAGAAATCCTCCTCGATTAATGGCTGAGCACAGGACCCATTTGAGATCAAGTCATTCATGTCAGCCTATAGAGGTTTTGATAGGGTAAAAGCCCTGATAGATTCTTATATTCTGTTTGTGCAAAGATAGGGAGTGTCTTCAATTTACTATAGCTAATTCAGATATATTGAATACCTTTCACTCTACAAAGAAGAGCCCATTTCTAACATTCATTGTACTCGGACATTAGTTTCATGCAATCTGCTAGTTAAGAGGGAAGATACTCTGGAGGAGGGCACGGCAACCCACTCCAGTGTTCTTGCCTGGAGAATCCCATGGACAGAGGAGCCTGGTGGCTACAGTCCATAGGACCACAGAGTTGGACATGACTGAAGTGACCTAGCAAGCACACATGCCCTTTTAGTTAGGAAAATATCAGTTCTTGAGTGATATATCTATCAATAGCAGAAGGACTTAGAGCTGCCACCTCTGTAGTGTAATTCTTTCTAATAAATTATCTATGGCCACCCTGGTCTATCCACTCTTAACTGTATGTTGTTGTTGTTCAGTCGCCAAGTCGTGTCTGACTATTCATGACTCTTAACTGTATATTCAATTATTTAATGCAAATAGAACCCTTCAGGATCCATTATCTCTATATCACAGAATTGTGGGCAGAGTTCTTTGTGGTATTCTTTTATTTCTGTTTCATGTCTGTGGGTTCTGTAGTGATATCCACTCTCTCATTACTGATATTGGTAATTTATATCTTCTTTGGTCTTGGTCAGCCTGTACAGAGTTTTGTCAATTTTATTGATCTTTTAAAAGAACCAACTTTTGACTTCACTGACTTTTTCTTGCTTTTCTAGTTTTAATTTCACTGATTTATGCTCTTGTTTTCATTATTTCCTTCTGCTTGTTTTGGTTTAATTTGCTCTTCTTTCTCTAGTTTCACAAAGAAGAAATTTAGATTACTGATTTTAGATCTGATCTATTTCTAATATAAGCATTAATTGCTATAAATTTCCTTCTAAGTGTTGCTCTAATTGCATCCCACAACTGTGCCATGATGTGTTTTATTTTCTTTCATTCAATTCAGAATATTTTAAAAATTTTCCCTAGAAACTATCTTTTTGACCCATGGGTTATGTAGAAGTGAAGTGAAGTTGCTCAGTCATGTCCGACTCTTTGTGACCCCATGGACTGTAGCCTACCAGGCTTCTCAGTCCATGGAATTTTCCAGGCAAGAGTACTGGAGTGTGTTGCCATTTCCTTCTCCAGGGTATCTTCCCAACCCAGGGATCGAACCCAGGTCTTCCACATTGCAGGCAGCTGCTTTACCATCTGAGCCAAATATTTGGAGATTTTCCAAATATCTTTGTATTGAATTTTAGATTGGTCCTGTTAGGATCATTGCATTATTTCTATTCTTTTAAAAGTCTTAAGGTGTGTGTTGTAGCCCAGAATATGCTCTCTTTAGGTGTATGTTCTTTCTGCATTTGAAAATAATGTTTATTCCCCTGTTGTTGGGTTAAGTGTTTTATAAATGGAAATTAGGTCAAGTTGTTGACAACATTTTTCTGGTCTTCTGTGTCCTTAATGGTTGTCTATAAACTTGTTCTATCTGTTGCTGACAGAAGAGCATTGAAGTCTCCAACAATCATTGTTGGTTCATCTTTTTCTCATTACTTCTATCAATTTTTACTCAGATATTTGAAGCTCTGTTGTTAGATGCATACATATTTTAAAATTTAATATATTTAGGGAGAATTGACTCCTTTATAATTATGGAACGTCTTTCAGTATCTCCGGTAATTTCCTTGCTCTGAAGTCTACTTTATCTGATATTAATATAGCTATTTCAGCTTTCTTTTATTTAGTGTTTTCATGGCATACCATTTCCCATCCTTTAACTCTTTAACCTATGTGTGTCTTTATACTTAAAGTGGGTTTCATATAGATAGCATATAATTGATGTATTCGTCAGGCTTCTCTAGAGAAGTAGAACCAAATGGATATAGAGATGATAGATAGGCCTTTATTATATAAAATAATATATATTTATTTGGAAGGACCGAGCTTCCCTGGTGTCTCACATGGTAAAGAATTTGCCTGCAATGCAGGAGACCCAGGTTGGATACCTGAGTCCTGGAATTGGATACCTGATCCCCTGGAATTGGCTCATGAAATTATGAGGCATATGGAATTATTGGCTCATAAAATTATGAAATTGGCTCATGAGAAATTAGCTCATGAAATTATGGAGACTCAAATTAATTTTAAAAGATTTCAACAAAAAATTATGGAGGCTAAGAATTCCCACAGTCTGCATCTGCAAACTGAAGATCCAGGAAAGCTGGTGATATAATTTAATCTGATCTTGAAGGCCTGAGAACCAGGCCTTTAAATTAATAAAAGTTAAAGATTAAAAAAATTTTTAAACTTAAAAGAACATCAAAAGTCACAAAGAGGGCTATATCATCTTGTCATAAGTGAAATGTAAGTTTAATATATATGAGTTGTAGATCAACATGTGATTATTAGGCCAATTTTGGGGGGTGCCTGACTTAGGACTACAAAGGACAAGATCCATTGATTCCTCCAACAAATGTTCATCGAGCTATATGAGTCAGGCATTGCACTAAGTACTGGAAATGAGCAAAATAGCTATAGCATAATGGTTAACAACACTGACTCCAGAAGAACCTGCCTCCCTAGGTTTGAATCCTGGCTCTGTGCATTTCTTAGTTTTCTGAGCTTTGACAAGCTCTGCTGCCTCTCTGGATCTCAGTTTCCTCCGTATGTATAACAATAATAATGATTCATGGAGTTAATATGAGAATTAAGTAAATTAATATTTGTAAACTATCGAGAGAATTGCCTGACATATCATAGAAATTTCATATGTGTTTGTTAAGCAACCAAGACTTAGACCATCTCTGCCCTTAAGGAACTTAGAGTCTAGTGAGAGAGACTGAATTTAATCTAAAAAAAGCAAATGTAAAAACAAGTAATTGTAAAATGTGAGTGTAATTGGTGTGACAAAGGAGATTTATATCCAGTTCTGAGAGTTAGTGAGCTTCCCTTGTGGCTCAGCTGGTAAAGAATCCATCTGCAATGTGGGAGACCTGGGTTCGATCCCTGGGTTGGGAAAATCCCCTGGAGAAGGGAAAGACTACCCACTCCAGTATTCTGGCCTGGAGAATTCTATGGACGTATAGTACATGGGGTCACAAAGAGTTGGACACAACTGAGCGACTTTGACTTTTCACTGTCATGAGAGTTTGTATTATAGGGATTTGACCAGAGAAAGCATCTCTGAGGAAGTGATATTTGAGCTGAGGATAAGTTAGGAGTAAATTAGGCAAAAAAGAAAAAAAAATCTGTGTTTTTAGAAGGAGCATGATTAGTGAGTGACTCTGTATTTCCTGTCTTGCTAACTAAGCACTCTGTTGAATAAGGGTATGACCCGGGTATCAAACTTCCATATTCTCCATCATGCCCAGTAAGCATGATAGGCCTCCTGGACAAGTCTGATGTGTGACAAGCAAGAGCTACCATTCTGGAGGCTTATTCTTCCCTTTTCCTGCCTGGCTACCCCAAATCTGAGAAACCAACTGTACAAAGAATGCTTAGGGGGTGTTAAAGTCCTCTATCTAGAAGGCAAGGCCACTGAAGGGAAGAAGCAGTTTGAATGATGAATGTAACACTCTTTGTTAGCATTTTGGCTGCTGTATCATTTCAACAGCATTTTCTCTGCAGACTCAGCCTTGAGAATCTAAAGAGCTGTGCTGAGCAGAGGACACTCTGGACTGAGGCTCCTCGTGCTCCCTTGTGGAGTTCAATTCTGGAATCCACAATCCTCTAGAGGGACATCCTTTACAAACCAAGGTCTCCATTTCATCACATGTGGTGAAAGGATTGGAATCATCAGACACCTGCAACAATTTTATTTCCAGGATTCTTTCTCTTGTCAACAACAGATCAGCAAACAAATGTAGGAAAGCGGATATCTTTTTTCCTCATTCAAAGTAGGAGCAGCTGACATCATTTGCAGTGTGGAACTGCTGAAAACCTTGAACAATCCATTTCAGGGCACTTTCTGGAGAACATTTCCATCTGGTGTAGAGATATGTATCAATCCAACCTCAGGAACCACCCATTTTACTTTGTGCTTTGCAGTATTTTAAGAAGTTTCATGCCCAAGCTGCTACTTCCAGAGCCACATACTACCCCATTCATGTCAAACAAGGAAGACACCCAGTATTCCCAAAGTCTTCAGATTCTATTGGATTTCAATAGCTTGGGTCAAATGCCCATCCCAAATCAATCACTGAGACCAGGGGATGGAATGAGCCACTGCTTATAACAGCCATGTGTTCCACCTGAGAATAGAGTCAGCTGCCTCAAAACTACATGTATCCCCAAATAGGAATCAGAATTGGTGGAAAGGAACAAAGTAGAAATGCCTGGTAGGAAAGCAAACAGCAAATGCTCGTTCTGTGCAACAATGATTATTGTTTGTGTTAGGTAAGTGTGTTTGTTCACTTTAAACTTCTTTAAGTCCCTTCCTGTCCATTAACAAACTAATCTTGCAACAACCCTGAAAGTTAACTTAGACTGGTAATAGTATTCCCATATAGCTGAGGAAATGAAAGCTCAGATGAGGCAAGTGAATTAGACACTTGACTTTCAGGTTGCAGAAACCTAGGTTTTCTAAACACCAAATCAATGTGTTGTTATGTTCATTTTATCTTATTTTAAGCCCTATAATCCATCCCCTTTTCCATTTCCTTTTTTTTCCTCATCCCCATGGCCATTCTAAGGTGTTTAACATGTAACTTTTTTTGTTTGAATGTGTTCTTCCAAACTGTGTATTGTGTGCATGGATCTTAATATACACAAGTGGTTCTATGTTGCATATCTCATCCTGTTTCTTACTTTTTTTCATTCAGTATCATGTTTTAGATCAATCTTTGTGTCCTTGGAGGAGGGCATGCCTGGCAACACACTCCAGTATTCTTGTCTAGAGAATCCCATGGACAGAGGAGCCTGGAGGGTCCCCATCCATAGGGTCACAAAGAGTCAGACACAACCGAAGTGACTTAGCATGCATGCATGCACGTTGCCATGTGTATTCATCTTGTTACTTAAACTGTTGCATAATACTCCATGGCATGCCCCCACCATATTCTACCTAGCCACTCTCTCAGTCAAAGGCTTCCATTCAGTTCAATCAGTTCAGTTGCTCAGTCGTGTCTGACTCTTTGCGACCCCATGAATCGCAGCACGCCAGGCCTTCCTGTCCATCACCAACTCCTGGAGTTCACTCAGACTCACGTCCATCGAGTCAGGGATGCCATCCAGCCATCTCATCCTCTGTCGTCTCCTTCTCCTCCTGCCCCCAATCCCTCCCAGCATCAGAGTCTTTTCCAATGAGTCAACTCTTTGCATGAGGTGGCCAAAGTACTGGAGTTTCAGCTTTAGCATCATTCCTTCCAAAGAAATCCCAGTGTTGATCTCCTTCAGAATGGACTGGTTGGATCTCCTTGCAGTCCAAGGGACTCTCGAGAGTCTTCCATTAGGATTCTGCTAAACTTCCACCACCACAAATAACACTTCCACAAACATCTTCATATATATCCTGCTATGGCTTTGTGTGGGGATATTCCTAGATATATATATATATATATTCAGAAGCAGAATTTCTGGGTAATACTATACACGTATATCTAATATGACTAAGTTAGCTATATAATCCCCCAAATCAATGAGGCCTTTATTGGCCACTTTTTCTTCGATTTCAACCCCATATAGCATTTCGTATCCCTCTTTCCTGCTTTAACTTCTCTACTTAGCACTTGCAACTATCTAATAAATTAAATGTATGTATTATTTTATTATCTTATTATAATAAATGATATCATAAAATTTTAATAGATTTTGTCAGTTTTGTTCACTGCTAATATCCCAAGCACCTGGAACAGTGCTTGACACAAGGATGGTGCTCAATAAATAATTCATGGAGCAAGTGGAGTAGTGCCAAATTGTTCTCTAGAAAAGCCAAATCAATCTACATTATGTAGGATGTAAAGGTTCTTATATCCCCATATCTTCATCGGCACATTATCACCTTTTAACTAAGCAGTCTGAGAGCTGCTTAGTTAAACTTGTTTTTCTGTAATTACAAATGAGCTTGAGCACTTCTTCAAAGATTTTATTTTATCTAAGTGCTGCCCTTGGAGATGATCTCTTTGTTACTAAAGAGACCAATCAAGTTCTAGTAAAGATTGTCAAAAAATGACCTGAGCTACACACCCATATCCCTAGCTAAGAGCAAGCACAGTCAGGATGTCTAATGTTTAATTTGCAAAGAAAACATTAAAACCCACAGAACAAGAGTTCAGCACATGAGCTTCAACTCTATCCCCCAAATCATGTATCATCTGGCTACTAGAAACTCCTTAACAGAGCCTGTTGTGGAAGAAGTCTAAATTCCATGGTACTCTTCACTTAGTGAACATAAAATTGTCTGAATAGCCATTTTTTCCTCATTAACCCCAGTTAACACACCCAAGAAAGTATGTGTCCCAGGATTAGCTCATCAATGAAGCTCAAATTTCAAATGACGTACTCTTACTTTCTAAGCCTGTTCCAGATTCTCTCAGCTCAAGAGTGGAAAGCAGATTTCGGCTTCATCTCCTCCTCTGACCCACACAGCTTGATGTGACAAAAGGGCAAAGGCTTAGGATCAAGGAGATAAAGCTCTAAACATTAATTCATTCCACCTTTATTGTGAACCTACAATGTGCCAGAAAGCACTCTAGGCACTGGGGATACAGTCCTTGACACCAGGGAATACAGTCTTGTGGGTAAAAGAGAAACATTATATAAGCAATCACATTCAGAGAATATGATAAAATTTATGCTGGAAGGAAACAAGGAGAGTTGGAGAGCGCAACCAAAGGGCACTTGACCTGGACTGGGAAGGGAGAAACAGAAGCAGATAAGACAGAAAGATGACTCTCCAGAGGCATATTGCTTCAGCTGAAACTACAAATCAAGTTGAATCTTCCCAGAAGTATTGAGGGAGGAGGTCAAAAAGAACAACATGTGCCCATTCTAAAAACAAATTATCCCACTGTGACTTAAAGTAAGAGTATGAAGGTGTGATAGACATTGGTGCTTTTTGCCAAATAATACAGTTGTATCCTACCCTATTGCCATGAGTACATGGTAAGATAGCACTTCCTAGCCCTCCTTGTGGACGTCCAGGGATAGCCAATGAATTGTGAGCAGAAGTGATGCCTGCCGTTTCCAGGCTGAGCATTTCATTGCCAGAGTAAGAGGCACCAGGCTATCTTCCCTCTTCAGGAAAGAAGAGGTAGTAGAGTCTTCATCAGCCTTTGTCCCAGAATAAAAGATGAAGTGGAACAGACCCTGATGACTTGCAACAGAGGCCCTAATGACTTGCAACAGATAAGTAGCATGAGTGAGAAGAGAAACGTTTGTTATTTTATACCATTAACATTTGGGGTTTGTTACTGCCACATAACCTAACTTATCCTAACTAATACATAAGGAAAGAGTAGCAGGAATGAGGAATGAAACTAGACAATGACTAGTTGTCATTGACTAGGTAAACAATGACTTCATCTGATGAACTTCTTTATTCCATAGAATTAGCAGCTTTGTTGTTGTTATCTCCTTCTCAGCAGAATTCTTGGTGCCTCAGGGAAGGTAAGAGACATAAAATATTCTGGGATCCAGACTTTTGACCTTCATTTTAATAAGATACACACACACACACACACACAAACATATAGGTTTATTTAAATATTTCTTTTTTAAAAGGCTTCGCTGCCAGCAATAACAAAAAGTCCAGATGAATCACAATCAAACTTGATTTGAGAAAGATTGCTCTGGATACTCGCATTGTAAAGAGGCAAGGCTGAAGTCAAGGACCTCATTTAGGAAGCTATTGCAGGAGTCCAGATGAGTGAAGATGGTGAAATGGACTAGGGAGGTAACAGTGGGGTGGAGGGAGAGTAAATACATTTTTAAAAATTGTTTAGGAGATAGAACTCACAGACTTGGGGCAGATTGACTGTGGGGTAAGGTAAAGGAAGATATCAATGATGACTTGGACAGAATGGTGGTGCCATTCACTAAGATGGGAAGCACAAGAGGAGAAGCAGGCTGGAGGAAAAGCTGATGAACTCAGTTTTGATCATGTTGCCACATGCCTGTAAGACAGTCAAAGAGGGAAGAGTCTCATGAGAGAGGTGTGGGTTCAAGAACTGGTAGAACCCAGTTCTACCACTTAGTAGCTATGAGAATTTGAACAAATCAAGATGGATTTATCAAATGTAAGTTTATGTGAGAAGGGAGAATATAAATTTTAAAATGCCACATAAATAGTAATAATGAATATTTTCATGGGGAACAAAATGTATGTAGGGACAAGGGGAGATTTGTCCAGGGACATTGAGGATTTATTTGGCCTGCAGAACAACTACAGAGCTCTGTCTGATTCACGGTGGCATCACTAGGGACATTCCAATCTCTGGGAAACTTAGCCCAACAAAGAAATTATTTCCAGTGTGTTGGTGTCATGGCAATTTAGCTGATTTGGGCCAGGGGTGGGGGATTTGGAGGAAGACTGCTTAATCCTGGGCAGTGGGAAATTGGGATGAAGCCAATGTAAATGTAGCAGGCTGGGAAACATTTTTGTAGACAGAAAGCATTTTTAAATTTTTTTTTATTGTGGTAGAAAGATATATAACATAAAATTTACCATTTGAAGCATTTTAAATGCACAGTTGAGTGGCATTAAGTACACTCACATTGTTATGGAACCATCACCAATAGCCATCTCCAGAACGACTTCATCATCCTAAACTGAAACTCTGTATCCATTAAACAATAACTCCTCATTATCCCTCCCCCTGGCCCCTGGCACCCAGTATTCTACTTTCTGTCTCTATGAATTTGACTATTCTAGGAATCCTATAAAAGTGAAGTCACACATTTGTTCTCTGTTGCTTGGTTTATTTCACTTACAAAATGTGTTCAAGGTTCATCCATGTTATAGCATTATCAGGCTTTCCTTCCTTTTTAATGTTGACTAATACTTCATTGTATGTATATACTACATTTTGTTTATCCATTCACCTACTGATGGACATTTAGGCAGTTTCTACATTTTGGCTATTGTGAATAATGCTGCTAAGAACATTAATGTACAAATATCTGTCCGAGTCCTTGCTTTCAATTATTTTAGGTATATACTTAGAAGTGTAATCATATGGTAATTCTAGATTTAAGTTTTTGAGGAGCCACTATACTATTTTCCACAATGGCTGTACCATTTTGTATCCCTATCAGCAAGGCACAATGTTTCCAATTTCTTCACATACTTGCCAACACCTGTTTTTTTTTTTTTTTCTATTTTTCTTTCTTTTTAAAGAACCACTCTAATCAGTGTGAAGTGGAAAGTCATGATTTAGTTTCCATTACTCTAATAATTTGGGCATTGTGCAACTTTTCATGTGTTCATTGGCCATCTTTATAACTTCTTTAGAGAAATATCCATTGTAATTCTTTGCTCATTTTTGAAATGGGTTGTTTTTGTTGTTAAGTTGTAGAAGATCTTTATATATTCTGAACCCTTTATCAGATATATGATTTGCAAATATTTTCTATTTCATGGGCTGCCCTTTCACTTTTTCTATGTAGTAAAAAAAATTTTGATTTTGATGAAGTCAAATTCATTTTTTAATTTGTTTCCTGTGCTTTTGCTGCTATATTTAAGAAAATATTGCCGAATCCAATGTCATGAAGCTTCTCTTATGCTTTCTTCCGAGAGCTTTATATTTTTAGCTTGTATGTTAGGTCTTTTATCTTTTTTAAGTTAATTTTTGTATATTTTATGTGGTAAGACTCCATCTTCATTCTTTTGCATATGTGTATCCAGTTTTCCTAGCACCACTAGTAAAAGAGATTGTCCTTTCTCCATTAAATGGTCTCAGCACCTTTGTCAAATATCATTTAATCATAAATACTAGGGTTTATTTTGGGGTTCTCTATAATATGCCATTGGTTTATACATCTTTTTTTGTACCAGTACCACACTGTTTTGTAACAAACTTTGAAATAAGGAAGTTTAGGACATCCAACTGTGTTCTTTTTCAATATTATTTTGACTGGAGTCTCTTGAGACTCCAAATGAACTTTTAGGATGAATTTCTCTATTTCTGCAAAAAAAAAAAACAAAACAAAAAACCATTTTTGGGATTGCATTGAAGCCATAGATTGCTTTGAGAGAAAGCATTTTAAAAAATCTTTTTAATAGGTAATTTTGTATTGTTAAACAAGCTTGTGTTATATGTGCTTTTGATAAAAGATAAACTCTTGAGTAAAGCATTTAGAAGAGGCAAAGATAATAATGATAAAAATCTAAAGAACAGTGCTCTGGTTAGGGAGTCAGAGATCTTGGCCCTGCTGTATAGTTATGGTTGCAGCCTATTTTTGCAGTTATTTGCATGTACTGTGACTTGGTTTCCATCTGCTCTGTGACCAAAAGACTTGAATTACCTCAAAATGGCCTGAAAATCAGCAATTTTGATATTAGATGTAGATTTATACAACTATAAGAGACTTCATTAAAAAGCTTTATTAATGGCTCATAATTTTTGTTAAATCAATCATTCTATTTAACTGAAACCAAAGGAAATAAAATGATCATATATTTATTGACATGATGCTATGTCTGCCTTATCTGATGAAGTAAACTACAAAGTCTTGAGGACTATCCAGAAGGAATATTAACAGTTTAGAAGACTGAGAAGAACTTATAAAAAATATTTTTTGTTGTTCAGTTGCTCAGTTATGTCTGACTCTTTGTGACCCCATGGACTGCAGCACGTCAGGCTTCCCTACTCTTCACTATCTCCTGGAGTTTGTTTCAATTCATATCCATTGAGTTGGTGATGCTGCTGCCCCCCAAAACCCAACATACTAATTCCAAACTTTCAGAGCCTGAAGCTATCTCCTCTTGACCATATTACTTCCTAGTGGTACTATGAACATTTATAACATCAATCTAAAGTCAAGTGGAGTCAGAAGGCAGATTATACCCCCATCCTACTATCAGCCAAGCTTGTATCTTTCCTACTGAACAGGAGGCAGTATCTATAACCTCACATCTAGAGAATTTGTCCTTATTGTTACCTGTAACTCCTTACTTGTTCAACTCCTGAATTAGTAATTCATTGCTAGATAACAAATTACCTCAAAGCTTTATGGCTGTAAACAACAAACTTATTACCTTATAACTCCTGGGGGTTAGAAATCCAAGAGAGAATCTTACCTGTGTGGTTCTGGTTAAATTTCTCTCCTGAGGCTGCAATCAAGATGCTAGTAGGAATTGCAGTCATCTCAAGGTTCAGCTGGGGAAAGATCCACTTTCAAATTCACTGTTATATGATTATCATCCAACAGTGTTCAGAGTTCAGGCTTTTAGCTAAGGTATTTACACTTAGACCAATGCAACAGAATCAAGAGCCCAGAAACAAATTTATGAATATACTGTCAACTAATATTTAACAAGGGAGTCAAGAATACTCAATGGAATAAAGATAATCTCTTCTTAATAAGTAGTGTCGGGAAAATTGGATACTCACATGCAAAAGAATCAAAGTAGATCCTTCTCTTACACTACTCACAAAAATTAACTTGAGATATATTAAAGACTTAAGTGTAAGACATGAAACAATAAAACTCTTAGAAGAAAACATGGAGAAAAGCTCCTTGACATTGGTCTTGGCAATGATATTTTTTAATATGATTAAAGCAAAAGCAAAAATAAACAAGTGGAACTACATCGAACTAAAAAGCTGCATAGCAAAATAAACGATAAACAAAATGAAAAGTCAACCCAAGGAGTGGGAGAAAATATTTATAAATCACATATTTTTAAAATTAATTTATTTATTTTAATTGGAGGATAATTACTTTACAAAATTGTGGTGGTTTTTGCCATACATCGACATGAATCAGCCACAAGTGCACATGTGTCCCCCTATCCTGAACCCCCCTCCAACCTCCCTCCCCATCCCATCCCTCTGGGTTGTCCCAGAGCACCAGTTTTGAGTGCCCTGCTTCATCAAACTTGCACTGGTCACCTATTTTACATAAGGTAATATACATGTTTCAATGCTATTCTCTCAAATCATCACACCCTTGCCTTCTCCCATATAGTCCAAAAGTCTGTTCTTTACATCTGTGTCTCTTTTGCTGCTTTGTATATAAGATCATTATTACTGTCTTTCTAAATTCCATATATATGTGTTAATGTACTATACTGGTGTTTCTCTTTCTGACTTACTTCACTCTGTATAATAGGTTCCAGTTTCATGCACCTCATTAGAACTGACTCAAATGTGTTCTTTTTTTATAGCTGAGTAATATTCCATTGTTTGTATGTACCACAACTTCCTTATCCATTCTTCTGCTGATGGACATCTAGGTTGCTTCCATGTCCTAGCTATTGTAAACAGTGCTGCAATGAACATTGGGGTACATGTGCCTCTTTCAATTCTGGTTTCCTTGGTGTGTATGCCCAGCAGTGCGATTGTTGGGTCATATTGCAGTTCTATTTCCAGTTTTTTAAGGAATCTCTGAATCGTTCTCCATAACGGCTGTACCAGTTTGCATTCCCACTAACAGTGGAAGAAAGATTTCTCCACACCCTCTCCAGCATTTATTGTTTGTAGACTTTTTGATGATGGCCATTCTGACTGGTGTGAGATACTTGATTGTGGTTTTGATTGCAAATCACATATATGATAAGCTGTTAATACACAAAATATATAAAGACCAGATACAGTTCAATAGCAAAAAGCCAAAAAATCCAATTAAAAGTGGGCAAAGGACTTGAATAGACATTTTTACAAAGAAGATATTCAATGGCCAACAAGTACATGTAAAGGAGCTCAACATCACTAATCATCACAAAGCAAGTCATAACGACAATGAGATATCATCTCAAACCTGTTAAAATGGCTATTAACACAAAGGTCAGATCTGCCAACCCTGGATCAGACCAGTTAACAGGAACCAAGACATCCCTTTAAAAGTCAAATGAGGGGAGAGCATACGAAGGTGGCAGAGTAGTAGGTGGACATGGAGTACATCTCTCTCCATGGATACATCAGGAATACACCTTCAGACACAGAAGTGCATGCAGAACACTAGCTGAGAGCAGACAGGAGTACCTGACCAGTGGAAAAGAATATATAGACCCATGCAAAACTCAGTAGGGCAAAGGAACTACAGGGGAAAGCGGAGTATTAGTAGGACTGGACCTGCAGGGGTCCGAACCCCACAACAGGGCAATTGTCTGAGTCAGAGGAAAAACATTTAAGGCTAAGAGTGAAACAACTGATCTATGGCAGCCTAAATGGAATGAGAATCAGACAGTCCTTGCCACAGCAATACATGTCCCAGACAGGAACGCTGGTCCCCTGGAAGGCACAGTGGCTGGAAGCTGGAGTTTAGGGATTGTGGAGCAACTCCAGGATGAGGGCTGCTGTTGACTGCAAAGAGAGGGATTGAGGGGATGTAAGGGAGGAGATCATGGTGGGAAATGCCAGTGGAGGAAAGCCAGGCAGACATGGAAGCAAGGCAATACTGCTGAGTCACACGTAGAGTGTGGAGCCATCATCATAGCTTCTCTCCCCACATGCCAGCATCAGCAGCTGAACAATAGAGGCTGGCCCATCAAATGCCTTATGCACTGAACTACAGAGTAGGACCCCACCCAGGGTGCCCCTTTAAGTGCCTGACGCCCTGATATACAGAGTAGGACCTCAGCCAGGGGGGCCCCCCTCTGTGTGCCTGATGCACCGGAACAACAGAGAAGGACCCCAGGCAAGGGAGCCCTCTAAGTGCCTGAACAGGCAGAGGTACAGAGAAAGACTGGCCAAAGAGGCCTTCTGATTGCCAGCTACAACAGGCTCGAAAAAAGACTCTGATAGGGCCATAACTCTTGTGGCAGAGACAACCCGTGTCCCTGCACACTTGGCGTCACCAGGGTCCCCACAAGCCAAGCAGCTGTGCCACCTTTATGCTCAATTCTCACTGGGACAGAGCTGCCATAGGCAAAAAAAAAGTCTTGTGTCTATGTGTGTGGGGTCACTTCCATCGTGTACAACTCTTTGTGACCCTGTAGACTGTGGCCTGCCAGGCTTCTCTGTCAGGGAGGGGGATTCTCCAAGCAAGAATACTGGGGCATATTGGCCAATACTTGTTGCCATACTCTGCTAGATCACTATATTTCCTGCTGCCCTAGCCACCAACTCCCCTGAATACCTGGTGCTGCCAGAACCCCTGTGACCCAAGTAGCTGCACCACCTCCACACTTGGAGGTGTGGAGGCAAACCCAAGTCCACCAGGGCAGCCTCAGTAGCAAACCCTGGTGGACGACCCACATGCAGAGGTGGAAATAAAACCACAATTGAAACCCAGGGCAAGTGTGTCTAAGGAAGAGGACCCAAAACCTTCCCACCAGCTGTACAAGCATCAGATTAAATCCACATGATCAACTAGGCAGACTCTGTATCTAAGGAATATATAAAAGGCCATTGAGAGCTCCCACAAAAGACGACGCACTAGATCTGATAGCTGTGGACATTGGAGGCAAGAACACATAGGAGTAGGACCAAATTAGAATCTTAGCTGCCCCCACAGCAGGTCCAGAAATAACAGTGTTAGAGGGCATCCTAGGAAGGTAAGATGGACTGACTCCCAGTGAGAGAAAGGACTCTGACAGCAGTGACTCAAGAAAAACATTTATTATTCTTATTTTTTTACTTGGTCTGTAGATTCTTTGGGGTTTTCTTTCCTTTTTCCCCCCTCTGTTGCAGTTGTTGACTTTATTGGCACTAAGAAATCCAATTAAGCTTTTGAGCTTTTTCTTTTTTCTCAGTCACATTTTTTATTGTTGTTCTAAACCTCTGCCTCTACGTTGGGCTTTTACAGTTCTGTGGAGTTTTCCTTTTTTTTTTTTTTCCTTTTCTCTTTTTTAATTTTAATTTTTTAACTTATTTTTTCTACATTTATCCCCTTGTTTTCTTTTCCTACTGTTCTTTCCCCCTTGCAGTTAATCTTTAATGTATATAAATCTTCTTTATCTACCTCTATTTAACTTTGCATATTTATTCTTTCTTTTCTTTCTCTCCTTTCCTCTCAACATATTTGTTAGTTTTATTTTCATTGCTTTATTCCCCAATTAACACCTTGCTTTAGTTTTGTTTTCCAGTTTGTGCTTTAGTTAGTTTCGTTCTGGTAGATATAATTTTTGGTTTCCAATGTTCACCAGGTCAGGCTATTGTACTTATTTTTGTTGGACTGTTTTGATTTTGTTTATGGGTGTATATGTATATGTTTATATTCAGTCACACTTTTTATTGTTGTTATAAACCTCTGCCTCTATGTTGGGCTTTTACAGTTCTGTACAGTTTTCCTTATTTTTTCTTTTTTCTTTCTTCTTCTGTTTTGCTTATTTTCTCTTCATCATTTTAATTTTTGATTTTTTAAACATATTATATTTTTCTACATTTATTCCTTTGTTTGCTTTTTATACTGTTCTTTTCCCCATGCAATATATCTTTAATATATAAAAATCTTCTTCATCTACCTTTACTTATCTTTGCTTATCTATTCTTTTCTCTTTCTTTCTCTCCTTTCTTCTCAACATATTTGCTAATTTTGTTTTCATTGCTTTATTCCACACTTGGCACCTTGCTTTAGTTCTGTTTTCCAGTTTGTCTTTTTGTTAGTTTTGTTCTTAACTGGTAAATATGATTTTTGATTTCCTTTGTTCACCGGGTCGATCAACTGTATTTTATTTTTGTTGGACTGCTTTGACTTTGCTCATGGGTATATATGTATATGTGTACATTCCATTATTTTAATTATTGTTAGCCTGATTTTGTAACTGCCACTTGTCTGGGGTTCTTCTTTGGTTTCTCGTTTTGGGGTATTTGTTTTAATCTCACTTAATGCCATAACAAACCACTTCTGGAATCTTTGTTTCTGATCAGAGATCAAGCCCTGAGCCTTTGGAGTGAGAGCACTGACTCCAAGACCCTAGACTACCAGAGAACTAACCCTAGGGAGTATCAAATAGTGAGAACTCATACGAAAGAAACCACTTGAATACAAGACCCAGCATTATCCAGCTGTGCAGGATGCCTCATCTAAACAACAAACAAAACAAAAATACAAACCCAGTCAAAAGCAGACAGGATTACCATCTCACTCAGCCTTGCCCTTCAGAGGAAAAACAAACAAACAAAAACTCAGCACAAATCTCACCCTATACAAGCTTACACAAACCACTGGACCAACCTTAATAGGGCAGAAACCAAAAAGAAGAAAGAATTCAACCTTGAAGCTTGGGAAAAGGAGACCTCAAACATAATAAGTTAAAAAAATAATGAAAAGGCAGAGAATTCCTACAGAAATGAAGGAACAGACTAGAAACACAGAGTTCAAATAAATGAAGAGGAAATAGCCAAAGTACCTGGAAAAGAATTTAGAATAATGAGAGTAAAGATGATCAAAAACCTTGAAAACAAAATGGAGAAAATGCAAGAATCAATTAACAAAGGCCTAGAAGAATTAATAAACATACAGAAACAAACAACACAATTAGTGAAATTAAAAATACTCTAGAAGGAATCAATAGCAGAATATCTGAAGCAGAAGAATAAATCAGTGAGCTGGAAGATAAAATGGTGGAAACAACTTCTGAAGAGCAGAATAAAGTAAAAAGAATGAAAAGACTGAGGATAGTCTCAGAGACCTCTGGGACAATATCAAACACACCAACATTTGAATTATAGGGGTTCCAGAAGAAGAAGAGAAAAAGAAAGGACATGAGAAATTTTTTGAAGAGATTATAATTGAAAATTTTCGCAACATGGAAAAGGAAATAGTCAATCAAGTCCAAGAGGCACAAAGAGTCCCATACAGGATAAACCCAAGGAGAAACACGCCAAGACACATACTAATCAAACTAACAAAGACTAAACACAAGGAAAGAATATTAAGAGCAGCAAGGGAGAGGAGACAAGCAACATACAAGGGAAACTCCATATGCTTAACAGCTGATCTTTGAGCAGAAACTCTACAGGCCATAAGGGAATTTAAAGTACTGAAAGGGAAAAATCTACAATCAAGATTACTGTACCTGGCAAGGACCTCATTCAAAATTGATGGAGAAATAGAAAGTTTTTCAGACAAGCAAAAGTTAAGAGAATTCAGTACCACCAAGCCAGCTTTACAATAAATGTTAAAGGGACTTACATAGTCAAGAAATACAAGAGAAGAAAAAAGATCTACAAAGTCAACCCCAAACATTTAAAAAAATGGCAGTACGAACATATATATCAATAATTACTTTAAATGTAAATGGATTAAATGCTCCAATCAAAAGACACAGACTGGTTGAATGGATACAAAAACATATATATTCTGTCTAGAAGACTGAAAGTGAGAGGATGGAAAAATATATTTTATGCAAATGGGAAGCAAAATAAAGCTGGAGTAGCAATCCTCATATCAGACAAAATCAATTTTAAAATAAAGATTACAAGAGATAAGGAAAAACACAACATAATGATCAAGGGATCAATCCAAGAGGAAGATGTAACAACTGCATCCAACATAGGAGTACCACAATACATAAGACAAACACTAACAGACATGTAAGGAGAAACTGACAGTAACACAATAATAGTAGGAGACTTTAACACCCCACTCAAACCAATGGTCAGATCATCAAAACAGAAAGTTAATAAGGAAACACAAGTCTTAAATAATACATTAGATGAGATGGATCTCATTGATATCTTCAGGACATTCCATCCAAATACAGAAAAATACACCTTCTTCTCAAGTGCACATGGAACATTCTCCAGGATAGACCACATCTTGAGTCACAAATCAAACCTCAGTAAATTTAAGAAAATTGAAATCATATCAAGCATCTTCTCTGACCACAATGATGTGAGACTAGATATCAATTACAAGAAAAGAACTGTAAGAAACACAAACATATGGAGATTAAGCAACACATTTCTAAATAACCAACAAGTTACTAAAGAAATCAAAAGGGAAATTAAAAAATTTCTAGAAACAAATGGCAATGGAAACACGACAACTCAAAGGCTATGGGACGCAGCAAAAGCAGTTCTAAGAGGGAAGTTTATAGCAATACAATCCTACCTCAAGAAAAAAGAAAAACATCAAATGGACAACCTAACTTTACACATAAAACAACTGGAAAAAGAAGAACAAAAAACCCCAAAATTAGTAGAAGGAAAGAAATCATAAAGATCTGAACAGAAATAAATGAAAAAGAAATGAAAGAAACAATAGTAAAGATTAATAAAACTAAAAGCTGGTTCTTTGAGAAGATAAACAAAATGGAGACACCTTTAGCCAGACTCATCAAGAAAAAAAGAGAGAAGAATCAAATCAACAAAATTAGAAATGAAAAAGGAGAGGTTACAACAGACAATGCAGAAATACAAAGGATTATAAGAGACTATTATGAGCATCTATATGGCAATAAAATGGATAACCTGGAAGAAATGGACAGATTCTTAGAAAAGTTCAATCTTCCAAGACTGGACCAGGAAGAAATAGAAATTATGAGCAACCCAATTACAAGCACTGAAATTGAAGCTGTGATCAAAAATCTCCCAAAAAACAAAAGCCCAGGACCAGATGGCTTCACAGGAGAATTCCATCAAACATCTAGAAAAGAGCTAATGCCTATCCTTCTAAAACTCTTTTTAAAAATTGCAGAGGAAGGAACACTTCCAAACTCATTCCACGAAGCCACCATCATCCTGGTACCAAAACCAGACAAAGGCAACACAAAAAAAGAAAACTACAGGCCAATATCACTAATGAACATAGATGCAAAAATCCTCAACAAAATTTTAGCAAACAGAATTCAGCAACACATGAGAAACCTCACAATATTATCAAGTTGGGTTTATTCCAGGAATGCAAGGATTCTTCAATATAAGCAAGTCAATCAATGTGATACACCATATTAACAAATTGAAAGATAAAAACCATATGATCATCTCAATAGATGCATAAAAAGTCTTTGACAAAATTCAGCACCCATTTATGATTAAAACTCTTCAAAAAATTGGTATAGAAGGAATCTAACTCAACATAGTAAAGGCTATATATGATAAGACTACAGCAAACATTATTCTCAATGGTGAAAAAATGAAAGCATTCCCCCTAAGATCAGAAACAAGACAAGTGTATCACTTTCACCACTATTACTCAACATTGCTTTGGAAGTCCTAGCTACAGCAATCAGAGAAGAAAAAGAAATAAAGGAATTCAGATCGGAAAAGAAGTAAAGCTCTCACTGTTTGCAGATGATATGATACTATTCATAGAAAACCCTAAAGATAGTATCAGAAAAGTACTAGAGCTAATCAGTGAATTTAGCAAAGTTTCAGGATACAAAATCAATACACAGAGATCACTTGCATTTCTATATACAAACAATGAAAAATCAGAAAGAGAAATTAAGGAATCAATCCCATTCACCATTGCAACAAAAATAATTAAATATCTAGGAATAAACTCACCTAAGGAGACAAAAGAACTGTACACAGAAAATTATAAGATACTAATGAAGGAAATGAAAGACAACATAAACAGATGGAGAGATATTCCATGCTCCTGGGTAGGAAGAATCAATATTGTGAAAATGACTATACCACCAAACAATCTACAGATTCAATGCAATCCCTATCAAATTACCAATGGCATTTTTCACAGAACTAGAACAAAAATTTTCACAATTCATAAGGAAACACAAAAGGCCCCGAATAGCCAAAGCAGTCTTGAGAAAGAAGAATGGAGCTGGAGCAATCAACCTTCCTGACTTCAGATTATACTGCAAAGCTACAGTCATCAAGACAGTATGGTACTGGCACAAAAATAGAAATATAGACATATGGTATAAGATAGAAAGCCCAGAAATAAGCCCATGAATCTATGGGTACCTTATTTTTGACAAAAGAGGCAAGAATATACAATGGGGCAAAGATAGCCTCTTCAATAAATGGTGCTGGGAAAACTAGACAGCTACATGTAAAAGAATGAAATGAGAACACTTCCTAACACCATACACAAAGATGAACTCAAAACAGATTAAAGACCTAAATATAAGACCAGAAACTATAAAACTCTTAAAGGAAAACATTAGGCAGGATACTTGATGACATAAATCAAAGCAAGATCCTCTATGACCTCCCAGAGTAATGGAAATAAAAACAAAAGTAAACAAGTGGGACCTGATTAAACTTAAAAGCTTTTGCACAGCAAAGGAAACTATAAGCAAGGTGAAAAGACAACCCTCAGACTGGGAGAAAATAATAGCAAATGAAATAACTGACAAAGGATTCATTTCCAAAATATACAAGCAGCTCATACAACTCAATGCCAGAAAAACAAACAACCCGATCAAAAAGTGGGGAAAAGACCTAAACAGACATTTCTCCAAAGAAGACATACAGATGGCTAAGAAACACATGAAAAGATGCTCAACATTGCTCATTATTAGAGAAATGCAAATCAAAACCACAATGAGATGTCACGTCACACCAGTCAGAATGGCCATCATCAAAAAGTCTACAAACAATAAATGCTGGAGAGGGTGGGGAGAAAAGGGAACATTCTTGCACTGTTGGTGAGAATGTAAATTGATACAGCCACTATGGAAGACAGTATGGAGATTCCTTAAAAAACCAGGAATAAAACCACCATATGACCCAGAAATCCAACTCCTAGGCATATACCCTGTTCAGTACAGTTCAGTTCAGTTCAGTCACTCAGTCATGTATGACTCTTTGAGACCCTGTGGACTGTAGCACGCCAAGCCTCCCTGTCCATCACCAACTGCCGGAGCTTACTCAAACTTATGTCCATTGAGTCAGTGATGCCATCCAACCATCTCATCCTCTGTCGTCCCCTTCTCCTCCCGCCTTCAATCTTTCCCAGCATCAGGGTCTTTTCTAATGAGTCAGTTCTTCGAATCAGGTGGCCAAATTATACCCTGAGGAAACCAAAATTAAAAGAGACACATGTTTCCCATTGTTCATTGCAGCACTATTTACAATAGCTAGAACATGGAAGCAACCTAGATGTCCATCGACAGATGAATGGATAAAGAAGTAGTGGTACATATACACAATGGAATATTATTCAGCCATAAAAAGGAATACAGTTGAGTCAGTTCTGATGAGGTGTATGAACCTAGAAACTACTATACAGAGTGAAGTGAGTCAGAAAGAGAAAGATAAATCTCATATTCTAATGCACATACATGGAATCTAGTAAAATGGTACTGAAGAATTTATTTTCAGGGCAGCAATGAAGAAACAGACATAGAAAATAGACATATGGACATGGGGAGAGGGGAGGAGAGGGTGAGATGTATGGAAAGAGTAACATGGAAACTTACATTACCATATGTAAAATAGATAGCCAATGGGAATTTGCTGTATGACTCAGGAAAGTCAAACAGCGGCTCTGTATCAACCTAGAGGGGTGGGATGGGGAGGGAGATGGGAGGGAGGTTCCAGAGGGAGGGGATATATGTACACCTATGGCTGATTCACGTTGAGGTTTGACAGAAAACAACAAAATTCTATAAAGCAATTATCCTTCAATAAAAAAATAAATTAGAAAGAAAAAATAAATAAAATCAGAAAAGTGGACTTTGACCTGATTTGGCCCATGAGCTGCAGTTTGTCATCCCCTGTTCCAGACTTGTGATGAACTATCCACAGAAACACAGGCCTCACACAGCCACCCAACCTTGTAACACACAATCTAACTGTAAGGTAAAATATTAGAAAGGGATCTGTAGGTAGTTTTTCCTCAACATGGCTGGATATTAATATTCTTGTGGCAGAACCAGTGCTCTCATTGGCATTGTTTTACACTACAAAGTGAATAATTCAAGTCAAACTCAATAAAGTTCTTCTTGTTTCAAATAAGGGGAAACAGTGGTGGCCCATCACATTTTAAATTTTCCTGAATTTACTCTCATTAAAAAAAAATCTACTGGTCACTTCTCTAGACCTCTCTCTGTCCTCTCTAAGCCAACCAGCATATCTCAGGTCTTATCCCACATGGGGCCCTGCCAGGTGACTCCTTAGTCCATTTTGATGGCTTCCACCTCCCAGAAAGTTACAGTCCAAAGCCCACTTTTAAGGAAGCAGCACCAAATGGCCTGTCTTTTCTGGGATCTGCACAAGTTTGTTGGTATAGTTTTCCAGCTCTAAGTACATAGAACAGTTCAGCTCACATGAGTGATCCTTAGACCTTGGTGGACCTCTCAGACATGCTGTTGCAATGAGCATACATGAAAGATGGTTTTTGTTTATGAAAACATTAGATATATTTTTTAAAGCATAGAAAATGTAATGAACACCCTATTTACTCACCGCCTAGCTTAATAAACAAAATATTATAGATCTATTCAAAGCCCTTTGTATACACTTTCTGGATCTCATTTTCTTCCCTTTCTTCCCCAAAATAATCTTTATATTGAAGATGATGTGTTCTTTGTACTTTTACTACATAGAATGTATTTTTATGAACATATTCCTAAACAATATATAACATTGCTTTGCATGTTGATATCCTTTGTATCAAAGATATAATATGATAATTTTTTTTCAAGTTGAATCTATAGTTGACACATGTACTGCAAGTTCATTCATTTGCTCTATTTATATTCTTCCATTGGGTTTCTCTGGTGGCTCAGAGGGTAAAGAATCTGCCCGCAATGCGGGAGACTCGGGTTCAATCCCTGGGTTGGGAAGATCCCCTGGAGAAGGGAATGGCTACCCTCTCCAGTATTCTGCCCTAGAGAATTCCATGGACAGAGGAGCCTGGCGGGCTACAGTCCATGGGGTTGCAAAGAGTCAGACACTGTTGAGCAACTAACACTTTCACTTCATTGTAAGAATATACCACACTTTATTTATCCATTCACCAATTAATAATTTCTTAGGCTGATTCCAATTTTACACTGTTTCAAACAGTATTATTTCATTCTCCTGGTGCTATGTGTGAGAGATTTAATACTGCTATTTTGCTGACCTCCTAGGCCAATGTTCATGGAACTCCACTCTATATAAGAAAGGCACATGTAGAAAAACAAAGTCCCCTCCTAGAAGACCCAGTGACCAAAACACTAAAAGATTGCAGTGTCATTCCATCAAGTATCACATGTGGCAGGAGACTTCCAGATGGTGGAGTCAAAGCCAGGCTGTCTTGCAGTGCAAAGAAGGTAATCAAAAAGCTAGCCAACCCATGGATTTCCAAGTTGTTTTCCAGGTGTTTCCTGCTGTTGCTCTGTTGTAGAGCTGGACAAAAGAGCATCTGATGTTTATGAGTTTCTACTGTGGAGGACTCAGTGCGAAACTTGCCAGTTTGGACATTAATGTGGACCATTTTGTTTGTTTTTATTTTCTCTCAGAACATTTCCCAGAGATTTTCTGTTTCTCAGTGTGTTCACATTTGCCCTCTTTATAGAGCTGTCCTTCAATACTGTTAATGGTCATGGTTTGAAGCAGGCAAAAAAAAGTCTTGAAGCATCATTACATATCATCAGTGAACTCAATTTGTAACAGACATACTTTCTACTTTTGGCCTCTATTCATTACACCCTCTATTTCAAAAGTATCTGATGCTACTGTCCTTAAAAACCCAAGGAACCAATGCAACTCTTTTATCTACATGTGGAATCCATGCATTGTGGCTAGTCTGAAAAAAAAACTATAGTAAAAATTCTTACAGACATGTTTACTTTCTTAGATTAAGTCCTTTATTGCTACTACATACTTTGTCTGTGAGTTTCTTTTAGATGTGTAGCCTAAATATTAGTAAGCATCCTTCTGTTACCCTAACAATTATCATGCTCCATTCCACACACAAAATCTGTTTCCCTGGTTCTTTTTATACTCTGGTGAAAACTGGTTCTGCACTCTAATTCTTTTTTCAGGAAAATTTCAAATGAAATATAACATAGGTTGTTTGTATGTGATAATATATCAAAATGTAAATCAGAATAATTCAGAATTATTAAATTTTTTTAATTAATTTTAATTTTAATTAAAAAAAAATTAATAAATTAATTTTAAAAATGTGAGAGTTGGACTGTGAAGAAAGGTGATTGATGCTTTTGAACTGTGGTGTTGGAGAAGACTCTGGAGAGTCCCTTGGACTGCAAGGAGATCCAACCAGTCCATTCTGAAGGAGATCAGCCCTGGGATTTCTTTAGAAGGAATGATGCTAAAGCTGAAACTCCAGTACTTTGGCCACCTCATGGGAAGAGTTGATTCATTGGGCCCTGATGCTGGGAGGGATTGGGGGCAGGAGGAGAAGGGGACGACAGAGGATGAGATGGCTGGATGGCTTCACTGACTCGATGGACGTGAGTCTCAGTGAACTCCGGGAGTTGGTGATGGACAGGGAGGCCTGGCATGCTGCAATTCATGGGGTCGCAAAGAGTCGGATACGACTGAGTGATTTATCTGATCTGATTTTTAAAAATTATCACAAAATCATATGGAAAGAACACAGTCAAATAAATTGCTTTAGATTGTGGTTAATATTTCTGTAAGTGTAGTATTTATTGTCAATAGCTAATGCAACATTAAAGTGGGTAAACAGACTCACTTATTTCAAATTTGTATATTTTCTTATATATGTTTGAAAAATAAAAACATTATATCAGACTCTTTATTTCAGAAATATTATTGCTTAAGATGAGGCCATGCTTTTTAAAAAGTGAGTCAATTTCATGAAAGATTAAGTAAATAATAGGACAAGTGGTTTATGGATATAGCAAAAATAGTGGAGGTGGTGTATAATTGGTTGGCCAAAAAGATCGTTTGGGCTTTTCTGTAAAATGGTATGGAAAAATCCAAGCGAACTTTTTGTCCAACCCAATAAATGAGTAATCCTTGGAAAATACTGATGTATTAATAGGTAAGAAAAGCTATTACCAACCTTGACAGCACATTAAAGAGCAGAGACATTACTTTGCCAACAAAGGTCCATCTAGTCAAAGCTATAGTTTTTCCAGCAGTTATGTATGGATGTGAGAGCTGGACCATAAAGAAAGCTGAGCACCAAAAAATTGATGCTTTTGAACTGTGGTGTTGGAGAAGACTCTTGAGAGTCCCTTGGACTGCAAGGTGATCAAACCAGTTAATCCTAAAGGAAATCAGCCCTGAATATCCATTGGAAAGACTGATGCTGAAGCTAAAGCTCCAATACTTTGGCCACCTGATGCAAAGAACTGACTCACTGGAAAAGACCCTGATGCTGGGAAAGATTGAAGGCAGGAGGAGAGGAGCTGACAGATAATGAGATGTTTGGATGGCATCACTGACTCAATAGATATAAGTTTGAGCAAACTCCAGGAGTTGGTGATGGACAGGGAAGCCTGGCATGCTGCAGTCCATGGGGTCACAAAGAGTCAGACATGACTGAGTGACTGAACTGAGCTGAACTGATTAACAAGTAAATATTTTTGATTCCTTCCAAGGATTCTGAATAAATAACCCAGGAATTCTAAAATCAATCTGAATATCATTTAAAGATATTTATAAACAGCTTAAAATTTATATCTAAAAAACTAACTAAAAACAATGCACACATTAAAAATGTTATATATACTAAATATTAAGACGTTGAGACCAATAGTGCCTTAACTTGAACTGCTGGGTAGATTCATTTTTGTGCAGAGCTCAAAACAGACTTCATTTACCATCCAATTTAATCAAAGAGTATAAATCCATAGCATGATTTTGAATGAGGGAATACAAACTACCATTTGCAAATATTCATCTTAAAGGGTCAGACTATTCTTACTACTGTACAACCAAAACAAATTCATTTGTATGAATGAATTGATACAACTGCATCATAATTTCCTATTTCAAATGTTTGTATTTATCAAAATAGTCATATTTATTACTTTTTCTTTATGATAAGTGAATATGTATTTGGGTTATCAGGCTTCCCAGGTGGTGCTAGTGGTAAAGAACCCACCTGCCAATGCAGGAGACGTAAAAGACGTGGTTTTGATGCTTGGGTTGGGAAGATCCACTGGAGGAGGGCATGGCAATGCACTTCAGTATTCTTGTCTGGAGAATCTCATGGACACAGGAGCCTGGCAGACTATGGTCCATAGGGTCACAAAGAGTCGGACATGACTGAAGTGTCTTAGCACATTTGGGTTATCAAATTTATATTAATAAACTATAGCTTTTATCTGTTTTATATATTGAAGTCCTACATAGAACTTTAATTGAAAAATGGGCTTCATTAATAAGCAGAAAACTATTGGTAGAGATAAAGCAACCAGTTGAATTACCAGTTGATAATTTTCACTATCATGATGAATTGGGATTTCATGTAAAATGAGAGAGGGAGATTCTGCTTAAGAAAAAGAATTAACATTTACTCAGCACTTGTTATATCAGTCAGAATAGGTGAGGTTATGTTGCAGTAACAAATAATTCCAAAATCTCTACTTGTGAACCACAAAGGACTATTTTCCACTCATACTATGTGTACATCATGGCTTGGTTGAACCTCTAGTCCATATGATCTTCACTCCAGGGTCTGGGCTAATAGATCAGCCACTATCTGAAACACTGCAGTTGATGTAACAGAGGGAAAAGGGAATATGGCAAACCTCACACTGGTCGTTAAAACCTCCATCTGAATGTGACACGTCCAAACTTCATTGGTCAAACCAAGTTGTGTGGCAATGCCTGAGTTCAACAGGGCAGGTAAGAGTACTAAAACAGAGACACTCATTGGGCAGACTCCAACTAAAGAAGGACCCACAAACCTTAGGGACAGAAGATCCCTATTCTTGAGAAAAATACCACTGATGTTGTAGTTTCTGGATGGAGCCAGGATCTGAGTATTTGTATAGACACGATGGTCATGAGCATCAAAATCAATTAGGAAACAAACAACTAACTGTGCTGGAATTTCATCAGTTCAGAAAGCAGCTGGAATTGTGAAATTCAGGCCTGCTGACAAACTGGAGTAATAAATCCCTGGCCACAATCTGACCACAATCATAGGTTGATATCTAGAGGCAAATCCTTATGGAGAGATTCTATAGCCATAGTAACAATCCCTGGACATCTCCTGCCTCATTTCCTCATATTCATGTTTTTCCTGGAATATTTATTCATATGATTTATTGGTGGCTCAGATGGTAAAGAATCCATCTGCAATGCAGGAGACCCAGGTTTGATCCCAGGCTCAGGAAGATCCTCTGGAGAAGAGAATGGCAACCCATGCCAGTATTGCCTGGAGAATCCCATGGACAGAGAAGCCTGGTGAGCTAGAGTTCAGTTCAGTCATTCAGTCATATCCAGTTTGCTCAAACTCAAGTCCATTGAGTCGATGACACCATCCAACCATCTCATCCTCTTTCATCCCCTTCTCCTTTTGCCTTCAATCTTTCCCAGCATCAGGGTCTTTTCCAATGAGTCAGTTCTTTGCATCAGGTGGCCAAAGTATTGGAGCTTCAGCATCAGTCCTTCCAATGGATATTCAGGGCTGATTTCCTTTTGGATTGGCTGGTTTGATCTCCTTGCAGTCCAAGGGGCTCTCAAGAGTCTTCTCCAACACACGGTGAACTACTGTCCATGTTTAAGCTAATAAATGAGTAGAGAAAAATCTATTCTTCATATAAAATCTGTAAAATATTTCAGTCAAGCATACCTGGGCTTTAACTCAGGTTGTTAACTTGTTAACAACCCCATGAGGGAGCTACTCAGGTAAACCTGACTTTATAAATGAACAAACTAAAATTTACAGAGATATGATAACTTTTCCATGCTCCAACAATGCAGACTATTCCCATGTCTTTTTATTTCCAGCACCTTACACAGTACCTGACACATAATTGATTCTCAGGAAATAGTTGAATGAATGAGCAAGCAATTAATTCTTTTTCTGGGCTTCCCTGGTGGCTCAGATGGTAAAGCGTCTGCCTGCAATGCAGGAGACCAGGGTTCGATTCCTGGGTCAGGAAGATCCCCTGGAGAAGGAAATGGCAATCCACTCCAGCACTCTTGCCTGGAAAATCCCATGGACGGAGGAGCCTGATAGGGTCCTGATAGGGTCCATGGGGTCGCAAAGAGTCGGACACTTGTTTTTCTACTATGTGCTAACCATTGTGCATCAGTCCTATTATATCCTTATCCATATTTATCCCTCACCATTCAGACTGGGCCACCATCACTGTCTGACTTTTTCCAAGGCTTAGGGTGAGATGGTCATGGAAGAAGGCGGTTGCTTAACCAATCAAATTCAGATTCTTTGTTTCCACATTTCCCCTTAAGAACAAATGAGGTAATGCAGGCTTTGAGAAGGCAGCTTTTGGAGAAAAAATTTTCCCACCACGTGCCTCATGTTTCCAAACACAGTCTCCACAGGCTCCTTTTCTTTTTTTCTGCCAATTTGTACTCCCCATCTAAAGAAGACAATCTCAAAAGGACACCATCCTGCATTAAAATTTTTGGTCTTGACTTCCAGCCATCAATGGAATTAACCACATTTTGGCCTTAGTGAGGTTGCATTCCTGATTCTTTCTGCCATCTCACTTGCAAAGGCAGAGAAGTGAAGAGGGGTGCCAGGAAGAAGGCATCAGCTTGGCATCTGTGGCATGACCACTCTGGAAATTCCATTCTCTGCAAAATCCACATCTCCTGCCTGCAGGTCCTGTGGCTGGGGCCCACGACTAGGGACAGAGGCCATACAGTTGCTCTCCTTTCAGCTCCTTCCTCTACCCTGGTCAAAGGCAGATAAGTTCCGATGCCTACATATCCAAGGGGACAGGAACATTGTCTTCTAGAATCTCCTTCCCTGAAGACTTTTAGGATGAGAGGAGCTTTTATTTATTTGGGTTAAATTCTGTAAACCACAAGCTCTTCTTTTATCATTTCAATAAGGTAGCTTTTCAGAGGTTGAGCCTCAAATCTCTGCTAGTGCCAAGGTCTTCCACTAGGGCAGTGGTTTTCAAACATTTCTTAGCTATGAAACTCTTTCAAAAAATGAAACTCGTTATATAAAATAGACAAAATGTGTAGCTACTCTGGATGAAGTAGGGAAGGGGACCTAGACCTCTGACAGTTTTGTCTCCCAGTATCATCCTCTGAGGACACTCCATGAAGCCAAGGAGTACAGAACACAATTCAAATGTCATTGCCATTGACTGCAAACTCCAAGATGGAGGAGTGTGGACCATGTCTGGCTTACTTCCCTCTGTATCCTCAGCTCTGTATTCTGAGCTTGGCACACAGTAACAGCATCATAATCATGTATTGAATGAATAGGAAGTACCAGTGTTTTGTGGTGGTTGATGTTGGTTAAGTGATTCATCCTCCTGTGTTGTGTGTGTGTGTGTGTGTGCACTTGTGTATGTGTCTTGAAGGGAAGGGGGACTAAAAGCTGAAGGTTGGAGTGCATTGGAATTGAGATGAGGGAGAAAGACTTTGATGGTGAGCTTGCAACAGTTGGATTGTGAAGAGGAGCTGAATGGTAAATAATGAATGGCTCAACACGCTGCTAGGTCCTGCTGATTTGCTGGCAAAGCTGGTTGATTTGTTCATTCATATATTAGATAGTTATTGACCTCCTGCCATGTATCAGGCTAGCTCCTAAGAAACAAAGATGACACAATCCCTGTCCTCAAGGACTAGTGTCCTGTCTAATGAAGGAGACAGATAAGAAAACAAATCAGTGCCAATAAATAATGTAATGGCTATAAGCACTTTTAAACTATTATGTGAATGGATCTTTCTTTCCCTGTAAATCCTGATGCCCTGGGGTTCACATAATCTGTAGGTTTCCACTCTTCATGGGAGAGTGGATGCAGCTACAATAGTACTGGAAGTCATTGCTGAGCTTTGGCTGTCAGATTACATTTTATTTTTTTATTTTATTTTTTTAGTCTATATATGAGTTGTATGTGTATGTGTATTTAAAAAAAAACATGGGATTCACAGTTAAGAAAACTACACAAAGGACAAAATGCATCTTAACTTTCATTCATCTCTCACCAAAAATCAGCATTTACTTCCATTTTGACAGTAGGCAACAAACCACAGTAATTTTAGCTACATCTATGACATTGTCATCAACAGAAATCACATTTTCATGTCAAATTAATATTGCTGTAGCTATCTCAAAGATATATTTTCCCTCATCATGACTTCAAAATTGTGGTGGTTTCTAGACCTGTAATTAGATCTTATTGTTTAATGCATTGATAAAGAAGCACAAATATCATTCTATCATGATTTTCTAATTTTTTATAACCACGTTTCAATATAATTGGCTTCTTTGGTAATCCTGTGTAATTTATTTAACCTATATAAACATACTATTCTGAGAAGGGAACCCATAGGCACCATCAGATTGCTACAGAAGGCCACCATGTGAGAAAATGATTAAGAACCCTTGTTAGACAACAGTCCTCTTTACAGTCTAAATGTCCATTGACAGAGTAGTGGATTAAAAAATGATGTGGTACATATATGAAATGGAATATTACCAACCATTGAAAAATGAAAGAATGTTATTTGCAGAAAAATGGATGATCCTAGAGATCATCATACCAAGTGAAGTCAGAGAGAGAAAGACAAATATCATAAGATACCATTTATATGTGGAATCTAAAAAAACGTTACAAATGAACTTATTTACAAAACAGAGGCAGACTCACAGATTTCAAAAACAAATTTAGGGTTACCAAAGGAGAAAGGTGGGAGAGAGGCAAATTAGGAGTTTAAGATTAACATATAAATATGCTATGATATACAAAATAGATAATCAATAAGGGCTTACTGTATAGTACAGAGAACTCTACTCAATATTCTATAATAACCTACATGGGAAAAGAATCTGAAGAATAATGGATATATGTATATGTATCACTGAATTACTTTCCTGTACATCTGAAATTAACATAATATTGTAAATCAACTATTTAGTTGCTAAGTCATGTCTGACTCTTGCAAACCCATGGACTGTAGCCCACCAGGCTCCTTTGTCCATGGGATTCTCCAGGCAAGAATACTGGAGTGGGTTGCCATTTCCTTCTCTAGGGGAACTTCCCAACCTAGGAATTGAACCTGGGTCTCAATTCTTTATTGACTGAGCTATGAGGGAAGCCCTAAATCAACTATACTCCAGTATAAAATAAAAATTCAATTAAAAAATTAAGAGTCACAGAAATGAGGCTTTATCAGAGAAGAAAGCATTTTCAAACACCAGAAGCTCCTTTTATATATTCAAAGCAAAACATGGAGTTTTACCATGGGCCATGAGTAAAAGGAACTCAGTCTAGGATATAAAGAATGTTCCCATCAAGGAGAGGAGCAAGTGGACAGATAACATAGGAGCCTGGTAGACACTACCAAAACAGTGAGGGCTCTTCCTCGCCCAGAACAGAATGGGAAGATATGAAGCCCCCTTGGAGAAAACCTGCATTCACCTTGTTGCTGGAACAATCTGACATCCAGGTGATAGGGGAGGGAGATCTCAAAGCTTATGAATCTAATGTAGCACTTCTGTTTCTTCACAACTGGCCTGGCATGCAGAAAATCTAAAATGAAGGGGTAGAGAGGACCAGTGGACCACCAGGGACCTGTTGTTTAGAATGAAGAGGATACAAAATCAGGGTTGGGGGGGGGGAGCTTTGCAACCAGAAAAAAAAAAAAATAGCTAGGACTATGGCTCCCAGCAACAGGTGCAACCAATGAGGTCCTTAAAAGACCAGAAGGGACCCACTGCACTTCAACATCCAGCAACACAGAAGTGGAGGGATTATTCCAGGCCAGCCACTCCTTAGCAGAAAGTAGTAAGCACTTGGAGAATGAGCACAGACAGATCCAAGGCTCTATTGTCTACAACCTGACAGCTCCTAGACACCTCCCATGTAAGGGGAGGGGAAATGAAGTTAAAACATGCAAGACTCAGCATTTATCCAAAGAGGCTGATCTCTTTCCATTGGCACCATGAATTATGTGTCTGCATTTCCTCCCCCCACTGCCCAGCAGGATGGGAAGTTCCTGAGGGTTAGTTTAGTTCAATTCTAGAGAACATTTTTGCACATCTGAGTTGCTGGGTATACATTCCAACTGTCCTGTATGTGTTTTGGCAACATAACATAGAAATCAGAGTTGAGAAGAGGACAAAGGAAGAAGTGTTTAGCTCCCTGAGGGTGTGCATGGTGGGATAGGTGGGTCAGGAAAGGTTATGCTAAGAAGAGAATGCTTGAGCTGTGCCTTAAAAGATGCGCCATCAGACACTTCACTTGAAAAATCAACTTTGCTCGTGGAGAAAGTAACAGTCTACATGGTATGATTTGAAGGATACCAGGAAGGGCCTCTCACGGCCCCCAAATAGCTGCCAGAATGCCACCATTAAAGATCAGTCTTTTGGTCTTGAATGTCATTTGAACCAGTGCTTCTCAAGCTGTAATGCACATATGAATCACCAGCAGATATTGTTAAGCTGCAGATTCTGGTACTGTAGGTCTGCAGTGGGGCCTGAGATTCTGCATTTCTAACATGCTCTCAGGAGATGCTGGTAGTGTTGGCCCAGAACACCTTAATAAATATAGCTAAGAATTGTTAACATTTACCATGTCCTTATGATGTGGTATTGTGCAATGCCCTCCTTACACTCTCTTTGATCCTCCTGACAACCTTATGATAAAACTAACAGCTTCCAGTAATTTGAGAATGACTGAAATTGGATCGAATGCAGGTTGCCTTAACCTGGACCCTAACTCTTAATTATTAAACTCTACTTGCCACCCAGAAGAAGTAATGCCTTAAGGTGACAGCTTTTGTTTGGGGGATTAAAAAAAAATTTAGACCTTTTAATAGCAGCCTGTGTGTATAACAGATACAAATATTTGTTTGGGGACTGGGGACCCCAAAGCCCACATGCTCAGTCAACTCCTGCTCTTTTCCCACAGTGGCCCCCAAAGCACCATCTCAGAACCCTGGGGCTCTGGGATACTTAGTTTATAACCCAGTGCTTAGAGATGTTCCAAGTTACTCTTTCTAGGGAGATTAGTGGGCAGTTAATTGAGAACAAACTCAGCATCTGGATGGAAGCCGAATCAGAGGCACAGGAAACAGAGAGGTGGTATCAAAAGGAAAGACAGGAGGTTACAATCACAGCCACTGCTGGCATCCTTGTTCACTCAGAGTTAGTACTGCCTAACTGCCTTGGTATTGCCTTGGTACATTGTCTTCCCTGAAGCTCATCTGTGTTTATCTGCTTTCTCTCCCTTTCTCCCCACCGTTGCTTGTGATCCTGCCCCCAAGAACAGAAATGGCTTTCTGGTTTGCTCCTCTCATGCTGTGAGTTAAACGCTGCCTGGATGCTATGACAACCAGCTTCGTTCCTTCCTGAGCATCTACACTTACATTTTTTTTTTATTTTTTATTTCTTTTGGTGCTCTGAAGTTCTTATTTTTAAAGCTTTATATTGAAATATAGTTGATTAACAATGTGTTAGTTTCAGGTGGACAGCAATGTGATTCAGTGATATATATACATGTATCTATTCTTTTTCAAATTCTTTTCCCATTTAGTTATTCCAGAGTATTGAGCAGAGTTCCCTGTGCTATATAGGAGGTCCTTATTGGTTATCTATTTTAAATATAGCAGCGTGTACATGTCAATCCCAGTGGTTTTAAAACTTTGCTCTGTGGAACCAGGAGCTCCTCCATACCTTTCAGTTACCCTACTGGATGGATGGGGTGAGGGTACAGAGGAAGAGTAGAGGAGGTTAGCAGAGACCAGTGATTTATCCATCATGGAAACAGAGAGCCTGAGAGCCTGAGGAGCTGACCGTTCCAACAGCTGATTTTTGTTCCTGATACAGGCGATCCTGATGGGCATTCTGAGTCCTCCTCTGCAAACTATGGCCTGATTAATGCTAGGACTCTTGGATTCTCATATGGGCTGTAGAATGCTTCCCACTGCTTCCCTGAACCTGATCATCTCTTATTCTGGAGTCAGGGGAAACTTTCTGCCCCAAGTCTCAACAAATTCTGGCAATAGACAGTAGATAACTGTTTAAAACAGATTTCAACCCTAGGAATACCTCTGATCATGCTCTAGTCTCTTGCATTCAACTATCTGCTCAAATGTCACCTCCTCAGAGAAGCCTTCCCTGACCATCCCATCTAAAACAGCACTCCCATATCCTTTCTTTTCTTCATGGCACTTACCATTGCCTGACTATATTATTTATTTATTGCCTCTCTCCCCACTAGAATGTAAGTTGCAGCTCACTATCATTACCTGAAGAATCTAGACCATTGCCTTGGATGTAATGGATGATCAATAAATACTTGTTCAATGGATGGATAGAAGAATGGATGCTGCTGCTGCTGCTAAGTCGCTTCAGTCGTGTCCAACTCTGTGTGACCCCATAGACGGCAGCCCACCAGGCTCCCCCGTCCCTGGGATTCTCCAGGCAAGAACACTGGATTGGGTTGCCATTTCCTTCTCCAATGCATGAAAGGGAAAAGTGAAAGTGAAGTCGCTCAGTCGTGTCTGACCCTCAGCGACTCCATGGACTGCAGCATTCCAGGCTCCTCTGTCCATGGGATTTTCCAGGCAAGAGTACTGGAGTGGGGTGCCATTGCCTTCTCCGAGAAGGATGGATGAATGAATCTAATTCATACTACTGAACGACAGACTTATTCATGAAATCTGTGGAGCTTCTCTTTTCACGAGAAGGTATATAACATGACCTTGCACATTCCCTGGAACATGGTAGTGACTCAATAATAACTGAATGAGAAAGAGAGATGGCTATGGGGAGGGAGGCTTGGCTTAAACCAATGATTCGTGCTATGTGTGAGGGCATTGTGGACAAACCCATCTTTCCCCAACCCCGGGTAGAATATCAAAATCAGAATCTCTTAAAAAGCACTTATCATATGCAGTTCAAGTTTAAAAATTATTTATGAATTCTTAAAAATTACAAAGAGAAAATATTTTAAAAAGCAAGATTGCTTTCATGATACAAAATACAAAAAGAACATGAGCCTTTTGTTTCATGTAAGGTCAGCATGGACATAAGTTGGTTGCGGGCAGCACTGGACTGACAGTCCCCAGGGCACCTCTCTTTTGAAAATTCTATGATTCTAAGCCCATGCACATCCCATGGCATGTGATCTGGCTGTACAAGATCTCTTCCCTAAGGAGTGCCTCTCTTGAAAGAAAATGCTGCTCAAATTGTTTTCCTCGTTTTAGAAAAAAGAAAAGAAAACATGAAAATTACCAAACCACAACTGAGTTGCGGTTAAAGCAGTCTTGAATGAGCATTAACAAGAAGAAGGTGCCATGAAACAAAGGCGAATCTCCCCTTTCCTTCCCTCCCCCATGCCGGTCACATTCCATTTTTCAAGACAATGGCAGCTATCCAGCGGGCGTTTAATTTATGCAAATCCACAGCAACTCCTAGGTGGAATTGACACAGCAAGGGGCCGCAGAAGCCAGACCTTGATGTTCTAATTGAGATTCTGTTCCTGAAGGCTGTGGAGAATGTAAAGTATCTCCTATGCAGCCTGGGCTGCATCTATTAACTGACCAAACCCATGGCTGGGTGAGGCAGGTCAGACACTGAAGACTTCGACTTTTTAAGATGGTTGTTTAAAATTACAGAAATACCTGTTCATTGAGGAAAAAATGAATAAAGTATAAATAGCCAGGAGGACACAGAAATGGCCAACCACCCAAAGATAGCTACTGTTTAATGTATTGATATTCAGACCTTTCTCCAAGCATATGTATATACATATTTTTCAAAATAAGGAATTATAATGTACTATTTTATGGACTGATTTTTTTCATTTATTAATATCTTGTAAAGATTATTCCTTGTTAAGGCATGAAGGTCTACATTATTAATAGATGATTTCCAGGTTTCCACTACATAAACATGTTTCTGGTGAACATACTTCCAATTGAATATGCAATTATTTATCTAGGATAATCTTCTAAAACTGAGATCTCAGGGTTTTTATATTTTAAGGTTTATGATACTACCTTTTCCTGACAACATACAACAATTGTAATTATTACCACTATTATATAAGCAATAAACACTTAATGTGGAGAAAGAAATGGCAACCCACTCCATTTTTCTTGCCTGGGAAGTCTCATGGACAGAGGAGCCTGGCGGGCTACAGTCCATGAGGTCGCAAAAGAGTCAGACATGACTTAGCAACTAAAACCTAAACAAAAACACTTAATGAGATCTTACTGTATGCCTGAAACTGTTCTAAGCATTTTACACGTATTAACCCATTTAATCCTCCTCATAATTCTATGTGATAGGGGCTATGATGCCCATTTCACAGGTGGGGAAAGCAAGGGAAAGAGAAGTTAAGTAATTTGATTAAACTTACATGTGAGGCAACTGCCAGGGTCCAGAATAGAACTCAGAAGGACGGTAGGCTATAATCCTCACTGCCGCACAGCCTTTGTCAATTCGATAAAGCAGTCAACATTCAGTTCAGTTCAGTTCAGTCGCTCAGTCATGTCCGACTCTTTGCAACCCCATGAATCGCAGCATGCCAGACCTCCCTGTCCATCACCAACTCCCAGAGTTCACTGAGACTCATGTCCATCGAGTCAGTGATGCCATCCAGCCATCTCATCCTCTGTCGTCCCCTTCTCCTCTTGCCCCCAATCCCTCCCAACATCAGAGTCTTTTCCAATGAGTCAACTCTTTGCATGAGGTGGCCAAAGTACTGGAGTTTCAGCTTTAGCATCATTCCTTCCAAAGAAATCCCAGGGTTGATCTCCTTTAGAATGGACTGGTTGGATCTCCTTGCAGTCCAAGGGACTCTCAAGAGTCTTCTGCAACACCACAGTTCAAAAGCATCAGTTCTTCAGTGCTCAGCTTTCTTCACAGTCCAACTCTCACATCCATACATGACCACAGGAAAAACCATAGCCTTGACTAGACAGATCTTTGTTGGCAAAGTAATGTCTCTGCTTTTGAATATGCTATCTAGGTTGGTCATAACTTTCCTTCCAAGGAGTAAACATCTTTTAATTTCATGGCTGCAGTCACCATCTGTAGTGATTTTGGAGCCCCAAAAAATAAAGTCTGACACTGTTTCCACTTTTTCCCCATCTATTTGCCATGAAGTGATGGGGCCAGATGCCATGATCTTAGTTTTCTGAATGTTGAGCTTTAAGCCATATTACTGAGGCTTTTAAGTTCTAGCTCACACCTGGAGTTACAGGTATTTCTCATTGTTTTCCAAATTTTTCCTCACCAAGACATCCCCCACCTTTCATTCATCAAAATAGTACCTTAATCCAGGGAATCTGCCACTGATTTCTTGCCTGGAAAGACAAAAAGCTAAATGTGAAACTTAACTTTTTAAAAAGTGCAATTGAAAACCATTCTAAAAGATAGCTAGTGCTTCTCCTTTGTCACCAGTGATAACTGCTCATGACAATCCAGTGGGAATGCATTCTTATTTGAACAATGTTCCTCTTCCTTACCACAAAAGGTCCCCATGTCACAGAGTTTCACCTGAACCTCTCAGCTAATTTTCCATTCACTTTTTAGTTGCAAATATTTGCAAACAGGTCTCATTGAAAATTCAGTGGTATTGAAGTGATTCTGTTTCTTGTAGTTTTTACCCCTAATAGTGGGAACTGCTGATAGGTATTGTTTTCCCTTCCACTCTTGCCACTGAAACTCTTTGAGCTCTAGCCTTGTTCCAAAGAGCAGAAGGGCTAAGCATGCCTGACCTGGGTTTGTATCTTCATTTCACACATACAAGCCACGTGACCTTGAGTAACCTCTCTATGATGTAGACACTTCATGTATAAGATAGTGGTGATACAATTGCATTTTGTGAGGTAAGATGAGAAAATGTGTATAAAATACTTAGAATGCGAATATTTTCATTAGAGAAACAGTATTACTTATTTGTCAAAAGCACAGATTTTAGTCAGACTTCCTAAATTCAAATATTGGCCCTGAAATGTTTTAGTTTTGTGAACTTGGGCAATTTAATATTGAATCATTGAATCTTCTCTGTGCCTCATCTGAAAAGACAGTTCCTATATCATAAGGTTCTCATGAAGATTCAATGAGTTAATTTATGTAAAGTGCTTAGAAAAGTACCTGACACAAAGTAAGGGTTGGCTATTAATATTGTTAGTATTAATATTAATCAGTTTAGTTCAGTTGATCTGTCATGTCTGACTTTTTGCAACCCCATTGACTGCAGCACACCAGGCCTCCCTGTCTATCACCAACTCCCGGAGCTTGCTCAAACTCATGTCCATTGAGTCAATGATAACATCCAACCATCTCATCCTCTGTCATCCCCTTCTCCTCCTACCTTCAATCTTTCCCAGCCTCAGGGTCTTTTCCAATGAGTCAGTTCTTTGCATCTTGTGGCCAAAGTATTGGAGTTTCAGCATCAGTCCTTCCAATGAATATTCAGGACTGATTTCCTTTAGGATTGATTGGTTTGATCTTCTTGCAGTCTAAGGGATTCTCAAGAATCTTCTCCGACACCACACAGTTCAAAAGCATCAATTCTTTGGCGCTTAGCTTTCTTTATAGTCCGACTCTCACATATGAATATCAAAGTGCTACATGGTCTACTTTAAAGAGGTTTTTAAAACACTGACAGGGATTCAGAGAAACAGGAACATTGTTGATGGGAATGTAAAATGATGCAGCCTCTGTTAAAAATTTTTTGTTAGTTCCTCAATATTTTACGCATTAAAAATTACCATGTGTGAGTGTGTGCTCAGTCGCTTCAGTCTTGTCTGACTCTTTGTGACCCTATGGACTGTGCCCACCAGTATTTTCTGTCCATGGGATTCTCCGGGCAAGAATTGTGGAGCAGGTAGCCATACGCTTCCCCAGGGAGTCTTCCCTACCCAGGGATGGAACCTGGGTCTCCTGCATTACAGGCAGATTCTTCACTGCTGAGCCACTGGGGAAGCCCAAAAATTATCATAGAACTCAGCAATTCCACTCCTAACATATACTCAAAAGAACTGAAAATGGATGCCTAAACAAAATTTGTACACAAATATTGACAGGAGCAGTTTACTAGGTGTAAACAACCAAATGTCAATCAACTAATGGATAAATAAAATGTAGTATAACCTAACAATAGTATTTTATTTGTCCAAAGAACAGAATTAAATACCGATACAGCTAAAACATGGATAAACCTTGAAAACATTATGCTAAGTAAAAGAAGCCAGTCATAAAGCATCATATATTACATAACTCTATTTATGTGAAATGTCCAAAATAGGAAAATCCATAGAGACAGAAAGTAGATTAGTGGTTTCCTGAGGCTGGAGCAGAGAGGGAGGGACAGCAGGAATGGGAGATGATTGGTAATGTTTATGTGATTTCTTTTTTGAGGTGATGAAAGTGTTCTAAAATTAGATTGTGGTGATAGCTGTGTAATTCTGTAAATATACTAAAAACCATTGGATCATATACTTAAAATGGGTGAATTATATATATATATATATATATATATATATATATAGTTGATTTTTTTTCAGAGGCTTGTATGCATAAGAAGGATTAAGTTCCCTTCATACCACTTGACATCTGTTTTGGTCAAATGTGATGGGGTGTTTCGGGGGTTCCAATAAGAGGATGATCAGATCAAAATTGGTCCCTCTTCTCACCAGTGTTAACCAAATCTCACCATGGCCCTCCAGGATCTTTGCAATCAAGTCATCTGTTTTGAATGTTTCTGTAGCCATGGGGATGGTCACTGTCCTGTGGTCTACTGTATTCAAAATAATTTCATGCTGTAAATGAACTCTGATAGACAGCAAGAACTTTGTCTTATTCTCTACTGTATTCACGGTGCCTATCTGGCACATAATAGGTACTCAATAAATATATGATAAATGATTAAATTAATGGATAGACAGGAAACATGAGTTGTGGAAACACTTTGAAACTAGAACTTGGATTCAAATCTCACTTCCACTAATCATTATGTATGCAACGTTGAACAAGTTGATTAAATTCTCTCAAACTTCTTATAAAATGGGTGAAATAGAACCTTCTTCATAGGCAGTAAGTTTTAACTAAAATAAAACATGCTATGTGATAACTCAATAAATGTTAGTTTCCTTCCCTTTTTCCCCATTGTTAGAAAATCCCTGGGACTCTGGAGAGCTCTCTACTACAAATAGCTTTGTGTTAAGTCCTGTTTTAGCAATAAACATCAGCATTGACACTTTCTAAAGCACAAACTTAATGTCATGTGATATCTGTTCTCAATCGTGGTAGTTGGCAATGAAATTTGAGCCCATAAAATGCCAGAATTGGGAGGGCTGTTAGTAATAGATCATCTAGCCCTATAACGATAGAGAGTCCTCAAATGCCACAACATTTGGAGACCCTGGCTTAATTTTAAGAAGTGGGCAATGAAATAACAGGTAAGGTGGATGGCAGACATCTGGGGGGCCATCAGTGAGAAATTCCAAGAGTGATTCATTGTCCTCACCCCTGAAAAAGTCCCATGATATCTGACAGCTTAATCACCCTGGGTATTTATACCGGGTGAGGCAAATGTCACTGTACAAGAGAGAACTACTGGAGGAACAGGTGTTGATCTTCAATCTTCTAAATATATTAGTCAAAGCAGAATGTGTGCAATGGGAAAAAAACAGTCAGCATACACCTCAGTTCCATGAACCAATTTTTAGTTTCTTCATTAAACTTTAGACCTTGCTTTCACAAGAAGGAACGATCTATCTGAAGTTGGTTCCCTGGTGTACAGTGAAATGTGGTTTACAAAGAAAACAGGCTAATAAGGTTTTCATTTATTAAGGTCCTGAGTCAAAGCTAAACTGTTAGCTAATGAAGGGAATAATTGGTTGATGTGGAAGGTAAACAAAGGATAATTAATTTGCTAACTTGTTTTCTGTGCTTGATAAACTCAACTGTGACAGATATGTCTATTTATATTGTATAAAGAAAGTGCATGTCACAAATTCTGTCTCCTTATTTATAAAATGCACAGAAGCATCAAGGGTAATATTGACAGCCTAAGGGGAAAAACAACACTGGGAGGCAGTAGAGCCTAGTGGTTAAAAGCACAGGCTTGTTTTTAGACAACATCAAAGCCTGGGTTAATGTAGGAAGTAAATCCAATATCCCACTAACACACACACACACACACACCACAAACCCATACATTCCAGATGTATAGAAGTGCCATATTTTAAAGTTTAAATGTAGACTTGATCTTGAAAGGAAGAAAAGAAATATCCTGGTGCCAAAAACAAAGAAAATACCCAAAATGGTGAGTAGGATTTGAAGACTTGTGGCTCAAAGAATAAGTGAACCAGATATAGTTCTTAGGATTTGGAATTTTAATAGAATTAGACTCAGGGCTGCAAGTTCCATGTGTGTCAGAGTTAAAACTGGTATACCTGGTGAAGAAGGAAAGCAGAGAAATGAAAAGCTGTTTTCTTTGAAAAAAATCTAATCAATGGCCTGAAGACAGCAATTATGTGGTCCCTGACTCAAGTCATAGGTGGAAAAAAATGCACTCTGGAAAAAAACCCATGCCCCTAGACAACGTGACATGACAAGAAAAGGGGAAAAAATAACAATAACTTATCAAAAATTATAATAATATATCAATAGTTACAATAAATGTAAAAGGGTTAGAAACACCTATTTGAAAACAGAGACACTCAGATTAAATATAAAAATTCAGCCATATACTGTCTATAGAAACCATACCTAAGATAAAATGAATGAAATCATTTAAAAGAAAAATAAGGTGGAAAAGATAGAATGGGCAAAATGGAATTGAAGGTTGAAGGCATTAATAAAGACAAAGATACACATTAGAATGATTAATAAATGGGCATCTACTTAAAAATTGTACGTGTGTAAAAATATAGCTTCAAATGTATAAAAAGTGAAAGTTCACAGAGTTAAAATGAAGGATAATCAAATCCATAATCATAATGAGATATTTTAACACATCTGATTCAGGAATGGATGGATGAGTAGACAAATTTACTATGAATACATAAGATACAAATGAAACAAAAAAATTGAGTTAATAAATAGATATGTAAAGAACACTAACCAATCTGACAAAGCTACATACAGATCTTTAGAAAAAAGCTTTCATTCTTTCCCTATTGAGTATGATGTTGTTCAGTCACTCAGTCGTGTCCAACTCTTAGCGACCCTATTGACTGGAGCACACCAGGCTTCCCTGTCCTTCATCATTTCCCAAAGCTTGCTCAAACTCATGTCCATTGAGTTGGTGATGCCATCCAACCATCTCATCCTCTGTCGTCCCCTTCTCCTCCTGCCTTCAATCTTTCCCAGCATTAAGGTCTTTTCTAAAGAGTTAGCTCTTTGCAGCAGGTGGCCAAAGTATTGGAGCTTCAGCTTCAGCCTCAGTCCTTCCAATGAACATTCAGGGTTGATTTCCTTTAGGATGGATTGGTTGGATCTCCTTGCAGTCCAAGGAACTCTCAAGAGTCTTCTCCAACACCACAGTTCAAAAGCATGAGTATGATGTTAGATGTGCAATTTTCATAAATGTCCTTCATCGGGTTGAGGAAGTTTCTTTTTATCTCAAGTTTTTAGTGTTTCTACAATGAACGGGTTTTGGATTCTGTCAAATGCTTTTTCTGCATCAATGAAAATGATGATTTGTTGGGGGCCGGCGTGAGGCACTCCACCCATGGCAAAGGTCATGAGGAAGGAGGCTCAACATACACAAAGGCAGGATCGAGTCTCAGGAGTCCCCCTGGAAATCCTCGAGCATCTACCCCCATAACCAGAGCCTGCCTACTTTACTACTTTGCGCTCTCCCCTACACCTCTGACTTTACGGGGGGCTGTCCCCCACCACCTCTTTCGGAGAAGGAGTTAACTTAGAGCTCCAGTTAATAATAATTCCTGGGCGTGATAGGAGTGTTTCAACCTACAAACTCCTCTGAAGGTTCTCTAGCCTGCCTGACAGGCTTGTCCGGCCACATGTGATTGCTCACAGCCTCCCAACTGTGAGAGGCACGAGATGCTTTAAACCTTCTAAAAACAGGTTTCTTAGAAAAGTTAGAAAACTATTAGTATAAGTATAGTGGGCTGATTAGAAATTGTATTGATGAAGGGTTTTTCATTTGTTGAGCCAATGTTTACTGCTAAGTCTCCACATCCCCTGCCCTTATACACATTAATGAATATATAGAAGAAATAAGTATTAACCTTTGATATAAATCACGTTAGACCTTAGGCTAAGTAAATTCTTTCCTTAACTAAAACCCACTACACCCTCACCCTATAGGAATGTAACTTTATTTGGGTGGTGTCTGTTTTAAGAATAATCATCCCTGGAGAAATAAGTGTCCTGGTTGACTGACCGCTGTCACAAGGAGAGGGTCATAAATTGTCAGCAGGCCCCCTGGCCAGAAGATGATGTAACACCCCTAAGACCTCTGTATACATTTGTATGAAGCACCTGACTTTGATAAAAGTCAGGACTGCTGACCCCGCGTGACTTTTGCATAACATCTCAGTGTATAAAAGTAGACCATGGAAAATAAAGAATTGGGATCAGATCCGAAAGACTGGTCTCCCCATGTCTCTCTCTCACGCTGGCTGAGTCTCCATCTGGAGCGCGGAACTCACCATGCTTACTAATTATGCCTGGGCTTCTAAGATCCGACTGGGGAGGCCTCAGTGTCTCCTCTCCTTCGGGAGAACGGAAGGACGCCTGTGGCCTACGTAAGTGGTGCAAACTTCTTGTCTTGACGTTTTATTGGTCTCCCGCGTAAACCAAGCTACTCAGCCTCTTTTCTCCACTGAATTTTCCTACTGAGCTATCCTTATTCTATTACTCTTTATATCCTTAATTAATGTTTAATTAAGCAGTTGTTTCCTGACCCTCGCCTACGCCGTCTCTCCTTCGAATACCCTGGATCAGCCGGGGCTGGACCCCGGCAACGATTTGCAGTTTCCCCCCTTCATTCTATTAATATGGTATATTACATTAATTTTTTTTCATATGCGGAACCACTTTTATCTTCCTTGGATATATTTCACTCAATGTTAATGAATAGTTTTCTTAATAGGATGCTAGATTTGGTTTGCTAATACTTCATTGCAGATTTTTGCACCCATATTCATAAAGGATATTGATCTGTAATTTTCTTTTCTTGTGATATCTTTATCTGATTTTTATATCAAGCTAATGCTGGCCTCATAAATGGGTTATTTGGCACTCCCTATTCTATTTTTGGAAAGTTTTGAGAGTGACTGGTGTTAATTTTTCTTTAAAAGTTTGACAGAATTCATTAGTGAAGCCATGTGGTTCTAGGTTTTTCTTTCTAGGGAGGTTTTAAATTATTGATTCAATCCTTCTACCTGTTATATGTCTGCTCATATTTTCTATTTCTTCTTCCATGCAGTTTGGAAGTTTTGTGTTTCTAATAAATTGTCCATTTCCTCTAGTCCACCTCATTTGCTAACATATATTTGTGCATAGTGTTCTTTTATAATCATTTTTAAAATTTTTGTAAGGCCTGTAATTTTGTCTCGCATTTCATTTTCATTTCTGATATTAGTAGTACAGGTACATTTCTGATATTAGTAATTAGTTTTCTTATTTTTTCTTATTCATTCTAGCAAACTTTTGGTTGGTTCTCTGTTTTGTTTTCCTATTCTCTATTTTGTTTACTTCTCTTCTAATTTTTAGCATTTCCTTCCTTCTGCTCTCTTTGAGATTAAGTCATTCTTTTCCTAGTTCTTTAAGATATAAAGTTAGGTTATTGACTTGAGATCTTTATTATTTTTATTCTTTTTAAATATATGCATTTACACATGTAAATTTACCTCTAAGCATGACTTTCATTGCATCATATTAGGTTTGGTATGTTGTATTCTTATTTTCATTCATTTTAAGGACTTTCTAATTTCACTTGTAATCTCTTCATTGACTCATTGACTGTTTAAAAGTGGGCTGTTAAATTTCTACATATTTGAAAAATTTTCCCGGTTTTCTTCTGTTTTTCTTAATGTCAAATTTCATTCCACTATGGTCAGAGTAAGTGCTTTGTATGATTTCAATCTTTTTGAACTTATTTAAGACTTGTTTTGTGGCCTAACATATGGTATCTGCTGAAGACTACCACATGTGCACTTGAAAAATGTGTATTCTACTATTGTTGAGTGGAATGGTCTATAAATGTTTGTTAGGTCTGGTTGGTGTACACTAGGTGTTTTCTTTAAATCTCCTATTGCTTTACTTATCTTCTATGTAGTTCTTTCCCATTGCTTAAGTTACCTACTGGAGACTGAAGTCTCCAGTTATTATTGTGGAACTGTCCATTTCTCCCTCCAATTTTGTTAGTTTTTGCCTTACATATTTTGAGACTTTGTCATTAGGTACACATATGTTTATAATGTTTAAATCTTCTAGAAGGATTGACACTCTTTTCAATATATAATGATCTTTTTGTAACATTTTTTGTTTTTAAATCTATCTTGTCTGATAATAGTATAACCACTACAACAGCCTTTAGGTTACTATTTGCATAAAATATCTTTTTCCATCTTTTCTCTTTCAACCTATTTGTTTCTTGGGATGCAAAGCGAGCTTGGTAAACAGTGTATATAGTTTGATCATGTGTTTTAATCCTCTCTATCCACCTGTCTAATAATTAGAAATTTTTCACTATTCACATTCAAAGTAGTTACTAATATGAAGGGACTTAGTTCTGCTATATTACTATTTGTTTTCTATATTTCATATCTTTTCTCCCTCAATTTTTCCTTAATGCCTTCTTTAGTGATTGATTTTTCTCCAGAAGTCTTTTTTATTTCCTTCTCAATTTTTTCCTGTATATTTTTTAGTTATTTCTAGTGGTTATTATTGGGCTTCCCTGGTGGCTCAGACAGAAAGAATCCGCTTGCAAAGAGGGAGACCTGGGTTCGGAAGATCCCCTGGAGAAAGGTGGCAACCCACTCCAGTATTCTTGCCTGGAGAATTCCATGGACAGAGGAGCTTGGTGGCCAACAGTCCATGGGATCACAAAGAGTCGGACATGACTGAGCAACTAATACACACACAACGGCTATTATCAGCATTTCAACTGATAGCACTATAACAATCAAGTTTGATTCAATACCAACTTGATTTCAATAGTATACAAACATACACAAATGTTATGCTCCTTTACATCTCAACTCCCATTTATGCTATTATTTTCAAACTGCTGCTGCTGCTAAGTCGCTTCAGTCATGTCTGACTCTGTGCGACCCCATAGACGGCAGCCCACCAGGCTCCCCTGTCCCTGGGATTCTCCAGGCAAGAACACTGGAGTGGGTTGCGATTTCCTTCTCCAATGCATGAAAGTGAAAAGTGAAAGTAAAGTCGCTCAGTCGACTAGCATGTGAGATGAGTGCAATTGTGCAGTAGTTTGAGCATTCTTTGGCATTGCCTTTCTTTGGGATTGGAATGAAAATTGACCTTTTCCAGTCCTGTGGCCACTGCTGAGTTTTCCAAATTTGCTGGCATATTGAGTGCAGCTCTTTCACAGCATCATCTTTCAGGATTTGAAATAGCTCAACTGGAATTCCATCACCTCCACTAGCTTTGTTCATAGTGATGCTTTCTAAGGCCCACTTGACTTCACATTCCAGGATGTCTGGCTCTAGGTCAGTGATCACACCATCGTGATTATCTGGGTTGTGAAGATCTTTTTTGTACAGTTCTTCTGTGTATTCTTGCCACCTCTTCTTAATATCTTCTGCTTCTGTTAGGTCCATACCATTTCTGTCCTTTATCGAGTACATCTTTGCATGAAATGTTCCCTTGATATCTCTAATTTTCTTGAAGAGATCTCTAGTCTTTCCCATTCTGCTGTTTTCCTCTATTTCTTTGCATTGATTGCTGAGGAAGGCTTCTTATCTCTTCTTGCTATTCTTTGGAACTCTGCATTCAGATGCTTTTATCTTTCCTTTTATCCTTTGCTTTTCACTTCTCGTCTTCACACAGCTATTTGTAAGGTCTCCCCAGACAACCATTTTTCTTTTGCATTTCTTTTCCATGGGGATGGTCTTGATCCCTGTCTCCCGTACAATGTCACAAACCTCAGTCCATAGCTCATCAGGCACTCTATCAGATCTAGTCCCTTAAATCTATTTCTCATTTCCACTGTATAATCATAAGAAATTTGATTTAGGTCATACCTGAATGGCCTAGTGGTTTTCCCTACTTTCTTCAATTTAAGTCTGAATTTGGCAATAAGGAGTTCATGATCTGAGCCACAGTCAGCTCCTGGGATTATTTTCACTGACTGTATAGAGCTTCTCCCTCTTTGGCTGCAAAGAATATAATCAATCTGATTTCAGTGTTGACCATCTAGTGATGTCCATGTGTAGAGTCTTCTCTTGTGTTGTTGGAAGAGGGTGTTTGCTATGATCAGTGCGTTCTCTTGGCAAAACTCTATTAGCCTTTGCCCTGCTTCATTCCGTATTCCAAGGCCAAATTTGCCTGTTACCCCACGTGTTTTTTGACTTCCTACTTTTGCATTCCAGTCCCCTATAATGAAAAAGACATCTTTTGGGGGTGTTAGTTCTAAGAGGTCTTGTAGGTCTTCATAGAACCATTCAACTTCAGCTTCTTCAGCGTTACTGGTTGGGGCATAGACTTGGATTACTGTGATATTGAATGGTTTGCCTTGGAAACAAACAGAGATCATTCTGTCGTTTTTGAGATTGCATTCAAGTACTGCATTTCAGATTCTTTTGTTGACCTTGATGGCTACTCCATTTCTTCTAAGGGATTCCTGCCCACATAGTGGATATAATGGTCATCTGAGTTAAATTCACCCATTCCAGTCCATTTTAGTTCACTGATTCCTAGAATGTCAATGTTCACTCTTGCCATCTCCTGTTTGACCTCTTCCAATTTGCCTTGATTCATGGACCTGACGCTCCAGGTTCCTATGCAATATTGCTCTTTACAGCATTGGACCTTGCTTCAATCACCAGTCACATCCACAACTGGATATTTGTTTTGCTTTGGCTCCATCCCTTCATTCTTTCTGGAGTTATTTCTCCACTGATCTCCATTAGCATATTGGGCACCTACCGACCTGGGGAGTTCCTCTTTCAGTAACCTATCATTTTGCTTTTTCATACTGTTCATGGGATTTTAACATTGTCCTTGTTACCAAGAAGCTTAAAGTCTAATAAAGAGAAAAACATGAAAAATAAATGTGTTATAGCATGCTAAGTATTTTGGGACAGATATAGATAGATGCTATGGTAATATAGATGAATACAAGATTTATTCCAAGTGATGCTATGAAAGGCTTCGCAGAGAAGATGGCATTATTGCTGAACTTTGAAGGATAAATAGGAAATTTCCAGATGGAGAAAAGGAGAGAATTTTAGGCAGAGGGAACAGCACAAGTAAATTCATAGAGGCATAAAATCACATGGCATGGTGTGGTGAGGATGATATTTATGCATGGTGAAATAAAGCAAATGAAATATACTAGGTAGTGAATTTTATTTGGAAAATGTTGACTTTAAGATGCTGATGGAACCTGCATCTGGATTTTATAAACCAATCAGTTCAGTTCCAGTCGCTCAGTCATGTCCGACTCTTTGCAACCCCATGAATCGCAGCACGCCAGGCCTCCCTGTCCATCACCAACTCCCAGAGTTCACCCAAACTCACGTCCGTCGAGTCGGTGATGCCATCCAGCCATCTCATCCTCTGTCGTCCCCTTCTCCTCCTGCCCCCAATCCCTCCCAGCATCAGAGTCTTTTCCAATGAGTCAACTCTTCGCATGAGGTGGCCAAAGTACTGGAGTTTCAGCTTTAGCATCATTCCTTCTAAAGAACACCCAGGGCTGATCTCCTTTAGAATGAACTGGTTGGATCTCCTTGCAGCCCAAGGGACTCTCAAGAGTCTTCTCCAACACCACAGTTCAAAAGCATCAATTCTGGGAGCATAGATATTGAGAGATTCAGAAATCATCACTATATAAGTATTTGCTATATATGATGAGGGAGAGGGAGTGATATTGAATAACATTTGTGTTTCTTGTTTGCACAGCTTGGTAGACAATGGTACCTTCATTAATATAAAGAATAGGCGGTAAGAGCATATGGTCCTTTGTACATGCTGATTTTCAGATACCCATGGGACATCCAAATAAAGATGTTCAGTAGCATTTGAATGTATGAATATGATGTTCTAGAAAGAGAATTTAGTTGGTGATATAGAGATGGCTGCTGAAGTAAAGGAAATAGGTGAAATTTCTCAGGAATAGTGTGTGGAATAAGAATAGGTGCTAAGACAGAGCCATGGTGAATACTGACATTTAGTGACTAGCAGAAGTAGAGGTCCAGCAAAAGAGATCAATGAGGAACTAGAGAGATATAATAAGTGTCATAGAAGCCAAAAGAAGAGGATATTTCAAGGGGGAGAGGTCAACTGTGTGAAATGCTGAAGGTTGAGAGATCAAGTAATTTTTATTAAAGAAGACAAATGCTCACTGAATATTTATTGAATAGTTACTTGATTTTCATTTGCAATTTTCTGGACACAAAGGACTCTAAAAATACCAAACTTGAAAGCTAGAAAAAGCACTGAAAGTCAGTGCCTTGTTTTCCACCCATCTGGTCACTAATACACCTTCCTCAAGTTCACCAATTACTTTGTGTGCTCCAACACCTTGTTTTCCCCCTTGCCCCTGAGCTGCCCAGACAAGGAAATCACCTGGCTACTTGTTGGAACACTTGCAATCAATTCAAGCAAAGGAAAAAAACCCCAAAAGCTTAGTGTCCTAATGGAACTTATCATATAGGCCTCCCCAGGGTGCAGAGGTTTATGTGCTGTGCCTGGACTATGTTAAGAAAATTAAAACTGGGTTTGTAACAAAAGAGCCAAAGTGTCAAGTCACTAAAAGCAGAAAATTCCACTTGCAACACAGATGCCCATTCTCACACTGGTTTATGATGAGAGAAAGTGAAGATTTATAATACGCTTTCTATAAAGTCATGACAACCATTGAACTGGGACCTCTGGGACTGCCTAGAGGTTCTACTTCATTATGCAGGGAGAGAGGCCAAAGTGCTAAGTCACAGAACAGGCTTTGTCTTTAAAGGGGCCACCTCTAACACCTGGCCTTTTTCAATATTTATACTAGAATTGTAGCAAGAAGTTGGCTCCTCAGTCCAAGTTCAAGCAACATTTGTCACGTACCAATGGCAAATGACTTGTTTATATTCATTTTTCTGACATCCTTGAACGTTATACAAGCTAGTATAAGCTAGGTTATGCTGCAATAAGGAACAATCTCAAAATTCTAGTGACTTATAATAAACATGTATTTCTTGCTCGTACTGTATGTCCAAAATAGGTTGGTGGGAGGGCAGTGGGGAGATCTCTATTCTTAAGTAGATCTTAGTTGTCCTCACTTTAGGATCCTGGCTAATAGGTAAGGAGCCATATGGGATGTTTCCAGGTAACACATCATATGGAAAAGGGAAAGCGGAAAGGCAAGCACTCCTTCTTTCAGCTTCCGCCTAGAAATGACACATGCAACTTCTATTCATATTTCACTGGCCAAAGCAAGTCATATGTTACAGCCTGATTTTAGAAGGGTGGAAAAGTATCATCTTTCTATAGGTAGAGATAGTACAGGGAGGGACACCAAATGTGATTGAAAAATATATAGTATACCAGAGAAGACACAAAAATATATGTTAAACCTTGAATACATTACATAATAGGTACTCTCTGAACACAAAAATCTAGGTAGTGGTTATGAGACTATTCACCGCCAACTATCTGGCTACTGTTTCAGAATCCACCATTGAAGATTCCTGCCATGGAGTTAAAAGAATAAAGACTACCAGAAGTCATTTGTTGCCAAAGAGAAAAAGCCTCAGGTGAGAGAGCACACTAAACTATACCAAATTAATATAGTATTCAGAGTAGCTGTCCTACAGCAGGCTAATATTATCAGAAGCAGGGAGCACAACCCTGATATTTTATTTAATACCTAGTATATACCAGGCACTGTTAGGCTCTTTTACATACTATATAACACTTTCTCCCTGTGTCTATTGCAGTTTAAAGATAATGCAAAAGGTCATAAGTTGCCCTTGGTCTCACACCTAGTCCAGGAAGTCATAATGAATGCCAGGGAGAAGTCCAGGACTTAGGGTACCAACTGGAGAAAGCAATTAAGGGTAGGGAAATGATTTGCATCCCAGGAGGCAGAAGAAATCAGCCTAGAGGAAATTCCAACAACAGGCTTGCCCAGAGCCAACTCTCTTAATCTGCACCTGGGATTGGATGGTGTTCTTTTAAATGAGGGAGAAAACCAATCTGATTCCCGAGTCATCTCCAAGGACTTGGAGAAATTTCTCCTAGAAAACACCCATTAGTGGAATCTGACCTGCCAATCAATCAGGCTTCTGCTGATGGCTACTTGTACCCTTGTCTGATTATGGGATTAATGAATTAAATGTACCAGGATAGATTACACTGACTTTTAGCTCAATCTGCTGAATAGTGGATAACTCAACAGGAAAATGATATTTAAAAGCCATAATGGGTAGTATATATCTTATAGTTTTTACATTACATGTCTTTCAACCTCCTTGGTTTAAATTATTTCATTCTTTTTGATGCAATTTAAATGGGATTTTTTTCATTTCTCTTTCTATTTCTCTATTATTCGTGCATAGAAATGCAATTGCTTTATGTATATTAATTTTGTATCCTATAACTTTACTGAATCATCAGTTCTAATAGTTTTTTGTTGGAGTCTTTGAGTTTTCATATATAGTATGATGTTATCTGCAAATAGTTTTACTTCTTCCTTTTGAACTTGGATGTCTTTTATTTCTTTTTATTATCTGGTTTCTGTGGCTAGGACTAATACCATGTTGAATAAAAGAGGCGAGACTAGACATCCTTGTCTTATTCCTGATCTACAAGAAAAGCTTTCAGCTTTTCATTATTGATTATGATGTTAGCTGTGGGTTTGTCATACATGGTCTCTGTTACACTAAGGTACATTCCCACTCTTGGGTTTTATCCCTGGGTTGGGAAGAGCCCCTGAAGGAGGGCATGGCAACCCACTCCAGTATTCCTGCCTGGAGAATCCCCATGGACAGAGGTGTCTGGTGGGCTACAGTCCATGGGGTCTCAAAGAGTCGGACAAGACTGAGTGACTTAACACTGCACAACATGTTCTCTCTATACCCACTTTGTTCAGAGTTTTTGTCATAAATGGATGTTGAATATTGTCAAATGATTTTCCTGCATCTATTGAGATCTTCAAATGATTTTTATCCTTTTGTTAATGTAGTGTATCACATCAATTGATTTATAGATGTTAAACCATCCTTGCATCCTTGGAATGAATCCAAGGGGATCATGGTGTATGATCCTTCTAATGTATTGTTGAATGTGGTTTGTTAATATTTTGTTGAGGATTTTTGTATTTTTGTATTTATGTTAATATTATGTTAATATTTATGATATTGACTTTAATTTCTGTTTTTGTGGTGTCCGATTTTGAGATCACAGTAATGCTGGTCTCATAAAACAAGTTTGGACATGTTCCTTCATCTTCTATTTTTGGAATAATTTGAGAAAGATAGATATTAATTCTTCTTTAAATATTTGATAGATTTCACCTGTGAAGTCACCTGGACCTGGACTTTGGGTTGTTTTTTTTTGTTTGTTTGACTCAGTTTTATTACTAGTAATTGGTATTCAGATTTTCTATTTCTTCATGATTCAGTCTTAGAAGATTGCGTGTTTCTAGGAATTTATCTATTTCTTCTATATTTTCTAATTTGTCAGCATACAATTATTCACAGTATCCTCTTAAAATCTTTTGTATTTCTGTGGTGTTGGTTGTAATTTCACCTCTTTCATTTCTGATTTTTACTAATTTGGGCTTTCTCTCTTTTTTTTTTTCTTGATGAGTCTGGTTAAGGTTTGTCCACTTGTTTATCTTTTCAAAGAAGTAGCTATTAACTTCATTGATCCATCTCTTTTTTAGTCTCTATTTCCACTCTGATCTTTATTATTTCCCTCCTTCTACTAATTTTGAGCTTTGCTTGTTCTTCCTTTTCTATTTCCTTTCAATGTACATTTAGATTATTTGAGATCGTTCTTATTTCTTGATGTAGACCTGTATCACTATGAACTGCTTTTGCTGCATCCCATAGATTTTGCTACATTGTATTTCCATTTTCATTTGCCTCAAAGTATTTTTTATTTCCTCTTTGATTTCTTTGATTATCCATTGTTTAAACATTTAGTAACATGTTGTTTAGTCTCCACATGTTTGTGCTTTTTCCAATTTTCTTCTTCCAAGTTTCATACCATTTCAGTTGGAAAAGATGCTTAATATAATTTCAGTCTTCTTAAATTTCTTGGGACTTGTTTTGTAGTCTTACATGTACTCTATTTTAGAAAATGTTCCATGTGCACTTGTAAAGAATGTATATCCTGCTACTTTAGGATGAAATGTTCTATATATAACATTAGTTCATCTGGTCTAATATGTCATTCAAAGCCAATATTTCCTTATTAATTTTGTCTCTAGATAATCTATCCATTGATGTAAGTGAAGTATTAAAGTCCCCTGATACTATTGCATTGCTGTTTATTTCTCCCTTTTGTCTGTTAATATTTGCTTTACATATTTAGGTGGTCTTATGTTGGGTGTATGTTTATAAATATTATATCCTCTTATTGAACTGACTCCTTTATTATGTAATGCCCTTTTATGCCTTTTGTTACAGTCTTCATTTTAAAATCCATTCTGTCTGTTATGTGTATTGCTACCCCAACTCTTTTCTTTTGCATAGAGTACCTCTTTCTATCCCTTCACTTTCAGTCTGCGTGTCTTCAGATATGTGGAGAGTCTCTTCTAGGCAGCAGATAGATGAATCTTGTTTATTTATCCATTCCCCACTCTATGTCTTTTGATTGGAGCATTTAATCCATTTTCATTTAAAGTAATTATTGACAGGTGTATCAGTATCAGTTCAGTCACTCAGTCGTGTCCAGCTCTTTGCGACCCCATGGACTGCAGCAAGCCAGGCTTCCCTGTCCATCACTAACTCCTGGAGTTTACTCAAAATCATGTCCATTGAGTTGATGATGCCATCCAACCATCTCATCCTCTGACGTCCCCTTCTCCTCCTGCCTTCAAATCTTTCCCAGCATCAGGGTCTTTTCCAATGAGTCAATTCTTCACATCAGGTGGCCAAAGTATTGGAGTTTCATCTTCAACATCAGTCCTTACAATAAATATTCAGGGTTGATTTCCTTTAGGATTGACTGATTTGATCTCCTTGCAGTCCAAGGGACTCTCAAGAGTCTTCTCCAACACCACAGTTCAAAAGCATCAATTCTTCAGTGCTCAGCTTTCTTTATAGTCCAACTCTCACATCCATACATGGCTACGGGAAAAACCACAGCCTTGAGTAGATGGACCTTTGTTGGCAAGGTAATGCCTCTGCTTTTTATATGCTGTATGGGTTGGTCATAGCTTTTCTTCCAAGGAGTAAGCATCTTTCAATTTCATGTCTCCAGTCACCATCTGCAGTAATTTTGGAGCCCCCCAAAATAAAGTCTGTCACGGTTTTCCACTGTTTCCCCATCTATTTGCCATAAAGTGATGGGACCAGATGCCATGATCTTCGTTTTCTGAATGTTGAGTTTTAAGCCAACATTTTCACTCTCCTCTTTCACTTTCATCAAGAGGTTCTTTAGTTCCTCTTCACTCTCTGCCATAAGGGTGGTGTCATCTGCATATCTGAGGTTATTGATATTTCCCCTGGCAATCTTGATTCCAGCTTGTGCTTCATCCAGCCCAGTATTTCTCATGATGTACTCTGCATATAAGTTAAATAAGCAGGGTGACAATATACAGCCTTGAAGTACTCCTTTTCCTATTTGGAACTAATCTGTTGTTCCATGTCCAGTTCTCACTGTTGCTTCCCAACCTGCATACAGATTTCTCAAGAGGCAGGTCAGGTGGTCTGGTATTCCCATCTTTTGAAGAATTTCCCACAGTTTGTGGTGATCCACACAGTCAAAAGCCTTTGGCATATTCAATAAAGCAGAAATAGATGTTTTTCTATAACTCTCTTGCTTTTTCGATGATCCAGCGGATGTTGGCAATTTGACCTCTGGTTCCTCTGCCTTTTCTAAAACCAGCTTGATGTATACTCATTGCCATTTTGTTCATTGTTTTCTGGTTGTTTTTGTAGTTAGTCTCCGTTCCTGTTTTCATCTTTTGACTTTTTCCCTTGTGGTTTGATGGATTCCTTTAGTGTTATGTTTGGATTCTTTTCTTTTTATTTTTTGTATATCCATTAGAGATTTTTGGTTTGTTAGTTACCATAAGGTTCATATATATGGATCTCTCTATATATATATCTCATAAATTTAAGCTGAGAGTAACTTAAGTTTGAAAGTGAAAGTGAAAGTCGCTCAGTCCTGTCCGACTCTTTGTGACCCTGTGGACTATACAGTCCATGGAATTCTCCAGGACAGAATACTGGAGTGGATAGCCTTTCCCTTCTCCAGGGGATCTTCCCAACCCAGGGATCGAACCCAGGTCTCCCACAATGCATAAGTTTGAAGGCATTCTAAATTCACAAATAAGTTTCTTGCCCCTTTCTCTTTCTTTTCTCCTTCTGGGACCCTTATAATGCAAGTGTTACTATGCTTGGTAATTAGTATGCTTACTCTCCCCATCCACTTTTTTTGACATCATATTTTACATCTTTTTATTTTTTGTATCTCTTAACTACTTACTGTGGCTATGGTTGATTATGCTACTTTAGCAGTAGCTTTGTACTAGCTCTTAAGTGGATGATCCACTTTACTATATATTTGCCTTTACCAGTGGGCTTTTTCTTTCATGTATTTTCTTATTTCTAGTTGTGGCCTTTTCTTTTCCACTTAACTACCCTTTGACATTTCTTGCAAGGCCAGTTTAATGGTGATAAACTCCTTTAGTTTTTTCTTACCTGAAAAAATGTTTACCTCTCTTTCAATACTGAATGATAACCTAGATGGGAAAAGTATTATAGGTTATAGATTTTTCCCTTTCAATCCTCTGTATATATCTTGCCACTCCCTTCTGGCTTGCTACTTAATCAACTGATTGTATATGGGGTTTTCCTTGTGTGTGACCAGTTCTTTTTCTTTTGTTGCATTTAAGATTCTCTTAAACTTTGCTACTTTAATTATAATATGTCTTGATGTGAATCTTCTTGGGTTCTTCTTCCTTGAGAGTCTGCTTCCTGGACTTGAATATCCATTTCCTCCCCCAGGTTAGGAAGGTTTTTCATCCATTATTTCTTCAAATAAGTTTTTCCCCTTTCTCTCTCTTTTCTCCTTCTGGGACCCCTATAATGCAACTGTTAGTATGCTTGATATTGTCCCAGAGGCTGCTTAAACTCTCTTGAATTTTAAAAACTTTCTTTCTTCTTTTTGCTCTTCTAATTGAGTGATTTTCCACTATTCTGCCTTCCAGATCATTTATCCATTCTCCTGTGTCATCTAATCTGCTGTTGACACCCTCTAGTGTATTTTTTACTTCAATTATTATATTCTTCAGCTCTGATTAGGTCTTTCTTAAATTTTCTAAGTCTTTGTTGAAGTTCTCACTGTGTTTTTTCATTCTTCACCCTGGTTCAATGCAGAACTTCATGACCATTTCTTTGCATTCTATCAGGTAAATTACTTGGATATAAATGAATATAAGTATCCATTTCATTAGGAGTTTTCCTCTGGGGTTTTATTTTGTTCTTTCATTTGGTGCATAGTCCTCTGCCTCCTCGTTTTATTTTACTTTGAGTTTTTGTTTCTATGAATTAGGTGTAATTGCTACCTTTCCTGGTTCTTTGGAGGAGTGGCATCCTGTGGAACTATTTCCTGTATAGACTGTTTAGGCTTGGTGTCTTTGGCAAGCTGGCTGAAGCTGAAGTGGATTCATGCCGGGGAAGTCCATGGGGAGCACTGCACCTTAAGCCACTTTGGTGGAATGGCTGGAGCTGGAAGAAGCAGGGGCCAGGGGGAGGGGACAGAGTGCCTCCAACCTTGGTGAGAACTCCAACAGTTCCCAGTCCTTTTAGCAGAAACTCTAGCATCACTTCATGGCAAATAGATGGGAAAACAATGGAAACAGTGACAGACTTTGTTTTATTGGGCTCCAAAATCACTGCAGATGGTGACTGCAGCCGTGAAATTAAAAGATGCTTGCTCCTTGGAAGAAAAGCTTTGACAAACCTAGACAGCATATTAAAAAGCAGAGGCATTACTTTGCCGGCAAAGGTCCATCTAGTCAAGGCTATTGTTCTTCCATTAGTCATGTATGGATATGAGAGTTGAACCATAAAGAAGGCTGAGAACAGAAGAATTGATGCTTTTGAACTGTGGTATTGGAGAAGACTCTCGAGAGTCCCTTTGATAGCAAGGAGATCAAACCAGTCAGTCCTAAAGGAAATCAACCCTGAATATTCACTGGAAGGACTAGTGGTGAAGTTGAAGCTCCAATACTTTGGCCACCTGATATGAAGAGCTGACTCATTAGAAAATACCCTGATGCTAGGAAAGATTGAAGGCAGAAAGAGAAGGGGAAGACAGAAGATGAGATGGCTGGATGGTATTACTGACTCATTGGACCTGAGTTTGAGTGAGCTCCAGGAGATGGTTGAAGGACAGGGAAGCCTGACATGCTGCAGTCCATGGGGTCAGACACGATTGAGTGACTGAACAACAACCAACATTAGTAAATGGGCTTCTTTCCCACGTAAAATCAGTACCCTTTAAACTTCTGGGGGTTTTATTGCTGTGTCCCAGGACAGGCAAGTCTGCACTCAGGCCCCTCAGCAATATCTATTCTTATTGCAGGTCACTGAGTCAGGGGTAAACTTCCCATGTATATCATGTCTCCATCTTTCTTAATCATTTCTATATGGTCCTTCTATGTATAGTAGCTGTTCAATCAGCCCTCATGTCTTCTTCAGGAGGAATTGTTCTATATGTAGGTTAGATTCAATGTGTCCATGTGAAAAGGTGAGCTTAGGGTCTTCCTATGATGCCATCTTGGATCTCTCTCTGCATCTGTATTCTTAAAAGATGCTCTGTCACAAAGAGAAAAGAAATAATAAACACTAACTTTTTGAAAGAATTATAGGTTAACCTTTCCCATCCAAGAATCACAGATATTTCTAAGCCAATGAGTAGTATACAGAAGATATAAAAGGGAGCTTCAGCTATTAATGCAACAAAACATCTTAATGGCAACTATGTGTGTACGGATAAGTAATGCATCTTAACTGTCCAGAATATTCCTTAAAGATTTCCTCAATCTTAACCTCTTATTATCTATACTTTCTTGGGCTTTGCAATTTGAAAAACCGCAAATACTAGACAATCATAATAAAGTTCCAATCGGAATGCTAAACAACAACAAAAGGCACTGAGCAAAGTACTAGTTTACCTGTTCAGAGGCTATTAATGGTCAAGGTAAGATAAAGATTGGTGACTTGGGTTAGGGTGGAGACAACAGAGATGGAGAGGAAGAGTAGGAATAAGAGGAGCTTCAGAGTGATTTTGGAAATATATTTGTTGTACACTTAGATATATTTCCTTTCCTGCAGAGCAGCCAAGAAGTTTGATAGCATCTGAGGTTACAAGGAGAGAGAGGTTGGGTTGACTGGGGCAGGGATCTCTTTAAAAGCCCTCTTTCTTTCCTTCAACCTATAGAATTTCTAGTATACATTTTCTCTGGTTTGAAAGAGATAAATAATAATTTTGGCTGGATTGCAGGCCTAATGAGGGACTAAAAAGAGGGAGAAACTAGTAAACAGGACTCATGAAGTGCTTTGTTGTCTACTAATGTGTCTAATTATTTTCTGTAATTTGGAAGCTTCACCTGAGGATAACAGAGTTGACTGTACCTGCAATGAATACATTAACTCAATAATGTGGTGAAGAGTTCTGTGTAGCCCTGCAATCCTTAGCTATGTAGTCTATAAAATGCATGGGAGATATAGTCTTCCCTTTGCCGTCCGCTTATATCTCACAGGGTGGCTAGGCTTGTGTCAGACTGACATGAAATTACCCCCTCATTCCTACAATTAGGGTCCTAGTGAAATTGAGCCCATGCAAATGGATCTCTGAGAACTGGCCTGAATGCCCAGTTGCTCTGGCACCATTTGTTGAAGAGATTATCCTTCTTCCATTGAATTGCTTTTGAACATTTGTGAACAGTATATTGAGCATAATTGTGTAGGTTGCCTATTATGTTCCTTTTATACATATTCCACCTATTTATGTATCAACACTACACTGTTTTGATTACTATAGCCAAATAGAAGGCCTTAATATCGGTTAGAGTAATTCCTCCCATTTTTTTTGTCTTTTTCAAAATTGTTTTAACTATTCTAGGGCCTTTGCCTTTCCATAAGAATTTTAAGATAAATTTGTCTGTGTCTACAAAAAAACTCTTGCTGGAATTTTGATAAGAATTGTATCTATGCACACATTTGAGGAGAGTTGACATATTTACTTTGTTGTCTTCTAACCCATGAACACCAGAGAAGGCAATGGCACCCCGCTCCAGTTCTCTTGCCTGGAAAACCCCATGGATGGAGGAGCCTGGTAGGCTGCAGTCCATGGGCTTGCTAAGAGTTGGACATGACTGAGCGAATTCACTTTGATTTTTCACTTTCCTGCATTGGAGAAGGAAATGGCAACCCACTCCAGTTTCTTGCCTGGAGAATCCCTGGGATGAGGGAGCCTGTTGGGCTGCCGTCTCTGGGGTCACACAGAGTTGGACACGACTGAAGTGCCTTAGCAGCAGCAACCCATGAACACAGAGTGTCTCTCCATCTATTTAGGTCTTTTTTCTTTCATCAGTGTCTTATAATTTCAGCATAGTAAATCTATGCCTTAGCATTTCATTTTCTATAGAATGATTATAAATAGCTTGTACTTTTAAATTTCATTTTCTCTGTGTTCATTTGTTAGTATTAATATATAGAAATGCAACTGATTTGTGGGTGTTTATTTTGTTTCCTGTAATCTTGCCAAATTCACTTATTAGTTCTAAGGAGTTCTTTGTAAATTACTTCTGTCATCTGTAAATCAAAGCAATTTTATTTCTTTCCAATGTGTATGCTAATTTGCTTCAGTGTATCCAACTCTGTGTGACCCTATGGACTGTAGCCTACCAGGCTCCTCTGTACATGAGATTCTCCTGGCAAGAATATTGGAGTGGGATGCCATGATCTTCTCCAGGGGATCTTCCCGACTCAGGGATCAAACCCATGTCTCCTGCATTTCAGGTGGATCCTTTACTCCTGAGCCACCTGGGAAACCCCAACATATACCATGTGTGCTATGTGCATACTTGGTTGCTTCAGTCATGTCTGATTCTTTGTGACCCTATGGACTGTAGCCACCAGGCTCCTCTGTCCATGGGATTCTCCAGGCAAGAATACTGGAGTGGTTGCTATGCCCTCCTCCAAAAGATCTTCCTGACCCAGGGATCAAACCTGCATCTGTCATATCTCTTGCACTGGCAGGCAGGTTCTTTACAACTAGCACCACCTGGGAAGCCCCTTCTTTCCAATATATATGCCTTTTATTTCTTTTTCTTTTTTTGTTACAGAAGCTAGTACTTCTATTATAACAATGAATAAGAGAATAGAAATCTTTGTTCCCAATCTTAGGGGAAAATAATTCAATTTTTCACTATTAAGTATAATGTTAGCTGGAGTTTGGGAGATATGGTTTTATATATATATATGCTCCTTTTCAGTTTGAGGCAACTCTCTTTTATTCCTACCTTACTGAGAGCTTTTACTAAGAATTAAGGTTGGATTTTGTCAAATGCTTTTTTTGCATTGATATGATCATATGATTTTCTTCTTTACTCTGCTGACATGACAGATTACATAGATTGATTTTTGAATGTATTTATTTTATAATTATTATATCCAATGGCTACTGGACACTTACATTCATCTCTCATTTAATTCTTTCAAAATCCACGTTAAATGTATATTGTTTTTATCAGCCTGATTGTACAAAGAAAAAGAACAAGCTCAGAGAGATTAAGTGACTTGCCTAAAGTCACAGTCTGTATGGGGCAAATTTGAGAATTGAAGCTTGGACTGCTTCAAACCATTTCTCATGTCTTTTCAGTCTGCTACCCTCTCTTCAAGTGCTAACCAGAAATTCCTTAGCATAGGAACATCTATCATTGTATAAATAAATAGGGGAACTTGACTATAACAAGTAGACTTTTAACAAAGATTAGGATTCTCTCTCTCCTGTCCTTGTACTTGAACAACAGTCCTTTCCTGGAAGTTGATTGTTGAATCAGAGCCAAAATCGATTGTTGAATCAGGGCCAAAGCTCTTGAAAATGCCTTGGAAACCATTTGGTGGGTGGAGGTAGCAGAAGGTGTAATAATCAATCCCTATTATTCTAAGTTCTAAAATCAACATTCTAAGGGTGGTTGTCAGAGCCTATTGTCCCAGAAATGATACTGCCCATCAAGCTGTCCTGAAAAGGACTCATGTGTGTGAAACCTAACATTCTCCTTTAGTACACACTGGAATCATGGACTCTCTGGTGACTCAGAAGGGTCTTTCACAGCAGAGTAGGAAAAGCCACTTCATCCAAATGTTTTCCACAAATGATTCAATATCTTTTCCTGTTGTTGAGTTTCTTTTTCACTTTTTAAAATAAACAGTCCCAGGACTTTTTTATTCTCTGGTCTCCTTATTACTATACCACAGACAAGGGAGACCTTTGACACAAACACTCTGGGAGTAGAATTTAGTGTTGATTAGATTTCCCTTTGTTTTATAGGTTAATCCAAATAAACATTTCCCTCCTATTTTAAAGGAAAAAAGTATCTGGGGCCAGCTTTTTCAGATTTCCTCTTTCTGTCCTCCCAAACCCTTGATCCTTACCTCCTGCATCTACCTCATGATATCTCTTCCTCCACTATCTATTCCATTAATGGGAAAGGATAAAGATTATACCCCCAAAGTGGTTTTTATGGGCCAGGTCTGTTACATGTCACACATCGCTTCTGTTCACTTTCTATTTGCTGAAACTCAGGAACATAAGCACATCTAACTGTAAGGAAGATTGAGAAATATATTATAGTTATGGAAATGGGAAGAAGAGGGAAACAATTTTGGTAATCACATAGCTGTCTCTGCTTTATTCACTGCTGAGTCCCTAGGACTGAGCACAGTGACTGGGAGGTGGTTTCTATACTGGACTGTGATTAAAAGTCCACCACTGGATTGTGACCTCATGATCTAGTATCTTAGTACTCCAATCAAGTGTGGACACATAATAGAAGCCTATTAAATGTGAGCTGGTCATTATTGGAATTGTATCTAGGGACTTCAAGATGAACATTTGGTGTAACTTACTTCCTAAGGAAAATTTATTCTCTAGGAGATCGCTCCCGATCCGGATTACTCTTCTACCATTGGTCTTCAACCCAGATTTTTCCAATCACCAGATTTATCTGCTCCTCAGACTTCTTGGAACCTAGATGTCAATCCCTGTCTAGCTAGAGAGTTTCTGAAGCCCTGAGCCCCTTTCTATGTGATGGCCTGTCTTATTCCTGCTCTTTCCCCCTGCTTTCCAACAAGCATGCACTCCATTTCTGCAATCTTCATTTTTTCTTTGCCAGCTACAAGTGTGTTTAGCTACTTCCTGCCCCCAGTATTTCCATAATTGGAGGGATGGAGGTGAGTAGGATGGAGGAGATGCTGATATCTTAACCAACCCTAGTGTCATGAATACTTCATAATGCTTGTCTCTGCTCTAGCCTTTGTCTAGTCCATCTCAGGCCAGACTGGCTATTGTGGTTTAACCAATAAGCATATTTAGTGACTTGAAGATATGTTTCTGGAGCCATAAAGAAGACATTGACTAATGGTGACTGGGAAATGTGTTCTTGTCTTATAGAATGTCCTGTCAGCTAAAGGTTTACTCAGCCACATGTTGCTGTTCCTTAGGGACCTCTTTGCTGTACTTCTTAATACTTCTCAACAGGTATGTAGAAACACCTGGATATGACAGAGATAAGTATTTGGTTAAGGCAGGCATGAGATTTGGGATTAGAGTCTTCCTAGAGTGAGCCTGGAACAATTTTGTAATATAGTCACAGTAGTCTGTAGCAGCCTCAATTTTCACCCACCCCTTACAGGGACCCAGAGCCCTGTGCCCCTAGGTGCTCTCCCCTGCTACTCTTGGCTACACCTATTCAGGTTATTTCCATCCCTAGGAAAGGTACAGTAGACATGTATATACTATCATGTGTAAAACTATATATACTCCCCCTCTTTCTCCATAGTCTCCTTGTCATGATCTTGTGATTGGGAAAGAAAGGGATGTAAAAGTCTGACTGAGTAGAAGAGGAAGTGGTTATTAGTGCTTGGAAGGCAACTCTTCACTGTATGGCAGCTCTGGCCTGACCCAATTATTTTCTAGAAAGGAGTCCCTTCACCTCCACAGAATTTGTATCACAGACAACTGGACATAGGACCCTGATTTATTTATTTTTCTTACTTCTGCTTTAGAGGAATGTGTAAGATTTTGTTTAGCTGACCCAGGCTCTCAGATACACAGGTGAATGCAAATTGAGGAGATAGCTCAAGGGAGCCCAAGAAATCAAATAAAGGAAATATCTCAGGCTTTGGAGGAAAGGCATTGGAGGAAAAAGCCAAGAAATGACCCCCTTATCTCTTACCTTGTGGAGCAAATAGCCTCATACTGCTATAGATTGGTTGGAGGTGGTGGTCATAGGTTTTGAGGGGAACAGAGATAAGTACAAAACTTGACTCTACTGAGCAAGATAGCACAAGGTATACTCAGTGGAGCCATTTTTGGAGAAATAAGAGCTAGAGAATATGGAACACATGCCTTTCCCTGAAATTTCTGTTTTTATTTATTTATTTTAATTAGAGGATAATTGCTTTAAAATGTTGTGTTAGTTTCTCCTGTACAACAACATGAATCATCTATAAGTATACATATATCCCCTTCCTCTTGAGCCTCCCTCCCACCACCACCCCCATCCGAACCCCTCTAGGTCATCACAGAGCACTGAGCAGAGCTCCCTCTGTTATACAGCAGCTTCCCATTAGCTATTTATTTTAAACATGATAGTGTAATGTATGTCTATGCTTGAAATTTCTATTTGAAAGTAAAAACAAAGCAAAACAAAAACAGCACATTAGAAGCGACACGTTAAAGATACTAGCACCTCCATCAGCCTGCATCTTGACTGAATTCATGGGACAAAATACATAACACTAGCAACCAACTTGCCATCACTAAATGGACTTTATAGGAGTGAGAAATAACTTCTACTTTGTTGTGCCATTGAGATTAAGATCTGGGGGTTTATCTCTTACTGAAGTTTGCATTAAATCAGTACCAAAATCAGAGGTCCACTGAGCTTGCAACCTAGTGAAGGAATGTCGAGGATCCTATCAAACATAGAGGAGGGAATGACCAACTTGGTTAAGAGCAATAGCAGAAGACTTCCTAGACTGTAACATTTGAGATGAGTCTTAAAGGAGATTCTGCCAGGAAACAAAGAATCAAGTTGAGGGCAACATATGCTAAGGCCCCCACAATGAGAGGGCTTCCCTGGTGGCTCAGACAGTAAAGAGTCTGCCTGCAAGGCAGTAAACCTGAGTAGATCCCTGGGTCAGGAAGATCCCCTGCAGAAAGAAATGCAACCCACTCCAGTATTCTTTCCTGGAGAATTCTGTAGACAGAAGATCCTGGCAGGCTACAGCCCATGAGGTAGCGAAGAGTCAGACATGACTGAGTGACTAACACCATAATGAGAGAACTCAACTTGAGTATGGCTGAAGAGTAGAGGGCAATGGGATAGAGGGAGGTCCGTGGGGATTCAAGCACTGATGAGAAATGAAAAAACTGCCAAGCCACTCTGTGTCTATGTGTTCTCAGGCATCAGTATATTCAGAAACATATGGAGGTTTGGGGTGGATTAGCATGAGACAGTCTCCTTCATGACGTCAATCCAAGCCAGTTCCCAGACAAGACGGGGGGCCAAAAACTGAGGATTGTGACCTCAGTGCTTGCTGTTTGTAAGTCTGGATTCTCTGACTCCTATCCTGTACCCCAGCCCTCAACATCCTCACCACTATCCACTAGGGCGAAAAATAGCCCAATGATTGGTCTTCTCCTCACCACCCCCACCCCCACTCGCAGAAGTTCAGTTGAGTTCAGTTCAGTCGCTGAGTTGTGTCCGACTCTTTGCGACCCCATGAACTGCAGCACGCAGAAGTTACTCTTTTACAAATAATCCACAGGCTGTGTTCTGCAGCTGCAGCCTGTGAACACCTTCCAGGAGGCAAGATCCCAAGAGCTAGGAGTTGAAGGGAAAGAGCAACCACCTGCATGTTTTGTTGTATCTGATTAATTTCAAACAAATATTACAATGCTTCATATGTTTTTGGACAGCTCTCCAACATCCTGCAATTAGCCATAAATGGATATGTTCCACACAGGAAGAGGGAATGAGGGTGACTCCGATCTGAGGGTGTAGAAAAACAAGTAAAGCTATAGACTGAACAAGAAGGGAACTTTTAGATCACCCAGTTCAAATGCTTTGTGCCACAGATGAGAAAACAGTTTCAAGGAGGGGTCATCATTTGCCTTACGTCACAGAGTGAGTCAGTAGCACAGACAGGACTTCTAGGTCTCAACTCCCAGTGCAGTGTTCGTTTAACTACACTCATCAAGCATCTAGACCAGTTGGAAGAAGCATGCTGAAAGTTACCGATGAAGGAAATGGTGGGTGGTTCCAAGACAGTGAAGCCTAACATCTGACCAAAATGTTACAGTCAAGGGTCAGTCACACACTTTCCTTTGTATAGTCTTTCCATTGGGTTGCATGTATCTGGAAATAATAGACGGAGGAAAAATTAAATTGAGCCTGTGTTTGGTCCACTTTGAAGAGGAAGGAGACAGTCACCACTGTGATCTGGTTTGAGGAGTGCTGGAGAGGCTCTCCTGCCCCTGGTGTTCTTCCCCATCAGCCTGCTATTCCAGGTAAAAATTACCTTTCTTGAAGGTTGCCTTTAAAAGACACTTGGAGAGAAAATACTAAAGACTGTTTCCAGTTACTAAAATCTTAGCATGAATTAGGCTTATATTTGATTTCCGGAGATTTTATCAATTCACATTGCAGAAAACAGCAAATAATGTACCAGGGACCTGACCAGTAGATCATGGGGTATCTGGACTTCTTTAGAATTCTCCTGTCGATCGAGAGAAAGTACCCATTTTGGAGATTAACTGCAGTAAGAAAATGGCCTAGAGACCTGGGTGGGGCATAAAAATCCTGCATCGTACTACAAGCTCCAGGGAGCTCTGGTGTGTGCATGCTTTAATCCTAATCACTGCCATCCAGAAGTCTCACTGGTCATTCCCTTGAAACTGTCACTCAAAGAGTACTCTCTTTACCTCTTTCTGCACCTGGATTCACATCAATTAATCCTGCTCCTTGTCCCTGGAGTTAGTACAGTGGGATACAGCTTACAAAGCTCTCTCCCTGTACCTTGTAAGACATGTAGAAGAGTTTTATGCTTCTCATTTTATGAGTAGAAAACCTGTGGCCCAGAAAGATAAAGTGACTTGCCCAAAGTTACAAAAACAATAGAGGTAATTGTCAAATCAAACTGGAATCCAAGGACTCTGTCTCCAAATCCTGTCTTCCTTCTCTACCTTGGTATTTCCCAAAGTGTCCTTCACAAAGCACAAGTCCATTGAGAATCACGTTGGTAGAAAGAGGAGTTCCATGGTCTGACATGCATTTTCTTCTTTTACTACTCTCCTTGTGGTGATACACTAAGCACATAAACATACTAGAGGCTCTGAGATGTAACCTGTATAATTCAGAGTTTCCAAAAAGTATTTATGAATGAGAAGAGTTCGCATTAATTGAATACTGTTCCAGGCCTGTGCTAAGGATTTTACATAGCTTATTATGTAAAATGGTAGCTTATTCTACCCACCGAGCATTTTTATGATCTTTGTCCTTTGCTTATTTTCATTTTACCAATGATGAAACCAAGGCCCAAAGAGATAAGGTGACTTGCCCAAGTTCACAGAGTAGGAGCATGACCAGGAAGGTTCTTGAACTGAGCCAGCCAATTCCATCCAATATTTGGCCACAAAAAATTTTCTGCCCACAAACCCTCTTTATATCCCACAGAATCAGCCTCTCATAGAATCAATTTTGGGAAAGTATTGTGTTGGCCAAAAAGCTCATGTGGGTTTTTCTGAAAGCTGTTACGGAAAAACCAGAAGCAATGTTTTGGCCAACCCAATAGATCCCCCATTCACCAACTTCTTTATTTATTTATTTTTTTGGCTACCCTTGCAGTTCAGGCTCTTCCTTCTAGTTCACGAGCTCTCTAGTTGCAGCGCACAGGGTTCTCTTGCTGTGGAGCTTGGGCTCTAGAGCATACAAGCTCAGTAGCTGCAGACTTAGTTGCCCCTCCCCTGGCATGTAGGATCTAATTCCCCAACAAAGGATCAAATCTGCATCCCCTGCATTGGAAGGTGGATTCCTAACCACTGGACCACCAACCTCTTAAGAATAACCTTGACTTGTTCTCACTGATTCATCTTTCAACACCCTGAATCACCCAGAAAAAGGGTTACTTTCAACCACTGAGCAAAGAACTTACATGTTGAAAGATAAGACAAATATTTGGCCACAGGAGGAGATGTAGAGAATATCAGCACTGTGCCAGGAAGGTGACCAGAAAGATGAGACATCACCAACCACACAGGCCTGTTTCACACTTTGCTCTACACACTCAGAGGCAGAATCAGAACAGAACTGTCACTTGAATCAATCAAACTTGTCTTCTTTCTAGCCAACAGGGCAACTGGAGTGATATATATCCACTGTGGGGCTGCTGCTGATTGCAATGCCAGATAAATGGACCCAATTGGGTCAGTTTAACTGAAAGAAGTATTTGAAACCACTGGGTAGTGGTTCTGCCACTGGGTGTGCATGCACACACATGTGTACACACACAGATGTACCATGCCAAAAGATTGACTAATGAGGTCAATTCAGTCAAACAACCGGTCACTTTAATGGAGAGGGGGGAAAAAGTAAGTCAAAGGAGATGCTTGACTTAACTGGTCAGTCAATTCAATCTAGTCACTCAGTCCATAGAAAAGCTCCAATAGACACAGCTCGATAGTCTTAAGGGTTGAAGAAAGCAATATTGAGGCCCAGGACCCAGGAAAAGAGAGGTGAATCGCAACACAAAGAATTTAGGTTAAAGGTCAGAGAAAGTTTTTTGACAGTAAAGGAATGTCTAAACAGCTCCTTTGAAAGGAATTTCACAAGCAAAAAAACAATGGAAAACTTTCAATGGATAAACAAAGCAGGAGGAAATATTTACAACAGTAAGACAGATTAAGAGTTGATATCCCTCATATTTTAAAAGGCTCTTACAATCTAATATGAAAAAGACAACCCATGCAATAGAAAAACAACAAAGATGATGAACAAGTGAACCATTGCTGAAAATCTACCTGCTAACTCAGAATCACAACAGTGTCTCAGAATGCAAATGGTAAAGCCATTTGATAATATAAAATACTCAAGCTTACTAACAGTCAGGGTAATGCACATTAATATAACAAGGAAATACTTTTTACCCTTCAGATTGCAAAAATGAAGAATTACAAGATCATTAGTATTTGATATTGGTGAGTACCTTCCTACAAAAGCTGGTGAGAATGTGAATTATTTCAGCTATTTTGTGTTCTGGCAGTAGTTATAAAAGTCTTAAAGACACATACACTTTGATCCAGCATTCTCACTTTGGGAAATATATTCTGTAGAATTAAAAGCATAAGTACACATGAAATGTAAAGCAGCATTATATATACATATATCCAATAGCACAAAAAAATTGAAACAATACAATATCCATCAATAATGGGATGGTAAACTAAATTAAGGTAAATCCATTTAACAGAATATTCTTGGGGTATTTTTTAACCAATTAGATCTATAATACTGACCTGGAGGAATCTCCATGACATGTTCGTAAATAAAAATAGTTTATAGAATAATGTATATTACACACTATTATATATAAAATAGATAAACAACAAGGACCTATTGTATAGCACAGAGAACTATACTCAATATTTTATATACATATATATATCATATGTATTAATATATATGATAATGTGTATATATTATATATATAACTGAATCACTGTTGTACACCTGAAACTAGCACAACATTGCAAATCAACTATACATCTATTTAAATTTTTCTTATTAAATTTACAAAAGAATAACCAGGAAGAAATAGAAATTATTAACAACCCAATTACAAACACTGAAATTGAAACAGTGATCAAAAATCTCCCCAAAAACAAAAGTCTAGGACCAGATGGCTTCACAGGGGAATTCTATCAAACATGTAGAGAAGAGCTAATGCTTATTTTTCTGAAGCTCTTCCAAAAAATTGCAGAGGAAGGAACACTTCCAAACTCATTCTATGAGGCCACAATCACCCTGATACCAAAACCAGGGAAAGACAATATGAAAAAAGAAAATTACAAGCCAATATCACTGATGAACATAAGTGCAAAAATCCTCAACAAAATTCTGGCAAACAGAATCCAACAACACATTAAAAAGCTCATGTATCATGATCAAGTTGGGTTTATTCCAGGGATGCAAGGATTCTTCAATATATGCAAATCAATCAATGTGATACACCATATCAACAAATTAAAAGATAAAAACCATATGATCATCTCAATAGATGCAGAAAAGGCCTTTGACAAAATCCAACATCCATTTATGATAAAAAAAAATCCTTCAAAAAATGGGCATAGAAGGAACCTACCTCAAGATAGTAAAGGACATATATGAAAAGCCCACAGCAAACATTGTTCTCAGTGGTGAAAAGCTAAAAGCTTTGCCTCTAAGATCAGAAACAAGACGAGGGTGTCCACTCTCACCACTATTATTCAACATAGTTTTGGAAGTCCTAGCTACAGCAGTTAGGGAAGAAAAAGAAAAGAAATCCAGATCAGAAAAGAAGAAGCAAAACTCTCACTGCAGATGATGTGATACTATAAACAGAAAACCCAAAAGAAACTATCAGAAAATTACTAGAGCTAATCAGCAAATTCAGCTAAGTCCGAGGATACAAAGTCAATACACAGAAATCACTTGCATTCCTATATACTAACAATGAAAAATCAGAAAAAAAATTAAGGAATCAATGCCATTCACCATTGCAACAAAAATAGTTATATATCTAGGAATAATCCTACCTAAGGAAACAAAAGACCTGTATACAGAAAACTATAAGACACTGATGAAAGAAATCAAAGACAACATAAACAGATGGAGAGATATTCCATGTTCCTGGGTGGGAGGAATCAATATTGTGAAAATGACTATACTACCAAATGCAATCTACAGATTCAATGTGATCTTTATCAAATTACCAATGGCTTTTTTTTTTCACAGAACTAGAACAAAAAAATTCACAATTCATATGGAAATACAAAAGACCCTGAATAGCCAAAGCAGTCTTGAGAAAGAAGAATGGAGCTGAAGGAATCAACCTTCCTGACTTCAGACTAGACTACAAAGCTCCAGTCATCAAGATAGTATGGTACTGGCACAAAAATGGAAATATAGACCAATGGAACAAGATAGAGAATTCAAAGATAAACCCACACCTATGGGTACCTTATTTTTGACAAAGGAGGCAAGAATATACAATGGGGCAAAGATAGCCTCTTCAATAAGTGGCACAGGAAAACTGGACAGCTACATGCAAAAGAATGAAATTAGGTCACTACTTAACACCATACACAAAGATAAACTCAAAATGGATTAAAGACCTAAATGTAAGACCAGAAACTATTAAACTCTTAGAGAAGAACATTGGCAGAACACTCGATGGTGCAAATCAAGGCAAGATTTTCTATGACCCACCTCCTAGAGTAATGGAAATAAAAACAAAAATAAACAAGTGGAACCTAGTTAAACTTAAAAGCTTTTGCAGAGCAAAGGAAACTACAAACAAAGTGAAAAGACAACCCTCAGAATGGGAGAAAATAATAGCAAGGGAAACAACTGATAAAGAATTAATTTCCAAAATATACAAGCAGTTATACAACTCAATAACAGAAAAGCAAACAACCCAATCAAAAAGTGGGAAAGGGACCTGAAGAAACATTTCTTTTTTCTTTTTTTTTTTTTTAACTCTCTTTTGAGACTTTATTTTTTGCTTAATGACTTTGAGAAGGACAAAAGTTGTACTTGCTTATTGTAGCAAAACAAAACAGATAAAGCAAAAGAAAGAAAAATTTTAAATGGTAATCATCAATCACATCTTGACACTATGATATATTAATCTATATATTTATATTTTATATCTATATATAGATATACCTATAGGTCTATAGATCCATATGTCCATGCACATCACTTTACAAAGATTAAATAATCTACAGCAGAATTTTAAACAGCAATGAAATTCTGGAGGCGTATCTATTCCATAGGTGTGCCCTATCTAGGTCATTGGATTTTTTTTTTAATTTTATTTTATTTTTAAACTTTACAATATTGTATTGGTTTTGCCAAATATCGAAATGAATCCGCCACAGGTATACATGTGTTCCCCATCATGAACCCTCCGCCATCCTCCCTCCCCATACCATCCTTCTGGGTCGTCCCAGTGCACCAGCCCCAAGCATCCAATATCGTGCATCGAACCTGGACAGGCGACTCGTTTCATACATGATAGTATACATGTTTCAATGCCATTCTCCCAAATCTTCCCACCCTCTCCCTCTCCCACAGAGTCCATAAGACTGTTCTATACATCAGTGTCTCTTTTGCTGTCTCGTATACAGGGTTATTGTTACCATCTTTCTAAATTCCATATATATGTGTTAGTATACTGTATTGGTGTTTTTCTTTCTGGCTTACTTCTCTCTGTATAATAGGCTCCAGTTTCATCCATCTCATTAGAACTGATTCAAATGTATTCTTTTTAATGGCTGAGTAATACTCCATTGTGTATATGTACCACTGCTTTCTTACCCGTTCATCTGCTGATGGACATCTAGGTTGCTTCCAAGTCCTGGCTATTATAAACAGTGCTGCGATGAACACTGGGGGTACACGTGTCTCTTTCAACTCTGGTTTCCTCAGTGTATATGCCCAGCAGTGGGATTGCTGGATCATAAGGCAGTTCTATTTCCAGTTTTTTAAGGAATCCTCACACTGTTCTCCATAGTGGCTGTACTAGTTTGCATTCCCATCAACAGTGTAAGAGGGTTCCCTTTTCTCCACACCCTCTCCAGCATTTATTGCTTGTACACTTTTGGATCGCAGCCATTCTGACTGGCGTGAAATGGTACCTCATAGTGGTTTTGATTTGCATTTCTCTGATAATGAGTGATGTTGAGCATCTTTTCATGTGTTTGTTAGCCATCTGTATGTCTTCTTTGGAGAAATGTCTATTTAGTTCTTTGGCCCATTTTTTGATTGGGTCGTTTATTTTTCTGGGATTGAGCTGTAGGAGTTGCTTGTATATTTTTGAGATTAGTTGTTTGTCAGTTGCTTCATTTGCTATTATTTTCTCCCATTCTGAAGGCTGTCTTTTCACCTTGCTCATAGTTTCCTTTGTTGTGCAGAAGCTTTTAAGTTTAATTAGGTCCTATTTGTTTATTTTTGCTTTTATTTCCAATATTCTGGGAGGTGGTTCATAGAGGATCCTGCTGTGATGTATGTCAGAGAGTGTTTTGCCTATGTTCTCCTCTAGGAGTTTTATAGTTTCTGGTCTTACGTTGAGATCTTTAATCCATTTTGAGTTTATTTTTGTGTATGGTGTTAGAAAGTGTTCTACTTTCATTCTTTTACAAGTGGTTGACCAGTTTTCCCAGCACCACTTGTTAAAGAGATTGTCTTTAATCCATTGTATATTCTTGCCTCCTTTGTCAAAGATAAGGTGTCCATATGTGCGTGGATTTATCTCTGGGCTTTCTATTTTGTTCCATTGATCTATATTTCTGTCTTTGTGCCAGTACCATACTGTCTTGATGACTGTGGCTTTGTAGGAGAGCCTGAAGTCAGGTAGGTTGATTCCTCCAGTTCCATTCTTCTTTCTCAAGATTGCTTTGGCTAATCAAGGTTTTTTGTATTTCCATACAAATTGTGAAATTATTTGTTCTAGCTCTGTGAAAAATACCGTTGGCAGCTTGATAGGGATTGCATTGAATCTATAGATTGCTTTGGGTAGTATACTCATTTTCACTATATTGATTCTTCCAATCCATGAACATGGTATATTTCTCCATCTATTAGTGTCCTCTTTGATTTCTTTCACCAGTGTTTTATAGTTTTCTATATATAGGTCTTTAGTTTCTTTAGGTAGATATATTCCTAAGTATTTTATTCTTTCCGTTGCAATGGTGAATGGAATTGTTTCCTTAATTTCTCTTTCTGTTTTCTCATTATTAGTGTATAGGAATGCAAGGGATTTCTGTGTGTTGATTTTATATCCTGCAACTTTACTATAATCATTGATTAGTTCTAGTAATTTTCTGGTGGAGTCTTTAGGGTTTTATATGTAGAGGATCATGTCATCTGCAAATAGTGAGAGTTTTACTTCTTCTTTTCCAATTTGGATTCCTTTTACTTCTTTTTCTGCTCTGATTGCTGTGGCCAAAACTATGTTGAATAGTAATGGTGAAAGTGGGCTCAAGAGACATTTCTTCAGGTCATACAGATGGCTAACAAGCACATGAAAAGATGTTCAACATCACTCATTATCAGAGAAATGCAAATCAAAACTACAGTGAGATACCACCTCACACCAGTCAGAATGGCCATCATCAAAAAGTCTACAAACAGTAAATGCTGGAGAGGGTGTGGAGAAAAGGGAATACTCTTGCATTGCTGGTGGGAATGTAAACTGATACAGCCACTATGGAAGACAGTATGTAGACTCCTTAAAAAGCTAGGAATAAAACCACCATATGACCCAGCAATCCCACTCCTAGGCATATACCCTGAGGAAATGAAAACTGAAAAATACACATGTACCCCAATGTTCACTGCAGCACTATTTACAATAGCTAGAACATGGAAGCAACCTAAATGTCCATCGACAGATGGATGGATAAAGAAGCTATTGTACCTGCTGGGCATACACACCAAGGAAACCAGAATTGAAAGAGACACGTGTACCCCAATGTTCATTGCAGCACTGTTTACAGCAGCCAGGACATGGAAGCAACCTAGATGTCCATCAGCAGATGACTGGATAAGAAAGCTGTGGTACATACACACAATGGACTATGACTCAGCTATTAAAAAATGCGTTTGAATTAGTTCTAATGAGGTGGATTAAACTGGAGCCTATTATACAGAGTGAAGTAAGTCAGAAAGAAAAACACCAATGCAGTATGCTGCTGCTGCTGCTAAGTCACTTCAGTCGTGTCCGACTCTGTGCGACCCCATAGATGGTCTCCTACCAGGCTGCCCCATCCCTGGGATTCTCCAGGCAAGAAACTGGAGTGGGTTGCCATTTCCTTCTCCAATGCATGAAAAGGAAAAGTGAAAGTGAAGTCGCTCAGTCGTGTCCAACTCTTCGCGACCCCATGGTCTGCAGCCTACCAGGCTCCTCCGCCCATGGGATTTTCCAGGCAAGAGTACTGGAGTGGGGTGCCATTGCCTTCTCCTCAATGGAATACTACTCAGCCATAAAAAGGAATGCATTTGAATCTGTTCTAATGAGGTGGATGAAACTAGAGCCCATTATACAGAGTGAAGGAAGTCAGAAAGAGAAATAGAAATATTGTATATTGACACACATATGTGGAATCAGAAGAGATGGCACTGATAAATTTATTTTCAGGGCATTAATGGAGAAACAGACATAGAGAAAAGACCTATGGGCATTGGGGAAGGAGAGAAGGGAGAAGGGGAGATTTATGGAGAGAGTAACATAGAAACTTACAACACCATGTGTAAAACAGATAGCCAATGGGAATTTGCTGTGTGACTCAGGGAACTCAAACGGGGGCTCTGTGACAGGCTGAAGGTTGAGATGGGGATGGAGATGGGAGGGTGGTCTGGGAGGGAGGGGCATGAGTGTACCTATGGCTTATTCTTGTTGATGTATGACAGAAAACCACAAAATTCTGTAAAACAATTATCCTTCAATTAAAAATATTTTTAAAAAGAATAATGATTAATATATAGTGTGGTTTCATTTTTGCAAACCAAAAAAGGGGAGAAGCCTATATATTTATGTGTGCCTTACATACAGAAAAGTATGGAAATACACACATTAAACCGATAATACATATTTCACTAGGAAGATAGAACTGGAGAAAGAAGAGAGGAAACATATTTTTCCCCTCATACACTGCTTCACTTTTTGTTACAATGGAATATATTACATTTTTTAAGAAGAAAATATTAGCATTTGTATTTAATATGGAGGAAATATCACCTTTTTTAGTTAGCAAAATTTAAAGTGAAAATACTTAGGGCATTTGTGACTTTTAAATTACTTTATCCCAATACTCCAAGGTCTAGTAGGAAACAACAGATGACTTTCCCACTCCTATGAGTGGAGTGAAATCCATTCTGTGAAAATCCAAGAGAAAGAATCCTTTCTCCCCACTGATTAGAAGGTCTGTCACAGTGGAAGCTGGGCTCTTGGGAAACTATGTTGTGGGATAAGAGCCAGAGGCCAGTGCTGACGCCCGATGTCAGATGACAGAGTGTATGGTCATTGCACAGGGTGTGTGACTACAACTAAAATATGAAAAACCCAACTTCTTATATGCCTCATAGAACAGTTCTAAAGGCATTACCCCAAAAAGAAGTCCAAAATATTTGGAAGGACAGCACTCAACCACTTCAAAGTGATCCTCACCTGTTAGTGTAAAATATTCTGGTCTGTTGATTAAAAAAATAATAATAATAACACAAAAGGGCAGTCTTGTTTGATGGCTCCACCAATTCTGCTAAGTTCAATACCTACCTAACCCTGGATATATGCACCACTTAATTCAACCTTTGTGGGAATTGCTTCATTAGTTTCACAGGACATATCAGAGCTATTCTGTTGTCACCACACCCTCAGGATCCTGGGCCCTGCACAGTGAAAGCCTACCTCAAGTGGAAGACCCAAAGGTTGCAATGGTCACTACTTCTACAGCTACCACTTTTGAGAGAGGTTACCATTTTTTTAAGAGAGAGAGTTATTCTTTAATTACATAGCATAAATCTCTTGCTAGATGACCCTAAAAAAAAAGTTAAAAGAATATTCTTTAATCCTTATTTTAGAGGAAGAGGATAAAATTGGAGAAGCTACCATTTTTGAGTGCTTATTTACTATGCACCAGGCATTCTGTCAAGTGACAAAGAAATTGAGTCACCAGGGGTGTTAAGTAACTTACCTAAGCCCACACAGCTAGTATAACTTGGAGCTAGAGAATGATACCAGTTTGATTCAAAAGCCCTTTGCCCTCATGCTCTTCATTATATGCCTTAAAGGGTCACAGGGTTCTCCAGCTTCAGCTTTTAGTCCTATTCAGTTATTCATTCACTGAATAATTCTACCAAATTTACTAAGCATCTACTATATGTAAGCCATTGTGCTGGGAATATACAGAAAACAAAGATATCATTTCTACTCTTGCAAAACTTGCATTCTGGTAGAAGATGTAAGCAAATGGGCATAGTATAATGTAGTATGACAATGTAATATACATCAGGAGCCAAAAGTGCCAAGGAGCATTTATGAGGAGCCCCCAGTCCTGCCTGGGGAAGATAACTGTTTTAGGTCCAGAAAAGGCTTGATTGGAAAGAGATCACTTCAACATGTATAAAGGTCAAGTCATGGATTCTGACTTTAGTCTTTTTGTTAGAATCTAAAAATTATAAGGTTTAAGAAAGCATCTAAAAAGGAAAAGGTAGAAAGAGCTATGTGAAAAGAACACAATCTTACCTTTTAAAAAAGTTGAGAAACATTGAAGCACCTAAAACTAGTGTGATGTGGTTACTCATTACTTTCCCTAACACAGTTAAAAACAAAGGCAAAGCTCTTATTTGAATCCATTCTAATGAGGTGGCTGAACCCAAAGCCTATTATACAGAGTGAAGTAAGTCAGAAAGAGAAATATGAATATCGTATGCTACTGCTAAGTCTCTTCAGCCATGTCCGACTCTGTGCGACCCCATAGACGGCAGCCCACCAGGCTCCCCCGTCCCTAGGATTCTCCAGGCAAGAACACTGGAGTGGGTTGCCATTACCTTCTCCAAAGCAGCAAAGTGAAAAGTGAAAGTGAAGTCGCTCAGTCGTATCCGACTCTTAGCGACCCCATGGACTGAAGCCTACCAGGCTCCTCCGTCCATGGGATTTTCCAGGCAAGAGTACTGGAGTGGGGTGCCATTGCCTTCTCCGAAATATTATATACTGACACATATATATGAAATCTAAAGAGATGGCACTGATAAACTTATTTTCAGGGCAGCATTGGAGAAACAGACATAGAGAACAGACCTATGGACATGAGGGGAAGGGAGAAGGGAGAACGAGAGATGTATGGAGAGAGTAACATAGAAATTTTAAATGCCATACGTAAACTAGATAGCCAATGGGAATTTGCTGTATGACTCAGGGAACTCAAACAAGGGCTCTATGACAATCTAGAAGGGTGGGGTGGGGAGGGAGATGGGAGGGAGGGGACATGGGTGTACCTATGGCTGATTCTTGTTTATGTATGACAGAAAACCATAAAATTCTGTTAAGTAGTTATCCTTCAGTTAAAAAAAAGGCAAAGCTTTTGATGAATTGCAAACAGAGCAAAGTTATTAGAGCATGAAAGTTGCTTGAACTGCTTGAAATACACAAACAGGTAACTGTGGGTCAACTTTCTGACATCTAATGTGTGTGAGGAAGATTCTCCATGAGAGTAAGTACTATCTGGGATAGATTATTTGAACTTTATTCTGAGAAAGGGAACTAGGCATATGTCAGAATTTATGTTTTTAAAAATTATTTTATATTTTTTCTTAAAAAGAATATTTAGAGTTAATAATTGATGCTGTTATTTTAATAAGAGGGTTTTTTTCATAGAATAAAGAGGTATTGGGTTATGTTAATCTAGCTTCTCCTATTTTCACATAAGAAAATAACCATGGAGTTGGCAGACAAGACCCAAATGTTCACCTAGGCCAAAAAATCTTGTCATTACCATGTATCTAAGCAGACAAAGGGGTCAAGTTTGTTCAGGAGGTTGAGTGCTATGGAGGAGACCAAGGATGTGAGCATGGGCTCATTAGATTGAGCCATGTGTAGAAGAAAAAGAAAAAGGAAACAGCTACATTCTGCCAGCAATGTCAGTGAACACCAGCTTTGTGAAGAATAGTGTGCTATCAACCTCTAGAATAGGGACTTCCCTGGTAGCTCAGCTGGTAAAAAATCCACCTGCAAACGCAGGAGACCCCAGTTCGATTCCTGAGTTGGGAAGATCTCCTGGAGAAGGAAATAGCAACCCACTACAGTATTCGTGCCTGGAGAATCCCATGGACAGAGGAGCCTAGTGGGCTACAGTCCGTGGGGTCACAAAGAGTTGGACATGACTGAGCACAGTGAAGGTAAAGGAAAAAAAATCATACTAAGCATTCATGCTTTGGAATGATTGTTTCTGAAACACTGTAAATAAGCCATGAAATAAAATACCTTTAGAATAAGGCATCGGAGAAGGCAATGGCACCCCACTTCAGTACTCTTGCCTGGAATATCCCATGGATGGAGGAGCCTGGTGGGCTGCAGTCCATGGGGTCGCTGAGAGTCGGACACGACTGAGCAACTTCACTTTCACTTTTCACTTTCATGCATTGGAGAAGGAAATGGCAACACACTCCAGTGTTCTTGCCTGGAGGATCCCAGGGATGGGGGAGCCTGGTAGGCTGCCGTCTATGGGGTCACACAGAGTTGGACACGACTAAAGCGACTTAGCAGCACTTAGCAGAGAATAAAGGCATATTGACCAAGAACAAGTGATGACTTGAAATCCATAGCTCATGTGGAAAGCTTTCTGTTCATCCACTAGATCAAGAGATCTTCTTTCAAGGAACTCAGTAACTTGATTGGACTTGCAGATCAATCCTTCAGGGTGGTTTCTGCCCAGAAAGAGAGAGAAATAACATTGGAAATAGCCAACATATAGCAGTTATCTATTGCTGTGTAACAGATCACCCCAAAAATGATTTAAAACAGAAATTACTTCTTTGGTTCATAGTATTCTGGGCCCCATGGGTGGTTCACTGGGCTGGGACTAGAGGGAAGCAAGGGAAATGCCTCGGGCACAACATTTAAGGAGGTACCCACTCGTAGGGGCGTGCAATTGTCAACTCTGTACTTGCATCATCCTGAGAGTGAGTGCCTACTTAAAATTTGTGCTCTAGGCACTTTACTTGCCTCACCCCAGTGCCTGACCCTGATGATTCCTCTGATTTAAGCCAGCTAGGGTGATCTCTGCTAGGTTCTTTTATGCTGTGGAATAGTGGTCAGGTTGTGAGTCAACTAAGAGCTAGGTGATCTAAAACAGCTTCACTCACATGTCTGGCACTTGGTAGACTATTGAAAGGGGCAATAAGGGTGACTGGGCCCCATATCTCTCCCCATTCAACAGGCTAGCTAGCAAACACTTCTGATGTCCTTTACAGATTCCTGTAAGCCGTGAAGGAGGGCAAGTCTCAATATGTGAGCAACTTTCAAGTCTCTGCCTGCATTGCATGTGCTACTTGTTCCAATGGCCAAAACAAGTCACACAACCAACCCCAGAGTGAGAGCCGAAGGAGACTATACAAGGGCATGGAACAGGGATATATGAAAAAATTGGGACCTTTACTATACCACAATGTCCAACAGTAAATTGGAGAAATGGAAGAGAATGGCTGTGATGAATGCATCAACTGAATAGATAACCAATTCGTAATGAGGATTACGTAACCAAAGAAGGATTCTCTCCAGATTGTGTCAACCAGTCAAGAAGGAACTTCTTCAGAGTTTCAGACATGGGCTCTCCAAGGACCTGTCCCATGTGTGACTTGTTCCTTATATCTCTACGCGGTGAGAACCTTGATCAGGACATCTCCAATACTCCCACAGGGCACACACCGAGAAAGAAATCAGGGATTCTAGCCATGACAATTCCTCCTCTGGGAGAGGTGGAGAATCCTTATTTTAGAAGAAAAGTAACCTTAATTTCTATCCCTAAATACATGAACACCATTTTGCCATTGGATGTAAGCACTACTTCTGTTTAAAACTCAACTACTCTCCAAATCTGCCTCTATTAACATAACAAAAGAAAAGTTGCCATTTTCCTCATTGGTAATGGATAGAATTTTGCAAATAAGCCAATAAAATATCTGGACATTTACTATTCTTTTTAACCTCATCTCTTATTTAGCTAACCCACTGCAGTTGTATCTGGAATTGGGAGCTTGACAAAACCAACCACATTGCCCCAAATCTGTCTTGTACCAACTCTGTGGCCATTTTGACAGTGAGAAAAGATTCTTTGTTCTTGTCTTGGGAACTCTTGAAGAGAAGTCTGAAGAGCAAGTTTCTTGCCTGCTAGGAATTTCCAAACACCAACCACACTGATGTGTGTAATCAGGAGGATGAGGGAACAATAGTTGGATGACTGTGGAATCAGGCACTTTAGATGGTATATAAGCCTGTCCTAAAACAAGCCTTTTGGAGCAACTGTCAAAGATACCAAGGCTTGTTCTACAAAGTGTCAGCAGTCTCAGTCACTCATGCTTCCCTGGAAATCATTCCAGACAAAAAGGATCTGAAAGGTTCATTTTCATTTGGTGGAACCAGAGAGCACATTATTCACTGATGAGCTGAGCTGACTGTATTTTATCCATTTACAGTTATTCCCCAGGCAGATCCTCAAAATGCAGCTGTTGGGGTAATTATGGGAAATGTATTCAAATACACGTGAGATGGGTCTTCTTCAGATGAAAGGCCAGGCAACTGAGTTGGGGCTGCTTTGTGAATACATTGTTTGAAGAAAACGCCCAAACTGTTGGCTTAACGAGGAATCTGAAGCAGTAAGGGGAGCACCGGGGGAAAGAATGTCTCAGACCTCACACCACACACAGCTTGCCCAAGATATAGATCAATTCCATCAAGAGCCAGCTCAATTCTCTAAAAATTAGGTCTTTTCCTGCTGTTATTTAGGAGCAACTTTTCTCTTTCACCAAATCTTAACTGTAAATGAGAAGGATAAATAGGATCTTTTGAAACTGAAGGCAATTAATTCCAGCATCCAACATTTCCAAAACTGTTTCCATGACCTTCCCTATGATCCCTAACAACAGTGCTCATTTTAGGACAAAACATTCATTTAAGGAGCAGTGCTCTACATTTGCTTTTTGGATGTTCACACTGATTTAATAGGCTTTGGTGGAGTTACCTCTTAATTTTTGAAATGCAATTGGTTTTGGTCCCAGTTGGGTGTGGAGGAAGGTGACACCACCAAGACATTAGATTTTATCAGGATAATGATCCTCTAGCCTGTCCTTTGGAAAGAAGAAAAGTCATTGGATTGTAACTTGATTACACAAGAACAGATAGTGTTGGGTTTGAATACTAAGCAGGGGAGTTTGGGCTGAGCTGTCCCATGGGCTTCCCTTGTGGCTCAGCTGGTAAAAAGAATCTGCCTGCAATGTGGGAGACCTGGGTTTGATCCCTGGGTTGGGAAGATCTCCTGGAGAAGGGAAAGGCTACCCACTCCAGTATTCTGGCCTGGAGAATTCCATGGACTGTGTAGTCCACAGAGTTGCAAAGAGTCAGACACGGCTGAGCAACTTTCACTTTATCCCTCCCAGAGTGCTCTCTATTCCATTTATACTGATTATCTCATTGTCATCCTAACCTCTATGTTTCTTGCTCCTATACTTCTTATGCTGTTTCTCTACATGGAAACACTTTTCTCTGGTTCCTTTGCCTATTAAAACCTTAGTAGGTTTTTGAAGCCTAGATCAAATCCCATATCTTCTGAAAAGTCTTCCTTGAATGTTCCCAGACTAAGGACCTCTCTCCCTTTCATAATCAGTAACACCTATGCTAGCACTTGGCTATGTACCTCTTGTATTTTATTATGTACCTGTTTCATTAGTATTAGCCCTTTCTCCCTAAATGGAGTCTAAGATCCTAAAAGCAGGAACTATATATGCTATGTTGCTCACTAAATGCTATCTTTCTACATATGCACAGTGTCTATAAGAGCATCTTGGATGAAACAAACAATAAATATTTGTTAATCATCTGTGTGTCAGTGGGAGGTCAATAAAGAGTCTTGAGTAAGTCTTTTAGTGAAAGCAAAGTCCTCAGAATTGTTCTGAAGCAAACTTAAAGAAGCAAAACATATCAGATTGTTTCCCTGGCTTATATACCATGTTCCAACACAATTAGCTAAGTTGATTTGCCCTACCTGGAGAATTTATGGAGCAGTGGCTACTTGGAGGAAGAGTGACAACTTCTGTTTTTCTACATGTACCTGTAGTCATTTTGGTTGAATAATGAGTTAAGTGACTGGGGTTCGTGAACTATTATTTTCTACTTTTCAGTGAATGGCTAAAATGTCAGATAGATATAATCTCAGTGGTGAGACAGTCATAGAGCCCATCTAGCCCAGTGAGAATGAGCAATGTCACCACCACCAGGATGGCAGCATTGGGACATCAAAAGAAACCTGAGCCAGGGAATCAGAAAAGCCAAGTTAGAGTTTAGTTCTGCATTTAGCTGGGTGCTTTATGGATTGGTCTTTTACCTCTTTGAGTTTCCTCATCTATAAAAAAATGACAGCTCCAAAGGACAGTTAGAAGATAAAAGAGTTACTGCATCTTAAAGCTGGCTGAAACAAGATCTGGACAGACAATAGGACACTTTCTTTACCATTTCTGGGCTGCAGCACAGCTACAGCCCACTAGGTGTAGCTGACAGGCATGAGGAACAGTCTGCTGCTCTATAGTTCATCCACCAGACAAGGCCAGGCCTACTCTGCCTAATGAACTCAGGCTGTGTTGAAACCCAAGACAGCGCTGAGCTTATCACAATCTCAGTTCACCTGCCTGTCATCCAAGTCTCTCATGGAAGGGGATGTTCTTTTCAAGCAAGAAAATGTACTGAATGCCATAAATAATAAGCTGTCACCCCACCTCAAAGTTCTCAGGTTTGGTGTTGCTTAAAACACTTCTTTTTTAGGGAGAAGTCCAACTGCTCTTCAATTATGCAGGCTGTGCTTTATCACTGTTTATTGGAGGAACAGAGGGATAAAGATCAATTACTTGGTTGGACAAGAGTATTGAGGCAAAAAAAGACATTACTAACAACTTACAGATAATGTTAACAGAATGAGTGGGTTAAGCCAGCATTTAAAAAAATTCACACAGCTGTTCATTTAACAAACATTTTCATGAGTAAATATTCTGTCAAGAATTGTGCTACGTACTGCTTCAGGAAAAGACAAAGTGGAGTTCTCTTCTCCATCCAGAATTCTGTCTCCCATTCTGACTGCCTCTCCTTGATGTCGTGGTTAAGATGCTGGGGAGATTAGGGCTGTAGTTTGACTTCCTTGGACCACTAAGTCAAAACCCCACATCTCACACTAGGGGAAGTCATCCTAGAGAGTAAGCCATTCTAGAGGGTAAACCTTCACACTGCAGTCTTCCTCAGCTTTCTCAGCCATCAGAGGCAAGGTGCAGAAATATTAAAATGAGACACATTAAAAAGAAAGTAAGAAAAGTAAGCAAAAATGATACTAGGAATGTAAATGGGGAACAAAAAATAGCATGAAAATCAGATTAGTCAGCTTTAAGGTCAGATGAGTGAAATTTTCCATGAACTTTCATAGACTATATGATATGTCTTTCCTCAGCCAAGGCTGGTGTTCTTGGACCGCTAAGGCTTTAATCCATTTTGGGAAGGCCCAGAAGTAACCATTAGGGATCTGGAAACCCCTAAATTGAATCAATGTTAGTCTCTAAAAACAGGATAAAGAATCTTCTGCAGGGACTAAGTAATCACTTGTTTAAGGGCCCAGTTACAGGCACTTGGGGGTCTAAAATGAGATCATGGGTGCCCCACAGCTGGAAAGAATATTAAAAACTGGTTATCCAGAGGTGGGGTTTCCAAGGCGGTGCTAGTGGTAAAGAACCTGCCCACCAATGCAGGAGATATGAGATGTGGCTTCGATCCCTGGATGGGGAAGATCCCCTGGAGGAGGGCATGGCAACCCACTCCAGTATGCCTGGAGAATCCCATGGATAGAGGAGCCTAGTGGGCTATGGTCCATGGGATTGCAAAAAGTCAAACACAATTGAAGTGACTCAGCATGCATGCACACGTCAGAGGTGAGGGGCACTTGGAAATCCAGGTTGAAAATCAATATCCAGGAAATATGTTGGGCTCCAACCACTGGGTTAGGGGTTTATGACAGGATTCCTGTTCCAAGAGCACATAGACAGAGTAGAACTGGAAGTACTAGATAGTTAAACAAGACAAAATGAGTAATCAGTAAATAAGGCTACAGGGCAGTTAGAGCTGGGACACAGAGTCAGGTCTCACCTAAAACAAGGTTAATCTAATGCCCTTTCCCATAGTACCAGAGCAGGAGGCTATTAATCTTTCCTGACCAAGGCTGGGCTTGGTTGTTGAGCATAGATGGAGCCTAAGTCTACAAAAGGAAATCAAGTAGCCCCAGCTCTGGGAAAAGGAGACTACAGAGTCTCCAAAGCAGGGAACTTTTGATGCTCAGAGTCCTGCCATCTGATAGAAAGCTAATAAAAAGAATCCAACCAAGGTTTATTGGCTAACTGTGTCATCCTTTTCCAGAGCACATTTATATTTTAATCCAAGATAAGAAGTAACTTAGAGTGCCCTTGTAAATATAGTTCTGGACAGAGTTGATGGTAGAGAGTGTAGTGTGCAGGAAGAACCCTAGGGTACCTAAATGTCACATGGTCTAGGTGTCCCAGAGATACAAATTGCCTATTTTCTATAAGGAGCCATCTGAATTTTTTGCCTCGATTGCATCTTGAGACTGTATGCCAGGAACATGGACCTTTATAGAGTTGAGTCCACTTGCCCATTCCTACATCCAAGAGAAAAAGAAGGCATGGAGCCAAGGGTAAGGTCCACCCACAGAATTGAAAGCAACCACCTGCCATCCATCTGGACTTGGGTTTTCCATTTTAGGAGTCAGAAACAGTTGACCAGAAACTATTACATAAGAACTTGCAAATTTTACAACTTGGCTCCATGTTTGCTATTTGTGCTTGTTCTCCTGTAGTGATTAGCCTTCAAACCTGTCAAGCAGCAAACTTTTTCTGTAAATTATCAGATAGTAAATAGCTCAGGCCTTGTAGTCCACATGTAGTCTCTTGTTACTCTCTTCTCACAACTTTTCACAGAGCTCATTGTAGTGCAGAAGCAGTCATAGTCAATACAGAAACCAATGGGCATGGTTGTGTTCCAATAAAACTTTATCTACAGAATGCTCAGATTTGGACAGAGAACTATACTTGCCAACCACAGCTCTAGACCCTCAAATGGCCTGTAAGCTTATCATTAGAAGCATCAGCAGAGGTGAGAGGCCAGGGTGATTGACATCAACTCTGCAACAAGGTTTATGGGCAAACAAGTTGGGCAGCTATGGAAGAAAGGGAAATAAACAGAGACTTCAGGTGCTGCTGCTACAAGGAAAGAAAGGATTTCAGGTCTGACAAAAATCTTAAAAGAGACACTGAGTTTAAGCAGTGGAAATTCTTGTGTGGTGCTCTCTGGTGATGTCTCTGAAGTCACAGTACACAACTGCCTCCTCTGTTTGTCCACGTGGCCAGCTCTGGAATGGACAAAATATAGGTGAAAGAAAAGTGAAGGAGGAAAATAAACTCAAGGGAGCTTTGGAAAAAAGAAGCCTGACTTCTTCTTATAGAAACAACTTGGGCAAGAAAAAGTCCGAGAGTGTCTGGGACCCTGGCATAGAGCCATGAGATCTGTGTGGAGATTTGAAAACTCAGGTCATAGCTATAGCAGGTAAAGGAGGAGCTAGCAGTCAATCTACTTGAGGTCTGAATTGGACTGTTGGGTTTCTTGCACACTCATTGCCTTGAGTGTACAAATGCTACACTTTGTCCTCCAGGGCTCTCCAGAACTAATAAGTGTGCAAACCAACTCCAAACTACACTTAAAATGCAAAATAGATTTACTCGGGTGAAGCAACATGTACATATGCTTCAAGATAGTCTATTGGGACATTTTTCTCAACCGTGCCCTGCAAATAACAACTGGATCCTATACACATGGCCAAATTTTGTAGAATCCAACAATAGACCCCATGGGGACAAAAACTTCTGTTTCACACTATGTCTTCTGACATTTCAACAGACACTCAAAGGTGAGGACACTTAAGAGACAAAAGTTTTGCTATCCCAAGGACAGAGGGTTACAATGGAATAACAACCCCAACTTTAGTCTGCTCCAAGTCAAAACTATCTGATCCTGCTTCTTCTGAACTCTCTCCAGAATGAGAAAGGCACACCCAGGAGGACCGTTCCAACTTAGTCACAACTATGGGGTAAGCCAACTAAGTAACTTAGGAGGATGGGGAAGGAAGGTTTACAAAAACACACCCTCAAGCATGTGTGTTCAATCTGGAGCCAAAATGAATCTGAAGAAGAAACAACTCTTCATTTTCCACTTAGTTCTCATTAAGTTTTCTCTCTTTTGTTGTGTGAGCAGAAGACAGTCTCCCTGGTGTATAAGAAAGGCTTTAAACAGAATCTAGACAGAGCTCATGAATCAGACATGATGGAAAATCAGTGATTCCAATTCATTAACCCAGGACCGTGACCTCTCAATGGCAGAGAAATAGAAATTCTACTCTCTTGGTTTATAGACCATTGGAATAAGCTAAGACAACTTAGAAACACTGAGCCTCTTTCAAATACACTCAGTTCAATCATGTGTCTGTAGATGTGGCCTGAGTTGAAAGAGACTCCATCTATTGTAAACTTGTTTGCACAGTTAGAGTCATGCTTGTATATGTTACGAACCAGGTTTCATTCAAATATGGCTCTCCTTATACCAAGACCATGTCCACAGAAATAGTCGACTATTTTGGTTGAATTAACCAGAAACAATTTCAATCTGTTCTACCTGCTAGGTGAGATTGAACTAGTAGTACTGTTTCCACATTTAATTGACCTAAATGAAAAAGTATTCAATGATAATAGCAACAATTTACTATAGGGTCTGCATCTAAACCAAAACACATGTCCTTTCCTTCTTCTTCTTCCTCTTTTCCCTGCCTCCCCCCAAAAAAAACAAAAAACAAAAAAACAAAAACAACTAACAAACTTGAATGGCTAAGCAGTTTTTTAAACATTAATGTTGATAAATTAACAATTTTGATACCAATTACCAAACTGTGTTTTTATCAAAGAGTGGTGTAGTTCATTAGTGGAAATTATGTTAAGAGTTGTGATTTCACTTTGTCAGATTAGCTTAGGGTCAGAATTGGCTGTGACCTGTAACATATAGGTAGAAAAAGCAGGCAAATGTCGATCTCTTGGTTGATATATGTCTCTATATACTCCTATGTATATCATATGTCTTGATATACTCCTCAAATCACAGCTAGTGTCCTGGTTTCCCCAAGGAGATTCAACCCTTTAGTGACCCATGTCTATCTTTTAGATTGACTGGTCAGGAACAATTTTCTCATCAGTATCTGTTCAATAACCATCTTCAGGGCTGTTCTGGTGGCAGATTCTACGGCAGTCTCCACTTGGTTTTGTCCCTTTTACTGACTTTGGAGTCTCATCCTAAATTTTAGATCATGGCTTAATAACTCTGACTCCTGACTGGGCGGGGCCCTGGACTGATTTCTCCTGGAACTTCATTGGGTGTCCTAATTTCTAACCTTAAACTAAGGTTCTGAAATTGATTTACACATGTCTGTCTTGTTCCTGATACCTTCATTTGGGGAAAAGATTGATCTTCCGATGTTTAGCATGAGAAAAGTGTTTGAGTCTATCTAGAAATGTGATTAATATGTTAATTTCATGTTTTCTTGAGCACAAAAGAATGCTTTCAATTGCTATAAAAAAGTATAAAGTGTTATTCTAGAAGAGGAAGCAAGCATAATTTGTGGCAAGAGCAAGTTGATTTTGACAACAAAAATTTTTTGTGCTATAGCCTGGAGTTTTCACCTATAAAGTGAGGATAGTAATGTCTATTTTGCTTGGTTGTGATGAGGATTAACAAGGTCATTGCATAGATTGAGGCTGAATACATGTTTCATTTGAAGCAATGTTTACTGAAAGCCTACCATGTTCCAGCCACTGAGAGTTACAAAGATAGAGAGAAGAGCTCTTGGGTTAGTGGGTGAAGTGTCTACACATACAATGTGATTAACAGAGTGCTGTAAGAGCCCAGAGCAGAAAGAACAACTGACTACTGCCTGGGAAAGTTTGAGGTGGGCTTGGATGAACACAGGGCTTCCCAGGTGGTTCAGAGGTAAAAAAAAACCCGCCTGCCAATGCAGGAGACATAAGAGATGTAGGTTCAATCCCTGGGTCAGGAAGCTCCCCTGGAGGAGGGCATGGCAACCCATTCCAGTATTCTTGCCTGGAGAATTCCCATGGACAGAGGAGCCTGGTGGGCTACCCCATGGGATCGCAAAGAGTCAGACACGACTGAAGTGACTTAGCATGCAGTCATGCATGATGAATATAATTTGCCAGGTAGAGAGGAAGGAAGTGGAGTGCAGTTACCTAGGGAGTATATTCCAAACAAAAGAAACAATTCAAAGCAAAACAAGGCTGGATTAAAATCTTTAATGACACTAAGCACTTGAAAGGTATTAATGCCTCTTTCCATATGTCATTCAAAAGCTAGATTATATATAAGGAAATATAACTAAGTTCTGAATTTTCCTAAGAAATAATACATAATAAACACTTCAATAGTTCTTAGTGTGTCCCAGGCACTCTTGTAAACATCTTATGTTTGTTAATGCATTTAATCATTATAACAATCCTATGAGAAAGATACCATTTTTTCCATTTTATGGATGCAAAAACTGGGACTCACAGAGGTTAAGTAACTTGCCCAAGGTCATACTGCTGATAAGTAACAGAGTCAGGATTTTTACTTCAATTTATGTTCTTACTTACTATGCTATAAAGCCTCTTCAAGGTGATGCTTCTCTCTCTGTCTCTTGCTTTCTCCCTCCTTCCTTTCTTCTTTTTTTTTCTTCTGAGAAGTCAAATATCAGGAAATTAGCCCTTTGCTTTTCCTAAACATACCTTTAGACTTTATGTAATTGTATGAATGTTTCTCATGTTGAAATATGTGTTATTATATACACAGGGTATATGAAGTTAGAGGATAAGCAAGGTTTATCTTTTTGGAGCATCAATCTTATTCAAGCATATCTGGTTATATGGGGCTAAAATTTACTGAACACTTACTATGAGTCAGGGATTTAGTCCTCAAAATAACCACATGAAGTGGATGGATAATATTATTATTCTCACTTTAGTTTTGAGGAAACAGACTTATAGAGACTGAGTAACTTGTCCAAGGTAATAGCTAATCAAATAGCTAATAATCAGTGGACACAACTTGAAGGCTAACTTGAAGCCTAGCCTCAGCGATGCCAAGTACTCATAACTACTACGCTCCTTTTCTTTAAAAACACAGGGATTTAGTGGAAAGCAAAATTCAAGGCATAACACTTTGAAGAAACATCAAACCTGTAGCCAGCTACTTTAGGCTATGAGCTCAGATCCCACTGACAGGGTAAAAATTCACTGTCTATAGCCACTATGGCTACATTTGTAGGGGAAAATGAGAAGCGCTTCTAAAAGTGTACATACCCAGAATTGGAAAAGACTGGTGGATTCAATGGGCCCCATTCATATTGACTAACGAAGATTGTCTTGTGAGCATCTAATTCTGCTTCCCTGTACCATTTGGTGGGGAGATCTCAACAAGAAACAGATGCCACATTCAAAATAGGAAAATTCAAGAAATGCTGAAAAGGGGCCTATTTTTTTCCTCCAGCTTCATTGAGACATAACTGACACATAAAAGGGGCTATTTATATAAAAGTGGAGGGGATATACAGGACATGTCATGGGTAGTACAGTCACTCAGAGCTAGTAGCAGCAAAGCTATTACCAGCCCTAAGCCCAAAGATTCAAGGTGAAGGATGGTTGCTGGAAGGCAGAGGGGAGAGTGGCATAGAGAAGGCTGTCTTGAGAGGAGCAGTGGCCTATGGTTGAGAGACACAGCCACGCCAACCTTACAGTGAGAGAGCTAAGGGAATCAGTACTCTGACCCCCCTCTCCTTCTTCCCTCTGACCTCCTGTGGGAGCTTCCTATTAGCCAAACTCAGCCAGATGCCAGAGGGCAAGAGAGCTGGCTGATGTAATCCCACACAGTTCAGATTACAGAGGGCAGAGATCAGGGGAAAAAGGGGAGGAGAGGGGATTTGGAAAGAGCAAATAGAAGACATCCCACACAGCTCCCTCGTGACAGCACTGTGGCAACGGCAACCTACAAGAATGTCCTATTACCCTTTTCTGCTGATACCAGGCAGTATCAATAGTAGTGACCTCCAAGAGCTCATTCTAGCACTTAGATACTAAAGTTCACAGTATATGAATTAAGATATTGCTAGCTGCTCTAATACATAAACCCTAAATTCTCAGTGACACAACACAGTAAAAGCAGTTCCCAGTCCAATGTGAATGGTCCTGATTGTGGAGGGTTCACATGGACAACAAAGATCCAGATCCTTCCATCTCATCTTTCTGTCCTTCCCTGGGCGCTTAGAGCTCTCTCCATTCAGCAAGTAGATAGGGAGATGGACTAAAGTCACTGGTCCTTAACTACTTTGGCTTAAAAACTGACACAAAGCAATTCTTCTAAAATTCAATTAAACATGAGATGTCCTCATCTAGCTGTGAGATGGGGCTGGGAAATGCAGTTCCCAGTCATGTGGTCCATCTAGATATGATTGAGGCTGGAAATGCAGTCCCTGGCTGGATAGCCCACTACCCAACAGCACCCCCTACAGTATGGAATGGAAGCAGGAAGCTTTGCGAATCCTTAGACATCTTTGCCCCAGATAGCTCTGCAGAATGATATAAACTTAAGTTCTTCATACAGACTGACAGATACCCTATCAATCATTTAATCAAGCAGTTATTTTTGGCTGTTCTATGGTAGGCACTACGTGGGAGAAAAGGGAAGTATCAGGAATGGTAACTACCCTTAAACAACTTATAGATTTTGCAGAAGCATCTAACTAGAAAAGCTAAAATTCAATAATTATTCAACTGTTCTCCCATTTCTTGTGCTTGGTACTGTGGAAACCTAAACATATGAATGATTGATTGAAGTTATTCCTGTTTTTCATCTAGATATTTGCAATCTCTCCACACAGACTCAAATAATTCTATCACTCCGATTAAAATTGGCTCATCAGTTTTGTTAAACTACCAGTAAGTAAACTATTTGGTTATTCAGAAAACACAGTCACATTTTTTGTCTGGAACTGGAGCAAGAGCCTTGGGTTCCCTAATCACTACAGACTAGCCCCCCTCATCGCCCCCCCCTCAGTATCCTCAGGCCATTCATTTAATCCCAAGGAATAGTTATTAAGGTGCCTAATTTTATTATCTCATGAAAAGAAAAGAATTCCAATTAGTTATATGTAATTTTACCCCAAGGTTCCAACCTCTTATTCAATTTCTATTGATTTAGGCTTTTCCTTTTTCTTCCTTTCTTCCATACATCCTTTCAGAGTACCTTCTTTACTTTATTCTTTGAGATTGAATTTTGTCAAGAAGGGCAGTGACACACAGGTCAGGTTTGTTTTGTAAAAGTCAAAAACCGCCTGGCAGAACAATTAGCAAGGGGACTGTGAGAAAGGCTGGAATCCACAGATACAGACAAACAGCTGCATTCCTGACATGCCAATCTCATGTTTTGCTGGGGGAAAAAAGTTACACTTCTAATGATGTGAATATGTGAAATTTTTCTTTCTCCTTTAAATCAAGAAAAAGCTGAAATAGGATTTAAAATAAATAAAGCACCAGCTACTGCAAGGCCTGCCAATGAGGACATGGAGAAATCTACATAAAGAGCCTGGATAATTGAAATTCACAGTTATTTTAAAAACCATAAAAAATTACCCTGCCAATTTTTCAGCCTCCTCCTTCAGCCAAGAGCTGCACATCGGAAGCAAGACCAAATCCTTAAATTGCACCTCCTTTTCCCAGCCTTTCAGGTTATGGATTTATGACAGAAAGGAGAGCTTGGAGCTGACTAGAAGCCCTAGATTATGAAGACACTACCATTGTTACAGCTGTATAGTGCTGATCAGATAGAATCAAAATAAACTTCTTACAGAATTCACTGGACATGGTTCCGTGACATGGCTCTTCCTCTAGTTCAACCTTAAACTACAATGTGATAGGGAAGAAGGGATTCACACCAGCAGCCAATCTTGTGCTGATGTAGAACAGGTGGCCATTTATAGAATATTCTTTCAGTGTTCCAGCAAGGTCCTTTTGTCCAAACTAACTAATTTTCCCTATTTCTGTGCCTAAATTTCTCTTAACAAAGCCAAGATCTTCCTTTCACAAATAGAAGTAAAATGAGAATACTAACCCCATGAGAGAGCAGGAACACCAGATATCTGAATGACAAGATTAAGAGAAAAAGAAAACCTGGAAGCTCAGAGACCATACTCTTCAGATTTCCCGTGCAAGCTTATCAGTTTGTCTAGGAGGGAAGTGAAAAAGAAGATTCAGGTAGTCAGAAAGCAACCAAGACAAGAACCAGCAAGAACTTAAAATCTTGCTGCTGCTGCTGCTGCTGCTGCTGCCGCCACTAAGTCGCTTCAGTTGTGTCCGACTCTGTGTAACCCCATAGACGGCAGCCCACCAGGCTCCCCCGTCCCTGGGATTCTCCAGGCAAAAACACTGGAGTGGGTTGCCATTTCCTTCTCCAAAGCAGCAAAGTGAAAAGTGAAAGTGAAGTTGCTCAGTCGTGTCTGACTCTAGCGACCCCATGGATTGCAGCCTACCAGGCTCCTCGGTCCATGGGATTTTCCAGGCAAAAGTACTGGAGTGGGGTGCCATTGCCTTCTCCACTTAAAATCCTAAAGGGTCCAAAAGACTATTCTATACATTTGTGTCTCTTTTGCTGTCTCGCATACAGGGTTATCATTACCATCTTTCTAAATTCCATATATATGCGTTAGTATACTGTATTGGTGTTTTTCTTCCTGGCTTACTTCACTCTGTATAATCGGCTCCAGTTTCATCCACCTCATAGAACTGATTCGAATGTATTCTTTTAATGGCTGAGTAATACTCCATTGTGTATATGTACCACTGCTTTCTTATCCATTCATCTGCTGATGGACATCTAGGTTACTTCCATGTCCTGGCTATTATAAACAGTGCTGCGATGAACATTGGGGTACACGTGTCTCTTTCCCTTCTGGTTTCCTCAGTGTGTATGCCCAGCAGTGGGATTGCTGGATCATAAGGCAGTTCTATTTCCAGTTTTTTAAGGAATCTCCACACTGTTCTCCATAGTGGCTGTACTAGTTTGCATTCCCACCAACAGTGTAAGTGGGGTCCCTTTTCTCCACACCCTCTCCAGCATTTATTGCTTGTAGACTTTTGGATCGCAGCCATTCTGACTGGCGTGAAATGGTACTTCATAGTGGTTTTGATTTGCATTTCTCTGATAATGAGTGATGTTGAGCATCTTTTCATGTGTTTGTTAGCCATCTATATGTCTTCTTTGGAGAAATGCCAGTCCAGGTTCGATGCAGGATACAGGAAGCTTGGGGCTGGTCACTGGGATGACCCAGAGGGATGATATGGGGAGGGAGGAGACAGGGGGGTTCAGGATTGGGAACACGTGTACACCCATGGTGGATTCATGTTGATGTATGGCAAAATCAATACAATATTGTAAAGTAAAAAAATAATAATAATAAAACACTTGTTCAAAAATAAATAAATAAATAAAAGCCTAAAGGGTTGCTATAGCCAACTCTGATGTTTTCAAGTTCCCTATATGGCTGAGAATGGATTCATTTATATTTTTCCTGCTTGAGTTTCAGTGGGCATTTTCACTTGTATCTCTGTTCAATTCTGGAAAATTCTCAACCATTAAAACCAGGTCTCTTCATTTAGGATTAACATATACACATTACTGTATAGTATATAAAATAGACAACAAGGACCTACTGTACAGCCCAGGGAACTATATTCAACATCTTGTAATATAACCTATAATGGGAAAAAAATCTGAAAAGAACATACGTGGATCACTTTGCTGTACACCTGAAACTAACACATTATAAAGCAACTATATTTCAATTAAAAAATAATAAAATAAAATAAAATCAGCCCTCTTCATTATCCCTATTTTTTTCTTCCTGGAACTCCTATTAAATAAATATTGTAACTTCTCTTTCTATCCTTCACATTTTCTCTCTGTTTAACTCTCTGTAGTGCATTCTCGGTTATCTACTCATTGAGAGATCTCATTGAATGTATCCCTCATTAAATTCAGTAATTCTCCCTTCAGAGATGTCCAGTCTTCTACTACATGTATTTACTAAAGTCTTGTGTTCAGTAACATATTTTATAAGTTGAAATTATTGAGGTATAAAGTACATGCAATAAAATATACCCATTTAAATGTGTGGTTTGATGACAAATGTATATGTTCATGTAATAGTCACTCCAATCAAGACATAGAACATTTCCATCACACCAGAAAGTTCCCTCATGCTCCTTTGCAGTTCACCTCTCTCAAGTCTAAAGCAACCACTACTAAGTCACTTCAGTTGTGTCCGACTCTGTGTGACCCCACAGATGGCAGCCCACCAGGCTCCACCATCTCTGGGATTCTCCAGGCAAGAACACTGGAGTGGGTTGCCATTTCCTTCTCCAATAAAGCAACCACTAACATTAATCATATATCATAGATTACTTTTGGCTGATCTAGAATATGACGAGTATGCATGCTCAGTCATGTCCGACTCTTTTGCAACCCATGGACTGTAGCTCACCAGGCTCCTCTGTCCATGGGATTTCTCAGCAAAGAATACTGGAGTGGATTGCCATGTCCTTTTCCAGGGGATCTTCCTGACACAGGGATATGGAAGCATACAATATGTAATCTTTTGTGTCTGATTTCTTTTGTTCAGCTTACTGTTTTTTGAAATTCACACATGTTATTGACAGAATCAAAAATTTATTTCATTTATTGCCAAATAGTATTCCATATATGACTATGCCACAGTTTATCAGTTCACTAGTTTATGAACATTTAGATTGCTTCACACTCTTAGCTCTTACAAATAAAGTTGCTATGAATATTTGTATGCAAGTCTTTATGTGGACATATGTTTTCATTTCTATTGTGTGAATACCTCCAAATGGAATTGCTGAATCTTGACTAAGTATATGTGTAACATCAAAGGAAACTGCCAAACTATTTTAAAAAGTGAAAAGAAGAGAAGTGAAAAGCAATGGAGAGAAGGAAAGATATACCCATTTGAATGCAGAGTTCCAAAGAATAGCAAGGAGAGATAAGAAAGCCTTCCTCAGTGATCAATGTAAAGAAATAGAGGAAAATAATAGAATGGGAAGGACTAGAGATCTCTTCAAGAAAGTTAGAGATACCAAGGGAACATTTCATGCAAAGACAGGCTCAATAAAGGACAGAAATGGTATGGACCTAACAGAAGCAGAAGATATTAAGAGGAGGAGGCAAGGATACACAGAAGAACTGTACAAAAAAAAAAATCTTCATGACCCAGATAATCACAAATGTGTGATCACTCACCTAAAGTCAGATATCCTGGAATGTGAAGTCAAGTGGGCCTTAGGAAGCATCACTACAAACAAAGCTAGTGGAGGTGGTGGAATTCCGGTTGAACTATTTCAAATCCTGAAAGATGATGCTGTGAAAGTGCTGCACTCAATATGCCAGCAAATTTGGAAAACTCAGCAATGGCCACAGGACTGGAAAATGTCAGTTTTCATTCCAATCTCAAAGAAAGGCAATGCCAAAGAATGCTCAAACTACCACACAATTGCACTCATCTCACACACTAGTAGAGTAATGCTCAAAATTCCCCAAGCCAGGCTTCAGCAATACGTGAACCGTGAACTTCCAGATGTTCAAGCTGGTTTTAGAAAAGGCACAGAAACCAGAGATCAAATTGCCAACATGTGATGGATCATCGAAAAAGCAAGAGAGTTCCAGAAAAACATCTACTTCTGCTTTATTGACTATGCCAAAGCCTTTGACTGTGTGGATCACAATAAAATGTGGAAAATTCTGAAAGAGATGGGAATACCAGACCACCTGACCTGCCTCTTGAGAAACCTGTATGCAGGTCAGGAAGCAACAGTTAGAACTGGACATGGAACAACAGACTGGTTCCAAATAGGAAAAGGAGTACGTCAAGGCTGCATATTGTCACCCTGCTTATTTAACTTATATGCAGAGTACATCATGAGAAACGCTGGGCTGGAGGAAGCAGAAGCTGAAATCAAGATTGCCGGGAGAAATATCAATAACCTCAGATATGCAGATGACACCACCCTTATGGCAGAAAGTGACGAGGAACTAAAAAACCTCTTGATGAAAGTGAAAGAGGAGAGCGAAAAAGTTTGCTTAAAGCTCAACATTCAGAAAACTAAGATCATGGCATCTGGTCCCATCACTTCATGGGAAATAGATGGGGAAACAGTGAAAACAGTGTCAAACTTTATATTTTTGGTCTCCAAAATCACTACAGATGGTGATTGCAGTCATGAAATTAAAAGACACTTACTCCTTGGAAGGAAAGTTATGACCAACCTAGACAGCATTTTAAAAAACAGAGATATTACTTTGCAACAAAGGTCCATCTAGTCAAGGCTATAATTTTTCCAGTAGTCATGTATGGATGTGAGAGTTGGACTGTGAAGAAAGGTGACTGATGCTTTTGAACTGTGGTGCTGGAGAAGACTCTTGAGAGTCCCTTGGACTGCAAGGAGATCCAACCAGTTCATTCTAAAGGAGACTAGTCCTGGGTGTTCATTGGAAGGACTGATGCTGAGGCTGAAACTCCAATACTTTGGCCACCTCACGCGAAGAGTTGACTCATTGGAAAAGACTCTGATGCTGGGAGGGATTGGGGGCAGGAGGAGAAGGGGACAACAGAGGATGAGATGGCTGGATGGCATCACCGACTCGATGGACGTGAGTCTGAGTGAACTCTGGGAGTTGGTGATGGACAGGGAGGCCTGGTGTGCTGCGATTCATGGGGTCACAAAGAGTCGGACACGACTGAGCGACTGAACTGAGCTGAGCTGAGCTGAACTAGATTTCACTTTGTGAAAGGGCTTCTCCAACTGAAAGATCATAAAAAAGGAACTGGCAGTCCTCTAGTCTATTTGATCAGTGTAGGCAATCAACCCAGATAGACTGATGCATCCAAATAGATTTTAAGAGGCCAGTTATTGGCTTTGCTTGTCTTCACATTAGATGCTCACAAACTCAGCATGCTAATTGCAAATCATCCCCTAGTGTTAAGTAGGCCCAGGTCGAATGACCTTTCTTATAACTCAGACCCTCAGCTTCTAAAACTCCAAAAAGAGTATTTGAGTTTGGGGAATAGGACAAAAGTGGCACATGAACAGTTCAAAAACTACTCAACTGAATTGGCTAGACATATACTTGAAAGGGGTCTTGTGAAAGTTAGATGAGCTGCATTACTCTCAAAATGTACAATAAAGTGTCCCCAGTAGCCAGATTGTATGTTTTTATTTTCCAGTATATCAAACTTTCTATGAAACAGGTACTCAAGAAAATCAAAGCTCAGCATTTCCTGAGCCTTCTCAAGCTAAGAAGTCTTACATAATGATGCTGTATGAGTATGATCTTAAACACTAGCTGCTTCTGAAAAGTCCCAAAGATACTTGCAATTTTGCTTGTCATTTCTCCTGACTAAGAGCTTGAATTACAAGCATGATCATAAAATTGTCTTGATACCCAACTGCTAAGTATTTTATTTGACTCTGGGTTTCTGCTAATTCACTTTCATTTCTCTGAGTTTCAGTGGCCTCAAAAATACAGCATAATTGAACTCACTCAGGTCTCTCTCCTTGGTTGCATTTGGTTGCCTGGAAAACCAGGTCTTTTTCAAAACTAAGGTCTAAAATTGTTTTTATATTCTACTATCATAAAACCAAAACATGGTGGGATTTTTGAAAAGTCATGCAAATAATTGAACTTATGTTAAATCATATCCAAATAAGAAAAGTAGGCTTCCTTTTTAATTTTCATTTTCAAATTGATTCCACCTATTCAAATTTTTACTAAATTAATGTTTAATATTAAATTGAAGCTGTTGCCCAGGTTACAACATAAGGACAATCTTGCCCATTTCCTTCCCACTGTATAGATCCTTCGAATCTGCTCCTGTCCTCTCCCCAACTTGATCAAGGTGACACAATAACTATTTCTTTGGTGGTCCTGTCTCAGTGTCTTTTCTGGGTCCTAAATAGACATTCTTGTTATCTAGACTATATAACCAAAACATTTGAAAGAGAAGAGTGGAGAAAAACTAAACACAAGATGTTATCAATGTTAAGATTATATATAATGGTGGGTCATGGGTATGATTGGAGGAGCAGAAATTGGGAACACTGGTGGGAAGCAGGACTGGGAACTAGTGTGAAAGATGAGCTGGTGTCAGGAGGCAGGTGTGTAAATACATATCACACAGGTCAGTGTATAGAATCTGTCTTAGTCTTTTTGAGTGTCTATAACAAAGTGTCAGAGACTGAGTAGCTTACAAAAAACATAAATTTGTTTCTCATAATTCTAGTGTCCAAGACCAGGGTGCCAGCATCACTGAGGACCCTCTTCCAGTTAACAGACTTTTCAGTGTACCTTCACATGGTGAAGAGTGATATGGAGCTTTTGTGGTGTATTTTTATAAGGGCTCTAATCTCATTCATAAGGGCTCCACTCTCATGACCTAAGAACCTCCCAAAGATCCCACTTCCTAATAATATCACATTGGGCCTTAGGATTTCAACACGTGAATTTTGAGGGCACACATGCATTCAGACATATGCATTTCAGACATCATTCACAAACTGTTTATTGAGCACCTACTATGTGCCAAGGACTATTCTAAGTGCCTGAGATATAGCAATAAACAAGACAGACAAAAAGCTCCTGCTGGTTTGGAGTTTGTATTCTAGTGCTAATCAGATACAATTTTATCGTTTAACTGCTTTTGCTTTGTCCTTTCATGGCTGCTTCCACTGCCCTAGTTTATTCCCAAATACTAACCACCTGTCGAGGTAAGTAGCAACTATCTTTTAACTAGTTTCCCTGTCTCCAGGTTAATGTCCTTGAAACCCACCCTCCTTATTATAAACAAATTAATCTTTCTAAGGCATATCTCTAAGCATGTTCTTCTCTGCTCTAAAACTTTCAGTAGTGTCTCACTGTTTTGAATTAATTCTGCAACTCTTTAGCTTAGAGTTTAAGACCATTCACAACATGGCCCCAGTTTGCCTTTCTAGCCTTGTCCCATACCACTCACCTCTACTACCTTAACATTTCAGCCACTCTTTGCTTTCTTAACTCCATTTCTTTGCCTGCCTTAGTCCCTTTGACTTGAATGCCTTTCTTCCCACCGACAATCCCACATGTCCAAATCATAGCTTCAAGGTCTAACTGGCACTAACTTGGATACTCACAGATAACCTGTATACTCTTCTCCTCCAGCCACTCTTGTTTTTGTTCAGCTTTCTCTCCAGAATCCGATCTCAGACCAGGGGCTGGGGCCTCCACTCCTGCTGCATATGCACTGCACTCCATGATGACCTAGTTGACTTTCAAGCACCACTTTCCCTGGTTACCTTAGTTACCTGGTTACCTTAGTCTTAGTGAACAGACTTTGTCCTGGGTTCCTACTCCCTCTCCTTTTCTGCCATATGTGGTCACCAACAAACTTCATATCTTGTATCTGAGACTCAAAATGACAATGATAGCCTTGGCTTCATGTACCAACTCCACCATTTTCCTTGCCTCTGTCTCATTTGATTGGTCAATTGCTAAAACAGTTAGGTATGGGGAATTATACTCAGGCATTTGGCATTTGTCTATATAAAAAAGTAGAAGCAGTGTATGTATAGAACTGACCCTCAGTGCCAAAACTTTAAAACATCAGATAGCCCACCTTCCTCTACCCAAATCTGGCCATTGTCCCAGGCTGTCCAGAATCTAGGAAGCTCTCCAGAATCGACCACATCCTGTAGTTACTGGTGTCAGCATTTAGATGGTGATTCATGCTTGCTGCCCTGTGGATAGATATTTTCAACCATAGCTCTTGGTTTGGTGGATCCCTAAAAGCCACAACAGTTTTGATTTGTAAAATACTCATAATAAAAACCATGTGAGAAGACTCTTAAAATGATGATGATGATGATAGGTAACATTCATTGAATGTTTATTATATGCCAGGAATTGTGCCAAGCACCTTCTCTGTGTTATCTCAATTCTTACAACACTGCAAGGCAGGGATGGCACTACTTTTGTCCTCATTTTACAGATGAGAAAACTGAAGCACATAGAAATATAGTATTGGGTTGGCCAATAAGTTCATTCGAGTTTTTCCATTTAACGTAATGGAAAAATCCAAACAAACATTTTGGCCAACCCAATAGTTACAGGGGAAAAAATCACATAGCCAATAAACAGCAGAAAACCCGACATCTGTGGATTGTGTTCCTACAGTTATCGCCCCCTAAGGTATTAACTCCAAATGCCTTTATCTAGCTAGATTTCAGGGCTCTTGGCTTACATTTCCTTTCACTCTAATTTCTGATTACTGTTGGACAAGAACTTTTCCCTTTAACCGATCTAATCATTCCCATCTGGAGAATAGTATGTCTTCAATTTGGGAGGTCCTTCTTTTATTCTCCACTATTCTTTGTCCTCCACTCTTTTAAAAACACACTTCCAAATTCACCTTTCTGGGAATCCTTACCTGAGCTACTCCAGCTCCATTATTTAGCCCAGAAAATCTATAAAGAAACTCAGAAGTATCAAAATATCAGTAACCAGTGTACAATATTGTTCAAAGAGCTGTCCTTCTAGAAGCCAAAGAGCATTAAAAAATTTCTTTCACCCAACAAATATTTATTAGGAGCCTACTATGTATGAGACACAATTTTAGACTTTGAGAATACCATAGTGAGCAATTCTTGCCTCTGGCAAGCTAATATTATGGGTGAGGAAACAATGAACAAAATAAACAGGTGGATGTTATAGTATGCTAGATGGCAGTGTGTATTAAGGAGAAGAATAAAGCAAGGAAAAGGAATAGGCAGTATTCAAGGTGAGAGAACATTGCAGTTATTAATAGAGTGGGCAAGGGAGATTTCACTGAGAAGAGGGTTTGATGCGATTCTGATAAAGACCTGAATTGACTCACCTGACATTCACCTCTAGATACTTGCTAGTTGAGTAGCAAAGCGGATCAAATAAAAGCTTTCTAACCAGTTTGACTCTTTTTATCTCAATCATAAACAGAGAAAATATTTAATATGTCTTCATCACAGCCTCCACCATATTTTCAAAACTATTTGGACTGTCTACAGCACAGCCTCACTTGAAGAGGTAATACAGCAGCATGGACCTTCTGGTTAGACCAACTTGTGTTCCTGTCTCTTACTTGCTGTGTGACTTTGAGACAAATCACTTAGATCAGCATATCCTGCAAAATGGGGATATAATAGTCATCTCAGAGGATTGTTGGCATGATTCAAGAGGATGAGGAAAGGCATGTGACACATTTAACATGGTGTTCACAGAAGTTGGGTGGCTGGGAAAACGGTTGGGCTTTGTCAGCAATATATAAATGTACTGGTGGCCACAAAGCCCTAAAACAGACATTAGATCCTGGTTTCTCAGCCTCCACCAGGAAAAGTAACTCAGTCATGGTTCCATGTTGAAAGCAGATTTTATAATGGTTGTTAGGTTCAACTGTTTATACGAAAGTGAAAAGTGAAAGTCACTCAGTCATTTGTGACTGTTTGTGACTCTATGCACTATATAGTCTGTGGAATTATCCAGGCCAGAATACTGGACTGGGTAGCCTTTTCCCTTCTCCAGGAGATCTTTCCAATCCAGGGATCAAATCCAGGTCTCCCACATTGCAGGCGGATTTGTTATCAGCTGAGCCACCAGGGAAGCCCAAGAATACTGGAGTGGGTAGCCTATCTCTTCTCCAGTGGATCTTCCCGACCCAGGAATTGAACCAGAGTCTCCTGCATTGCAGGCGGATTTTTTACCAATGGAGCTGAGGGGAAAGCAATTGTAGGGCAACAAACCAACCAAAGAGCTGAGGGGAAAACAATAACACTAGTGAAAAATAGTTACTTCAATGGCTATCTGGAGATGTAGACAGAAATTCTCTTTAGAAGGAAGGCCTTCAACAAAGCTGGAAAGTGAGTTATTTTGGTATGTGACTCAATGCCAGAAATATTTAAATTAATAAGGATGCATTTCTTGCTTAATTTGAGTGGGTATTTTTCTATTTTAATGACAATTATTTGTGGTGGAAAATACATAAAAAATATGCATCTGATCTAGGGAAAATGGACCTTACTTTTGAACATCTAAACAAACCTGTTTTGAATCTCAGTGAAAACAAATTTGTTATGGAGTTGACACCTAATATGCTATATTACAGCCTCAAGTCTAGTTTTTTAGGCAAATAATAAGCCCATTAAACAAAAGTACAGAAGAGAAACATTGACATACTCTTCACTTCACATTGAATGATCCAAAATTAGTGCTATTTGAGTCTTGAGTTTCCATAAATCTTTTACATGTTTTCAAAGCTGATGAAAAGTTTTTCAAGAAGATTTAAAAAATAAAGTGACTCAGAGAGAAAAAGAAAGAGATCTAGGAATTAGATCTCTGTTCCAGCCAACTTGGCTGCTCTTCACCAAAGACCTGTATATATAAATACACCAGATTACATCCTAATTGCTGCATTCTACTAGCAAACAAGTAGGAAAAAAAGCCAGTAAAATGACTTGTCCTTTAGAATTTCCTTCATGGGGCATAATCATTTCATTTTTTTTTCCCTCATACCATTTGGATCTTCTCTCTTCTGAGATACTTGTGGTACTGTATCTTCCAGCAGAATCTCAATTTCTCTTGCCATGCTTCAGACCCAGGTGCCCACAAAAGAATAGTTGGAGGGCACTGATACTTTGAAGGAAAAGAATATACTCTTTGTGGTTTTGTGGTTTTCTTTCTTTGATAGGCTCTTGTCTACACTATCATTATAGATGCTTCTCTACCCATATTCTTTTTCCCAGTCTGCCTACTCTTAGACTCTACATGCTCTTCTCTTCTTCTCCCAACTTTCTATCACCTTATCATGGTCCTCCTCAGCCCTAGGCTTTTCTTCTCTCCATAATCACCCATGCACATGACTCTCAACTCTGGCTTTGGCAAAAATCTCAACAACAGTCTTCTGAGTCAAAAGTCTTTCTCCAACCATCAACTCTACATCACCCATGTCAGTGGTCCTCAATCATCTCAAAATCAAGCTTATTCCAATTTTTATCTATTATCATTTCCTCTAATCTATGCCCTTTTTCTACTGTCTCCCCAGTGGTCCAAGCTTGATCCTGGAATAAGTCGATTTTTACTCTTACCTTCAGCTTCTTATGCCATAATCAATCAGTTTTCAAGTCCTCTAATCTTAATGCCTATGTTTGATTATTTAGCTTAAAAGAACAGCCTTCTCCCCTTCCCAATGTCTCATTTTAAGAAATCTATCCCTATGATCTCATTTAGCTTCACCCAGACCACCTGACCTGTCTCTTGAGAAACCTGTATGCAGGTCACGAAGCAACAGTTAGAACTGGACATGGAACAACAGACTGGCTCCAAATAGGAAAAGAAGTACGTCAAGGCTGTATATTGTCACCCTGCTTATTTAACTTATATGCAGAGTACATCATGAGAAATGCTGAGCTGGAGGAAGCACAAGCTGGAATCAAGATTGGCGGGAGAAATATCAATAACCTCAGATATGCAGATGACACCACCCTTATGGCCAAGAGTGAGGAGGAACTAAAAGGCCTCTTGATGAAAGTGAAATAGGAAACTGAAAAAGTTGGCTTAAAGCTCAATAGTCAGAAAAGTAAGATCATGGCATCTGGCCCCATCACTTCATGGCAAATAGATGGGGAAACAGTGGAAACAGTGGCAGACTTTATTTTGGGGGGGGCTCCAAAATCACTGCAGATGGTGATTGCAGCCATGAAATTAAAAGACACTTACTCTTTAGAAGAAAAGTTATGATCAAACTAGATAGCATATTGAAAAGCAGAGACATTACTTTGCCAACAAAGGTCCGTCTAGTCAAGGCTATGGTTTTTCCAGTGGTCATATATGGATGTGAGAGTTAGACTGTGAAGAAAGCTGAGCGCTGAAGAATTGATGCTTTTGAACTGTGGTGTTGGAGAATACTCTTGAGAGTCCCTTGGACTGCAAGGAGATCCAACCAGTCCATCCTAAAGGAGATCAGTCCTGGGTGTTCATTGGAAGGACTGATGCTGAAGCTGAAACTCCAATACTTTGACAACCTAATGTGAAAAGTTGACACATTGGAAAAGACTCTGATGCTGGGAGGGATTGGGAGCAGGAGGAGAAGGGGACGACAGAGGATGCGATGGCTGGATGGCATTAGTGTTATACAAAATTTAATCCAAAACAAAAAAAAGGTGGGGGGGCTTCCCTGGTAGCTCAGCTGGTAAAGAATCCACCTGCAATGCAGGTGACTCCAGTTCATTCCTGGGTCAGGAAAAATCCCCTGGAGAATGGATAGGTTACCCTCTCCAGTATTCTGGGGCTTCTCTGGTGGTTCAGCTGGTAATGAATCTGCCTGTAATATGGGAGACCCATGTGGGAGACCTGGGTTCAATCCCTGGGCTGGGAAGATCCCCTGGAGAAGGGAATAGCTGCCCACTCCAGTATTCTAACCTGGAGAATTCCATGGACTATACAGTCCATGGGGTCACAAAAGAGTCAGACACGACTGAGTGACTGTCACTTTTACTTTCACAATGGCTAAGAACTTCCTAAATTTGAGCAAAGACTGCTGCTGCTGCTGTTAAGTCACTTCAGTAGTGTCTGACTCGGTGCGACCACATAGACAGCAGCCCACCAGGCTCCCCCATCCCTGGGATTCTCCAGGCAAGAACATAGGCATGGGTTGCCATTTCCTTCTCCAATGCATGAAAGTGAAAAGTGAAAGTGAAGTCGCTCAGTCATGTCCAACCCTCAGCGACCCCATGGACTGCAAAGACATGGATATCCAAATACGAGATCAATGAACTTCAAGAAAATTAAACTGAAAGAGACCCAAAATGTATTACAATCAATTGTCAGAAGACAAAGAGAGAATATTAAAAGCAGCAAAAGAAAAAGTGACTTATTATGTACAAGAGATCCTCAATAAGAGTATAGGTAGATTTTCCAGCAGAAACCATGGAGGCAGAAGGTAGCAACATAACATATTTAAAATATTGAAAGGAAAAAAATTGTCAGCTGAGCCTTCTATTCAGTGCTTCACAGGTGGCGCCATTGGTAAAGAACCTGTCTGCCAATGAAGGAGACGTAAGAGACGCAGGTTCAATCCATGGGCCGGGAAGATCCTGGAGGAGGGCCTGGCAATCCACTCCAGTATTCTTGCCTGGAGAATCCCATGGACAGAGGAGTCTGGTGGGCTACAGTCCATGGGATTGCAAACAGTCAGACACGACTGAAGAGACTTAGCACGCAAGCAGAGCATTCATACCCAACAAAACTCTTCTTCTAAAAAGAAGGCATGGGATTTCCCTGGCAGTCCAGTGGTTAAGACTCCAAGTTTCCACTGCAGGGGGTATGGGTTTGATCCCTGGTTGGGGAACTAAGATACTGCATGCCATGCAGATGACGAAAAAAAAGAAGGCAGAGAAATTAAGACACTCCCAGATTAAAAAAAAAAAAAAAAAAAAAAAAAAACTGAGGGAGTTCATTACCATTAGATTTGTCCTGCAAGAAATGTTAAAGGAAATCCTTCAAATTGAAATGAAAGAACACTTAAGAATAATTTGAAATCATATGAAAATATAAAGATCTTTGGTAAAGGCAAACACATGGACAAATATAAAAACCAGTATTTTTGTAATTTTAGTTTGTAACTCCACTCTTCTTATTTTCTGTAAGATTTAAAGATTTAAATGCATTAAAAATGATAAATCTATGTTAATTGGCATATATAAAATGTAATTTTGACGCCAATAATATAAAGTGGAGAAGGACAGAGCTGTAATGGAGTAGTTTTTATATGTGATTAAAATTAAGTTGGTCACAATTTAAAATAGATATCTGTAGCTTTAGGTTATTATATGTAATCCCTATGATACCCACAAAGAGTATATCTATTGAATATAAACAAAAGAAAATGAAAAGAGAATCAAAATGTGCCAGTACAAAGAAATAACAAAGCACAAAAGAAGGCAGTAAGGAAAGAGATGAGGACCAAAACGAGGCATAAGTAAGTTCTTACTATCAGTAACTACTTTAAATGGTTAGAATGGTTAAAAGTATATATATATATATATATATGCTATGTATATTTCACCACAATTTTTAAAAATTGGGAGACAAAAAAATCACATCCAAGAGAGAGTGATAAACTGAACTGAAATCAATCAATACAAGAGTGACAGGAATCAAAGTTTATGAAACAGAACAAGAGATGAATGTAACACAGAATCAGATTGGTGGAGGTAGTTGGACACTAGTGGGGGGAATTTGGATTTTTACTGCAGGTAGATAGGAATCAAATAGAAGTTTTTATGCAAAGGAATAACCTGATGGAATAAGTGCTTTAGGAACCTGGAGATACCGTACTATAGCAGGGGCCTGGTAAGGGGAGCTGTAGTGATGGCAGTTGAAGTCATGAAAGTAAGTGAAAGTGAAAGTGTTAGACACTCAGTCGTGTCGGACTCTTTGCAACCCCATGGACTCTGTTCATGGAATTCTCCAGGCAAGAATATTGGAGTGGATTGCCATTTCCTTCTCCAGGGGATCTTCCCAACCCAGGGATCAAACCCAGGTCTCCCACAATGCAGGCATATTCTTTACCATTTGAGTCCCCAGTGCTGTGCTGTGCTGTGCTTAATCAGCTGTGTCCGCCTCTTTGTGACCCCACGGACTGTAGCTGGCCAGGAGATTCTTTGTCCATGGAGGTTCTCCAGGCAAGAATACTGGAGTGGGTTGCCATGCCACCAGGGAAGCCCCAGTAAGTAAAGACAGAGGGGAGAAAAATTGTAATCAAGATATCTTCTACTCCTGAAATAAACCGAGCATGCTCCTACTTCAGGGTCTTTGTACTTGCTATTACCCCAGCATAGACCTGGGTTCAGTCCCTGGGTTGTGAAGATCTCCTGGAGAAGAAAATGGCAACTCACTCCAATATTCTTGCTGGAAAATCCTATGGACAGAGGAGCCTGATGGGCTACAATCCATGAGGTCTCAAGAGTCGGACACAACATAGTGACTAAACCACCACCACCATTATTTCACCTGGGTGTCTGTACAAATATCACCTAATAAATGAAGACATACACAAACACCCCACCAAACATATCATTTGTCCCACCTCCAGAACTCTCTTTCACCAATGATTCTTTTTTAATGCCTGAGGGAAAAGACTGTTCACATTGAGTGAGACCTGAGTCAGGTCAAATGAAGTCAAGCTCTGCATGTGGGAATTTCCAGAAAGCTGCCAGGCAGCTCAAATAATAATTACAATTCTCTAAAAATAGGGCTTTATGGGGAACTTTTAAGCCTATTTTGCCTCCTCCAGTGGCTGCCAGATTGCCAGTTTTTACAAGTACCATAATTGTGTAGCTATTAGTTTTTAAAGCTACCACTGAGCTGGGAAGAGAGCAAGTTAAAATACCGTAAAGCTCATGGTTCTTACTGAGATTCAGCCATTTTTCTTGAAAACATAGTTCTTGGATTGTTGAAAGACTGGTTAATTTCCAGAGTTCTGAAAAAGTTGATTTTGAATATTTTTCTTGTGTTCTTGTCACATTAAGAACTGCTGCTGCTGCTGCTAAGTCGCTTCAGTCGTGTCCGACTCTGTGCAACCCCATAGACGGCAGCCCATCAGGCTCCACCGTCCCTGGGATTCTCCAGGCAAGAACACTGGAGTGGGTTGCCATTTCCTTCTCCAATGAATGAAAGTGAAAAGTGAAAGTGAAGCCGCTCAGTCGTGTCCTACTCTTAGCGACCCCATGGACTGCAGCCTACCAGGCTCCTCCGTCCATGGGATTTTCCAGGCAAGAGTACTGGAGTGGGGTGCCATTGCCTTCTCCCATCTAATCCCATTAAGAACTAGGGATTAGATTTGCAGACATTCTTACTCTAACAATCCAAAAGTGCTTTCTTATAGCTGCTTTAATCCTAAACTATTTGTCATTCCAAACAGGGACCATGTATCACCAAACCCATTACACTTATATACCACTCACAGCCATGTATATCACATTATTAGTTATACACACATAGAGTTTTCACTTCATTCTATCAACAGTCGAGTGGATTGGGGTAAAAAAGAGAGGGACTTGAAAATTGAGCTGACTTCCTCCCTGGGACTATCTTGAACATCCCAAGCAGGTTGATAAGTATCCAAACCATGAAAACCAGTGCTGGTGCACATGCCTCAGGGCTTAAAGGTCATGATTGGCTTAATGAAAATAGACTACAGACTAAAGAGAGTCGTGAGGAGCTGCTTAAAAAAAATGACATTTTATATACTAAAATTCCTATTTTTTTATATTTACTTTTTCATAACTTGATTCAACATTATTTTATAGAATATAATTTCAAACAATGTAAACATGTAACTACTCTTCTCACTGTAGTAGGGTTGTTTCCAATGCCTGCTTGATTTAATGTGAAGATGCTTTCTCCTGGCTTGAGTAAAATGCTCCTTTTAATTCACTCTAGGGACACATTTTTTGGGAATGCATTTGAACCTTCAGAGGAACTTGACAAAAAAAAAATCTATATCTGTATCTACATTTATATATCTTTCAGACTTTCTTCTAAGATACAATTAGGCAACTGATCAGAGGAATGACTCTCTTTAACAATGTCCATCTATAGTAGAGAAAAGGGGTCTTGAAGACCCTCATGCTCTGTTCCCATAAGCTACTGCCTTGAGGAAGAATAAACTCAGCCAATTAGGAGGGAAATAGTATGAGCGGAATGAAAAGTGTTCTTTGAGCTCTTACAAATGATTTGCCTTCATACTGGTTTTGAACTCCTAGCAATGCAAGACCTCTTTAAGTTCTTCAAAATTTATAAATTACTTTTCCAAAAGATCAAAAATATCTGGAGTTGGAAGAAACATTAGTGATCATATAGTCTTATCCAGTTTACTGTCTAATACTTGAAATTCCTCTATGTCTGCCTACTGATTTTTAAATCTCTGCTCATTTCTAGTGATGGGGAAGCTCACTATCTCCCGAGACAAATTTTTCTCGCTTTGAATGGTACTGAACATTGACAAATTGTCTTTTTTATATTGAATTGAATCCAGTTTCCGTGGAACCTACACACATACACATACAGATGTGCACAGTGATTCTGGTTTACTCTTTAGAGAAATAAAGAAGGTATCTGAGCTCTCTTCCCATAGTTATAATTCACCAAAGTATTATCTTCTGCAAACAAAACATTACTCATTCTTTTTTAAAAAAAATTAATTAATTTTAACTGAGGATAAATACTTTACAATATTGTGGTTGTTTTTTGCCATACATGGACATGAATCAGCAATGGGTGTACATGTGTCTTCCCATCCTCAATCCTCCTCCCACCTCCCCCCCTACTCCATCTCTCTGGGTTGTCCTAGAGCACCAGCTTTGAATGCCCTGCTTCATGCATCAAACTTGCACTGGTCATCTATTTCATATATGGTAATATACACAAAACATTCTTTAACCATAGCTCTCAGGCCCGGCCTTTTCACTGTATTGTAAGTCCAAGTGTGTTGGTAGATGTTTAACCAGCTCTCAAGGGAAGAGAGTTTGGTGTGGGAGACAGATTTGTACATTTATCAATTTCTGTGGTAAAAAAATACACCCATCATGACCTATCATCATGATGATACTGGATGGCAGAGATATACATAATCACTGCTAATGAACTGATACAAGCCACCTTCAGCACACCACTGGTCTTGGCCCCCTTCTTCCCTGCTCAGGCCCTTGGAGTTAGCTCTGGATCAGGGAATATGGTATCATGGCAGTCATATGTACATATCTCACCTTCTTGTACAAAAGTAGGCTTTATGCATTCTCCATCTTTCCCTCTCTGTAAATGTGTATAAATCCTTCAGTCCTTTGCTAGATCAGAAAACAGTTGGAAAGTTACAATGTCTTCATCATAAGATTGGAAATTAAGTAGTGTGTTCTCTAGTGATCAGAAAGATTTAATGTGGCTCTCTGAACTCACATTACCTATATGTCATGGACAATCTGCCACAAGAAATTTTGCCTGAGTCTATAGGAGGAAGTAGATTTGGGGTATATATAATTCACTTTTGCTAAAGACATAGTTAATTTCATATCTATGCTGTTCTTTAGTTCTCATTCTTCAGAAAGCAACTCTCAGCTTTTCATCATCTAGGCTCAGAACTCCAAACTCCAGCTTGCTGGTGCCAGTAACACAGATCTGGCTCACATTACTGTCTGGGAAGTAACAATTCTATTTGGTCAGGTATGCAACTGACTCTGCTCTCTTACATGAACGTCTTGATAGATCACCTTTTAAGACTCTCTTGATAACATGTTTCTGTCTTCCAATGACTTGAGGTGCCTTACTAAAGATGGCTCAATCAGTAAAGAATTCGCCTGCAATGCAGGAGACCAGGGTTTGATCCCTGTGGGGAAGATCCCTTGGAGAACAAAATGGTAACCCACTGCAGTAGTCTTACCTGGGAAATCCCATAGACAGAGAAGCCTGGTGGCCTACAGTTTATGGGGTCACAAGAGTTGGACACGACTTAGTGACTAAGCCACCACCACCACTGAAAATACAAATAGGATTTTATAAATAAATACACATCCAGGTGTTCAGAGGAGAATTGTTGCTGTTGTTGTTCAGTCGTTAAGTCGTGTCCAACTCTTTGTGAGCCCATGCACTACAGCATGCCAGGCTTCCCTGTCATTCACTATCTCCCAGATTTTGCCCAAACTCTCATGTCCATTGAGTTGGTGATGCCATCCAACCATCTCATCCTCTGTCACCCGCTTCTACCCCTGCCCTCAGTCTTTCCCAGCACCAGGGTCTTTTCCAATAAGTTGGCTCTTCGCATCAAGTAGCCAAAGTATCAGAGCTTCAGCTTCAGCATCAGTCCTTCCAAATCAGGGTTGATTTCCTTTAGGGCTGACTGGTTTGATCCATCTGTTCAGAGGACAATGGATCTGCCAAAACAGAACCTAGAGGCAAGGTGCTGCCCATGGTTTAACCTTTTATTCCAGCTGCTTGGGAAATTGTGTTACACTCTTCTCATCTAGCCTCATGGCCCAGGGATCCTTGGGATTCATTTCTTTTGACTTTTCCTTGTCCTGCTGAGAAAAAAACTGGTAAAATTAGGTAAAGAGAGATTGTTATCAGTCAAGTAAGATTTTCAGAGTTAAAATAGTGATACACAAATTTATTTACATCAGTGGTTCTCAGTCTTGCTCTATGTTGAAATCAGCTGCAGAGCTTTAAAAAATATCAATGCCTGAACCTCACCCCCAGGATTTCTGATTGGGCTGGGGCATGACCTGAGTATTAGGATTTTTAAATCTCTGTAAGTGATTGTATTATGTAATCAAGGTTGAGAACTACTAATTTAGATAATTCCTGAGTGTATTAGTTTTCCTATTGCTGCTGTAAGAAATTATCACCAACTTAGTGATTTAAAATAACACAAAGTTATCTTGCAGTGTTGGAGATCAAAAGTCCATCATGGGTCTCACTGTGCTAAAATCAAGGGATTGGCAGAACTACATTCGTTCTGGAGGCTCCAGGGCTCATCTGCTTCCTTGCCAATCCAGTTTCTGAGGTTCCCTCTATTCTCTGGCTTGTGGCCCCTGTTCTCCGTCTTCAGGGCCAGCAACATTGGACCAAGTCCTTCTCACACTACATCACTCTTGTTCTCTCTCTTCTGACTCCTTCTTATATAAATATCCTTGTGGTTATTTTTGAAAATATACATTTTCATACCCAGATGATCCATATAAATCTCCTTATTTCAAGGCAGCTAAGTAGCAAACAATTCCATTTGTGATCTTAATACTCCTTTGCCGTGTAACCTAACATATTCACAGTTTCCAGAGGGTAGGATATAGCAGCTTTGAGGAGCCATTCATGTGCCTACCAGAATTGAGTCTCTCCTGGATCATCTATAATAATTCTGCATGGAAGGTGGAGGGGTTAGGTGGAGGAAGAGAAATATATACCAAAAGGAAAATACCCAAATCCTTTTTTGTCTGTCTTTGGAGTATCTGAAGAGAGACACTGTCACACATTTATGTTTAGGTGCTCATTTGGCTACATATGTTGTCAATGGGCACTTTGGACAGAACCTCATACACACTGGTCACTCACAATAAATGCTCAATGAATGAATGGATGGATGGATAACTGATAATGTTTTTGAATGTGCATCTTCTCAAGTTTTCTACACTTCTCTGTCTTGAGTTATCTGTGCCCCAGTTTAAAAAAAAAAAAAAAGATCACTCTCCTATCAAGCTCAAACTTTTGCTGTGACACAGTTTGAGTAAAGAGAGAAATGTAGAAGTTGGGTATCCAGAGTTAAGTAGAAGTAGAATCCTCAGAGTTAAGGCCAAGTGAAAGACATAGCTGCAGCAAAAAAAAAAAAAAAAGGCTCATGCCTACTGGGCCTCATCAGAGAACTGCATTCAGGGGTGCACCTGACACCTTCTTCTACTGGTGTCCAAAGTGAAGATAGTACTGGATGTTCTATAGTGTCCTGAGGTTTACTATATCAAGAAGTTGAATGCTATACCACAAAATTCCTGAAATCTAGTAACATGAAGCAGTTTTTTGTTGGTTTCTGTTTGTTTCTTTGTGGATTAAGCCATCCCCACTGGACTCCACTTGAGGACTGCAGTTCCAAGTCCCTGCAAAGCCATTTCTACCTGGGTCAATTTTCATCTCACATTTATCTTTCTAGCTTAAAGAATGTGGTTTTCCCACATGGTTCATATGGCCACACTCTTTCGATCATGAGAATATAGCCATTTTAATGGGGTTAGACCCTAAAGATAATTCAAATGACAGTGAATGACCTCTGCTTCTGTCAGGGTTGTTAATTGTGTGCTCATTTTAAGACTTGGGGTTGGGACAGTGTCTGCAAAAGCTTACTGCAATGCTAAGGGGAAAAAAATTGCAGACACCAAATGGTTTCTGACTGTAATTTTGTGCATGCCCGTGAGCTATTCTCCAGAGCTCTCAGGGAAAACCTCCACAGGGATTAGGGACCACAGTCAGCAAAATAGGGGATTCCTTTTGACATTGACAGCTCACTTTGCCAGTCTGAGATTTGACTCCATTGCTTCCATAACAGGCTTTTACTGGGTACTTCTGCATCTGCTGTCACTGTTGACTCTGCCAGGCACTGTTCTGTTTGCACCAGGATTACCACTTGGAGTCCTCAGATCATCAAAGCTGAATGAAATTCTGTGGTGAAGAGAAGGGAATGGTTTTCTCATTTTATTTACACTCCGTTAAAGGGATGCTGAGTTAGGGACACAGCCAAAGGACAGATATCACAGTGCTCTTCATATCAGCTCTCCTATAACACACTAAGGATAGACAACTGGACCCTCTCCAGTTGGGATGAATCCTTTCCCAGGAAATTTCCCAGTCCCTCATACACGTAGACTTACATACAATGGTATGTCTGAATTCTAGTCATGGGCATAGTTTAAACTCAGAATGGGACCTTTTGCTATACAAGGTTGATCTTTAGGCCCTTCCCAGTATCACTCATCAGCGAACAATCTCTCCAGAGGGAAGATAAACACCTAAATGAAGGCCATGAGGGGAATTGAGATCTTGACTTTGCTCACACTTGGGCCCCATCCCTTGTTAAAGCCTATATATTTTCTTCAACTGTCACTAGTAGATTCAAGGGTTCTTAACAAAGATCACATATCTCAATTATTTCAAGGTAGCCAGGGGATTTTTTTAAGTCCAAGATTCTGGGAAAGGAGTCTTGAATAAGTAGAGGAAGGACATGGATACATAGAAATGCAAATACTTCTTTTTGCTCCATCTATAGTTGGATCTAGAGTCCCAAAGTACTACTGAGGAGAGAAGAAGTTGTGACAGGTCAAATAATTGGTTTTAGAGTTTAAAACAGTCAGTTAATTATTTTGCAATTAGCCAGTTAGCATTGAATTACTTGCTTTTAAAACATCTATCTGAGTAAATTAAACTGTCATTTGTGCTTCCCCCCACAAACTTGTTGGAATACATGTGAAAACAAAGAGCAAATAATTTTCCTAAAAAGTAGGACACGACTGAGCGACTTCACTTTATTTCAGGGTAGTTGACTATAATATGGAAATATTGGGAAAGGATCATTCAGAAGGAGAGGATGGGGATCAAAAGCCATCATTTTAGAATTTGTGAATATGAACCACATATACACAACTAAAGTTCGAAGCATGGCATTACCATCAGATTTCCTGGTACTTCTATTTTGCAGCACCTGATTGAATGCCTCATAAGATTGATGAGCTGAGTTTTTATTTTTTAAAGAAGAAAATGACTTTTTCATAAAAGGCAAAAATATAGTAATTTAGAGGCCTGATTGGATTCAGATAGATCTGATTTCAAATCCCTTTTCCACCATTTACAATGTTGACTTTGCAACATTTCTGGGCATATGTTATATGGAAAGCTGGTGGTGGTTTAGTTGCAAAGTCATGTCTGACTCTTGTGACTGTAGCCCGCCAAGCTCCTCTGTCCATGGGATTCTCCAGGTGAGAATACTGTAGTGGGTTACTATTTCCTTCTCCAGGGGATCTTCCCAACCTAGAAATCGAGCGCCAGTCTCCCGCACTGCAGGCAGATTCTTTACTGACTGAGCTATGAGGGAATCAGGGAAGGCTAAGTAAGTAAGTGTTAGTCGCTCAGTCATGCCCAACTCTTTGCGACCTCATGGACTGCAGGCCACCAGGCTCCTCTGTCCATGAGATTTTCCAGGCAAGAATACTGGAGTGGGTTGCCATTTCCTTCTCCAGGGGATCTTCCCAACACAGGAATCAAACCCGGGTCTCCTGTACTGCAGGCAGATCCTTTACCGACTGAGCTACAAGGGAAGCTCAGGGAAGGCTTGTGGCCCACTAAAATTTGTATTCACCTTTCCTTAGAGTACAATGGTTCCAGGGAACCACCAGTAAGGAACCATATTTTCCTGCCCCTCTTGCATCTAGATGAGGCCACATTACTAATTTTCACCAAAGGAATGGAATCTGAGACTCTAGAGATAGCCAAGGCACAATATGGAAAGAGCCAGGGTTCCTGAAACATCTCATGGAAGAACGCTACTGACTAACCAAGAATACCCGCCCTGGGTTGTCACATGAGTCAGAAATAAAATTCTACTGTGTTAAGCTACTGAAATTTTCAGGTTCATTTGCTGCAGTGGCTTTAGCTCCCCTATGCAGGGTCTGATGCCCCATCTCTAAAATGACACTACGTATATGTGCATGCCACTGGATTTGTTACCTAAAGTCATGCAAGTGAGTGGTGTCAGTAGAATGGTGGGAGCAAGAGGTGTATATAGAGGATTTTGGTATGTTGGCAAGGGCTACTAGACAGGCAGGGGTTAGGAAGATTTGACTGTGAAAGAAGTGGGAAGAGCTGCTTAGGGAAAAGACTAAATCAGTAAGCAGACTGAAACAGTGGTTCAAAGTGAAAGTGAAAGTCTCTCAGTTGTGTCCAACAGTTTGCAGCCCCATGGACTGTAGCTCACCAGTCTCCTCTCTCCATGGGAATTCTCCAGGTAAGAAGACTGGAATGGGTTGCCATTCCTTTCTCCAGGGGATCTTCCTGATCCAGGGATCAAAACTGGGTCTCCTGCATTGCAGGCATATTCTTTACCATCTGTGCCACAAGAGAATTTACTGCATCCAAATCTAAGCTTTAACACTACCACCTGTGACTTTGGACAAATCACTTCACTTCTGTGTGCCTCAGTTTTATCATTATAATTATTACCATTATCACAATGTACATGTATAGAAATGGAGATGGCAAAAAGACAGAAAAGAAGATGAGGCTAAGAGCCAAATGGTCTAATCACAGCCAGACTCTGCCCCTGGTCAGTTTTGTCAACAAAACTAGGTCATTTGGCATCTCTGGGTCTCAGTTTCCACATCTCTAAGTTGGGAATCATATCTACCCCATCTATAAGGTTTTTAGCTACATTCAAAAGAAGCAACTTTTATAAGAAAAGGTTTTTTAAAATATAAAGTGTTATTTTAGAGTTTGGACCACCCAGTAGTCAGACTGTTTTTTAATGTACATCCCAAAGCAACACTTGAATGCTTCCACATGCCAATGAACATGGTACATGGGATCAGTCAGTGCTGGAGACTACCCACTTAGCCTAACAATGGATGCTACTGCAATAAACACTTCTAGATCCTCTCTTGGGGATACAATAAAACTACTGTCATTGCTTTACATCCATGCATCTTTTTTAAACAGACTTAGTATTACCCAGCTTAAACATACATCTTACTCACTAGACTTGACCTTCAGTGATTTCTGGCCATTTCCAAAATAAAATCTACCTTCAAAGAAAGAAGAGTTCTTGTTGGATGTGTCCCCGAAACAAAGGCAGTTCTAAAGGAGGTCCTGCTCCACTGTTTTTTTGCAGTTTTGTCCAATCCCTAAAATCATACTTTGCATGTTAAAGGAGTCTCACAATGTTTTGTTTTGTTTTGTTTTTCTGAGTATGACCAAAGTATATCACTACTTCTGAGGAGGGAAGAAATTGGTGACAGATCAAATAATTGGTTTTAGAGTTTAAAACAGCCAGTTAATTATATTGCAATTAGCCAGTTAGCATTGAATTGCTTGCTTTTAAAATATCTGCCTGATTGAATAAACTAAACTGTCATTTGTGCCTCCCCCCACAAACATTGGAGTACATGTGAAAACAAAGAATAAATCATTTTCCTAAAAAGTAAGAAAAAAGAGTGGATTCAGAGTGGTTGACTATAATATGGAAATATTGGGAAAGGATCATTCAGAAGGAAAGGATGGTTCAAAAGCCATAATTTTAGAATTTCTGAATATGAACCACATATACAAAAGTATATCACATATCATGGAAAGTAGGGTTCATACCAGTCCGCATTCCCTTGGACAGCAAGGAGATCAAACCCGTCAATCCCAAAGGAAATCAACCCTGAATATTCATTGGAAGGACTGATGCTGAAGCTGAAGCTCCAATACTTTGGCCATGTGATGCAAACAGCCAACTCATTAGAAAAGACCCTGATGCTGGGAAAGGTTCAGGGCAAGAGGAGAAGAGGGTGACAGAGGATGAGATGATTGGATGACATCACTGACTCAATGGACATGAGTTTGAGCAAGCTCCAGGAGATGGTGAAGGACAGGCAAGCCTGGCATGCTGCAGTCCATGGGGTGGCAAAGAGCTGGACACGACTGAGTGACTAAACAACAATATTCAGTGATATGCACACTGAGTCCCAGAGAAGCTCAGTGACTTAGGCCTGGTCACATGTATGATGAGCAGAAGCTGGATGTAATTGAAACCTTTTTGCTTGGAAATAAGTATGTATCTTCCCAAATGCTTAACTTGAGGGAAAAAACATGCTTTGGGTTGTATACGATGCTTATTTAAATGTCATTTGCCAGTGACAGCCTTATCCCAGCTGAAATGACAGTGACTGAACTAAGAGAAGGATACTTTAAGGAGGGAGAAAAGTAGATGGAGGTAGAAGCAATAAAATTTGCTACACAATTGACTGTGAGAACTAGACCGTTTTTATTAAAAAAGCATTTAAGATGATCCCAGATTGGAAGATATCTACTCCTTCCTTAATCCAGTAGCCCCCTCTGTGCTTCTGAGAATTGTCTCTCAGGATACCCCAAATTTGTGTCCCATCTGGAGCTGCTGTGTTCTCATGTGACTCCCCCTCAGTCCACACAGGAATGCTCTAGGGGTGGACCTCTGGTCCACACCAGTAAGTACCCTTTATCTCATTTTTTGTGCTTTGTTCAAAGAATTCAATCACTCCCCGAGTAGCTATATAAGTTGTAATGCTGTAAAGCAGAGCTGTCCAACAAAAAGATGGTGTGAGCCAAGTATGTAATTTTCAATGTTCTAATTGCCACATTAAGAGAGGAAACAGGTGGAATTAATTTTAATAACATTTTATTGAACACAATAAATCCAATATGTTATCATTTAAACATGAAATCTATGTTTTTTTAATTAATAAGATATTTTACATTCTTTTTTCCCCTAGTACTCTGTGTTCAAAATCCAGTTGTGTGTTTTACACTTACAAACCATCACATCCCAATTTAGACTAGCCACACTAGAAAGAAAGCTGAGCCCCGAAGGACTGATGCTTTTGAACTGTGGTGTTGGAGAAGACTTATGAGAGTCCCTTGGACTGCAAGGAGATCCAACCAGTCCATCCTAGAGGAGATCAGTCCTGGGTGTTCATTGGAAGAACTGATGTTGAAGCTGAAACTCCAATACTTTGGCCACCTGATGCAAAGAGCTGACTCATTTGAAAGGACCCTAATGCTGGGAAAGATTGAGGGCAGGAGGAGAAGGGGACAACAGAGGATGGGATGGTTGGATGGCATCACCGACTCAATGGACATGGGTTTGGGTAGATTCCAGCAGTTGGTGATGCACAGGGAGCCCTGACATGCTGTGGTTCATGGGGTCACAAGGAGTCGGACATGACTGAGTGACTGAACTGAGCTGAACTGAACACTTTGAGTGCTCAATAGCCACACGTGATGGGTAGCTGCCAAACTGGACAGAATAACTCTAGAGGCCTAGATCATCCACTATGTGGAAAAAGATAGCCTATAGAGAAGAAAGAAGTAAGTCAATATGCAGAGAGATCCAGACATGAAAAGCAAAGAGAAAAACCAAGAATACTGGTGGCATTCAAGTCCCTGATTTTAAGGGTTCTTGAGGGTCAGTTACACCCTCTCAACCAGGACAAGCCATAGCCTGGATGTTTTTTGAGATATCCCAGTTACCTTTCAATAATATACTCTGTCCATGGGATTTTCCAGTCAAGAATACTGCAGTGAGCAGCCATTCCCTTCTTTAGGAGATCTCCAAGACCCAGGGATCAAACCTAGGTCTCCTGCATTGCAGGCAGATTCTGTACCATCTGAGCCACCAGAAAAGCCTAATAATATAATACTTTGCTATTAAAAATATTATTTTTCTCATTATTGAGAATAAAGCAGAGTCATTTGCTTGAATTACCTTAAGGATGGTGATTTTCTCAATTTATATGCCCTCACCCCTTCTCTTAGCAGACATTACTAATGAATTGCTCATTTTCCCTCTTTCTTATGGATTCCAAATGTAGGCGGGAAGGAGGGTCAAGAGGGAGAGAGGACATACGTATACCTATGGCTGATTCATGTTGATATATGGCAGAAACCAACACAATATTGTAAAGCTCCAATTAAAAATAAATAACTTTAAAAAAGAAACTAATGAACTAATGCAGCACCTCAAGCATAGAACCAACTGATAAAATGATGTATAAGCCAAATGATTCTGACAATTATGAATTATGTCAATAAAAAGGTGGTATCTAAAAAAAAAAAGAATCTTTCTAAACAATGCTCTAAGCAGTTACTATCAAATAATTGGAGTAACCATGTACATGGAAATGTATCTACCACCACTGCTATAGAGCTGCAATGTGTCCATTTTCTTCTTTCCCTTAATGAATAATGAGAGCTATCTTTATGGACATGTCACACATGAGACAATCCCTGATGCTCCTAGACAAATGTGTGTGCATATTGAGGTTAGGGGAGGAACATGATCTCATGGGGGCTTCCCTTGTGGCTCAGGTGGTAAAGAATCCACTTGCAGTGTGGGATCCCTGGGTTGGGAAGATCCCCTGGGAAGGGAAAGGCTACTCACTCCAGTATTCTGGCCTGGAGAATGCCATGGACTGTATAGTTCATGGGGTCACAAAGAGTCAGACACAACTGAGTGACTTTCACGTCACATAACTCAAAGGAGAACTGAGGAAGCTACACTAACTGAAGGATACACAGCTAGAAAAAGCATGGTTTGAACAGTTATTGCAGCCATATAGTTTTTTTGCCTCAGACAGGTGATTTGGGAATGTCACCTAGACATTCAGAAACTTAGCCATTGTAAAATGTAGCAAGTCATCAAAAGATTTAGTGGAGAAATTGTGGATGATTCTTTATAACAAATCCATTTCCTAAGTATTCCATTTGGGGGTTGTCATAAATATCAGCCAAGGAAGGAAGAGATGCCATAGTAAGATGTCCTACTAAGAAATTCTGTCACTGAATCCATGAATCAAACCACTGGAAGAAGTTTAAAATAAATCTGAATACTTTCTTTGTAGTGCTGGTGGAGTCTTCAAAGAGGAAAAGATATTTGTGCAATTGTATTCAAATAAGACCAAAAGTAAACAGGTTTAATTTAAAGTTAAAATGCACAATCTTTCTTTTCAATCTTATTTTAACAATAAAACTTACAGAAAGCAAGACTTTCTTCTCTAATATTCTTCTCTCTGAGGATTTCCAGAAATTTGCTTCCTTTTATAAGAATGCCATTTCTGGGAAAGTAAAAGACTACATTTTTGGATTAAAGAATTCTGAGGCGACCACACCTCAGCCAGTGTCATTAGAATAATTGCTGATACAATGCTGCCCTCTAGCAATGGCTCAGATTGGGCTTCTGCCCCAGTAGTCCTCTCCCCAGACCACTGAGACACCTTCCTACTTCCAGAGCACATCCAAACAGAAGGGGAGTTATCATCTTGTCTGGTTCCCTACTGAGAATTGAACAATCACAAAGATGAGGTTACTGAGGCCCAGAATGATCAAGTGACTTGCCCACGGTCAAACAACTTGTCACGGACTGGCATAGCTGGAATTGCAATCCAGATTTTCATTTTGTTTTATTCTCTGTCTCTTTCTCTCTCTCTCTCTCCTTTTTTTTTTTTAATCAGGGTAAAGGATAGTAACTTGGTTATGGAGAAACTCTGAGTTGTATCAGAATAAGAGAGTCTTAGCCCAATGAATGACCACAATGATGAATTATCTATTTGGATTATGTTAGTTTGGGATTGAAGGAGGAAGAATTCACAGGAAAGAAGCCATATTTCTCTAGGAATTTTCTTTTGAGTCATGGCTTCTGGGCCTCCAGAAAACCCCAAAATACAAGCCCATATTCATCTTTGTTCTGAAATAATCTTTGTTATGGAAGGCAGCAGTTGAAAGAAAGCTATTATGGATCTTGGAAGGACCATGAGAATTTGCCTTTCTAATCCCACCCCAGACCCCAAATCCTGAAAAGGTATAGGGCAGTAGCATAGTTAGGGTGGACTGGAGAGCAAGGGGAGCAGTAGCTTCTCCCAGAATACTCTTGAAAAGTGAAGTCTCTAACAATACTTACAGTAATATGTTGTAAGATAGTTGAGTTTGTAATAAAAATATGTTAGAGGGAAACTCAGTATCTTTAGCCATCAGGGAAATACAATTCAAAACCACAATGAGATACCTACTAGAACGGCCATAATCAAAACAGAAAATAACAAATGTTGGTGAGGATGTGGAGAACTTGGATTCCTCATAGACTGCTAATGGGGATGTAAAATGGTGCAGCCACTTTGGAAAATAGTTCGGCTTTCCTCACATGTTTAAACATAGAATTATATGCTCCAGTAGTTTTAATCCTATGTATGTACCCAACAGAAATGAAAATGTATATTCACTCAAAACTTGTACAAGACTGTTCATAGCAGCAGTATTCATAATAGCCAAAAGGTGGAAACAAATTGTACACCAACTGAAGAACGTATAAGCAAAATGTTGTGTATCCATACAATGGAATATTATTCAGCTAGAAAAACAAATAAGTACTAACACATGTGACAACATGGATGAATCTTGAAAACATTAGTCTAAGTAAAAGAAGCCAGATGCAAAAGGGCACATGTAATAGGTAAAGCTGTAGACAGAAAGTAGATTAGTGGTTTCCAGGAGCTGGGGGACAGGGAAAATGAGGAGTAACTGTTTAATGGGTACAGAGTTTCTTTTTGAGGTGATGAGAATGTTCTTAAACTAGATTGTGGTAAAAAATAAAATTAGATTGTGGTTATGGTTGCACAACTGTGTGTGTGTATATACTGAAAAAAAACTGAATTGTACACTTTAAATGGGTGAATTATATGGTATGTGAATTATAACTCAATAAAGCTCAGACCAAAAAATACATAAATTTTTAAAAGATATTAGAGGATATTGTAAGAAAGCCATGGTTAGTCTTTCTAGCACCCATTTATACATCAATGCTTAGACCAGTAAAATTCTCAGCAAAGGTTGTCAAAGGGTAGGATTTGTTTTCTTTTTAAATCTTGCCAGCTTTCCCAAGACCAGCCCAGCTTTAAGGGTCTTGGTGAATGGTAAATTGACTCAGTCTTTTCATATGAATGGTGAATTGACTCAGTCTTTGTTGGAAAATGTCTACATTGAGCAGTGTATAGAATTAGAAGTTCAAGCGCTGTATAAATATTCTATTGTCAGCTAGTCTATATCTCTTCTAGGTCCATCACATCCCCCTGGAGGGCTCAAAAGTTAAGGGGTCTGCCATTAAGATCGCTCCTTGCTATTTGCTCCTGGAGATTTCCCTTTCTTTATTTCAGGCCCAGCTGTGAGTTCCCACCCCCACACTTTATTCAGCATTTCTTTGAGTTTACAATGGGAGAAGCCACTCAAATTATCTCTATTAAGATGCTTAAACCAGAAGTATCTGGTGCCTTTTTTTAATGTGAATACTTTTTATCAACAATGCCTCTAGATTTCTTTAAATATACTCTGATTCATATATACCCTTTTACAAATTGAGATAAAAATGATATATAACATTATATAAGTTTCAGGTGTACAACATTACAGGTTTCAGTTATATAACATTATAAATCAACATCTGTATGCACTACAAAGAGATTACCACCAAAGGTCTAGTTACCATCCATTACCATACAATTGACCTCCTTCACTCATTAAGGAAGGGGGTTGAAAGGTGGATTAAATGATGCCTTTTAATGTGTACACTCATCCCAATGTTAGAACTATTAATAGGATCACTTTCCAAGGTGTGGTGGGAGAGGGCAGAAGAGGATGACATTGTAAGACAAGGACATAGAATATCCAAATGATTGATCATCTTCCTTCCTTATCCATTTCCCCCCACCCCACCCCCTTTCTTGAGAGAGGAGCGGCAAAGAGGTGGAAATAAGTGCTGAGAAAGAAAAAACAGCTCCTGCTGTAACCACAAAAATTCCTTCACTTTCAGAGTCCTATACCTTTCCATATATGCTGGGGTCCAAAATACATTTTTTTTCCTCTATGGGGTGATGCCCAGGGGAGAATCTTATCTTCCTTCTGTGACCAGAGCCCAGAACAGAGGCTGTTCTACTTTGGGGCTGCAGCTAGCCCCTGGGCAGAACCTCCTGAGTTCAGTACCATCCCTCAATGACTGATTCTTTTCCTTGAATATGAAAGACTTTTCTCAAATACCCCAGGAGAATTCACATCTGGGTCTAAGATGGGGAAGGGAGAAAGCAGGGACACTGTTGCTCAGGCCTCAGACTTTATGAGCTTCAAATGTTGGCTACTGTTGGGTGGCAAAATTGTCCCGGCTGACAGGGTAAGCCTTCACAGTGACCATTTGGCTCTAAATAATGAAGCTGTGCCCATATAGTGGAGTGGTTGCATGTGGGGTTCTGTGGTCAGACTCCATGTGTTCAAATCCCAGCTCTGCTCCTTTTTAGCCTGGGGCCACTTACTCAACCGCTTTGTGCCAGAGATTCTTGGTAAAAGAATAAAATAAAATAGGACTAATGAGAGCACCCACTTCACATGGTTGTTTTGAAGATGACATAGGATAATACAGATAAAGCAGGTAGTCCAGAATTTGGACCCTTAATAAATGCTCCACAGATGTCACTATTAATGTGTGTCTTATGCCAGTCTTCAGCCAAGGATTTACTTTTATATCTTTCCCCACAGTTTAGACAGCATCTCCAAAGAGACTAGATGCTGATTATGTCCCAACTAGCCCTATCCTACCTCAACCTACCCCAACCTCCTCAGGACTAAGCTTAGGTGTAAGGGTAATAAAAAGATCTTATATTTTTACATCTTGCATTTGATTTTTCCAAACACTTTCACAACATTTGTCCCATGATGCTGTGAGGTTAGCAGGATGGTGATGATTAACCCCATTTTGGAGAAGAGGAAACAGAAGCTCTGAGAGGTAATGAGGCCTGTCTAGAACTACCTAGTTTGTTAGAGGGAGAGAAAGAGGTACTCAAAGTCATCTCCTCCTCCAATGGCCATTTCAACCTCCTACAATACAATGTCTATTTTCCTATAAATCCCCCATTAAATCACAAAGGATTGAACTGATTGCCTCCCCCTCCCAACTGTTTGAAATTTGCAGAGCTTTCAGACCAGGTGTAAAGGAAGGAAACATATGTCCAGAAGAAAAAAATTTATCTATAGCTCTGAGGTAGGCCCAGTTATTTTACCTGTAATATTCCGGTTGGAGAATAAGGTTGAGAATGCCTCAAGCTTATTAGAAAGAGTGAGGGGAAGGCAACCTATATCTGATCTGAGAAAACTAGTCCAGTGTCGTGGGATCTCAGGCGGTCTCAAAGTGGGATACAGAAATGTTTAGACTGTCTGAGGCATAGCCATTCAGTGTCAGCCCAACCCTATACTTTCATGGAAGAAATGATCTTCAGGAGAAGGTTCTATATACTGTTGGTCCCTGAGAGTCAGAGACAGGGACCAGGTGGTGGGGGAGAGGATGGCAGAAAGGTAGAGGACCAGGCCAAGGTGACATTTGCTCTCCATTTGGGCCCCAGAACTGGAAGTTTGGAGACAGTCCCTAAGATTTATTCACCTGGAAGATAATGGTTTTGAAGAGATCTGTGGACTTGGCTTATGATGAGCCACACCCCAACCCTGCAGGAGCCTCCATATTCTCGTTAGCCAGAGGCTCCCTCCAGCAGGTAGGGTTGGCCTCTGGCACGACCATATGGGCAGCGGATGTCCATGAGGTAGAGTAGGAATGGAAGAACAGGAGAGGACTATCAGACTATGGGAAACATACTACAATCACCATCTGCAGTGATTTTGGAGCCCCAAAAAATAAAGTCTGCCACTGTTTCCACTGTTTCCCCATCTATTTCCCATGAAGTGATGGGACCAGATGCCATGATCTTCGTTTTCTGAATGTTGAGTTTCGAGCCAACCTTTTCAGTCTCCTCTTTCACTTTCATCAAGAGGCTCTTACTTCCTTTTCGTTTTCTGCCATAAGGGTGGTGTCATCTGATATCTGAGTTCATTGATATTTCTCCCGGCAGTCTTGATTCCAGCTTGTGCTTCACCTAGTCCAGCATTTTGCATGATGTACTCTGCATATAAGTTAAATAAGCAGGGTGACAATACACAGTCTTGATATACTCCTTTCCCGATTTGGAATCTGTCTGTTGTTCCACGTCCATTTCTATCTGTTGCTTCTTCACCTGCATACAGATTTCTCAGGAGGCAGACAAGGGGGTCTGGTATTTCCATCTCTTGAAGAATTCTCCACTGTATGCTATGATCCACACAGTCAAAGGCTTTGGCATACGCAGTAAAGCAAAAGTAAATATTTTTCTGGACCTCTCTTACTTTTTCGATGATCCAACAGATGTTGGCAACTTGATTTCTGGTTCCTTGGCCTTTTCTAAATCCAGCTTGGTAATGCATTTCTGATTCATAGGAAGAAAAACTGATGTTTTGAAGCAGCAACTATTAGCAACATAGACATTAAGGCATTTTCTGAAGTCACTCTTTTCAAAGTGTGATTTGAAAAGTTCACACTTTTGAACTTGAAAAGTTCACACTTGTTTCTCCTAGAAGTCACCTGCACCTGCACAGAGTTTCCACTTCCGAATTTTTTTCCAGCGGATATTCCAATTTCTAATTGCTGCAACAATAAGGTATGCACTAGATTTCATGGCTGATTTTAATGTAGGTTGCACAGCAAGATCTTTTTTTCCCTTCAAATTCCTTCATTTTAATTTTCAACATTACAGAATAATAATAAGAAATTAACTTCTTGAGGGGGCTTATTGCCAAATTCTTTTTTTTTAATTTATTTACTTTAATTGGAGGCTAATTACAATATTGTAGTGTGTTTTACCATACAGTGACATGAATTAGCCATGGGTGTACATGTGTTCAGCTTCCTGAACGCCCCTCCCACGTCCCTCCCTATCTCATCCCTCTGGGTCATCCCAGTGCACCAGCCCCGAGCACCCTGTCTCATGCATCGAACCTGGACTGGTGATCTGTTTCACATATGATAATATACATGTTTCAATGCTAGTCTCTCAAATCATCCCACCCTCGCCTTCTCCCACAGAGTCCAAAAGACTGTTCTATACATCTGTGTCTCTTTTGCTGTCTTGCATATAGGGTCATTGTTAACATCTTTCTAAATTCTATATATATGCGTTAGTATATTGTATTGGTGTTTTTCGTTCTGACTTACTTCACTCTGTATAATAGGCTCCAGTTTCATCCACCTCATTAGAACTGATTCAAATGTATCCTTTTCAATGGCTGAGTAATTGTGTATACGTACCACAGCTTTCTTATCTATTCATCTGCCGATGGACATCTAGATTGTTTCCATGTCCTGGCTATTGTAAACAGTGCTGTGATGAACATTGGGGTACACGTGTCTCTTTCAATTCTGGCTTCCTTGGTGTGTATGCCCAGCAGTGGGATTGCTGGGTCATATGGCAGTTCTATTTCCAGTTTTTTAAGGAACCTCCACACTGTTCTCCATAGTGGCTGTACTAGTTTGCATTCCCACCAACAGTGTAAGAGGGTTCCCTTTTCTCCACACCCTCTCCAGCATGTATTGCTTGTAGACTTTTGGATAGCAGCCATTCTGACTGGGGTGAAATGAGGACCTCAATTCTTTTTCTTTATCTCATGAGGTTCTGCCAGTTTAAAGAAAGTCTTCTGTTTTTTCTGTCCTGTAGAGCCCTGTCCCTTTCCTGAAGGGCTCAGGAAAAGTTTGATTTCATGGATTATCAGGATTTTATCTGAATGTTTGGCTGAGAGTTGTGTACTTTACAGGCTCTTATATCCTACACAATAGGAAATAATTACAACTGTAGGTGTAAAGACTACTTTGTAATAATTGAGAATGACAGACTATCTTCTCCCTCACAGAGAGAAGAAGAAATAAAATACTAAAATGAAATCACTAAACATTCACAGAATTGTGAAAATGACTGTGGTGGGGCCACCTTGTTTCTCATAAGTGGTCACCAGTGTTCTCTTAATAAGATGGAAGAGGCAGGAGATATGCCCACAATTAGTTCAAAATGCGTATCTCCTATGGGTTGATTTTGTGCCTCTAAAAGTAATGTATCTGTGCCATAAACACTCATACTCATATGTGATCATATTTGGAGATAGAGGATTTACCAAGTAATCAAGTTAAAATATGTTCATTAGAGTAGGTCTTAATCCAAATGAGTTATAGCCATATAAAAAGGGAAAGGGCCTCTTGATGAAAGTGAAAGAGGAGAGTGAAAAAGGTGGCTTAAAGCTCAACATTCAGAAAACTAAGATCATGGCATCCAGTCCTATCACTTTATGGCAAATAGATGGGGAAACAGTGGAAACAGTGGCTGACTTTACTTTTCTGGGCTCCAAAATCACTGCAGATGGTGACTGCAGCAATGAAATTAAAAGATGCTTGCTCCTTGGAAGGAAAGTTATGACCAACCTAGATAGCATATTAAAAAGCAGAGACATTACTTTGCCAACAAAGGTCCGTCTAGTCAAGGCTATGGTTTTTCCAGTAGTCATGTATGGATGTGAGAGTTGGACTATAAAGAAAGCTGAGCACCAAAGAATTGATGCTTTTGAACTGTGGTGCTGAAGAAGACTCTTGAGAGTCCCTTGGACTGCAAGGAGATCCAACCAGTCCATCCTAAAGATCAGTCCTGGGTGTTCATTGGAGGGACTGATGTTGAAGCTGAAACTCCAATACTTTGGCCACCTGATGCAGAGAGCTGACTCATTGGAAAAGACCCTGATGTTGGGAAAGATTAAGGGTGGGAGGAGAAGGGGCTGACAGAGGATGACATGGTTGGATGGCATCACTGACACAATGGACATGGGTTTGGGTGGACTCCAGGAGTTGGTGATGGACAGGGAGGCCTGGCGTGCTGTGGTTCATGGGGTCGCAAAGAGTCAGACACGACTGAGCAACTGAAATGAACTGAACTGAATTGGAAAACGGAAAATCAGACATAGATATATACATATAGGAAAGAAAATGTGGGGAGGTATAGGGAGATTTCAGCTATTTACAAGCCAAGGAAAGAAGCCAGGAATGGAGGCCCCTTATGCATTCACACCTTGCATAAGATCAACTCAGATGAAACCTGGATTTGTACTTAGAGCCTCCACAAGTATGAGACAATAAATGAATGTGTTTAATTGACCCAATCACTAGCATTTTGTACAGGAGCTCTAGAATACTTGAAAGTGTTCAAAGTATTAGTCACTCAGTCACGTCTGACTCTTTGTGACTCCATGGACTGTAGCCTGCCTCGCTCTTCTGCCCATGGAATTTTCCAGGCAAGAACACTGGAGTGGGATTCCATGGCCTACTTCAGGGGATCTTCCAGACCCAGGGATTGAACCTGAGTCTCCTGCATTGCAAGTGGATTCTTTACTATTTGGCCATTTTCTAATACTTATATAATATTTAAATGATCTTAATTAGTTTTATAAAATAAACAATAAAATAGATAATCATACTTCTTACACTACTGTCACCAGACCCGAACACCCCAGGAAGACCATTATTGGTTTAGTCAGGATAACCTCGCTGTAGGGTGGCTCGGTGACTGTGACTACCGGTTTGAGTCCCTCCTTGGCTGACATGGAGTCAACTCGAACTTTTTAGCTTCTCTGATGAATGCCCTTGCCATCCCTAGGATGTTAAGCTGAAAACCATGAAGGTTTTCCACTTCAAAAACAAGAGAATAAGGGCTGGAAAAGAATGACATTAGATCATCTGAATGAGTTAGGGTAGAAACTTCTGATTCTAGGCAATGTGAAATGAGTTTTTTTCCTGAATTTTTTGTTGCACTTAACTTCTATGTTGTGTTGGGGTCCTCTTTATAAGTGAATCCATAAACAATGGTAATGTTGAAAAGATTTCTGAATGGGGTATGCCTATCCTATCAACACCATCATCCGTGAGTTGAGACTTGCAGTTGTTAACTCAGCCGTGAAGCCATTTCCCTTATTTTGCCTTTACAATGAACCACAACATTGCAAGGTGATTGCTCACTAGGCTCTCTTATTTCCTTAATCATCAACTGAAGTGAATAATTACTAGTGTTACTCCCCCTTCCAGTCTTCAACATCAAACTGCTTTTCCCTTCTCCATCCTCGATTTCCTGTATATCAGAGACTTTTAAGGTCCCAGTTATCTCTTTAAAACCCATTGTTTTGTATTTTTAATGTTTTTTTATAACTGATGTGTTCATTTAATTTCTGAATTTACAAATGTGAAAGAAACACAGCTTATTAAAATATCTAATGGATTCTGTTTCTTAAAATGACTTCCTACATAATATATGTATTATATTTAGGTCTTTAGACCATTTTGAGTTTATTTTTGTATATGCTGTTAGAGAATGTTCTCATTTTACTTTATTGCATGTAGCTATCCAGTTATGCCAGCACCACTTAGGGAAGAGATTGTCTTCTCTCCACTGTATATTCTTGTCTTTTTTATTACAGATTAATTGACCATAAGCACATAGGTTTATTTCTGGGCTCTCTCTTCTGTTCCACAGGTCTGTTTTTGTGCCAATACTATACTGATTGGATTAATGTAGTTTTCTGATATAGTTCAAAGTCAGGGAACCTGATTCCTCCAGTTCTGATCTTCTTCCTTAAGATGGTTTTGGTGATTCAGTGTCTTTTATTTTCCGTACAAAATTTAAAATTGTCTGATTTAGTTTTGTGAAAAATGCCCTGGTATTTTAATAGCAATTACATTGAGTATGTGGATTGCCTTGGATAGCATGTTTATTTTAACAATATGAATTCTTCCAATCCATAAACAAGGTAAACCTTTCCCTCTGTTTGTATTATCTTCACTTTCTTTGATCAGGGTCTTATTTTTTGTAAGTACAGGTCTTTCACCACCTTAGGTACATTTATTTCTAGGTGTTTTATTTCTCTCTTTTTTTATTCGTTTTCTCACACCCTAGTGACTTTTCAGCAATAAGAGTGATCATTTTTTTGAGAAATAACCACTATAAATCATTAATCAATTCCAGTATGTGTGGTATTTGGGGGACCTAAATAATGTTTAAGAAAACAACTTATAATTTGCAAAATATTAAATATTTTTAGTGTGCATGTGTAAGTATTCCTATGTCTGTGTTCTGTATTTGGAGAATGGGATTTTGTCATTCTCTTCATACTGATCATTGGTTTTGATAAATTTTGTAGATAATAGCTGTTTATTTAATTCCTATGATTTTCAGGAGCATTCTGCTGAGGAAGCCAGGACATTCTGCTCATGCCGCTGAAGGTCAATCAGGAGAAGATACTGTGTTGGAGTAAAATGTCCACCAAGTGACCTGAGTCACTTTGAATGCCTGAAAGAGCTGGAGTTATTGAGGTCTGTCATTCTCTCTCAGGAAGCTCTAACTGATTATTTCATTTTTCAACTTAGGTGACTTTCACTGAGTTTAGCTGAAAGTGAAAGTGAAATCGCTCAGTTGTATCCGACTCTTTGCGACCCCATGGACACCAGGCTCCTCCGTCCATGGGATTTTCTAGGCAAGAGTACTGGAGTGGGTTGCCATTTCCTTCGCCATGGAATCTTCCTGACCCAGGGATCGAACCAGGTCTCCCGCATTGTAGACAGACACTTTACAGTCAGAGCCACCAGGTGAGTTCGGCTGACTGGGGTTAAATGTGGGGGAGGGGGGCAGCAGGAGTTGGGAGATGGGCCATCCAGTGTCACGTGACATGGGCTGCCATAGTAACAGGCCTACCTGCCTTGCATCCAATCAGATATGGACAGTGTCTGTGACGTCAGGGAAAGCAGGGCCTATAAATTCGGCCAACTGCCTTCAACGCCCTCACTGTTCTTCTGGGCTGAGCTATGGGGAATGGTGGCTCTACCGTGTCCAAACCATCCTCTGACAGCTATTGAAGAAGACGTGATCACCAAAGAAAATGGCACCTCCGAAATTGAGCCCTCTGAAACAGAGATGGCGAAAGCGGAGACCTCCAAACCAGAGCCATATGATGCAGAACCAAAAAAGGCAAAGCAGAAGACAGCTAAGGGCCGCTGTCGCCGTCGCAGGCTCTGCCATCATGACAATTTCTCAAGTTTTGCTACCTATTTCCCTAGGGTGCTGAGGCAAGTACATACAGGCCTGAGTCTTTCCCACGACTCCGCAAACCTCCTGGATTCATTTGTGAAAGATATGTTTGAGCCGATTGCCGAAGAGGCCAGGCGCCCGGCCCACTACAACAAGCGCCACACCATCACGCGCAAAGACATCGAGACAGCTGTGCGTCTTCTGTTGCCTGGGGAGCTCCGCAAGTATGTAACCGAGGCCACCAAGTCGCTCATCAGATACCACACCTGCAGATGAACTGCCTCAGGACTGTCTGACCATCGCAAACCAGACTTCAGAGTTCTCCCCTTAGGCCCTACATTTAATCTTTAAAACATTTCTACCCCAAAGAAAACATTAAAAACCTCATTACCTTTGCTTCAATATGTGTCGGTTGTGTCATTTGTTCGATGGAAAATCATGTGCTTTTTTCTTAACGTATTGCAACTCGTCACTTTACTAAATAGTTATTTCTATTCGTGGTTTCTCAGTGATTTTAGGGATCTTTATGGTCAAAATTCTTTCCCTAAAAGTTTCATTGGCCTTTTCCATTTTCATTCTCCCAGCTATATTTAGGTATAATCCAGAGATTTTTATATGGGGTAAAGCAACCGATAAAAAACAGTGTGGTCTTCCCGGGTGGCTCAGCAGAAAAGAATCCGCCTGCAATGCAGGAGTCGCAGGAGAGGCAGGTTCCATCCCTGGGTCATAAAGATCCCCGGGAGGAGGGCATGGCAACCCTCTCCAGTATTCTTTCCTGGAGAATCCCATGGAGAGAGGAGCCTAGTGGGCTACAATCCATAGGGTCTGCAAAGAGTCGAGCCCGCCAGGCTCCTATCTCCTTGAAATTTTCCAAGCAAGAATAGTGAACTGGGTTGTCCTTTCCTACTCCAGGGGATCTTTCTGACCAGGGGATAGAAGCTGTGTCTCTTTCGTCTCCTGCATTGGCAGTCTGATTCTTTACCACTGCACCAGCAGTAGCAGATATAAAAATCACATTTACCCATTCTATTCCTTCAATCCTAATTCACTTCCATGTGTAAAATAGGACTCAAACACAGTGTAAAATAAGAAAATTCTAAATTTCTGGAATCAAGCACCATATCTTCTGGAAATTACCTTATCCAGATTTCTCTGATCTTGTTTTTTGTTTGCAACCTAGAACATTTTGCTTTTTTAAAAAAAACAAGAGGGATGGTATGGGGAGGGAGGAGGGAGGAGGGTTCAGGATGGGGAACACATGTATACCTGTGGCAGATTCATTTTGATATTTGGCAAAACTAATACAATTTTGTAAAGTTTAAAAATAAAATAAAATTTTAAAAAAAATCCTGACTGAATTGCAAACTTGCAGGGATGATGGGATAGTCCAGTGACAGTTAACATAGCCACAGTCTCCACAGTAGCAGCCAATGAGGGACTGGTAGCCCATGAGCCAAAGCAATTGGCCAAACGTATGTGAGGAGGGCTGAACAAATAACAACCTTCCTGTGACAATCATCCTAGAGATGGAGCAGGAACGTGGGGTGATAGTTTCCCTGATGTTTTTCCATTCAAGCACCTGCTTTTAACCATGGCGATTTAAGTACAGTCATCCATTTCTTGGGGCTTCCCAGGTGGTGCTAGTGGTAAAGAACCTGCCTTCTTATGTGGGAAACATAAGAGCCATGGATTCAACCCCTGGATTGGGAAGATGCCCTGGAGAAAGGCATGGCACCCCACTCCAGTATTCTTGCTGTAAAGTCGCGTGGACAGAGCAGCCTAGCGGGTTACAATCCATGGGGTCTCAAAGAGTCAGACACGACTGAAGTGGCTTAGCATGTGCACATCCATTTCTTGGGTCTTCCCAGGTGGTGCCAGTAGTAAAGAACCTGCCTGCAATGCAGGAGACACAGGAGACCCAGGTTCTGTCCCTAGATGGAGAAGGTTCCCTGGAGGAGGGCATGAAAACCCACTCCAGTATTCTTTCCTGGATAATTCCCAGGGACAGAGAAGCCTGGTGGGCAGCAGTTCATAGGGTCACAAAGAGTGGGACTCAACTGAAGAGACTTAGTGCACATGCATGCATCCATTTCTTGTTGTGGGACATGTCTCTAGCTCCTTGCATCAAAATAAGGAGGAGGAGAATCTTCAGCAATTAAGAGAAATAAGATGACTCCTTCTTCTACCTCACATATTTGACTGCTATTGCTTATGATAGTATTTACTGAATTTAATGTCCATTATGTTTTCTTCTTGGTGCACTGACATTTTTATTTCTATAAGTATATTGCTGAATTTCAAACTAGTTGGTGATTTTCCTATTCATTTTATTTTTGTTTGTTTTGAGATATTTTTTTACCTTTTTAATTAATTAATTTTTTATTGAAGGATTATTGCTTTACAGAATTTTGCTGTTTTCTGTCAAACCTCAACATGACTCAGCCTAGGTTATACATATATCCCCTTCCTTTTGTAACTCCCTCCTCATCCCAGCCCTCTAGGTTAATACAGAGCCCCTGTTTGAGTTTCCTGAGCCATACAGCAAATTCCCATTGGCTATCTATTTTACATATGGTAATGTAAATTTCCATGTTACTCTTTCCATGCATCTCACCCTCTCCTCCCCTTTCCCCCTGTCCATAATTCTATTCTCCTATTTCTTTTTTTTTTCTCCTATTTCTTTTTTAAAAGATTGATTTCAAGCTTACTACATCCTTGGAGAGAGAGAAAGCACTCTGCGATTTCAGTCATTTTTAATTTACAATGGTTTTCATTAGAACTTACTATTTCATTATATTTTAAACTATTCATTTTGAACTTTAAGCAACAAGGATATGCTGTACAGCACAGAGAAATATACCAATTATCTATTAATAAATGTAAATGGAGTATAATATATAAAACAACTGAAGCACTATGTTGTAAACCTGAATAAATATAATATTGCAACTCATGAATATATCCATAAAAATTTTTAAAGTTAAAAAGAATTTATCAGTACCACTGTTATTGGATGTAGAAATCTGTGAAGGATGTGACTCTCAGCAAAACAATGAGAGAAAAGCTAGGAGGATCTACAAAATTCCAGCCTCTTGACCCCAGCTGTAGTGTTTTCTCTAGGTCAGTCATGACAGAGTTCATGAGTTCTGAATTATTTTCCTAGCAATTTCATTTCCCAGTTTATTCTCATTCTCCCAAAGTGTACTATGGAGTTCTTCAGAAGCAGTTTATGTGTGATATGCAATAGATAGAGTGAAAAACTGATATACCCACCACTACCTCTCTTATACTTTCCCCACGTATCCCAGTTTATTTACATATTTTCCACATATCCTAGTTAATCAAACATTTAAATATATAAATAGGGACTGAAATATAGTACAGAACTGGCAAAACAAAAGTTTCACACACATTTCAATTTTCTAATTTCCTGGTTTTTGAAACTGTTTTAAAAATTCATACAGGAGAACAAGATGGCAGAGGAATAGGTGGACATGGAGTACATCTCTCTCCATGGATACATCAGGAATACACCTTCAGACACAGAAGTGCATGCAGAACACCAGCTGAGAGAGGACAGGAGTACCTGACCAGCAGAAAAGAATATATAGACCCACACAAAACTCAGTAGGATGAAGGAACTAGGGGGAAAAACAGGAGTGTTAGTAGGACTGGACCTGCCCTCGGTAGGTGGGGGAACTGAAGCAAGGGTCGGATCCCCACATCAGGGCAATTGTCTGAGTCAGAGGAGAAACATTTAAGGTTGAGAGTGAAACAGCTGATCTGTGGCAGCCTAAATGGAATCAGAATCAGACAGTCCTTACAACCATACTTACCCAAGACAGGGATGCAGATCCCCTGGAAGGTGCAGCAGCTGGTAGCTGGAGTTTAGGGATTGTGGAGCAATCCCAAAGCGAGGGCGGCTGTTGACTGTGGAGAGACTAACCAAGGGGATGTGAGGGAGGAGGCTGTGGTGGGAAATGCCAGTGGAGGAAAGCCAGGCAGCCATGGAAGCTAGGCGATTCTGCTGAGTCACGTTTGGGGATGGAGCCATCACCTTAGCCTCTCTCTCCCCACAGTGCCAGCATTGGCAGCTGAACAATAGAGAGGCTGGCCCAGCAAGCACCTGACGCACTGAACTACAGAGTAGGGCCCCACCCAGGTTGCCCCTTTAAGTGCCTGGTGTGCCAATCTACAGAGTAGAACCCCAGCCAGGGGGGCCCCTATATGTGCCTGATGTGCCAAACAACAGAGAAGGTCCCCAGGCTAGGAAGCCCTCTAAGTGCCTGAACGGGTGGAGCTATGGAGAAAGACTGGCCAAAGAGGCCTTCTGGTAGCCAGCTACAAGAGGCTCGAAAAAAGATTCTGATAGGGCCATAACTCCTGCAGTGGAGGCAGTCTGTGTCCCTGCACACTTGGTGCTGCCAGGGTCCCCGCAAGCCAAGCAGCTGTGCCACCTTCACCCTCAACTCTCACTGGGGCAGAGCTGCCACAGGCAAGAAAAAAAGTCTTGCACCTCTGCATGTGGGGTCGCTTCGGTAGTGTCCTACTCTTTGTGACCCTGGAGACTATGGCCTGCCAGGCTTCTCTGTCAGGGAGCAGGGTTCTCCAGGCAAGAATACAGGAGCATGTTGGCCAATACTGGTTTCCATGGCTATGCGGCGCTGGAGCAGCCCTGAGGAGATACCCCACGTCCAAGGTCAGAGAAGCCCTGGAAAGATGGTAGGAGGGGTGAATTCACGTTTAGAGTCACACCCCATCTCCACCAGAGACACTCAGAGGGCTCAAACAAACCTTGTGTGCACCAGGACCCAGAGACCTCACAGAGACTGAGACAGAACTGGGTTTGAGTGTCTCCTGTGTAGGTATGGGTCAGCAGTGGACTGCCACAGGGGCAGGGGCCCTGGGTGCAAGCAGACTTGGGTATGGCATAAGCCCTCTTGGAGGAGGTCACCATTAATCCCACCATAGAGCTGCCAGAACTTACATAGGACTAGGAAATAGACTCTTGGAGGACACAAACAGAATGTTGTGTGCACCATGACCCAGGAAAAAGGAGCAGTGACCCCACAAGAGACCGACCCAGACTTGTCTAGGAGTGTCCAGGAGTCTCCAGCAGAGGTGTGGGTTGGTGGTAGCCTGCTTCAGGGTGGGGGTGCTGAGTGTAGCCGTGCATGCATGGGGCCTTTTGAAGGAGGTCACCATTATCTTCATTACCTCCACCATAGTTTCAGTTCAGTTCAGTTCATTTCAGTCACTCAGTCGTGTCCGACTCTTTGCGACCCCATGAATCGCAGCACGCCAGGCCTCCCTGTCCATCACCAACTCCCGGGGTTCACTCGAACTCACATCCATTGAGTCGGTGATGCCATCCAGCCATCTCATCCTCTGTCGTCCCTTTCTCCTCTTGCCCCCAATCCCTCCCAGCATCAGGGTCTTTTCCAATGAATCAACTCTTTGCATGAGGTGGCCAAAGTATTGGAGTTTCAGCTTCAGCATCAGTCCTTCCAATGAACACCCAAGACTGGTCTCCTTTAGGATGGACTGGTTGAATCTCCTTGCAGTCCAAGGGACTCTCAAGAGTCTTCTCCAACACCACACTTCAAAAGCATCAATTCTTCGGTGCTCAGCTTTCTTCACAGTCCAACTCTCACATCCACACATGACCACTGGAAAAACCATAGCCTTGACTAGATGGACCTTTGTTCGCAAAGTAATATCTCTGCTTTTTAATATGCTGTCTAGGTTGGTCATAACTTTCCTTCCAAAGAGTAAGCGTCTTTTAATTTCATGACTGCAATCACCATCTGCAGTGATTTTGGAGCCCCCAAAAATAAAGTCTTCCACTGTTTCCACTGTTTCCCCATCTATTTCCCATGAAGTGATGGGACCAGATGCCATAAATAACAGGGAGGGAACACAGCTCTACCCATCAACAGAAAATTGGATTAAAGATTTACTGAGCATGGCTCCGCCCATCAGAACAAGACCCAGTTTCCCCCTCAGTCAGTCTCTCCCATTAGGAAGCTTCCATAAGTCTCTTATCCTTCTCCATCAGAAGGCAGACAGACTGAAAACCACAATCACAGGAAACTAACCAATCTGATCAAATGGACCACAGCCTTGTCTAACTCAATGAAACTATGAGCCATGCCATGTGGGGCCACCCAAGATGGGCGGGTCATGGTGGAGAGGTCTGACAGAATGTGGTCCACTGGAGAAGGGAATGGCAAATCACTTCAGTATTCTTGCCTTGAGAACCCCATGAACAGTATGAAAAGGCAAAAAGATAGGACACTGAAAGATGAACTTCCTAGGTTGGTAGGTGCCCAATATGCAACTGGAGATCAGTGGAGAAATAACTCCAGAAAGAATGAAGAGATGGAGCCAAAGCAAAAACAACACCCAGTTGTGGATGTGACTGGTGATAGAAGCAAAGTCTGATGCTGTAAAGAGCAATATTCCATAGGAACATGGAATGTCAGGTCCATGAATCGAAGCAAATTGGAAGAGGTCAAGTAGGAGATGGCAAGAGTGAACATAGACATTTTAGGAATCAGCAAACTAAAATGGACTGGAATGGGTGAATTTAACTCAGATGACCATTATATCTACTACTGTGGGCAGGAATCCCTTAGAAGAAATGGAGTAGCCCTCATAGTCAATAAAAGAGTCCAAAATGCAGTACTTGGATGCAATCTCAAAAACAACAGAATGATCTCTGTTTGTTTCCAAGGCAAACCATTCAATATCATGGTAATCCAAGTCTATGCCCTGACCAGTAATGCTGAAGAAGCTGAAGTTGAACGGTTCTATGAAGACCTACAAGACCTTCTAGAACTAACACCCAAAAAAGATGTCCTTTTCATTATAAGGGACTGGAATGCAAAAGTAGGAAGTTAAGAAACACCTGGAGTAACAGGCAAATTTGGCATTGGAGTACAGAATGAAGCAGGGCAAAGGCTAATAGAGTTTTGCCAAGAGAATGCACTGGTCAGAGCAAACACCCTCTTCCAACAACACAAGAGAAGACTGTACACATGGACATCACCAGATGATCTATACTGAAGTCAGATTGATTATATTCTTTGCAGCCAAAGATGGAGAAGCTCTATACAGTCAAAAAAAAACAAAACCAGGAGCTGACTGTGGCTCAGATCATGAACTTCTTATTGCCAAATTCAGACTTGAAGAAAGTAGGGAAAACCACCAGACCATTCAGGTATGACCTATATGAAATTCCTTATAATTATACAGGGTATGATCAGGCTTCATTTATCCCATTTATCTCTAGTGACATTAGCTTAAAGGACAGGAGGGCAAAAGCCAAGGGAAAAAGAATGACTGGGATGAAAAATGAAGCAGAGACTTGCGATCATTCTGCATTATCATGGTGATCGGAAAATTAGTTTTCACCTTTAAGACATTTGCCTTCCCCTATATAGGTTCCAGACACAAATTTTGATTCTGCATCATCAATTTCTTTTTCAGGAAAGTCAACAGCCCTTTCCCTGAACTAAGAGCAACTCTGGCTGAACATGGAGGTCCAAAAATCCACTCTGGCCTGGACTGGACTAGGTGTGAGCCAACAGGGTCAGATAAGAGAGGAAAACTGGGTCCCCAGAGCCCCACTAACTAGAATTTTGGTTTCCCAACCAGTTGAACCCTCTTCCTCTCCTACCCCTGCCAGGCCTGAGGAAACAGCACTGGTGATTGATGCATCCACAGGCAGCTATGGGGCTGCCAATTTGTCTGCTAATCTTTGTTTTTTTCTGAGAATCATTTTCCTCTTCCTGGAATCATATCCAATGTTTAAGGTAATGGAGCAGCAGACTTGAACCCTCAGAGAAGATTTGGTCTCTGTGCCTCATTTCATCCCCACTGCCCTGACCCTAGATTGAGTCATCTGAAGAGTCAGTCACCTGTACTATTGCAGTGCTTGCTGCCGTGCTCAGGCACTCGGTCATGTCCGACTCTTTGCGACCCCATGGACTATAGCCTGCCAGGCTCCTCTGTCCAAGTTAGTTTTCTAAAATGTGTTTCTAATCATGTCACTCCTACTGTTTTTAAAAGATCTTTGAGTAACCCAATTACATGGACTATTATTGAATAAATAAATTTGCTCTGTTAGTATCAAATTCCCCATTATCCTTATTTCCTGTCTTTATAGCCTTCACCACGATTTCAACCTATCTTACTTATGTGTTTTCTTACTTATTGTCTGTCTCCCTCTTCCATTGGAATAAAGTTTCCGTTTGATCAATGTTCTTATCTGTCTGTCCTCAAAACAGTGGCTGACACATGTTAGATAATAAATATTGACTGAATGAAGGACTCAATAAATCAAATTCTGTTAGCCACAGTTAATTCTTTTTTTCATAAATGAACTTTATTTACTTTAACGATTACAAATGTAATACATGCTTACTGTAGAGAAACTGGAAAGTACAGAGAAGTAAAAAGAACATTAAAACACCCATAATCCCACCACATTAAGGCAAACACTGCTCACATTATGTTCTATCTATGCCTGTTTAAAGACCAAGATCTTTATCAAGAGTGCTGGCCACGAAGCACAATAGCCAAGGGGAGTGAGGGCAATTAACAACTGAGGAGGTCACCCAAAGGTCAGAGCTAGAAATTTCACACTGAGGGACAAGACAATGGCCACTGACAATAGATCAAGACTTCAGAAGTTGACAACAGAAGAACAAGTTGGGTTATGGTAAGAATGTAGTGAGATGATGCTTGTCAAGAGTTTAGCCCACTACCTGTCACATAGTACATAAACAATAAACATTAGCTATTACTAAGATTATTACTATGGGTCAAAACGAATGGTTCAGGATGGAGACTATAAACAGGACAAGGGCCTTGGAGACCAAATTTAAGTGCTATGAGTTGGGGCATATAGGGACAAGTATACTGGATGAAAAGGGTGGTATTGGAGTGGGCATCACTCTCCTTATGGGCTCCCTTGCCAGGTGAAATGGGACCAGGGCTTCCTCAAGTTTGCCTGATGACATGTGGCAAGACACTCTAAGGTGTTTTTGAGGTAGGACATAGTTTCTCCTGCCTAGACTTCTCCCTGGACCAAGAATTAGCACTGTCCTTGTTGGTAATGGGAGTTCAGAACCTCATACACTGAACATTCTTGAAGTCCATGTTCTGATTGTTGGGGCAGGTTAAAGGCATGTGGGGTGAAAGAGAAGGTCAAGTCAACCAAGTGAGGGATAGGGTGGGATGCACCTGGAGGGGGTGCTGAAGGGGGAAAGGCCACAAGTTTTAATGATGTAATTGCATGGAATGAGTCTAGGAACCAGTCCTCAAGTTAGCAGCCAAGTTGGATATCACAGGAGAAGAGTCCAGGTAGCATTACTTGTTAGTGGGGGCCTTCTGATGGCCTGTGCTCTTTCGAAGGTGGTCGTGCAGACCCTCTTGAGGGTCTTCATGCTCTTTCAGGTAGTAACAGCGTTTGGGAACATGCTGGTGCTGGGAGTGAGAAAAAAAACAAAAACAGCAAATGTAAGAGCCATGCTTACTATGACAAGTGGGGTTCCACCTGGATAATCTCGATCACTTAACATGTCAAGGAACTTGGTCAACGTACCTTATTTGTATAAAAAGTGTGACCAAGGACTAGACTGGTCAAATTCCCTAGTGACCTGGGTCTACAACACATGTGGCTGTAGGTGGGACCCAGCCTCCAAAACATGACCCCTCTTTTAGAACTGGATCTGGAATCAGTAGTAGCAAATTGGGACTGAGCCCAACCAGTCCCCTCAGAAGATTTAGACCTTTAACCACCCCCACACCCTGAGTATCTTGGGTAGGGCAAGGCTCCACAAAGTTAATGGAGTTTGGGTTAATATGCCCAAAATAAGGGCCTAACCAGGCCCGCTGATGAAATTCCAGATTGAGGCTTATGGTCTAGGAGCTCAATGCCTCCCCCAGCCTCTTCCTTAGTCTACATAAAGGAGCAGGATGCCTTCAATTTTCTATTCAGAAACCTTGAGTGTATTTCCCCACCATTACCTCCTCGGTCTGCTGCTGGGGGTTCAGTTCATTCTCCATTGCCTCCTCGCTATTCCGCTTACAGGGTGATGTCAGAACCTGGCTGGAGCTGCCTCGGGAATTCTTCTCTCCAGCCAGCTGGCACTCGGTATAGAGAGACCTATCTATCAGCTCCTTTAGGCTGCCAGCCACCTTCAGGAAGATCCGGCCCATTTTGGTGGCAACAGCTTCAGAGAGTCCTTCCAGGAACCTGGTCCGCAGAATGGCATCGGACCAAGACAAATGTCGGGCCAGCAGAAGGAAGTCAGTGGCATACTGCCTGACCGACTTCTGGCCCTGCTTGGGATGGCAGAGAACTGCACTGAGGATGTCAATTTCAGACAGGGAGTCGTATAAGCCCTGGGATCTTCTCAGGAAAGATTTATCTTCACTGGTGAGGGGGTTTCCTACCTCCATCTGCAAGATGGACCACCTCTCTGCTGCCCCCAGATGAAGAGACACCAGAAAAGCCATTTTCTCTGAATCATTCAAAAATCCCTTCATTTGCTTCTCCTCATCAATCTCCACCTCCTCTTCCACAGGGCATGAACCCCGGGCTGCTTCTTGTTCTTCTAAGAGGTAACAGAGTGCTGGGGTCAGCATGCCAAAAGATGGGACTTCCTCTGATGGTGGCTTTACTGTTTTGGGGGGGGTGGTCGTCGCATGTGGTGTGGACTTTGATCCCGAGGCTGTGACATTGGTGTGAGGGGCAGATGTTTCCCCAGAGTCTGTGGCTTTGATTCCCAAGGTGGACATCATTCCAGGGGCTGCCATTTGGGATGCAAACATGGCTCCTGGGACTGTGGCCCTCATTAGTGGCATGGACATCCCCCCAGAGGATATGGGTCTTAGAAGTGGCATGGACATCATTCCAGAAGCTGAGGCTCTCATGAGTGGTGTGGATGTGGCTCTGGAAGCCGAGGCTCTCATCAGTGGTGTGGACATCTTTCCTGAGGTTGCGTATGTTGTTTGTGGCAAAGACGTTGATCCAGAACTCACAACTCTTGTTTGCAGTGTGGACGTTGCTCCAGATGACAGGCTTTTCATTAGTGGCATGGATGTTTCTCCAGAAGCCATGGCAGACATCAGTGGCATGGATGTTACTCCAGAGGCCACGGCTCTCACAAATGGCTTGGACATCCCTCCCGAGGCCATGGCTGTGGTTTGTGCGGTGGCCATCTTTCCAGAGGCTGGAGCTCTCATGAACTCTGTGGACACATCTTCAGAGACTGAGGGTCTCCTTGGGGGTGTGCACATAATTCCAGAGACTGGAGCCCTTAATAATGGCGGGGACATCACTCCCAAGCTGGGGGCTCGCATGGATAGCGTGCACACCTCTGCAGATGCTGCTGTGGGCATCTGTGGTGCAGATGTTGCTCCAGAGGCTGGGGCCCTCAACAATGGCATGGACACCCCTCCAGAGGCCACAGCTGTCATTTGAGGCGTGGACATCACTCCAGAGGCCATGGATCTCATGAGTGGTGTGGACATCGGCCCAGAGATTGGAGCCCTCGTTTGTGGCATGGACATCATGCCAGAGGCTGTGGCTGTTCTTTGCGGAGTAGACATTGCTCCATAAGCTGGGGCTCTCAGAGGGGTGGTGGCTATCTCCCCAGAAGTTGGGGGTCTCGTTAGTGCTGAGGACATCTCTCCAGAGGATGAAGCTCTTGTGAGAAGTGTGGACACCTCTCCAGGGTTTGAGGCTCTCATCAGGGGTGTGGATACTGCCCCAAAGCTTGGGGCTCTAATTTTTGGTGTGGACATCACTTCAGAGGCTGGGGCTCGCATCTGCAGCGTGGACATCCCTGCAGAGGTCATGAATCTTTTGAACGACATGGACATCCCCCCAAAGTCTTGAGTGCCTATTGGCTGACTGGGCATCTTTCCAGAGACTGTGGATCTCATTAGCACTGTGGGCATGGTTCCAGGGCCCGGGGCTCTCGTTAGGGGCATGGACATGCTTCCAGAGGCTGCGGCTGTCATTTGTGGTGTGGACATGTCTCCAGAGGCTGGGGCTCTCATTAGTGGTGTGGACATCCCGGCAGAGGCAGTGTCTGTCATCTGTGGCATGGACATGGCTCCAGAAGCTATGTCTCTCATTAGCATTGTGGAGATCTCTCCAGAAGCTGCAGTTGTCATTTGCTGCATGAACATTGCTTCTGAGGCTTTGGTTGTTGTTAGTGGCTTGGACAATGCTCCTGAGGCTGTAGCTTTCATCAGCGGCACGGACATCACTCCCGGGGCTGTGTCTCTCGTTAATAGTGAGGACATGGATCCAGAGGCTTTGGCTGTCATCTGTGGGGTGGACATGGTTCCAGAGGCTCTCATTTGTGGTCCGGCTGTCACTCTCGAGGCTGTGGCTCTCCTTTGTGACCTAGATGTTGCTCCAGAGACAGGCGCTTTTATTTGCAGTGTGGGCACTGACCCAGAGGCTGGGGTGGTCGTTTGTAGCATAGATACTGTTTCAGAGATGGGGGCTGTGCTGGGTGGGATGGACATTACCCCCAAGGCTGGAGCTCTCATTCGTGGTGTGGACTTTGCCCCACTGGCTGGGACTTTCATAAAGCCTGTGGATGTGGCTCCAGAAATCTGAGCCGTTGTTAAGTGTGTGGACATTCCTCTAGAGGCTGCAGTTGGCACTGGCTCTGCGGACATGGTTCCAGAGGTTGTGGCTGTCATCAGTGGGGTGGACAGTGCTGCAGAGTCTGGGACTGTCTTTAGCAGCGTGGACATATTGCCAGAGGCTGGAGTTCTCATTCGCAGTGTCGACCTTGCTCCAGAATCTGAGGCTCTCGCTGACGAAGCAGACATCTCCCCGGAGGCTGTTGCTCTCGTTGGTGGAGTAGACACAATCTGAGAATCTAGATTTTGTGTTAACTGTGAGGACATAGCTCCAGAGCTTTGGGCTGGCATCAGCTGGGTGGGCATCCCTCCAGAGGTCAGAGCCATCATTAGCAGTGGGGACACTGCCTCAGCATCTGGGCCTGGCTTTGACAAGGTGGGCATTTCTCCAGCCTCAGGGACTGACAGGAGTGGTGAGGATATGGCTCCGGAGCCTGGAGCTGTTGTTAGTGGTAAAGACTGTACTGCAGAGTCTGGGCCTGACATTAGCTGGGTGGACATTTCCCCAGAATCTTGGGTGCTCGTTAGCTGGGTGGACATTGATTCAGAAGTTAGGGCTGACATTATCAGTGAGGAGATCGCTTCAGAGTCTGTGTCTGACATGAGCAGTGAAGAGATCTCTCCAGAGACCAGGGCAGTCATTAGCACTTTGGACATTGCTTCAGTGTCTTCATCTGTAATTTGCAATGGTGACATTCCTTCAAAGCCTGGAGCTGGCATTGGCTGCGTGGACATCTCTCTGGGGTTAATATCTGGCATTAGCAGTGGGGAGAGCTCTCCAGAATCTGGGGCTAGCATCAATGGTGTGGCCATTGCTTCAGAGGATGAGGCTGACATTGCCAGTGGTGATATGTCTTCAGAATCTGGTGTTGCTGTTAGTGCTGTGGACATTGTTCCAAAGTCAGGAATCATCAGCCCTGGGGACATTAATCCATACTCTGAAGTGGACAGCAATGGAGACAATGTTCCAGAATCTGAGGCTGGCATTAGCAATGGGGAAAGCATCCCCGAGTCTGAGGTTGGCATTAACAATGGGGACAGAGCCTCTGAATCTGAAGTTGGCATTAACAATGGGGACAGTGCCCCAGAGTCTGACAGGAGCGGTGAGGACACAGCTCCAGAGTTTGCTGTTCCCATTAGAGGTGTGGCCATGGTGTCAAAGGCTGGGGATGTCATCAGCTGTGTGGACATCCCTCCAGGGTCTGATGCTGAAGTTGAGACCATAGGCTGGACACTAGAAGGCAGAATTTGGCCTTCTGCTGTGTTCTCATGCGTTGGTCCAGAGAAGGTCATATCCCTATTTTGGGTGTCGCCATTTTCCTCCCTCAGCACATTGCTGAACTGCAGTGAATTTAAGGGTATTGATGTATCTGCCATGGCCAAAAGACAGTGTGTAGAGAACCTCTAAAGCAATTATATCAGGGGTCCTGCTGAAGCCCAAGTGGCAAGAAAATCTGTAAACAGGAAACAAGTTTAGCAGTCAAAAGGCAAATCAAAAAGATGGGGAAATAGACAAAAGATTCGTGATGGAGACCTCTTATGTGTTTGCTGGCTCTGTGGCATCAGAGATGGGCCTCTCAGGTTAAAGAAGCTGTATGGCATTAAACAAATTCGAAGCTGGAGCAACTATCCTTTCCACCTCTATCCTTTTCAAACCAACCGGCTCAGTCACTCGGCACACACTCTCAGTTTATAAAAGCTATCAACATTGGCAACTTCAGCAGCCCGGAGCCTGGGAGGTCCTGGTTGAAATGAAACAGCAGCACCACCTTCTGGAAAATTGTGAGAAGTGCAGGTTCCTGAGCTATGCTCTCTCCCACCATAGCACTAGCAAGCCAGCCAAGGGCCTGGATGAGAACACCTTTCGCCCCAGGATAACTATTAGTTCCTAGTGCTCACTGAGTCCTGCTAATGCTTTAATCCCCATTTTACTACTCTAATGGACCTAAATGTCTTCCTCAGGAAAAGGAAGGCATTTAACTGATCAATGAGAGTAGCATTCCACAAACTGAAATTCCTGTTTATTAACATTTTGATTTTTAATAACAAAAATCACCATTACTACTACCACCTACTGCTCACCTAGTGTGTTCAAGGCAGTACACTTTAGCGTCTGCAGTGTACCAGGATGTATAAGCATTACACATTGGAATCTTACAATAGTAGTATTATTCCCATTTTACCAGTGCACTCAGATTAGTTGGGGTTGGGGTTAGAATAAGACCACTGAAACACTAGAAACTGTTTGTCTTTGACTATCACTTACTCCTTGGGGTTGCCTAGCCTTTGGCATCCCTAAGGCTACATTCAGTTATCTCTCTGATGTCCTAGATCATGGTTCACTTGAAGCTCAGTCTATAAGAAGTACAAACTTCAAGCTTCTCTGACAACTGGGTAAGAGTGAGTGGGTAAGCCCAGAGCCTCACCCCTCTGGCCCACTCCCATAAGCAGCCTCCAATGGGGCTTCTTGGCACAGAACTTGGAAACTAACACACACATTACACAATGTTGACATGTCCCCTCAGCCTGCTCATGCCCCCAGTGGAACACTTGCTCATTTGGGACAATGTCATAAAACTCATCAATCTGGTGCAGCGTGCCTCCATAATGATATTGAGAATGCTAGCAACAGAAGTGCCAAATTCTCAACATTTCTTGAGCATATGATGACTGGCAAGTACCCTACTGGGCACTTTACATGCACTCTCTTACTTGGTCCCCACAGCAACACTGAGAGATTTTGGTCATCCTCAGTGACGGTCATCCTCAAAATCCTCATCTTACAAAGGAGAAAACTAAGGTCCAGAGAGGCTTCATAATTTGCCTGCAGTCACTTGGATTCCCAGGCCCACCCAACTCCAGAGACCCCTACTCTTCTCTGCTGTGCTATAATGATCCACCTTATCTGAAACACTGGCCTCATGCTAGGATCGTGGTTACTCTAATAATTGGTGCAATAGGAAAGATGGGTCAAAAGGGCAGCCGTAGATGACCACCCCCACCTACCACATCTTCAGAAAAATCCCTGAACATGCCACAGTTTCCCACCAGGCAAAACCCAGAAAGATCTTACCTTGCCAGTCAGGGAGAAGAGAGGGAGTATGTCCTTTGCGCCCCTAGTTGTTTTGGTCTGGCCAATTTACTTATGCCCCATGCCCAGCCAGTTCATTAAAGTAAGACCCAGTACCAGCAGCTGTTCTCTGCAATCTCCCTTAGCTATCCCCTGCCACGCCCCCCTCCTGCCCGCCAGCCAGCCAGCCTGCCCACCCGCCCACCCGCCCCACTGCTCCTGACTTGCTAGTGCTTGCTCTGTTTCTCTGGTCCCAGATTCCTGCCTCTATATAGGCTCTGACATTTGCCTCTGGCCGCGTTTCACTTGACAGCCCTCCAGAAGCTCCGCTTTAGCACTTGGCCTATGCAACTCCACCCTTCTTCCCCTCGCCCCCAGTAGCTGCACCAGGCCACTCTGCCCACCTCTGGCCATCCCAAAGGAAAGAGGAGAGTCACACAAGTAAAGAGATGAGACCGAAAGGGTCTTGGCTCAGGAAATGAGACATTCTCTCTGTGGCTGAGTGGACACCAGGGTCATGGGAGCCAGGCGCTACGACCAGTGGGCCGTGGAAGAGCAGGTAGGGGATAGAGGGAACAGGGCTGGAGGCTGAGTGGAGCAGTGGAGAAGAGTGGGTTCAGGTGCGGGTAAACCAGGGTTTGGAAGGATGGGCCACGGGGCTTAAGAGAGCCCAGCAATGGTGACAACTAAAAAGCCAACTGGCCCTAGTGTCAGAGACTCAGAGGGAAATCTGGCAACCAGCTACCCCGCCATAGGGTTAGAATTCAACAATGAGACTCCAGGGCATCCAGACAACTGGCAAGAAAAGCATGCCAATCTTAAGCATACCAGGTGAGAGCTTGCTCATAGAAGCAGGACTTTAGCCTGCTTTCTAGAACTGGGGCACAAGATCAGAGTAGAATTAACAAAAAGGTTTGCCAGAGACTTCTGAATAAGGAGCCCTCCAACCCTTATACTAAGGGCAGAAATGGTCCCTGAGCCCCGAATAGGGCAAAGCCTTTAGGTGAAGTTGAAGTACCCCAGGGACTCAGAATCTAGGGGCTGGGGGGAAGCATTTAGCTTGTTATAAACCTCCCCATGCTCCAACAACCAAAGATAATTATCACCCAACAATACCTGGGCACTCAGGCTAAGCACCACACTTATTTTATATCCTTCACACCTCGTGGCCACACCTGCAAGGTAGGCACTGATGCCATTCCCATTTATTTTATGCTTTAGAAATTTTTTCCTTCATTTTCTTTTTTTCAATTTTATTTTTTATTGAAGTACAATTGATTTATAATGTTATGTTAATTTCAGGTGTTAAGCAGTGATTCAGTTTTATTATATATATGTGTGTGTGTATATAATATATTCTTTTACAAATGGTGAGAGGTGCTTGGAGAAATTGTAACCAATATCATAGAACCAGCACATGGCAAAGCCCTGATATGAGCCCAAGTTAGTCTGATTCCAGAATCTCTTGTTAAATAGACAAGTGATTAGAAACACTCCCCAAGTACCACTGTGCTCTTCCTACCCCCACTAATGGCTGAATCATCATTGTGATAATAATAATAGTAATAATAATAATACCAACTGACTTGGAACTCTTGCTACATGCCAAGAACTATGCTGAGGGTTTTACCTGCATTCTCTCATTTGATCCCAACATCTATCCTGTAAGCTAGGTGTTTTTAATTCTCAGTTTACAGATAAGAAAACTGAGTCTCGGTGAAGTGAACTGACATGACCAAAACCATACAGCTCCATTTGACTCCAGAACTCACTGTAGTATACTACTCAAAGGGAAAACTTCCAGTCACTCTCCCCCTACCCTAAACCAAAAAGTTCTCACAGGGAACCCAACAACAATTATTATTATTATACTTAATAATAACAGCTAACGTTTACTGTGCCAGGCACTGTGCTAAGCACTATACATGCAAAATCTCATTTGCTGCTCACAGCAGCCCTATGAGGTAGGTATTATCACTCTCATTTTCAGATGAGGCACAGAGAGATTAGTTAGCTTTCCCAAGGTCACATAGCTAGAAAGCACTGTTGTTTATGATCATAAAAACTTGGAAATTACCTAAATGCCAGTGTTAGAACCCAATCCACTGAACGATTGAACAAATCATTGTACATCTCCAGTGTCCAGTGAAAATGACTATCTTATTTTTATAAAATAAATATGTATATTTTTGCAGAGAAAAAAAATACAGTTTGGAAAGATGTATACCAAAATGTTAACAGTGACCATACCTGAGTGACTGGATTAAAGAGAATTTTTACTTTTGTTTTTCTTAGCTGTATTCTCTCATCTGTCCATATAAATATTATTGTATTAGAAGAAAAAAATATTTTTCTTTCTTTTCAAAGGTATGTTCCTCTACAGTTCTATCTCTAGCCCTCTCCTCTCCTCTCTCTAAGGGCCCCCAACATCTCCCCACCCAAGTAACCTTTCTCCTCCAATAGGCTTAATTCTTGTATCACTGAGATCCTTGGTCAGTAGTGACCTCTGAAAACTGTCTCTAATGGCTTACTTTTATTTTTTATTATTACTTTTTTAAAATCCAATTTCTTATTTTTCTACTTTTATTTATGCCTAAGAATTACACAAGTAATCTAGGAATATATTCTCAGGATAAAAACTTGAAATCCTACCTACAGATAAAGCCAGTCCTGCACCTACCCCACCCCACCCCATCCCCTCAAGTTCCATTCCTCTGTCTGTTCACAGTTGGGTGTGTCTCCTTCCAAACTTTTTCTAGCTGCAATGGCATTTGGAGTTCATATCATGCAATTGCTTGCAAAACCCAGGGTGTGCAAAGAGCTCCTGTTAGAAAACCACTCTGACTCTGGACACTCCAGGAGTTCAAGTTCTGGTTCATTGTGACCATTAATCATCAGCCGTCTTCTAAGGTGGCTACCTAGCAAGAGTGCTTGCAGGCTCAGGCCATTTGGGTCCCAGATTTTCATTTTGTTCGTGCCAGTGTCTCTATAGACACAGAGAGGGGAAGCCTACTAAGGAAGGAAAAGCCCAGAAACTGCTGCTTAGCATCGCAGATCTCTCATGTCTGGCCCAGTCTACACTGATCAATACAGCTAGTAGGAAGTGTCACATGCCTGCTGCCTCACAAAAGGTAATTGAGTTTGGGCTAGCTGCTCAGGGAAATAAGAATAAACAAGAGACAGCTCAATATGTCAACAAATAGCTCTCCAGCTCTTGAAAATAAACTTTTCCTGAGATTCTGCATGATAGCCTCTCCCCGCCAGCACTAGCAAGCAAGCATCAAGATAACAGAAAAGAGACAACCTCAGGGTAGAGAAAGACCTGATCTACTTGAGGGTCTGCCACCTCCCTCACCCCATTGCTCACCCCACTTCTCCAATAGCCTTGATGCTTAAAATGCCCACCTGGCTCTTTATAAATCGAAGGGGGAAAGAGCTTGCATTCACGGAATCCTCACTCTGCCAGGCACTGGGTTAAGCTCTTTACATATATCACATCATTTATCACACAACGAACCAATGAAGTGGTTTTTTTAACCCTAATTTTATAAATCAGCTTTAAAAAAAAAAAAAACAAGTGGAGAGAAAATAAAATCAAGTAACTCACCTGGGCTCCCACAGCTGAGAGGGGGTGAAGCTGGGCTTGTCACTCGCGACTGTCTGACTCAGCTGGTGCTCTTAACTCAAAGGAGAGTCACACACTGTCTTCGAGTCTCTGAAGGGCTGTCATATGGAAGAGAGGGTAGGTGTGTTCTGGGTAGCTCCAAAGAGAAGGATTTGACTGTTAGTTGGGAATTACACTTTCATTGGATGTGCTGCAAATTCCCCAAACAACATGTATATGCATGTCCAACTCTACAGGGAAAAAAACATTATAAGAAGAGCAAACGGAACTGCCTTGCATTAGCTGCTGTCCTGTGCAATCGGAGAGAACAGGAGGGATATCAAAGGATTGCACATGGGCAGCATCCCAATTTTCTTAAAGAAGGAAACTACAGACCAGTATACTGTAAACTCCAGAGCTGTAAGCTTGATGTCAATCCTTGGAGAGATTCTGCCGCAGATTATGAAGCAGGTAATTTATAAGCACTTAGAATGGAAGTGGTGATAGAAGGTACCTAGAGGTTCTAGCAGAACTGAAACAAATTAAGCCAGGTTCCCAAGACTGGCAGCTATCACAAACCAAAAATCTGGGTAGACTGACAGTAGGTTGCCAGGTTTTTATTTCTCCAAGTAAAGGAACAAGCAAGACAAAACAACCTCAAATTATCATTTCCTAGAAAGGTTTTTCTTTAAACACAAAAAGAGAAGCAAACAATCTCAGAATAAAGGACAGTTCTTTCAATGAAATAGGTTTGCTTTACAAAACACTGGCTACATCGTCCTCAGGCTTTCTCATTGCACCCGAGGACTGCAATAATTTTCCTGGAGGATGGGCACTTATCCAAAGACCTTCTTTAGGGAATCCCTCACAGTGAAAATATCAACAAAGATCAGATCAGATACCTGTAAGACAGGAAATATTTCTGGCCAGAACTGAGAAGAACAGAGTTTGACCTTAGCCTAAGTGAGGATATTAACATACATAAAGTGTCCACATAAAGGAGCATGAGAGAAATAGAACTTGCCAAGTGCAAATTCAAGCCCTGCTGGGCAGGACTTGGCCAGCACATTTGACTTTTGCCATCCCTTGGACCACCCAACTGTCTTGTAGGAATATTTGCCTGATGCCATTAAGCATTTGGCTCACAAACCAGTTTCTGACTTGAGACACTCCAAGCAGCCTTCAGACTATTACTGGTCTCTCCAGGGAGAGTTCCTAAAGGCAAATGAATTCTCAACTGGCTCAATACTATAGCCAGACTGGGGTTCTACAACAATCTAGAAGGCAGCTTCTAGCCTTGGTCCCATCCTGTTCAACCCTCTCATCAATGGTGTGAAGAAGAGCATAGATGGATCTTTTATACAACTATTCTAGCGCTGAGGAGAATCTCTATGTTTGGCCTAGGAAGTAGATTTACATTTTTAAATCCCATGGTTTATAATCTATGTCTCTGCCTTTGGGCATTTTCTCTCCTGTTCTTTGCTGCCAATACTGGAAGTCTCTGCAATGTGTGCTCTTCGTGGAAAATGCTTAGTGACGGTATGGCTGCTATGAGCTCTGCCTGTTGAAGAACAGGTAGGTTTTCCTCTACAAAGTGCTGAGCCTTCATCTCAGGCCTGCCATCTTTCCTCAGGTAACTGGTGTCAGTGGATACTTCTGGAATTAGAAAAGAGGACAGACTAATGTCCTCATATTTGTAGAATCGGCCCCATTTCCCAAAGAGCGTCAATTGGACTTTGACCTCATCTATTGACCTTGACCTTATTTCTGAAGGTGAAGGCAGAGCAGTTTACAGTACCTGCCATACTCCCTCAAACTGCATTTCTCTAAGTGTGGTTGGGAAGCCCTTTGCATTAGTCATTCTTCTGCGAGGACTGTTAAAATGCAGATGCAGAGTTGGGAGGTGGGGCTCCACATTCAGAGAGTCAGACTCAGTAGGTCCGGAGTGAGGCCGAGGAATCTGCATTTTGACCCAAGTGATTCTGAAACCCTCTAGAGTTTAAGAACAGCTGGCTTAGGGGTCTGGACACCCTGGATATTATTTTTAATTAACTAATTTATTTTAATTGGAGGATAATTGCTTCACAATATTGTGATGGTTTCTGCCATACATCAATATGAATCAGCCACAGGTATACATCCTGAATTTAATATCAAATAAACCAGGATTCCAACTCCCAGCACTGGCCTGTTATCTTTTCTGTAAAACAGGGATAATAACGGTACCTACCTCACAGGATCTTTGAATGTTTTAAACACAAAACATGTGTCAAGTGTCTGGCACCTAGTTGAAGCTCAGTCATCTCTCCTGGGCCTGCTTATTTGTGAGCCCTGCTGCCTGTATTCTGCCCCTGTTGCCAACTGCTCACTCTTTCTAGGTCTGGTATTCAAGCTCCCCAAGCGAGAGACTCTCATTGGTCCAAATTTAGTCACCACTGTGCTTGTTGGGCAAAGTTCTCATCCCACGTTCCCTCCTAGGCAACTTGCCAGCCTATAGAGTGACTGCTCTTGGATCAGATGCCCTCTCCTGGCTCAGTCGGCTATTGGCAGGGAGAAGCAGGGTCACGTGGGTACCAAACATAGCCACCTATTCATAAGAAACTGCTCCTTCCCTCGGCTAGGGTCTGCGGATGGAAACTCTTTAGAAGGGGCCTGTGGGTGTGGCAGGAATTCTGAGGCTTAGCCCATCCAGTACACCTAGGCTTCTCATTTATCCAGCCTGCCAAAGGAATGAAGCATTCAAGTTCACTGAAGTCTCTATTTAATTCCTACTTTTCATCTCCATCAGGCCAGGAATACCAGTTTTCAAAAAACTAGACACGGTGAAGGAAAAAAAAAGAATACCTTAACCCTAAGAATGAGACTGTCTGTGTCTAGAACACGTTCTTCAGTTTTCAAAGCTCTTTCACATCTATTTCCTCATCACAGAGTCTGTAAACTAGCAGCCACAGGCTGGATTCAGACTGTAGAAGGATTTTATTTGACCCCTACAATGTTTTTGCCATTTTTTAAAGTATTGCTAACATTTGAAAGTCAGGAGATTTCACCTACATAATGCGGGAAAAACAGAAAACTCAGATCCTGGTTCTGAGATGGGAACAGTCAGGTGGAGCTGGGTAAGCTGCTCCTTGTAGATGGACCACTGGCTCACCATTTTGCCTCAGTACCCACCAGCCACTGACTTTTTCACAGTGACTTGCTTGGCCCCTGTGGGCCTTTGAAGCCTCATTTTAACCCCATTGAGCTTGTACAGAAGATGGTTAAGAGCACAGATTCTTAGGCTGAACTGTCTGGGTTAGAATCCCAGTTTTGCCCCTCACTGGCTTTGGGACTCTGCTCAGGTGATTTAACCTCTCTGAGCCTCAGTTTCTTCATCTGTAAAATGGGCATGATGGTGATAATAATAATGCCTACCTCATAGGGTTATTGGCCCAACTAAATCAGTCAATGTGTACAAACTGCTTAGAACCATACCTCGCACATGGCACACACTAAAGAAACGTTGTTTAGTAGCTAAGTCATGCCAACTCTTTGTAACCCCATGGACTGTAGCCTGCCAGGCTCCTCTGTCCATGGGATTTCCCAGGCAAGAACACTGGAGTCGGTTGCCATTTCCTTCTCAAGGAGATGTTCCTGAGCCAGGGATTGAAGCCAGGTCTCCTGCACTGACAGGTGGATTAGTTACTGCTGAGCCACCAGGGAAGCCCAAAGAAACATTAGCTTCTTTCATTGTCCACAATTTCTTACCTGGCTTTTTGACATCCAAAGGATTCTGAAAACTGAAATTTTGTGGCAAGCTCATATGGTAGCCAAACTGGGCCTGAATTGTTCTGTGTGTTATTCACTCAGTCAATCATGTCCTAATTTTTGCAACCCCATAGACTGTAGTCCACCAGGCTCCTCTGTCCATGGAGTTCTCCAGGCAAGAATCCTGGAGTGGGTTGCCATTCCCTTCTCCAGGGGATCTTCCCAACCCAGGTATTGAACCTGGGTCTCCTGCATTGCAGGCAGATTTTTTACTGTCTGAGCCACCAGGGAAGCCCAGGCTATTCATTTATCCCATTGAGAAATATTAGTGTGATTGATGACAGAATACTTGCCCCAGATTCCACAAGGGGTATTATATATGTTGTATGTACCATATTGCTTTACTAAAATATATAAAAAAAAAAAACTTGTGAAATCCAGAACATATGTAGTCTCAATGGTTTCAGATAAAGGATTGTAGACCTGTATTATTATTAATTTGTATACCCACTTGATAGATGGGAAAACTGAACTCCTGGGCACTAAGTAACTGATCGACAGTCCTACAGCTTGGAACTGGACATAACGACCCCTATGCATGAAGCCCCTAGTGCCTAGTGCTGCGGTATGCACTGGGCTCACTGTAGGCGTGTTGATACAGGCTACCAGTCAGGGTCCCCTAAGGAACTGAAGCCTGCCGTCAAATACTGAGAGAGACAAACCCTCCCCGTAGTAGCACTCTTGTGACCCTTGGCGTTAATCTTCACTATTGATACCACTGGGGCTTCCCCAGTGGTGCTAGTGGTAAAGCACCCACCTGCCATTGCAGGAGACACAAGAGACATGGATTTGATCCCTGGGTCGGGAAGATCCCATGGATGAGGTCATGGCAACCCACTCCAGTATTCTTGCCTGGAAAATTCCACCAACAGAGGAGCCTGGTGAGCTACAGTCCAGAGAGTTGCAGAGTCAGACACCATTGGATTAGGATTAGAATGGGGATTACTGTCTTCATTTTACCCTGAGATCCAGCGAAGAGAAGTGACTTGTCCCAGATCACTCAGCAAAAGACAGGCAGATCTAGAGCCAGAAACCAAATGCTCTGCTTTTTTCTTCTTAAACCCCAAGGCTGATCCAAGGGAGATGTGTGCTATACTTTTCACATACTGACCCACACTCTCTGCAGACAATCCTAAAATTTCAACACACCTGATTAAAGGAGAATGACCCAAGATCTTGCAAATAACAAAATGAGACCATGTGACTGAGTGGACCTCAGCCTTCCCAGTACCATAGGCAGCATTGTATAAACACCATCCAGTCAGAAGCCAGGGAGGAGAGATTTCTCAAATCCCAAGAAAATCACAGAGACCCTACTGTTTGCCCTTCTCTGTTGATTTTTTAGGCGCTGACATTTATTTTGCCAAAGGTCAAAAGAAATGAAAAATCTACTGGAAGGGGAATTTCATCAGTTATGGAGCAGCATCTTAAAGAAACCTTTGCACAGTATCAGTTCCCATGTTGGAAATGCAGAAAATAGAGCACTGCTATTTCATACTGTCAGTGCATCAGAGACCTGGGAATGAGAACAGCATCCCCAGGAACTCCTGCCAGCCCCCAACTCTGCACAGGGGAGCTTTCTGACACCACCAGCCACTTAACCAAGTTGGAAGAGAGAAGGCAGGCCATGCCCCAGGTGACCTCACGTCTCTCCTAAGCTCATGGCTCGAGTTCCTCCTACCAACAAATCCGCACTTTGATCACACACCCACAGCGACCCAGATCTTTGAATTCAGCAATTCTTTCTCAGGTTTCAGCGAGGCATTGGCAGCCTGAGCTATTTTGGGACACTTTCTCTGCTGTGGATGCCACTTTCGGAATACGCCAGAAACACGTTCAGCACTAGGAGCTCTCCATCCTGGACCTGTTTTCGGGTTTGCTTGCGCTCTCTCTTTCTCTGGGCTGATCGTTTGGAGGACAGTCATTCTTGCCAGCCTAATCCCAGGAGCCTGACTACCTTGCTGGGCCACAGGCTCCAAGAGGCAGTGTGGCTGCCAGCACCCTCACGAGAAGGGGCATGGAGGCGCCAGGCAGCCAGGAAAGACAGATGTCCTGGGGAGGTAGAGGGGGTTGTCTGAGTTTGGATATGGACTGAAAAAAACAAGAGGAGAGGGCGACAAGACTTTCCAAACATCTTATTTTTACAATCATCACTTCCTAAGCTGATGCAACTGACTCAGCAGGCATTCAGGAACCTGCCTTCTCCATTTTTCTGTCCGAAAATCCTCTGCACCTGTAAGTACCGGGGCTCGTTGTTACTCATACTGTCTTTTATTTGGGGCGGGGAGGGAAGGGCCTAGGGAAGGTCATCAGTCAGGTGTGGGCAGGCCCATGACTTTGAAAGAATTCCTGACACCCTCCCCCACCCCCGGAAGTGCTTCTGAGTTCGGAAAATGAAAATGCCTTTTCGTTCTTTCCCAAACCCCCAGCATACTAGAAATGCCACACAGCCTTCGGGGGTCTTCTGTTGAGCAGTGCTGTGCACATCCAATGGCTCGAGTTGGACTTAATGGGAGAAGCGCGCCCTGAGCATTTGAATTTCTTAAATGTGACCTCAGCTACTGTTGTGGGTACAGTCACTGCTGGCTTCTCCATCTTTTACAAAGCAAATTGCTGAAACGGGGCAAGATGTAAGCAGGACAGTTGAAATAGAATTTAGCAACTCCTCTGTGTTGAAAAGGGCAGTGGGGCTTGGGCTGATAGTCAGCCCAATTAGAAACGCAGCCACCACACTGCAAGCTCCCTGCTCTGCAGCGAGATGGCCCTTTTCAACATCTTCCCAGTTTGATGGAAAGAGAGGCCAAAATAGACATGGGCTCCCCAGGAAAGGAGGAGCTTTTATTTACTGCTTTCCTGAGACACTGGACATAGTCTCTGGCCAGTCTGTCAGTCCCTGAAGCAGCTCAAACAAGGGCTCAAAAGAGTCCTAGATGACAGATTCCACCCCTGTTACCTGCCCCAACACCAAATCATTCTTAGGGGACAGGACATGTTTGGAGGCGAGTGTGAGGGATGCCTTTGATAGGAAATTATCTGGATAAACTTACCAGGATCCATACTAAAAACAGTGTCCCTCTAGGCTTTCATAATGACTTGATGGGTCATGAATAAGAACATAACACGGTCAGAAGGTCTTGCCCTTCTTTCCATATATAGCAGCACAGAAGGAACACTGTCTTTGGCAGAGAAAAAGCAAAACTGGCTACTTTCAATTTCTCAGCCTGGCAAAATCAGCAGCTTCTCATTTGTATTCTGCTAAGAGTCTGAGGAAGATTAGAGGAGAAGAGGGCTCATATCAGTGCCAGAGAAATGAAAAGAGGAAAATCACCCTGTCTAGGGTGGAGATTGGATTCGTTCTCAGGTTATAGAAAGAAACTAGTCTCGGGAGGAATGTGGCTTTACTTTGACTACTACTGTTTGTGTGGTCTTTGGTAATTCATGGAGCTTAGCAGTCCTTCCAACAGAGCTCTGAGAAAATGATGCTTGCATCATAGAAGTTCATCATCTGGAAGACTTTTTAGTCAAAACCTTGAGTGGTGAGTGAGAGGAGGGAGTTCATTCGATGTGATGGATTCTAAAAAAAATAAGCCAACTTCTGGCCTGGTGGTAGCCTGAATTAGATGTCTACTTCATGGTATTCCAGGAGTGTTAAGAACATTCCCTTGCCCTTCCAAATCTCTCCCTATCCCCACCCAAGGGCTTGAAAATTCTTAAGTTCATAATTCCTTTGACATGGGGCTTTGACACCAGTTAAAATGCCAACTTCTTGGGAGGGTCAATCTGTTAAGACTCACCTGGATGTATCCCATCCTGACGGCAACTCTGGTAGCAGAGAGAAGAGAGTGCAGGAACATGAGATTACTGTAGGTACAGAGATAAACCTCAGAGCAGGAGCTGGAAGCAGGACCTAGGTCAAGGCCAAAAGGACCAAGAGAGTCCATTGGCAAAAAGGGAAAGTTCTCGTGAAAGTGAAGTACAAGACAGCTTACTAAGGTGAGACTCAGAATTTGGGTAACAGGACAAAGATGCATTTAATGAATCTGGGGACAGGGAAGAGGAAGGAGCTCATCTGCTACAGTGGGATAGGAGATAGAAGGGTTCCCTGCACAGGCATCCCCGGGCTCAGTTGCCTGAGCCACTGAACTAGGGACTCTCAAAAATGTGAAGAGTCCTTGGTACAAAGAATCAAACAGATCAAATACTCTGGGACCCCTCAGCCCCGGCATTTCTCCAGCCCAAGAGGGTGGATCAAAGGAGCGGATCGCATAGGGACTTAGCCTTGGAGCCTCTGCCCCACCTGTTCCTTGGATTGGGAACTCATACCCAAGGGAATTGATGATAGATACAGTCACTCACCTTGTTCACCAGAAGCTATCAGATGCAAAGAGAGGTTGCCCAAGCAGAACCACGGGCCCAGGGGAAGGCATCCCCATATCCCTACACCCTTCCTAGGGCCTAATAAACAGAGTTTGGGAGTAAGACTACCTGGGCTGAAATCCTGGCTCTGCCACTCCCTAGCTGCATGGCCTTGGGCAAGTCATATAACCTCTCTCAGCCTCATCTGTAAAATGGGCACAATATTAGTAGGATCTATCAAAGAGTGTCGTGAAATGAGGTTATGCATGTAAGGCCCAGCATAGTGCCAGGTACAAAATAAATATTTCACAAAAATCAGCCACGATTAAGATTTCCAGCTCTCTGCTGTATGAACCATCATCTGAGAATGGGTTACAGCAGCAGGAAGTCCTGTCCAGGGCAGATCTACCACCATCAGGGTTACCATTTCCTTAAAGTAGCTCTCTTCCTCCTTTGCTTCCCAGTCCCACCAGATGAGAGCATTTCCAAGCCTTTCCTCTCACTGATTTTATATCCACCCCATCCCCCAGCTAGCTAACTAGACAGATTCAGCATTAGGGATCCATGCAATCATTTTCTTGGCTTTCCTCAACCACAGACTGAGCTTTGCTACTCCTTTCCTAGTGATGAAATGGAGTTATTTCTGAGAGGGTGGGGTCCAGAAGGGTGAAGCTCCCTAGAGAGTACAGAGGCTCAGTCATGTCCAACTCTTAGCAACCCCATGGACTGCAGCCCACCAGGCTCTTCGGTCTATGGGGATTCTCCAGGCAAGAATACTGGAGTGGGTTGCCATTCCCTTCTCCAGGGGATGTTGCCGACTCAGGGATCGAACACAGGTTTCCGAGCCACCCCAAGCACTCAACAAAAAGAAAGGAGTCCCACCTAAAATTTCGAATCTCTGGTTCCTGTAAAGCTGACTGCAACTGCAACATCAATACCTAGCATGGCCACTCCCACTGTGGCTCTCTGATCCTCTGGCTGCTGACCCACCAGCGCACACCCCCGACACCCTGTCTCCCATCCTCCCTCACCCTTCAGGACATCCCCTTGTCTGGGCGCCAGGGTGCTTCAGCTTCAAGAGGATTTCCTTCACTTCCTCTCTTCCCCCTCCCCGCCCACTCCTGAGGAGTCACTCTCTTTCAAGGGGTGTGGTGGCAAAAAAGAGCTCTGCTTTCTGTGCAGGCATGCCCTCAGCGTGCTCTCTGCATTCAAGCCCTCCCTGATTCTGCTTGGCAAAGGGGCTGCGGAGGAAGCCCCCCTAGCCACACTTTGGGTACCTGTAGAATTAGCAGACAGGCTTTCATCGTCTCAGAGACTTAAGTGAGACCAGTTGTGGAACTACTTCAGTCCAGGAGTTGGCTCAAATGCATATTCCAGCTATAATCTCCATAGAGATACAGAGTGTCTGGGCTTGGGGTTCATCCCTGGAATCTGCATGTTTAAAAAGCGTTCCTTGAGCCACACCTTAAGAAATGTGGTGCTCCATCTTGTGGAATGAGGGCAGGGGATGGGGAGGAAGATCGCTGGACTCTGATTCCTATAACCAGCCCCAGCCTCCATCCTGACTCTCTTACCCAGGAAAGCATGTGTAAATGTCTTCTGAATCCTGACTTCTCATTCAGGCAGCAGCTCCTAGGTTTTGTTTTTGTTTTTTTTTTTTGTTTTTTTGTTTTTTTTTTTTTTTTTTTTTTTTTTCACAAAGACCCGGAGCAGTTTTAAATATCTGAACTGCAGATCAAAATCATTGATGCTACCAATCTGAAGTGCTAAATGGACAGAGAACTCTTATCTAGAGGTGTTCTGAGCTACTAGAGGCTCTAGAAGGCCTGGTGTTTCCCAGGTGGTACAGAATCTGCCTGCAATGCAGGAGATGCAGGTTCGATCCCTGGGTGGGGAAGATCCCCTGGAGGAGGGCATGAAAACCCACTCCAGTATTCTTGCCTGGAGAATCCCATGGACAGAGGAGCCTGGCGGGCTACAGTCCATGGGGTCGCAAAGAGTTGGACACAACTGAAGCAACTGCACACAGAAGGCCTGGGTGGTTAATAGCATGCTGAAGCCACACTGGTAGACTTAGACTCACAACCCAGGCCTCCTATAAGCTGTATGACCTTGAGCTACTTAATCTTTCTGTGATTTGTTTCTTTACCTGTAAAATGGAGATAGTAATAACACCCCCCTCACAGTGTTGTGCATGTGGAATTAGGAATTATTTCGTCTAATGTGTTTAGAACCATGCTGGGCCTACATTAAGTTCTCAGGAAACATGATATGCTATGATTGTTACTATTAATATTATATATATATTGTTACTATTATATATATACTTATATACGTATACTTATATATGTATATATAGTATATGTATATATACTTCCCTGGTGGTTCAGACGGTAAAGAATCCACCTGCAATGCAAGAGATGTGGGTTTGATCCCTAGCTTGGGAAGATCCTCTGGAGGAAATGGCACCCCATTCCTGCCTGGAGAATTCCATGGACAGAAGAGGCTGGTGGGCTACAGTTCATGGGGTCACAAAGAGTCAGACACGACTGAGCTACTAACACACACACACACACACACAAACAGGGTCTATAATATTCATGAGGAATAAGTGAGTTCATGTGAGTAAAGTGTTCAGAACCACTACTGATACGGTCCCAGGAATTTAACAATAAATCAAATATCTGTCAAGATGGCAGTTTGGGGTCTCTTACATTCAGAGTGTAACTGAAACTTTCATGACTAACTTGGGGCTTTAGATGTATGGTATTATGGGATTTGGTTAGGGGACCCACTAGGTCTAATTGAAGCTTTAGGGCTCCTAGGAGACCCATGGTAGTTTGCACAGAGTAGATCTTTAGAAATGCCCTCGTGAATGTGCTTCCAGTTCCGCAGCACTGAATACTCGGTTGTTTGCACTGAATGCTCCAGCTGTCATCATGTAGCCCTTGTACTTGTCCTTTCTGTCCCAAATCCCTGGTGGTTCATTTATTGGATTTCATCAGAAGACACACCCCACCAAAGAACCCAAAAGCTGAAGTGATTGTCCTTTCCATGGCTCACCCCCGTGTGACATGAGTTCTGCACACAGAGCACGTCCCTTCACTGGTGGGAGCATAGCCATGGAAAAGGGACACTGGTCTTGAGGAGAAGGGATGGGGTTTCTGGAAGGGGCTGTGTCTTCTCACCCTGGGCCAGTGTCCCCGCCATCACACCCCTTTCATGCTGGGGCTCCCCTGGCTCTGTCCCCAGCCCTTGTCCTGTAGGAGTAAACGGGACAAGAGATACTCCATCCGGTCCCACAGGGTCAGCTAATGCCACTTAGACCCTGGTGGGTTCTCAGCCCTCAGCTCTCACCCCACTTCCTGCTGGATGTGTCCACTAAGTCCCACTGGCAACCCACACCCTACAAGTCCCACGGAACTTGTCGCCTGTCCCCACTCATGCCCCTGCCAACCCTGTCTCTGTAAACAGCAACACCAGGGGCCCGAGCTGGAAGCTCAGGGTCATTGTCACCTTTTCTCTCTCCTTAATACTCCACAACATTAGCCCTGTGGTTTCTGTGACATGTCCCTGGAATGGTTTCCTGCTCCCACTGCACGCTCCTGAGCCAGAGCTCCCGCCACTTCATGCCTTGAGATGGCTTCCCAATCGGTCTAACCCACTTTGAGCCCCTTTGCTCACAGAACAAGGTGCAAAACTCAGCCTGGCCAACGAAGCCTAGTATAAGCTGCTCCCAACCACCTTTCTGCCCCCTGTGCTGCTGCCAATCGCACACCACCCCAACCCCAACCACCCCCACCACCCCCCTCACGCCACCCCAACCATCCTCCCGCCCTCTGGAACAGGCTCTTTCATGCAAATACTGCTCCCTCTGCCCAAATGTCCTTCCCCTCCCTCCACTGCTCCTCCTGGCCAAACCCTCCATCCCTCAAAATTCAGCTCAAATGTCCTTCATCTGAAAATCCCACCTAACTTCTGGATACCAGATCACTTACCATCAGTGCCCGGGTGATGCTGCTCCCTTCGACCACAGCACAGCTGGACCATGAGTATTTATGTGCGCCCCATTAGTCCTGCGAGATGGAGAGGTCCCCAAAGGCTACCAATACAAAGGTATTGGGTTCTCATTTGCATTCTCAGTACCCGCCCCCCAGGGTTGAATACAATAAACTCTTGGCTTCCCTATTTTTAGGTCCATCATGAAAAGAAAGGTTGCTACCTCCTAGAGTTAGAAGGATTAACTGAGATAATGTAGATAATGATAAAGAAGATGGTGATGATATGAAGGAAGAATAGTTAGCATCCTCTTGGTGCTTTCTATTAATACCTACCAGACACTGTCTTAAACTCTTTATTTGGATGAGAGTCAGGTTAGGTATGCATGTGTTTATGTATAAAGATATAGATGTCATTTAGATGACATATTTATAACATGTATCAGGCACACTGCCTGACACCTAGAAGGAACCCTAGTTTTTCCTTTCTTCCCCCATCTTCCCTATCCTTCACCCTTAGCCCTTGCTACCCATCACTCCACAGTACTGGGTCAGGAGGGAGGTAAATGCAGAGGTCTCTGAGTTATGGTCCCTGGTAACAGACTGGTTAGCAGAAAAGAGGGAAGCCCTTGGGATTCCTTTGGACTTAGTATCTAAGCTCAGTCTCTCCATTCAGATTGTCATTTCTTTAAGAGCAGGGGCTATGCTGGACCCCTGTTTCAGGCCACCATAAGCACTGGCTCAGTGGTGGGCACGCGGCAGGCTCTAAATAAGCTCTTAGTCTGGACTCAGCCTCAGAGGTCCTAGATTTCATCAGTTGCTGAGCCAGGTCTTGGAGTCGTGATTTCCAGATTCTCGGCAGCACAGAGAGCAAAGCCAGTGCCACCCGGTATCAGCCCTCTTGGCAGCGCCCTGCTGGGGACCGGCCACCTGCATCCCAGACACAGCTCTGCCACCAACTGGCCAGGTGACCCTGCGCCAATCTCCCTGCTTGCCTGGGTCTCGGGGTCCTCACCTGTAAAATGCTGCCCCTCTGGCTGTCTGAGGAGACACAGCCTGCCAGCTGTGAAAGCTCTTTGCCAGAAGTTAAGGTGTTGTTAATTTCAAGTGCTGGGCTTCAGTCAGTAGGAAACATTCAGGAAGCGTGGGTGGAGGGAGAGAGCAAGGGCTCGTGTATCCAGGACATATGGGGGCCTAGATTTGTTGTCCTTCTGCTTAGCAGCGTTAGTGATTCAAGCTGGTGCTGCCTGTGGAACACTCTGTCCTTTGGGACCTTCGGGGACAGGAGAGGTTGCAGAGCTGCGAGGCTGAAGCAAGCGCACAAGACGGTGAAAAATAGTGATAGCAATGAGGAGCCACGCACGCGGGTTCATCCGCATGCATTCACACTCCTGACGCCCCCAGCGCTGCCGCGCAACAGCAGCTGGAGCTAATTACAGACAGACAGACAGCTCCTTTTCCATCCGGCTCTTTTTTTCCAAACTGTCATCCCTTCCCGCACCGCCCCCACCAACCCGCCCCTGGGGATTGCCTGAGCTCTCAGTAGGGGTGCTGCTGGCGCCACAGTTAAGTGCCCAGAAAGAACGTGGAAGGGGTACAGGGCAATAGAAAGCCGCCATGAGGCTTGTGTGGATGAGTAGACAGGAGGAGGTGCGGGGGTGGGGGAGCAGGCTGGGAGGCAGATGCAGCTTTGTGTTAACAGACCTGCTCTCCTAGCAGGAGAGAACCCAGCAGCTCTGCCCCTCCCTTCTCCTTCATCTGAATCCACCCAGGGATCCCCTCTTAACCCTTCTCCCTCTTGAATCCCCAACTTCTTCTTCAAACTTGGTATCTGGCACAAAGCTCAGTAAACGTTGAATGAATGGATGGATGGATAAATACACGAAGGCTCTTCAAACCTATGACTCGCATGTCCTGTTCCCACTTCACAGACCATAATACCTCCGCAAGCCCTTTTCTCTGCTTTTCTTTCTATGTACTCCCTTTGGGCAGTTTCAACTCTCACCTACATGCTCCTAACTTCCATATCTCTTTCCAGCCAAGACCCTGCCAGCTGCCTGAATGTTGCTCATGCTCCTCAGATCCAACGGGCTCCATATTACATTCTTTGGCAATGACGTCCCCAAGGGTTTTCTAGCACTGAGTCCTGGTCTGTCCAGGGAGTAGGAGAGGGAAGGGCTTGCTGTGTGTCCACCAGCAGGATAGAGGCAATGAATATATCAGCACAGTTATGGGGCAAACTCCTATTCCCAGAGCCTCTCTTCACCCTCTTAATCATCACCCCCTCTGCACACACCCATAAGGAAAGTCAAGCTGGGAACCTGGGTGGCTAACTGCCTCAATCTGAGGGATTGAGGACATGGGGATCAGGCAGGTTGTTTCAGCAAGGGGAAGTCCTGGGAAGGGAACCAATATGTACTAAGGAGTTATTTCTTCTCCGACACTCTCTGTCCAGACCTCACTCTCATTGCCTTGCAACCTGGTACCACCCACCCCACGCCTGCCATTCCTCACACAGTACACACACACACACACACACACACACACACACCCCTCCCCTCACTCCCCAACTCCATTCCTCTTCATTCTGGAACCCTGTCCCCAGGCTCACTGCAAACCCCCAGGTAAATATTGAACCAAGATTGGTAGAGACTGAGGATTTCATTCCATCAGACCAGTGCTGGAGGGAAGACCCAGAATGTTTACTGAGAGTCCACACTCAAATTCTTTCCTAGCCTTGGCAAGGACAAGAGAAAATAAAGCCCCTCTTTCCTTCAGGCCCTCCTAGATCTGGATAGCAGCCAAAGGGATGGGTTACAAATACAGTGGCCTTTGGTTCCTGACAGCCTCAGGGCCTATGAAGGCAGAATCCAAGTTTCTTCCTTCTTTCCCAAAGGGTCCTAAGTGGCATGCGCTGAGACAAATGTAAGGTGTGACTGTACCAGACTGTGTTATGGTCACATCTAGGCATTTTCAAATTTTAAAGTAAAGTGAAATCTTTATCGCCAGTTTGTCTGACATGTAACATGTGATATACTTTATTTAAAGGATTCATGTGTTTACTCTTAAATGAATTTTAAATTCATTTGTTCATTCAGCAAATATCTTTGAAACATTTCAATGAGTTGTAAACCATTGTTCCTGCCTTCAAACTGCTCCTATTCTAGCTGGGGTGGGGAAGCCTACATACAAGGGTTAACTGACGATACAAGATTATGCCATGTTTCCCTCCATGCCTGGTGTGGCCTGGGTGACTCCTGAGTTCCCTCCAACAGTATGGAAATTTTCTACTCTTACTGCTACTGTCATGACTATTCCTCTCTCCTTCAATATAAGATGGTGGTTAAATGTATCTTCAGGGTGGGATGTATCTCTGGGTTCATATCTGAGTTCCACCATTCACTAGCTGTGTGACCTTGGCCAAGTTACTCAGCCTGTCTGAGCCTCCTCTGTAAAATGAAGACAACAATAGTACCTACCTCACAGTGTTATAGTGAGAATCAAGTGAATTAATACACACGCTGCACTAAGAATGATACCTGGCACATAAGTACTCAATAAATGTTAGTAATTATTTTCCTAATGCACCTACTGTCCTTTGTTACCACCAGAGGTTATAGTTCTTATTGGGCTTCTGAAAAAACTCATAGAGGTCTTATTCATTCATCCATTCAATCAACAAATCCACATTGAGCATCTACAAGCTAAGCTTGGATCATATAGACAAATAAGGCACACCTCTTGTGTTTGGGAATAAACAGTTCACTCAAAGTATTGCTGGGTTAACAATGCCCTGAAGCACCTGGAAGAAGCAAACACAAATTCTTACTGGAGGAACACACCTTCCATCTGCTTCCAGATTCCCATCAATAGAGTCTGGCTGAACATGAACTCATAATCCAAAATTACAAAGCACACCATGAGGCCAGAAAAAACAGAAACAGAATCAGATCCTCAAGATTCAGATATTGCAATTATGTGATATAAAATATGTATTTTTAAAAATTTTAGGTGCATTAAAAAAAGAGGATTTTGAAAACATTAGCAGAGGACAAGATACTAGCAGAAAACAATTAAAGTATCATCTTTTGTAGAGGGCAAAGCTAGGGCTTTGAAGGAAGTGACTCTTTCAATATTACACAGCTAATCACGAGGGACTCAAGTCAGGTTCTCAGTGTCTAATGTTTTTTGGCACACTTGGTTACTGGAGCTGGGCCATATTTTCCCTGAGTCAGTCAACTGACTGAGATGAGTACAAAGCACTGTGTTAGATCTGTAGAAACTGCCAAGATGAACACAAGAGTATCTCTGCCCTCAAGTAGCTTAAAAGTCAGTACAGAGACATGACTACATATAGAAAAATAATCATGGCTCTCAGGTTGTGTGGTAGAAACTACTGTGGTCTGAAATGGTAGGAGGTACCCAAAGGACAGGGAAGAGGCAGATCTGTGGGGAAGAGGAGCTTTGGAGTGGTGACAGCAGTAGAAGAGATGGGAACAGCCTGACCAACATGGAGAAAATGAGCCCACACAGCAGTTCAGGGAACAGTGAATTCATCCGGCCAGCACACTGGCTATATGCAGGGGCAGGCCTGTGCCCAAGCACAGGACCTAGCACTCACAAGGGCCCCCGCCATGCTTGGTTGAATGTGCTGCTGTTGCTGTCTTGAACATCTGAATACATTTTTTACAATGGGACTCTGCATTTTCATTTTGCCCCAGACCCCACCCACAAATGATATAGCCAGTCCTATATATAGGGCAATGAGGAGAGGTATGGCAGGAAAGACAGGCACTGTTGGGAAGGACTTTGAATGCCACTCTGATATCTGCTCTGCAGACAATGAGGAATCACTGTAAGTGTTTGAGTCCAAGAGGGATGTGGTGAAAGCCACGTGGGGAACTGGGTGGGTGGGGGGGGAGGCAGGTAACAGATGGACTGGAGAAAGCAGAGATGAGGATTAATCAGGGCACTATTGCAATAAAGCAACCATGGTCCAGACAGGAATAGTGACAGCAGACATGGAGAAGGGAAAGGTCTTCACATTACTCAGTTACCCATTCTCCAGATGTTTACTGAGCACATAAGATGTGCTAGGCACAGTTCTAGGGGCTGAGATTTGAGGTTGCACACGGCCCCACCCCTGACCTCAAGCTGCTCCCAGCAAGGAGACAAATAAGTAAACAGACCATGACCACCCCATGTGCTAAGGGCCAGGACCAGATTAAGGTGAGAGTGCTGTGGGAACCCAGAGAAAAAGTCCCTAACCTAGACAGGGGATTCAGAGATTTCTACCAAGATGCGATATCTGAGCTGCATGTTGAAGGTGGTATAGGAATTCACCCCATGGACAAGGCACAGGCAAGCAACCCAGGAAGAGGGCATAGAATGTGTAAGATCATGCCACATCTACTATGTGCCAGGCACTGTCTTTGAGAGTCCCTGTCCTCAGGCTGCTAGAGGAAGCAGACAACTAAGCAGAGAATAACAAGACGATGGGGAAAGTGCTGTAATGTGGATGCTGTGGGTGTTCAGGGGAGAGGCATCTCACCCAGACGGGGAGAGGGGATCAGGGAAGGCTCTTCTGTAGAGGTGTCTTCTGATCTCTGTGTTGTAGACAAGGAGGCATCAGGGGGGAGAGGGAGGGGCGGGAAGGGGGGAGATGTGTGCAGATGCTCAGAGATAAGAGACTGTGGCCTCAGAGAAGTGTAAATGATTCCCTATGATTCTAGAAGGAGGATAGAAGGAGCGTGGGGAGACAGGACGGAAGAGTTGGGACTTCATCCTGAAGAACAGTAGTCGTCAGCCTTGACTGCAAACTGAAATCACCTTGGGAACTCTTAAAAAACATGGATGAACAGCTCCCACTCCCAGGGACTCAGATTTAATAAGCCCATGGGGGAGGCGTTGGAATGTTTAAAAGCTCCCCAGGTTTATACTAATGTGCAAGCAGAATTGTGAACCAGGGCTTTAGGGTGGGAGGTCTAAATCTGAGCACTCATAAGAATCACCCGGAGGGCTTGCTGGACCCAAATGGGGGGTGGTGTACCCCGAGTTTCTCATTCAGTAGGTCTCTAAAAAGTACCTACTTTAACAGGTTTTCAGAGATGCTGTGGCTGCTGGCTCCATGACCACACTTTGAGAGCTTCTGGTCTCAGGTATTGTAAAGTGAGTTACACTTCAGTGGAGGAAAGAAAAGAAAGTGTTAGTCACCCAGTCATATCTGACTCTTTGCAACCCCATGGACCTTGCCAGGCTCCTCTGTCCATGGAATTCTCCAGGCAAGAATACTGGAGTGGGTTGCCATTCCCTTCTCCAGAGGATCTTCCCTACCCAGGGACTGAACCCTGGTCTCCCACATTGCAGGCAGATTCTTTACCACCTAAATGGAGGAGGGGGTGAGAAATGGTCTGATCTGCCTCTTGGAAAGATAGCTCAGGCCACTTTGAGGAGAATCATCACCAAGGGGAAAATGAGAGGTGAGGAAACAAGAAGCTACTGAGGGAATCAAGGCAAGAGAAGACTGAGGAAATCATGAACTAAAGCACTGGTAGGAGAAATGGAGAAATGGGTCAGATTTGAGGAACGCTTAGGAAGTAAGCTTGGCAGGGCTTATTGACTGGCTGAACATAAAGGTGAGAAATAAGGATGCAGGAAAAACAACTCTAGGCTTTTTGCCTTGGGCAACTGGTGAGTCTGATTGCACTGGGCATGTTGGTTACTGCAATCAAAAGTTAGAGGTATTACCAGACTTGGGTTGGGCAGTTGGGGAGCGGGGCATTTCTATCCTCAAATCTCATAGTAATCGTTTCAGAGAATTTAACAGGCATTTCTCACTGTCCGCTTAACCCCTGCTTTCAGCATCATGAGTCATTACCTCGACCCCAATCAACTTGGGATTCTCTTCAAAATGCCCAGAAAAGAAAAGAAAGACAGTGATCACACTGACATGACTGACTAGCTGCCCAAGCCCAAGGTACAGGGCGTACACCTCTGCTATAACCCCAGGTGTGTTTCATTCATTCGTTATTTTAATATTTATAGGGTTGTTGCCTAGAGGGGTTTTGAAATGTTCACAGTGGCCACATTTCACATACAGGTAAAGAATTCATAACCTGCTCTTATATAACCAGGGAGACAAATGTAGCTTAAAGGGCAGCCTGCAAAAACATTCATTCTTCGTGGATTTGAAATGTGTAAAAATGAGCAATTTTCCAGTGCATCATCGGTCGTGACTACTTATAACTCCCTTCCGTGGGCAAGTAGAGAGCCAGCAATCAGCAGGACCAGATGATGGATGGGATAATTGTCCATTAGAGTACAGATAATTTTTGTACCGTGGGAGGGTTCGACAGCATATAGACATGATAGATGGAAGAAGAGTTAGTTAATGTGATCAGAGTTGTAGCTCCATTTCTGATAGTAACCATTCTCTGGCTGAATTGATGATTAATCAAAGACACTTTCTCATTTGAAACTTTTCGCTAACCAGTGTACAACCCCTGCTGTGGGTTAAATTTAATAGCATCATTAAAAACTGCTGTTCAAGAAACTCGAATTACTTTTCCCCAGAAGAAATCATGCCACATTAGAGAGCTCTTTTGTGAGCTCGTGCACAGGGGCCATGGAGTGGGTGTGCCTGTGTTTAAATGTTTAACATTAGAATCCTCAATGCCCAGCCTAGGGGCTGACACAGAGCACTCAATAAATGTTTGTTAAAGTAAAGTGAAATGAATTAATACATTTGTCCATTCATTCATCTGTTTATTCCTTTAGCAGACATTTATTAAATACAGGAATTAAGAGCTCTAGCCCCCAAACCAGATGCTGCAGGCTTCAAATTCTAGCTCCCATTTGCTATGAACTTGAGCAAGTTACTTAGCCTCTATGAGCCTGACACCTCCTATAGAAAATGAGAGAAACCATAACAGTTGTTTTCATAGGGCTACTTAAGGGTTAAATGAGTTAGTGTCTGGAAGTGTTCAGCAAGGGCCTGGCCCATAGTAAATGCTCACTAAAGGGCAACTGTTATATCATTATCCTTGTTATATATACTATGGCAGGGCCTTTCTCAAGTAACTAGGTCCATAGATGAGGCCCAGACTCTCTTAAGAAATGACAAGGCTCTTGGCCAAAGCTGCCTTTCATTAAAGTTGTTATTTATGGTTTCCAGCCCAGAGCCCAACTGCCCTAGGCCTGCCAATCCTGGCCTGGTGCCCTCCTGTGGTGGCTCTGGCTACCCCTAGGTGGGGTGTGCTCTCTAGAGAAACCTGAGAAATTACGGAGCAGGAAGGTGAAAGAGGAAGGTAAGGGCTGGCAGGGATCCAATTAAACATCAGCCTGCAACCGCCGCCACGCCCCTGACATTGTTAACTCCCTTGGGTGTCTTTCTGTGCTTTTGTGTAGCTCTTCCTGGCAACATTTCTACCTACTAATTGCTATTTCGAATGTTTATCCTCTTGGCTCGGCTGAACAAGACTCTCCTTTATTTTAATTTTCATTTAAAGGCAACAGAGTAGAGCACACTTGCCTTGGAGTTCAGTCAGGAGGTAAGGGAGGCGATGCAAGTAAGTGGCCTGAGATGATTCTAGAGATAGACACGATCAGCCACCAAAGAGCTATGTGACCTAAGACATATCGCCTACAGTCTCTGAGCCTGAGCTCCAGAGAAGGGAACTTGAGAATAATGGTCTTCAAGACTACATGGAGACCACTTAGGAGGGTGCCTGGTGCACAGCAAAGTACCTAATAAATGGTAGCTATGACTATTATTTTGGGGCCCTGGCTGGGGAAACAGAAGCCCAGAGAGGTTAAGGGCACAGGTAGCTAGTTAGTTTTGGAGTCTTCCTGTTCCTTATTCTTACTATTAAACTAGTCCAGTCTCTTTCAAGCCCTTTCCAGTTCCCATTTACACATAGTCTAGCATACGAATTACAGATCATGCTTGTTTTCCACCACAGGTTAAATGTAATACATTTAAATGAGTGCTTCCCGTATGTGTCTACCCAGAAGGTCTTACAAGCAACTCAAGGGCAAGAGCTATATATCATTCATCTGACATGCTCACTAACCATTGGGTGAATGCTGGTAGTTGAGCCAGCAGTCAGTAACCTACCTGAGGACTGTATGTCTTCCATCTTCTGGGTGTTATTCCAAGCAGTGCAAAAAGGTGGAATGGCGGGGACTTCCTTGGCGATCCAGTGGTTAAGAATCCACCTTCCAATGCAGGGGATGCGGGTTCAATCCCAGGTTGGGTAACTAAGATCCCACATGCAGCAGGGCACCTAAGCCTGCACGCTGCAACTACCGAGCCTATGTGCCACAACTAGAGAGCCCGAGCACTGCAATGCAGATCCTGTATGCCACAGTTAAGACCCGATGTGGCCAAATAAATAAATTTAAAAAAAAATAAGTGGGATGGATGTACTGGGCTCATATGAGCCTAGGCTTGAACTCTACAACTGGCAGCTAGGGATAAAGCACATGCCTGTGCTGGGAAAATGATAATAGCACCAGTAACCATAGCAGCAGTGGCAGTAGTAATAGCAGTAGTAATTGTAACGATTAGCGAAATGTAGAGTAGGGCATTTTTGTCAAGGATTCATTTTGTTCTCAAGGGCTGTGAGAGGCCTGAAATATGCTATGTGGAGGTAGTATAGTGCTGTTGCATCAGATAAGCCTGGGTTTGAATCCCACCTCCCCACATATAGATTGTGTGATCTTGCATTATGTTCCCTGAGCCTGTCTCTTTGTTTGTCAAATTAAGATAATGACAGTACTTCCCTTACTGCTTTGTGGTGAGGAGGAAATAAGGTTTGGGATATAAAGCATATCATAGTACAGTACCTCACACATAATGACTCAAAAAATCTGTTTGAATTAGTGAATATGAATTTTCAATAAAATGGCATGAAAGAAACTCCAGACACCTTTTAGCATCTACAAGAGATCTGAAGGAGGAAGAGAGAGTTCCCGGTAAAAGCTGGTTAAACACTTAACCACCTGTCTCTTCTGATGTAATACCTCATGTTGGAAACAGTGGGAATTTAACGTTATCAGAATAAACCATTCCCAGTGAATGCAGAGAAAGAAGCCGGTTTCACAGCACAATCTTGCAGTTGCAGGAATGGAGAGGGTCTCTGAGAATGTGATAAAACGTTGAAAAGTACAAATTTGACACCTACACACAGAATAGTTGGTCATGTCAGCCCCTCCAAAATGCGTAGAAGCACATACACCAATAACCATTGAAGCCAAAGCAGAAAAAGAAAAAAAATCTAAGCAGTTGAAACCCAATCATGGCAGAGAACTCACTGGATAGACCTTTTACTCTTGGCCCTGAGGTGACCTGCCAGACTGGAAAACCTCTTGGGCTGAGTGGCTGACTCTGGCAGGGGAGTCTGCTGTCATGATGTCAACATCATGTCCTCTTTATGAGTCCAGGAGAGACCGGACATGATGGGGGGACGAGGTGGGTACAGGCAGAGATCAGCTCCCAGCCTAGGATGCAAAAACTACCTATTCTCCACTTTCTGTGGTGCCCACACCCCCTGCCCTCTTCTTGTTTGGGCTTGCACCAAGAATGGCATTCAGGATTCCTGCATTCTCTCTCTCTCTTTTTTTTTTTTAGTGTTTGGATTGGCTGTTTGCCAAGGCAACTGAAGAGCATTTCCAAAAAGCAGGTGAGCCTGGGGAAGATCTCATTATCTTCTCCGATATTTTAACTCCCTGACAATGAAAGTAATCAGGGACCCCTTTGTAAAGAGCATAAGCACTCTCAGCGCTTCCAAGTTAAAATTCCTACAAGACGCCCAACAAGGTGGTCATTTTCAAGGGAAAAGTACCCAGGTGTGGTAGCTGGTTTAAGAAATTTGAGAAGTGACACACAGGTTACGTTTCTGATAGTGAAAACCACTCTGTGTTAGCAATCGTTTGGGTGGTATTGCAGTCATGGGTGTGAAATATCTGGTTATAACCAGAATGTGGGTGACTGGCTCAAAACGGGGGAGGCAAGTAAATATGACTTGGCCTCCTGGTCTTGTATCTGGCCCCAACGTGCAAATTCCTGTCTGTAAACTGATTCTTCCCTGCCAGAATTCAACAGGTTAATGACAGCAGCTGGCAGAGGTCTGCCCATGGTTACACTGAGTGCCACATGGCGACAGGTTAAGGACTACAGAAAGCCGCCAGAAAAGGGGGCTTGTATTGTCTGAGGAGTGGAGTACCTGGCTTGCCAGTCAGGGGAGGGAACAGGCCATGGTCCAGGGCCAATATCAGAGGTACAGCAAACAGAACCAGAAGAAGCCAGGACAGGGAAAAGGAGATGGCAAGGACTATTGCCTGAGCACTTACTCTCTCCCCATCAGGCACTGTGCCAGCTCTGGGTAACTTCTCTCATTTGATCGCAGCAAGAGCCCCATTTTACAGAAAGGGAAACTGCAGTATAAGATCAAAAGCAGGAACCAGGAAAAGTACAAATACCAAAGCTCCCAGAGGCACTTGGAATCAGCTGCCAAGAAAAATTCAGGAACCTGAGTTCTTTATAGTCATGGCAAAGGGGATTAGGAGATTTGCATGTAAGCCACTATATCTCTTCAGCTGACTACCTTATCGGGCTGCCTGTACCTCTCACACCTCAAGGTGGCTGGGAAGGGCCAGCTTGGCAAGGACAGGGACCAGAAGAGGGATGGACAGGTATCGATGACAGATTCCTTTGAAGACTACGTTAATGGCCACACACCATAAAACTCCAGCTAGAACACTAGTGGGGAAAAAAGATCAGTGAGTTGCAATAGCAGAATTGGCACATGAATTTGGGCTCTGTGTATACTTCTATAATCAGTGCTAGTCATTTCCTTGTTTGCAACTGAGATGCTCTGCCATCATTAATACCTGTTCATAAGTGCAAATAGGCTTGAATGACACTCACAGAGACCCGCATTTAAGCACACTGACAACTGCAAGCAAAGCACGGGTCCTACTGAAAGGAACACACAATAGAAATCACCACAAAACTCCGAGTCATAAATTGTCTAACTAGTCCTCCCCCACCGACAACGTTAGCCATCATTTGTTCTCCGGCCAAAACTGTCCTTGGCTCCAATTAGCAGTCAGTGAACAAATGACATTGTATTACAGCATCCCGCCACTAGAGTATACACCTCCACACGCAGGAAAAGCAGGCATCTCTCACCTTCAGCCCTCTGTGCGTACAAGCCAAAAAGTCCAAGTGCCTGAAAAGAGTTAGATCCTGCTTAGTCTTTTGAAGGGTGAGAAAACCCCTGGAAGGTGACAGACATCAGGACGATCCATTGACACTTGTTGGGCTGTGACACAAAATCAGAGGGGTTGGATGAGAACCTCACACAATAGCAACAGAGTTGCATTCCCAGCTGTGTGAAATGACCAGCATATCATGATTGCCTTTTCACGCAAATGTCAATGACATAATCCTAACAGACTCGCAGCTCTCTCACTGGTGTAATAAAACAATGACCCAATTATTTTGCAGGGCTGAAGCAGCAGATGTGATGACTAGGTAGGCTGTGAAGGGCACTGTGTGTGATGGACAGGGCACAGTAGGGCAGCAAACTGTGTGCCGAGGGTTTGAAATTTGCCTCCCAAGCCAAAACTTCTACCATTCATCTGGTCAGAAAAAAAAAAAAAAAAGCCATTCAGTATGAAAGTTCCCACTTGTTCTCATAATGGAGGCCAGTTGGGAAAATGTGGCGCAGCACTGATTGAAGCAAATTCTGTTTAAAAAACCAGCCGTTTTGTGGGTATTTGTTTATTTATAACTCTCCCCTGCTCCTCCCCCTCACTCTGCCTCCTTCTGCAAAGGATTTGAAATCGGATTGGAAAACTGAAAGTTTGTTTAAGTCCTAAACAGGTCCAGCTACTTTTCAGATGGACGACAAAATGAAACTCTTACAATCAAGCGCCTTGCTCTAGAAACGCTGTCGAGGTTGCTCAGTCAGCGCCAGTCCCCCCTGTATCCCACGGGGAGAGGGACCTCTCGCATCAGAACACACCTTGTCACCAGTGCTACATTTTAATGCAAGCCAGGGAAATAAACATGAGCCCATAAGCCTGCGCCTGAGAAAATAAAAGAACAGGGATTCACTACCTCCCTTATTCATTTACTCAACAAATATTGACCGGTACCTGTTTTGGAACAGGCTCTATTCTAGACACAGGGGAAGAAAAAATGAAGAAGACAGAGTCCTTGAACTTGAGAAGCTCCCAGTCTAGTGGGAATGATAGTTGATCAGAGCTGTGGCCGGGTAGCTTGGGGGCTGCACTGGGGCATGCATAATTCAGTTCCCAGCCTCAGATGGCCTTGGGTTCAACTTTTGGTTCTGTCTCTCGCTAGATACATGACCTTGGGCACTTTGCTTAACATCTCAGGGCCTCAACTCCCTCATCCGTAAAATGGGGTGTCTAATAATAGAATTGACATCATTGGGTTATTATGAGGATTGAATGAGATAATCTCCCTAGAATACTTAGAACAGCTCCTGACGCACAGTAAGCCCCCAGTAAAAAGTTAGCTTCCTGTGCTTTCTGATCCTTTTGTTTAACTTTCGTAAGACTGTGTCTGGTGATGAGACTCCAAGGACCAGTTTCTAAAACAAAACTGCTTTCAACAAACTCCTCCCTTTAGCCTGATTTTTTTTTCATTTGGAATGACACAGTTCTGTCATGATTTTTTTCCTCAGCAACCATATGTCTGGCAAAAACCTCAGGGAGAAAATATTTCCCAGATGGTTTTGTTTATGTCAGCCTACTATGTGCCAAGCACCCATCTAGATGAGAAGCATACATTACCAAGTGATAAAGACAAGGTCCCTGTCCTCCTGGAGTTTACATTCCAACAGGAAAGACAGACTCTAAATAGATATACAGAATTACACAGAGAGGTAAGTGGGATTAAGGAGCTATAGCCAATAAGAGGAATATTAGGAGGGAATTAACTGGAGGTGGTTGGAGAAGGCACATCTCAGGAGGTGACACTTGAGCCGAGACCGAAAGGTTAAGATGAAGCCTTCCATGTCAAAAGCAAGAGCAAGGCAGTCCAGGCAGAAGGAATAGCATGCACAAAGGCCCTGGGGCCGCAAAAGACCTTGGGAATGTTCCAGAAATCAAAAGAACAGCATGGCTGAGACATGCAGCCCCAGTAGGGAGGTAAAGCAGACAGAATTAGTCAATGCATTCTGAATGAGGGCATGGAAAGCCCAGAGAGATTAACAGACTTACCCACAATGCCTTGCACACAGTAGGCGCTCCATATGTTGTAGAATTGTCAGTCTGCAGGGCGGGGCTGAGGCCCACTGCCTTCCAAAATCGGACTGAGATTTCCCACCACAACTAGGAATCAGCTACCCAGCAAGACTGAAACATATAGTCTTTTTCGTTGGTGAGTCATAGGCAACACGCATTAGAGTGTAGGGTCGAGTGGCCCCAGCTGCCGCCTGAGTGTAAGGGGCGGGGGTGGGCTCAGGCCGTGGCTGAAGCTTTTTAGCATGTTTATGATGAGCTGAAAGCACTCACTGCTTAATTTAAAATACCGCTCACACATACACACACAATTCAGCAGCTGGGGGAGCTGCCAGGAATTGAGGCTAAGTGTAGAAAATTGGAGGATCAGAAATATCGGGTGCCTGGCCTTGTTTCCCAGCCCCCACGGGTTGTCTCTAACCCAGTACAGTCCCATCTTCCCTAATAAACTCCTGGAGGTCAAGACAGAGATGGGGGCAGCCGTGGTTTGAGGAAGGAAGGCCTACACAGAGCCCTCCATGCCAGCAACTCTAGTAGCTCTACCTGGTCTTAAGTTTGCCAGCCTTCCTCTCCATCCAGCCTATTAAGATACCTCTCAAAGCCCAAACTCACTTTCCTCATGAAGCCTCCCTTTGCGGCCCCCCAGCACCACCCCCATCCTCAACTCCCCCCAACCTTCATGTTATTTGAAATTTGACAGTTGGGAAGACTGGCCCTGATCACAAATTGCCTGGGCTGGCTGCTGCTTTTTCTGGTGTGCATATCTTGACTCTCCAACCATACAGGGTCCCTCGGCACACATTGTAGGAACCACGTTGCTTTCTTCAGTCTTCTTCCCTGCTCTCAGCCCAGGAGTATATACACAGTGAGAGTCTCCTATGCTTTTGCTCATTGGTTACATGATAGTATCATTTGAAAAGCCTTTTGGGTAGAGGAGCTGCTCTTAATTGAAAAACAAGAACTTCAACTTGACAAAATTTGAACACCCTCAAGGGTATTCAGTTTCCTTCCCACTGCTCCCCTATACCCAGGGTACGCTGCCCACGAACTGGATGAACCTGCAGCCTTCATGATCAAAATGCCCCACAGTTCATCTCTTTGTTCGTAATATCCCTCTGACCATGAGGCGCTCTCTCCCAATCCTACCTTTCAAAACCCCAACTCACCCTTCAAGGTCAAATCTAAATGCCATCCCTGCCTCGTCCCCGAGCCCCCATGACAGCCCGTGTCTACCTCTTTCAGGCTATAGGTTGGCAGACTGGAATAACCTAGGTTCAAAGCCCAACTCCATCACTTCCCTAAGAACCTGTTTTCTCTTACGGAAAAGGGGTTAACAACCCATCTCAATGGGATATTGGAAGGTGCCAATAAAATAATAATATCTGCAGCCCAGTCAATACAAGATTTGGTCAAGGGAGCTCAGTGAGAGCTACTCGTCATCATCTTCATCATCTCTGGGAAACAGGGTGAAATCATGGTTAAAAGTGTGTGAGCTTCGGAACCAGATTCACCTAAGTTCCAGGCCCGGTTCCATCACTTTCTAACTGTGTGACCTTTGGCCAGTCACTTCCTTTCTGAGGCCCAGTTTCCTTATGTGTGCAACAAAGTAAGCACAGTTTCTCTGCCCATCACAGAACCTGTTGGGGAGGTTCAAAGATGTGCTGTATGCAGGTAAACCCCTCAGTACAGGACCCATCACATAAACATGGCTCATTCAGGTCTGTGCTCTGCTACAACCTAGAAAACTCCTTTAAGGGCACAGATAATATTTGACTTATCTTTGCATCTCTCCCTGCCTAGCCTAGCCCAGAACCTCTGCAGCTGGCAGGCCCACAATAAATCATTGTTGAATTGAATTGAAAACCCAAACCAGATGTGCCTCCTCCCCTGTCAAATGAAGCTTTCAAGCTGGTGGGTTGGGCTTGCTGCCTCTTCGACTCCCTCTCCCTTCAAGCCGAGCTGCCGCCATTGTCTCGAAGGGCTCTGGGGACTGAATCAGGGTGGCTGGTTGGGAAGTGGGACGAGCCTGGCAGAACAAGTCAGGTAGGGAAGAGCCCGCTGTCTGCTCTCTGAGCAAACTGCCTTGGAAAGATGCTCTCCTGAAGTCTCTGCTGAATGAGAAGAGATGGCTTGGACTCCTGAGGGGATACCTCAAAAGTCCCTCACCCATCCAGGGTCTAACGGTTGAGGAAACCCCCTTCTTCCCCTGAGACACTGAAAAATTGACAGAAGTGAAGGTGTCAGGAAAAAGTTTCCTTCCCCTTTCGCAGAGATGGTGAAACTGAGGTTCAAAGAGGTTAGCTTCTGAAATCACAAGAGTGGGCTTCAAAGCAGAGTTTAACTGGTGTCACAGAAAAACTCTAACCATTTCGCAACCTAGCGGCTAGGTGAGTCTTGCTCCAAAAGGACAGAGGTATGTATTTATCCCTCCCACCTCAAGATCCCTGGGAAGAAAACACAGCTTTACTGAGGAAAAATACTGCAAAAAAATGAATAAATACAAATCTTCTTTCAAACTACAAGAGGCCCATGTCTTCAGTGTTTCTGAGCCAGAGCTTTGTAGACAGGGCCCAGGGAATAGCATGCTGCCCAGCACAGGGTCAAAGTGAAACCAGAACATGGCTGCCCACACTGTATCTCTGACCCTAGGCAAGTGATTTAACCTCCCGGTGTTTCTGTTTTCTCATCTGTCTCAAGGTGCCAGTAATAGTACCTCCTCACAGAGCTGTCAACAAAAGTCAAATGAGCTAATCTTTTAAGTTGTGTTAGTTGCTCAGTCATGTCCAATTCTTTGCGACCCTATGGACTGTAGCCCACCAGGGTCTTCTGTCCATGAGATTCTCCAGGCAGGAATACCAGAGTGGGTTGCTATTTCCTTCTCCAGGGGATCTTTCTGATGCAGGGGTCAAACCCTGCATTGCAGGCATTTCAGGCCGATTCTTTACCATCTGAGCCACCAAGGAAACCCAATCTTTGTAAAAGCACTTGCCATGTGCCCTGCATATGGAAACACCATACAACTATTTGTTAAATAAAAATGAATGGGTATTTCTGTCTCTCTGTAGCAAGATCAGCCCAGAGGGAGGGTGTTCAAGTGTTAGAGCCTACCTGTGGAACTAGCTGAACCCGGCTTCCAAGCCCAGTCTCATGACTGACTCTCTTTGAACCTCAGTTTCATCACCTCTAACGTGGGGATACTAATAGTCCCCAACCCAAAGGCTGCTTCTACTTTTAAATGAGATAGCACCAAAGTCCTGAACACCCGGCATGACCCAGAAGAGTGAGTTAGCACCCAACAAAGGTAGAGTGCTCATCATCTGAATCTTGGAGAGTGCTACTTCCCAATTATTTTTTTGCCTCTTCTGGGTTAACACACAATATGTAGTTTTGGAAATCCTGCCGCAGTAAAGGAACAATTTCATTGTTTTGCCAATGAAACTCCTAAACATTTTCTTTCAAGAGCCAGAAAAGGGAAACATTTTTGGTCATTTCCAAACCACGAACATGGGCGACTTGTTTCCCCATTCAGTAAACCTCACCCAAAGTTGCAGAAGTCACCTTGCAGGACAAAAAAAAATAAGTGAAGGAATGAGTATTTTACTGCAAACAAACGCCATCTTTGTTTGCTGCCCAGCTTTGGGAAGAAAAATACCTTAACCCAGGAGCTTGGAAAATTCTTGAAAGTTCTCATTTTATTCCAACAAATCCAACCAATCTGGCAAGACTTCTGGCCATGTGAACCGGAATCAGAATGAATCAAAACTCACCGAAAGCACCACTAAAGAACATTTTGACAACAGGAGGAAAAAAAAAAAAAAAAAGCATCCATCAACTCACCACTCTAACACAACTCTTAATTTTGGAAAGTTCTCTTCCAGTCTTTATCCACGTGCAGACATATTTTTACAGCACTGTAGTCATAGGGAAAAACTGCAGTAGCTTCAGCCAAGAACCAGATACCACACAGCTCATGTCACTAAACTTTCCAAGTGAGGGCTTTTGCCTCCCTCATGCACTCCATTCATTCTGTCAGTCAGCCATTCGACAAACCCGGATTGAACCAGGCTCTGGTGCTACGCCCTGGGGAGCGCGAGACGGAGATGACTAAATCACAGTCCCCGCCCTCAAGCAGCTCCCAGTTTAGCGGGAGAAACAGACCAGTCAGCAGGAAATTAGAGTGCACCGTGATCAATGCATAAATGCTGTGAACTGCACAGAAGAGAAGCATTAAAGGTGGGCAGGAAGGGGAGGGGGAGTGGGGATGGGAGAGATCAGACAGAGCATATGCAAAGACATGAAGTTAGGAGAAAACAAAGTGTCATCAGGTAGCCAAAAATAGTACAGAATGACTGGCTCCTAGGCAGATGGCAGTGGACACGAGAAAGGAAAAGGGTGGGGGGGGGGAACTCATTAAGAGTCAAGGTTTCGGTTTCATTGTGAAAACCATGGAGAAAGCTTGGGAAAGATTGTATTTAAGCAGGGTAGTAGCACAGTCGGATACACAACTGAGGAAGAATGTCCCAGCAACAGAATGGAGGCTAGATGGAAGGATATGAGCTAAGAAGAACAAGGGGACAGGTTAGCAGGCTATCAGAGTCATCAATCAAGATAAGGAGGGTCTAAATGACTGAGATGGCTTCTCTACTTACACTCTGTGTCACCTTAGTAGGTGACTTAACCTCTCTGTGCCTTAGGCTCTATTGTAAAGCAAGGATAAAAAATAGTATCTCCCTTGTGGAGCTGCTTGCCCTGTGTCTAGAGGACTAGATGAGATACTGCATGCAAAGCACCTGGCGCAGTGCCTGGCACCCAGAAGACACTCAAGACATGTTTCTTCCCCTTCCCCTCATTCCCTTGTCTTCCACCTCACCCTTCCTTAAAGGCTGGCACGGTATGGAGCATGAAAGTGGCCGAAACAGGATTCTAACCCAGATCAGTCTGACTCCAAAGGGCAGTGGAGAACGTTTGAAAGTGCCGTTGTCAGGACAGTTACTTAGAAGGATTGTTTAGCCAAGTCGAGGGCCCAGCTGAGGTTGGAAACTATGAGTTTTGAGTGGGACTAATCAACAAAGTGATGGGATTTTCTCCAGCAGTGTTCCTCCATCTGGGTGTAAGCACAGAGGAGGAGGCTGTCAGTTAAATTTATCCAGGCTTGGGTTTTTGCCTAGTGGATGTGTCAGAAAGACACAGGGCAAGGGAGTTCAGGATATAGGCAAGATCCTGAAGTCTACATTCCAGGAGTTAGGCAAACAGAGTTGGCTTCAAATCTCATCTCTGTCCTGAACTAGCTGGGACACTTTGGGAAAGTCACTCAACCTCTCTGAGCCCCAGTCACCTCATTAAAAAAAAATAATAACAACAGTCCCTGTCTCATAAAGTTACTGTGAGAATTACATGAGGTTATTGAAATGATGTAAGATGCCTAGTATGTGCCTGCCACATACATATTCAATTATTATTTTTAACATCATCATCATTTTCAAGGATGGAGAGAGGAGGAAGGAAAGCCAGAAAGGCTAATGGGGTGGGGGAGTGAAGTGACTCAAGAACCTGGAGATCCTCTTGAGGCAAAGGATGAGCTTTGAGGTCGGTGGGCAGGAGGTGGATGGAGGGGGCTCTGAGATGGAGCAATTCTGACGGATGATGAAGGATGAAGCATGGTATGGCTAGAATGGAGGTATGTCCTGCACATGGATCATGGATGTCAACTCACCCAGGATGATGTCAGGACTTGGGGTGGAGAAGAAGACAGTGAGCCAGATGTCGAACTCTTCCTTGAATGGGTGAGGGGGATGGGTGGCTAAAAAAGAAGAGTCGATGAGGAGAGGAGAAAAAAGAAGAGGGTGCTGTAGCCAGATGGCTTCTGAAGGAGGAGTTCTTGGCTGAAGCGGAGGAGTAACGATCTGGACGCAAACAGGGGAAGCCAGAGCACAGACCCCACCTCCCAGCCCTAGGGTGTCTGTGGTATAAGAGTGTGAGAAGTGTCCACCAGAGGGCGCTGCAGGCAAAGCCGTGAGCCCCTCCGTGGAGACTCAGGTTTCAGCACTTGCAGGCGCAGAGATAGACAACAGTGTTCTGCGGAGCTTATTTGGAGTGAAGAGGGAATTGTTTCCCGTGGGGTGGGCTTTCCAGAGGGTACAGAGAAGAGTGGGAAAGGGCAGTGGTAGTGAGATGGAGGAGTCAGGGGTGGTGGGGAACGGGAGTGCAGAGCAGAATGGGGACGGTGTGGGAGAGGACAAATGATGGGCAGGGAGACTCAACGTTTGGGCTGTAGCCAAGGAAGGGGGGATGTGAGGCTTGGTGGGATTAACTGTCCTCAGACTTCCAAATGAAGCTTTTTTCCCTTTACATCTTTTGTTTATTATAAAAGTAACACATGCTTGTTTCAGGCAATTCTAATCATTACTGAAGTGAAAATCCACCTCTCCATTCCTTTCCCCAGAGGTAACCACTGTTAACAATCTGTCTATCCTTCCAGATTTTTTCCTATGAATAACAAATAATATCCTTAACGAAAATCAGATCCTATTATACTGATTTTCCTTCAACTTGCTTTTATCACAATATTATATTGGAGACATCAATCATATATAAATTATATCTGTATATAAAGATCTAGCTATGGATATCAATATATAAAGATCTCACTTGTCCTTATTTATGGCTACATTGTCACTGTCATCATTACAGTAGTAGTAGGGATAATGCTATGCTATGCTAAGTCGCTTCAGCCGTGTCTGACTCTGTGCGACCCCTAGACGGCAGCCCACCAGGCTCCCCCATCCCTGGGATTCTCCAGGCAAGAACACTGGAGTGGGTTGCCATTTCCTTCTCCAATGCATGAAAGTGAAAAGTGAAAGTGAAGTCGCTCAGTTGTGTCCGACTCTTAGCGACCCCATGGACTGCAGCCTACCAGGCTCCTCCATCCATGGGATTTTCCAAGCAAGAGTAGGGATAATAATAGGTAGTAATTATTGAATGCTCTGTGCCAGGTACTAAATATTTCATAAGCCATCATAGGGGTTGTCTCATTTATTCTTCACAATGTTATGAAGGAGGTAATGTTTTTATTATTATCATTTCCATGCTATAGATGAGACCATTGAGGCACAGAAAAGTTTAGGAACTTGGGCAAGGTCACACAGCTCACAAGGGCTAGAGGAGGAAGTCAGACCTAGGTCATCTGACCACAGAGCCCAAATTCTTAATCATTAGCATAATGAAGCTTGGTCTGCCACTATTTGGATATGCTATAAATTATTTACAAATTATAAATTATGACCCCAGCCCTCCACAGACATCATTTATGTTATTTCCAAATTTTCACTTTTTACAAATAATGTTTAAATGAAGATCCTATTCATGGAGTATTTCAAACAGCTAAACTCCTAAAAGAACTCTTGCTGGGTCAAATAATATTTCAAGCTGCTCCCCAGGAATTGTGCTAATTTAGATGCACACCAAGAATGAATACGTGTGCCCATTTCACCATTTCACCATTTCACCAGCCCCACAAACGCTGCATTTTAGCAACCTTTTAAATTTCTGCCAATCTGAAAGGTGAGAAACATTTCAGCTCTCTCAACACTGTTGTAATTTGCATTACTATTACTTAATTATTACTGAGGTTGGGAACCTTTTCATAGGGCATAAACCATTTGTGTTTCCTCTGTGGATTCCCTGTTCATTATTCTTTGACTATTTTTTTAGTGGACTGTTCATCATGTTCTCATTGATCTATAGAAGCTCCCTCCTTCAATCTGTCAATGAGTATTTATTGAGCACCTTCTGTGTGCCAGATACTAGAACTAGGAATATAGCAGTGAATAAGCAAAGCTTCCAGCTTTCATGAAGCAAACATGTAGGTAGAGGAAACAGATAACAAGCAAATCATTAAATAATGTAATTGCAGGTCATGGTGAGTGATGTAAAGAAGAGCACACATCCTACAGTGGAGCTCTTGAAACATTATGAATAATAAACCTCTGTCTGCCTTTGACTTTATCCTGGTTTGTCCTTTGTCTTTCAACTTTGCATGAGATATCTTTTGCCATAGCAAAGCTGTTCAATTTTTTTTTTCCAGGCAAATCTGTCATTCTTTTTCTTTATAGCTCCTAGGGATTTTTTGTTACTTTCCAAAGACTTCCCACCTCCATTTTTTTTTTTAATTTTCCTATGCTTTCTTCCAATCTTTCAATGGTTTCTCTTTTGAAAATTGACAGCTTTGACTAAGCTGCGATCTATTTAGAAATAAAGAGGGAGGCAGAAATTCAGCTTGATTTTTTTTCCAGTGGCAGGCCACTTGTCACAGTAAATGGCCCCATGGGTTAAATGGTGTGTCCTCTTCCCCAGGAGGGTCCAGCGAGGTCCACAGAAAGGAATAGCCTTGCTCAGGGTCACATAGCAAATTAGCAGGGCCAGAATCGAGCAGGACTGTGAGGTCCCAAGGGTGGCTGACTCCCATGGCAGCAATGTGGGATAGAGCTCACCACAGCTCCATCTATCACTGCACTGGATCCACCCTCCCTGACCGGGGCCGGGACTCACTGTCTGCTGCCAAGGGTGCTTTCCCTTTCTAGTAAGCCCCCTGCCCCCTGGCTCAGAGATAGGCATGCAGCAGCGGTCCGAAGTGGCTCTGCGACTTATCAACAGGCAAACACCTGCTGATCTGTACTAGCTACCTGACATAAGGCAGTTTGGGCTGCAGAGGACTGGGGGCAGAGGACAGATAGATTTGCCACTTTAAGAATCAAAATAGAAAGTGTCTGTTCTAAATAAAGAAATCTGGCTTTGTTTCCATTCGGCGGCTGGCAGAGCAGCTGCCGTCCTGGGAGCCTTCTGAGGGGGCTGCCTCAAATTGGGCCAAAGCTGGTGGTTTGGAGACTTCTGGCTAGAACAGCTCTAGAATCTAAAGGTCATCTTCCAAGGACAAGGAGCACATCTCCATGGCACTTGGCCTAATATTCCATTTCACGGGTTGTCTCCTATACAGGGTTTGCCTTCTCCGTCCACATTTCCTGGGGCTGTGCACGTGGTCTCACTGCGAGCAGGCAGGCATGCAGGAAGGGGTCTCCAGGGAAACAGACATGTGAAGTGGGAGTTATGTCATTCTGGCTACATGAGGCAACATTTTTCGTTTAAATCATATTTTCCCTCAGTTCCCAGGAGCTTTTTGGTCAAAGTGTTTGAACAAAATAGGTGGATAATTGTCACCATTATTTCGCTCGGCTTTCCGTGGATAGACACAGCCAAACACATTAGCACATTCTTATCATCCTACTAACCTTGATGGGTATTTTGTTGCTTCTCTCCAAAACTCAGCAGTGAATTTACTGCTTGCGATAATGCAAGGCAACCTGGTGGCCTCGGATCTGTCCCCCAGCTACAGGCAGGGTGGGCAGCTGGCCTCTGCAGTGAGATTTAAAGCGGTTCTTCCCATGCCAAGGATCACTCCAACCCGTCACACTGACTCCAGATATTCCCACCGCCAACACAGTGGAAAAAGACCTGATTTTTAGCTCCAACTCTGCCATGACTTGCTGTGTGACCTGGGGTAAGTCACTGCCCCTCTCTGAGACTCGGGTACTTTCCAGCAAAATGAGATCAGTCTGAGTGGACTCCCTCACCAAGCTCCTCATCAGAATCACCAGTGATTCTTACTGATGTGCAGATTTCAAGCCCTAACTCAGACATCCTGAATCAGATTATCTCAGTTTTAGGGGTCACTATATCTGTATGTCAACAGAACTCCCGATGATGCCGCTGTACTGGCAGGTTTCTGATCCAGTGAATCGATGACCCCAAGGCCACTTCAACCTCTGACACTAGCTGGTTTGATACCTCCCTCAGCATTTCTGTATTTTTTTATCTCTAAGAGGGATGCTCCCCTTCGCCTCCCCAACCCCATGCAGAGTCAGGGATACTTGCTCATCAAGAGCCCTGAAGCATTCCACCACCCACTGGTTAGACTTTGAGCACAGAAGCCAAGAGGAAAAGGTACACACCTTATTGTTGGAGAAGGGGACTAGGAAAGAGAAAAGCAACAGTAGCAACAACAGGAAAATGGGGAACTAGATCTGCCTGAAGTTCAAGGCAGCCTGAGACCCCCACCGAGGACATAGATGTATTTTAGGGACCGCACTTGAGGCTCCCATTCCCTGGAGTCCTCTCCACCTCAGCCCAGGTCACACAGTGCAGAGAGGTACAGCCATGCTAGGAAATAGCCTTCTTTAATTGGTGAGGTCTTATGGCTTTTGAGGTTGGTACCAAAAGTAAGAGCGTAAACACTTCTCTCTCCACCACTGGTACCATCTGAGCCCAGTCCCTGGACCCAAGCATGATTCAGGCCCAGAGACCTGTAAGAAGCACTGGGCCTTACATGCACCACAACTGCTGAGCCTGTGTTCTCGAGCCCAGGAGCCAAAACTACTGAAGCCCATGCGCCTAGAGCCTGTGTTCAGCAACAAGAGAAGCCACTGCAGTGAGAAGCCGGCGCACCGCAACTAGAGAGTAGCCCCCAGTCTCCACAACTAGAGAAAAGCTCATATAGCAATGAAGACCCAGCACAGCCAAAAACAAATAAATAAATAAAATGGAAAGACGCACTGCTCCTCGACATCAGGACACTAGCTTTGGGGAAAGCTCTGAATTAGAGTCCTCCTTTCATAGCGGACACCCTGCCCTGCCACTATTATCCCCCAACTCTGCTGCCCTAGATCCCTGACTCTCTGGCTCTAGGTTTGAGTCCACATTTATTACTCATTCTTCAGTTGCCCATTATTTACTAAGCACCTACTCTGACCTGGCACTAGGTTAATTAGGCCAAATCAAAGCAAAACAGACATGGTCTTGGCCCCCGGGAAGCCAAGAGGCTAGCACAGGAAATATCAATCTTATCAGAATCGAAACTTCTCTTTTTAATCATAAATGTCTCTTGTTGTACCCCTTTGTGGTCTGTTCACTCACTTCAGTTGTGTTGACTTTTTACAACCCCATGGACCGTAGCCCATGAGGCTCCTCTGTCCATGGGATTTTCCTAGCAAGAATACTGGAGTGGGTTGCCATGCCCTCCTCCAGGGGATCTTCCCAACCCAGGGATCGAACCCTTGTCTCCTGTGTTGCAGGCAGGAACCTGCTGAGACACTGGGGAAGCCTGTCATACCCTTTTATTATCCTGAAATTAAAATCATAGCTATAATAACCTGCATACACACATAAGTTCCAAAAGATCAAGAAGTGTCCTGCCACACAAAGAAGAAATAAAAATAATCCATAATCAACTACAATGTATTTAAATATGTAAATACTTACGTAGGATGACAGTGAAAGACTAAATGAAGTAGGCAGAGACTTGCGCCTTCATCGAGAAGCCCCACAAAATGCAACAGCTACAGGCACAAACTGATAAGGGATGTTGCACAGACGACTCTAATTCCAAAAGCAACATCACTACTGTTACCACGTGATTTTTGAAATGGTGAACGACTGTGGATAAACCTCTGGGAGGAGAAAACAAAGTTCCATCTTCCCTCTCTTTACACAAGATTCATTAAAACTGTGTGTGGAGGCGGGAAAGCCAAACTTTTTGTACATATATGTAAAATATTTACAGTACACGTTCTGATCATTATAAGAAGAGTTTCCACCTCCACGGAAGTCCAGCAGAACATTCGAAAATCATATAGGATGTTGGGCTAGACTTCATTTTGCAAGACTGTCCTGGGTAAAGAATTCGTCTGTCCAGACAGGAGATGCAAGAGACACGGGTTCAATCCCTGGGTCATTGGGAAGATACCTGGAGAAGGGCATAGCAACCCACTCCAGTATTCTTGCTGGAGAATCCCATGGACAAAGGAGCCTGGCCGGCCACAGTCCATGGGGTTGCAAAGAGTCAGACACGACTGAGCACACACACAGCACAGCATCTGGGCAGTGCAGGACGTGAGGCATCTCCATTTTTTGTCCACGAAATGACCTCACACATTTCCCCAAAGTCCCCTAGGGGGCAGTATTGGCTCAGTTTCGCGTCATCAGGCTAAGTGTCTCCGTTTCCATAGAACTAGAGCTTTGTCTGATTCTCCCCAAATCCTCATCCCCTTCACCCTTGCACCCAAGGAATGGAGTCCAATCCTTGCTACCACTGTCTGACGGGACTCATAAGCTTCAAGCCCTCTTGATCAGTTCAGCTAGTTTGCTTCCACCGAAGGCAACTGCTTGTCTGGATTACAACCTGTTGCTCCCACTCCTTTCAGGTGCCCCCGCTGAACTCAGCACCCGCAGCAGAGCCTCCTTTGCCATGCCAAGAGTGCCACTACTTGCAGATGGCCGCCCTTCAGCTCTGCAAGGTCAGCCCTGCCCCCTCTCCCTCAGCTCCCAGTTCCCCTCCATCCCCACTCTGGGCGACTTGAGAAGCTTCACTTAGACTCTCTGAGCGGCAGTTTGTTCATTTGGAAAAACGGCGATAATAATAGTACCTACCTCCACAGTGTCCTTGAGAGATGATATGAAATGAATGCTTATAAGATGTTTAGTAGCCTGCCTGGCACACAGCAATCCACCCGAAAATCATAGTTTTTGTTCCTAGTCTGGGAATCACATGGAGTGCACTGCACACTGGCTTCTGCTGACTCTACTTCTCCCATTCTGCATGTTTCCACTTTATCTTCCAGACCAAGTTAGAAGTTTATATGAGGCTGAGCAGGATGGGTCTGCATCTGGCTTGAAGTTCCATTTGCTGAGAAGTAATAAGCTGGGAAAATCTTCAGCGCTCTTTTCACCCAGGCCAAAAGAATGCTTTTTAAGTATTTTTTTTTCCTATCCTGTTTCATCTCACAAACACTATCTGAGAAGGAGTCATTGAGCAGACCAGAACTGGGGAGCGGGATTAATTAGGAACTATCGTTAAAATACGGCACCCACTTTCTTGTCTGAATCAGTGTCTGGCGAAGTTGGCTGCATGGTTAATCACCTAAGCCGTGTCTGCACGGTGCCAGAGGTTTTGGAGGAAAAGGGAAAAACACAATCAATCATCCATGTGTCAAATAGTACGTTCAGCTCCTGTACAGAGATGATACTAAAAAGTCATCTCAGTACAAGCAGTTAGATCAGGGCAACAGACATCTTGAAGGTTCTAACTGTTTGCTTAGCATTAACAAAGGATCTTGAAGAACCCAGAAACCACTGAAGGGAATGTCCAGACATTTGTTTATTGATCAATATTTATTGAGCATGTACTATGTGTGTGGCACTGTGCAGGCTATAGAAAGCAGAGGAATCAGTCTAGAACCTTCCCTTCGTGGTTGCTATCCAATAGGAGAGTTGTGGCAGGATGGGGAGAACCAGTTCCTGACAAAGCAATAGAAAGCCCGTCAGCTAGGTCTTTCGGAGTAGGTGAACATCCTTCAGTTGCTGCAATCATTGTTTAGTTGCTAAGTTGTGTCTGACTCTTTTCCAACTCCATAGACTGTAGCCCACCAGTCCATGGGATTTCCCATAAAAGAATACTGGAATAGGTTGCCATTTCCTTCTCCAAGGGATCTTCCTGACCCAGGGATCGAACCCATGTCTCCTGCTTGGCAGGCAGATTCTTTACCACTGAGTCACCTGGGAAGCCAGTTGCTGTAAATTATATTCTCACAAAACCAAGCAACCCAAATATTCTGCTATTTGGTGGTGGGGGTGGGTGGGTGGAGACAGTTGAGCTTATTGAGGTGGCTATTTGGCTTTACAAGTGAAGTGAAAGTGAAAGTGAAATCGCTCAGTCATGTCCCACTCTTTGCAACCCCATGGACAGTAGCCTACCAGGCTCCAAGGTCCATGGATTTTCCAGGCAAGAATACTGGAGTGGGCTGCCATTTCCTTCTCCAGGGGATCTTCCCAACCCAGGGATCAAACCCGGGTCTCCTGCATTGCAGACAGACGCTTTACCGTCTGAGCCAGACTTAGACTGAATGCTTCAGGACTAGATCTTGTGTCCAGCAGATCTGGGTTTAAGTTCTGGCTGTGCCACTTTACAAACTGTGTGACCTTGCCCAAGTTGCCTAACCTCTCTGAGCCAGATTCCCCCTGTGGAAATTGAAGGTAATGACAGTCTCGTCTTTGAAGGATTATTGTGAGGATTAAAAGAGGTATCTTACATAAAGCACTCGGCATCAAGCCTCCATCATAGTTAATGTTCCTGAAAAAGGCAGCTTACTATAATCATTAAAAGAGAGAAAATGGCTATCACATGCATTGGCCCAAGATATCTCGAAACTCTGGAGAAAAATTCTAGCCACTGGCATTAGCAGTGAAGGCAGGTTCTCCTCTCCTCCCTGGAGCTCTAGTATTCTCAGGGATGAGCCAGCCAGGTCTGGTAATATCATGAGGAGGTAGAGAAAGCATTCCCATGACAGCTCCTCCCCTCCCCTCCCCCCTCCACCTCTCCCCACACCCCAGGCTAATCTGGCTTTTAAGGTGCCACCTACTGGCCCAGAAGGATCTCCCTTCCCCGACTGAGGCCCCTGTCGGAGAGCCCTCGGTCATCCAATTTCAATATTCCTCTCTACAATCTTTGGCATCCTACATCTTTGCAACTTGGCATCCTACATCTCCTTCCCTGAGGTATAACAACATGAGAAAGGATAGACACATTGTAATGTGACCTTTTAAAAAAGAATGACCTGTATGTAAAATCCATCAGCGCCTCCTAAAAAATGCAAAACCCCACAAAAGGCTCTGACTCATGGTTGGGAGCAGCAACGGGCACACCTGAATAGATTTTTCTAATTTGACTGGCAAAAAATTTCTCTCTGAATCTCCCCTCATAGTATGTAGTTTCCACCACCACCCCCTCAAAAAAACCCACTTTGCGTTAGGAGAGATCATAATGGCTGTTCCAACAGAATGCGGATGACAGAATCTGCTTCTGAAAATGCTACCATGTGTAGTATTTTGTTGTTTCCTGCTTATTAATACAATACATTTTGCCTCTGAGTCAAATGTTTTTCCTTCTGCCAAGAAAAATCGTGAGTTACAGGAAATCTAACAGGCTTAATTAGTGAGGAGTTTAACTTAAGCCAGTGGTTTTGCAATCACCCCAGCCCAAGTCAGGCTCACCCCCTGCATTTAGTGGGAAATAAGTGGTAGGAAATGGCCTTCAGCAACCTTGTTAGAGAAAAGGCACTGTACCAGCAAGGCTGGTTCTCCCAAGGTAAAAAATGGCAGGTTGAGGTCACTGTAATTATCAACAGTGCTTTTTGCATGCAGGTTCCTATTACATATGTCACCTGTTACTTTCAACTTTCTGTAATTACAGTTTCTTCTGGTGAGATTGTGCTGCTTTCCCTGCCTTTTACCAACCAGCACACTTGGGAGAAAATCATTCATGGCCCCTTGAGTTTGCCCTGTAAGTGTATTTTAAAAGGCAAAGCTTCTTAGACCAGCCAAATGAAACTGATTGGAAATGTTCACCATAGAAACGGGAGACCTATTACATATAATGGCCGAGCTCTTTGCAGCCAGGTCCTAAGCGCTAGGCCACAATTTCAGAATGAAAGAACCTGTAAAGGCTTTGGAAGATAGCCGTGAAGATGATTAAGGGATTGGAAAAGAGGATCTAGGGGAAAAGGTGAAAGGTATTAGGATTAGAAGGACGATTTAGTCCCAAGAGAAAAAAAAAATGAAGGCGTTAACCAGCTGTTTCTTCCTTGCTATCAATGGCATGCAGTACATGAATGGCAGCATGAGATACTTTAGGTTAGATGTAAGAAAGAACTTCCCAAAAATGCATCTCCTTCAACACTAAAGGCCATTTATTCTTCAGTCCTAAAACACTGGTAGAGCCCCAAGCACATGTTGGACCATGTGCTGGGTCCTGGAGAAGTTCACAGGCCAATGTTGTTGTTGTTGTTGTTCAGGGACATTAAATAGATCATTACAAGACAGTGGGGTGCGTTCTATAATAGAAGAAATTTGGAATGCTTTGAATTTTAAGAAAGCCAGAGGGAGCCTATAGCAGAATATTATATGTCACTTCCAGTGGGGTCTGAGACAGCATCCAGCAATCAAGTACATTGATATTTCAGGAGCAAAAACACATGAATATTCACACAGGGTGTGATAGAAAAAGACTATAAATAGCCTCATACCGGCGCAGGTTTGGCTGCCAAATGAATTTACCTTAAACTTACAAAAGGCCCTCAGTTTTCAGAGCTTTGGGGCTTGGGAAGGATGGATATGGGAATGTGTATCTGTGTGCACCGAGTCGGGTCTAGCAGCAGGACTTGGGAAAGACGGGACTTTTGACTGCAGGCAGAGAATGTGTCGCTAATGTGCTCTGTGGCCTCAGGACTGTGGACATGTTTTCGAGGAACTTGACTCTGTGTGTGTGTGTGTTTGTGTGGGCATGTGCATGCGTGCATGTGTGCGTGTGTGTGTGCGTGAAGCAGTGGGAAAACCTCATTATCCCTCAGGTCAAGCCCACATTCAGGGCCTATATATAAAGTAGCCCCTGGTAAGGCGTCCCAAATGGTCAGCCAATGGTTTTTGTTATGGTTATGATGATTTCAAATATTTGGCCCCTTGGTCCCTATGGGCAAGGCCACAAAATTTCAGAATCGGCATTCTTCAGTGGGGTCCACAGGGTGTGGTAGAACCACTGAAGGGGGTTGAGGGGACATCTTTGACCTTCCTTTTTAAGCTGTGTTCATACCTGCTGTGGTAGATGGCGGTGCACGTCAAGAGACAGAGTGAAAAGCCTACAGGGAGGAGCACTGGAGCGCCTTCTTCTGCGGTGAGGAACACCTAGTTACCCTCCACCAGCCAAGCACCCTCACTTAGGGGGTAACCTCCCTTCAAGGGGAACACCCAGTGAACCCTGCCACACACTCAGAAGTTGTTTCCTTTCCAAAGGAAAGGGGGCAGTCCTTCAGCTAAGTCTCCTCTTAGCAGTCAAAAAAAGGAGACCCCCACCCTTCAGGGGGCATTTTCTACTACGACCCACCTATCCACAGGTGTCACCTACACGTAGAGATGAAAGACACCAAGACCCTCTTTCTGTCTTTAGATACCCCCAAAGTAGGACCTCCTCCCTGGTCCTCCTCTCTGCCCTCCGGGAATCCAAGCCCACATCATTTCAGGATGAGCTCAGCCTCCAACCACTCCCTCTGAGGCCTGGCTTCCCAACCTTGGTGATTCCAAAGTTCACATCTGTTGCAATACACAGGGCCCACCCTAGGCAAAACTGTGCCGGAGACACAGCCTTCTATCAGCTGATTTCCCACACCCCCACGCCCCACCCCTGCCTGCCTGGCTTTCCTCTTCCCTGGGGAGTCAGCTCCCTCTAACCTTTTCCTCCCCTCCCCCTGACAGGAAAGGCTCTGATCAAGAAATCTGCACTCACATACACAAAGCAACCCTGCCTGGCCCAGCCATCCCCCTCAGACCACCCAGGGCAGTTAGACTCAAAGGGATCGTCCACTGATGATAGAGACAGTGGCATTACTCACAGGCCAGAAGGAAGTCTCTGGGTCCGAGGGGGGAGGCCTTCTCAACACCCATCAGATAACGACGTGGGGCCATCAAGTCAGCCTTCACCATTTGAATGTAAGATGGACTGTGGTGACACTCCTCGCAGGAATGAACTCTGCTTTCTGAATTCAAATCAGCTCGTGCACTCAAGACAGCAGGAGAGAATATCCAGAAACGGGATCAGCCCCAGGAACTCTGACGGCTAGTTGTTCCAAAGGTTGAGGATGCCAGAGGGAGCCACTGGGAAAGGAAGGAAAGAGTTTCCAAAAGGATACCTGTTGGTAAGGCAAGGAAAGAAGCAACGGGGGAAGGGAAACCTAGATGGCAGGGGCGGGGGTGGGGGAGCCAGTAGAAACAGATTTCAGGAAAGATTTCACATTTTTCAAGTGATTATTTTGTACTACAGGCTTCCCTGGTGGCTCAGTGGTAAAGAACTGCCTACAGTACAGTAGGTGTGGGTTCGATCCCTGGGTCAGGAAGATCCCCTGGAGAAGGAAATGGCAACCTACTCCAGTATTCTTGCCTGTAGCATCCCATGGACAGAGGAGCCTGGCGGGCTACAGAGGTCGCCCATAGGGTCACAAAGAGTCAGACAAAACTGAGCGACTAAACAACAACAACATTTTGTACTACACACAGTTGCTGTGTTGTCTCATGCCATCCTCACAACCTCCCCAGGAGATGAGAAGTATTATGAGATCCATGTGACAAAAGAGGAATGGGAGGCTCAATGAGGTTATTTGTGACAAATGACACAATTCATCCTGGAATGGTGAAGCCAGATTGAAACACCTGTTGGTCTGACTCCAGAGCTCTCAGCCCTCCGAGGTAGGCACCAAGCACCTTGAGAATGTGGGAGGGGCCCCCACGTGTCTGTTAAAAGAGATGCCTAGAGCAACCTGTACCCCCACTCCCCATAACCAGAGGCCACCCCCCCCCCCCACAGCTTACACAGGGGCCACTTGCTCCTGGGTTAAAGATTGCATTAACATGTAAACATGTGCTCTGGAAAAGTTTAGCACAGCTCAGAAGTCAAAGTCTCAGAGGAGTTGCAAAGGACAAAGCTCCCAATGGGATGGGCTACCTGGTAGGCCCCATAGTAGTGGCTGCAGGGGTGGGTAACACTGTGGCACAGAGTCCCTGCGACACCTTACAAGCCTGAAGACATCGAAGACAAGCTTGGCTTATGTCACCATCACTGTATTACCCAGAAGAGGCCCCACCCTCTATACACGAAAAGGAGAGAAGGCACTGGAGACCAACAGCCTAGGTTCAAATCATGGCTTTGCAACTTCCCAGCAACATGACCCTGGGCAAGTCACTACTCTGAATTTACATTTCCTCATAGTGAAGGACAGTGAAGTGTAGCATGCTGTAGTCCATGGGGTCGCAAAGAGTGGGACGTGACTTAGTGACTGAACAACAACATTTGTGAAATACAGATGGACATTAAAAACATGCCTTTCAGACATGAGATCGTGCATGTAAAATGTTCAGCACAATGCCTGGTACTTAGTAGAAACTCTGCTGCTGCTGCTGCTAAGTCGCTTCTGCTGCTGCTGCTGCTAAGTCACTTCAGTCGTGTCTGACTCTGTGTGACCCCATAGACGGCAGCCCACCAGGCTCCCCCATCCCTGGGATTCTCCAGGCAAGAACACTGGAGTGGGTTGCCATTTCCTTCTCCAATGCATGAAAGTGAAAAGGGAAAGTGAAGTCGCTCAGTCATGTCTGACTCTTAGGAACCCCATGGACTGCAGCCCACCAGGCTCCTCCGTCCATGGGATTTTCCAGGCAAGAGTACTGGAGTGGGGCGCCATTCACTTCAGTCATGTCCAACTCTGTGCGACCCCATAGACGGCAGCCCACCAGGCTCCCCCATCCCTGGGATTCTCCAGGCAAGAACAGTGGAGTGGGTTGCCATTGCCTTCTCCAATGCATGAAAGTGAAAAGGGAAAGTGAAGTCACTCAGTCGTGTCTGACTCTTCACGACCCCATGGACTGCAGCCTACCAGGCTCCTCTGCCCATGGGATTTTCCAGGCAAGAGTACTGGAGTGGAGTACCATTGCCTTCTCCGAGTAGAAACTCATTAAGTATCAAATCCATATGGCCAGTTCTTACCACCTCTTGGCAGAAAAGGGAGACCCAATTTGAAAGCCCTGGAAATAGCTTCTGAAGATAATTGGGACTTTCATTAATTCATTCAACTTGCAAGCCCTGAACCTCTCCTTCTATCCTGGAGAGTCAGACATGAAAAAAAAAATAATAACAGTCCTTGCTCTCAAGGGACTCAGATTCTAGTACGCAAAGGTGCAACATACTCCAGCCACTTGATGGAACACATTATAAAAGTGGTAGATCCAAGAGGGCGGGGGAGACTCCTGAGGGTACTGAGAAACCTTCCTAAAGAAGAAAGCTGAGGTAGAACTTGAAGGACAAGTAGCAGTTGTCAGGCAGACAGGAAAAGAAAGTATATTCCAAGGGAAGAGAATAGCATATGTTGAGTAACAGAACAGGGCAGGTTTAGATGGAGCTGGAACAGGGAGGATTAGTGAGAAATTACCCTGGAGGAGGAGTCAGATGGGGTAGAGGACTCTTGAGTGACACCTCTGAGCCAAGAAAGATGACATTCAAGATTTATAGCAACCAGCGTGGCATGGGCATGAAACATTTTGAAAAGACCCCGGAGCCATAAAAAATAAGGTCAGGATGGGGTCTTTAGGAAGGGACTCCTCATATTTAGAATAATTTTGGCCACTGAAGTGACTATAGGTGGATAATTGATGTATTTGCTATTATGGAGATTTCCATGCTATTTGAAAATTTAGCCTGACATTGACAGTAATATATGGCATACAAGATACATATACAGTGGCACATAATACTGTTTCACAGAAGCTTTTTTCTAACGTGTATCCATATCTGTAGAGAAGAAAGTCTCCACTATCCTGCTAAAACTTGGGTGTATAGTATTGTTATAGCTGCCCTAAGTGTGTAGGCCACAGCCACATGTCATCTATCCCTAATCACTGTTGCGTTGCTGTAACACGGTCAGTTGAATTGAATGTCTTCCCTTTGAAATTTGATCCCTGTCAATTTCTTTAAAATGTCTTAGCGAATCACTTGAATAAACCCACCTTTTCCCCCTCTCCTATTCATTGCCTTTGCTATATAATCTCAGATAGTCAGGGTAGAGAAGGAACATTTTTTAAATTCTCTTTGGACTCCATAGAGCTCCCTCTTTGTTAATTATCTTCTGAACCCCCCTGACTCATCCATGGTCATCCCACACTATCGTCTGTTGCTAGCATGGATATTATTGTCTGACCTGTTGTTTTTCTAAGCCTCCCGAGAGAATCAGTAATACAGTCTCGCCACACAATGAGGTTATATTAATCATTTATTTGCAAGGGAACCAGGTCACCTTTCACGTCAGCTCTCCTAACATGTCAATTTTTAACACATCTAACATGAAACAGCCCAAACAAATCAGTTCCATCTAGCTAAGGGCCTGTAAGCAAATGTTCTTAGAAAATTAGTAAGAACAAAAATGATGGGTTTTTTTAAGTGTAGTTTAATGCTAACCAAGTCAGTGTGACCAGGGTCATCTCCACCTGCTGTAGGTTGTGAGGGCAAATGCAACACTGTGTCTGTAGGAAGTCGGAACCCAGGTTTTACACTTTTGGAGCCAGACTGGTCTCTGTTTAAATTTCAGCTTTAGTACTTGCTTGCTGTGGGCCTTAGGCAAGTTTTTTTTACTTCCCCAAGTCTAGGTACATTGGAGATAAATATACCGCCCTCACTGGAGAAGGAAATGGCTTCTCCAGTACTCTTCTCCAGTACTCTTGCCTAGAGAATCCCAGGGACAGAGGAGCCTGGTGGGTTGCCATCTATGGAGTCGCCCAGAGTCAGACATGACTGAAGTGACTTAGCAGCAGCAGCAGCAGCATACCGCCCTCACAGGGTTGTTGTGAGGATTGAAGGTAAGGAATGGAAATTGGAAGGTGCTTTGTGCCTGGCAGTGAGCAGACACTCATCAAGTGGCAGTTATTATTATTGTTACTGCGGGTCCATTGTAAAGCAGAAAGAACCCAAGACTCTGAGTCAGGAGCCTAGGTTCTGTTCTGAGCTGCACTACTAATGAGGCAAAGACACTGCCTCGTCTCTTGACCTCAGACATTCTGTAAAATGAGGAGATTTGCTGAAGGGTGGCTAGTACATCACATGACTTTCTCCAGTCTTCTAATCAACATTCAAGACAGGCATCAATAATCAATCACAGCACTTGTTCCTGAGGAGCAAACAGAATCATTCTCAATGCCGGATCCCAGATAGCCTCTACTGCTCAATTAAAGTTGGCAAGTGAAATGAAGTTTATTTGCCTTCCCTGTATTAAATGGCCTCAGACATACGTTTTAGTGCTACCATTCTGTGGCTCTGTGGAAGAAGTGCTTTCTGATAAAGTTTGCAAGTCAACTCCAAGGTGAAGTGAAGGGCTCCGGGATCAGAGAGTGACTTCCCACCTAATGAGATGGAAACAAATAATTCAACCCAAAGAGGTAAGGCAATAAGAGCGACCTGGATTTATGTCTGTTTCTTCTGCTGTGTCCTTGCTCTGTGACCTTGGACAAATCACTTAACCCCTCTGAGCCCCCATTTTCTCATTTGTAAAAACAGACCTGAGATGGTTATGTAAGGTGTTAACATCAGGGGAAACTGAGTTATCCTTGCAACTGTTGTGTAAATCTAGAATTATTCCAAAGTTTAAAATTTTTTTATTTAAAAAAAATAGGCAGAAGGGCAATTACCTTGGGAGACTGTGAAGATAAAATGAGATAAAGAGGTGTGGAAAGCATGTAGTTCGGTGCTTTTCTTTTGCCCCTCCCAGGCATCTCCCTTCACCTACACCTTCAAACTCGCTGAACACCTGGAGAATCAGGAGGTATGTTTTCTGGACTGTGATGCCAGCAGGTTCACCAGCCTGACAGCATTGTAATTCAGAGCCTTGCTGCCAAGCCAAAACCCTCCCGGCAAGAAGGTTGGTTTTACATGGTCCTGGGATCTAATAAATGTGTCACACGTTGCCAGAAAGCAAAGTGACCTATCTTTGTTGGACTCTGAGTGTGTGTGGGGCAGGGGGAGGAGGGCAGAAGGGTGCGTGCAGGGGCAGGCGAAATAAGAGAACTGGCTAGAATCTGGATAAGACTTGCAGGTCAAGGAAGCTAGTCAAGGTAGCAGGTTCAAGCTCCACTCCCACCCTCCAACTTACAACCCTCTTTCTTGTTGGCTTTGGGTAAAAGCACTTTTTCCAGATAGACCCTGTTAGATCCAAATACGTTGGAGGTGAGGGGCGGAAGGAGAAGTATATAACCAATCAGTAGTTTCTTCCTGTTCCCAGGCCTGTTTGCCCACAATCCATCCCTTCCTCTTCCCTTCTCTGCTGATATTGTAGCAGGAGGACAGAGAGGGGAGGGGGATGAGTGGACCCCTGAAGGCTGTTTCCCAGGTTCTGGTGGGTTTGGCCAATGGAAGGCACCGGTAGGACTTGGAAAGCAGAAGGGAGAACAAAGCTGGGCTATTTCTCTCCTTCCCTCTCTGCCTCATGTGATGTCCCCCACAGTGACTGTGTCTCTCTTGTGGCTCCAGTTTCCACCGAGCAACCTAGCTCCCTCACTTCTGGTGTAGGAGCTTCTTGCTGTGGCTAATCTCTGGGTAGCCTCATTGTCCTTGGCTTGGCACTGAAGCTCTCTCATCAGCTGGGTAACCAATTCCCTGCACTGAATTCCTTCTCCCTTAAATACTCAGTGATTCATTCCTGTTGTCCCAGTTGGACCAGACTGATCAACCCTCCACCAGCCCAGAGCCAGGATTCTTGCTCTGCACTAGTCAATTTTCATTTTGGAATGCAATGCTCTGAGAGACTTATCTGGGAAATCTGGGTGGGAGATTAAGGGGAGTGGAAGAGGTTTGAGGAATTAGAAATGGAGGTCAAGCTCAGGAGAGCCTGGTGACCTAAGTAAAGTCTGAAAAAAGAAGGGAGCAAGAACAGAAAAGCAGCGGAGCTAGTTTTACTGCTTTTCGAATTTGCACTGTCTTGACCTGTGGTGCTCTGAGCCCTCTGCTTTGGCAGAAAGCAAGTCAAAGCCTAGAAAGAGAAGAAAGATGAGCACCCCGCCTTCCTCTGAATCAGCTCTAGAACAGGGAAAGAAGAGGAGAGAAGTTCCAGGTTGTGGCAGGCCTGGCTGTAGGCAGCGGACACATTCCAATCAGATGAAGGAGAACAGCCCTAGGAGCCCCACGGAGCCCCTCAATCAGGCAGTCCTGAACAGTCATGATCAAACTGTTCCAGACGAAGGACTTGCTTGAGGCTGAGTGGCAGGATTTCAACAGAAACAATGCAGGATTGTCCCTAGGACTGAGGTCCCTTCGCTTCATCTCATTGCAATCTGTGTTTGGGGCTGTATAGACCCAGCTGCAGTGCTTGAGTCTCATTCATCAGCTACTAACTGACTGTGTGACCTTGGAGAAAACAGAGAGAGGGCAGTTAGGCCCCCTGCTTACCTAAGAGGACACATTGTGAGTACCCAATACACATCAAACTGTAATTCAAGCTTCAAGGGGGAACAGAGCAGATGCCTGAGAAATGCTTCCTGCTGGGGGCTGGGAAAGCAGAATGGAGAAGCTAGCCTGTAGTGCTCAAGAGCATGGTTATAAAGTTGTTGTTAGTTTGGTTAGGGGCAATGGTAATACTGTCATTGGATATGAAAATATCCCTAATTTTTTTAGATGTGTCATGAAGTATGTAGAGTAAATGATATAACACTTGGGATTTCCTTCCAAATATTAAGGCAAGGCCTTAAAGAAAAGAGAAAAAGAAAAAGATAAATAAAGCTAACATGAAAATAATCTTGATAGCTATTGAATCTGGTAATGGGTACACAGGGATTTTACACTATTCTAATTTTTTTTTCTTTCTCCAATTTTTTTAAATTAAAGTAGCTTCCCAGGTGACTCAGCAGTAAAGAATCCACCTGCAGTGCAGGAGACGCAGGTTCAATCCCTGGGTTGGGATGATCCCCTGAAGAAGGAAATGGCAATCCACTCCAGTAAATTCTTGCGTGGGAAATCCCATGGACAGAGGAGCCTGGCAGGCTACAGTCCATGGTGTTGCAAAAGAGTCCAACACGACTGAGTGACTAAACAACAATAACAAAGAGTAATTTACAATGTTGTGTTAGTTTCAAGAGTACAGCAAAATGATTCAGTTACATGTACATACATACATTCTTTTTCAGATTCTCTTCCATTATAGGATAAGATACTGAATATAGTTCCCTGTGCTATTGCAGTAGGTCCTTGTTGTTTACCTATTTTATATATAGTAGTATTATACTATTCTACTGTCTGTATGAAAATTTTCATAATAAATTTTTAAAGCATGTGTTTTAGAGTCAGACCTGAGTTTGACCCCAGTTATTTAAGCAATAAATGTGTAATGGAGTAATACTGGCTACCAGGCCCTGTGTTTTGACTCAGCAGTGGTAGGTACAAGAGGCACAAAACAGACCAGGTCAGGGGTCCCAAACAGAGGAAAGGCTTTCAACATTAGGTGGCCAGAAAAAAGTGACAAATGTCCACCTCATCTATCTAGGTTCTTTCTAAATTGCCTCTGATGTCTCTGATGCCTCTGATGCCACTTTCTGCTTGAAAGGCCAGAGTGCTTTCCAATGAATTCTTCCATGATCCCTAAAAGGGCACTGAAGCTCTCTTTTGTGACCTGTGCTGCTCTAGCCAATGGCTAGGGAGGACCACTGCAAGCTGGGGAGGGCTGCCTTTCCAGTGCCCTGAGCAACTCACAAAGTCCCACCCAATCCTAACTCCAAGGAGATTCTGAGCTTCCATGGGACACTCTGAAGTCTCAAGCAAATTGCCCTTTTCCCCCCTTGCCTGTCCCTCTCCCTCACACTTGTCCAGGATTGTGTCACTGAAATCACATGAGCAATGAGGCATTTCAAAAGTTAGACAGACCTGTATTTGAATCCAGACTCCACAAACTGACTACCAATGTGACCTTTGAGCACATCGCCTCAATGCTCTGAGCTTCCATTGCCTCTTCTGTAAAATCATGACAAAATGGCACCTCCCTCACAGGGTCTCGTGAGGGTTAGTGAAGAAAGTGCTTACATGGTTCCAGGTACAAGGTAAGCTCTCCCAAACCCAGGCACTGCTCTTGCTGAGGGACAGGAGAATGAAGAGTTTATTCTCTGCCTGGGTGGGAGGTGCAGAGAAGGGACAGGAGTTGAAGTACCTCTGAGTCATAGCCTGACCATCCAGAGCTCAGGGCTCCCCTTGAGCATGGGCCCTGAGGCAAAGCACCCAGCGCACGTTTTCACCAGGGAGAATCCAGAGGCCCCCAGTGAGGTGGAAACCCTTTGGCCTGAGGGGCACTAGGATTTTACAGGACACCCAAGAAAGAAACCCAGTTCTGAGCTCACACCAGAGGTTTCAGGCTAATTCCAATAAAGCACCCCTGAAGCAACCCAACACATTCCCTGCCTGACCACATACTTTGCCCAGATCCCAGTAGTTATCTAGAAGTTGCACCTGACTGGAGCGGGCTCTTTGGTCCTGAACTGTTCCAGATCCAGAACCCCAGCCAATAACTCAGCATCTGGGACTATGAGCCTAGGATAGTGGGCCCCCGCCAGCTGAATGAATCACACGCAGGCCCCAGCTGCTCAGCATATGCTGACTGGACATACCGAGGGATGGCCCACTCTCCCTGAAGGCCAAGCAAAATGTCCCAGAAGCAACCTTGACCTACAGTTTGCAGATCCCACTTTCCATGTGAAGGGACACAAGCTTGGAGAGCTTAAGTGTATCACCCACTGTGGTCCAACTCACATGCAAGAGCTAGCCTGCAGGTGTCCCCATCCTCCCACCAGCATTCTTGCCCTTGACTCCCACTGTCTCCAAGGGTAGCTTTGTGGTAAACCCCTCTCAGGCCAGGGTAGGCCACTGGCTGGATGAGCAGAGAACAGGGATGATTCCTAGAAGAAGAATCCCCCTTTTCAAGAGCCATGTGACTTGGCCCTGGTTTGTTTGTATTGATTATTATTATTATTTTAGCCACCACAGAGAAGGCAATGGCACTCCACTCCAGTGCTCTTGCCTGAAAATCCCATGGACGGAGGAGCCTGGTGCACTCCAGTCCATGGGGTCACTAAGAATCGGACATGACTGAGCGACTTCACTTTCATGCATCGGAGAAGGAAATGGCAACCCACTCCAGTGTTCTTGCCTGGAGAATCCCAGGGACAGAGGAGCCTGGTGGGCTGCCGTCTGTGGGGTCGCACAGAGTCAGACACGACTGAAGCAACTTAGCAGTAGCAGCAGCCACCATGCATCTTGTGGGATCTTAGTTCCCCGACCAGAAATCAAATCCTGGCTCTCAGCAGTGAAAGCAGAGAGTCATAACCACTGGACCACCTGAGAATTCCCTGTATGTTTCTTTTAAATAAACACATGTTTAAAGTTTGGTTTAAGTCATTCATGAGGAAATCAGAAAGACATCACAATTGGTGCAAAGGAGAACTCAACACACATTTATAGTCAGGGAAGGAATGCTAAAATGAATTTACAAATGAAAGTAAAACAGGAAAAGCTGGTCAATATTCATGGCAATAATCAATTGTATTCCATGAGACACTGGACCTACACAATCCCCAAAGCCTCCAGAATTGCACTGAGAGGATATCCAGTCATTTCCTTTGCACATTTCAAAATCTTCTATCATTTTCTATATACCTGGAAACTGTAGAGATGCTGGAGTAGGGTGGGTCTTGACCTGGCTAGTGCTTTTAATGAGGCAGAGGAAATTTTAGAAGTGTGGGTGTAGGGATCATCATGGGAAGACCACGGGCTCTGGGAATCAGGGAGAGAGGGGCTTGAAGCCTGGTTTCTGTTCTGCCTTGGGGCAGGGGGACTTTATCTCACTTAGCTTTAGCCTCCTCACCTGCAAGATGGAAATAAAGACTGGTAGTATCTGCCTCATCTAGTTGTGGTACTTGAGGATGTAAATAAAACACCTAACTACAAAGTCATTGGTCATGAGAGCCAACAGTGAACGTGGGCCTGCTCTAGATCAGTTCAGTTCAGTTCAGTCGCTCAGTCATGTCCGACTATTTGCAACCCCATGAACCACAGCACGCCAGGCCTCCCTGTCCATCACCAACTCCTGGAGTTTACCCAAACTCATGTTCATCGAGTCAGTGATACCATCCAACAATTTCATCCTCTGTCGTCCCCTTCTCCTGCCTTCAATCTTGCCCAGCATCAGGGTCTTTTCAGATGAGTCAGCTCTTTGCAGCAGGTGGCCAAAGTATTGGCGTTTCAGCTTCAACATCAATCCTTTCAATGAACACTCAGGACTGATTTCCTTTAGGGATGGACTGATTGGATCTCCTTGAAGTCCAAGGGATTCTCAAGAGTCTTCTCCAACACCACAGTTCAAAAGCATCAATTCTGTGGTGCTCAGCTTTCTTTATAGTCCAACTCTCACATCCATACATGACCACTGGAAAAACCACAGCCTTAACTAGATGGACCTTTGTTGGCAAAGTAATGTCTCTGCTTTCTAATATGCTGTCTAGGTTGGTCATAACTTTCCTTCCAAGGAGTAAGCGTCTTTTAATTTCATGGCTGCAGTCACTATCTGCAGTGATTTTGGAGCCCAAAAAATAAAGTCAGCCACTGTTTCCACTGTTTCCCCATCTATTTGCCATGAAGTGATGGGACCAGATGCCATGATCTTCGTTTTCTGAATGTTGAGCTTTAAGCCAACTTTTTCATTCTCCTCTTTCACTTTCATCAAGAGGCTCTTTAGGTCTTCTTCACTTTCTGCCATAAGGGTGGTGTCATCTGCATATCTGAGGTTATTGATATTTCTCCCAGAAATCTAGATCAGGCACTATATCAAGCAGTGGGATAAGCAGTTTACATGCCTTTATTCATTTATTCCTCACCACAACTATGAAGTATGTACTGTTTTAGCCCTTTTTATTGGCAAGGAAGTAAGGTTCAAGGAAGTAAACTGGCCCAAGATGATCCAGCTAGTGAGTGATGGTACCACGGTTTGAACCTAGGCAGTGGACTTCAAGCCAAGCTTTTAGGCTCTCTACTGTCTCCCTGTTTCCATGGGAGATGTGGTCTCTTGTCAGAGCCAGGCCCAAAAAATAGAGGGGCAATGTGCAAATAGCACAAATGTGGTCTTAATCCAGGAAGCAAGTTTCCTGCGAACACAGGCACCCATAAAGAAGTTGCAGAAGGTAGACCAAGGCCTGGGCTCTCTAAGGCACCCATAACCCCCACCCCAGCTCACACACACACACTCATGTACACACATCACATCAAATCTTTTTGACTGTTCCTCCTCATTGCTTCCCAGCCTTTTTAATTTCATGGAAAACAAAGGAGACTATATTTTTAAGGTGCCAGGGTTCTCAGGCCCCTCCTAGTCTCTCTGAGGGTCACAGAAATCAAGAGCTTGGTACATCAATCAGGTCACTTTGCTGTAACTCACAGATACCTTCTGTCTACTCCAAGCAAAATGATCTGATTATATATTTCCAATCAAACACAGATTAAAGCATTTGTAGGAAGCTGAACACTTAAATCTTCCACTACAATTTCAGGTTTTAGACCCCATTTCCTTCCACTCACATTCAGAGTTAGTAGATGAATAACTGCCTGATATTTAATGTGATGCTGTACATTTTTAGACATGTTATTTTAAATGAATAAACAATATGAATTCATTTGTCATTCTTTCCTACTAGTATGGATCATAATAAACTCATCTGTGATTCACAAGAATGTAAAAACATACTCCCATGGGAACTTCATCTTAATTCAGTATTATTGGTCTTTTTAAGTGAAACATTATCTGTCGCTCTTCTGAACAGAGAGTTCATTGATAACTGTTCATCAGAGGAGAAGCATAATATTTTCCATATTTTTTTTCAGTCTCTGACAAAATCACAGGTCAAAACTGGCTGGGTATGCATGATGTCAACAGATATGGATGAATAAAAATGGAGGAGGTGATTTTGTTCAATGACTAGTCTGTTTGGTCCATATACTACTTGCCAACATCTGGGTGTTTGGCCTGAAAGGGTTCAGAGTATTTTCTTTCCATTCACATGTTATGGCTTTGTGTATATAGATGGCTTCTCACTAAACAACTTGGATGCCTCTGTTACGAAAGAATATATAGAAACAATGAGAAGTTGAAAAAGGAAGGGGTAGGACAAAGGAGAAAATGTGGCAGAAGACATTCCTAAAATGGTTCTGCCACTGCCATAGAGTTGGAACCCAAGCTGCCATAATGATGTAGGAAAATGTGGCTACTATAACACAAAACAGCAAAGGTGGAGGAGAAATCATCAGTATTACACCACTTATCAGAAAAATACTGAGTCTAAGTCAGCACTGATTAACCCATGTTTGCCATAGACTGGGAGGGTGCCCCTGAACATGGTGGTTAGGGGAAACAATGACTTGCCCATGAATTCAGCAGACCAGGGCCCATGAGGCCGTCACACGGACACTTAACACACTATTCAATTGTAGCTCTGAATTGAGTTAGTGGACATTCACAGCCTCAATGTGAATGTGTGGAAAACCAAACAACGTGATTTCATTCTACAAAAACAAACCCAGAAAAGCTCAGCAGAAACAGTGAAAAGTAGCCCAGAAGAGCAAAGCTTTCAGCACACATTTTAGAACTGCAGATCAATAGAAAGTAACTTAAGATTATAGAAGGCAAGAGGCGAAGGGAAAGAGCTTCATGGGGATTCTCTGCACTTCCCACTTGAGAGTGAACCAATCTTCTTTTGAAGTTGAGACTACTCAGAATAACTCAGTTCCAGTTGACAAATGTGGAGAGAAGAGAGTGGCGGCCATCTGCTGTTCATGACTGAGGCTGGCTCAAGAGTAAATAACTTTCAACAGCCATGGGAAAGAAAGGCCCATAAAAAGGATTTATAAGAGAGACTTACAAAGCTTCTATCTTGAATAAAGATCAAAATCTAAATGAAAAGCCAAGTTCACCTTCTTGCCTTGACTGATAAGGTAGTTGGACTGCTAGGTTACAGGGACCAATTTAGTCCATACAGCTCAACCTCTCCAGCATCTAGACAATGATCCAAAAACTCAACAGAGACATTTCTATTGTGCTGTATGGTAGCCTCTGCTACTTCTTTTCAGCCCTGTGCTTTGGGGGGTCTATAGCAGTAGGGAATCTCCTGAGACATTTTGGCCATGTTCAGTTCACCCAATTGCAAGATAAACAGGAGATTTAATTTCAAGAGAAAATATATGTAAGCTACTTCTGAGTTGTTACTTCTCAAATATTTTATTTATTTATTTACTTGAGGTTGGGATTGCTTTTGGGGTGAGTGCGGCAGGCCCACAGTGGTGGAGTTAGTGTTCTGCCCTTGGAGGCAACCGAAGCTGGGTGCCTCCACCCGCCACCTACCTGGGTTAGTAGAACATGCTTAGTCAGAGGGTGAAGGTGAGGCGGAGCCATCAGGGCCTGGGGTGATGGAACAGGAGCAGGTGGCACTGGCTAGGCTGCCTCGGTCAGCACAGACCACCCAGGCAGTGAGGGGAACAGGGGTTGAGGCTCCTGGGAGAGGCAGGCAGGCAGCACCCCAGGGGGGACCCACAGGCCTGGGGAGGTGGGCACAGGGCCCACGGTGGGCAGAGGCCTGTAGGAGCTCAGCCGTACCTGGCTGGCATGCCCGAGAGCTGAGCAGTGACGAGCCTTTCACCAGGAGGGTCTGTCTCCCACCCCAGGTCTGGGTCTTTGGAGCATGGGGTGCAAAGGGAGGCAAAGAAGGGACTTTATAGTGAGCTGAGGCTGGAAGGCTGAAGCCAGAGGCCTGGGGTCTGAGGGGCCTGGCCTGGGCTGGCTGGGTCTGCTAGAGAATCTCATCATCTTCTCATGGGGAATGGGCTTTCTGAGCAGTCTAGGAGAGGCAGCTGCCGCCCCCGCACGGCCAGCAGAGCCAGTGGATCCATCCTGGAGACCGGAGAAGCTCTGGTCCTGATGGCCCTGCTGCTGGGGGCCACACCTGCTGCCTGTGCAGGTCGGACTGGGGTTGGGGGTTGGGTGGGGCTGGTCTACAGGGCTGGGGGAACTTCATGCAGGCGGAATCCCCTCGGGAGATGGGAGGGCTGAGTTGGGGGCCCATCTCTGGATGAGTGGCAGGTAAAGAGGAGTAGGGAGACCTGGGGGATGAGGTGGTCAGTATTTCAAATACTTTAGTTAAAAGGAGTGCTGATGTTTTTTGTCATTCTTCTATGCAATCAAATAGGTCACCTTATATTAGAATATATATTTTATGCTATTAAATAGTATTTGCACTTTGAAATAAAAATGCAACAGAAAACTTATAAACATTCTATTTTTAACCTGAATTGACTCTCTTTTTTTTTTTTTAAGTTTTCACAGAGATGTATAAGGGACCCCATTTTGGATATTTATGTACCTTGTAGAAATTCAGCAAGTATTAATTGAATCTTGTGGGCTTTCCAGGTGGTGCTAGTGGTAAAGAATCTCCCTGCCAATGCAGGAGGTGCAAGAAAAGCCAGTTCCATCCCTGGGTCAGGAAGATCCCCTGGAGAAGGAAATGGCAACCCACTCCAGTATTCTTGCCTGGATAAGCCCGTGGACAGTGGAGCCTCTCGGGCTACAGTCCACGGCGTCTCAAAGAGTCGGACATGACTGAGCACACAGCACACATTGGTTGAATCTTAGATCCCATCATTTTCTTTTCAAATGATTGTTTAATGTGGGCACGTGATTTTTATATATATATCAATGTAAAAATGCAGTATCCTGCCACATCCAACTTGCAGTGTTTCTCCATTGGGTTAAGTTTGTGTTTTGTTCAAGTGGAAAAAAAACACAACAAAGAATGATTAATTGGGGGACAGACACACTTCCAGTGCTCTATGGTAAACAAACAAGCTGACTCAGTGTCCTTGGTGAAACAAAACTTTCCCTAAGAGCCAGGAATCAAATAAACACAGGATGTGCCTACATTTCTCAGCCTGTTCATTCCAGTTGGAATCATGGCCTGCAATGGCTTGTCTTTTCCTTCCTTCCTATCAAACTCTCAGCATAAGGTTTCTTACCCTTCTGGCTTTGAAGATTGAATATTCCTCAGGGCATGTTGAATGCTAGATAAAAAAAAAAATGTGTGTGCATGTGTGTGTGTGTGTGAGAATGTCTGTTCTGGCTGGGGCCACTGGCTGCCCCCATTTGCAAGGGAATGATAAATTTCAGTCACACCCATCATCGTGGGAACAAGTCAACTTGTGGCAGAGTGAAGTGGCAGAAACAGGACAGAATCCCAGACATTTTGACTCCCACTCCAATGCTGTGTTCATTGTTACAAGCAGCCTCATTCGTTGATAAGATGTTTTGGCATTTGGATGTAAACCAATGAATGTTTCTCAAGCCATATTCTCCAGAAAAAAAAAAAAAAAAACAGGCATTAGTAAAGGATCCTTAGTTTGTAAAGTTTGAGAGATCCAGCATATTCTATCTTCCCTTGGAGATCTTTGCTTAGCATTTGAAAGGCTCTGAGAGGACTTGGTGTAAAGAACTCTGTTCAATTTTATTTTACGCAAAAATTTCCAGCCTTATTTGACTATGGATCTTTTCTATCCCATTGAATGCCTATTAACATCTTGTAGGGCTCCATAGTGTGTAATTTGAAAAACACTTGTAAAATAAATCAGGAACGTGTAAATGAAATTGTACTTACTATGTTTGGACACTGTTTAAGAAAGTATTGCTGGTACTGGAAGCCAGCCATTCTGATTTCCTGGCCAGTTCACACTCTCCCCACTGCATCTATCACATGCTTTACCCATGGTCTTTTTTTTCCTTCTGGTTTCTGTTACTCGGATTTTTCTAGTTAGCTGTTCTCTTGAGACAACTACCTTGTTAATCTAAGGCAATGGTTCTTAAAATGTGGGCCGTGGGTCAGTGGCATCACCATCACCTGGGAACTTGTCAGAAATACGTATTTTTGGGCCTCACTTACTTCAGAACTATTGAGTCAGAAATTCTGGGGCAGGCTCAATGATCTGTGTTTTAACAAGCCCTCCAGGGGATTCTGAGACCCACTGATATTCTAAGGCAAGGCTATAAACAATTTCCCTATATCTGCTATCATTTCATTTTTCCTCTTGTCACTCAGAAAACAGCCAAGACAAAATAAGGTACATGCCAGGGACATGTGCCTACATAAAAGTCTCCTCCCTACCCCTCCCTCTGATAAAAAAAAAGTAGTTCCTTTGACAAACAAATTACTTATTCCTTCCTTCAATATTGAATATATTCAGTTTAGGATGAAAAGTTTTAAGTGAAATATAAAAAGATTACCCTGAGCAACCTATCCATGGCAAGCAGCTTGCCCCACCAAGTCATAGCAAAGCTGAAACTTCTTAAAGGTAACAGACATATTTGTCTCTAAACAATAAGCACATTTTAACACACCCAAATTTTGAAGGGAGGTTACACAGTGAATTCTTCACAATCCTATTGATCAGTAAACTGACAAATCTCTTGTTGTTGTTTCTCAAAGCTGCGTCCGACTCTTTGCGATGCCATGGCTCCTCTGTCCATGGGATTTCCCAGGCAAGAATACTGGATTGGGTTGTCATTTCCTTCTCCAGGGGATCTTCCTGATCCAGGGATCAAACCTGTGTCTCTAGTGTCTCCTGCATTGGCAGAAGGATTCTTTACCACTGAGCCACGGTGGCACTAGTGGTAAAGAACACACCTGCCAATGCTGGAGACACAAGAGACAAATATCTACTGAGCACCTATTAAATGGGCTTCCCTGGTGGCTCAGATGGCAAAGAATCCACCTGCAATGCAGGAGACCTGGGTTCAATCCCTAGGTTGGGAAGATCCCCCAGAGAAGGGCATGGCAACCCACTCCAGTATTCTTGCCTGGAGAATCCCTATGGACAGAGGAGCCTTGTGGGCTACAGTCCATGGAGTCGAAAAGAATTGGACATGACTGAGTGACTAAGAACAATGTGAAGCACCTGCTCCATGCTCTCATAGAACATAATGTGGGCCCCTTGCACTCTGCGATGTCACAGTGTAGTTTAAGAGAAACATTTATCATATTAAAAACTGTCCAACAGAACAAAGTAGTGATCAGAAAGTCCCAGAAGACTGCAACTAAGCAATAAGCATATAGACTGGAAAAAAATATGTTGTTGAAAGAACATTGAAAACATCTATGAGCTGAACATCCAAAGAGCAGAAAATGTGGGTTATAGTTCTCCCTCTTTCACTTAATATTTCTGTGACCTTGGGCAAGTCTCAACCTCTATGGGTTTTAATTGACACTCTGTAAATTAAGGGTAATGGTACCATACATGCCCAAAGGCAGGGAACAAAAAGCAGATGCACTCTTAAGGTAGCTTTCAGCCTAAGTCCTCTGAATCTAGGAGATCGCAAACTAAAAAGTCCACAGGTGCACATGGGAGTGAAATTAACCATGTTCCTAGAGCATACATGCTCCGACCGAGGGTTGCCAAGTCTTCCAATTTTTCCAAACAAATAGAAATCCATATTTTATGTGAAACTTGCCCATTACAACTTTTTGCAGCTAACTGTACAGTTTGTTTTTTTTAAACTGGAACAAACAAAATGTATCTGTTTTTATTTGAATTTTGCTGAGGTTGAAATTAAGTGATGGTATCAGTTTAATCATTAAGATGCCTCCCTTCAAACAGAGTCAATATTTTTTTTTCTCCCCAAGTCTTTGTTTAGTATTACACAGGCATGGCTGCAGTTAATTATAGAGCGCTTATATCCCTCCTCCTTAAAGCTTTCCCTGACCACTGCAGCCCCAAGTGCTCTCTCTCCCTCCCCTTTGAGTTCCCATAGCAATTATTTTCCATGCAATTCATTTGGCAATTAATCACACCATGCCTTGTGGCATCTTTTCTATTGTGGTCTTGAACTGCTATTTAAACATGTTATAATTATTTAAGTCCACAAGTTTGCATCTTCTCTTCCCTCTAAGTTAGTAAGCTCTTTGAGGATAGAGTCTACATTTTATTCCTTACAGTGCCTAGAACAGAGTAGACGCTTAATATGCTTTGAATTTAATTTCAAAGAGCACAGTAGGGAAGGGTAGGGTACTTAAGAGCATCTCTCAGCTGGTTTTTAGATCTCATCTTCCCCTCTGCAGTCTGTGCTTTTTATCATATGTGAACTTGTAAATGTCTATTTAATAACAATAGCTTCAAGAAAGTGAAAAGATATCATGCTTTTCATTTTCTTGAGAGAAAATATATGCAAACCTACATATAACAAAGGACTTGTATATAAAGAACTATTAAAGCTCAATAAGGGGGGGGGTGATATATGTATAATTATGGCTGAATTGTGTGGTTGTATAGCAGAAACAACATTGTAAAGCAATTTTCCTCCAATTAAAGAATAAATTTTTAAAAATAGATAAAAAATCAGAAGACAACTTAATCTTAAATGTGCAAAGGAGTTGAATAGATATTTCTCCAAAGAAGATGTAAGAATGACAAATGGAAACTAAAACTTTGATGGTGAGCACCCTGTAGTGTATACAGAAGTGAAAGTATAATGTTGTACACGTAAAACTTAAATGACTTTGTAAGCCAACAAAAAGTATACTTTTAAAAAGAATGGCCAATAAGCAACTGAAGAGATAATATGATTAGCCATCAGGGAACTGAAAATCAAAATCACAATGAGATACCACTTCACACCTTTTAGGATGGCTTTAATAGATAAGACAGCTAATAACAAGTGGTGATGAAGATGTGGAGAAATTGGAAGTCTCATTCCCACCTCTAGCTGGAATGTAAAATGGTATAGCTGCTATGGGATACAGTTTGGCAATTCCTCATACCATATGACCCAGCAATTCCACTCCTAGGGATACAGTGAAGAGAACTGAAAACATAGCATCACACAAAAACTTGTAAATGAAAGTTGATAGCAGCATTATTCATAATAACGAAAAGAGTGGAAAACAACCCAAATGTCAATCGAATGATGAATGGAGAAATAAAATATGGTATATCCATACAATGAAATATTATTTGGCAAAAAAACAATGAAGTACTGATACATGCTATAACCTAGATGAACCTCAAAAATATGCTAAGTGAAATAATTTAGCCACAAAAAATCACCTATTATATGAGACCATTTATATAAAATGTCCAGAAGAGGCAAATCCACAGAAAGTAAACTAGTGATTGCTTGAGGCTGAGGAGGGGAATCAGGGATGAGAATGACTGCTAATGGGTAAAGGGTTCCTTTTGGGGTCATGAAAAGGTTACAAAGTTAGATTGTGGTAATGGTTACACAGCTCTGTAACTATATGAAAATCACAGAACTGTACACTTTCAGTGGGTGAATTAATGGTTTTATAGTATGTGAATTTTTGTCTCAAAGTTGTTAAAATTATGATAATAGCTGATATTTATATAGCACCTATTGTGTGACACTCTTCTAAGTGTCCTAGATGTACTAACCCATTTAATCCTCACAAGACCCTAGGAGGAAGGTATTTTCATTGTCCCTATTTGACAGATGGGGAACTGGAGTTACACAAACATTAAGTGATTAGCCTGAGTTCTCACACTAAGTGGTGGAGGTGGGTCTCTGATTCAGGCCATCTCAGTCTAGATAGAGTGTCACATTCTTCAACGCAGTGCTATATTGGACCCAAATAGTCAATGCTTGTCATCTCTCCATTTATTCTGCTGGAGCCATGATGAAGAGAGCCTGCACAGGCATGGGCTACACTGGAAGAGAGTGGAGGGAAAGTTAATTAGCAAATAAAAGGGAAAAGCCTACGCAAGCCTAAGAAAGCACAAGAGGAATGGATTTATAGACTGGCTCTGCTGTGATTTTTAACTCTTTCTTCTGCCCATCATAGGAAGAGTATGTAACCTGTACGTAGCATGGGAGAGACTGTGTCCAATGAGGGCAGAAGGAGTGTTTTAGGGTAATCTTATAGAAAGGACTTTACTGTGAATCAGTTGGCCATGTCTGTTGCTTTCTGGGAGATGGTGCCCCAGTTCAGTGACCCAGGAAGCAGAATGGATGACTCACATTTTCCTCTTGATTCCTACGAGGATATGGAGTAATCCTATCTGGAAGATAGCTAGGTCCGTTTATCAAGCACAAGTATTTATTAAGCCAAATGCAGGGGAACTCTGCTCAATGTTATATAGCAGCCTGCATGAGAGAGGCATTTGGGAGAGAATGGATATATGTATATGTATGGCTGAGTCCCTTTGCTGTTCACCTGAAACTATCATATTGTTAATTGCCTGTGCTCCAGTATAAAATAAAAAGTTTTTTAAAAAATAAATGCAAGGAAATACAAAGTTGATAATAACAACCATTTAGTGAATGTTTACCATGTACTATGCTGACTTATTGAATCCTTAAAGCATCCCTATGCAGTAGGTGAGCTTCCTTGGTGGCTCAGTAGTGAAGAATCCGCCTGCCAATGCAGGAGATGTGGTTCGATCCCTGGGTGAGGAAGATCCCCTGCAGAAGGAAACGGCAACCCACTCTAGTATTTTTGCCTGGGAAATCCCATGGACAGAGCCTGGTGGGCTACCATCCATAGGGTCACAAAGAATCAGACATAACTTGGTGACTAAACAACAATAACAATGGGGTAGGTACACTTATTATCATCCTCATTTTACAGATGAGGAAACTGAGGCTCAGAGAGATTGAGATCATACAATAAATAAGAACAGAGTCAAGATTCTAATGCTTTTCCCACTACAACATACTGCCTTCAACAAATATTTAATGAGCTTATACTTACACGAGGTACTATGTGGGAGAAGGTAATACAAGTCTTCTCTCCTCAAAACACTTATAAACTGGTTGAGTGTCAAGATATAAATACATAAAAGTTTTTAAATGCTATGAGAATAATAGAATAATAATTAAAATATACTGTGTATACAAGTATGCTATATATATAGGAATAATACAACATTACAAGAGATGATGATGTCAACTGGGGCTTCCCAGGTGGTGCTAGTGGTAAAGAACCCTCCCGCCAATGCAGGAGACACAAGAGATGTGGGTTTGATCCCTTGGAGGAGAGGGCATGGCAACCCACTCCAGTATTCTTGCCTGGAGAATCCCATGGACAGAGGAGCCTGGTGGGTTACAGTCCATAAGGTTGCAAAGAGTCAGATGAGACTGAAGCAACATAGCACACACACTCACACATGATGTCAACTACCAACATTTACAATTTGACAGGTTCTGTTCTCAGGGCTTTATAAGTATTATCTCCTTTATTCCAGTTTATAGGCGAGGAAACTGAGGCAAAAGGAGGTGAAATAATTGGCCCAACATCACATCGCATCATATGTAGCACCATCAGAACTCAAAACCAGGCAGTATGCCTCCAGAGCCTAGCCTTCTACTCATTACATTGCATTTCCATGATAAGTATGGTGCTATAATAAGAGTTGGAAAAAATGCTATGGGAACCCAAAGGAGAAGGTCATGAATTCTATCTGGGGCAGTCGGGAGAGGTTTCCCACAGGATGAAATAGTTGTGCAGGGTCTTAAAGGAGGGAAGGAATTTACTGGTGAGATAAGAGGAGTAAGGGTGTTCTGGGCAGAGGGAACAACATGTGCATGAACTTCTGTGAAGGCCTAGTTTATCTGAGGAATGTTGAAAAGTTCAGCATGACTAGTATCTAGAATATGTCAGGATTATGAAAGGGTGGGAGCAGCAGTGAAAGTGGAAGATGAGACTGGAGAAGTGAGCTAAGTAATCAGAGTGGGAAGGGCCTCGTGCACAGTAGAACTGATACCAAAAATTGAGCTCCAATATGATGTCTACTGGGAGATTCTCCCCCTTTTGAATTCACCCCTGATTTTTTGAAGAGTCCTTTCCTTTCTCTAAGCTTGGGAAATGAGTTTTTCTAAGCAAGGATAAGAATTCTTGGGGGCAGGAAGGTTGGAAGAGTATACTCTCTGGAAAGGACATGGGCCCTGGTGGGAAAGAGACTGTAACAAGGATATCTGCCTCAGATTCATTTGAGAGAGACAGACAGATACCTTTCTCTGACCTACCATTAAGTTGAGTGCAAGCAGAAGTTACTCAACACACACTCACCCTATACACACATACTAGAAAGAAAGATGATCTGATATCTGGAGGGAAAAGCTACTAGATGGCTTGTTTTAAGAGTTTCTCATCCCAGACATAGTTCCTTAGTTGTCCCTTCATCTATTAGTCTGGGGGAATCCTTTGGTTCGTTACCAAGTCATTGCGCAAAACTGAGGGAATTCTGCTGTGTCCCATAGGCAATGGTCCACCACAGAAAGTTGATAAGCAGGGAAGTATTAGAAAGCTCACTCTTGAGACAGATTGAAACCTGAACTAGAGGGAGGAAGAGACTAATGGCCCAGATCAGAGAGGATATGGAATTTAATTAACACAGTGGCCCTGTGAGCGGGAGTCAGGAGAAGGGCCTTGAGTCAGGACAGCCTTTTGAGGTAGACATATAACATCTTGGTGACCAAATGAATATAGAGGAGCTAGGACTCTAGGAGATAGCTAACTAATTTGACAAACTAATTACCAGCAGGACATTTGTTTATGACACTTATCTACTTTCAATACGGCCGTCTAATGCTAGTGAGCTTGCGTTGGTTGTCTGAGTGGGCTGACATACCAAACTAGCTACAGGTTATATCCTCCCTTCTTATTTCTTTTCTATTTTTCTCATTTAGTCTAGCACGCAACTCCATGGTTCTCCCTTGCCTTCTTTGTAGTTTCTTTTCTGCTCTTTTAAGAAAAGGAATCAGAAAGTCTAAAAGTGTGGTTTCTGCCACCCTCACCCCTGTCTCCCAGACCCCGGTGGCCTTTGTTTCTTGTTGTCGATGGTGGTGTTTTGGTTGCTGTTTATTTCCTTTATGATTGGTACACTGCTTACTCACACTCTGTTCCATAAAGTTCGTCATGACCCACTGTGCTCTTTCTTCCCAGACTTGTGTGTAATTATCTTGTGTTTGCATGTGGTTCGTTTCTTCTGTCTCTGTTTTTTCCACATAGCCTTCTGAATTTTTGCTACAGTATTTAAAAACAAAGAGAGAATTCTAACCAAAGCACAGGTATGGAATACATAATTCTTAGCAAAGAATTTTTTCTAAAAAAAATACTATCAACAGCATAGAGGAGGCGTGAATTCAGATCTGAATCAGATTAATCTTCTTAAAGGACCTCTCTGATTATACTATTGTCTGACTCCAAAATCTGTCATTGCTTCATAAGGTTGGTGGAAAGAAGTTCAAATTTCTAAAGCTTGTATGTTCTGTCCCCAACATAATTTGACGACCTTAACTCTTACTACTCTTGTACATGCAGCTACACTTTCCCATGTTTGTTTCAATACTTCTAGTCATATTATTCATTCCAGCTTTCTTACTTTGCCCCATTCTCATCTTTTGAAACATCGATTGCTATCGACTGCTCCTTTGTGCCTGGAAGCTGATGATGGTAAGGAATCGACCTGGCTTTCCAACTCAGATTTACTACTTTCTGATTGCATGATCTTGGTGCCTTCTTTTTTCCCCTTGGCCAGATGGCATGTGGGATCTTAGTTCCCTGACCAGGGATCGAACCCATACCCCTTCCATTGGAATCATGGCATCTAAATCACTGGATCACCAGGGAAGTCCTGATTGCATGATCGTGGGCCAAACATTTTCCATCACTGAGAAAAAAGTCTTCATCAGTAAGTGTGGATCATAATAATCTATTCTCAAACTTACAGTGAGGAATATATTATATATGTTTACCGACATCTACCACAATATCTATCATATAGTAGATGCTCAATAAATTATCAAATGGATATATTTCACGGGCTTCACAGACCACCCAAAGCCATCCATGCATTTTGCATTAGAAATTCTTTAATTTTAATTCATCAATATCAGACAGCCTATTTAAATGAAGAATAGTATGTCAAGAGTGTGTCTGTATGTGCCCATGTTCAAACATGTGCACATGCATGTGTGTGACACAGAGAGTATATATGTGTTGTGGGGCAACGGGGTGGGGTTATTTACTTCAGCAATTACATTTCAGAGGGAGTTGAGGAAACAAGACTTATTTTCAAAATAAGTCAATCAGATGTCAGGGAAGTTGGGTCACTCAAAGGGAGGCCCAGAGTGGACCCAAAGGAGCAAAAGAGGACTGTGCAGAAAGCCGTGGTGGGCTACAGTGTTCTCTAGTTCTCAAGTCACAAGTTATCACTAAGAGAAAGTGAAGGATCTCTTGACAGAAAGGCGGTAACCTGACAGAAGACTTCCGTGACTTATAATTTAAAAGAACAGCTGAAAGCAGATCCTCTTTTTGGCTTTGTCTTTCAACTGAGAATTAACATCAGATGAAAATCAGAATCTCACTAAACCATTTACTAAGAAAGTAGACCATGGAAAGTCTCTCCCTGAAAGCTATCAGAGAAATGGAAAGCAATCAAGAATCAACACTAGAGAACAATTCAAAGGTGCAGTGAAAAGTGGATGGGGGTGGTGTGATACAGAGTACTGTGAAAGAGCAGTCCTATTGTTAAGAGAAAGCCAGTGAGGGGCTCAAAATGTCATCTGAGTGGTGAGCAAAGTGACAGGAACAGAAAGCCAGAGTGAGCAGGGGATGCGAAGAAGCTGTGCTTGCTCTTAAGAAAAGTGATGCTCTGGCAGATTGGCAGAGCCAGCCGTGGGAGGCACCCAGCCACCGAGTCAGTATCTCTAAGGACCACTCCAACGTGTCTTCCTGGAGAACAATTCACAGAAGGGAACTGGACAGGCTCCAGGGCACACCCAACTGGCAGCTGACGGGCAGTTGTGGACATAATCATCTCCACCCTGGGGTCTTCACAAGCAGTTATTGATGGAAATGAAATTGCTCCAATCAGTACTACTATTCAATTCAATAAATTTAGCATAATATTGAGCCACCTGCTATGTATTCTGTGCTGTGCTGACTCAGACAGAACCATCCATTCATTTATTGAGCACCTACTGTGGACCAGGAACGGTTGTGAGCTCTGGCTATATAGCAGTGACTGAAACAGATGAAAAACCCCACCTTTCTGGAGGTTACATACTAGTGAGATCCAAAGAATAAAGCAAGCTAACTGCTACTTAGCATCTATTATGTATCAGGTGCTTTACATACATTATCACATTTAATCCATATAGCAACCTATGAGAAAGTTTATTATCATTATACAGAAGACAAAACTGAGGTTAAAATAGATTAAAAACCAGACTAAGATAACACAGCTAGGCAGTGAGAGAACTGATGCTGGAAACCATCCATGTCTGTCTTATTCCAAAGTGCATGGATTTCTCCTCTAACTTTCTGACCTTCCATAGACCCTCAGGGTGAGTTTCAACACCCTCAAGATTTAACTTTTAGAGACTGCTTTCCAACAGCCATTCAAAAATGCCAGGATTACTCAAGGTTCAGTGGATCAGAATCAGATCTTGGGGATATAGACATGAAAACACATCTCCTTTGCCCTGAACTCTCTCACTCAGTAGGTGAAGAGGCAGTCTGGCAAAGTGCTTAAGAGCCCAGGTGCTGAGGAAAGACTTAGTGACTTCAAGTCTCAGTTCTGCCTCTGCCTGTGTAACCTTGGGGAAGTTGTTTAACTTCTCTATGCCTTGGTTTTCCCACCTGCAAAATGGGGATAATAAAACCTGCCTCATGTTGGGGGAGGACTGCAAGGATCAGGAAGATAATAATAGCAAACACTTATATACTGCTTATTATGTGTCAGGCACTATTCTAACCACTTCATATATGTTAGCTCTTTAATGACAACAAACAGTTCTCAAAGGTCAGGAACTCCTGGAGATCTGTGAGGTCAAAACTATTTTCATAAAAATACTCAGTCGCATGTTACTTTTGGCATTCTCATTTTCTCACAAGTGTACAGTGGAGTTTTCCAGAGACTATATGATGTGTAATATGATCTGTTGATTGAATACAAAAGCAGATATGAGAATCCAGCTAGCTTCTATTGATGCAAGTGTTTAAAAGATTTGTAAAATGAAAAATAATGCTATTTTTCTCACTGAATTTGTTTTGTTTTTGAAAATGTAGTCATTTTTCATTAAAAAGATTTGTATATTAACATAAGCAATGGGTTTACTACTTTTTTAATACACTGATAAACAATTTTTCAAAATTTCTCAGTTTCAACTTCTAATGAGGTAAATATTGACAAATATAAGCCAAATAAACACTCTTTGAGATCCTCAATAATTGTTAATCATCTAGAGGTCCTGCAGCCAAAAAATTTAAGAACCTGTAATATATATAAGATGGGCTCAATAAAGGACAGAAATGGTAGGGACCTAACAGAAGCAGAAGATATTAAGAAGAGATGGCAAGAATACACAGAAGAACTGTGCAAAAAAGATCTTCATGACCCAGATAATCACGATGGTATGATCACTCCATCTAGAGCCAGACATCCTGGAATGTGAAGTCAAGTGGGCCTTAGAAAGCATCACTACGAACAAAGCTAGTGGAGGTGATGGAATTCCAGTTGAGCTATTTCAAATCCTGAAAGATGATGCTGTGAAAGTGCTGCATTCAATATGCCAGCAAATTTGGAAAACTCAGCAGTGGCCACAGGACTGGAAAAGGTCAGTTTTCATTACAATCCCAAAGAAAGGCAATGCCAAAGAATGCTCAAACTACCACACAATTGCACTCATCTAGTAAAGTAAAGTAATGCTCAAAATTCTCCAAGCCAGGCTTCAGCAGTACGTGAACCATGAACTTCCAGATGTTCAAGCTGGTTTTAGAAAAGACAGAGGAACCAGAGATCAAATTGCCAACATCTGCTGGATCATCAAAAAGGCAAGAGAGTTCCAGAAAAATATCTATTTCTGCTCTATTGACTATGCCAAACCTTTGACTGTGTGGATCACAATAAACTGTGGAAAATTCTGAAAGAGATGGGAATACCAGACCACCTGATCTGCCTCTTGAGAAACCTATATGCAGGTCAGGAAGCAACAGTTAGAACTGGACATGGAACAACAGACTGGTTCCAAATAGGAAAAGGAGTTCGTCAAGGCTGTATATTGTCACCCTGTTTATTTAACTTATGTGCAGAGTACATCATGAGAAACACTGGACTGGAAGAAGTACAAGCTGAAATCAAGGTTGCTGGGAGAAATATCAATAACCTCAGATATGCAGATGACACCACCCTTATGGCAGAAAGTGAAGAAGACCTAAAGAGCCTCTTGATGAAAGTGAAAGAGGAGAGTGAAAAAGTTGGCTTAAAGCTCAACATTCAGAAAACGAAGATCATGGCATCTGGTCCCATCACTTCATGGCAAATAGATAGGGAAACAGTGGAAACAGTGGCTGACTTTTTTTTTTTGGGCTCCAAAATCACTGCAGATGGTGACTGCAGCCATGGAATTAAAAGACGCTTACTCCTTGGAAGGAAAGTTATGACCAACCTAGACAGCATATTAGAAAGCAGAGACATTACTTTGCCAACAAAGGTCCGTCTAGTCAAGGCTATGGTTTTTCCAGTGGTCATGTATGGATGTGAGAGTTGGACTATAAAGAAAGCTGAGCACCAAAGAATTGATGTTTTTGAACTGTGGTGTTGGAGAAGACTCTTGAGAATCCCTTGGTCTGTAAGGAGATCCAGCCAGTCCATCCTAAAGGAGATCAGTCCTGGGTGTTCGCTGGAAGGACTGATGTTGAAGCTGAAACTCCAATATTTTGGCCACCTGATGCGAAAACCTGACTCATTTGAAAAGACCCTGATGCTGGGAAAGATTGAGGGCAGGAGGAGAAGGGGACGACAGAGGATGAGATGGTTGGATGGCATCACCAACTCAACGGACATGGGTTTGGGTGGACTCCGGGAGTTGGTGATGGACAGGGAGGCCTGGCTGCTGTGGTTCATGGCGTCGCAAAGAGTCAGACACAACTGAGCGACTGAACTGAACTGAATATATATACTGGACTTCCCAGGTGGCACAGTGGTAAAGAATCCACCTGCCAATACAGGAGATGTTGGTTCAATCTCTAGTTTGGGAAGATTCCCTGGAGGATGAAAAGGCAACCCATTCCAATATTCTTGCCTGGGAAATCCCATGGACAAAGGAGCCTAGTGGGCTATAGTCCATGGAGTTGCAAAGTGTTGGACACAACTTAGCAACTGAACAACAACAATATATATAATACCTAAAATATAATGCCTACAGTATCTGTCACATAGTAAGCACTCAAAATGCTAAGTAATTATTTTAATACCTATAACCATAGTAGGCATCATATGATGAGTGTCTTAAAAGAAATTCTAAATGCTGTAGAAGTCCACAGAAAAGAAAGTTCACATCCAGCTGAAGGATCCTGGAAAGGCTTCATAAAGTAGGAGACATTTGACATGGACACTGAAGAATGAATATGATTGTGAATAGAGAATTTGGTGGAGGGGAGTTAATTCCAGGTGGGAGAAACACTGAAGTGGGAGAGCAGAGGGTGTGCTCTGGAAACAAGAAGTGGTCAGGTTTGGCTGAAACCAAAGCTGTGTGCAAAAGAGGAAGGACAGAGAAGGCTGGAAAGGAAGATCAGTGAGCACATATTCTGTGGAGAGACTTGAGTGCCAGGACGAGGAGTTTGCACGTTACCCAGCAGGTAAAGGGGTGGCCACTAAAGATCATTAGCCAAGGGCTGAGGCTTATAGAGATGACTGGCAGCTATGTTTAGGATTATTTGAAGAGGATGAAGCTGGACCTGGAGGACCTGGTTAGAAGGCTATCACCACCGTCCAGGAGAAAGGGAAAAAGAACTGAGCTAAGGTAGTCCAGGGAATGGGAGGCAGGGAAGGGATGTGAAAGAGTAGGGCCATCAGTTAAATAAACATTCAGTGAACTTCCACAACCTACTCTGTTTCTCTCTTCAACATTAAGTACTTCCCCCATTACCCAAAGGTAAGTCATAATGGACATATTTCATATTTATGGCCACTGAACTGTGCCACACCATGGCAGAAGAAACTGAACAGGATAAGTATGTCAGGTTTCAAAATGAATGTCCACAAGGAAACCAGGCTCCTAAACTAAAGGACAAAAATGGAGAGATACTAGAGGTGAGGGTAGATATTAAAATCCAGACTCCCTGTACAAATCAAAATTGATGATATATGACTTATGTAATCTAGTGGAAAGGGAAGTTATCAGATGAGCCCAAGGCCAAATGAAAAGCATTTTTTCAAACAGAAGCAAAAGAAATGTTCCACCTGTCCTGAGTAAGAAAATACTCTGCAGCACATGGACATAGAGGGGTGGGGATTAGTATATAATAGTTCCAGGCTTTTGCCCAGTTGATTAATGGTTTGCTCTTGGGTGTTGTTTAAAAGAAAAACAAAAAAGAAGCCAAGCTATTCAGTGACTTACTGCAATGTTCCCTTAGTTTTCATTCCGTTCTTTCTGTACCACGTAAGGCTCAATGAAGTTCCTAGAAAACTCTGGGCATCTGTGCTCTGCTATGCTGGCTGTTTCACAGAATTATGAAGAGGTGGACAGAGGTCTTACAGGCAAATAGAGAGGTATTAAGGTTCTTCCTCTCCCAAGTGGTTAACACATATAGTTTGCCTGGCAGGAGTGAATTTTAGTCTTACTGATCCTGTAAAAAGTTGGCGTAAGTGAAACATTCTCCTGGCAGGATTTCAAGATTGGATTTAAATAGCTGTCTTCTGTAATGGAATATCTTCAGAGTGAGGGAAAACCTTGAGAGTGTTATTTCCCTTGAAGGTTCATTAATACTGTCCACTAGCCGCTCTGTTCTACATTCACCCACAGCCCACTGCCAGTATCGGGTTGTAATTAAGAGACCCAAGTGGGAAGGAGTTTCTGTGTCCTGAGGTGGGATCTGAAAGACTTATCTACTGAGCTCAAGGAGAAGCTCAAGAAGTGCTCAAGGAGAAGCAAATGACCAAACGTCATACGTCCTTCAGTAACAGAAAGAAATAATGACTAATATTCATTGCGGACTTATCAAGTGCCAGATGCACTTGACTTGAATCATCTCAATGGAATCTCACCACAACCCAGAAAGGAAGGCACTATGGTCATATTGTAGGTGAGAGAACAGTGTCAGAGTTTTAAGTGACTGTTGAAAAGCATACACTAGCTAGGAAGTGGCAGAGCGAGAATTTGAACCCACATCTGATCCTTTCTATGATGCTTCACCACCACTAAAAGAGGTTTGTTTGTTTTCAATTGAAGTATTGTTGATGTATACTATTATCTTAGTTTCAGGTGTACTATGCAGTGATTTGATATTTGCATTCATTATGAAATGATCACCACAATAAGTATAGTAGCCATCTGCCTCTGTACCAAGTTACTGCAATATTATTGCCCATGTACCTTATGCTGTATGTTACATCCCCAGGGCTTATTTATTTTGTGACTACAGGTTTGTGCCTCTTAATCCCCTTAAAGGGTTTCTTTTTTGGTTTCTCCTGAATGTTCGTGCTTTCTGACAGGGCAGACCATGTTTTTTGGTACTCCAGATGATTACAACACCATGGATCTCTGCATTGCCCTGTAGAATTCTCCCTCATCTGAAGGCCTTTGAGGTATCATGTCAGCCAACCACCTCAGGAAGCTCCCCTAATCCATTTGGGAAAATAGAATCTCAGATTAAGGTCATCTTTTCCAGTGCCTCAGCTCCTGTCGACTCTTCTCTCTAACATCCCTGTCTAGAGGCTCTCACTCGTGCTTGAAGACTTCCAGTCAGAGCTTGCTTCATGGGCATATGGCTATTTCATTTTCTGCTGGGCCCAGCAAATTAGGTGGTAATTCTGCTTCCAATGAAGAGAAACTCATTAGCTCAGGAGGCAGTCCATTCCATCATTGGACTCCTCTGTCTCCTAGCTAGGACATCCTTATGGTGTGAAGAAATCTGTTTACTCTCAGCTTCTTCCCACTGGCTTCAGAAACAAACAGACTAACTCTTCAGCCTCCTCATTATGGCTCTAAGCGTCATTTCACCTCTCTGAACCTCAGTTGCCTCATCTCTAAAATGGGGAGGGGGTAAAGGGATGGATGAAATAGGTGAAACGGACTAAGGGGTACAAACTACCAGTTATAAAGAAATAAGTCACAGGGACAGAATGTACAACACACAGCATATTCTATTATAATGTAATAACTGTCAACAATATTATAATAGCTTTGTATGGTATGTAATCTATAAAAATATCAAATCACTATGTTGTACACTTGAAACTAATACAATGCTGTAAGTCAACTGTACTTCAATAAAATGTATAGGATGGAAATATTATCATTAGAACTTTTGTACCAACCTAATACCTTCTTTGCAGGGTTTTTTTTTAAGGACCGATAGGACATAGCACATTGTATGTAGTCAAAGAACGTTAACTGTAATTAACACCATTATTACCCCTACCATGAACACATTGAGTGCAAAGGACAGAACACGGTACAGAACACAGATCCTGATGTGTTCTTTACCTAAATTGAGAAAATCGCTTGAAGTGTCTTGCATTTTTGCTATTCTTCTTACTTTCCATGCTAAGAAAACTTGATATCCTTAGCCCACCATTCATTTTACCTTTAATGTACTCTAACCAGTCTTCTAATTTAATTTTAACAAATAAACTTCTCAGTAGTAGCTATAGTATTTTACCATAGGATTGTTTAGTGTTTTAATTTCATGTAGTAACTTCCCATCCCTGATCTCATCTGAATTTTACAATAACTCCATGAAGCAGGCAGGGCAGGCATTAGTTCATTCATTCATTCCTTTGTTCATTCATTCATCTATTCAACCACTATTTAGTGAGGCTCTACTATCTGCCAGGCCCTATACTAGGGGTTAGGGTGAATAAAGCAGAACTGGTTACAACTCTCTAGACTCCCGAGTCCAGGACTTGTATTCCAGTAGATTTGCAGATGAGGAAACGAACCTCAATGTTTAAATAATCTGCATGTGATGAGCAGGAGGTAGAGCCAGCACTAGAATAAGAATTTCTAATAATGCTTATTCTTGTAGATATGCCACTCTTCACTTCTGTCTCTTGCTCTCCTGCATCCAGCTCTAAAGCATGTTGTTTGCTATTAAGACTGTTCTTTCTAAACACCAGTTTCAGCCTTGCTGATAGTTTGGTTACACAAAGTTTCCACTAGTCTGTTGGTTCAACATCAAGTCACCCCAGTGTCTCTGACCTGTTTCATGAGCTTGACTACTTGTCTGGATAACCTGTTAGCAATGATTTCACCCAGTCTCCTTACTCCTTCCACGATGAGTTCATGTTTCTTTGGCTGGCCAGATAATATAATTTTCTTTCTAAAATGCTGAAGTGGCTCCCAATTGATATCAAGTCCAAACGTACCACCTGGCTTTCCAGGCCCTCCGTAATCTATTCCCACCTTGCCTTTGAACTCTCTTTACTCCCCCCACTTTCACACATTCACCCCAAGCTCATTTCCTAGCCTGTGGCTTATTCGTGCACCTCATCACTCCTGTTAGCTCCATCCCACAAACCTGGAAGCTCTCTTGTATCCCTTCTATCTAAAATAAATCCTACTTATGGAACTTCTCTGCTGGTCCAGTGGCTAACACTCTGTGCTCCCAATGCAGGAGTCCTGGGTTTGCTCCCTGGTCAGAGAGCTAGATCCCAAATGCTGCAACTAAAAAAGCCCACCTGCCACAACTAAGACCTGGCACAGCCAAACAAATAAATAAATAAAAATAAAATAAATCCTGCTTAGCTGAAGTCTTACTTCCTATAGGAAGCCTGCTTTAATGGCTCCAGCTCTCGATGATCTCACCAGCAACCAAATAGTTCTACATCCGAGTTTTAAAAATTAATTGCCTAAGCACACGCTAGAGAAGGACGCATTTGACAGCCCTTCATTTGAAAAAGTCCTGGGGGTTTTAATTGGCCTCCTGCTCAATATGAATCAATAGTAGTGATGCAGTTGCAAATATATAAATAGATAGATAGCTGGGAGGTACAATCTCAGGCTATTTTAAAGGAAATATCATGCCTAGATTGAGAGAAATAATGCCTCCACTGGCTCATTAATTCACTCGCTCATTCATTTCAAACACATCCATCTCTTTTCAAAGTGCTTATCCTCTGTTCCAGAAATTCCACCTTTAAGAATTTATCCCACAGAAATACCATGCAGTATTATTTGTCTCTAGTAAGTTTTGAGATTTTCCTTTTATCCTTGATATCCTGAAGTTCCATCATGATGCATCTAGAAGTTATCCATTTGTCTTCATTTATTCTGTTTAGGATTAGGTACAGGATCTTAACCTGAGGACTTGTGTCTTATGAATTCTGAGAAATTCACAGCCATTTCTCTTCAAACATTACTTTTTCCTGTTTTTTTCTCTTCTGGAATTTCTGCTAGATGTATGTGGAGCTTCTTATTCTATCATCTGTATCTTCTAATTTCTCTTTCATGTTTAGCATTTTTATAGTGTTGTTCTATATTTTATGAATATCTCAGCTTTATTTATTTCACTAATTCTTCCCTCATCCATGCCTTATTTGTAGCTTAACCTGCCAGTTGAATTTGTAATGTTTCAGTGGGATGAGAACTAATGTCTTCCAATGATCATCCCATATTTTCTATAGTCTTCATTTCTAGAACTTTTCTTTCATAAGTGTTAGTTGCTCAGTCGTGTCTAACTCTTTGCCACCACATGGACGGTAACCTGCCAGGCTCCTCTATCCATGGAATTCTCCAGGCAAGGATACTGGAGTGGGTAGCCATTTCCTTCTCCAGGGGATCTTCCCGCCCCAGGGATCGAATCTGGGTCTCCTGCATCATGGGCAGATTCTTTACTGTCTGAGCCACCAAGGAATCCCTTATATATATATTCCTCCATTCTTTGATGGAATATATATATATATATATATATACACACATATATACATATAGTCTTCCTAACTCAGGGATCTGACCCAGGTCTCCCACATTGCAAGCAGATTCTTTACCATCTGAGCCACCAGAAAGTCCATATACAACATATACCATATTATATATGATGTAAATATATATATATATATATATGTATTCTGGAGTTTTTTCCTCTTTAAACCTTTTAATATACAATATTTTGAAGTATTTTTGGATTGCTGTATTGTCCATAATTCCTTGGAACTGAATTCTCCCATTTCTTGTGTATATTAACTAAACTTGATTGTAATGGGCTTCTTCATGTGCTTTATAATTTTCTACATGAGCTTATCTTCTACAGGAGTTACATTCTGTGAGGATTTTACTCTGAGTTGAAGAGGTGGCCCTGTGGGCAGTTTTTAATTTGCCCCTACTGGAGTTCTATGGCATTCCCAGTTCTGGAAAAGTTTTTATGTAAAGGTCTCAGCTCGGGATTTCTGAAATACATGGGCATTATGAATTTGGGTCTCATACCAGTGTGTAGCTCAGGATTAAACATTTTAAACTTCTTAGAGATGAGTTTATTTTCACCCCTGTCCTATGGAAAATGGCCTACATCTTATTTGTAGTAATGTAGTATAGTATAATCGGAGAAGGCAATGGCACCCCACTCCAGCATTCTTGCCTGGAAAATCCCACGGACGGAGGAGCCTGGTAGGCTGCAGTCCATGGGGTCGCTAAGAGTCGGATAAGACTCAGCGACTTCACTTTCACTTTTCACTTTCATGCTTTGGAGAGGGAAATGGCAACCCACTCCAGTGTTCTTGCCTGGAGAATCCCAGGGACGGTGGGGCCTGGTGGGCTGCCGTCTATGGGATCGCACAAAGTCGGACATGACTGAAGTGACTTAGCAGCAGCAGTATAGCATAATAAAGACTATGGATCCTGGAATCAGAATACCTGGTCTGAATCTTATACCTACTACTTCCTAGCAGTGTAACCTTAAGCAATTTATTAATCCTTAAACATTTTCTCCCTTATTTGTAAAATGGGGGTTATAACAGTACCTCCCTTAATGGGGTTTTGTGAAGATTAAAGAAATTAACACATGCAAAATATATAGAACAGTACCTGGCACATTGTGTGTACTGATCAAGATTTGTTATTATTGCACATCTGTCTAATTGACAAAGGTGGTTTCAATTCATAAATGAGGCAGGTCTCCACTGCTCCTTGTTTTGTGCAGGAAGCACAGGTCTAAGTCAATTCCAAGCCCTTTGGAGGACCCCAAACCTCAGTCTCCAAAGTGCTTATCTGGTTCCGTTATCCCTGTGAGTTGTGACACTTCAATTTGTGTCATTGCCAGGGTTTTGAGTTCTACTTTTGTTTCTGGTATCTGGAAGTTTTCCTTTCTTGCTTCTCGAGTTCAGCTATATATTTTGTGGTTAAATTTTATCCAGTGTGTCCCTGGGTTTTGAGAATCATTGCTTCTAATATGGACCAATATTAGATAACTAACTGTCCAATAATAGGGGATTTGTTAAATAAATTAAGATACATTTTTCAAATGGAATACAATTCAGCTATAAAAATAATGAAGTAGGTCTGCATACCTATATGAGCTGACATAGAATACAGACTGTTGCATTGTTAAGTGAAAAAAAGCAAGAAACAGAGATGGGTGTCTATATTGTGTATATATAAATATGTACATTTTTGTACACAGAAAAGGTACTGGGAGGATGCCCACCACAGACCATTACTATGACTAATTCTAGCATGGATATGAGGGATAGACTTTTACTTCACTCTTTTTCCTTTAGTTATAATTTAAAAAATAATAGGTAGGCATTTCTTTTAAAAATACATAATTTGAATAAAGAGAAAAACAAACACTCCCTCTCCAACTTCATCCCCTTTCTCTCCAAAAGAAAAGATAACCAGCATGTACCACGTATGCGCTTGGCCAGGAGCTGAGACAATAATGATGAATAAGCTTCATTCCCTGCCATAAGAAGCTCAAGATCTAATGGGAGAGACATGCATAAATAATCAGAGTGCTGTAAGAAATGTTCTCAAGGAGCTGGGGAAATATCTAACTTTCTCAGAAGGAAGGGCTCTCAGGGAAGCCTCACAGGGGAGCTGGGACCTGAACAAAGTGGAGTTCACCAAATAGACACCAGGGCACGGTGGCAGTCAAGGGTCTAGTAGGAAACAAACAGCATACTGAAACAGGATACATGAGGGGAGTTTAATGATGGGACTGTTTACAATCATGTGAGCAGCGTTAAGGGAAATCAAGAAAGGATGGTGAGACAGCCCAGGGAGCCTTTACCATCTTTATACCTGAAGGGCCAAGAGGAAGGAGCAGTTATCAGAACCCAGAAAGAGTAGCTGTAGCTATAAAAGATGGCTGCCAAAAAAAGTATGTGGCCTATGATAGATTCTTCTAGAAGGACTCAACCAAACTGCTACCACTCCACAGAGAAGGGGATAGGAGAATAAATATTCAGATTTTAATCTGCTTCTGGTCTCCCTTGGGTTTTGTTTTTGTTTGTTTGTTTGTTTTTTTTTTTTGCCATGCCTTGTATCCTGTGGGGTCTTAGTTCCTCGACCAGGGATCAAACCCATGCCCCTTGCAGTGGAAACGTGGAGTCTTAACCACTGGACTGCCAGGAAATTCCTTCCAATCCCTTGTTAATGATTCCCATTGGCCATATCCAATGAGAATTCAGAGAAGAAACTCAGTTAATACAGTCCACAAAGGTCAGCCTCTAGAGGTACAGGGAAAGAGTGGAGAAGGGTGAAAAGTAGATCCACTGAGGGTATCCAGAAACTCTCTATATGTTCCTCTCAATTTTTCTGTGAGCCTAGAACTGCTCTAAAAAATAAAGACTTTTTTTTTTTTTTAAAGTAGATCTGGAGAGACAAATAGGGACTATTCCAAATAGGCGTTTTATGCAGAGAGCGCCATATGGGTAAAGGAATAAGAGCAAGAAATCACAAGGGGTATTTGAGAAGCAGAGCATAGTTTTGTGTGACTAAATAGTTGGGCTTATGAGGGAGGACAAAGGTGAGGTCATGGAGTGAGGAAAATGTGAAAGGAGTGTTGCCAAACTGTATGAGTTCCAAATAGATTTGCAAACTGTCAGCTCACGGGACAAAATGGACCTGTAAATATATTTTGTCTTGAGTTTGAATGTGAATATCTTTAGACAACTACATGGACTCCACAGGTCCCACTACTTGCCAGTGTCTCACAACTGGTCTACCTCAGTTTTTAAAAAGTATCTACTTTCCACTGAAGACATGTGGAGGAGAACATCCATATCAGAGCTGGCCCCGGAGAAAGCAAAGCAGGTGGGTTTGGAAACCATGACAAATTAAGAGTTTTTGCCTTGCAGAAGAGATGATTTAGAAGGACATAATGACTTTCTCCAAGCCAACCAAAAGCTTGCACAGAGAAGAGGGAGTAGATTTATTTTGTCTTATACTTTCATTCACTTGGCAAACATGTGTAGCCTGTCCCATTCGTACCAGGCTCCAAATAGCTGAACTAGGCTTAATGGGTATACGTTTCAGGAAGGCAGATTTAGGCTCGGGATAGTGATTATTGGGGCTTCCCTGGTGGCTCAGATGATAAAGAATCTGCCTGTAATGCAGGAGACCTAGGTTGGATCCCTGGGTTGGGAAGATCCCCTGGAGAAGGGAATGGCTACCCACTCCAGTATTCTTGCCTGGAGAATCCCACGGACAGAGGAGCCTGGCAGGCTACAGTCCATGGATTCAAAGAGTCAGACATGACTGAGCAACTAACACATAGTGATTGATTATTAACCATTTTGGGTCTCGGGCCCCTTTTAATCTGATAAAAGGTATGGGTCTTCTCCATTGAAATATATACATTCTTTTTTGTTTCACAGATACTTATTGAGCATCTATCATGTGCCAGGCACTGGGGTAGGTACTGGGGATAGAGCTGCTGCTGCTGCTGCTGCTGCTAAGTCGCTTCAGTCATGTCCAACTCTGTGCGACCCCATAGACGGCAGCCCACCAGGCTCCCCCCATCCCTGGGATTCTCCAGGCAAGAACACTGGAGTGGGTTGTTATTTCCTTCTCCAATGCATTAAAGTGAAAAGTGAAAGTGAAGTCGCTGAGTCTTGTCCGACTCTTCACGACCCCATGGACTGCAGCCCACCAGGCTCCTCCACCCACGGGATTTTCCAGGCAAGAGTACTGGAGTGGGTTGCCATTGCCTTCTCTGCGGGATAGAGCAGTGACAAATAAAATCCCTGTATTCCTGAAGTTTACATTCTAGTGGTGGAGAGAGATAATGAACAAGCAAGCAAATATTAATATATCAGAAAATAAGTGCTGTGGAGAAAAATAGAGCAATGGGAAGTGATAGAAAAACATGCAGAAAATGGCAATTTTTAAATGAGATAGTCGAGGAAATGTCACTGGTAGTATCATTTGCACAGAGGCCTGAGGGAAGCAAGTGAGTAAGCCTCTGTGGGAAAAGAACATTCCAGTTGGAGGGAACAGCAAAGGCCCTCTGGGAGTTATCTTGGCATGTCTGAGAAATAGCAAGCAGGCCATATGGCTGAAGCTGAGTAATCAAGGGAGAGAATGGTAGGGTTGAGTTCAGAGAGGTAACGGGGAAGAAGCCAGCTCCTGTAGAATCTTCTAAGTGATTCTAAAGAGTTTGCTTTTACCTTGAACAATATAAAAAGCCATGGGCAGGCTTCAAGCAGATGCATGACCTGATCTGATTTACACATTTAATGGATTTGGGGCTTCCACAGTGGCTCAAACAGTAAAGAATTTGCCTGCAGTGCAGGAGACCCAGGTTCAATCCCTGAGTCGGGAAGATCCCCTGGAGAAGAAAAAGGAAATGGCAACCCACTCCTATTCTTGCCTAGAAAATCCCATGAACAGAGGAGCATGGCGGGCTACTGTCACAAAGGGTCGCGAGGTCACAAAGAGTCAGATACGACTGACCAACTCAAACACACACACACACACAGAATTTTGTGATGGTCCAGATAAGAAGTGATGCTGGCTGGGACTAAGGCAATAGCAGCAGAAATAACAAGAAGTGATCAGGTTCTAAATATGTTTTGAAAGACTCAACCCACAGTATCACTGATTGATACTGTGAGGTGTGAGAAAAGGGGAGGCGTCAAGGAAGGCTCTAAGTTTGGCCTGAAATTCTAGAAACATGGGTAAAGAAGACTGTGGGATAAACAGGTCTAAGGAAAATAGTCATTCTGGTTTGGGAGAATTTTGAGTTGAGAGGCCAATTAGACAGCCTAATGGTTAGAAAGATGAGGAGAACCCAGCAAAGGATACTAAGAAAGAGTAGCTAGCAAAGAAGGAGGAGAACCAATACAGAGTGGTGTCTCAGAAGCCAAGTGAACAAATTGTTTCAAGAAGGGAGTGATCAACTGTGTCAAATGCTGCTGTTGGGTCAAATAAAATGAGAACAGAAAAAGGATCATTGTATTTAACACTGAGGAGATACTATTGACCTTGACATGAATCATTCTGGTGGAGTGCTGGGGGCAAAAGCCTGATTGGAGAGGGTTCAAGAGAAACTAGTAGGAGAAAATATGTTTTGCTTTAAGGAGAGAGAAAAAAAAATGGGGCTGTAGCTGAGGCAAAGAAAAGTTTTGTTTTGTTTCTTAACATTGGAGATGTTGGTTTGGTGAGAGAAAAATTGCTGATGTCATAGAGGGAGAGAAAAATGACTAGAGTCATGACCTTGGTAAGTTCAAAAGGGGAAAGATCTAGTACACAAGTGAAGGAGTCAGCCATTGGTGGAATTACAGACAGTTCATTCCTAGTGACAAGCAGGAAGGCAAGGTTGACAAGCAGGAAGGCAGGGTATGTGGATAGAGATACAAGTAGGTTTGTAGATACCATGGTAAGAGTCTGCACTTGTTCTCTTCTGACATTTTCTATTTTCTCAGTGAAATGAGAAGCAGAGTCAGCAGCTGAGAATGAGGATAGGGGAAGGGGTTTGGGAGGAGGATAGGGAAGGTGTAAAACAGCCACTGGGCTTCCCCAGTGGCTCAGTGGTAAAGAATCTATCTGCCAATGCAGGAAATGCAAGAGACGCGGATTCGATCCCTGGGGCAGTAAGATTCCCTAGAGAAGGAAATGGCAACCCACTCCAGTGTTCTTGCCTGGAGAATCCCATGGACAAAGGAGCCTGGCGGGCTACAATCTATGAGGTCACAAAGAGTTGGACACAACTGAGTGAGCACGCACATACACATGCAAAACAGCCATCAGAGAGAGTTCAAGAACGGTTGAATGAAGAAAATGTAGGGAAATTGGAGGGTAGCATGAAGGGCCCACTTGAGGTTAATGGTCATGAATTGAAAGTGAGACTAGTTAGCATGGTTTTAAGAATTTTCTAATCTTGTTCAGCTGCTGGGGCAGGTTTGGAATAGATAGAGAGTTGGATTTAACCAGGATTAGGTGTCTGTTGCTCAACTAAGATGGGGGTGGAGAGAAGCAAGGGAGATATAGGATGTGTGCAAAACAGTGAATATAATGGTGCACATAGGATCTAAGCTGTACAAAGAAGACAATGATGACACTAGGGGACTGAGAACAGTTCAGCACATAATTGTTCTCTTGTTAACTTTTGTCATGAAAGGGCTAAAAAGCAGCCATTCCTGTTACCAAGTAGGAGGGCACCAGTGGCCTTGAGCAGTGTTCTCACGATTGTGTTCCTCAAAACCACTAGGCCCTCATCATCAAGCCTGTAAGTGAAGTCACAAAACCTTGAAAGCCCTGTGTTCCCCATCCTTCTCAGGGGGATCCAGCCTGTTAACATATCAAGGATTCTGAATATTCCTGTAGTTGGGAAATCCCATTTGACTAATCCAGCTGTTCACAACTTTGCCTGTTCATAGGGCTCTTTCTTGTGTAACACTCTTATTCATAAGATGAATATGAATTAGTCCATCCCCAAGGACTAATATTCTGTGGAACAACTTTGAAAAACACTAAGTTAGGGATCATATTGGGGATTAGAACCTGAGTTTTAGGCCAAAGCCTCACTCACTGCAGCCTTTCTCCAAGGTGGTGTGTGTTGCAGAAACTCACACCCTCCCCAAGCCATCTCACTGTCTGCAGCTGAGCTTGCCCTTGGAGACTGGGGTTCTAGCCAGTTCCCTGACAGCCCCTCAAAACCCTGATATTGTCAGTACAGCTGATTCCCTCATTTTCATTCAGCTGCAGCTCTCCCATGTTATCTTGTCAATAATTTAAGAGATATTATTGTGTCAGTGCACTGAAGGTGATATGAACATTTATTAACCACTTTCTTGAGTCAGGCACTCTGCTTGGCGTTTCACATATATTTTCTCACTCACTCTTCACAATAACATGGTGAGAAGGTAGCTGTTATTAAAAAAAAAAAAAATTCAGGAAAATCACCAGTAACCATTGTTCATCAGAAACTTGTTGCCTGGAAGAAGAGAAATAAGTTTAGTCAGTAATGAGTGATGTGTTTGTGACAAACAGATCTGAAGCCCTAGGAACGTCATAGAATTGAATGTTGAGCTGAAAGGGACATTTAGAGATCAAGTTAAGATAGTAGAGGTTATTGTATTCTCCTCAAGATTTATTACATAAATTGTCTCAGGAGAGCAGGATTAATAAATTTTGCCATAAGTGTTTTGATTTAAATCAAGCCATATAAAATGATATTGTCACACAAATTAAAGTCTACAGATCATGCTGTAAGAATGCAATATTGTAATTGGTTATTGGCTGGAATTGTAAATGAACATTTAGAGTTGAATCTGTGTTTCACTGCTGTGGAAGCCCGATTTCACCAGAATGCCGTGGTCCTTAAACCTAAGTGTATCTCAGAATTATTCCAGTTACCTGTTTTAAAAGGTAGGTTCCCGTACTCTAGCTTCAGAAATACTAACTCAGTAAGCCTGGTGGGTGTGTGTGTGAGTGCTCGCATGCGTGTTAGTCACTCAGTCTGTCCGACTCTGCGACCCCATGGACTGTAGCCCGCCAGGCTCCTCTGTCCTTGGAATTCTCCAGGCAAGAATACTGGAGTGGGTAGCCATTCCCTTTTCAAACTGTTTATGGGGTTCTCAAGGCAAGAATATTGAAGTGGTTTGCCATTCCCTTCTCCAGTGGACCACATTTCGTCAGAACTCTCCACTTATTGTTTATTTAACTTATATGCAGAGTCAGTTCAGTTCCGTGCAGTTCAGTCACTCAATCATATCTGACTCTTTGTGACCCCATGGACTGCAACATGCCAGGCTTCTCTATCCATTACCAACTCCCGGAACCTACTCAAACTCATGTCCATTGCATCGGTGATGCCATCCAACCATCTCATCCTCTGTCGTCTCCTTCTCCTCCCACCTTCAATCTTTCCCAGCATCAGGGTCTTTTCCAGTGATACGCAGAGTACATGATGTGAAATGCTGGACTAGATAAGGCACAAGCTGGAATCAAGATTTCTGAGAGAAATACCAATAATTTCAGATACACAGATGACACCACCCTTATAGCAGAAAGCGAAGAAGAACTAAAGAGCCTCTCAATGAAAGTGAAAGAGGAGAGTGAAAAAAATGGCTTAAAACTCAACATTCAAAAAACTCAGAGCACGGCATCTGGTCCCATCACGTCATGGCAAATAGATGGAGAAACAATGGAAACAGTGATAGACTTTATTTTCTTGGGCTTCAAAATCACTGCAGATGGTGACTGCAGCCATGAAATTAAAAGACGCTTACTCCTTGGAAGACAAGCTATGACCAACCTAGAAAACATGTTAAAAAATAGAGACATTTCTTTGCCAACAAAGGTCCATCTAGTCAAAGCTATGGTTTTCCCAGTAGTCATGTATGGATGTGAGAGTTGGACCATAAAGAAAGCTGAGTGCCGAAGAACTGATGCTTTTGAACTGTGGTGTTGGAGAAGACTCTTGAGAGTCCCTTGGACTGCAAGGAGATCCAACCAGTCTATCCTAAAGGAAATAAGTCCTGAATATTCATTGGAAGGACTGATGCTGAAGCTGAAACGCCAATACTTTGGCCACCTGATGCGAAGAACTGACTCATTAGAAAAGACCTTGATGCTAGGAAAGATTGAAGGCAGGAGGAGAAGGGGATGACAGAGGATGAGATGGTTAGATGGCATCACCGACTCGATGGACGTGAGTTTGAGCAAGCTCTGGGAGTTGGTGAGGGACAGGGAAGCCTGGCATGCTGCAGTCCATGGGGTCACAAAGAGTCAGACACGACTGAGTGACTGAACTGAACTGAACTGAGCCATTTCCTTCTCCAGGGGATCTTCCCAACCCAGTCATTGAACCCAGGTCTCCTGCATTGCAGGCAGATTCTTTACTAGCTGAGCCACCAGGGCCAGGAAGTTTGCACTTTTAACAAGCTCCCTTGGTTATACTCAGTGGTCCATCACTATGGGTGGTCCACCGACTGATCACAACCTGATAAACACATTGCAAAGGTTTTTCTCTTCCTAATCAAGGTGTTAGCAGGGCTGGGGGCAGTTGTTCTGCAGAGATCAAAAAACTGTTTCTATGTTTCTACTGTCATCATAGCCCCTCACCATCATCCCTGTGAGTGAAGTCACAAAACTTGGAAAACCCTGTGTGCCCCATCCCTCTCTTGGAGATTCACATTGCCTATTAACTTAGCAAGGACTCTGAATATGTCTGTACTTGGGAATCCACATTTGATTAAACCAGTGGTTCACAACTTGATTGTTCATGGGGCTCTTTCGTATGTAATACTATCAACGTCCATCCCCAGGGACTAATACTCCCTGGAACATACTTTGAGAAATACTAATTTAGGAAGCAGGCTGGGGGTTCGAAACTGAGTTTCTACTGTTTCTGGATCCCTATTTTTTCTACTGAATCTCATCTTAGTGTGATAAAGAACTCTTAAAGGCATCTCCTTCCCTATGTTTGGATGATGGGGGCCGAGGCTCGGGAGCAAACATAGAAGGTTCTTATGAGGAACCTTTCTGGGACATCACATTGAGGTAGAATCCAAATTCCTCCTAGAAGCTTTTAAGTAATTAGAAATTCTTCTGTATACTCATAAATTTGTGGCACTTCATTAGTGTGGTCTCTTACATGGTAAAGAAATGGGCATGGATTGTAGGCTGTGAGATGCTTGTATCCTAAAGGGATCTTGCCAAGATACAATCCTCAGTTTCACAGGTTCTAAAACTCAATTTTTTTCAGTTTTAACCAGGGAGTGATTAAGCTCTGGGGGACACATTTCACACAATCTAAAGTTACAAAGAAGTGTTTTGGAAACCAAAATGTCAATTTATTAATTCATCTTGATAATTAATTACAAAGCAAACCTATGTCAACAAGTGCGTCCTCTTCCCAGTAGGAAATCTACTTAGGAAACCAAATAAAAGGCAAAGCAAACGCCTTTTGGTGGAGGCAGCCTGGTTTAGTGAAAAGAGCCAAGATTTTAGAGTCATCCAGATCTAGGTTAGAATCCCAGCTAGGCTACGTGTAGTGAGTTGAATGCTGTTCTACAAAAAGATATGTCCAATTGGAACCTCAGAATATGTGATCTGATTTGGGATAAGGGTCTTTGCAGATGTAATTAAGGTAAGGATCTCTATATGAGGTCAGCTGGATTAGGGTGGGCTCTAAATCCAATGATGAAAGTCCTTAAAATAGAAAGAGAAGAATGAGACATAGGGGAGAAGGTCATGTGAAGATAGAGGCAGAGGTGGGAATAATGCAGCCAGTAAGTCAAGCTAAGTCCGCAGCCACCAGAAACAAAGAAGAAACTGGGAATGCAATCTCCCCTAGAGACTTTGGATGAAGCATGGCCCTGCCAATGCCTTGATCTCAGATTTTTGGCCTCCAGAACTGTGAGAGAATGCATTTCTGTTGTTTCAAGCCACTAAATTCGTGGTAATTTGTACAGTAGCCATGGGAAACTAGTATTGCTCATTTAGTTTTATGGACTTGTGTAAGCCACATTACCTCTGTGAGCCTCAGTTCCCTCATCTGAAAACAGGGCTAACTATAGAAACCTATGAGGTCATAGGGTTACTGTGGGGAAAGTCAGTTCATTTATATAAAGTGCTCGGTTTAGAGTAGGTGCTTATTATTTAGTACAAGGTGGCTGTTGTTACTGGTGAGTGAGGAAGTCAGTAGAGTGTGGGATGTTTTGAAAAGATGGAGTCATATAGTTCATACAGCCTGATGCAACCATCCATTCCCTATCAGAAAGACAGTAAATACATCACCAGGTCAAGCATGGCATGAGAGAAACAACTTCTTTCTAATTATTTTTGTTTGTTTTTATAATGGTTAAATAGCTTACTTAGCCATATCATATCATAAATCCCTTCTTAGCTTTGATGGGCCTTCTAGCCATAGCATTCGCAAGGCTACAGTAGGGTTTTTCCACTGTTTACACTTTAGAGCATTGCCTCTTAATGACATATAGGGAGGCCACTTATCTAATCAGTACATGGTGGTTTTTTTGTGTGTGTGTGTGTGAGCAACCAATCCCATTTCTGCAGTGGGCAACTTTCCTATCAGTTTAACTCCTCCAGCGTGGTATTTTTCTTATTGGTTGTCCTGAGCTCTAGAGTTGGGGGCCCTCTTCCCTTTTAATCTGTATCCCTCTGTCTCCATTTTCAGAGACCTGTGAATTCATAGAGCTATGTCTACGTTCTCACCAACCTGTTTATAAACAAAAAATTCTTTCATCTCTGTACCTGATATCCTACATTCCCACCCACACAGCCCCAACCAGTATTAGGTCTGGGAGACAAAGGAGATTGTGCCCTATTCATCCTTATAGATTCTGTCTTGTATACTTTATGGCATATGGTAAATAGGCTTCCTAGGTGGCACACTGGTAAAGAATTCACTTGCCAATGCAGGAGATGCAAGAGATATGGGTTCAATTCCTGAGTTGGGAAGATCCCTTGGAGTAAGAAATGGCAAACTACTCCAATATTCGTGCCTGGAAAATCCCATGGACAGAGGAGCATATGGGCTACAGTCCATGGGATCAGGACTGATTCTGAAGCTGAAGCTCCAATACTTTGGCCACCTGATGTGAAGGGCCTACTCATTGGAAAAGACCCTGATGCTTTTTCATTAGGAGGAAAAGGGGCAAGAGAGGATGAAATGGTTGGATAGTGTCACCGACTCAATGGACATGAGTTTGAGCAAACACTGGGAAAGAGTGAAGGACAGGTAAGTCTGGCATGCTGCAGTCCATGGGGTCACAATGAGTTGGACAGGACTTAGCCACTGAACAACAACAAAAAAAGATGAGGAAAGACAGTAAATCTTGACCCTGGAGTCAGGCAGACCTGGATTTAAATCCTAGCTCCCCTTTTTGCTAGCTGTGGGGCCTTGAGAAAATTACTGCAGCTCTTGGGACCTCAATTCCCTCATCTATAAAACAATGGTAATAGTGGTACCTAGCTCCTAGATGTTTTATAAGGATTAAATGAGTTAATATGAATAAAGCCCTTAGGACAGTACCATATACGTAAGTGAATGCTCAGTAAATGTTTGCAATGACTGAAGAACTATATGAAATAATAAATAAGTGAACGTACATTTCAACAGGAAGACATATAACTCCAGGAAATCTTTAGTGCCTATAAGAAATTCAGGGAAGGATGGGAGAAGAGTCAGTAAGGACGGGTGAATACTTCATTTACCATGTCTCTTATCATGTGATTCCTACTGTTGGGAGTACTTGAAAGCTGAAGTTTATCAGAACAAACCAGTCAAGCCAAATGCATGGATGGAAAATAACATTTCATATCATAACAGTAACAGTTGCTCAGCTTCAGAGAGTACTCCAAAACACGATAAAGTGCTGAAAAGTGTAGCATTGTCAACAGAAGCTATTCCTAGCAGTTGTCTTAAATTAATTAAAAATACTGATTCTGGCGTTCTGGTTTTAGTACAGAGCACTTGAGTTATTATTGTTATTAGAGTGTCTGAGTCAGGAGGATCACATAGACAAATGATAACATTAAAGGAAGTCAGATGAAATTTCACACATCAGGGGCGCTGCACAGGCAATGGATGTAACTTTCACATCATATGACATTCTTTAAGTAGTAGTGTAGGGATGACAGGGGAAGGGAGGAAGGAGAATTGATATGCTGGAAACGTAGCCAGAATCAGCTGTTGCTAAACATTCTGCACCATCAATGGGTCTATGATATCTATCCCAACCCCCCAGTCTCCTATCCCCCACTGATACATTCCTTCAACAAAAATATATTGGGCACGAAGGCAATGGCACCCCACTCCAGTACTCTTGCCTGGAAAATCCATGGATGGAGGAGCCTGGTAGGCCGCAGTCCATGGGGTCGCTAAGAGTAGGATACGACTGAGCAACTTCACCTTCACTTTTCTCTTTCATGCACTGGCGAAGGAAATGGCAACCCACTCCAGTGTTCTTGCCTGGAGAATTCAGGGACGGTGGAGCCTGGTGGGCTGCCGTCTATGGGGTCACACAGAGTCGGACATGACTGAGGCGACTTAGCAGAGTATAACATGCCAGGAACTGTTCTGGGTGTCAGGAATATAACAGTAAACAAAAATCCTTGCCTTCCTGGAACTTACATTCTAGTAGGGGTCAACAGTATGGCTCATGGACAAATTCTGGCCCATCACTTGTTTTGGTAAATAGCATTACTGAGACACAGCCACACATCTCTTGATGTATCATCTATGACTATTTCTGTGTAACAACACAGTTGGGTATTTGTGTTGCAAACTCACTGGCCCACAAAGCCTAAAATATTTACTATCTATTCCTTTAGAGAAAAAGTTTGCTGGCCCTTATTCTAGCAGGAGAGGGACAATTTTTTAAAACAATACCAGGAGCTGACTGTGGCACAGATCATGAACTCCTTATTGTCAAATTCAGACTGAAATTGAAGAAAGTGGCGAAAACCACTAGACCATTCAGTTGAGTTCAGTTCAGTTCAGTTGCTCAGTCGTCTCTGACTCTTTGCGACCCCAGGAATTGCAGCACGCCAGGCTTCCCTGTCCATCACCAACTCCTGGAGTTCACCCAAACTCATGTGCATCGAGTCAGTGATGCCATCCAGCCATCTCATCCTCTGTCGTCCCCTTCTCCTCCTGCTCCCAGCATCAGAGTCTTTTCCAATGAGTCAACTCTTCGCATGAGGTGGCCAAAGTACTGGAGTTTCAGCTTTAGCATCAGTCCTTCCAAAGAATACCCAGAGCTGATCTCTTTTAGAATGGACTGGTTGGATCTCCTTGCAGTCCAAGGGACTCTCAAGAGTCTTCTCCAACACCACAGTTCAAAAGCATCAATTCTTCGGCACTCAGCTTTCTTCAGAGTCCAACTCTCACATCCATACATGACCACTGGAAAAACCAGAGCCTTGACTAGACAGACCTTTGTTGGCAAAGTAATGTCTCTGCTTTTGAATATGCTATCTAGGTTGGTCATAACTTTCCTTCCAAGGAGTAAGCATCTTTTAATTTCATGGCTGCAGTCACCATCTGCAGTGATTTTGGAGCCCAAAAAAATAAAGTCTGACACTGTTTCCCCATCTATTTCCCATGAAGTGATGGGACTGGATGCCATGACCTTAGTTTTCTGAATGTTGAGCTTTAAACCAACTTTTTCACTCTCCTCTTTCACTTTCATCAAGAGGCTCTTTCCTTCTTTGCTTTCTGCCATGAGGGTGGTGTCATCTGCATACCTAGGGTTACTGATATTTCTCCCAGCAATCTTGATTCCAGCTTGTGCTTCCTCCAGCCCAGCGTTTCTCATGATGTACTCTGCATATAAGTTAAATAAGCAGGGTGACAATATACAGCCTTGACGTACTCCTTTTCCTATTTGGAACCAGTCTGTTGTCCCATGTCCAGTTCTAACTGTTGCTTCCTGACCTGCATACAGGTTTCTCTAGAGGCAGGTCAGGTGGTCTGGTATTCCCATCTCTTTCAGAATTTTCCACAGTTTATTGTGAGCCACACAGTCAAAGGCTTTGGCATAGTCAATAAAGCAGAAATAGATGCTTTTCTGGAACTCTCTTGCCTTTTCGATGATCCAGTGGATGTTGGCAATTTGATCTCTGGTTGCTTTGCCTTTTCTAAAACCAGCTTGAACATCTGGAAGTTCACGGTTCACGTATTGCTGAAGCCTGGCTTGTATGACCTAAATCAAATCCCTTATGACTATACAGTGGAAGTAAGAAATAGATTTAAGGGAATAGATCTGATAGACAGAGTGCCTGATGAACTATGGACGAAGGTTCGTGACATTGTACAGGAGACAGGGATCAAGACGATTTCCAAGCAAAAGAAATGCAAAAAAGAAAAATGGCTGTCTGAGGAGGCCTTACAAATAGCTGTGAAAAGAAGGAAAGAAAGCAAAGTAGAAAAGGAAAGATATAAGCATCTGAATGCAGAGTTCCAAAGAATAGCAAGGACAGAGGAGAAAGCTTTCCTCAGCAATCAATGCAAAGAAGTAGAGGAAAACAATAGAATGGGAAAGACTAGAGATCTCTTCAAGAAAATTAGAGATACCAAGGGGAACATTTTACGCAAAGATGTGCTCAATATAGGAAAGAAATGGTAGGGACCTAACAGAAGCAGAAGATATTAAGAAGAGGTGGCAAGAATACACAGAAGAACTTTACAAAAAGATCTTCACGACCCAGATAATCACGATGGTGTGATCACTCACCTAGAGCCAGACATCCTGGAATGTGAAGTCAAGTGGGCCTTAGAAAGCATCACTACGAACAAAGCTAGTGGAGATGATAGAATTCCAGTTGAGCTATTCCAAATCCTGAAAGACAATGCTGTGAAAGTGTTGCACTCAATATGCCAGCAAATTTGGAAAACTCAGCAGTGGCCACAGGACTGGAAAAGGTCAGTTTTCATTCCAATCCCAAAGAAAGGCAATGCCAAAGAATGCTCAAACTACTGCACAATTGCACTCATCTCACACGCTAGTAGAGTAATGCTCAAAATTCTCCAAGCCAGGCTTCAGCAATATGTGAACTGTGAACTTCCAAATGTTCAAGCTGGTTTTAGAAAGGGCAGAGGAATCAGAGATAAAATTGTCAACATCTGCTGGATCATCGAAAAGGCAAGAGAGTTCCAGAAAAGCATCTATTTCTGCTTTATTGACTATGCCAAAGCCTTTGACTGTGTGGCTCACAATAAACTGTGGAAAATTCTGAAAGAGATGGGAATACCAGACCACCTGACCTGCCTCTAGAGAAACCTGTATGCAGGTCAGGAAGCAACAGTTAGAACTGGACATGGGACAACAGACTGGTTCCAAATAGGAAAAGGAGTACGTCAAGGCTGTATATTGTCACCCTGCTTATTTAACTTATATGCAGAGTACATCATGAGAAACGCTGGGCTGGAGGAAGCACAAGCTGGAATCAAGATTGCTGGGAGAAATATCAGTAACCCTAGGTATGCAGATGACACCACCCTCATGGCAGAAAGCAAAGAAGGAAAGAGCCTCTTGATGAAAGTGAAAGAGGAGAGTGAAAAAGTTGGTTTAAAGCTCAACATTCAGAAAACTAAGGTCATGGCATCCGGTCCCATCACTTCATGGGAAATAGATGGGGAAACAGTGGGAACAGTGTTAGACTTTATTTTTTTGGGCTCCAAAATCACTGCAGATGGTGACTGAAGCCATGAAATTAAAAGATGCTTACTCCTTGGAAGGAAAGTTATGACCAACCTAGATAGCATATTCAAAAGCAGAGACATTACTTTGCCAACAAAGGTCTGTCTAGTCAAGGCTCTGGTTTTTCCAGTGGTCATGTATGGATGTAAGAGTTGGACTATAAAGAAAGCTGAGTGCAGAAGAATTGATGCTTTGTGAACTATGGTGTTGGAGAAGACTCTTGAGAGTCCCTTGGACTGCAAGGAGATCCAGCCAGTCCATCCTAAGGATATCAGTCCTGGGTGTTCATTGGAAGGACTGATGTTGAAGCTGAAACTCCAATACTTTGGCTACCTGATGCGAAGAGCTGACTCATTTGAAAAGACCCTGATGCTGGGAAAGATTGAGGGCAGGAGGAAAAGGGACGACAGAGGATGAGATGGTTGGACGGCATCACCAACTCAATGGACATGGGTTTGGGTGGACTCCAGGAGTTGGTGATGGACAGGGAGACCTGGCATGCTGCCGTTCATGGGGTCGCAAAGAGTCGGACATGACTGAGCGACTGAACTGAACTGAAACATATAATGTCAAGTAGTGTTCTCAGTATAAAGAAAAAGAAAGCCAGAAAGGCAGATGGAGAATGTGGAGGGGGAAATTACAACTTTAACCAGGGCTGTCAGAGAAGATCTCACCAAGTAGGGGATGTTTGATCCACCACTTGATGGAGGTGAGTGAGTGAGTTATATTGATATTTGGGTTGTATACAGCATGGTGGGCCATTGTAAGGAGTTTTACTATTATTATGTGTGAGACAGGATGTCACTGGGGTTTTGAGTAGAGGAGTGACATGGTCTGACTTTCATATTAATAAGATTAGTCTAGCCCTCAAATTAAGATGGGAATAATAGACTTGGATGAGGATGGCAAGGCCAGGAGCAAGGAGAAGGGTTGGGAGATATAATCCTGGATATGGATCATTGTGACTTAAACCAGGTGATGAAAGTAGTCGAATTCTAGGTATATTTCAGAGATGGACCGACAAGATTTGATGGTAGAATACATGTGGGATGTGAAAGAAATTAAAGAATCAAGAATGATTCTAAGGTCTTCAGCCCAAGTGACTGGAAGAATGAAGTTACCATTTACCCATGAGTTGGGGAAGACAGTGAGGAGCAGATTTGATAAGTGGAGCAGGATTCGGTGGGAGTGTCCAGGGTAGGGATGGAGGCAGGGGGAATTAAGAGATCAGTTTTGGATGTGTTAAGTTTAAGATGCCTACTAGGCATCCAAGGTGACATGTCAAGCAGGCAATTGGTTATAAAATATGGAGGGTCCAGGCTGGAGATAGTACATTTAGGAGTCATCTGCTTATAGATGGTATTTTGAGCCATGAGAAATAGAAGCATCACCAAGGAGAGAGAAAAGAAGAGATCCAAGGCTTAAAGCCTTCCTCTACCTATCAATTCTAGATTTAGTGCATGTCAAAATCCTATCAATTCTTCCTTTATGTTTCTCAATCCAACATTTACTTTCCATTCCCACTGCTACTGTCCTAACCCAGGATCTTGTTCTGTCTCACTTGACCTTTTACAATGGCCACTTAATTGGCTTCCTTGACTCTAAATGTCAAGTTGAAACTCGTCATCTCATCTGTCTCTCCCCTCCAAAAAATCCCTCCATTTCTCCTGGGGCTGCCATCATAAAGAATAACATCACCATTCATACTTATTTGTTCAAGTTTGAAACCTGAAAATTATCCTTATCTCCTCCATTTCTCCTACTTTCCATATGCAATCCATTATCAAGCCTTGTCACTTTTAGCTCCTAAATATAACTCAATTCTGCCCCTTTTCTCAGTCTCTGTTACCACCATCAACCCCCATATGAACAACAGTAATACTCTTCTAACTACCTTCCATTCCTCTACTCTGTCCTCCATACTGATATCAGCGGGATCTTTTAAAAACACTTTTCACCTTTAGTAGGTCCACAGAACAAAATTCAAAAACCTTTCATCACTTGGCCACAACTTTCTTTCCAATGGTATCTGCCATGGTTATTCTGTGAAGTCCCTCCATTTTATCTCTGTGGCCTTGTCAGCAGTCTTTACACCCACCATGACCATAGCTTGTCCCGATAACTTAGTATAGACCTTCCCAAGAGTGTTACAGGTGTCTCAGGTGCAGTATAGTTGAAACTTCTAGGTCACTTGCCTCTGGGCTGAAACTGCTTCCTCCATTCACTTTACAAATACTATGCTTTTCTTACAAATACTGTGTGCTACAATAAAAGTTGGGGAGCACTGCCTTAGTGCACACAATTCCCTCATCCTGGGAAGTTCTGTTCCATCCTTTTCTCTAAGTGCACTTCTATGCCAAGTTCAAGACCCACTTTTGCATGGCTTTATTGTGGGATCTTAGTTCCATGGCCGAGGATTGAACCTGTGAGACACGGCAGTGAAAGTGTGGAGTCCTAACCATTGGACTGCCAGGGAATTCCCAAGACCCATCTTCTTGATAAAGCTGCCTTTGTTGCTACATTCCCAGCCTCAAAATTCCCATATGACCTAAGTAGATCATTCATTTGGCACTTAGCATATGTACCTGTGTGTTGTCATTCAACTTTCAATGGTGAGATTTTATCTCAGTTGTGTTGTCAGGTCCTTATGAGCAAGGATTTTTTTTTTTTAATTTTTAATTGAAGGATAATTGCTTTACAATATTGTGTTAGTTTCTGCCATCCATCAAGATGAATCTGTCATAGGTATACATATGTCCCCTCCCTCTAGATCCTCCCTCTCACCTCCTTCCTCATTCCACCCCCTAGGTAGTCACAGAGCACTGGGTTTGAGCTTCCTGCATCATACAGCGAATTTCCACTGGCTATTTATTTTACATATGGTGATGTATATGTTTCTATGTTACTTTTTCAATTCGTCCCTCCCTCTCTTTTCCCCTCTGTGTCCACAAGTCTGTTTCCTATGTCTGTGTTTCCACTGCTCTGCAAATAGGTTCATCAGTATCATCTTTCTAGATTCCATATATATGTGTTAATATATGATATGTTTTTCTCTTTCTGACTTACTTAACTCTTCATAATAGGCTCTAGGTTCATCCACCTCTTTAGCCTGACTCAAGTGCATTCCTTTTTATGACTGAGTAATATCCCATTGTGGGCTTCCCTGTTGGCTTAGCAGTAAAGAATCTGCCTGCAATGCAGGAGCCACAGGTTTGATCCCTGGTTGGGAAGATCCCCTGGAGGAGGGAATGGCAACCCACTCCAGTATTCTTGCCTGGAGAATCCCATGGACAGAGGAGCCTGGACATCTACAGTCCATAGGGTCTCAAAGAGTCGGACATGACTGAAGTTACTTGGCATCCATGCATGCAATATTCCATTGTATGTATTTACCACAACTCTATCCATTCATCCATCAATGGACATCTAGGTTGCTTCCATGTCCTAGCTATTGTAAATAGTGCTGCTTTGAACATTGGGGTACATGTGTCTTTTTCAATTATGGTTTCCTCAGGGTATATACACAGTAATGAGATTGTTGAGTCATACTGTTGTTTTATCCCTAGTTTTTTAAGGAATCTCCATACTGTTCTCCACTGTGGCTTTATCAATTTACATTCCTACCAAGTGCAAGAGGGTTCTGTTTTCTCCACACCCTCTCCAGCATTATTGTTTGTAGATTTTTTTGATGATGGCCATTCTGACCAGTGCGAGGTGATACCTCATTGCAGTTTTGAGTTGCATTTCTCTAATAATGAGCAATGTCGAACATCTATTCCTGTGTTTATTAGCCATTTGTATGTTAAGAGCAAGAATTTTTATATCTACCTTCCTTCCCACCTAGTGCCTTTGCATACAGTAGGTACTTAATTCATTGTTATAATATGAATAAGTGGAGGAATAGATGAATAAATGAATGGATATGTGAAACCCATTTGATGGTACAAAAGAAAAGATCACTGGATTAAGAGTCGGAGAACCTGGATTCTCTAGTTCACTTTGCCACTAGATAGTTGTAAGAGATATTAGGCAATTTGCTTTCCTTGGTTCCGTCATTCACAAAATAGGAGCAATACTTTACATCCTCACTTCCAAGATGAGATGGGGCCATTTAGGAAACAATTATTTGGCAGATGACAGGAGCATGTTGTTCAAGAATAATGCCAAAGGAGGCGGTGTAAAAGATGAAAAAGGACACTGCAGAAAGTCATGGTTGGTGGAAAAGCCAGTAGGGTAAGGGAAATTCACCAGCAAAGTAGACTTGTCCAGGAGTTGTTGAAAAAGGATGTCAAGCACAAGAGGCAGAAAAATCAAATATTTCTACTGAGAGGCAATATAACACAGCCATTAGATCTAGACTGCCTAGGTTCAAAGCCTGGCACTTACCAGCTGTGTGATTTTGGACAAGTTACTCAATGTAATTTGTAAATTGAACTTCAATTTACTCATCTATCATATGGGGATAATAATAGTACTAATTTCCATGGAGTTGCTGTAAGACTTAAGTGAGTTCATGTTTGTAAAGTACTAAGCCGTGAAGACCAGTGTCTGGCATAAAGAGCATTACAGAAGAGTGTGTTAGGTAAAACAATGGACTTGCCAAGCAGAACTTCAATGCCCATGGTTGTGACTTCTTCCTTGGGCCTAAAGCAGGGTTCAGAGAAGCCCTTAGTTGTTCCCCTGTGGGCACTTCTGCCTTCTAGTTTCCCAAGCCCTGTCCTCTAAGCTTGGTCTACCTCATTTTTCACAGGACACTGGCTTATTTTACTAGCTTTCTGACCCACAAAGTTTCTTCCCAATTCTTCAGCTTCTTTCAAAGCCCAATGAGAGTTTATTATGAGGACAGACTGGAGTAGCCTCCATGAAATCCCCAAAGCAGATTGAGTCAGAAGAGCCTGATCTTTAATAATAATGGCTTTGCCATCAAGCAAAATTGAGTATGAATCTAGGCTCTGCAAATGACCAACTAGATAACCTTGAACAAATCAATCTCTCTGAGCCTCAGTTTGCTAATCTGTCAAATGAGGCCTCACAGGCAGTTTTTCAGGAACAAATGAGAAAATGGACATGAAGCGTTCAGTACAGGGCCTGGCCCATGGTAAATGCTCTTAAAGTATTGATTCTTATCATTAATAATCCTAGGATTACCAGTCTTGATTTTAGAATGTAATTTAGCAGCATTATGGCCTCCAGTCACTACTGCTCTGCCATCCCAATGTGTCCCTTTCAAACCTAAAAAGTGCAAAAAAAGAAAAAAGTTATATATGCCTATAAATTGAAATCGTTCCAGTTGAGGTTTATGCTCAGTTCAAAAGAATTACAGAGTGGAACTTCCCTGGTGGTCCAGTGGTTAAGACTCTGCACTGCCAATGCCTGGGGCTTGGGTTCAATCCCTGGCCAGGAACCCAAGATCTCTTGTGCCTTGTGACGTGGCCAAAAAATTAAAAAGAAAGAGAGAGTCACAAAAGAATTACAAAGAAAGAACTAGCAAATCTAAGCACACCAGATTTCAATATGTCTGTGAAGACTCTCAGCCTCCATAAAATCAACAATCTTTTTTTTAATTTATGAGGTATATACTATTAATATCCCCATTGTAGAGATGGGGATACAGAGGCAAATGGAGATTGACCAACCTGCCATGTCCACCCAGTTAATATATAGCAAAGTCAAAATTTGAATCCAGATAATCCAACCCCAAATCCCTTAGTCTTTTTTAAAATTTATTTTTAAATGGGGGAAAACTGCTTTACAATGTTGTGTTGGTTTCTGCTGTACAACAATGCAAATTAGCCATAATTACACATATGTCCCCTGGACAAGGTCATGGCAACCCACTCTAGTATTCTTGCCTGGAGAATCCCCATGGACAGAGGAGCCTGGTGGGCTACAGTCCATAGGATCGCAAAAAGTCGGACGTGGCTGAAGCATGCACACACATGTATGTTACTTCCCTCTTGAGCCTCCCTCCTTTCCCTCCATCCCACTCCTCTAAGTCATCACAGAGCTCCAGGATGGGCTCCCTGTGTTATAGAGCAACTTCTCACCAGCTATTTATTTTACACATGGTAGTGTATGTATGTTGATGCTACTTTCTCCATTTGTCCCACTCTCTCCCTCTTGCACTGTGTCCACAAGTCCTCCATTCTCTATATCTGAGTCTCCATTCCTTCCCTGAAAATAGGTTCATCAATACCTTAATTTTATGAAATATATTCTTCTTATAAAATGGTGAATAGTTTTGGCAATGCTCATACTTGCATTTAGCCTAGAAACAATTCTCCTGTTGAAACAAATCTCCAGTGAGGACACAAGTGGCCAGGCCAGAATGTTTAATGTTGTCCAAGTGACTCTGGGAAGCACTTCTGCTCTGAGTGAGGGGCTGAAAAGTGAATTTGGGGCAAGAGGTCAGGGCCTCTCTTTGAGAAGAAATTCAAGAAGGGCAAGGATAAGCACTCTGCCTCCCACACGAAGTGGGTGTGTAGAAACATGCCTTAAACCACTGAGGGAAAGCACCATATTTTGTCCTTTATGTATTAATCATGAAAGATTTTCTTCCTATAGTTATCCAAGCATTATCCTTGACACACCAACTGGAGAATTGTGTCAGTGAGAATACAAAATTTATCCCATGCTTCAGAAATGCAACTCTATTTAATGACTGGATTAAATATATGCTATGTCTAAAGATCAAATACTATTTAATGTCTGAAGCAAAGAATGATTACTAAATAATATAATTATTTGGGGCTTACACAACTGTTCTCAAAGCTAATTGTTAGCTGGCAAAAACTGGCCTTGATTATGAACATTAGTAAGTGAGCTTGCATTTCAAATCAAGAAATCAAACTCTCAAATGGCTTTAATCAAATAAAATAAAAACAAATAATTCTCAAAATAAAAGCATAAAACAAAAGAAAGTGTAAAAAAATCATAGTTGATGAAGTTATTTTTTATTCCCTTTTATACATATATGTATATATATAAACAACTTCTTAAGTTATGATTTATAGTTCAAAAATTCTTGATTTTTTAAAAAATATATTTTAGAGCAGTTTTAAGTTTACTATCTAATATATTTTATAGCAATTATTGATATATATTATATAAATATATATTATATTGGGGCTTCCCAGGTGGTACAATGGTATATGATATGCAAATATATACATTATATATACACACATACATAAATATATTTTATATAATATTAATATGTATTAATATATGACATATGTCACATATAGATATATGTTAGGTTCATCTATGTTACTTTGGAGGTCCACCAAAAACCTAGATGTTTCCTATAAAACATCTGAAAAATTTAAAGTAAATTTTCATTTAAATTTTTCAAAAATAAATAGAATGTCAAATTTCATATACATATGTGATCTATAGTAACAGATCTATACTTGGTTCTCATTTTTCTAGTACCAGAATTCTCAGTAATGAAGGACACTTGACCCTCCGCATCCTTGAATTCAACTGCAGATCGTGTAGTACTGTTGTATTTACTACTGAAAAAAAAATCCACATATAAGTAGACTTGTATTAATCAAGGATCAACTGTATAGTCATAGAAATAAAGACTTTTTAAAAATAATACTTCAAGAAGAAATGCTAAATCCATTGAGCTATAGATGTCAATATTTCAATACAAGAATGCAAAATTTGTAATGTAGTTAGGCATAAAACTCAAAAACCAGGTAAAACTGATTCTCATTTACTTCTGATCTCTTGTTAACTATGTGAGCTTGGTCAAGTTACTTTATTTCTCTGAGCTTCAATTTTCTTATCCGCAAAATAAGGATAATAATAGCTCCTATGTCAGAGAGTTGATGGGAAGATTAAGTGAGCTAATTCACATACAAAATTTTTAAACTGTCTGACACGTGGTAGGTGTTTAATGATTGTTTAGAGATTTTGTTATTATTTCTTCTAGAATGTAAATGGCAGTTTCCTTCTCATTGTCTTCTTTGTTGGATTCCCAGTGCCTAACATAGGGAGTGCTCAATAAATATTTGTTTGGTGGATTAATTTATGTGACAGCTATCTGAAGGTCTAGGGGAGCTCTTTATTGATTGTGCCACTGCTTCTAACCACACTTGGCAGCTGCACCAGTAACTCAAGGTGAATTTTTTATAACAGCTTTATTGAGTTATAATTCCCCCATTTAAAGTGTACCATTAAATAGTTTTTAGTGTATTCATGGAGATGAACAACCATCACAGTCAATTTCAGAACATTATCACTCCAAAAAGAAACTCCATACTCATTTAGTCACTCCCCATGAACTCACAGCCCTTCCACCACTGCCTCCCCCTCAGCCTGAAGGTAACACCAATCTGCTTTCTGCCCTTATTAATTTGCCTGTTCTGCACATTTCTTAAGGGCTTCCCTGGTGGCTCAGTCATAAAGAGTCTGCCTGCAATGTAGGAGAGCTGGGTTCCATCCCTGGGTTGGGAAGATCCCTTAGAGAAGGAAATGGCAACCCACTCCAGCACATTTCTTAAAAATAAACTCATACAACAAGTAGTCCTTTGTGACTGGCTTCTCTCATTTAACACAATGGATTTTCAAGGTTCACTCATGTTTTAGCATATATTAGTGCTTCATTAATTTTCATGGCCGAATAATATTCCATTGTATGGTTATGCCATTTTTATTTATCCATTCATTAGTTGATAGACATTGTGGTTGTTTCTACTTTTTTGCTATTATGAATAATGTTGTTATGAACACTTACATACAAGTTTTTGTGTGGACATGTTTTTATTTCTCTTGGGTACATACCTAGGAGTGGAACTGCTGGGTCATATGGCAATTCTATGTTTAACATTTGAGGAAATGCCAGAATACTTTCTACAGCAGCTGTACCATTTTACATTCCACCAACAGTGTATGAGAGTTCCAATTTGTTCACATCCTTGCCAACACATGTTATTATTATCTGTCTTTTGATTATAGCCATCCTAATGGAAGTAGTATCTCATTGTGGTTTTGATTTGCATTTCCCTAATGATTAATTGGAGAAGACAATGGCACCCCACTCCAGTACTCTTGCCTGGAGAGTCATGGACAGAGGAGCCTGGTGGGCTGCAGTCCATGGGGTTGCATAGAGTCGGACACGACTGAAGTGACTTAGCAGCAGCAGCAGCAATGATTAATTATGTTGACCGTCTTTTTATGTACTTATTGGCCATTTGTTTACCTTTTTTGTAGAAATGTGTATTCAGATCTTCTGCCCTGCCCTTTTTAATTGGGTTACTTGTCTTTTTATTATTGAGTTGTAAGAGTTGTTTAGATATTCTGGATGCAAGTCCCTTATCGGATATATGGTTTACAAACATTTCCTCCTACTCCATTCTGTGAGTTGTCTTTTCATTTCCTTTGATTCACAAAAATTTGTAATTTTGACGTAGTCAACATACCAGTTTTTTTCCCTTTGGTTGTTTGTATATCTGGTATTATATTTCAGAAATATTGCCTGATTCAAGACCATAAAGTTGAACATCTTTTGTACAACTTTTGTACAAGAGTTCTATTGATCAGCTCTTAAATTTGGGTCTTTGATCTCTTTTTCTTTTTTGGCTCCATCCCTTCATTCTTTCTGGAGTTATTTCTCCACTGATCTCCAGTAGCATATTGGGCACCTACTGACCTGGGGAGTTTCTCTTTCAGTATCCTATCACTTTGCCTTTTCATACTGTTCATGGGGTTCTCAAGGAAAGAATACTAAAGTGGTTTGCCATTCCCTTCTCCAGTGGACCACATTCTGTCAGATCTCTCCACCATGACCCGCCCATCTTGGGTTGCCCCACGGGCATGGCTTAGTTTCATTGAGTTAGACAAGGCTGTGGTCCTAGTGTGAATAGATTGACTAGTTTTCTGTGAGTATGGTTTCAGTGTGTTTGCCCTCTGATGCCCTCTTGCAACACCTACCATCTTACTTGGGTTTCTCTTACCTTGGGCGTGATCAGTGGAGAAATAACTCCAGAAAGAATGAAGGGATGGAGCCAAAGCAAAAACAATACCCAGCTGTGGATGTGACTGGTGATAGAAGCAAGGTCCGATGCTGTAAAGAGCAATATTGCATAGGAACCTGGAATGTCAGGTCCATGAATCAAGGCAAATTGGAAGTGGTCAAACAAGAGATGGCAAGAGTGAATGTCAACATTCTAAGAATCAGCGAACTGAAATGGACTGGAATGGGTGAATTGAACTCAGATGACCATTATATCTACTACTGCGGGCAGGAATCCCTCAGAAGAAATGGAGTAGCCATCATGGTCAACAAAAGAGTCCGAAATGCAGTACTTGGATGCAATTTCAAAAACAACAGAATGATCTCTGTTCGTTTCCAAGGAAAACCATTCAATATCACAGTAATCCAAGTCTATGCCCCAACCAGTAACACTGAAGAAGCTGAAGTTGAATGGTTATATGAAGACCTACAAGACCTTTTAGAACTAACACCCAAAAAAGATGTCCTTTTCATTATAGGGGACTGGAATGCAAAAGTAGGAAGTCAAGAAACACCTGGAGTAACAGGCAAATTTGGCCTTGGAATACAGAATGAAGCAGGGCAAAGACTAATAGAGTTTTGCCAAGAAAATGCACTGGTCATAACAAACACCCTCTTCCAACAACATGAGAGAAGACTCTATACATGGACATCACCAGATGGTCAACACTGAAATCAGATTAATTATATTCTTTGCAGCCAAAGATGGAGAAGCTCTATACAGTCAACAAAAACAAGACCAGGAGCTGACTGTGGCTCAGACCATGAACTCCTTATTGTCAAATTCAGACTTAAATTGAAGAAAGTAGGGAAAACCATTAGACCATTCAGGTATGACCTAAATCAAATCCCTCATGATTATACAGTGGAAGTGAGAAATAGATTTAAGGGCCTAGATCTGATAGATAGAGTGCCTGATGAACTATGGAATGAGGTTCGTGACATTGTACAGGAGACAGGGATCAAGACCATCCCCATGGAAAAGAAATGCAAAAAAGCAAAATGGCTGTCTGGGGAGGCCTTACAAATAGCTGTGAAAAGAAGAGAAGTGAAAAGCAAAGGAGAAAAGGAAAGATATAAACATCTGAATGCAGAGTTCCAAAGAATAGCAAGAAGAGATAAGAAAGCCTTTTTCAGTGATCAATGCAAAGAAATAGAGGAAAACAACAGAATGGGAAAGACTAGAGATCTCTTCAAGAAAATCAGAGATACCAAAGGAACATTTCATGCAAAGATGGGCTCTATAAAGGACAGAAATGGTATGGACCTAACAGAAGCAGAAGATATTAAGAAGAGATGGCAAGAATACACAGAAGAACTTTACAAAAAGATCTTCACAACCCAGATAATCACGATGGTGTGATCACTGACCTAGAGCCAGACATCCTGGAATGTGAAGTCAAGTGGGCCTTAGAAAGCATCACTACGAACAAAACTAGTGGAGGTGATGAAATTCCAGTTGAACTATTCCAAATCCTGAAAGATGCTGCTGTGAAAGTGCTGCACTCAATATGCCAGCAAATTTGGAAAACTCAGCAGTGGCCACAGGACTGGAAAAGGTCAGTTTTCATTCCAATCCCAAAGAAAGGCAATGCCAAAGAATGCTCAAACTACTGCACAATTGCACTCATCTCACACACTAGTAAAGTAATGCTCAAAATTCTCCAAGCCAGGCTTCAGCAGTACGTGAACCGTGAACTTCCAGATGTTCAAGCTGGTTTTAGAAAAGGCAGAGGAACCAGAGATCAAATTGCCAACATCCGCTGGATCATCGAAAAAGCAAGACAGTTCCAGAAAAACATCTACTTCTCCTTTATTGACTATGCCAAAGCCTTTGACTGTGTGGATCACAATAAACTGTGGAAAATTCTGAAAGAGATGGGAATACCAGATCACCTGACCTGCCTCTAGAGAAACCTATATGCAGGTCAGGAAGCAACAGTTAGAACTGGACATGGAACAACAGACTGGTTCCAAATAGGAAAAGGAGTACGTCAAGGCTGTATATTGTCACCCTGCTTATTGAACTTATATGTAGAGTACATCATGAGAAACGCTGGGCTGGAAGAAGCACAAGCTGGAATCAAGATTGCCGGGAGAAATACCAATAACCTCAGATATGCAGATGACACCACCCTTATGGCAGAAAGTGAAGAGGAACTAAAAAGCCTCCTGATGAAAGTGAAAGAGGAGAGTGAAAAAGTTGGCTTAAAGCTCAACATTCAGAAAACGAAGATCATGGTGTCTGGTCCCATCACTTCATGGGAAATAGATGGGGAAACAGTGTCAGACTTTATTTTTCTGGGCTCCAAAATCACTGCAGATGGTGACTGAAGCCATGAAATTAAAAGATGCTTACTCCTTGGAAGGAAAGTTATGACCAACCTAGATAGCATATTCAAAAGCAGAGACATTACTTTGCCAACAAAGGTTCGTCTAGTCAAGGCTATGGTTTTTCCTGTGGTCATGTATGGATGTGAGAGTTGGACTGTGAAGAAGGCTGAGCACCGAAGAATTGATGCTTTTGAACTGTGGTGTTGGAGAAGTCTCTTGAGAGCCCCTCGGACTGCAAAGAGATCCAACCAGTCCATTCTGAAGGAGATCAGCCCTGGGATTTCTTTGGAAGGAATGATGCTAAAGCTGAAACTCCAGTACTTTGGCCACCTCATGCAAAGAGTTGACTCAATGGAAAAGGCTTTGATGCTGGGAGGGATTGGGGGCAAGAGGAGAAGGGGACGACAGAGGATGAGATGGCTGGATGGCATCACTGACTCGATGGACGTGAGTCTGAGTGAACTCCAGGAGTTGGTGATGGACAGGGAGGCCTGGCGTGCTGCGATTCATGGGGTCACAAAGAGTCAGACACGACTGAGCAACTGATCTGATCTGATCTCTTTTTGTTTGTTTGTTTTGTTTTGGCTGCACTACATGGCATGTGGGATCTTAGTTTCCTGACCAGGAATTGAACCTGTACCCCCTGCAGTGGAAGCATGGAGTTCTAACCACTGAACCAGCAGAGAATTCCCATCTTTGATCTATTTTCAGTTCATTTTGTATATAGTGTGAGGTAAGCATCCAAATTCATTCTTTTGAATGTGGATAACCAATTGTTTGGACACCATTTATTGAAAATACTCCTCCTTCTTTATTGAAATGTCTTGGCACATTTATTGAAGATCAAACATAAACTTTTATTTTTATATTCTAAATTGTATTCCATTGATCTACATGTCTATACTTATGCCAATACCACACTGATCACTGTAGCTTTGTAGCAAGTTTTGAAACTGAGAAGTGTGCATCCTCTTAGTTCTTTTTCAAGATTTTTTTTAAAAAATTATTGAGTTATAACTTATATACCATATAATTCACTTGCTTTATTTGCATAATTCAATGTGTTTTGGTATATTTACACTTGTGTTACTATCACCACTGGCACAGAATTTTTTTGTTTTGTTTTTCGGCTATCCGACATGTGGGATCTTAATTCCACAACCAGGGATTGAACTTGCACCCCCTGCATTGGAAGCGCAGAGTCTCAATTGCTGGACTCCCAGGGAACTCCCTCAAGATTGCTTTGACTATTCTGGGTCTCTTGCATTTCCATATGAATTTTAGGATCATGATGTCAATTTCTGCAAAGAAGCCAGCGGGGACTTTGCTAGGAATTATGTTGACTCTATAGATCAGTTAGAGTAGCACTGCTATCTTAACAATATTGTCTTCTGAATATCCTATATCATGAATATAGGATTTCTTTCTGTTTACTTATGTTATCTTTGATTTATTTCAATAATGTTTTGTAGTTTTCAGTGTACAAGTCATGTACTTCTTTGGATTAAATTTATTCCTAACTATTTATTCTTTTTTATGCTAGTGCGATCAATGGAATTGTTTTGTTAATTTCATCTTTAGATTGTTCATTGCTAGTGTATTGAAACACAACTGATTTTTGTATGTTGATCAGGCAACTTTGCTGAAATCTTTTACTAGCTCTAATAGTTATTTTGTAAATTCTTTAGGGTTTTCTATATATAATATCAAGCCATCTGCAAATAAAGTTTTACTTCTTCCTTTTCAACCTGGATGCCTTTTCTTTGTTTTGCCTAATTGCCCTGGAAAGATCTTCTAGAACAATGTCGAATAGGAGTGATGAGAATAGACATCTTGGACCTGTTCTTGATTTTTTTTAATTTTTTTTTATTTATAATATCATATATGAAATGAGTCGCCAGTCCAAGTTCGATGCACGTGTATACCTGTTCCTGATTTTAGGTGGAAAGCTTTCAGTATTTTACTATCAAGTATAATGTTAGCTGTAGGGTTTTTGTATATGCTGTTTATCAGGTTGAGGGATAAGGTGAAATTTACTTGAAACTGGAAGACCATCACCAATAAAGGAACTCTCAGGCCCAGTTGTATTTTCTCTCTTCTAGTTTGACATAATTCTTCTGTTTCATATTATTCAAACAGGGGGAGAATGCCTTACAGGACAGGCCTATACCTTATTCTGGGTTTCAATTTCAGAGGAATGTTTCTGGATTGTTTCATTTCCCAGGGAAATGTTTTAAAAATACAGCCTACTGAGAACTGTACAGATACTTAATAATTAATTTATAAAACATAAGATAGCAGGCTTTGTTTGAGCTATGACTTTGTTATTAATAGCTTGGTGAAGTTTGGGTTCTGTCAGTATATCTCATCTTTTCCTTAATCTCCTTGATGGAAGCATGAGAATAGGCAGGGAACATGGAGGACTCTCTTATATATGATATCTGGAAAAGTAGTGGTATGTATGACAGGACTTTCTGGGTTCAAATCCTTGCTCTGCCACTTATGAATTTGGCAAATTATGCAATCTGTATGTGTCTCAGTTTCCTCATTTGAAAAATGGGTGTGATAAAAACAATGATGATGGTGATAATAATAAAACCTACCTTAAACAGTTGTTGTGAAGAATAAATGAGTTATTGTGTATAAATGTACTTAGAACAGTTCCTGGAATTATAGTGAACTCTATTTATGTACTTGCAATTAGGCTGTGGTGTTCAGAAACAAAAACATAGGTTTAGGAGCCAGATAAATCCAAGTTGAAATCCTTGCTCAACTGCTTTTGCCAACTATGTGGCCTCTGACAAATTACTTCATCTCCCCGAGCCTTGGTTTTCTCATTTCTGAGGCGGAAACAGAGCTTACTTTACATGGTTATTAGAAGGAACAAATTAGATAATTCCTGTGAAATACCTAGCACAAAATAATTGTTGAACAAGTGGCAACTGACTATGATGCTTTACTTATATTTTCCTATTTGAAGGCCAGTGAGGTACTATCACAGAACTTCTCACGCTTATTTTATAGTTCAGGTCTGGGGATGGCAAAAGCAAATCCCATAGGGAACTTTAGTTTAAAAAATTATTTATAAAATTACAAAAGTAGCATATACTTATAAAAAATTCAAACTTTCAAAAGTATATAGTGAAAAGTAAAAATCTTTTTATACCTATTCACCCACCCACTTCACTTCCCCTCTCAGAAATAACAGTGCCAACAGTTTGGTGTATATCCATCCAGGCCTTCTTCTATGTATATACATACATATGAACACATACATAAGGATATATGCATGCACATGTATGGTGGTTGTGGTGGTTCAGTAGTTAAGTTGTGTCCAACTCTTGAGACCCCATGGACTGCAACCTGCCAGGCTCCTCTGTCCATGGGATTCTCTGGGCAAGAATACTGGAGTGGGTTGCCATTTCCTTCTCCAGGGGATCTTTCCAATGCAGGGATCGAACCTGGGTCTCCTGCATTGCAGGTAGATTCTTTACCAACTGAGTTACGAGAAGCCCCCACCCCCCACCACCACTATATATATATATATATATATATATATATAATTCTGTGACTTTCTAATTTTCCTCATCAGTATGCCTTTTACATCTTTCCATTTGAGTATGTAAATATCTACTTCATTCTTTTTAATGGCCATTCAGTCATCTATAAGATGGATGTGTCAGAGGTTTACTTTTAAAAATCCTCAGTCATTGCTCTCAGGACAGCATCGTGAGTATCCAATTGCAGTGTGCTTTTTTCTCAAAGCCTGTATTTAACAATGTAGTGTGTAAATGTGCAGTTTAAGGCAAATTCATAGTTTCCCTAGATGATGAATGTCTTATTGAATTCTCAGCTGTAGGGACAGAATGGAAAGCTAAGTATGTGGGCAGAAAGGAAGTTCTTTAGATAAGTCAGAAGGAAAAACAAGTCATTCAAACTATTACCAGCTTTTGCATTTTTTTTTCCTGATGGGTTCCAATATTGAGAGACTAAATGAAAAAGAAGACCAGAGTGGAAAACCAGTAAGTTCAAAAAAGACCTTGGGATGCTTACTAAACACAAAAGTAACTGTTGATCTGGTGGATGAAATAATTATAATAATTAACCTTTTGCATTGAGAAGTTACCATAATAATTACTCTTTTGAATAAGAAAGTGAAAGTGAAAGTGAAGTCGCTCAGTTGTGTCCGACTCTTTGCGACCCGTGGACCGCAGCCCACCAAGCTCCTCCATCCATGGGATTCTCCAGGCAAGAATACTGGAGTGGGTTGCCATTTCCTTCTCCAGGGAAGAACCTAGCACAAATAATTGAGAAATGACAAAAAGTGATAGCCCTGTATTCAAAATAATTACATTTATATAAATAAGCCCACAAAGGAGAAATTAAAATTAATGCTTCCAGAACAAGCAAAATACACTGTGTCAATTTCCAACAGTCCCAATCTGTCTATGTGCTACTGATGGAGGTGTCAGAATTCTGGGCAAGTATTCACAAAGTTCAAAAGAGTCATAACACTGAAGAAATGTGCTTATAAGAGAAGAATATGTGTATAGATGGAATCATGGAAATCATGGAAATATCACTCACTGTAATATCTGAGCAGGAGGTTGCAATCAAAGCAGTCAACAATTAGAAAGTACAAGGCCTTAACTCCCACAGAATTTTTGGTATAAGCAGCTCTGACAGCACACAGAACTGTTGTAAGATACTTTGCAAGAAAGCTTTGTCAATGGTAATGCCTTCCTTAATGATATCTGGAAACAGCTGTTTTGCTCCCAAAGACAGCAATATGTTGAAGCCTGCCAAATACAGATAATAAGAGGTACTTACCTATCATTAACAAAATTATGCTTTCTTTATTGACAGAAAAGATCTGTTCACATTGTGAGAGGAGTACATTACAGAACTAGTGAAAAGCTATTGAGAAGTATCATACAGATGGCTGCAAAGCAGTGATTCCCAGCCCTAAATCTGCCACCCTCTAGGATCATCATGAGCTTTCAGAAAATGTCTCAAAACAAAATTAAATATGAGGCACTTTAATTTTAAAACATGATATGCCATACAGCATTTTAAGGAAAAGGGGGAGATGCTATAAAATCAAGCTAACAATAGCAAGTGTGTTATAAATTCCCACGAGGTTGGGAGCCAATGATGGTCAGACTGGTGTATAATATAGATTCAGCAGTAGTTCTTTTGAATTCAGAACACTCTACCAAGGCACATCATCAAAACAGTTATAAGCAAATGCATGAGTTTTCTATGTTTTTCACACAAATAGTAATCTGTGAATTCTGTCTCCAAGTTTTGGACAATTTTTGTAGTTAAACATTTCCCGAATGTCTAAAAACATATTCCAATGCTAGCAACGAAATCATTCATTCATTAAAGAAATATTTATTGAGAGCATGCTATAGGCCAGGTACTGATATACACATTGCTGGATAGAAAGTTTGTATCAATCATGTATAGGAGTGTCTGTTTTCTTAAGCTCTTGGGATAGCATATTAGAAAATATCTGTAGCAATAGATTAGTAAAAATAGTAACTCATTGTCATTTACCATTTCTTTGAATACCAACCAGTAAGATTGGACACTTTTTCATATGACGGTTTGTATAGTCATTTGACATTTTGAATAATCTGCTTACATCCTATGTCCATTTTCTACTGGTCTTTTTTTAATTCTTTTTTTTTAAACTTCTTTTTTAATTGGAGGAAAATTGCTTTACAATGTTGTGTTGGTCTCTGCTGTACAACAACGCAAATCTGCCATAATTATACATATATCCCTTCCCTCTTGAGCCTCCCTCCCCTACCCCCATCCCACCCCTCTAGGTCATCACAGAGCGCCAGGCTGGACTCCCTGTGTTATATAGCAACATCTCACCAGCTATCTGTTTTACACATGGTAGTGTATATATGTTGATGCTACTTTCTCCATTCGTCCCTCTCTCTCCTTCCCCCACTGTGTCCACAAGTCCATTCCATCTGCGTATCCTTTACTTCCCTGCAAATAGGTTCATTTATACCATTTGTGAAGGCTCTTTACATATTACCATGCCATCTATCTGACCTTACTGTCTTTGAGTAGGAGTTTCCAGAGACAGCCAAATTCGCTCCATAACTATCAGATTGAAGTCAGTTAATGTTGTCAAATATTTTTATAAGGTCTTTGAGTATCCTGGAGTCATTGTATTTCTGTTCACTTCTCCTATTTCTGCACGTAATCTAATTTTATGTACACTAAATCAGGTTATGCCATAGCTAAACGGATTCCAGGAGTGTCCAATAGGCAATATTGTTCAATAGTCAATAAGGAGGAAATTGGACTATAATCTTGCCAGTGATTTAAAACAAAACAAAACAAAAAACTGAAAAATCTTACTATGGTTGCCACCATTGACTGGCTCATCATTCTTGAAGTTGGCATTAATGGCAGCATCTTTGGAATATTTCAACACATTTTTAGTACTGTGTATATTTAGAAAGGACTTCATTGCCATCTAAGGCACACTCTATCACCCTGCTTAAAAACAATCTTAGCAGGCATACACAATTAGGTCCTAGAGATTTGCGGATTTGAGAGCAATACTGACCTTTTCACTGGAAACAGCAGAAGCTAATTTAAGGTGATATCAGTGTGGCCCAGTAACTTGAGCCATCATCCTCAATGACAGATAGGTATTAAAATTTCCATAGAATTCTTTTCTCTCTGTGATTCAGACTCAATAAACATTTGCTGATCTTAATAGGTGCCAGGTGCTTTTACATACACTCTTCTGATCCTCACCACCAATCTATTATTTATATATTGGCATCTTGATGTTCATATGAGGAAATTTTAACTCAGAGAGGTTCTATGATTTGTTCATGGTCATAGTAAGTGGCAGAGATGGAACTTGAAGCCAGATTTTCCAAGTCTAAGTCTAGGGTTCTGATGATGACACAACTGCCCTCCATAGCAAGACTGGCCAGGACATGTATTAATAAATGCCCCAGGCAGCCTCACGTTCTGGTGCCTCTTAAATATATTAAAAATACATGCCCCAAATTTATTTAATGACAGTAGGGAGAGACTGAGATCCTCTTAATACAAGTGTAAACCTTTTGCATTATGTTCAAAATAAAGAATTTACCACATATACTTGCCACAATAACAGCTGTCATTTATTGAGCAATTACCATCATCAGGTATGAACCACTCCATATGAACTATCTCCTTTAATCCTAAGAGATTGGCATCATCATCACCATCACATACTGATCCCCATTCAGTATGTGAGGCCCAAGGTTAAGTGACTTAGCCAAGGTCATACAGTTAGTAGGGAAGCCAGGATTTAAGCTCAAGGCAGTCTGACACCAGAGCCTTTGAATTTAACCACTATGATTTACCGACTTTAACTACAGTAAAATCCTAAATGAGCATTTTAACCTACTCATTTCTTTCATTTGTTTTGTTTTGTTACTCAAAACTGAATACATTAGAGGTAATTTACATGGATATAGTTACAAAATTATATTTAAAAGATTTCGAATCCCCCCACCACCTTTACTGTTTGTTTGCTTTTGTTTTCTTGATAACAGACCATTTCCTATTTTCCTTTAGTTTTTGTTTTTTCTTAAGTTTCCTTTTGCAATTTTCAAACCAGGCAACTTTCAGGGAAGTGTATTAGAGGATTTAAAACTCAGATAAGAAAATAAACCCCTCATTCTTGATAAACAGCACTGTGGCAAGCATTATGGTATTTCACAATCTCCACTCATGGTGGAGCATTGCCCACTTTAAGCAACTCCCAGCTTGCTAATCTCACAGTTGGTGGCACACCCTCTAACTTGCATGTGCTCATCACAAAAATTATATGGTTGGCACCAGTGAGAACTGCTGGCTCTTTTTGCTTTTGATTTTTTTTTTTTCACTCAAGGACCCAACAAACTTAGCAAGAGAGATGGCTAATTTCCATCTCACAAATTATTTTGGAAAGAACTGGAAGAAACCCAAAGTGGTTGGCACCAAATTTATAATTTATCCCAGAGGTTTTCTAACACCCCTTTCAAATTGGCACCCCAGGCAGTTGCCTGGCTGGCCCTTTGCTTAATCGCCATTCCTGTTTCTGGAAGCTGCAAAGGAATTGATGGGTCTAATCAAATTTTCACGATTTTGTAGAATTCAAGAGTTGAAGAAGAAGGAAGGTATAGTTGGGTACATGCATATTGATTCATATATTAAAAAACAATATTCTATGAGTTTTGGCTGAACCTAATGGACATATAGATTCCAGAGCAAAACCCATTTGGTGCGTTTCCTCACCTTGCTATTTGTAAACAGGTAAAACCTGATTATAATGAATGTCATAGGGCAGTTGTAGCCTGCAGGTTGAATACTGATGCTGACAGCTGTGTAATTACAATGCAGTTTTATTACAGGCATTGCATATATATAATTATAATGAAGTTTGGATAATTTAGAAAGATGACTGATCATTAGCAATGTCAGGCCATCTACCATCTGAACTTCCCCTTTGTGTTAGAGCAAAACCTTCAAACAGAACTGGAAATGAAGGATCATGCCTGGCAGAAAGACTCCCCTACCCTGGCTTCTAGTTTGCCCAGTAATTGTGTGTACTTCTATGGAAAGCTACAGACTTTACAGACTGAGTACTTCTGGGATCAAGATCATGCCACTTCCCCTGCCCCTGGCCCCACTTGGCCAGTTTTTCATGGGCACAAGTCTGCTTTGGATCTTAATTAGCTGTCTCTGACTAGAACTGAGGGTTTCAAATCAAGCGTAGGGAGTGGAGGCAGTTTTATGTCTTGGTGCCTGAGAAAACAAAGCCTCCCTCTTATGCTGACGAGAAATGCACAGTGATCACAGTTTGGAATTTCAAATGGGAACACATAGTCTGAAAATGTAACAGAGCATCTGAAATCAGAACTGCCCCAGAAAACTTGGATAATTATAGGCATCATGTATTTTGAGTACTTACTATCTGCCAGGCACTGGGTAAAGTCCTTCCCAGGCATATTATCTCATTTAATTCTTTCAACAAACCCTAAGAAGTAGGTCTTAGAATCCTCATCTCTGCATATGAGGAAACTAAGGCACAGTGAGGTTTAGACAACTTGCCCAAGGTCATACAGCAATTATGTGGCAGAACTGAGGTTCAAATCCAGTTCTGACTAACTGCGAAGGTATTCTCATGATTACCAAGGGGCCCTGACAGTCTCTGAGATGTTTGTACTGTGCTGTGCTTAGTCGTTCAGTTGTGTCCAACTCTTTGCTACCCTATGGACTATAGCGAGCCAGGCTCCCTTGTCCATGCGGATTCTCCAGGAAAGAATACTGGAGTGGTTTGCCACGCCCTCCTCTGGGGTCTCTAAGATGTTTAGGGTCTAAATAATTTCTTTGCAGAAAGTATTCAAGGTAGAAGCCAAATAAATATTCCATTTGTATATAATCTGCACAGTTTTCATCCAAAGACTACATAAATTACAGGCAGGGTGTTCAGACATGCTATGCTCTCTCTCGTTCCCTGAACATAGGGGTGGCAGGCTTCCCCACCTTAGCCTCATCCCCATAAGCCTACCCAGGATCTATTCCTGGCCAGCCAATTTGGTCTCTAGAAAGTGAACTGCCTTGGCTCAACCTCCTTTAATCTCATTTTAAGCAACAGTAACTATGAACTCAGAGATGGATGTTTAGATATATTTTTTAATGCACATCAAAATAAATAATGTTCATCTGTGATCATCCCAAATCATCTTGTGCCACCAGGGAGACATTTAGCCACATACAGGACAGCACTGATCTGGGTAATCTCTAAGTGACCTCCCAACCTTTACATACAATGAAACAACCTCTAAAAATAGTTCAAAAGGGATGAGACAAATTTGAGTAAGATGGCAATTTGCCCATCCTTGCTCATTTTCCTCTCTTAAAATCTCCAATCTCTGCTTTACTGTCCTCCATTTGCTGAGAATTTTGTTTTCATAGCTTTTTAGAAAAAAATGAGCACTTCCCAGGGAGCAAGCTGCTTCTATTTCCACAACTGCTGATCTTCAACCTCTAGCTAAGGTTTCATGTCCTTAGAGAAGCTTTCTCTGACCACTTAATCTGAAGTAACCCTTTATAACATTACCCTGTCTTATTTTTCCCTTAACGCTTATCACTGATTGAAACTGTCTTGCCTGTTCATCTCCTATGAAATAATAAGTTGCCTAGCATGTAGTAAGTGCTCAAGGGGTATTTCTCTCTTTTTTTTTAATTTAATTTTATTTTTTAAACTTTACATAATTGTATTAGTTTTGCCAAATATCAAAATGAATCTGCCACAGGTATACATGTGTTCCCCATCCTGAATCAAGGGGTATTTCTCAAATGAATGAAGTAGGGAATCTAAAGTTAGGGTAGGCCTGTGGAATTGATGAAACAGAGAAAACATAAGGAAAGCTGAACTTTGGGTGATGTAATTTATCCAACAAGGCAAAATGGGCAATGACTTGGGAAGGTGTAAAACTGTCTCAGGTACTTACACAACTCATTGCATCTTGAGTGCTTACTATTATTTGTGCTATCAGAGCATTGTGCTAAGGTATCCCCTGTGAACTGGCTACTGTTAAGCTCTGGGGCCTATGCCATTGGTAAGTCTCAGTTGCATTCTATAACTTCTGTTTATTGAGTGGCTACTACAAGTCAAGCATTGCTCTATGCTAGGATACAACAATAAAGAGGACAAAATTCCAGCCCTCGGTGAGGGTCAAATTAGGATCAGGCATGCATCTTTATGGTCTTCCCTGGTTGCTCTTGCCATCTCCTATTTGATCACTTCCAATGTACCTTGACTCATGGACCTAACATTCCCAGGTTCCTATGCAATATTGTTCTTTACAGCATCAGACTTTACTTCCATCACCAGTCACATCCACAATTGGACATTGTTTTCACTTTGGCTCTGTCTCTTTATTCTTTATGCCAAACAGGAGATGATAAGAGTGAACATCGACATTTTAGGAATTGGTGAACTAAAATTGATTGGAATGAGTGAATTTAATTCAGATGACCATTATATCTACTACTGTGGGAAAGAATCCCTTAGAAGAAATGGAGTAGCCCTCATAGTCAACAAAAGAATCCAAAATGCAGTACTGGGGTGTAATCTCAAAAATGACAGAATGATCTTTGTTCATCTACAAGGCAAACCATTGAATATCACAGTAATCCAAGTCTATTCCCCAACCACTAATTCGAAGAAACTGAAGTTGAATGATTCTATGAGGACCTACAAGACCCTCTAGAACTAACACAAAAAAGATGTCCTTTTCATCATAGGGTACTGGAATATAAAAGTAGGAAGTCAAGAGATACCTGGAGTAACAGGCAAGTTTGGCCTTGGAGTACAAAATGAAGTAGGGCAAAGGGTAACAGAGTTTTGCCAAGAGAATCCACTGGTCATAGCACAGACCCTCTTCCAACAACACAAGAGATGACTCTGCATATGGACATCACCAGAGAGTCAATACCAAAATCAGACTGATTCTATTCTTTGCAGCTGAAGATGGAGAAGCTCTATAAAGTCAACAAAAAAAAAGACCGGGAGCTGACTGTGGCTCAGATCATGAACTCCTTATTGCAAAATTCAGACTTAAGTTGAAGAAAGTAGGGAAAACCACTAGACCATTCAGGTATGACCTAAATCAGATCCCTTACAATAATACAGTGGAAGTGACAAATAGATTCAAGGGATTAGATCTGATAGACAGACTGCCTGAAGAACTATGGACAGAGGCTTGTGACATTGTATAGGGGGCAGTGATCAAGACCATCACGAAGAAAAAGAAATGCAAAAAGGCAAAATGGTTGTCTGATGAGGCCTTACAAATAGCTGAGAAAAGAGAAGCTAAAGGCAAAGGAGAAAAGGAAAGATAACCCATCTGAATGCCAAGTTTCAAAGAATAGCAAGGAGAAATAAGAAAGCCTTCCTCAGTGATCAATGCAAAGAAATAGAGGAAAGCAATAGAAAGGGAAAGACTAGAGATCTCTCCAAGAAAATTAGAGATACCAAGGGAACATTTCATGCAAATGAGCACAATAAAGGACAGAAATGGTATGGACCTAAGAGAAGCAGAAGATCTTAAGAAGAGGTGGCAAGAACACACTGAAGAACTATACAAAAAAGATCTTCATGACCCAGATAACCATGATGGTGTGATCACTCACGTAGAGCTAGACATCCTGGAATGTGAAGTCAAGTGGGCCTTAGGAAGCATCACTATGAACAAAGCTAGTAGAGGTGATGGAATTCCAGTTGAACTATTTCGAAACCCTAGAAGATGATGCTGTGAAAGTGCTGCACTCAATATGCCAGCAAATTTGGAAAACTCAGCAGTAGTCACAGGACTGGAAAAAGTCAGTTTTCATTCCAATCCCAAAGAAAGGCAATGCCAAAGAATGTTCAAACTACCACACAATTGCACTCATCTCACATGCTAGCAGAGTAATGCTCAAAATTCTCCAAGTTAGGCTTCAATGGTACATGAACTGAGAACTTCCAGATGTTCAAGCTGGATTTAGAAAAGGCAGAGGAATCAGAGATCAAATTCCCAACATCTGTTGGATCATAGAAAAAGCAGGAGAGTTCCAGAAAAACATCTACTTCTCCTTTATTGACTATGCCAAAGCCTTTGACTGTGTGGATCACAACAACCTGTGGAAAATTCTTAAAGAGATAGGAATACCAGACCACCTGACCTGCCTCCTGAGAAATCTGTATGCAGGTCAAGAAGGAATGGTTTGAACTGGACATGGAACAACAGACTGGTTCCAAATTGGGAAAGGAGTACGTCAAGGCTGTATATTGTCACCCTGCTTATTTAACTTACACGGAGAGTACATCAGGCAAAATGCCTGGCTGGATGAAGCACAAGCTGGAATCAAGATTGTCGGGAGAAATATCAATAATCTCAGATATACAGATGACACCACCCTTATGGCAGAAAGTGAAGAAAAACTAAAAAGCCTCTTGATGAAAGTGAAAGAGGAGAGTTGAAAAGAAAAATTTGGCTTAAAGCTCAACATTCAGAAAACAAAGATCATGGCATCTGGTCCCATCACTTCATGGCAAATAAATGGGAAAACAATGGGAACAATGACAGACTTTATTTTTTGGGACTCCAAAATCACTGCAGATGGTTACTGGAGCCAGGAAATTAAACGATGCTTACTCCTTGGAAGAAAAGATATAACCAACCCAGACAGCATATTAAAAAGTAGAGACATTACTTTACCGACAAAGGTCCATCTAGTCAAAGCTATGGTTTTTCCTGTAGTCATGTATGGATGTGAGTTGGACTATAAAGAAAGCGGAGTGCCGAAGACTTGATGCTTTCAAATTGTGGTGTTGGAGAAGACTCTTGAGAGTCCCTCGGACTACAAGGAGATTCAACCAGTCAATCCTAAGGAAATAAGTCCTGAATATTCATTGGAGGGACTGATGCTGAAGCTGAAACTCCAATAATTTGGCCGCCTGATGTGAAGAACTGACTCATTGGAAAAGACCCTGATGCTGGAAAGATTGAAGGCAGGAGGAGAAGGGGACGACAGAGGATAAGATGGCTGGATGGCATCACCAATTCAATGGACATGAGTTTGAACAGGCTCTGGGCACTGGTGATGGACAGGGAAGCCTAGCGTGCTGCAGTCCATAGGGTCACAAAGAGTCAGACACGACTGAGCAACTGAACTGACTGGCTGACTGATGGAGAATATCTTCTTTTGTTTCTCTTTTCCTCCTTGCATTCACTCAAGAAACATTATATGCTAGTCATGGGGCCAAGGGACCTAGAGAGGTGGCTGTTGCCCTCAAGAAGTAGAAACTAAGTAGAGGAAGACAATAGAGCTACAATATCAGAGTGGCCTGAAAGAGGAGGCAATATTTAATTCAGGACTTACAGGATAAGTTGAAGTTTACTAGAAAAGAAGTAGGGAGGGAAATTCCAAAAAGATCTAATAACATGGGTAAAGAAGGGAACAGAATTCCCTAAAATAAAAATAGGGAAGTGATAGAGCATAGCATGCTGAGGGAACTATCAATAATGTGACTGATATAAAAAGTTTGTGGGGAATAATGGTGAGAGACAAGGCAAGGGAGTTAGTCTGGGGTGTGATTGAAAATGTTCCTTTCTGCAATGTTAAAGACTTTGGGATTCTTCTTAAAGGCAATGAAATTCTAACAAAAGGTTCAAGTAGGGATGTGACAACAGCAGGACAGCATTTTTTTTTAATGCTCCTTCTGGTAATGCTGCCAAGAATGGACTAGAGTGGGGGCGGGTAAGACTGGATACAGAGAGAATAATCAAGTGGCTCTTGGTTAGCATTGATGACATGAGGCTATAGAAATGAAAAGAGATTTGAGGTAACATTGGTGGACTAAGTGTAAGAGGTGAGACATAAGTAGGAGTTACAAATGATTCACAGGCCTAGGTAATTGAGTAGATGGAGACAACATTAACTAAAATAGGAAATACCCAAGAGGGCCATGTTGTATACAGTGAGTTATGTTTTGGATATGTTGAATTTCAGGTGTCTTTGGGACACCAGGTGAAACAATTTAATAAGTCAACTGAAATATCAGCCTGCAGCTTGGTTAGAGAAGTCAATGATGGAGTTAGAGATTTGGAAGTCATCAGACTACAGGTGTTGAACAGACTGATGACAATAATAAATGTAGAGCAAGAGAAAGGGCTGTTGTCAGGGGCCTGAAGTGCAGGTAGCTGGAGTAGGAGAAATACCCCAAAAGAGACTGAGAGAAGCAGTAATCTGTCATGGAAGACACAGAAGAAAGGTCCTGGAAGGAAGGGATGGTCATGAGTCACAAATGCAGAGCAGGGGTCATACAGAATAAGGACAGGAAGGGCCACTATGAATTGGGCAATAGATGCCACTAGTAGCTTTTGTTGGAACAGTAGTGAGGGCATAAACCAGACTGCTGTGATTTGAGGACTTAAGAGGAGATAAGGAAGAAGGAAACAGTATATAAGAGGTTTATCTGTCAAAAAGGCTGGCAGTAAGTGAAAAGTGAAAAATAAGATGGCACCACAGTAGGCAAAGTTCAAAGAAAGATCGTTTAATGTAAGACTGCCAATGTGAGTGATAGTGGAGCTCTGAGAGAGGAGAGGGCTGATTCAAAGTTGAGTCTCAGACAAGTCAGGGGAAGATAAGTTGTAGCTCAATACTTTTCAAGATAGGTTCTAGCCGACTACGTTCCAAACTCTCTGTGGTGGAGGACCAGTTTTTTAAAGTTCCAATCTGTTGCATATTGGTACTTTTGTAAAATATAATACAAATAATTTACTAGAAAGATGCATTGAAAAACACACTCAAAATATAAGCCCCAATTTCTCATTATTAGATCGAATGAATATACAATTACTTTATCAAATTGCTAAATAAGTTTCTAAATTCTTACTCTCAGTTTCAATGCTTACGTAGTTGTAGATCAATATCAAACATTTTGAGGATTGGAAGGGGTCTACCACCTTCTTTGGGTCCAGTACTTACTTTGGATACCACTATTCTAGACCATAGGACCTGGAAAGGAGAAAGGAAAGAACACTCCTTCTTCCAAGAGAGAGGAAGGAAGCAGGAAAGGATGGGAGAATAGAGAGAACACTTACAAATGGAATGAAGGAGAGTTGAGGGGATTCCCATTTGAAAATCTTTTTTTTTTTTTTTTTGTAGTGAAGTAGGATGTCTCGGCCTTATGGAATGAGTAAAGGATAAAGGGCATGGGGGGGATTGGAAGAGTATAATAATGGGTTGAAACAATTGCAGACTGATGAAGTTTCTTCTTTGAGAATATTCACTGAACTTAAACTTCAGGGAACAAGTCATAAGTGATATTAAAAACACAAAGCCAAAAGCCTACCCAAGGCGGGACATGTAATGAGGTCCCTTGCCAGATAAAATTGGAATGACAAGGAGCTAAAGCATCAGTGTACAGTGAACCAGAAATAAGCTGCCACACACACACACAGATACATAAACACACACGTAAGGGGACTTTGAGGAAAGCAGCCTTGGCATTAAGTGGAGAGGCTGTAAGCACAATCTTGTCTAATAAAGATTTGCAGCCTAAATTCACATTACCCAGGTGCTGCAAAATACCTCAAGCTCTGAATTTAAAGTAGACCCAGATTGGTAGTACCACCAAGTACCTGGCAGAATACAAATCCTCTTTGCAGGAACTCATCCTCATCCTAAACTTCAAAATACTCCCACAGATGATTTTCCAAAGAAATGAGGAAATTGTGATTAAAAATCATTAAGCACACAACAAAACAAGATACCATGCATAAGATAAATAGGAAGTTCTGTCTTTGTGCCAGTACCATACTGTCTTGATAACTGTGGCTTTGTAGTAGAGCCTGAAGTCAGGTAGGTTGATTCCTCCAGTTCCATTCTTCTTTCTCAAGATCGCTTTGGCTATTCGAGGTTTTTTGTTTTTCCATACAAATTGTGAAATTATTTGTTCTAGCTCTGTGAAGAATGCTGTTGGTAGCTTGATAGGGATTGCATTGAATATATAGATTGCTTTGGGTAGTATACTCATTTTCACTATATTGATTCTTCCAATCCACGAACATGGTATATTTCTCCATCTGTTAGTGTCCTCTTTGATTTCTTTCACCAATGTTTTATAGTTTTCTATATATAGGTCTTTAGATTCTTTAGGTAGATATATTCCTAAGTATTTTATTCTTTCCGTTGCAATGGTGAATGGAATTGTTTCCTTAATTTCTCTTTCTGTTTTCTCATTATTAGTGTATAGGAATGCAAGGGATTTCTGTGTGTTGATTTTATATCCTGCAACTTTACTATAGTCATTGATTAGTTCTAGTAATTTTCTGGTGGAGTCTTTAGGGTTTTCTATGTAGAGGATCATGTCATCTGCAAACAGTGAGAGCTTTACTTCTTCTTTTCCAATTTGGATTCCTTTTATTTCTTTTTCTGTTCTGATTGCTGTGGCCAAAACTTCCAAAACTATGTTGAATAGTAATGGTGAAAGTGGGCACCCTTGTCTTGTTCCTAACTTTAGAGGAAATGCTTTCAATTTTTCACCATTGAGGATAATGTTTGCTGTGGGTTTGTCATATATAGCTTTGATTATGTTGAGGTATGTTCCTTCTATTCCTGCTTTCTGGAGAGTTTTGATCATAAATGGATGTTGAATTTTGTCAAAGGCTTTCTCTGCATCTATTGAGATAATCATATGGTTTTTGTTTTTCAATTTGTTAATGTGGTGTATTACATTGATTGATTTGCGGATATTGAAGACTCCTTGCATCCCTGGGATAAAGCCCACTTGGTCATGGTGTATGATCTTTTTAATGTGTTGTTGGATTCTGATTGCTAGAATTTTGTTAAGGATTTTTGCATCTATGTTCATCAGTGATATTGGCCTGTAGTTTTCTTTTTTTGTGGCATCTTTGTCAGGTTTTGGTATTAGGGTGATGGTGGCCTCATAGAATGAGTTGGGAAGTTTACCATCCTCTGCAATTTTCTGGAAGAGTTTGAGCAGGATAGGTGTTAGCTCTTCTCTAAATTTTTGGTAGAATTCAGCTGTGAAGCCGTCTGGACCTGGGCTTTTGTTTGCTGGAAGATTTTTTATTACAGTTTCAATTTCTCTGCTTGTGATGAGTCTGTTAAGATTTTCTATTTCTTCCTGATCGAGTTTTGGAAAGTTGTACTTTTCTAAGAATTTGTCCATTTCTTCCTCGTTGTCCATTTTATTGGCATATAATTGTTGATAGTAGTCTCTTATGATCCTTTGTATTTCTGTGTTGTCTGTTGTGATCTCTCCATTTTCATTTCTAATTTTATTGATTTCAAGACAGTATGGTACTGGCACAAAGACAGAAATATAGATCAATGGAACAAAATAGAAAGCCCAGAGATAAATCCACGCACATATGGACACCTTATCTTCGACAAAGGAGGCAAGAATATACAATGGATTAAAGACAATCTCTTTAACAAGTGGTGCTGGGAAATCTGGTCAACCACTTGTAAAAGAATGAAACTAGAACACTTTCTAACACCATACACAAAAATAAACTCAAAATGGATTAAAGATCTAAACGTAAGACCAGAAACTATAAAACTCCTAGAGGAGAACATAGGCAAAACACTCTCTGACATACATCACAGCAGGATCCTCTATGACCCACCTCCTAGAATATTGGAAATAAAAGCAAAAATAAACAAATGGGACCTAATTAACCTTAAAAGCTTCTGCACATCAAAGGAAACTATTAGCAAGGTGAAAAGACAGCCTTCAGAAGGGGAGAAGATAATAGCAAATGAAGCAACTGACAAACAACTAATCTCGAGAATATACAAGCAACTCCTACAGCTCAACTCCAGAAAAATAAATGACCCAATCAAAAAATGGGCCAAAGAACTAAATAGACATTTCTCCAAAGAAGACATACAGATGGCTAACAAACACATGAAAAGATGCTCAACATCACTCATTATCAGAGAAATGCAAATCAAAACCACTATGAGGTACCATTTCACACCAGTCAGAATGGCTGCGATCCAAAAGTCTACAAGTAATAAATGCTGGAGAGGGTGTGGAGAAAAGGGAACCCTCTTACACTGTTGGTGGGAATGCAAACTAGTACAGCCACTATGGAGAACAGTGTGGAGATTCCTTAAAAAACTGGCAATAGACATGCCTTATGATCCAGCAATCCCACTGCTGGGCATACACACTGAGAAAACCAGAAGGGAAAGAGACACGAGTACCCCAATGTTCATCGCAGCACTGTTTATAATAGCCAGGACATGGAAGCAACCTAGATGTCCATCAGCAGATGAATGGATAAGAAAGCTGTGGTACATATACACAATGGAGTATTATTCAGCCATTAAAAAGAATACATTTGAATCAGTTCTAATGAGGTGGATGAAACTGGAGCCTATTATACAGAGTGAAGTAAGCCAGAAAGAAAAACACCAATACAGTATACTAACGCATATATATGGAATTTAGAAAGATGGTAACAATAACCCTGTGTACGAGACAGCAAAAGAGACACTGATGTATAGAACAGTCTTATGGACTCTGTGGGAGAGGGAGAGGGTGGGAAGATTTGGGAGAATGGCATTGAAACATGTAAAATATCATGTATGAAATGAGTTGCCAGTCCAGGTTCGATGCACGATACTGGATGCTTGGGGCTGGTGCACTGGGACGACCCAGAGGGATGGAATGGGGAGGGAGGAGGGAGGAGGGTTCAGGATGGGGAACACATGTATACCTGTGGCGGATTCATTTTGATATTTGGCAAATCTAATACAGTTATGTTAAGTTTAAAAATAAAATAAAATTAAAAAAAAAAGATAAATAGGAAGTTCAAATAAGATAGATTTGAAATAAAATATATAAGTAGTTTTATGTAAATAAAATGAACTAAATGCTTGTGTTTAAAAGAAACTAAATTTTAAAAATCCAACCATATACTTTTTATAAGGGTTACATTAAAACATAAAAGATAGAGAGATTGACAGTAAAAGGATGGAAAAAGACATTTCACACAAATGCTGCTGCTGCTGCTGCTGAGTCACTTCAGTCCTGTCCGACTCTGTTCGACCTCATAGACTGCAGCCCACCAGGCTCCGCTGTCCCTGGGATTCTCCAGGCAAGAACACTGGAGTGGGTTGCCATTTCCTTCTCCAAATACTAACCCCCAAAAAGCTGGTACTGTTACATCAGTATCAGGCGAAATAGATTTTAAGGCAAGAGAGCACTACTACAGATTTAGAGGGTCATTTTTATAAAAAATACACTCCAAGGGGAAGATATATAAATGTTAAATTTAAATGAACCTAACAATAGCCTTAAAATAAAGTAAAAATCAATAATACTACAAAAGAAATAGACAAGTTCACAGTCATAACTTTTAACACAACTCTCTTAGTGTAGAACAAATAGAACAAAAAATCAGTAAGTATCCAGAAGATTTTAATAACACAATTAACAAAATTAATCTAATAATGCATAGAACACTCAACCTAACAATTTCAGAATACACATTCTCTTCAAGCACACATAGAAGACTCACCAAAATTGATCATGTACTGGGTCACAAAACAAAGGATTAAAATAATACAAATGACATTCAATGATCATAATGCAATTAAGCCAGAAATCAACAACAAAATAATAAATAGAAAAACCACATATGTTTTGAAAATTTTAAAACATACTTTTAAATAAACCATAGGCCAAAGAAGAGATAATATTAAAAATTGTAAAATACTTTGATTTCAACTAAAATGAAAATACTACCTACCAAAGTTTGTGGGATGCAATCAAAGCAATACTTAGAGGGAAAGCTATAGCCTGAAATGTTTATATTTGAAAAGAAATAAAACCTGAAAATGAAAAAACTAGACATTCATTTGAAAAATCTAGAAAAAGAAAAAAAAATAAACACAAAGAAAGTAGAAGGAAAGAAAACATATGATAAAATTCATCCAAGATTAGAGTTTGGCAGAGCAGATGTGGTTGAAAGTAATAAGAGGGAATTGAGGAAGCTAGTGAAAGTGTGGGCAGCAAAAGGGATGAAGTGGATGTGGTAAAGGAGGGTATAGCATGAAGACTGGAGAATAGGGATGGGTCTAGAGACCTGAGGTCACAAAGACATGAGATCACAGAGCAATTTAACGGGAGTAGGAGATCCAACCAGTCCATTCTGAAGGAGATCAGCCCTGGGATTTCTTTGGAGGGAATGATGCTGAAGCTGAAACTCCAGTACTTTGGCCACCTCATGCGAAGAGTTGACTCATTGGAAAAGACTCTGATGCTGGGAGGGATTGGGGGCAGGAGGAAGAGGGGACGACAGAGGATGAGATGGCTGGATGGCATCACTGACTCGATGGATGTGAGTTTGAGTGAACTCCGGGAGTTAGTGATGGACAGAGAAGCCTGGTGTGCTGCAATTCATGGGGTCACAAAGAGTCGGACATGACTGAGTGACTGAACTGAACTGAAGGGAGTTAGTTAGAGGTAAATACATAGGAGTTTTTGGTTAGTGTGGAATTTTAAGGTTAAGGGTTTCATATGCGAAACAGTTCTAAATGAAGAAAATATGTCAAATGTAGCCATGTAAGTGGGTTGCTGGAATGAGGTGAAGTACTTTTACTTCTCTGTTTAGAAGTCTTTCTCTGACTCTACATTGGATTGAAAGACCTCACAGGATTAGAAACACCTTATTCATTTCTACATCCCTGTTATGGGGTCTGTTACATAGTAGATGCTCAACAAGTGCTTGTCTACCCTAACTAATATAGGCACTATGCTAAGCACTTTACACATATTTTTAAAATTTAATCCTTACAACAAGTCTATGAAATACCTTCAGTTCAGTTCAATTGCTCAGTCGTGTCTGACTCTTTGCGACCCCATGAATCGCAGCATGCCAGGCCTCCCTGTCCATCACCAACTCCTGGAGTTCACTCAAACTCATGTCCATCAAGTCAGTGATGCCATCCAGCCATCTCATCCTCTGTTGTCCCCTTCTCCTCCTGCCCCCAATCCCTCCCAGCATCAGAGTCTTTTCCAATGAGTCAACTCTTCGCATGAGGTGGCCAGAGTATTGGAGTTTCAGCTTCAACATCAGTCCTTCCAATGAATACACAGGACTGATCTCCTTTAGGATGGACTGGCTGGATCTCCTTGCAGTCCAAGGGACTCTCAAGAGTCTTCTCCAACACCACAGTTTAAAAGCATCAATTCTTTGGCGCTCAGCTTTCTTCACAGTCCAACTCTCACATCCATACATGACCACTGGAAAAACCATAGCCTTGACTAGACAGACCTTTGTTGGCAAAGTAATGTCTCTGCTTTTCAATATGCTATCTAGGTTGGTCATAACTTTCCTTCCAAGGAGTAAGCATCTTTTACTTTCATGGCTGCAGTCACCATCTGCAGTGATTTTGGAGCCCAAAAAATTAAAGTCTGACACTGTTTCCACTGTTTCCCCATCTATTTGCCATGAAGTGATGGGACCAGATGCCATGATCTTTGTTTTCTGAATGTTGAGCTTTAAGCCAACTTTTTCACTCTCCTCTTTCACTTTCATCAAGAGGCTTTTTAGTTCCTCTTCACTTTCTGCCATAAGGGTGGTGTCATCTGCATATCTGAGGTTATTGATATTTCTACTAATACACAATTTAAGAGAGAAGGAAAGTGAGGTTAAGTAACTTGCTCAAAACTGAACAATGAATGAACAGCTACTTGTGCTAAAGGCCTGAGAGTAGATGTTTACTACAGTCCTAGTAGACAAGCTATGCCCAAAGCAATCACTAGGCTCTGTTGTGATTCTGAAGAGCAAAATTTTGCTGAAGCAGTAAAAACATCATGCTATCAACATTTTCACTGGAATCCTCAAGCTGGTTTATAAAATGTATATCCTTCCTCATTGCCTCTCAACTGTCTACTTCTCTCACCCCATCACACTTCAACCACTACCCAAATCCAAGCATTTTACTGCCTGCCTTCTTCAAGTGTTCATCATTTTCATACAGCTCAATCCCCCTTCTTTCCTGGCTGATTCTATCTTATCCATCTCCCTATTTATGAAACTAGAATAAAATAATAATTAATGCTTTGAGATCTCAGTACTTGTGCTGTTCAGAAGTGTTTCAGAATTAAATCATCAGTCCAAAAATTACTTGTAGGTATCACCCCACTCCAACACTCCTGCCTGGAAAACCCCATGGATGGAGGAGCCTGGAAGGCTGCAGTCCATGGGGTCGCTGAGAGTCGGACACAACTGAGCGACTTCACTTTCACTTTTCACTTTCATGCATTGGAGAAGGAAATGGCAACCCACTCCAGTGTTCTTGCCTGAAGAATCCCAGGGACGGGGGAGCCTGGTGGGCTGCCGTCTATGGGCTCACACAGAGTCGGACACAACTAAAGTGACTTAGCAGCAGCAGCAGCATACTTCACTGAAGAATTTGTAATAATAACAACTACTTATAAGAACTCTAGAAACTATCCGTAATTAAAGAAAAGCCCTCTTTCAACCCAATATTCTTCTCTAGCTATTCCCTCATTTCTCTGCACTTCAGAGTCAAATGTTTCAACAGAGTTATCTGTATACACACTATGAGGAGTTCCTTGCCTCCCTATTCACTTTTCAACCCATTCTAATCTGGCTTCAGGCCTCTCCACGCCAACGAAATCACTGCTATTATTGCAACAAGCCACCTCCATCTTGCCAAATACAGTAGAAACTTTATCCTTATCTTACTTGAACTCTCTGCAACATTTGACATTGTTCACTTTTCCCTCCAAGTTAAAACATTTTTTTCTTTGGATATTGTGACATGACACTGCTGAATTTCCCCCTACCTCACTGGATGCTCTTCTTTAGTCTCCTTTGCAGATTTCTCCTAACATTGTGGTACCTCAGGACTCACTGCTGGGTTTTCTTCTCTTTTTTCTTTATACAGTCAACCCTTGATATCCAGAGTGGATTGGTTCCAGAAGGCCCCCACACATACCAAAATCTGCAAATGTGCAAGTCTTACATAAAATGGTGTAGGACAGGAATATAGCCAGTCCTCCTTATCCTAGGGTTTCACATCTGTGGATTCAACCAGTTGAAGATCAAAATCTGAGGTTGGCTGAATCTGCAGATGCAAAAGCCATGGAAACAGAGGGCCACTGTATTCTTTCTCTATGTTATCTTATCCAGATCATGGCTTCAAATACCACAAATATGCTGATAACTCTCAAGTTTATTTCAAGACTCTACTTGAGTATATAACATGTATATTTGACTATCTACTTGACATCCTCATTTGGATATCTGGCAGATACCTTAAACTTATTATGTCAAGAACTTTAGCTATTTTTCCCAAATAGCTCGTGTTCCTATCTTCCCCATCTTAGTCACCACTGTTTATCCAGTTACTTAAAAAATCTAGGCATTATTCTTAATTGCTTCTTTTTCCTCACCTCAACAACATATCTATCAGTAAATCTTCTTGAATTTATCTCCAAAATTTATGTAGAATATATCCATTCATTTCATAATAACTGCCACCACCTTTATCCAGGCATACCCTGGATTGTGGAAGTTTCTTGCCTGGTCTCATTTCTTCCTCTCTGTTCTCTTTGAGTACAATTCTCCACATAGCAGCAAAATTTATCTTACTGAACCCTTCAATGACTCCCCATTTGGCTCTTTGAATATCTTTTTTATGGTTATATGTGAGCCACTCTTGTTTTTTAATAAGTAAATAGAAGACTTGGACAACACTATACACCAACTAACCCTAAACATGCATCTATAGAGCATTCTTTACCTCATGCAAAGAGTTGACTCATTGGAAAAGACTCTGATGCTGAGAGGGATTGAGGGCAGGAGGAGAAGGGGACGACAGAGGATGAGATGGCTGGATGGCATCACCGACTCGATGGACGTGACTCTGAGTGAACTCCGGGAGTTGGTGATGGACAGGGAGGCCTGGCATGCTGTGATTCATGGGGTTGCAAAGAGTCGGACACGACTGAGCGACTGAACTTAACTGAACCCAGTAACAGCAGAATATATAATCTTCTTAAGTGAACATGGAATATTCTCCAGAAAAGACTATATGCTAGGCCATAAAATAAGCTTAGAAGCATTTAAAATGATTGAAATTGTACAACAGTAGTCTCTACCACAAAGGAATAAAATTGGAACTAAATAACAGAAATTTGAGAAATTCACAAATAAGTGGAAATTAAATAAAACATTCCCAAATTGCTACTGTGTCAAAGAAAAAAATCACAAAAGAAATTTGAAAATAGTTTGAGATTTAAAAAAAAAAAGCAAAACTACAATATGCCAAAGATTATGGGATATAGCTAAAGCAGTGCTTAGGGGGAAATTTATAGCTGTAAGACCTTTACTTAAAAAGCAGAAATATCTCAAATCAATACCCTAGCCTCTTACCTGAAGAAACTAGAACAAAAGGTAAGGTACACACAAGGCAAACATAGGGAAGGAAATAGTAAAAATTAGAACAGAGATAGATGAATTGGAAAGTAGAAAAGCAATAGAGGAAATCAAAGAAACAAAAATTGGTTTGAGAAAAACAGCAAAACTGACAAGCCTCGATGGATATGTGTTTGAGCTAACTCCAGGAGATAGTGAAGGACAGGGAAGCCTGGTATGCTGCAGTCCATGGGGTCACAAAGAGTCGGACATGACTTAGTGACTGAGCAACAACAGCAATGATCAGGAACAAGACAGGTATGTCTTCTCTTGCCAGTTTTATTTAACATTGTCCTGGAGGTTTTAGCCAGGACAATTAGGCAAGAAAAAGAAATAAAAGGCATCTAGATTGGAAAGAAAGAGGTAAAAATATCTATTTGCAGATGACTTGATCTTGTATACAGAAAACACTAAGAAATCAAATTAAAATATTACTATAAACAGTTCTGCTAGGTTTTAGGAGACAAGATCTATATATAAAAGTCAGTTATGTTTCTATACAATGTACAATTCAAAAACTAAAATTAATAAAACAATTCCAACTTCAATAACTTCAAAAGCATAAAATACTTAGAAATATGGTTAACAATAGAAATGCAACATTATACTCTGAAAACTACAAAGCATTGGTGAAGGAAATTAAAGCAGATCTTAATAAATGGAGAGAAATCCCATGTTGATGGATTAGAAGACCAAATATTGTTAAGATGTCAATACACCTCAAAGTGATCTACATTCAATGCAATGCCTATCAAAATCCCAATTGGCTGCATTTCAGAAATTGACAAGATGATCACAAAATGAATATGGAAATGCAAGGGTCCCAGAAGAGCCAAAATAATCTTGAAAAAGAATAACAAATTTAGAAGATCCACAGTTCCTCTTTTCAAAACTTTCCCCAAAGCTACAGTAATTAAGACAGTGTAGTGCTGGCCCAAGGACAGGCATGTACATCAGTGGAACAGAATACTGAGGGCCCAGAAATAAACCTTATATATTATTTCTGATTGTTTTCAATGGAGAACAAAGACTCTCTTCAACAAATATTGGCTGGGACAACTAGATATCTGTATGCCAAAGAATTAACTTGGACCCCTTCCTCACACTATGTACAAAAATTAAATCATAATGAATCAAAGATGAAATATAAGAACTAAAACTATGAAACTTTTAAAAGTAAACATAGATGTAAATCTTCATGACTTTGTATTTGGAAATGCTTTCTTAGATATAATATCAAAAGTACAAGCAACAAATAAATTGGACACCACTGAGAAAGTGAAAAAAAAAAAAACACAACACACAGAGTGGAGGGAAATATTTGAAAATGATATATCCTGATATCTCAAATTTATAAAAAAATTCTTACAACCTAATAATAAGAAGACAAATAACTCAATTTAAAAATGGGCAGAGGAAAGATACTCTATGACCCACCTCCTAGGGTAATGGAAATAAAAACAAAAGTAAACACGTGGGACCTGATTAAACTTAAAAGCTTCGCATAGCAAAAGAAGCTATAAACAAGGTGAAAAGACAACCCTCAGAATGGGAGAAAATAATAGCTAATGAAACAACTGACAAAGGATTAATTTCTAAAATATACAAGCAGCTCATACAACTCAATGCCAGAAAAATAAACAACCCAATCAAAAAGTGGGGAGAAGACCTAAACAGACATTTCTCCAAAGAAAACATACAGATGGCTAACAAACACATGAAAAGATGCTCAACATCACTCATTATCAGAGAAATGCAAATCAAAACTACAATGAGATATCACCTCACACCAATCAGAATGGCCAAATCAAAAAGTCTACAAACAATAAATGCTGGAGAGGGTGTGGAGAAAAGGGAACCTCTTGCACTGCTGATGGGAATGTAAATTGATACAGCCACTATGGAAGACGGTATGGAGATTCCTTAAAAAGCTAGGAATAAAACCACCATATGACCCAGCAATCCCACTCCTAGGCATATACCCTGAGGAAACCAAAATTGAATGAGACACATGTATCCCATTGTTCATTGCAGCACTATTTACAATAGCTAGAACATGGAAGTAACCTAGATGTCCATCCACAGATGAATGGATAAAGAAGCTGTGGTACATATACATGAGGGAATATTACTCAGCCATAAAAAGGAATGCATTTGAGTCTAATGAGGTGGATGAACCTAGAGCCTATTATACAGAGTGAAGTGAGTCAGAAAGAGAAATAGAAATATCATATACTAACACACATATATGGAATCTAGAAAGATGGTACCAAAGAATTTATCTGCAGGGCAGCAATGGAGAAACAGACATAGAGAACAGACTTATGGACACAGGAAGAGGGGAGGAGAGGGTGAGATAAATGGGAAAAGTAACATGAAAACTTACATTACCACATGTAAAATAGATAGCCAATGGGAATTTGCTGTATGTCTCAGGGAACTCAAACAAGAGCTCTATATCAACCTAGAGGGGTGGGATGGGGAGGGAGATGGGAGGGAGGTTCAAGAGGGAGGGGATATATGAATACCTACGGCTGATTCATGTTGAGGTTTGACAGAAAACAACAAAATTCTGTAAAGCAATTAACATTCAATTAAAAAATAAATAAATTTTAATTTAAAAAGTAAATAAATAAATACAAGTTAGGTTAAATATATTAAATAGAAAAAAAAATGGGCTGGGGAACTTCCTAGTGGTCCAGTGGTTAGAACTCTATGCTCCCATTGCAGGGGGCACAGGTTTGATCCCTGGTCAGGGAACTGAGGTCCCCAAAGCTGTGCAGCATGGCCAAAAATAAATTAACTAAATAAATATAAGTAGAGGATTTGAATAAACATTTCTCTAAAAAAGATATACAAATGGGTGATAAGCACATGTTAGTCCTTACAGAAGTGCAAATGAAAACTACAATGAAATACTACCTCTCACCCACTAGCATGGCTACAATAATAATTTTTTAAAATAAAAAAGTGTATAAGAGTACATGAATTTTTGTATTGATTACATTGAAATTATTATTTTAAATAAAATGTCATTAAGTAAAAAAAAAATAAAAACAAGCATGGGCAAGAATGTGGAAAAATAGGAATCCTCACATATTGCAGATGGAATTTGAAAATGGTGCAGCCAGTTTGGAAAACAGTCTGGCCATTCCTCAAAAGGTTCTATATGGAGTTACCATATGGTATATAGTATATAATTCCATCACTAGGTATATACCCCCCAAATGAAAACATACATCCACATAAAAGCTTGTACATGAATATTCATTGCAGCATTATTTATAATAATAAAAAAGTGGAAACAACCCAAATGTCAATCAATTGATGAATGGATAAACTAGAGTATAGCCATATAATGGAATATTATTCTGCCATAAAAAAGAATAAAGTACTGATAGATGCTATGGCATGGAGGGACCTTGAAAACATGATGCTAAGTGAAATAAGGCAAACACAAAAGGACAAATATTATATGATTCCATTTATATGAAATGTCCAGAACAGGCAAATCTATAGAAACAAAAAATAGGTTTTTGCTTGACAGGGGCTTGGAGGTGGGTGGCAGTGGAGAGAATGGAGAATGAATGCTAATGGGTATGGGGATTAGAAAAGTGTTCCAAAATTATGTTGCTGATTGCACAACTCCATGAATATATGAAAAACCATTGTATTTAAATGGGTGGACTGCATGCTTTGTGAATTATATCTTAATATAAAAAAGGAAAGAAGAATCAGAGATGTTTGAGGGACTCACAGAGCAAGTGAAGCATGGGAAATTTCAAGCCCCTTAGAAAAGACATAAGCCATCACGAATCATCTGCAGTAGAAGTGGCAACATGGGGAGGGGGTTAGTTAGAGAGAAGCCTGTCAAGTGGTATGGAAGAAATCCATAATTCTTTGTGGGGACCTGTGGAGGATGCTGAAGGCAGCTGAGAATTAAGAGGCAGCATAGTTGCCAGGCAGTCGCTGTGGCATGAGTGAACAGACCAATGAGTTTTCTGACCAAATCATTGTGCATTGCCAATAGTGAGAGACTAAGCCATAAATTATGGACATTTAAACAGTGAAGAGGGTGAGGCAAAATGAGCTAGACTTCAACTAGGATCCAGCAGAGATTATGGGACTCACTCACTGCCATGAACTTTAAATCAAACGTTTGCACAAAAGAGAGTTTTAATTCAGAACACAGTTTTACACTTTAATTGACAACCTTAATCTGTCCAACCTGTGCCCAACCTGTGCCTCCAGGCAACTGGAGTAGGTGCTCCAGAACCTGATGAGATTAATTATAGGAAAACAACTATATGTTTAAATTAAATTTGGAGGTGGGGCGCACTTGCAGTATATACATTTTTTCACCCCACTAAATGCATAGAGGATAGTAGATGAAGTCTTTAAGGAAAAAAGAAAAGAGTGAAATAGTCAAGTAAATATTCTCCAAACTAAACACCTTTGCATTTTGGTTGCTCACAACTCCTGTTTAGTTCAGTTCAATTCAGTTCAGTCACTCAGTCGTGTCTGACTCTTTGAGACCCCATGAACTGCAGCACACCAGGCCTCCCTGTCCATCACCAACTCCCAGAGTTTACTCAAACTCATGTCCATCGAGTCGGTGATGCCATCCAACCATCTCATCCTCTGTTGTCCCTTTCTCCTCCTGCCTTCAATCTTTCCCAGCATCAGGGTCTTTTCAAATGAGTCAGTTCTTTGCATCAGGTGGCCAAAGTATTGGAGTTTCAGCTTCAACATCAGTCCTTCCAATGAACACTCAGGACTGATCTCCTTTAGGATGGACTGGTTGGATCTCCTTGCAGTTCAAGGGGCTCTCAAGCCTTCTCCAACACCACAGTTCAAAAGCATCAATTCTTCAGTGCTCAGCTTTCTTTATAGACCAACTCTTACATTCATACATGACTACTGGAAAAACCATAGCCTTAACAAAGGTCCATCTAGTCAAGGCTATGGTTTTTCCAGTGGTCATGTATGGATGTGAGAGTTGGACTGTGAAGAAAGCTGAGTGCTGAAGAATTGATGCTTTTGAACTGTGGTGTTGGAGAAGACTCTTGAGAGTCCCTTGGACTGCAAGGAGGTCCAACCAGTCCATTCTGAAGGAGATCAGCCGTGGGATTTCTTTGGAAGGAATGATGCTAAAGCTGAAACTCCAGTACTTTGGCCACCTCATGCAAAGAGTTGACTCTTTGGAAAAGACTCTGATGCTGGGAGGGATTGGGGGCAGGAGGAGAAGGGGACGACAGAGGATGAGATGGCTGGATGGCATCACTGACTCGATGGACATGAGTCTGAGTGAACTCCGGGAGTTGGTGATGGACAGGGAGGCCTGGTGTGCTGCGATTCATAGGGTCGCAAAGAGTCAGACACGACTGAGCGACTGAACTGAACTGAACTAACCAGACGGACCTTTGTTGGCAAAGTAATGTCTCTGCTTTTTAATATGCTGTCTGGGTTGGTCATAACTTTTCTTCCAAGGTGTAAGGGTCTTTTAATTGCATGGCTGCAGTCACCATCTGCAGTGATTTTGAAGCCCCCCAAAATAAAGTCTCCCACTGTTTCCACTGTTTCCCCATCTATTTGCCATGAAGTGATGGGACCAGATGCCATGATCTTAGTTTTCTGAATGTTGAGTTTTAAGCCAACTTTTTCACTCTCCTCTTTCATTTTCATCAAGAGGCTCTTTAGTTCCTCCTCACTTTCTGCCATAAGGGTGGTATCATCTGCATATCTGAGGTCATTGATATTTCTCAGTATATTACAACTCCCATAACTACCCAAAATAACACTCATTTTGATCATCTCTTCTCTAAAAACTTTCCTTGCCAACCCACAACTAGCTAGTTTTGTGAATTCTTACACATTCAGTATAGATATTCACATACCTAAATCTTATTGAAAAGTTGATATAACTTTGTCTAAAGGAAATAGGTAGTGAAACAACATTCAATTAGCTTGCTTGACAATAAAAGATATAAATGAAACAACTAGAAAACAGTCAAAAGTAGACCATGGTCCTTTGTCTCATTAATGTGTTCATTAGATAAAGACAGGTTTCAGGAGGGAAGGATCTGATTTGTAATCAAGAAAACAAAAGCTGATTTATCCATTTGAACTGAAAAGCAGGTAAAGAATTTCAGTATTTACTCACATATTCATTCAAATATAAAAGGGAACTGATCACCACCTCCGCCACCACAACCATGTGTCATATGTGTACAAGGTTAGATCAAAGTGGTAGCTAATAATACTACATTCTGCAGTTGTTCAAGGATGACAGTTGAGAAAGTTTGATGACAGAGGATAAAAATAACACTTGTTTGGGCATAAATGGAAGTTTTTTCATTGAACTATGTGAACGTTCCTTATGCCATCCACACTGCCAGAAACCTAAGAAAACAATTTTGCAACATTTTTATGTGTTCACTACTCATCAAATTACAATTATTCTTTTTTTTCTGAAATGAAGAATAACTATTGTAAGCATGAGAATAAATTGAGGTAATGATAAAATAATCAGCAACTATTAGGTATAATTCAATTTCCAGTTTTACCACAGTTACTAATGTGCATAACCTTTGTTCAAGTAGTTTGTCACAGTTGTGTAACAAAGCATTTGACAAGAGTTAGTTAACAGCAATTTACAGGCAGATACAGAAGCAGAAATGCTTAAAGTTTGAATGTACTTTGTCAACAAAGAAACTATGGCCTATTTACTTCTTTTTTATTTAAAAGAAACATGGAATCTTTTGCTCCCAGCTTGACAGTCAGTTACAAAAAGCAGAAGGCACCTTAACGTTTCCTCTGGAGGATATTATCACTTCACTCCAGTATCAGCAGCGGGTAGAAACATGTGCTTTATCATACTTTGACCTTTATACTTCAAGTCAAGGGAATCCTAAGCAAGGTCAGTTTCCTCATCCAGCATGCACTTTCTGCAGATGTAAAAAAAAAGTTTTTTTCCCACAGAATTTGATCTGTGGATTTTGTGTTTGAATGAAATATGTTTATTTCTATGGTGGTGACTTTGCAAGAAAACAAGTGCAGAAGTATTTCCTCAAAGGCTAAAAGGAGGCATTACCACCACCACCACCACTTGCCAAGGGATTTGCAAAGCATCTTGAGGCTCATGGTTAGTATGGGAGACAAGCCAGAATTAGGAGAAGTTAGCACAGAGAAAAAAGTTGGAGTGTTTTTCCCCCTTTTAGCCAGCCAATTCAACAAAGTCCTTCAGATAGTAACACCTAGCGGTCAGATAATGATGTCTTTTCTACAAGGATTGTGTTTGGGTTTGTCTATTTCCTTTATGTTTGGAAGATTTGGGGTTGGCATTTAAAATCCTTGGGGGGAAAGCTATTTTTGTAACTCATCTGGGATGTCCTTGTCTTAGGGTTTCCCATTGCATCAGTCCCCTAGCCTGGACGATAACCATGACAGTGCTTTGTCTTTCAGATGAAATGCAGAACTAAGGACATGACTATTGGTGCTTATTAAAGATTCCTTGCTATTTTCACAAGAGTAGGGGTGTTAGACTCTTGTCTACTGGCCAAATTCTAAATTGGGAGATTACATTCTGCTTTCCTGAATTCCCCTAGCAGAAGCAGCCATCCATGGTATCCTACTTTGCTTCCTGTGCTACACTGTTGTGTGACGTCATTAAATGGCTCTGCTTTTCTACTCTAGAAGTGACCACTTCTTAGTGGAGTGCTGAATAAATTGGTACCTATTGTCTGATATTGTATTTGTCCTAGTTTCAAACAAATTAAAAGGTAGGCTCTGATAGTTAAGGATAAAGAACAAAACAAAACACTCTAACAGTACTGGTTGTTGTGAAGCAGTAAAAAAAAAAAAAAAAAAAAAGAAAGAAAGAAAATTTGCTTTCTCTTCTGCAACACAGACAAATTAATACATTTTTTAAAAACTACACCAGTGGTTGACAACAAATTGTTATTTTCCCTCAAACAGGATAGTTCTAACAGCAATGATGAGGTTTGAGAGGATGTGATCACATATCACAAACCAGTTAAACCATCTCTTTCGCCTTTAGGTTGCGTCTAACTATCCTAGACAATTGATCTGTCTGTTTCATAAAATCTCTCTTTCAGGAGAGTCTTCATCTTTCCTTCTTAATATATTTCAGTGTTTTTTAATCTTTCCATAAAAATGATGTTCTTGTTTTTATTTAACCTCCAGTCCACCTACTGTAGCTTAATGTCACCATCTTTTATCCATCTCTAGCCTTTTATCCTGCACTAGTACTGAGAGGCAGTGTAGCACAACAACATGGTTTTTGGAGTCAGACATGCTAACATTAAAATCCATCACTTTATAGGTGTGTGATGTTGGGCAAGTTACTACTGAGGTTCAATTTCCTCATCTGTAAATGAGCAACCTCTTCAACCTCATGTGAAAATCAAATGACATAATATATTATTTGTAGGGTTATGGGGTAAGATGATGGAGAAGGCAATGGCACCCCACTCCAGTATTCTTGCCTGGAAAATCCCATGGACAGAGGAGCCTGGAAGGCTGCAGTCCATGGGGTCACCGAGGGTCGGACACGACTGAGTGACTTCACTTTCACTTTTCACTTTCATGCATTGGAGAAGGACATGGCAACCCACTCCAGTGTTCTTGCCTGGAGAATCCCAGGGATGGGGGAACCTGGTGGGCTGCCGTCTCTGAGGTCGCACAGAGTCGGACACGACTGAAGCAACTTAGCAGCAGCAGCAGCAGGGGTAAGATGAGGCATGGTATTTGGCACCCAAAAAGTGCTCAATAAATAGTAGTTATTTATCTGATTAGGTGCACAGATCTGACTCAATTCATAAACTTTTAGAGTGGGGAAGAATAGTTCCTGGATTTCAACACAAGTTCCCTGGTAGCTCAGTGGTAAAGAATCTGCCTGCCAATGCATGAGACACAAGAGACGTGGGTTTGATCCCTGGGTTGGAAAGATCCCCTGGAGAAGGGAATGGCAACCCATTCCAGTATTCTTGCCTGGGAAATCCCAAGGACAGAGGAGCCTGGTGGGCTACAGTTCATGGGGTTACAGAAGAATTGGACATCACTTAGTGACTAAATAACAACAGTGTCATAAACATACTAGACACAGAGGCTCAAAATTTGTTGACTTATTTTTCCCCTGGAGTGAAATGAACAGCCCTCACCTATCTGCAAGATATCACATATTTAGCTCAAAGGTGACAAAATCGATCAATCCTCTGATGCCTCCAAATATGCAGATAGATACCTCACTTTGTCTAGATGTTTTGGCAAGGCATAGACACAACACAAAAAGCTTAGACTTTGTTTCTATGAGGTTTCGTTTCCATGAATATTTCACATTTGATTATTGTCTTGGGCGCCTAGAATGGGAGTGACTCAATCAAACGCCTCCTCATCCATCCAAGCATTCTTTGAGAAAATTTTAAAAGAATACTAACAACTAATCATATACCTGAACAAAATCTTTCAACTTGTGACTAAGTATACTACCTGCCCTGTTTATCTGTAAGATCTGTGCTAACTACAGATATATTTCTAATCTGCTTTGTTCCCAAGCCAATCCCCTCTCCCAATAACCCACCGGTGCAAGTTCCAGACCACAATGAACATTTGTGAACCAGTGAGGTGTTGGTTAGGATTTTATTTTTTGCTTTTAAAGGTCTTTACGGGGCTAGGAAGGAAAGTTGAGGAACACGCATGGGGATATATAGAGTCGATTGGGCTGGAATGTCTGTCAATAAGGACAGAGTGTGTCTCTTTTACCATAATCTTGGAAAAAAGATTATATGCGTGTTCAGATGGAGTCACTGCAGTATGGCCCGTTCCCCGACTGATTCATAAGGGGCGATCTCAGGTGTGGAGTTCCAAGCACCTGCTTGATCACACTCCGGCAGTTCAGAACCTAGCGTATTTGAGGCCGGTGGCTCAGGTTCCACTTAATTTGGCTCAGGTGTCACTAACACTATGTGCAGTGCCCGTCACTGAGTCGTACTTTGGGACTTGGATACTTACTTCGGACTTTCTTGTTTCTCCCCGCTTCCTTCCCATTAGTTTCCCTTTCGCTCCTCCGTCTCCGGGGTGCCCACTTCCTCCCTTTGCTCCCATTCTCCGCTTTCTTCTCTTTCCTTCCTACTGGGCTTCCCGTCTCTCATCCTCGTAGGGCCGCGGGGCTCGAGGCTGAGGCTCGGCTCCGAGGAGGAGGAGGCGCGAGGCCGGCGGGACAGGCGAGAGGTGCCGAGCCGCGAAAGCGCGGGGCGCGCGCCGGGGCGGGGGCGCGCGCGGGCTGGCCGCGTGGCCGGGCGGCCGGACCAGGGAGCGGCGCGCGCGCGCGTGGCCCGCGAGCCCCTGGCGCGCCCCCGGCGGCCGGGGCCGCAGCGTGCTCGCCCCCGCCGCCAGCTCGCCTCACTTATGGGTCGGAAGCGCTGCGTGGGGGAGACCGTTCCAAGATGGCGGCGGGTTGCTGCGGGGTGAAGAAGCAGAAACTGTCCAGTTCGCCCCCCTCTGGCTCGGGTGGCGGTGGTGGCGCCTCCTCCTCCTCCCACTGCAGCGGAGAGAGCCAGTGCCGAGCCGGGGAGCTGGGACTAGGAGGCGCCGGTACGCGGCTCAACGGGCTAGGAGGTCTAGCCGGAGGAGGTAGCAGCAGCGGCTGTACCCTCTCTCCCCCCCAGGGCTGCGGCGGCGGCGGCGGGGGGATCTCCCTGTCGCCCCCTCCGAGCTGCGGAGTGGGGACCCTACTTTCTACCCCGGCCGCCGCCACCTCTCCCTCGCCCTCCTTGTCGTCCACCGCCTCGTCCTCATCGCCCGGCTCCCGGAAGATGGTGGTGTCAGCGGAGATGTGCTGCTTTTGCTTCGATGTGCTCTACTGTCACCTGTACGGATACCAGCAGCCCCGGACCCCCCGGTTCACCAACGAGCCCTAGTGAGTACCGTGCCCTCCGCCGCCCTCTCCCTTGCGCTCGGGATGGGGCTCAGAGTTGAGGCAAAGTACGAGTCCGCCTCCCCGCCGGCCGCTGCCCCTGCCCCTCTGGCTGCCCCGGGTCCCTGGAGCCACTCTCCCTGAGTAAGGGCACCCCGCACTTTCTGCCCTCTGAGGCAAGCGCCCCACACTTGGATAGGGGTGCTGCTGCGAGAGATGGCTCGCTGACTCCCAGAGGTGTTCGCTTTCTCTTTGAGATAACTTCGAGGAGTTTTGACCCTCTCCTTCGCCACCCCGGCTCCCCATCTCCCGGGTTTGGGAGCTCTGGGTCCCTCACGGTGTTGACCTCTCCTGTATTGGGTTTCCTTGACCCCCAGCGAAAGTCCCGCCGGTGTTCCCGCCCCGCGTACCATGCACATGGAGCGTTACTATCCCATTGCAGCGTAAAAAATAGCAACTATCCAACTTCTGTTCTGCCAGTGATGGAACTTAGCTCCGGAGCCTATGAGCTTACCCATCTTTTTCCTTCGGGTTTCCTTGTGTCCTGGGGAGGGAAGAGGTTTTTTGTCAAAACACATGTTCCCTTAGTACCTATTTTTACCCGAACTTACCCATTAAAATGTGTTTCTAGTGAAGCGCACCGCCGGCTCTCTCACATTTAAAGAGTGAGATTTTTTTTTTTTTTAAATTCCACCGTCTGGGTAATAGCTCATTCAAAGAGAGCTGTCCCCATAGAGCCACTGTCAGTTTGTACATTACGCGTGCACTCGCTTTTGTGTCGATTTCACTTTTAAGAAACCCATGTTAGGTTTGACGATTCAGGAACTAGTTAAACAGCAAGTGTGTAGGAATTTTATGGTTTCCTCCGGTTTTGTACTTTTATTTTACCCTTCAAGTGTGTGGTTGAAATTGTTTAGAATAAAACTGTTACAGCTAAAAGCCAGGTTAATTCTAATCCCTGTCCATTTGGATGTGTGGGAGATGGGGCATGTGTTGTTTTTTTAATGTGTACACTTGAGTGTAAACTGACTTTTTGAGTTAAATGCTCAAGACTGAATGTAAAGCCCAAGGAAGGGCAGAATGACAAAGAGGGTGATTGTTTTACTTATGAGTACTTAGCATCAATGGGAAAAATAATAGAGAAAAATTTCAGTGAAACTTATACTGAAAAGCATCAACCCTTTCTCTGCTAAGACAAGTGCCCCTTGTCCCCATACCCTAAGTACCTAAATTGATGTTCTTTTAAAACTGCTTCTTTTCATTTTGTGAGATTAGGGGATTAACTGCGACTGGATAGTATAAACACTCTGCCTAGTCTAAAAACATTCATTTAATATGTAAAGTGGAAATTGCAATAAAGTATCCTGGAAATTGTAAATTCGTTTTGTTTTTCTTTGGCTTTGATACTTGAAATGTATTTCATTTTGTATTTTTGCCACTTTTCTGTGGCCTGTGCATTTTCTTTCAGACCTGGTCCCTCTTTGGGCATTGGTTCATAGGAAATGCGTGAAAGAGCAGAGACTGACACTTTGTCAAATTACATATCTTGATAACTTTCATAGTTTCAATTCTAAAAGCTTAAATCCTAAACCCACACCTGTACTTAGCCAATTTGCTTTTTGGTTAAGAAGTAGAATTCATTTTGAAAAAGACTGCCATGTAAAAAAAAGTCTATGAAATATTTATTAGGTTGAGTCACTTATTTGTGACTTTTCTGCCTTCTCTTGGATGTCTATGATGTATTAAAGCCAGTCCTGGGATGATACATAGGTTGGCTCAGCAAAGTCATGGGACTGCAAAAATTCACTCCTGTTTAGTTATATGAGTTTGGCAAAGGCTGTTTTACTATTCACGCTCCATTGCTCCAAAGCATATGCGAACACACTTTCAGGAGGTGCTATTTTCACACATTTTAAAGTGAGTTTGGGTTAACTGAATGACTGTAACAAGAATTTTAAAAGGAAAGTGAGCTTGACCAGCTCATACAGAAACTGCTTTTGAAAGTGTCATTTAAGAGTGGCTACTTTGCACACATATTTAAATATTATTTCTCTAATACCCCACCCACTGGATTTCTTTCTCTTGGAATTAAACAGAAAAAATAAGACACCCTTTGACCACTGTGGATATGTTGCAACAATGGTGAAAGAATAATAACTATTATCATTTAGCAGGCCTTGACTGTGTCATGTATTCCACCAAACAACAAATTTAGAAGAGACACTGAACATGACCAAGAGGAGAATGGAAGTTCACTTAAGTGGAAAGAGGAGTGTATCTTTATTTTCTTTTATCTTAAAGTCATTTTGGAGGTGGACTGGAAAAATTTAGGAAAACTTCTTCAAAGCAGGGTTTGATCATGGGAGTAAAATAACTAGAATCACTTGACAGTGCCTTAGTAACCAGCACCTATTTTCTTTCTGTTTTGCATATTTAATAGCATTGTGTACTTGTTAGTGTGGCTTGGTGCTGGGGGCCATAAGACATAAATAGATATATTGCTCCCCCCCCCAGAGTTATTAGTATCATGGTGTCATGAGCAGTGCTGTTTAGGTCCTGTCTCTGTCCACCGGAAGACGTGCTTTCGACAGTGGCACATCCTCCTATAGGAAAGCACACCGTTTTCATCTCTTCCCAGGACCTTTCTGCCAAAATGTCTGTCACTGGTGAAATCTGCCTTTTATGGGCTTAGAAGTTCTGGTTTCATCAGTGACCCTTCCACTCCAGTAGGTTATTAGAAATTTCCACGAACTATCAGTTTCAGGTTTGGCGGGGAGGATGTCACCATAGGAACAGGCTGTATGGATACAGTGTATCTGCTGTTTCAACTGTATCAACACAACACTGTTGCTGCTATTTCCTTGAGTACCTACCTCATTGCAAAGAAGTAGCCATAGCTGGGGCTTGGGAGGAGAATGGAAATCTGTTCAGTGGAGGAAAGGTAACATTTGTGTTCAGAGTGAGGAATGAATGACTGAATCCTTGGTCTCAGTTGTACAGCCACATGTGCCCACAGAACCAAGGTTCAAAACATGATTTAAAGAAAACATGACTTTAGGTGCATTTTACGATTCACAGAGCTTTACATTTATAGATGGGAACGTTATAAGGGATCCACTGTGCCAGGTGTTGAGCCAGTTCTACTCCAGAACTGTCCTTCTCAACTTTGGCTGCACATTGGAATCAGTGAAGAATTACTAAAAAGACAGATGCCTGGGTCCCAACCCCAGAGATTCTGATTTAATTGGTCTTGGATAGGGCCTGGGCATCAGGATTTTTAGAATCTCTCCAGGTAGCTGAGGCGGAGGACCAGTATGTTGTATTCGACTAGGCCTTTCTCCTGACATTGTGATTAATTTGATGTGGGGTGGTTCCTGGGTACTCGAATTTTATGAGCCTTCTGAGTGCTTTTTGGTAAACAGCCGGTTTGGGAAAACACTTGCAGTGTGGTCTGCAGACACATCACCTGGAACTTGTTCAAAATGTAGGCTCACATACCCCAGCTCAGACCTGCCGAATTTGAATCTGCATTTTAACAAGCTTCCCCAGGTGACTCTTAGGAACATGGAAAAGTTTGGGGAGGTGTGGTTCTCAAACTTTACTTCATAAGCTCCTGTAGTGCTTGTTAAAACACAAATTGCTGGGCCCCATTCCCAGAGTTTCTGATTCAGTTGGTCTGGGGTGGGGCCGTGAATTTGCATTTCAACCAAGCTCCCTGGTGATGCTGCTGCTGCAGTTCCCAGGACCACACGTTGAGCCCCACTGGTTCGGACAGCAGAAGACCTGAACAAAGTACTTGAGCAACTGTAAGGGAATGGCACTTTTCACTGTCAGCTTCCAATATAAAACTTCCTGCTTCCATGCCAGTATCCTTTATCATGTTCTTTCTAACTTACACCAGGGAGACTGAATGCTGCCAAGATCCAAATAAGAGTCTGAGGTTCTTGGGATGGTTTCAGTCCGAGGTGAGATTGAGGGGAGGAAACCCTTAACTGGAAATCTGCCGTATGATTTTAGGTTTTTTTCCCCCAGAAATTGTTAAATGTGAGGGGCACATTTTAGGAATAAAAGCAGCTCAGATATGATATCTTTAAGTGAGTTTTATTGATTTTAGTAACTAAAGCCCCCTAAAAAGATGCTTTGATGATTAGCTCACTAAATAACATGTTGTAATAAGATTTTAAAAGCTTTTTACTCACACTTATGCTTGCTGGATTGCATTTTAAGAATTTCCCTCATTAACAAAGAAACATAAAAGGATCCTGCTAAGGCACTGGGATTGCTCAGTCTTATATCTTTAATACTGTGTTGCATGTCACATCCCATGAACTTTTATTTTAATCTTCTTACCACCTTTGAAGTTAATGCAGTACTACATTTTGCATAAACCAGAGCACATAAAAGATACTTTACTATTAAACATCAATAAGTGTGTTTCCCCCCATTGCAGTGAACAAAATGTATTTTTAAAAAAATCAACTCTTGGACATGCAGATTTTCAGATACCTTCATCAGGTGTTTGAACAGTTACCTTTTTCTTGTCTTGTCACAGTAGTCAAATTACTATTTGTCGTTGTGCTTGGGACGAATTGGGTTGCTGTAGGGAGATGAGAGGTAGGCACTTTGTTTCATTAGAACAGTAACAATCCTATAACATGTTAGTAAGAAAGATGATTTGATAATACAGCTCAGGTCAAAATGATATTAAATCATCATTTTAAGCACAGACTATTTCTGTTAAGTCCCTTTTGGATGAAGAGTGACCAAAATAGCCGGAAGGTGTGTGTTTCTCCTAGATGATGCTACTAAGCCATTACAGATTTCCTTATCTATGCTAGCGTAATGATCGTAATGTATAGTTCTTTTAAAATAATAGTCTGAAAAATTGTTGAGCATTTTGGGAGGTATTATATGGGTTGTTTTTCAACAAGGTCTATTTCCATTGGAAGGCAATCTGGTGTCCTATCTTATAGAAAAGAAAGCAGGGCATGCCCCCAGTTGTCATTTATGCTGTAAAAACCTTCAGTGACTGAAATGGTAGGATATAGAAATATAAATTACAAAATTATTTTTACATCTATGCATGAAGGTGTATGTAGGGCAAGGTATATTTAGTTACAAAGGAAAACTCAATGCTTATTTTACCTTCTCCCCCATATGGCCAAAGGGAGTGATAACCTAGCTCATAATTTTTCGTGCTTATGAATTGTGTTTGTGCTGCATTCAGGTCCCAGTTAGTCGATAGCAACCAAGAAGGATCTCTAAGTCCAGTGGGAAGAAAGACCACTACTGAGAAAGAGAAAACTGCTCTGTTAGCCCACGCATATATTGTTTTTTTTCTCTAAGTATGTGTTTCTCAGAAACAGACTAATATTCACATTGTTGTCTTTAAAAGATTGTACACTTTTTGAAATTGTGTTAAAACACTATATCCTATTATTGCAGTTTATTATAATTTTGAAGTCAGTTGTGTTTCCCATTAACAGATCATCTTTTTGAGAATGTATATGTGCAAAACACTAAAACTTGTGCAATGAGATTAGTCAGAGTTCCCTATTTCAATAGGCGTTTTTCTGTTCTCTCCATGTCACACATGCTTGCCTGTTTTAAAGCAGCACAATGACCAGGGCTTTTACATTTAAATTTTCTTAAATAGTCTTTTTTCCCCCCAACTTGTGTAATAATGTCTTTTTGATACTGTTCTGAATCAATTAAGCTAAGTGCATGAGGACCAGCAGTAAAACCCAGGGGCTGCCAAGAATGGACCTTCAGTGTGTAAGCTGTCTTTCCACAATCAGTAATTGGGCAGTTGCTCAGAGGACACTGGAGACAGTGTGGGAAGCCAGTGGTTGTGTAGGTGGGAAGAGTAGATTCCCAACAGTGAACTTATTTAGAGTTGAGCTTCTGTAGTTACAGTGTTGCTAAGAACAAAAATGAGCCACAAGCTTATGTAGCAGAAAGAAAAGTGCCCAAAGGAAAAAGTATGGTGTAATAATGTAGTTGGGTGGGGCATATTTTATGTTTGGTCCAACCATAAGTGGCATCTTTTCTATCAAGTGTGGGTGTATTTTCTACAGCTCTTAGTGTACCATACTTTCAAACTTGCTCACCTGTAAAAATGTTAGTGTTGAATAGCTGAGTGGAAATTATATGTCACTGGGGGAGGAAACCTGGTATTTTTTTTTCTTATTAGCATATACACTTTGCTGAGTTCCGTGGTTGGAAACTAGAGAAATAGAAGAATAGTTCTATCCTCACAGAGCTCACAGTGTCGTTTAAGATATGATACTTAACATGCTAGCAGAGCAATATATAGATGATTATAGGTGAATTAGACGCATGAAAAATGTGGTGCATGAGCATGGTAATGACATGGGGTAAAGGAGTGGCCAAGAAGAAGGCTTTGGGGAGAGGACAACTTTTGAGCCAGGTTTTTAAATGGCAGAAGTACAGAGGTTATTGGTAAGAGCCTGTGAACAGTAGATCTAGAAGTCTTACTTGGTTGTTCTCAAACCGGTTGCTGTCACTGCCACACCCCTTGCCACAGCACTTGGGGATTCCCAGCAGCTGTCTTCAGTCAGCAACTTAAACACTCAGCATTTGCCATACCACTCCCCTTGCTCTGGTCTCTAAGATCATAAAACTTCAAGGAAATGGAAAGTAGCCTTTTGGCTTGTGAACCCTCTGAGAATGCTGCATAAGAAATATTGGATCTGATTATAGTTTTTCATATTAGGAAGGGAACAGAATTTGTAGATGAGTCTTCTAGAATGTAGGATGAATTGGAAGAGAAGCCTAAAGGTAGGAGAGAACAGCGGGACTTAAGGTGATGAGGGCACAAGGAATGGACCCCAGGGACGTAGTTTGTGAATCTAGGAAGGTTGGAAAATCAAGAAGTGGAAGGAGTTATCAGTGTATGCAGGGACTCGCACTCTAGGGCCAGGTTTTGTGTAGGAGTGGAAAGATTGCAGCTCACCTGCTTTTTGGCTCCCATCATTGGCTCTTCTTTTCTTGGCTCTGTGCCTAACTATTCTTGTGCTCAGGAAAAGTTTGTTCAACAGCTCTGTTGGAATTGCTGTGAAATTTGATCTCAAGTGTAAGGACCTTCCTTCCACCTTTCACCTATTCCCAACTGTATCTAATTTGAGAGAAAGGAGTAGAAGACATGTTGGTTTGATTGAATTTGGATTGAGTATGAAGATAGCTGAGATAGCTTTTGGACAAGGACCTGAAATTAGGTGATTGCATGTGAGTAAAGAGGCATTATGGGGATAAAATCTACCAAATTCCCATTGCTGGAGCAGGTAAATGTAAGAGAGGCTTTGAACATAATTCAGAATTCATAAATCTGAGGAACCAGGAGAATGGTGGTGCCACTAAAAAACATGGTGGGGGAGGGGAGCAGTTCAGTTGCTCAGTAGTGTCCGACTCTTTGTGACCCCATGGACTGCAGCATGCCAGGCTTCCCTGTTGATCACCAACTCCTGGAGCTTGCTCAGACTCATGTCCATTGAGTTGGTGATGCCATCCAACCATCTCATTCTCTTTCGTCCCCTTCTCCTCCTGGCTTCAATCTTTCCCAGCATCAGGGTATTTGCCAGTGAGTCAGCTCTTTGCATCAGGTGGCCAAAGTATTGGAGCTTCAGCATCAGTCCTTCCAATGAATATTCAGGACTGATTTCCTTTAGGATAGACTGGTTTGATCTCCTTGCAGTCCAAGGGACTCTCAGGAGTCTTCTAGAAATAAATAATTGGTCAGGTGAAATCAGATTTTTAATATGTATATTTCAGGTGTTGGCAGTTATCAAATGTCATTTCTTTTTTAATTAACAGCCACAGAGCAGCAAAGAGCTATTGTGAGGATTTGGTTGGTCTCTTGGGATCTCTTCAACCTCCCTTTCACCCCCTCTGCGGCTTTGAGCTGCTGAAATGGGTAGAGATCAGTGATAGTTTTCAGCTTTGTCAGTGGAAATACTGATAGAATGTTGGGTTTCCCTACTGTAGGTTTATATATTTTCTCAGTCTTCAGGCTTATCAGTTTGAAAGCAGTCAGTGATTTTTAAATTTCCTTATGTGTATATCATAGCATAACTTTCAACAAAATAGAGCCTTGTGGAGGACCATCTCAGGAACTTATAATTTTAGGTCTTGGATGAAAGGAAATTTCTGAAGGATAGAAAGTACTATCTGGTACTAGATTCTAGGTCCTGTGTCCTCAAGCTTAGAAAGTAAAGAATCAAACTGGATCTGTTTTGCATCCTTGCTCATTGATCAAAGAGAGTTATTATCAATGGAAAGGATCAGCCATATTGCTTTGTGATCTTTGCAATCTTCAGTGGATGGGCAAATGTGAAAAATTCTACTTGAGTACAGGCCTACTAATTCTAGTTTTTAAAATAAGGTCTGTGATAGTCTTGATGATTCTTGCCTTTCCCCTATCTGTTTCATTTTACAGATAATCCACACTGTGACCCAAAGCCACATGCAATGCTGGGAGAGCACAGTTGACTGTATTATGCAATATCCTGCCGGAAGATGCTGACCAGCTCTCTAGTAATGGAAAGTAGTGAGATTGACCTAACTGCCTATGTAGCTTGCCTTGCCATTCCATATACTTTCTGTAAGCATATTACACACAATTCTAGTAACATATCTTATAGTGAGATCTTAGATTGCTGCAAGGTAGTGACACCAGATTCTCAGCTTTGCTTCAGGCACTGGTGGATCTTTGAGTCATTCTCATAGTATGGATTTTATGAAAAATCAGCTTTGGTGTTGTCAGCCTGAAGGCCACCGCACTGTGTCTGCCTCAAAGAAATGCTCCCGTGCTAGTCACGTTGATGTGCTTCTTCTCTGTGACATTAGTATTGCTTATGTAGCCTAAAAATCACATGGTTGAGTGTAGGTAGTTTGGGGTGCAAATAAGTTATATAACTGGTAAAACTTAGACTTCAAGCGCATACCTTATTGTAGTAAGACAAATACCCTCTGCATCCTGATTTTGAACAGCAGTGAGGTAAGTGTTTAGATGATGGGTGCTTTTTTCACTTTTTTCAAAAAAAGATGGTAAATGGAAGACAGTGTTGCTGATTTATTCACTAAAGAAGAATTTAATGAAGTCTTCCGGCCTTTTTTTCCATGTTAGATTATTGTTCTCAATGCATTTTGTCAAATTCCCTGTGATTAAAACAAACAAACTCTCATGCTTCTTTTGTATTAAGAACAAAATCTTCCCAATAGCTTGGCCAGGTACTTGATTTTGTGGAATAGCTCTTTGATGGTAGGAGTAGGGGGCCAGGCAGTCAGTGATTAAAAATTTTTGTTCAATTCATGGATCCATCTGCCCCACACCCTTGTCAATTCAATGCCCTCCCCCCCCATGAGAACAAATGGGAATGATACTGCTTTCTATTTCTCTGACACTAATGAGGTGATACGTGATTTGTGGTATATTTCACTCCACAAACTGCTCTAACCGTTGCCCTGTTCAGCAAGTTGTTTTGCAGAAATCCACCCTTTCACACTGAAAGCATGGCTCTGTGGAGAAAGAGAGTCACTTAGAGCTGGAGGTAGGAGTAGAGGGCATGTGGGAATCAGGGAAGGAGAAAAAATAAGATTGTTGTCAAATGAGATGACACCTGGATTGAGGGCAGATAAAGGGACCGAGTGCTGAGTCTGGAGCAGGACTGCTTACAAGAGGCGTATTTTACATGATACAAACCTAGGTGTTCCTCCTTTAGGACCAAGGGTTGGTGGCACTCTGGTTAGAAAGAAATGATGGCTACCAGCCACGGATGCATATCATGACGTTTAACAACATAAGAGAGCTTGTCTATGGCTCCCCCCGAGTGCTCCCTAGAGACCACATTGATAATCATTCACGTTGTGTCCTCAGATTGAGGCCTCTGGGTGAGTTTGGGAGCCATGGGACAAGTAGCTTAAGTGTTTTGTTTAGTCGCTCAGTTGTGTCCGACTCTTTGCTTAAGTATAGCCCAAGTGGATAAATGTAGCCGCTCTCTGGTCATTAATCCTTTTTTTTCCCCTTGATGTGTCAATGAGTATAGTTATAAATCCTCAGGTATTCAGATGTGTCTTATTTTTAGGCCCATGTATTTAGGTATTAATAGCCTCTCCTTAGATGTAGGAAGTTTCTTTTATATAGCTTGCTCACAGATATTCTCCATCACAAAGATTATGGAACAGATACTATGAAAGGAGAGACCCAGCTGTAATTTCTGAATGCAGAATGCAGTCATATGAAGGCATCCTACTTAGCATGCTCAGCTCACTGTACCTTGTCTCCATTGTCTCTTTAACAGGACCCACTATGGTCGGTTTAGTTTGTACATTACATTCTTAGGGATAACTGGAGCACCAACTGTTTTTGGTTAATGACTTCCTTTTCTATCATATAGATGTATATCAATTTTAGCAAGTATTTTTTATTGTGATAAAAAACACATAACGTGATCAATCCTGTCAACACATTTTTAAGTGTACAGTACTGTTAACTATAAGCACCATGTTTAGCTCATTTTTAAAGGTATGTAATAGTGTCTCTACCTCAAGCAACTAAGTTTTCATAGGAATGTTGGAATCTTTTAAAATGTCATCTTACCAACCCATATTAGAGATGCATGAAGCTTATATGCAGGAGAGCCTAATTTAAGCTTTGAAGTATTATTTATTTTTCCACACTTATTGAAAATTATGAATAAACTAGATTCAAGGTGTTATAGGCAGAAACAACCATTAAAAAAAGTTAAATTTCAAGCTAGTAGCATTTCAGTTAGTATTTGACCTGGCATTTATCATTTCTTTTACTAGTACACAGAAAAATTATACAAAACCGATCTTAATGACCCAGATAACCACGATGGTGTGATCACTCACTTAGAGCCTTGGAGTGCGAAGTCACGTGGGCCTTAGGAAGCATGACTATGAACAAAGCTAGTGGAAGTGATGAACTTCCAGCTGAGCTATTTCAAATCCTAAAAGTGCAGCTGTTAAAGTGCTGCACTCAATATGCCAGCATATTTGGAAAACTAAGCAGTGGCCATAGGACTGGAAAAGGTCAGTTTTCATTCCAGTCCCAAAGAAGGGTAATGTCAAAGAATGTTCAGACTGTTGCACAATTGCATTCACTACACATGTGAGCAAAGTAATGCTCAAAATTCTCCAAGCCAGGCTTCAACAGTATGTGAACTGAGAACTTGCAGATGTTCAAGCTGGATTTAGAAAAGGCAGAGGAACCAGAGATCAAATTGCCAACATCTGTTGGATCATAGCAAAAGCAAGAGAATTCCAGAAAAATGTCTACTTCTGCTTCATTGACTATGCCAAAGCTTTTGACTGTGTGGATCACAACAAAAATGTGGAAAATTCTTAAAGAGATGGGACTCCCAGATCACCTTACCTGCCTCCTGAGAAACATGTATGCAGGTCAAGAAGCGACAGTTAGAATTGGACATGGAGCAATGGACTGGTTCCAAATTGGGAAAGGAGTATGTCAAGGCTATGTATTGTCACCTGGTTTATTTTACTTATATGCAGAGTACATCATGTGAAATGCCTGGAGGGATGAAGCACAAGCTGGAATCAAGATTGTCGGGAGAAATATCAGTAACCTCAGATATGCAGATGATACCACCCTAATGGTAGAAAGCAAAGAACTAAAGAGCCTCTTGATGAAAGTGAAAGAGGAGAGTGAAAAAGCTAGCTTAAAACTGAACATTCAAGAAACCAAGATCATGGTATCCAGTCCCATCACTTCATGGCAAATAGATGGGGATACAAAGGAAACAGTGAGAGGCTTTATTTTCTTGGACTCCAAAATCACTGCAGGTGGTGACTGTAGCCATGAAATTGAAATATGATTGCTCCTTGGAAGAATGGTATGACCAACCTAGACAGCATATTAAAAAGCAGAGATATTACTTTGCCAACAAAGGTCCATCTAGTCAAAGCTATGGTTTTTCCAGCAGTCATGTACAATTGTGAGAGTTGGACTCTAAAGAAGGCTGAATGCTGAAGAATTGATGCTTTTGAACTGTGGTGTTGGAGAAGACTCTTGAGAGTCCCTTGGACTGCAAGGATATCAAACCAGTCTATCCTAAAGGAAATCAGTCCTGAATATTCATTGGAAGGACTGATGCTGAAGCTCCAGTACTTTGGCCACCTGATGGGAAGAGCTGATTCAATAGAAAAGACCCCGATGCAGGGAAAGATTGAAGGCAGGAGAAGAAGGGGACAACAGAGGACGAGATGGTTGGATGGCTTCACCGACTCAATTGACATGAGTTTGAGCAAACTCCGGGAGATGGTGAAGGACAGGGAAGCCTGGCATGCTGCAGTCCATGGGGTCACAGAGAGTCGGCCATGAGTGAGCAACTGAACAAGAACAAATACTGACTCCGTGTGTTCAAACAGAGCTTGATTTTCTAGCTTTCCTCTTGGGTCTCCTCTTCTATTTTTTTAGGGCTTTCTAATGAATTTCCTAATAATAATATAAAGAAACATCTGTGACAGGAGTTTGGCCCTTGTTCACCCACTTTTAAAGGTGGAGGGTGGGACCAAGGCATTAAAGAAGAACATTAGTTTTGACAGTTAATCCTGATGTTTCTTAGAAAATGTGTTTTCTAGAGAGACTGAAAATTGGAAGACACCTTGCCTCATAGGCTATTATAAGTAAGGCATTTCAGTCCATATGTTTGTGTATAAACTATTTAAACACTTCTTGAAATGGCTTCTTATAGTGTACATACTTGTTTCTAATGGAAAGCTCACTTCTTAATGTGTTAATAGCATCTATGAAATAATGGATATGGTCAAGTCAGGGGTTTTCAAAGTTGTTTATTTGCTCTGTTGTCTACACAACCATATGAGGTTCTTTATCATTAGCAGAGGTGCAGACATTTTTAATAGCATCACTGAATTATAATGCATTAATTTGTATTTTGGAGAAGTTTCTAGCTTCTTTCATTTAGAGATGCCTTTGCACTTCTAAAAGAGAAAATAGAATTTTCATGATTATCCCTTTACTTATAGATATTTAAAAATGAATATTTGTTTAAGCTTCAATATTTATTTGCCAGCATTATCTTAAGACAGTATGTTTTACATCAAAACGTATCTCTTATTCTAAGCTAGTACTACTCTTCATATTATGGTTAATTCTAATATTTCCATTCAACAAGTGATATAAGCGTTGTGGGCAGAACACTGTGGTAGCCTCCTTTTTGGGTGCAGGTGGGTGATCTATAAGATAGGCATAAGCCATACTTCCTGCCTTTAAAAGGCTTGCAGTCATATTGAGAAGACAAGATTCAGGAAACAAATAAGGAAGTCACATATGACTTAATGGCCAAGTGAATGATGGAAACAATGAGGTCTGGAGGAGTTTGGACAAAGATGAATGTGAGCTGGGGTTATGTAGGAGGGCTTCATGGACAAAGTAGCATTCGGGCTGGGCAGACCTTTTTCGTAGATAGATCAAGCGTTCTAGACAGAGAATCAATTTAAAGGTACAGAGGTCAGAATGAGCACTAGACAATAGTCAATGGATGCCGCAAAGGTAGATTAAAGTGGGGGAGATCCTAGCAAGAAAGGAGATGCATTAGGATACTGTTGCTATAATTCAAACATTTGGAAATGAAAGTCTGCCAGTTGACAATTTTTGCCTCTTTCTTGGTAAAGTTTCCCTTTTGTCCAGTTAATTATGCCTCAGCAGCTTCTTTAATGTCTTGAATGTCATGAAGCCTGGACAACAGACTAGGAAATAACACACGTAGGAGTCTGCTGTGTGCGCAAAGTGCTTTCATTCATCAATAGACATTCAGCATAAGTCAGTTAGATTAACATTGGTTATATCTTCCTTTGCCCAAGTGTCTTTTATGTTCAGTGTTCTTTTTTTCTTCCAAACTTCAGTGTCTTAAACATGAAGCTGGGAAAACTGAATAGCTACAAATATTATGTAATTGAAAAAATAAACTACTTTAATTATTATGGAATTAAATGGCTGTAAGCCATTTTTTTCCTCCCTAAATTAATGAAGAAAATTTAACTTGGATGTTGCAAATGTAACTCACATAAGGTAGGTACTGGGAATTATAATAATTATAGGGGGATTGTGTACTAACTCTTGAATGATGTCATTTGTTAAATTAGCTTTAGATTAGTCTAGTGGGTGTATTCCTTATGGTTCTTAACATGCCCTACTCAAGAATGTTACAACTGTTAAGACACAAGCTATATAAGCAAAATCATTAAAGGTTTTATAGTATTACTTAGAAACAAAGTTCTAAAATAGTTTCCTGAATTATAATAGAACAGCATATTTTTATTTTATGCTGAACAATTGCCCTTTGAAGACAAAAGAGCAAAATTCTCAGTCTTTTATTGATAGTTTGTCTTTAATTACACTAGGTTACAGGTTTAGAATCCCCAAATTCTTCTTCAGTGATCATTGTAAAATTTTATTTTAGTAACTCACTTTTTTTTATTCTCTAGAATATATTTCAGAATATAAGGAGATTATTTTGAAACTATGAGACTGTCTCTGACAGGTTTTAGCCACATAAACATGAACATTGTGCCAGCATACTCAGGAAGTAAAGGAAAAAAAAAAACACATGAGCACAATGCTCATGAACAGTGTTCTCCATGTAGTCAGTTTATGTTTATAAGTAAATGAGCTCTCCCTTACGTCATAGCCTTGAATTATGAATAATTGTAGCTTGAATTATCTATTACTATAGCGAGGTGAAGAAACACCAGATGTGAAATGAAAATAGTGGTAGTGAAATGTTTTTGAAGAAGGATGGATTTTGGCCTACATAGGTGATCACAGATCCCTGCCACACAGTAGGGTAGGAGGCCAAATGGAATCCAGTGATTTCTTTGGACAGATCACACAAAGGTCCTTGATCACCCTCAGTATGCGTAAAATCTTTATTAACAAAGGTGCATGCCCTTCCTTGTCAGGGGAAGGAGAGGTGATTTTGTTTATACAGGGCTGAACGACTTAGATGCCAATTTCATTTTTCACAGGCTTCAAACAATAGGCATGTTAAATAGGCAGTGGCCTCCATGGTTTAGAGCACAACCAAGGCTCCGTTTTGATATGGCAAGAGAACAAGCAAATTCCAATTTTAAAGTGAACCTTTGCTGTATTTTATTTGGTTCAACCTAGAGAAATTCAGGTTAGTTTTTACAGAAAAGGAGTGTTTTAGTCTTGAAGGTTTCTTTCACTTTTTCATGAAGAGTTATAATTATTCGCCACCCCATAATAACCATTCATTAACCCTTTATTACCTTAAATAACCTGCACCAACCCAGCAGGGTCAGTGGTGCTTTCCTGTTCTCAGAATTGTTGTTGTATTTATCTGAATGCTTTTAATTCTCAGTCTCTCATTCCCCAAAATTGAAGCCCAAATCCAGGAAGATCCTGCTCTTCCCCTTCCTCAATATAGTATTTCTGTGGAGCTTCATCATTTTTTAAAGCAGTAGTCTTGAATATCTGAAGGCTTGGTAGCAACTGCATAATAGAATTTTGACCACTTAAATCCTTGCAGTGTTGAACCATTTTGCATTATCTAGAAAACTATTTGCTGGTCCTGCTAGTTTTGCAATTTGGGGAGGTGGTGGAGTAATGGTGGTAGATAGGTTGTGAAGTTATGACTTTCAGGCTTTTTCAAACTGGATTTAATATCTAAAGGAGTACTTAAACATTGTTTAAGTGGACTGATGAATTCCGAGCAGTGCTAGATCTCAAAGATTTCTAGGTTTTCTAGGCAGTTTAAAAGCAGAGAATAAGTGAGATATTACATTGTGCTCCTTCCTGTGCTTTACCTTAAAGTGGGTATCTTTTTCTCTATGTGTATAACTGACACCATAAGATCTTTGTGGATTTATTTGATATTGTTTGTTATTTTGGGGACTGACATGTAGCTGTATGCAGAAGGGTAAGAACATGTATTTATGGTTCTCAAGGAGTTATGGCACAGACTTTAGTCACCTGCTTATCTTTTACCTGATGATGGGCTTCCCTGGTGGCTCAGAGGTTAAAGTGTCTGCCTTCAATGCAGGAGACCTGGGTTTGATCCCTGGGTTGGGAAGATCCCCTGGAGAAGGAAATGGCAACCCACTCCAGTCTTCTTGCCTGGAGAATCCCATGGATGGAGGAGCTTGGTGGGCTACAGTCCATGGGGTCGCAAAGAGTCAGACACAACTGAGGAAGTTCAGTTCACTTCACTTCCATTCTCATAGGAGATTGGAGTAAGGGGGAAAGCACTGGATGGGATGAATTGGGAGATTGAAACTGACATATGTACACTATTGATACTATGTATAAACTAGATAACTAATGAAAAGCTAACTGTGTATCAAGGGGAACTCTACTCAGTGCTCTGTGGTGACCTAAATTGGAAGGAAATCCAGAAGAGAGGGGATATATGTATACAAATAGCAGAATCACTTTGCTATACAGTAGAAACTAATACCGCATTTTAAAGCAATTATACTCCAGTAAAAATTTTTAAGACATCAATATGAAAATTTAAAAAAAGATTGGAGTGCTTGGAAGGCTATTTGGTACTATTTGCTTATTTTTTCTACTGTTTTGTTTTACACTCTAGGTTTCCATATGTTTACATAAACGTTTCTTTCTTTCCTAATATTTCTGCAGTCAGGAGTGTTTAATCTGTTGCCTAAGAATGTATTTTGGGAGGGTCAGGAAACACACTGAATATCCTACATTTGATGAACCAAAGGAATATCTTTGTTTGTTTTATGAAAATTCTTGATGTTTCTGTTCTCACATTAATAAAATTTAGATGAAGAGAGGCAGATTTGAAGAAGCCTGACCCAAGGGATTATGAATTATCCTGAAAGCACAAATAATATTTTAGCATGTAATTTCCCTCATAAAATGTTTTATGGCAGACTTGTTTATGTCATAGATCTGAGTCAAAGCTGAATTGGAGACATTAGTCTTTAACTTATCCAAAATTAATATCTTCTGGCTAACAACCAACACTGCTTTATGACTCTTAAACCATTTCCTTATATTAATCATCAACAGTAGAAATTTGCTTTATTTCAGGGGCCATTTTTTTTAAAAACAATTTTTTAATAACTTCCTGATTTATTTTATAGTTTACAATGCAAAGAAAACATCCAAAGCATAATTGGATGATAGGATAGACTTACTAACTTAGCAACTCATTCACACATATTAGCCTTAAAGTACACAAGATTCAAATTCTTTAAATTAATGTGTTGGCAAAATGAAAAATTATTTAATCAAGGACTATAATGGTTGCTCATAAATTCCTAAAGTTGCAGATTCTAAGTCCATGAATTCTGAAGATACATAGTGAAAACTTACCATGTTATATACCTTTGTCATATGTTCATGATGGTTTATAAAAATATGTATAGACTAGAACAGTGAAACTGGATGATAGCATCATAAATAGCACTGAGACTACGTATCATTGTTGATTTTTATGAGTGAATTCCTCTATATTGAGGATTTGGTCAATTTAAATTGCTTTTCTTGGAGAAGATTTTAATGACTTTGTAGTCACTGTTACTGTGTTTCAGAAATTGTCAGTGATACTCAACATTTTTCTTTTAGCAATGCGACTCTCTGCCCTTGCAGCATGACCCTGAAGCCCAAAGTCCCATGTACAGTTTTGGGTGCTACTTTAAGAGGGGCAAGGAAGTTATGTGGAAAGCTTTATGTGTTCATTCAAATTTTCTATACCATACCCCCCACAACATAGGCACACAAGGTATGTGCAGGTTGTTTTCATATCATACATGCAACTAAACTCATTCAGGACCCTCAGAACTCTCAGAACTCTGCAAATGAACCACTTATAATATGTTTGACAATTTAGTATTGTGTTAGTCGCTTAGTCATGTCCGACTCTGTGACCCCATAGACTGTAACCCACTGTAGAATTCTCCAGGCAAGAGTACTAGAGTGGATAGCCATTATCTTCTCCAGGGGATCTTCCCAACACAGGAATTGAACTTGGGTCTCTTAAATTGCAGGCAGATTCTTTGTCTGACTGTGTCTGAGCCACCAGGGAAGTCCATGGACAAAGGAGCCTGGCAGGGGGTCCATGGGGTCGCAAAAGAGTTAGACATGACTTAGCAACTAAATAACAACAATTTTGTATAAGGATAATGCTACCATTGGGCTTCCTGGGTACCTCAGCTGGTAAAGAATCCGCCTGCAATGCAGGAGACCCTAGTTTGATTCCTGGGTCCGGAAGATCTGCTGGAAAAGAGATAGGCTACCCACTCTAGTATTCTTGGGCTTCCTTGGTGGCTCAGATGGTAAAGAATCCACCTGCAATGTGGGAGACCTGGGTTTGATCTCTGGGTTGGGAAGATCCCCTGGAGGAGGGAATGGCAACCCACTCCAGTGTTCTTGCCTGGAGAATCCTATGGACAGAGGAGCCTGGCAGGCTACAGTCCATAGGGTTGCAAAAAGTTGGACATGACTGAGCAGTTAAGCACGGTGCCACAATGTTACCATTGTTGTCAGACACTTTCATTACTTGTAATTTGGTTTGGTAACATTATAATAAATAGTCAGTTGTACATGTTGAAATAGCAAACATTCTATTAAAATGAGTTTTTAAAGTATTTATGATTCTTTATAAAAGTCAAGATTTAGAGCTTATAATTACTATCTTCCTCATTTCATATAAGAGATACATTGAGACCTTTCCTTAGTAAACTTTCATCTGTTATGACTCTAGCCATTGAATTAGATGCTGTGCCTTTGTTTTACCATGACTTGGATAAATCAGTCTCTCATGTTCTATAATGTAAAATTAAAATTTGTGAATCTTTAAAAAGAAACTATTTTAAAAATACTTCAGTGTAGCCAAATGTTGATAAGAGTAAATGCTTGTTTTCATGTCTGTTATCAAAAAACATATTTCCTTATAGTCTCCAAAGGTAAAATGGAATGTAAATCTAGGTTGATCATATTTTCTCTCTTCTAATTTTATAGGTGTTCATGAATACTTTAACCTAGAAATGTACATGTAGATATCGCTGCTGCTGCTGCTGCTGCTGCTGCTAAGTCGCTTCAGTTGTGTCTGACTCTGTGCGACCGCACAGACGGCAGCCCACCAGGCTCTGCCGTCCCTGGGATTCTCCAGGCAAGAACACTGGAGTGGGTTGCCATTTCCTTCTCCAGTGCATGAAAGTGAAAAGTGAAAGTGAAGTCACTCAGTCGTGTCCGACCCTCAGCAAACCCATGGACTGCAGCCTTCCAGGCTCCTCTGTCCATGGGATTTTCCAGGCAAGAGTACTGGAGTGGGGTGCCATTGCCTTCTCCGTAGATATCACTAGGGATGCCATATTCTTTGCTGAGCCTCTTAGGAGCTGAAAGTTACAGTCTTTTGGGGAAGCACCAGTTCCAGAAAGATTTTCAAACTCAAAGAATGGATTTCGAAATATTGGAGTAAGGACCTCAGAAAATCTACTTATATGAAAAAGCAGCATGAACACTGGCAAAAATTTTCAAAATCAACTTGTTTTGGAATTCTGGAAATTAACCAGAGGCTTCTAATAGCCTGAGGAGCATTTATTTATTCATTAAAAACAGCTGATTTTCAGCAAGAATAGTGAACTTTGTTGTGTTTTAACTTGTTCTAATATCCCTATTCCCATAGAACTGTAACTGTTTGACCCATCTGGCAGCTCCATGGAAAGGCCCCATTCACAAGGCTTGCCTTGACTTGACCTGACTCATCCTTTCTCAGTGGAAAAGTCTTATCCTCAGGGCATTTGTTTAAAACATTCAGGGACTGTGGCGGATTCATTTTGATATTTGGCAAAACTAATACAATTATGTAAAGTTTAAAAATAAAATAAAATTAAAAAAAAAAAATTCAGGGAAATTGTTTAACATTGCATCTGCCTGAGGTAGTGATACCAGGAGGCACAAAGAAGGGGCTGGTCAAAAAATTCAAAAGAAGGATCTAGAGATGAGATAGGAAGCTTTAAAAAATTCTGATATATTCCTGGGTATCTACAAGGCTATTCACATGTGCAGGGCTGGGTGTATGCCTAGGAAAAACCTGTGGAAGCCTTGGTGCTCACTTCTGGCTGACCTTAAAATCTTCAGAAGCAGAAAATGAAGACTAAGGCAGAGTTGTAAACTGCCAGATCAATTGAAGGCCTGTCCCAACACACACATGGGGTCCCTTTGCAAAGGGTGAAAGATCTGTTGGTACAAGGCATTTTAGAAAAATCTCTCTCCAATCATTAGCTGACGCCTAAGCTATTAATAACTGAGCAGAGACTTCAAGTGGCCACAGACTGGGAATACAGACTTAACAGAATTCTTCCAGGAATGTCACTAAACAAACAAATAGCAGCAATAACAATAAAACAAGAAAAACTTGGAGGGGGGATCAGATTTCTAAAGTTGTTACATTTTTTAAAATGTCCAATTTTCAACAGAGAAACAGGAAAGTATGGCACATATACAGGGAGATAGCATTTGATAGAAACTGTCCCTGAGGAAGCCCAGATGTGCTTGTAAACAAAACTTTAAATGAACTACTATAGATAAAGTCAAAGGAAATAATATCTAAATTAAAGGGAACTTGTGAATATCTTGTCAAATAAAGAATATCAATAAAGAGATAGAAATTACTTTTAAAAGAGCCATATGGAATATTTGTAGTTGAAAGTTTTAATAACTAAAATTTTAAAAATTTACTAAAGAGTTTCAACAGCAGATATGAGCTGGCAGAATTAAGAATCAGTAAACTTGAACATAGGTTAATTGAGATTATACTGTTTGAGAAAAAAGTGAAAGTGAAAGTTACTCAGTCGTGTCTGACTCTTTGTGACCCTATGGACTACACAGTCCATGGAATTCTCCAGGCCAGAATACTGGACTGGGTAGCCTTTCCCTTCTCCAGGGGATCTTCCCAACCCAGGGATCGAACCCAGGTCTCCTGCATTGCAGGCAGATTCTTTACCAGCTGAGCTATCAGGGAAGCCCAAAGAGAAAAATAAAAGGGTGAGGGGAAAAATGAGCAGATGCTGATGCCTGTGAGACACCATCAGGTGTACCAACATACATATAATAGGAGTCCCAAGATGAGAAGTAGGGGAGCAGAAGGAGTATTTAAGGAACAATGGCTGAAAACCTCCCAAATTTGATGAAAACATTAATGTACAACATCCAAGAAGCTCAACGAACTCAAAGTAAGATGAAATTAAAGTAGGATAAATTCAGAAAGATCCACACCTAGACACATGATGGTTAAATTGTTGAAAGAAACTGAGAGAATCTTAGAAGTGGCAAGAAGGAACCTATTACATACAAGGAAACCTCAATAAGATTGTTGTCATTGTTCAGTTGCTCAGTCATGTCCGACTCTTTGCAACCCCATGGACTGCAGCACGGCAGGCTTCCATGTCCTTTACCACCTCCCAGAGCTTGCTCAAATGTATGTCCATTGAGTTGGTGATTGCATCCAACCATCTTGTCCTCTGTCATTTCCTTCTCCTCCTGCCTTTACTCTTTCCCAGCATCAGGGGCTTTTCTAATGAGTTGGTTCTTCCCACCAGATGGCCAAAGTATTGGAGCTTCAGCTTCAGCATCAGTCCTTCCAATGAATACTCAGGACTAATTTCCTTTAGGATTGACTGGTTTGATCTCCTTGTAGTCCAAGGGACTCTCAAGAGTCATCTCCAACACCACAGTTCAAAAGCATCAATTATTTGGCAGTCAGCCTTCTTTATGGTCCAACTCTCAAATCCACACACGACTACTAGAAAAACCATAACTTTGACTATACAGATGTTTGTTGGCAAAGTAATGTCTCTGCTTTTCAATACATTGTCTAGGTTTGTCATAACTTTTCTTCCAAGGAGCAAGTGTCTTTTAAGTTCATGGCTGCAGTCACCATCTGCAGTGATTTTGGAGTCCAAGAAAATAAAGTCTGTCACTGTTGCCATTGTTTTCCCAACTACTTGCCATGAAGTGATGGGACTGGATACCATGATCTTAGTTTTTTGAATTTTGAGTTTTAAGCCAGCTTTTTCACTCTCCTTTTTCACCTTCATCAAGAGGCTCCTTAGTTCCTCTTCACCTTCTGTCATAAGGGTGGTATCCTCTGCATATTTGAGGTTATTAATATTTCTCCCAGCAATCTTGATTCCATTTTGTGCTTCATCCAGCCTGTCATTTTGCATGATGTATTTTGCATATCAGTTAAATAAGCAGGGTGACAATATACAGCCTTGACATACTCCTTTCCCAATTTGGAACCAGTCCGTTGTTCCATGTCCAGTTCTAACTCTTGCTTCTTGACCTGCATACAGGTTTCACAGGATGCAGTTGAGATGATCTAACTCCTGTGTCTTTAAGAATTTTCCACACGTTGTTGTGATCCACACAGTCAGAGGCTTTGGCATAGTCAATAAAGCAGAAATAGATGTTTTTCTGGAACTCTCTTGCTTTTTCTATGATCCAACAGATGTTGGCAATTTGACCTCTGGTTCCTCTGCCTTTTCTGAATCCAGCTTGAATATCTGCAAGTTCTTGGTTCACGTACTGTTGAAGCCTGGCTTAGAGAATTTTGAGCATTACTTTGCTCACATGTGAAATGAGTGCAATTATGCAGTAGTTTGAACATTCTTTGGCACTACCTTTCTTTGGGATTGGAATGAAAACTGATTTTTTCAGTCCTGTGGCCACTGATGAGTTTTCCTGATTTGCTGGCATATTGAGTGCAGCACTTGTACAGCATCATCTTTTAGGATTTGAAATAGCTGAAATAGCTCAACTGGAATTCCATCACCTCCACCAGCTTTGTTCAGTATGATGCTTCCTAAGGCCCACTTGACTTCACACTCCAGGATGTCTGGCTTCAGGTGAGTGATCACACCATCGTGGTTATCTGGGTCATGAAGATCTTTTTTGTACAGTTCTTCTGTGTATTCTTGCCATCTCTTCTTAATATCTGCTTCTGTTAGGTCCATACAATTTCTGTCCTTAATTGTGCCCATCTTTGCATGAAAATTTCCCTTGGTATCTCTAATTTTCTTGAAGAGATTTCTAGTCTTTTCCATGCTATAGTTTCCCTCTATTTCTTTGCATTGATCACTGACGAAGGCTTTCTTATCTCTCCTTGCTATTCTTTGGAACTCTTGCATTCAGATGGGTATATCTTTCCTTTTCTCCTTTGCCTTTAGTTTCTCTTCTTTTCTCAGCTATTTGTAAGGCCTCCTCAGACAATGAATAAGATTAATTAGCTGATTTATCATCACATACCATGGTGGCCAGAATGGAGTGGGATCAAGAATTTAAAGTGCTGAAAAAATGGATTGTCAACCAAGAATCCTGTATCTAGCAAAACTATCCAACATAAATGAAGGAAAAATTAGGAAAATGAAGGAAAAATAAACAGAAACAGAATTTGTTGGTATAGGTCTGCTCTTCAAGAAATACCAAAAGGAGTCCTTCAGGCTGAACTGAAAGGACACAAGATAGTAAGTTGAATGCTTATTAAAAAAAACTGTATTGGTAAAGGTAACTGCATAGATAAACATAAAAGCGTAAAGTTATTTTTGTAACTCTTCTCCTGTTTGATTTAAAAGAACTGCATAAAGCAGTAATTCTAAAACTGTTAATGTGCTTATCATGTATAAAGAAGTAATTTGAATGACAGTAATAGCTTAATGGAAAAGGGGAGGGACAGAGATTATGTATACTATTGACATTGGTTGGTATTAATGCAACTAGATTTTTTTTAAGTTAAGATGTTAATTCCTGGGCAGCCATTAAGAAAATGACTTAAACTGGAGCAAGGAATTGATAGTTTCAGAAATCTCAGTGCTTTGACATGCAAGTTAGATGATGGGAGTGCGATTACAGATTATTTTCGAAGTAAGTTCTATTTGACAATTTCTTTTATATACTGTAAGCAAGTACAAGTATATTGTCTATGTACAATATTTTGGGTTCCTTCTAGATAGACCTTACTAAAATACCAAAAAAAAAAAAAAAAAAAACCTTCATAATCATCAATGCTCAGAACATTCCCATGAACTATGGGTTTATTCTTATTCCAGTTTTTAAAATGAGAAAACTACCACAATGTTTAGGCTTTGCCTATTTCTTCTATGTATGATTTTTGACATTGTGAGAATTGTAACATAGCCCTCCTCTCCTAAAAGTGCTTAATGGCATATGTTTATTTTTTTATATTAAAATGAGTATGTTTAATAATTTTATGACAGCCCTCAGGGAGCTGTAGACAGTTAAAAATCTCTCTCTGAGCTTGCTTACCTTTCTTCCAGAACTAATTCCCAGAGACCTTCAGTGGGCTGTGCTACATCTATCACAAAATGTGAATATCTATTGCCCAGAAAGTTGATTTTAGCTCAGGTAGAGTCTCTTAAGAGACTTGAGAAAAATTTCTTTTATTAAAGTAAGTATGGCACATCAATAAAAAAGTTGAATCATTTCTAATAGAAATGTCTGAATTTTAAAAGTGAATTATCTGTCAATGTGCATATTCAATGCATCCTTGAAAAAGTAAATTCAAATAAATATTCTTAAGAATTTACAATGTTCAAGGCACTGTGAGAGATTCAACAATAGGTAAAATGTGGTTCCTGCCCTCATCACGGCTCACTATTAAGGACAAGTGTGAAGGATTGTAATATGATTTTTTTAAAGTTGCCTTTTATATTAATGCTTGCTTTAAACTAAATAAGAATTACAGTAGAGTTTTAATATAGCCTAACCTTTTGAAACTTACATAACTTAACTAACCAAATGAACTACAGAATAGACTAATGAAGTTCCAGATAATAAAACCCGTTATAACTTAAAATATCAGTGATTTGTTTCTATGGGGAGAAAATCAGCTCTAATTTTGACTTACTTTCAGTTCTGTTTATTTGAAGAGGAGGTATTGTGGCAGACAAAATGACTAAAGGTTCTGAGCAGTTTTGCATGAATCTTGACTCAGCTGCAAATAGCAGAAAACAAGGACTTCACTGCTTCTGGGGACTGGCTGTCAGGATCAGTGAGGTCCAGCAGGCAAAGCAGGATTCCTTGTAAAGTAGGAAGCTAGTGAATGGGTGCTCTCAGAAGGGACTACATCTTTTTCTCTCTCCCCTTAGGGATCTTAGTCTCCTTATTTAGCAATTGTTTACCAAGTTTAAAGAGCAAGTAGCTTAGCAATTTCATAGTAATGTTTCAGCTTAGAAGCAAACTATACATGACTGAGAAAGGGAGAAAGGATATGTTTCTAGTATACAGATCAAGAAAGTGCTGGATTCACCTCCATGAAGTCAGAGCATTCTCAAGGATGTTATGATAGCATAATTTCTTTCTAGATACACTTGTAAAAGTCTTTTATTTGCCCTTACAACAAACCCTCTATGCTATTTTAAGCAAATTTATTCAGTAATTAAGTATTTTTAAGTTATTTAATTTTTAAATTATGAAAAGTTAATTAAATGAACTGTCTTCAAAGATGACTGACCTAGATATTAGTTACGTGGGAATAATGAGATTGATAAGGCTTCCCTGCCCTTAAGAGGTTTATACTCTAGTAAGAGAGCTATTGAGCTTCCGAGGTGGCTCAGATGGTAAAGAATCCACCCGCAGTGCAGGAGACCCAGGTTCAATCCCTGGGTTGGGAAGATCCCCTGGAGAAGGGAACAGCAATCCTCTCCAGTATTCTTGCCTGGAGAATCCCATGGACAGAGAAACCTGGCAGGCTGCAGTTTATGGGGTTGCACAGACACGACTGAGTGACTAACACTTTCACTTTCAAGAGAGCTAAGTTATACACTTAGATAACTGTACTACAAATACGTCTTACCTTATAGAGGGACAAATAAAACCTATAGAAGTTAGGGGGTGATGAGCCTGGATAGCAGGTTTTAGCTGAGATGACTGTGAAGAGTCATCTTGTTGATAGACATATAGATGTTAAAGTAAAAAATGAAAGTTATAAATCACCCATGTTTCCATAAAGACTCTGGCCCTCACTGGAATAAGCCTGCACCTTTTTGAGCATTTGGTGTCAGTAGTTGCTGATCTGGGAATGACTTATGCTAATAAGTTATTTTTTTTAGCATCGCTTCTGGGGCAGAATTGGTGGTAAAGAATCCTTCAAGGTTTTAAGAGTAGGTCGAAAAGAAGGGCCAGGGTAAAAGGTCAGATTAATTCAAGAAAATCTGTGTCACAAGATATGCGAGACTTTGTGCCAGAGACGGCTGATGCGGCCTTTCTCCCTGGAGAGCCTAGCTCACTGTCTAGCAGGTGGATACAGAGTGCCAGGTCAGTAGAAGAACCTATCCCTAAATACCATCCTGTAACCCTTGGGCCTTCTAAACTGAGTGTAGGGGAATACATCAGATGGAAGATACTACTTTAAAATCTTGTGACAGGAAGACTGTGCCCCTGAAGTGAACTTTTTTTTTTTTTGAAGAGGTAGTATGTGTACATGGTGGGGCTTCCCAGGTGGCTCAGTGGTAAAGAATCCATCTGCCAATGCAGGAAATGCAGGAGACACAAGTTCGATCTCTGGGTCAGGAAGATCCCCTCGAGGAGGAAATGGCAACCCACTCCAGCATTCTTGCTTGGGAAATCCCATGAACAGAGGAGCCTGGCGGGCTACGGTCTACAGGGTTGCATAGAGTCAGATACAACTGAGCACACATGTATCTGATGTGTCCATAGTATGAAATTCAGACATCACAAAAGGACAATAAGATGTAGATCTCCCTCCTACCCCTGTCTCCCAGCTACCCAGTTCCCCTCCCCTGCTGCCGCCAGTTTCTTGCATATCTTTCCATAGATAATCTATGCATATACTAGCATTTGTATACATATACATACCCTTTGTTTTGCACATAAAGTAGCATACTATGCATATTCTTCTACACCTTTTTTTTTGCAGTTAAGTGCCAGTCTTGGAGATCCTTCTACATCAGCACACTGAGAAATGCCTAGTTCTATTTTTTTCTTTTACCTTTTTTATTATGAAGTTATTATGGACTCACAGGATATTACAAAAATAGTACAGAGAGCTCCCATGCACCCATCACCCAGCTTCTCCTGCAGGTGATATCTTCCATAACTACAGTGTATTACCAACACCAAGAAATTTGAGCACCACTGTATAATTAACTAGACTCCCAGTGCCTGTTTCTGTTTAATGCCTGCAAGATATCCTGTTGTATGGATGTACCATGATTTATTTAACCAGTCCTTTATCGATGAACATTTAGATTGAAGCATTACTAGCAGAGGGAAAGACAGGAAGCAAAATTATGTATTCAGGGCCACTGCTAGCAGTACATTGTGTGAATTTGAAAAACAGTGCCCTCTCTGGGTGGATGCAGGACCTGTAGGTGCATGGTTTGGAAAGCAAAATACAACCTGAGTGACTGCATTTAGCATTGCTACATGTATATCTCTTTGCACATAAGTGGGAATCCATATGTAAGATAACAGTGTAATTTAAAATCTACAGCATGGCATCAGTGCTCCAATTTCAAACTTTGAAGCTGTCTTCTTTCTGACTTGGCATGTCCCCACACCCCTCCCTAATGCCTCAGTTACTGAATATTTTCTATTATTTGTATGCATGTCCTTCTCCCACATTAGATGGTAAACTCATTTGATAGCAGAGACCTAATGTCTTCGTCTTTGTATCTTCTTTCTTTTCCTCTTCTCACTCCATTTTCACCTATACAGATAGAATATTGCTTTATATAAAAGGACTGACTACATTTTTGTTTGTATTTGTTCCTAAGGCAGAGAAATTAAGAGCAGTGAGTTTTTAAATCTGCCTCTCAATTCTTCAAGAGGTGTCACGAAGTTTTAAAATCAAAATTATTTTGAATGAAAATGCCCACACATGCCACATTTGTAGGAGAGAAAGTGTGTCATGAGGTCAATCAACTAATAATAAAGTGAAGTTGCTCAGTCGTGTCTGACTCTTTGCGACCCCATAGACTGTAGCCTAGCAGGCTTCTCCATCCATGGGATTTTCCAGGCAAGAATACTGGAGTGGGTTGCCATTTCCTTCTCCAGGAGATCTTCCCAACCCAGGGATTGAACCCGGGCCTCCCGCATTATAGGCAAACGCTTTACCATCTGAGCCACCAGGGAAGATAGCCCAACTAATAATCTCAGAAGTCAGTCATGTCCGACTCTTTGCGACCCCATGGACTGTAGCCCACCAGGCTCCTCCCTCCATGGAATTCTCCAGGCGAGAATACTGGAGTGGGTTGCCATTTCCTTCTCCTGGGATCTTCCTGACCCAGGGATCGAACCCAGGTCTCCCACATTGCAGGCAGACGCTTTAACCTCTGAGCCACCAGGGAAGCACCCCGCCCCCCCGCAAAAAAAAAAAAAAAAGTGAAAGTGAAGTCGCTCAGTCGTGTCTGACTCTTTGCGACCCCATGAACACCAGGCTCCTCCATTCATGGGATTTTCTAGGCAAGAGTACTGGAGTGGGTTGCCATTTCCTTCTCCAGGGAACTTCCTGACCCAGGGATCGAACCCAGGTCTCCCACGTTGTAGACAGACACTTTACTGTCTGAGCCACCGGGTGCTGCAATTTCAAAAATATTAAGCATTAAAGTACTGAAAGGAACAAAATCAAACAGCTGAACTTCTTGTTAAATTGTAAGCAGGTTATTGGGTTTTGGTTCCATTGAATATTGAAATGTGGGAATAAGAATAATCTTTCATAAGGGCATTTTAAGAACTTGTATACTAAAGAAATATATACTCTTATAGATAAAGCATTTTAAAGCTCTATTCACAAAGAACCTGAATGTATTATATATATGTATTATATGCTTATGTTCATATGTACCATTCTGAGAAGTTGCATAAATCTTGTGCCCTAAAAATACCCAGTTTCATCAGGTTTTAACTTTGTATGCCATTGATTTAGGATGAAAATTGTCCATTTTTACCACTGGCCTTTTTGTTACTGTTAAGGTAGAAATATTCTATGAAATTTTAATTGCATTAAGTATTTCATTAAAACTTACATCATTAGAACCATACGCAGTACGTATCAGTACTATTATAAACACACAAAGAAGAATGGAAATGTTTTTTTAAACCACCTTCTATTGTATAGGTGGAGAAGGCAATGGCAACCCACTCCAGTACTCTTGCCTGGAGGATCCCATGGATGGAGGAGCCTGGTGGGCTGCAGTCCATGGGGTTCCTAAGAGTCAGACATGACTGAGCGACTTCACTCTCACTTTTCACTTTCCTGCATTGGAGAAGGAAATGGCAACCCACTCCAGTGTTCTTGCCTGGAGAATCCCAGGGACAGGGGAGCCTCGTGGGCTGACGTCTATGGGGTCACACAGAGTCAGACATGACTGAAGTGACTTAGCAGCAGCAGCTATTGTATAGAATTTATATTTCCAGTGTATCAATACTTAAATACAGTTTAGTAGGTTAACCATATAGCCTGATTGGCATAAATCTTACACAAGTAACAAGTTAAAATAGATAATAGTTGCAGAATAACTTGATTTTTTTTCTTGTTGTTTTTGAGGCAAGGAATATGGCTTTATCTGGAAAGCCAGCTGACTGAGAAGATGGCAGACTAATGTCTCAAAGTAACCATCTTGTTGGGGTCTGGATGCTAGGTTCTTTTATAGAAGCAAAGAGAGAAGCAATGAGGAACTAAAGTCAAAAGGCAGACTAGAGAGGGAGAGGCAGTGGTGAAGTAAAGTAAAAATGGTCTTCAGTCTTGTAAAACATCTCCAGGAATGGCCAGCCTTTGGAATGGGTGTGTTAATCTATTTGTAGCCATTCACAGGTAGGTTTCCCTGGTGACTCAGTCAGTATAGAGTCTGCCTGCAATGTGGGAGAGCCAGGTTCGATCCCTGGTTTGGGAAGATCCCGTGGAAAAGGAAATGGCAACCCACTTCAGTATTCTTGCTTGGAGAATTCATGGACAGAGGAGCCTGGTGGGCTACAGTCCATGGGGTCACAAAGAGTCAGACACGACTGAGCGACTAACACTTTCTCTTTCACAGGTGGGCAGGGTCAAATTATCTCTCTATGAGCAGAATAACTTGATTTTGAAGATTAAGTCTATAGCATAGGCAGTGAAAGGATTTGACATCCATTTTAGGTAGTTACGTATGCTTATGTACAATATTTAAGGAGGTAAGGGTTGAGGAAATTGTACTGAATAAAACTGGGGGAAAATGTTCACAGTGAATTAACAAGTGAGGATTGCTTTGCCAGCAGCACATAAATATTTTTTCATTACAGGCAGTGACTGTTTCTAGAAGAGAATTGAAGAAAACATTTGTTTTCCTTGATTGTTTGCTGTACATAATTTTTTGTACCAAATCAACAAACTACTGTGGGTTCATTTTGAGACAGAACATTGTTATCTTGAGGCTTTGTCATCCTGATGTTAACTATAATGAGTTTTTACCTGTATTCCAGGAAATAAAGCAAGTTGGATTGATTCCAGTAGGTTTTATTTTTCAGCTTTCGTGCTAAAGTCAGATTGTGTGCGACTCTGAATCATGGTTCTATAAATTCTTGGCTATACTAAGTAAATTACAGTATATCTTCCAGTACAATTATAAGAATGCTGTAACATGCAGGATTCTTTTTTAGAGTGTTTTTATGATTAAAGATTCATTTCCTCCTGAACTTGGCTGGATAGGTTTTCATTCAGCTAGTATTGAAGATCATTGTCAACTACCACTTGAATGCCCTCTATGTACTTGACAGTTTACTGTGGACAAATAGGAGTTTAAAGAATGATTTGGCAAGCTCTTTTATAAGGGACGAATAGGATGGGCACATTTACTTTGTAAGCATGTGTGTTTATGCACACACACATTTCATGTTAATCTTAGTCTGGAGACTTTGACTATACAGTTCATAGAATAATTTACCAACTTGCTCTTGTACTGGGACATAAATAAGTAAACATCTTTTCTATTTAACTAACCAGGTGGCTATTCCTATGGCTATGATGTATGTCTCAAATTATAACGATGTAATGAAATTTTACATATATATATGTAATCACCTCTCATTATCCCTGCCTCTGTAAGGGACCTTAAGGCAAATAGTGCAAAACAGTAATTTCCTTGCCTTCTTTTCTTGACTTTTCCCCTCATTCTGTGAGCTGTTTATATATACTTTCCTTACCATGCTCCAGTACCTTTACTGGAGTGGCCATACCCCAGGCCAATAACTGAAAGAGGGGAAATGGCCACACGTGGGTGATGGGGAGTTGGGTATTCATGATTATACATGAAAATGGGGGAGGAATATTAGTCATGTTTACATTAATGGACTTATTTGTTGGAGAAGCATTAATGGGAGATTTTGAATTATGTTTCAAATGATAAGAATTTAGAATTTGATTTGGGGGGAGAGCATTAGACATTCCAACCAGTGAGGATCACAGGGTTGATTTAGTTTTATTTAGGGAACTATCAAGAAATGAGGATATTTGAGAAGTATAGAATCAGGAGAGGGAAGAGTAGAGAAGCTTGAAATGAAAGCATTTGTTCATTCATTTTGACTTGATTTTCTGACCTATTAGGAAATATTGGTGTAGGAGTTATACGGTTGAATCAGAGTGAGAGATTCAGTTCAGTTCAGTTTCTCAGTCATGTCCGACTCTTTGTGACCCCATGGACTACAGCACACCAGGCTTCCCTGTCCATCACCAACTCCCAGAGCTTGCTCAAACTCATGTTCATTGAGCTGGTGATGCCATCCAACCATCTCATTCTTTGTCATCCCCTTCTCCTCCTGCCTTCATTCTTTCCCAGCATCAGGGTCTTTTCTAATGAGTCAGTTCTTTGCATCAGGTAGCCAAAGTATTAGAGTTTCAGCTTCAGCATCAGTCCTTCCAGTGACTATTCAGCACTGATTTCCTTTAGGATTGACTGGTTTGATATCCTTGCAGTCCAAGGGACTCTCATGAGTTTTCTCCAACACCATAATTCAGAAGCATCAATTCACAGGTAAAACAGAGTCATTGTTGAAGAGAACATTGGAATAGTTTAGCCCAGAGAGGACTCTGTTCTGTGTAAAGATTAGCTGTGAAGTTAAATTCATGAGGAAAGAAGAGGTACAGGGCTTCCCCAGTGGCTCAGCAGTAAAGAATCTGCCTGCAATGCAGGAGTCAGAGGAGAAGTGGGTTTGATCCCTGGGTTGGACGATCCCTTGGAGGAGGGCATGACAACCCAATCTGGTATTCTTGGCTGGAGAATCCCATAGATAGAAGAGCCTGGTGGGCTACAGTCCATAGGGCCGCAAAGAGTCAGACCCGACTAAAGTGATGGAGTATGCACACACACAATAGGTACAGATAATAGTACAAGAAATGGTATAGTTTAGCACTCTACTGAATGGTATGGGTAGTGATCTAGAAGTCATGCTATGCTTCCAGTATTCATCCAAAGAGAAGGACTGTGCCATTTCCCAGTGGATTTAGAGAGCTCTGTCAGCCACACCGATGAAACGCTGCTGAGTAATGTCTATATTTTTGCTTCCAAGTATACTTTGGTGATCTCTGTTTTTTTCCTCATCTTTTGAGTGCAAAATCTAACTCTTGAAATTCTGGCAGAATTTGTGGGGAGAAGCCAAGAACAGTACTATTTGCCAAGAACTTAGGTGTCATGTACTCTTTTGGATGTTTTACACACTTACTCCCCCGCCCTGTCCCTGTTTCTCCACCAAAGTAAATCTTCTGTAAGGGTATATGCAGGTGAGTGAGAAGGCATTCTGCTGAGAGAGAATTCTCCACCCTGCCAAAGCCTCTGTCCCCTAAAAATGTCCAAAAACAATGGTGCTCCTTCAGCTCTTTGGCTGGGAACTTTTCTAGCCTTCCTCCTTGCTTTTTTCTATCTTCAATTTATGCTGTCTGGTGGCTCCAAGCCACAGATCTTGAGCTACTTTCCCCAGTCATGATCCACTTCTTTCTTACTTGCCTGAGCTCCCACACCAAGTGTTTTTATTCTGCCCCCTCACTCCTCATTCACAGCTATTTTAGCATTTACTGTTTATGTTAAATTTTATTTATGTGATTTTTCTTCTTCTCTTACTAGACCATGAGCTCCTGATGAGGAAGGATGATCTTTGTCATTCTTGATCCCTAGTGGATAGCACAGAGTAGGGAAGCTGCTTCACAGTGATTTGTTATCTTAAACTCACCCTCTCAACTGCAGTTTAATCTTGTTTATCCTTGTGGGGTGATGACCCTCTAACCCATTCTTTCTGTTGAGAAAGAATGACGCCAGGAACACCTCTTAGCTTTCTTTGTAGTCTCTCTTAATCCAGACAACTGCATGCCCTCCAGATAATAGTCTGAGTCCTCCAACAGCTGAGTATTCCCCACTCTAACCTGTTCTGCCTGGTGCCATGTATACCAGTAACTTCAAAGATTGAGATACAAGAAATGGTTGAGGTGAGGAATTCTGAGCACTCGTTATACACACTAATTTCTTCCCTAGAATGATGATACCTGGGAAAACAGGGAGCCCTTGGCTACTGGAGGAGCTGTCAGCCACTCCAGATTGAAATTAGATCAAGTGACGCTAATTGCTGTCACTCTGACTGATCAGATGCGTTCTCTCCAAGTACAATGACAAGGTGGCCTCTCTTTTCCAGGGTTGGAAAGGAAACCAGAACAATTTGAAAGTTGTTACTCAACTAGGTCTGGAGGGCCAGCCATTTCCGTAAAGTGAAAGATCCTCTGAAAAACAATGCCTGCTCAGTCTTAGTCACACTAGATGACTGCACCAGTCAGAGTGTCTCTGCATTTTGATTTCTATTTGGGAAAAGCATCTCGGGAAGGAAAATTGACACAGTAGTAGTAAGAGATGGTTTATCCTTCATTCTACTCTTTTGGTATCCTACTCTTAAATTCTAGTAGGTAGAATTATTTTCTCTCTCTTAAACCTGGTACTTGCACGGGAAGGTAAATTGTTCAAACTCACCTACTTGTGACTGACTTGATGGTAGCAGGTCTCATAATTGACAAAATCACTGGCAGTAAGGCCATTAATTCTCTAACCAGTCCAGTTTTTATAACCATTGGTTATAAAGTTCTGCTTAACTGTCTACTGGATCTTAAAAAAAAAAACTATGAATTCCTGACCACGATTTAGTATTGAAGGACCTTTTGTCCCTCCTTACCATCAAGGGCAGTGAAGTAGTCCAAAAGTACCCTTGAGCTGGTATTTTAAAAAAAAAACAGTAGCTAATATAAGATATTTGGGATAAGCCTGACGATCTTTTACTAAGGTCTCCAGATTTTGGCCAGTGAATTTATAAAACCCAAAGGGTCTGGTAAAAAAGGAAGAAAGAGAAGATGGCCCTAAGTAACTTCTCATAAATGCTCTAAGTTTTTAGGGGTCATGTGCCCATACAGCCTTCATTACTCAGGGTGAGTCATAACCAGAGCCTGTATGGAGGTATTGTGAAACTTTGTGCAGTTCTTTAGCCATACTGGTGTTGGTTTCTTTTAAAAATAGACCATTTCCAGACAGTAACCATATATTCTGAAATTCCCAGGACAGCCCTGGTTTTGGTTTGTCCCATTGTGTCCCTAAGTATACTCATATTCATCAGACACTGTACCAATTTTTGGTTTGGAAAATACAGACACCAGACATATAAGGACTTCTTCTTGCTTTCTGAGAAGAGTCCATCATGGCCTAGCCTTGCTCTTCTAACCTGCTATTTTCACTGCCAGCAGTTCTCTCACCTGTGACAAGAAACCTCTTTTCCATTCCCATCTTGCTTCCTCTCTTTACTTTTTTTTTTATTCATTTTTTTAAAATTTTATTTTATTTTTAAACTTTACATAATTGTATTAGTTTTGCCAAATATCAAAATGAATCCGCCACAGGTATACATGTGTTCCCCACCCTGAACCCTCCTCCCTCCTCCCTCCCCATTCCATCCCTCTGGGTCTTTACTTTAACCCTTCATGAGTTAACTTCTCTTTTTTCTTAGGCATCTCTTTGCTCAGGAGTCTAGCAAGCAGTATATCTTTACACTCTCACAAAGCTACTTGTATCCTAGCATGTAGGTGATACCCTTTATTTTCCCAGGGCCTTCTTGGAGGTTGAGAACTGTTTCTGTGAGATCCTCATCTTCACAGGCCTCCACAACAGATTCACTAAGAAGAAGCTGCCACTATGATTTATGGAGTGTTTCATATATTAGAACTTACATAAATTTTTAAAAAAAATCTCATTCAATCCTTCCAAACTGTGAGGTTGGTATTATTCCTTTCTCACAGATAAGGAAACATGCTTAAGTTAAGTAAATTGTGCAAGATCCTTCCTTAATAGCCTGCATTTGGAAATCCTTACTCCATTCCAGGTAAAATGTTAGTTGTGTGCATACCAGGCTCAGAATCGCGGATAACCTGGCCAAACATTTCAATGCCATGCTAGAAAAGAACCTTTACCTTTATACTTCCCTGAAGCAGGAAATGTATATTTCTGTTTTCTTGTTACATCCCAGCGTCCTAAAACTTGAGCATGCATGGAAATCCCCTGGAGGGCTTGTGAAAATGAAGGTGGCTGACTCTACTCCCGGAGTGTCTGATTCAGTAGGTCTGGGGTAGGACCTGAGAATTGAATTTCTAACAAGTTCTCAAATGATCCCAATGCTGCTGGTCCAGGGACCACACTTTGAGAATCATTGTTATACACATCATCATTCAGCATTTGCTGTGGTCTGGGCCCTATGCTAAGCACTGGGGATATAAAAGTGAAAAGGGCAGATAGGGCCTTTGTTCTCCTAGAGCTTATAGTCTAGTGGGAGAAATAGACGACTGAACTAATTTTATTTGTGTTAAGTAAACAGCATCAACATGAAGAATAAGAAAGTTGCTGTCCTCTAGTTTGGGCTTTCCAGGTGGCTCAGTGGTAAAGAATCCGTGTTCCAATGCAGGAGACATGGGTTTGATCCCTGGATTGGGAAGATCCCCTGGAGGAGGGCGTGACAAGCTACTCCAGTATTCTTGTTTGGAGAATCAAGAGCCTGGCGAGCTATGGGGTCACAGAAGAGTCAGCCATGATTTAGTAACTGAACAACAACATCCTCTACTTTAGATAGGTTGAGAGAAAGTCTCTTGGAGGAGGTGCTGTTTAGTCTAAGACTTAAAGGACGTGAAGAGTTCATTAAAGCTTTCAGCATTGGCCTTTTTCAGCTCCAACTTCTGTTTCCATCACTGGTGAAGACTACCTTGGGAGAACTCCATGAATTTCAGAGTGACCTCTGGGCAATTCATTCCTTGGTACTTCCTGTGGCCTTGGCCAAGTTTGATTGCATACTTCCTTCATGACTATTTCCCTCCCCTCTACTTAACCCTCGCACCCCTGCAATATAGCTACAGGGGTCAAAGGAATTTGAAGGGTAGAATTTTGTCTTCTGGCTCCATCTAGATCACATTCCTTGGTATCTTATGGCTTAGGAAGAATATATATCTAGGATAGGGCCTGTGAACTTACCATTCATGACCACTGCCTTCACTTTATAACTAGTTATCATTGACATCTTAAGATTCTGTTTTATTTGCCACTTGGCAAATTTGCCCTGGAGAAGGCAATGGCACCCCACTCCAGTACTCTTGCCTGGAAAATCCCATGGATGGAAGAGCCTGGTAGGCTGTAGTCCATGGGGTCGCGAAGAGTCGGACACGACTGAGCGACTTCCTTTCACTTTTCACTTTCATGTACTGGAGAAGGAAATGGCAACCCACTCCAGTGTTCTTGCCTGGAGAATCCCAGGGATGGGGGGAGCCTGGTGGGCTTCCGTCTATGGGGTCGCACAGAGTCGGACACGACTAAAGCGACTTAGCAGCAGTAGCAGCAGCAGCAAATTTGCCTGGAAAGAGGTGTCAGCATAGGAATCCACATGACTCCCTAGCTACTTGATGTTGGGTTTCTTTAAAGAAGATTCCCCGATTCCTGTGTTCTAAGAGGATGCTTTCTGCTTTCCCAAAGCCCACCAGAGCAACACAAACCAAACCTGCTTTCTAGTTATATTGACCAAACCTGGAAAAAATTCTAGGTGTTTGAAGATGACTTTGATCCCATCGGCCCTTATCTCTAGCCCTCTGATTTTTAGTTCTGATTTTAACTCTGACTTTTAGTTTGATGATGTATTCTTTTTTGCTCTGGATCTTCCCTGCCCTGAGTTAACTAGCTTTTGCTTGGAACCCTTCCACCTATAGAACCATTTCCTTGATGTTCACTTTTATTGTGTTTTGATGAAACATTTCCGCTGGTATTCTGTTCCTGTAGAGGTGAAGGGACTCTTACTAGATATTTCTCTGGGTGTTTTCAGGGAGGGCATTTCTTTTGACCTAGGTATACTTTTTTGAGATAATGGATTTCCTTAGTCACCCCTCTATAAATCCCTGAACCCCAGGATGTTTATCACATGGGAAATACTGGAAACTGACTTTTCTGGTTGCCAAGGATATCCTAAGTTTACTTAAGTCTTTTAAACAGTCATCCAGTGCTTGCTTCATGGGCTCTGATGTCTCTTCTACCCACCTAAGTAGGAGTCATATTTAACTACTTCACCCAGATTAAGAATCACCTTTTCCCTATGGATTCAGAATCTTACTGTTAATCTGTGTCCTGACGGTATAGAGTGGATCAGCAATTTTTGTAAACCCTTATATCAACCACAAGAATGACTGAAATAATAAAAAAGGAAATGGGGAAATGGTATACAAGCTCATTCATATCTGGAGATGATAAATTTTTTATGTGGCTTTGGAGTCAGATAACCATGGGTGATAATGTCAGGTCTTCCTCATACTAGTAAGCAACTTCTCAGCCTCAGTTTTCTCATCTGTAAATGGGGAAAATAACACCTTTTTAAAAAGAGTTACTGTGGAAAGTAAAATGCATTATGAAAACACTTAATCATATTTGACTCATACTTTGCTCTCATTGAGGGCTTCCCAGGTGGCGCTAGTGGTAAAGAACCCGCCTGTCAATGCAGGAGACATAAGAGATGCAGGTTCAATCCCTGGGTTGGGAACATCACCTGGAGGAGAGCATGGCAACTCAGTCCAGTGTTCTTGCCTGGAGAAACCCATGGACAGAGGAGCCTGGTGGCTACAGTCCATAGGGTCGCAAAGAGTCAGACAACACTGAAATGACTTAGCATTCATGCTCTCATTGAATGTTAACGCTCACTTTCCTCCTTAGTATTCTTAACGTCCTGAACCACTTAATTGAGCATGGCACAGTCTCTCATGGTGCACCTATCAGCACCAGAATCTTACATTTCCCCGGACATGAAATCCATTCAAGAACCACCTATGAAATTATAATACTTATTAGAAGAAATTATAATACTAAATTATAATACTCAAGTATCCCTACTTCTCCCAGGTATGCCAGGAAGGAAATGAAATGTTATTGAGGGGCTACTTATTAGAGGTTTCATTGGCCAAAAATGATGATAACATTAATAATTGTACCTTTACTGATACAGCATTGTAATAGTTGGCAGTTTCAGAATCTTCTAAACCGCTAGTGTTCTTGGATCCTTATAGCACCCTATCAAGCAGACAGTGCACTTGCCTACATCTTGCATATCGGTGTCTGAAGATGAAGGGAATGGAATGACTCCTTCATGGCCTTCTGACTTGAATGGTGGGGTGGAGCCTTGGGCCTGTGTCTTCAGATGCCTCATCCTGATTTCTGTCCCCTTCCCACTCTGCCCGTGCACTTTTATCCTGCTGTAGCACATTGATCTGAACTCTGTCTGAGGTTCAGATACATGACTGACTCTGTGACTAGAATTCTAAGAACCAAATGTCTCGTAGGTTTCCCCCTGATTTTATCCCTGAGACATTTATCTCCCTAAAGGGTATCTCTAAGTGTGAAAGTTTTGCACTGTTCCTAAGGGCCTGAGAAAGGTGTTTATGCTTTTGATATAAATTCTGTGTGCCACAGTTAGACATCCACTACACATTCAAAAATAGTATTTCTTGGGCCTAGACCCACAACAAAGCTCTTTTAGTGTGATTCTCAGTCTTTTAGATTAAATTATTTTATTCATTCTACAAACATATACTTAACCCTTGCTGTGTGCCTGGGGCTAGGAATACAGCAATGCAAAAGGCATGTATGCTCTTGGAGCTTACCATCTGGTGGGTAGACAATAAAAAAATAGGTAGTGATATGTGCTATGAAGAAAAATAAAGCACTTAAATTTTTTTTCTCCAACCATGAGATTACTAAATTGCAATAGCTATCAGTGACCCCTGTAAGACTTTATAAGTCAGAAAATGAATGTTGCCACTGACAGCTCTTAGCAGTTCCTGCCTTCCTTTCCATTCTTTGGACTAAAACCTTGCTTTCTTAATGGTTGTGAGAAACCCTGATCAAATTGGATTGTAAGGACACAGCCAAGCACTTAAGATGACTGAAGAGGAGAAATATAATCTTGCAACAAATACATTTAGGGTTGTGTTTATCTTTTATTCTTTGAGTGTAATGCCTTGCTTTATAGTATGTTACATGAGGAACATTGAAAATAGATGGATTTTTAAGTATTGATTCAACTAGTCTACGTGTAACAAAACACAACATAAAAAGCAGCCCCTCAGATGCTTCTAGTTTTATGATGTAAGGCTGTAGAAGTTCTTTCTGACATAAGTGTTTTAAAAGTTTTGAAGAACAGGGAGTCTAAAAGTTGGAAAGAAGCCAAATATACTTGAGTTTAATTTTTAAACTATAACTGCCGTTTGACCTTAAATTAAGACAGTCTGTTTCCATTGTGCTGTTTTACCGGTTTAACAATGAGAACATTTAAAGCAGCTGCCACCAATTTAAATGATTCAGAAATGCTGGTTGTAAATAAATATTCCTGAAGTTTTAACTCAATGAAGTCAGTCTTTTTTTTTTTTTTTTCCTTTAGTGGGCACTGTCTTTCTGGAAAGCAATTTTGTAGAATGCATCAAGAGCTCAAAAATGTTCATACACTTTGAACTGTAATTATGTTTCTAAAAATATCTATCCTTAGAAAATAAATGTGAGCTCTGGATAAACTTTAATGCACAGAGATGTTCCCCACAGTTTTCATAAGAGAGAAATGATTACCTAAATTATGGTACACCCATATGATGGAATATCATAGAGCTATTAAAATATTTTTGAAGAATCTTAACCATGTAGGAAAATATTTATGCAATTTAGTTGAAAAATAAACTATGCAGTTTGACCATGTAGTATGATCTTAACCATGTGAAAATATTTTCACAGAAAAAGGCTGTCAGGAAACATTGTAATTTTTCATTTTCTTTGGGTTGTGAGATTATATGTGGTTCTTATTTTCTTTCTACTTTTCTGTATTTTCTTAAAAATTTTTTACAGTGAACATATATTACATTTATAGTGAATCAAAATATTATATAAGTGTTTTGATCCTTTCAGTGGGATGCTTTTTATTAATTCCCAGTCCATTTATACTTATTATGACATAATTTTTTTCCAGCTTTTCACTTGTAGAGCATTTCTTCTTTCTAGTGAAGTTTTATGTTTTTAATATTCTGTTTAATTTTTATGATATACATAGTCAGTGTCAACAATTTTATTTATGCTTGCTCTAATTTCTAGGTGTTCTTTAAAGCCAATAATTCAGTTCCACATTGGAATACTAATTTTTAGGTGGTTTATATCAAACAATGCACATACATTCATGCATGCTTAGTCACTCAGTTGTATCTGACTCTTTGCAACCCCTTGGACTGTAGACGGCCAGACTCCTCTGTCTATGGGATATTCCAGGCAAGAATACTGAAGGGGGTTGCCAGTTCCTTCTCCAGGGATCTTCCTGATCCAGGGATCAAACCTGCATCTCCTGTGGCTCCTGCGTTGGCAGGTGGATTCTTTACCACTGAGCCACCTGGGAAGCCCAATATATAGTCATGGTATGTGGTGAAGAGAGTTGGCCTGAAACCACAATGCCTGGGTCCAAATTGTGGTCCTATCACTTAGTAGCAGTGTGACCACTGACAGGTTAATTGTTCTCTCTGCTTCTCAGTTTCCCTATCAGCAAAATGGGGGATAATAATATCTACCTCATAAGGTTGTGGTAGGGATTTAAAGAGTAATTACATATAAACATTTGTGCCAGAAAGTCCTGGCACATAGAAAACAGTCAGTAAAAGTTAGTTTTTTTAAAATAGTATATGTATACAAACATATATTATGTTTAAATATATTATGTTAAAATATTATGATCATTTCTAAAATGATCTTTTTATCTTATTCTTTTTTACAGTTGGTAATCGGTCAGTTTTCTTTTCATGCTTTGAAATTATTTTATAAGTTGCCATATTTTCAGCAGTAGAAACCTTATTGATTAGTTTTCCAATCATATTTTCTTTTTCCATATTTGGAAGTGATCATCATTCATGTGAGATGGAATGATGAAGGTTGGTTTTATTTTAGGTATAAAAAACTTCTATTTATATACAAATAGTTAATGTATTCATTACCAGTTATTCTCATCTATTAAATTATTTATTTATTAAAGTGCTAGAAATGCTATTTAGTAGAGAAGGAAGAGGATGGGCAGGTAAGTGAGAGTGTATCTGCAAGTAATAAAACTATATTTGTCTCATTTTAAACTCTATAATTCAGACTTCTCTAATTCAAATTGATCTTCCCAGACAGATTTGGGGTGAAAAGATAGCTACATTTTAGTAAATCATGCACTGGGCTTACGTATATATGTATATGTAAAATACATAATATGTTATATATAATATATATAAAATACATTATGTTATGTATATTACATATATATTACACTTATGTATATTATGTAATTTTGTAGTCCACGTGAGAACTATTTTATTATAAGTAAAATAATCATTTGCCAATTGTTCTGTCTTATATTACAGAATATATTCCTATGGAAAACAATTTGGATTTAACTGATTAACTGCTCTTCATAGCTAATAATTTTGCCATTGCTCAGTTTCACTTCCTTTAAGAAGAGGTGCTTTTGTGTTATGTTTACATTGTCAGAATGAGGAAAGACACTGGGCAAGTTTGAAAGCATGAAGCTGGTTACTGAAAGACTCTAATTAAAAGATTTTTCATCAATTTAGCAGTATACGGCTGAGACCAATAGAGTCCAGACATCTGCATCTTTAACTGGCAATTTGTATAGTGTGTGTGTGTGTGTTTGTATAGTGTTTAATGCCAAGAAAATGTTGGAGAAGTAGGCCTGATGAGAAATAAGTTTCCCTGGTCTTTGGTTCTATAGCTATATAGAAACCCTGGACTGAGTATTAAGTTCCATTGTGCATTTCAGATCTGTAAGTAGAACACTCTGTGTGTGCATGTGTGCATGCTCAGTCGTGTCCAACTCTTTGTGACCCCATGGACTATAGCCCTCCAGGCTCCTCTGTCCATGAGATTCTCCAGGCAAAAATACTGGAGTGGGTTGCCGTTTCCTCCTCCAGGGGATTTTCCCGACTCGGGGATGAAACCTGCATCTCTCGTGTCTCCTGCATTGGAAGATGGATTCTTTTTTTTTTTTTTTTTTTTTTTTTTAATTTTTCTTTACCACTGTGCCACCTGGTTTAAAATAAAGTATTGTTTTTTATCTGTGGGATTTATCTAAAAAGCAAAGGTGTGGGAACTGTTCTTCCTGGTTTTAAAGCAGAGGACTAGGTGGACTCTAGAGGAAAAACTTAGCTTTCAGGGATGAGTGTGTATAATAGCTTAGGTGACAAAGCTTGCTTTCTTGTATTGACATGATGAAGCTGAGTAGGTCACTCTCATTTCCAGACCCTATATACCACCATTAGCTAGTTTGTAGTCAGCTGTGTACCTAGCAGTTCAGCTGGAGGCTTTTTAAACCTGAACCTTTAAATATACAGAGGAAGTTGTTGTACTGGTGCCTGTTGATAGGGCTGCTGTGTTCTTTCTTATCTTCCCAGGGAGTTTGGTCCCTTTGTTTAGCTTCTGTTTCATTTGTTTATAAAGTTATAGACTTTGAAGTAGGCAGTTATATAGGACTGCCTAAAGAGAAGTGTACAGCAAGAAAGTAAGCAATTTTCCTTCTTACTTCACTACCTCGTTACCTTGGTCAATGTCATTCAGGGATTTTGCTTTTTTCTCTGGCTTACTTCCTGCTATCTTAATTTTCTTTGGAAACTTCCATTGTTCTGTGCCTCCCAGGTTAGTGGTTCAGTTTACTTTTTGAACATTGAACTTTCATGGCGTTGCCTGATGTGTTGGTGGGAAATTTTTAAAAATAATTTTGGATATGATAATTTAATGGCACATATCGCAGAATTTTTTTCTGGTTTTTTCCATCATAAGAGATTTTTTGTGTATCTGATTTCTTTAATGTGGAGTTCCTGTGTTTAAGCGACTGCCCTTCTATAGATGTGGCATTGTGATTGCAAGATTTATGCTAAGACCGATAACCTCAGTTTTATCTTGCAGTGAGGTAAATAACTGAGCCCTAAGATTGTTTAGTCATCATAGCTGAAAAAACAACCCTTTAAAAATAGTAATAACAAAACATACATACATCAGACATCATTCATAATTACTGATGACTTCCTCAAGATTTTTTTTAAGTGTTGTAAATAAGGTTCAAGGGATTGCATTTTTTGTTGTTGTTTTAACTTGTATGAAAGAATAAGAGGAGAGAGCTATTTTTGCCATGGGCTTAAAGAAAGAAATATCAGAGTGACTGGTAACTGACACTTTTGTCAAGTTCAGTTTATACTTGACTGCTTTGATTTTTTTATTTCATTACTTTGGATTTTAGAGTTCTTGATTTGATATTTTTAAGAGTGACATCTCTAACCTTTTGGTTCTGAGTAGTGCATTGCCTCTGAAATTGGTTGAGTCACTTCATATTCTTATAAAAGTGCACCAGCTGTCAAAGCTGAAGAGATGTGTCCCTTTGCTTTCTGCTTCCTGAACCATTTTCCTGCTTACTGTGGTCGTCTACTATTTGTGGTAGGCTTTTTCCACATTTAGTATGTGAAACCTACCACAGAGTTTGACCCTTAAGTGACTCAGTGTTAGAAGGCTTTGAGACTTCCACTGTGGTCCACGAAGGAGTAACTGGCATAAAACATGTTCCCTTCTGCCTCATATACCCCATAAACAACTTGAAACTGGACAAAAATATATGAAACAGTGTTTTCAGACATTGGGCAACAGGTAGCACAGGACTCTGATCCCTGAGAAAAACGGAACAAAGAAAATGAGTCCTGCAGTCGCCCTGGCTTTCTGTCTGTAGGTAGTTTCTGGACCATAGCATTGTGAGAGGGAACTCAATCAGAACCTGCAGTCTTGTTGAATTGATGAGACTGAATTAGGAACTCAGGGAAGTCTACCTAGGTGGCAGGAATTTGTGGAGCAGAGTACTGAAAGGGGAGGGAGGGCTAGTCAGGGAAATAACTCCAGAAATCTGCATAAATGTCCCCTTTATCTTTGGCTGAATTATGAATCTGTGAATGTCTTGAGAGAAACACCATGGGGCTGGATAAAAAACTATTTCTCAGGAGCTATGAGCTGAAAATTTACCAGAGCTCATACAGGACTGAGAGAAAGATTTCAGTTCCCACAGCAAGAACTGAGAGACCTTGTTGAACACCCAGAACATTCAATAGAGACCATGTAAGAGTTATTCCTTAGTAGTAGCATTAATGTAGTCGTAGAATAAAACATACTTGGAACCCAAAGTAACAAAACTTAAAAATTAAGCCTTGAAAAATAATTATTCACAAAACATTTAGATGCACAACAAAACAAGCTTCAATAACCTTTAAAGGAAGACAGTTAAATAAAGAGCTTCCCTGGTGGCTCAGAAATAAAAGCACTCAAAAATACAATGATTATAATAGCTGATATCCAGAAAATTACTTGACATTCCAAGAAGCACTAAAATGTGACCCATAAGCAAGAAGAAGTCAAGTCAGTAGAAACTGAATGAGAAATAAGTTACAGAATTAGCAGACAAGGACTTCAAAGCAACTTGTGCTGAACAATTGAAAGATAAACATCGATGGAATGAGGAAAGAAATTTAACACAGAAGCAAATAGAACTCCTGGAACCAAAAAGTACACTATATAAAGTGACAGATTCACTGGATGAGATTAATAGATTAAATTGCGAAAGAAAGGATTAATGCATTTGAAGACACAACAAAAGTATCCAGTCTGAAACAGAGAATGTAAAATAACTGAAGAAAGAGAAAGCCTCAGTGGTTGATACTGTGGGACAATATCAATCAGACTAACATGCATGTAATTGGAGTCCCAGAAGGAAAGGAGAGACTGGAATAGGCAGAAAAATAGTTGAAAAAATAATGACAAAAATTCCAGTTATTATGGAAAATATAAATTAACAAATCCAAAAAGCTCAATGAATCCTAAGTAGGATAACCCCAAAGAAAACCACTCTAAGACAATCAAATTGCTGAAAACCAGTGAATAGAGGGAGCATTGAAAAGAAGCTAGAGGAGGGGAAAAAAGAAACAGTACATATGGAAGAACAAAGATAAGAAATCATACACATCTCATCAGAAACAGTGCAAGTGAGAAGACAATGGCATGACATCTTTAAAGTGCTAACGAAAAAAAAGTACTGTCAACCTCAAATCCTATCTCCAGTGAAAATCTTTTTAAAAATGAAAGCCAAAATAAATGAAGGAGAAATATATTTTTTCAGACAAAAAATTGTCACCAGCAGACCTGAAATATTAAAAATTTTTTTCAGGCTGAAGGAAAATGATACCAGATGGATACCTGAATCTCTAGAGATAATGAAGAGTTCCAGATAAGTATAGTAAGTGGGGGATGAATATGAAAGACTTTTGTTCATTTAAAAATTTTTTAAAAAGTTAACTGATTGTTTAAGGCAAAATTAATAATCTGTTTAGAGATTATAATGTGTATTTATAATGTATATAGATGTAAAAGGTGTGAGAGTAGCCCCAAGGCATGGAAGGAATGAAATGGAAGTATACTGCTCAGGTTCTTATATGTATAGTGATGTCATACTACTTGAAGGTTGATAACGATAAATTAAAGATGCACAACTTGCAACCTGGAATAACCAACAAAAAAGTATAATAAGTTAATAATGGCAATAAAAATGAATATTAAACTATACTCATTTAATCCAAAAGAAAACAGAAAAAGAGCAGAGAAGGGATGGGAAACAACAAATATCAAATATAAAGAATACAACAATATTAAGGCTACATTAAATATAAGTAGTTTTCCAATTAAAAGGCCATAAAAATCGAAGACCCAGCTGTGTACTATTGCCTGTAAGAAACCCACTTTAAGAATAAAGACACAGATAGGTTCTAAATAAAAAGATGGAAAAAGATATATCATGCAAGCACTAATCATAAGAAAGCTGGAGTATCTATGTTAATATGAGATTATACTTCAGGATGGGGGCACATTTCATAATGATGAAGTGTTCAATTCATTAAAAAAGCAACAATCCTACAAGGGTATGCTCTTAATAGAGCCTCAAAATACATGGACAAAATCAAAATAGATACAACTGAATGGATAAATAGACAAAACCACATTTAGAGTTGGATATTTCAACACTCTTCACTCAGTAACTTATAGAATAAATAGAAAAGTCAGTGAGGGGATAGAAAATCTGACCAGTACTACCAACCAAATTTACCTAACTGGTATTTATAAAACACCAGACCTAACACTACCAGAATATATGGTCTTTACAAAGTCACGTGGTACATTCACTAAGACCACATTCTGGGCCATAAAACAAATCTCAGTATATTATAAATAATTGAAATAATACAAAGTATGTTCTCTGATCAAAATGGAATTAAATCAGAAATCAGTAACAGAAAGCTATCAGGAAAATCCTCAAATATTAGGAAATTACACAGTATACCTCCAAATAAATTATAGTCAAAGAAGAAGTTACGGGGAAATTAGAAAATATTTGAACAGAATGGTAATGAAAACACAACATATTAAAACTTGTAGGATGCAACAGTGCTTAGAGGGAAATGTATACTCTTAAGGAAGATCTAAAAATCAATAATCTAAGATTCTGACCTAAGAAGCAAGAAAATGAGCAAATTAAACCCCAAGTAAGAGCAATAAAATGTTAGAGTAGAAATCAATAAAATAGAAAACCAACATAGAGAAAAATCAGTGAAACCAATAGCCAGCTCTTTGAAAAGATCAATAAAATTGATAAGTTGATAGCTAGATTGATACAAAAAAGAGAGAAAGATATAAAGTAATGCAAATTACCAATATCAGGAAAGATAGAATGGATATCACTACAGATCCTAGAGACATTAAAAAGATAATAAGGGAACATTAAGAATAATTTTATGCCAGTAAATTCTACAACTTAGATGAAATGGAAGAATTCCATGAAAGACATAGATTACCAAAACTGACTCAAAAAGAACTTGAAAAGTCTGAACAGCTTTATATCTATTAAAGAAATTAAAATTGTAATTTAAAATCATCCCATAATTAAAATCTAGGCTCCAGTAACTTTAACGGTGAATTTCATCAAATATTTAAGGAACAAATAAACCAAACTTGTAGGAAAGAGAGGATAAAATTCTTGCCAACTCATTCTGTGAGGCTGGCATTGCCATGGTGCCAAAACCCAACAGATATTAGAAGAAAAAATCACAGACCAATGTTCTTTATGTACATAGACACAAAAATCCATCACCAAAATTAAAAAATATTCAATATTCACCTTACAATATATACAAAAGTAACTCATAATGAATTATAAACCTAAATGTGGAAGCTAAAATTATAAAACCCCTGTAAGAGAATAGGAGAAAATCATCATAACTTTTGGATAAAGAGTTCTTTGATTGAACACAAAAATATAAACCAGAAGAGAAAAATTGATAAATTTCATTAAGAACATATACTCTTCAAAAGATACTATTAAGAAAATGAAAAGGCAAACCACTGACTAGAAAACTGTATTTGCAATCCATATATGTGATACAGATTGGTTTTCAGAATATATTTTTAAAGCCTGAAACTCAATAAAAAGAAGAAAACAATCCAATTAAAAATGAGCAAATAAGTTGAACATACACCTTCCAAGAGAGGATACGTGAATGAATATTAAACACTTAAAGAGCTGCTCAGTATCCTTAGTTATCAGAGAGCTGCAAATTAAAACCACAGTGAGATATTCTTACACATTAACTTAAATTATTATTTTTTTTCAAGACAATACCAAGTATTGGTGAGGCTATGGAGTCACTGCACACTTATGCAAAACTGGTAGGAAAGTAACTGGTACAGCCACTGGAAATTGGTACAGCCAATTGGAAATAGTCTGGCAGTTTCTTACAAAGTTAAGCATATACCTACTCATGCTCAGCAGTTATCTTTGTAGGTAGTTACCTGAAAGGAATGAAAAGTTATGTTCACACAAAAACGTAAATCCAAGTATTATCATAGCAGCTTTATTTATAATAGCCCTAAACTGGAAGCAACCCAAATATCCATCAGCAAGTGAGGAGATAAACAAAACCACTCAGTGGAATATTATTTAAAAAGGGCCAAACAACATGAGTGAACATCAAATGCATTGTTCTAAGTGAAAGAAGCTGCACATGAAAGACTGCATACTAGATGATTCCATTTACTATTTCATGTAAACTAGACTACTTCTAGAAAACGTAAAGCTGTAGTGACCAAAAGCAGGTCAGTATTTGCCAAGGTCCAGGAGTGTGGAGAGGGGATTGATTGCAGAGACTCAGAGGAACTCTTTGGGGTGATGGAAATGTTCTTTACCTTAATTGTGGTTTAGGTTACCTGTATATATACATTTGTCAAAATTCTTTGAATTTTACACTTCAAAAGGCTGATTTTATTATCTGCAAAATATACTTTAATAAAGTTGATTTTTTAAAAGAAGCACTTTGGAAGTGAGAATGTCAATTCCATGTTAAAAAAAATCATAATCCCTTGGATATTTCATGATAGAGGTTCTTAAGAGGTTGAAGTATTTTCTGAAAGTTAAAGAGAAGGGGAAAGAAAGAAAGCAAAGGCAGCATAAGTTGCCCTGATACAAAATATGGTCTCAGTTGAGTACTTTGTCCCTAAATCCTGCCTTTCTTCTTCCTCCTAAAGTGAGAAAGGCTTGCCGAATTCCTGCCATAAATCTGAGTCTATCTAGCTCCTTTCTCCCAAAGGAGCAAGTAATCCAATACAAGGACCTTAAAATCAACAGTTACTTTTCTAAACTCAGAAAACATGTGAAAAAGAAATACATCATAGTTTTATTGCTGGTCTTACTTACTAAGCTGGGCTTCCCAGGTGGCTCAGTGGTAAAGAATTTGCCTGTCGATGCAGGAGATTCAGGAGATGCAGGTTCAATCCCTGGGTTGGGAAGATCCTCTGGAGGAGTAAATGGCAACCCAGCCCAGTATTCTTGCCTGGAAAATTCCATGGACAGAGGAGCCTGGCGGGCTACAGTCCTTGGGGTCGCAAAGAGTTGGACAGGACTGAGCACACTTACTAAGCTCGTACATTACATGAGACCTCCTTGGAATGGGAAATAAGATAAAAATCTAGAATGAAGAAGCTGAAAAACTTTCCAGCTTTTTTTATACTAGTGTTTAAATCAGTCAGCATATTTATTTCCTATGACAGGATTGCAGAACATGGGTCATTAGCTGGGGAGGTAAGATGTAGGGACAGACCTAAACCACAACAACAAAAAAAAACCTTAGTTGTTTTCATTGTTTTAAGTGTTAATGAATTCCCTGACCATCCAGCTGAGCATCTGACGTACAAATGGACAAATGGAAGTATCAAAACATAGTTCCATAGAAGTTTTTATTGGCATTTTAAAAAGTTTACTATATCAATCAATATTCATTCTAAAACTCCTGGATCTAGTTCTAGTTCTCTTAGTTTTCCTTATATTGAGTTTAGAAATCTTCGGACTTCAGTAGGTCATTTTTTTGACCTGGTCTGTTTTATATTAAAATAATTAATTCTTTTCATAGTTAAGGCTGAGTCTCAAACCTTAAGCTCTTTGAACAAATGGTTTCAGAATAGGAATTCCAAATAGAAATTATTTTATTTTTATAATCTATAGCAATTTGTCATTTAAAATTTATGAGTTAGATTTTCAGATAGTAAAGATTTATGGTTTGTTCCTGTTATGAGAAAAAATACAAGCTATTTTCTTCCTTCAAATGCTACCATATATTAAATTTAGTTCTCACTGCAGTGTAAACTAAATAAGAGAGAATATGTGCAAATGTAGTATTGTTTTCCAGTGCAGATAGCATTCTCATCTAATTTGGGACTTTAAAAATGAAAATAATAATGAGACTATCTCAATTTATTAAGCCTGAAACTGAGTTTTTTTAGTTTACTGAAAATTGTTGATTTGGTCTTGCTAAAAGGAAAAAATGGTTCTTTCAGTTCAAAAATTGGCAGAATCAAGCTAATCCTTTAAAGTATGCTTGTGATTTGGCTGGTTGTGTGTTGGTGATGATTACCCTTGATTTGTAAGACACACGCACATACTCAACTTTCCCAATCATCTGTAAGACTTTAGACTGCCTCTCCTCCTCTGACATTTGCCAGTTAAATGAGTATTATGAATATAATGCTTCTATGATAGAATTTCTGGGAATACCAGGCAGAGAAAAGTCGTGAAATATTGGTCATTCCTGATTCCCACTTTAAGGGTTTGAGGGTCTTCTATACTATCCCGTGCTGTCTGTTTAAGCAGTGTCTCTTTATTTTCCTGAGCCCTGTGGGATACAGGAAGTATCCTGGAGGGAGGAGTGTGGTATAAGGCTGTAATGGTGGTTTAGTGTATTTTCCTTATCTGCAGTAAAGGATTGGTGTGGATGAGAAAGTATAAAATGCTGTAGAACCTTACCTTCTCTCCCTACCCCTCAACCGTGTACTTACTCCTATTCCTCTTCTTTCAGGGAGTCCTATCAATTTGAATTTCAAATTATCTGAAAGAGTTAAGCTTCATTCACTAATTAATGATTCATTCATTCAGAAGCCTCGTTAAGTAGTACGAATTACTTAAATAATCAGATTAGTACCTAACTAAACAGTTGTTAACCAATGGTATATGGGAATTTTGATTTGGTGGAAATTTGTAGATATTAGATAGAACACCTGAGTTTTGAGTTTAATGAAAGCTGGCTAGGCAGTAGGAGATAATGAAGGTTTCAAGGGAGTGAGAAAGGGTGTTGGTAGGCTATCAAAGGTAAAATGACAAATTTTGCTATGGCTTCTAATGGGAATAGTATAGAAGCTTGCAAATTGAGTCCAGTGTTTCTAGGCTGATACAACATTTCCAGTTTGTCCCGGTATCTTCTCAACTAATTTCTCTTGTTCCTTCTGAGAGGAGAGGGAGAAAAGGAGATTTGTGCTTATGTTCACCTATGTGGGGTTTTCCTGTTTTCTGGTATTTTAGAAGACATCTAGGTTTGCTACTCACAATTTTAAATTTAATTAAAATTTTAAATCAGTAGTAAGAAAATCTGCAGAAGTAGCCAGGTTCTAACACTAACTAGTTGACCCTACATTATGCCTAGATAGCTTTTTGCTTTTCACCTGTAAAATGAAGAGGGAATAGATAATCTCTTTAAAGCTCTTTCACCTAATAACCTTATATAACTTATTACATAAACTTTGAAATATGTGCTAACGTTTTTGTTAGTGATTTGCTATGTGTCCCCACAAAATCCATATGTTGAAACCCTAACCCCCCAAGACTACATTTGAAACATATAGTTGAAACCCTAGACCCCCAGGACTGTATTTGGAGTTAGAGCCTACACTGAGATAATTAAGGTTAAATGAAGTCATAAGGATGGGGCCATGATAAAATAGGATTAGTGTCCTTTCAAGAGATACTAAACAGCTCACGTGGATACTCATTCTCATTTTGAAGTTCAGAGGAAAGGCCATGCAAAGACTAAGCAGCCATCTACAAGCCAGGAAGAGAGCTCTCAGAAACAACCCTACAGGAACCTTTATCTTGGACTTCCTATCCTCTAGAATTTGAGAAAATTAATTTCTGTTGTTTAAACCACTCAGTTTATGGTATTTTGTTATGGTGACTTGAGCAGACTAATATGAGATTTAATGATAATTGAGTACATTTTAACAAATTGAATCTGTTGTTTATATGGTTTGGAAATGAAATATATAGCTTCTTTGTGTTGAAATAGGATACAAAAGGTTTTAATCTGGTTGTGGAAGGAAGACTGCCATTTCTGTGGTTCTCTGAGCTTCTAGGTACTATGGAATTACAATGTTGAGTTGGATGTTATGAGTAATACAGTGGACTAAGTTGGTGAGGAGCCTGAGTTCAGTTGAAAAGCAATCATTGATGGCAGAAGAACCAAGCTAGAGGAACTTCTCACTTTTCCTGTATCTACCTATAATATAAATAACCTTGTTGAAGACCCCTATAGCAGTCATTAGTATATTGATAGGGATTGACATTGTATTGTTAATGTTACCACCTACAAATCTCATTCTAAGGAAGAGTAAATTTCCAGAGTAGGGGCTTGCTAATGTCCAAAGATATTTTTAACCTTTGTTTTTGCCTTGGTATGGCAGAGGAAATACTATGGTAAATAAATTAAGTAAATATGCCTTTTTCATGGTTGTACCCCTCTCCCACAAACATATTTCTAATCTATCCTGATCTACATCAATAGAATAGTCTTAGAAGAGAGGCATAGGAAGTGGCATGTAACTTGGGAGTATCCTGCTCAGATTTACATTGCTATTCTGGACTTTTGCTGATTCCACGCAACTGCATTTCCCCTAAGAGCTACTATTGACGTGATAGTACTCTCTGTCAGTTGGCAGGGAGGATTTACCTAGATTAGGTGGTTACTTCCACTTCCTCTACAGACTTGGAAAAATGGAGAGCATTTACTTTCTCCAAAACATTTCTCAGAACATAGTGGCACAAACTGTTCAGGAGTGGGAAAATTCCTTGAAAAGTTATGTCTGGTTACTTTCAAATAAACATTTCCATTAATATTTCATTTCATTTTGAACCCCTTTCTAGTTTGTAGCATTTTTTTTTCAATGTATGTTGGTGGCCTCAAACCATATAGTGAAAGTATTTTCAAAAAACATTCACTTTTGTCTTACTATGACTATGAACTGTTTTTTTTTTTATTTTTAAATTTCCCTGTCATTGAGTAAGCACCTCCTCTCAACAGGTTCAAGTTCCTTTTTCTGCTTTGATCTGTCTCTGATTATGGTGATGTTTTATATGCTTTTGGGAACTCATATGTTTTAATAACACATTTAAGAATGAAATTGCCTATTTCTTCCCTCTGTGTGTTAGGAAAAGAAAAACTTTTGTTGTTATTTTTAGAAGATATGTATTGAATGTTCCCATAACCATTGCCCTGTACAAAGTAGTTGTCCATATACAAGATACACTCTCTTGTGCTCCATCGTGTTTATTCTGTTTTAGTCTACTTTATTCTGTTTCAGTCTATTTTAAAATGCTTAACTTCCCAAGTTATTTTCCCCATTAAATAAATATTGCTTTTAGATGTTTGGGTTTTTTTAATTTCCACATAACATGTTCTTTATAAAAGACTTTGAATGAGCATTTGCAAATGAGAAATTTGAGTCCCAGATTTTGAAGGAGTAGTTTCATTCTGTCTACTAAAGGTCTGGTTTCTTCCATCTTCAGGCTTCTGTCCTAAATACAGTGGGGTTGTCAAGTAGCAGTCCCTCCCATCTTTGACACAGATACTTCCCTGCAATACCACCCCCACCAAAGAGGATGTTGCCTGGGGCAGGTAAGCAACAGGGAGAGTACAGACGATTCTGCATCTGCTCTACCTCTATGAGGGCTCTTGAGAACATATACTCAACAGTGCCTAAAATTCATAGAGTGTTAAATATGGAAGAGACCATAATGAGTTATCAGGATTGTCAGACTACTTCTTGGTCTCTGAAAGTGTTGTGTGCTTTTACTTCTCTGTGCCCTTGCTTATTATGGAGCACCTGTTCTCCCAGGCCAGGGGAGCCTGGCAAAATGCAGCTTATCCTCTAGCACTCTACCCTCTGAGTGAATCATTCCTTCATCAGTCATAGCATAGCCTAATAAGAAACTGTGAGAGTTGGCCCATAAAGAAGGCTGAGTGCAAAGAATTGATGCTTTTGAGCTGTGGTGTTGGAGAAGACTCTTGAGAGTCCCTTGGACTGCAAGGAGATCCAACCAGTCAATCCTAAGGGAAATCAGTCCTGAATATTCATTGGAAGGACTGATGATGAAGCTCCAATACTTTGTCCACCTGATGCGAAGAGCCAACTCATTGGAAAAGACCCTGATGTTGGGAAAGATTGAAGACAGGAGGAGAAGGAGTCGACAGAGAATGAGATGGTTAGATGGCATTCCCGACTCAATGGACATGAGTTTGAGAAAGCTCTGGGAGATGGTGAAGGATAGGGAAGCCTGGCATGCTGCAGTTCATGGGGTCGCAAAGAGTTGGACACGACTGAACAACTGAACAACAACAACAAATAAGAAACTATATAATTTCTCCCACTATGTGCTTGAATACCCTCCAACACATTGCATAATATAGCGTTTAATGGTGTTCTTTTTAAATTTACTCTACAAATTTCAAATGTTTGCTTGAATAGACAGGATTACAGTGAAAATGGTATGCTTATCTATTTTAGTGGGGTAAATAAGAGGATTGAAGGAAAAGTACTTTTAAATGACTTTCATGTTTTTGATAGCAAATAAATTCATTCCTACTTTTAGGTTTCCCACTTAAGTCATTGAGGAAGAGAATATACAACTTAGTTCTGTGTTATTGAGAAGCCATCATGGAATTTTAAAGACATATTGTTATATATGGTACAGAATGATTCACTTTGTTCTGAATCTGCCAAGGGATCTTACATACAGATCTTTTGTATAGGCATTGTTATGGGAGAGGATTGACATCTTACTGTTCATTTAATGATTAGTGACATTGACCCCAAGTTAGAAGGTGAAAAATGAAGAGATGAAATTCATCTTTAAAGACAATATGTGTGCATTTTAGGATACTAGTATTTGTACAAGTAATAGAGAAGAATTGGTGAGAAAGTGATCCCATCTAATACTTATCTTCCTGATCAACTAGTAATCAAGAGCAATTAGAGAAAAATTTCAGCTGGAGCATTAGAACCCTGTATCAAGTTATAATATAGTACATATGATGTAGAAAACAAAAAAAAAACCCCTAGAATTTACCTTTTGCTTTTTATTTTAGTACCTTCAGTATAGGTCATCCAGCATGTGAATAATAACTGACAAAACTTGGCCTTACACTTAGTCATCTTTTTCAATCCCTCTGGGCATTTTGCTCTTAGAAGGAGGTAATTTTTAGTACTGCTCCCTGGTTTGGATTATTTATTTGGGAATCTCTTTGCCATTGTGGTTACTTGTTGGAACACAACATAATTTAAATGTTTGAGATCGGTGACTGAAGTGTTTGAATAGAATATCTTTTCCCCCAACTGCTGATGACTGATTAGAGAGTACATTAAATAAAGAATGTGTTCTCCAGTATATTAATATAAAATTATAAGTATATTAATATAAAAATATAAATATATTATACATAATTATATAAGAAATATATGACATATGTTACATCCCATAAAATTTTAGTTTTTAGAAAGCTGAAGTGTATTATGTTATACCAAATTCTGTGAATACTCATATTAACAGGGGCCATCCCCAACTATAGAGTGTTAATCTTTTTACAAAATGTTCTAAAATGTATGAATTAATTTATTTCATAAAACCTGACAAAGTTGCTTCTATTTATAAAAGAGTTGTTTTTAAAATTAACCACTAATTGAGGCTGTGAGCGCTTTGGCGCAGAATCCAAATATCTACTGTATTAAATTTCATTTAAAACTGTATTATTGCATGTTATACCTATGGTATAACATCAACTCATGTTGATGTATGGCAGAAATAAACACAACATTGTAAGGCAATTATCCTCCAATTAAAAATAAATGAATTTTTAAAAAGAATATATAAAAAATAAAGTCTGCAGACCATGAACTCAAACAAAAAAAAACTATATTACCCTTCTTAAAACAACAATCCAAACAACTAAATTATTTTCTTGTTGCCATTCTAATTGACATTTTGATATTTGATGCTTGAAAGATTTTATTTATTGGCAGTAATTTTTTCTAAAAATTGAAATAAACTTTCTGGTTTCAGAGTATTACGTTGTTAATATTTGCTGTTGTCCTTTACCTCTCCAAACCCTACTCATTCTTCTAGGCCAAGCTGAAGATGATCACACTTGATGAAATTTTCTCCTATCCCAGTAGCTTAATTTGTGGCATTCTGGACAGGGCTTCTAGCGCTTAGTTCCTTTTGCCTTGTGTTAGTTAGCTGTGAACAAGCCCTCCTCCTATACTGGCTCTCAGAGAGCAAAGACTGTGTCTTAGACAACTACAATAGCACCATCTCCAATAGCACCTTTCACAGTGCTTTGCACCCCCCACCCCGTACATTCAGTAAGTATTTATTGAATCTGTTGCTTTTTACCCGGGTTTTCTAGACTAGACTTAGGACTCAATCAGTGACTTGAGTTTTAAATGAGGAATCAGGCAGTAATGGCTCTGTAGTCAAGACTGGCCAGGTTTGAGTTCCTACTTCATGATGTATTAACTGTGGTACTGCTTAATCTGTAAAATTGGAAATGTTAATAATAGTATCAGGCCTCTAGAGTTGTTGATGAGGATTAACATAATCTGTTAAAACCACTTATTGGACTTTCTAACATATAGAGATTCCCAGGTGGCTCAGATGGTAAAGAATCTACCTGCAGTGCAGGAGATGTGGGTTCAATACCTGGATCAGGAATATTCCCTGAAGGAGGAAATGGCAACCCACTCCAGTATTCTTGCCTGGGACATCGCATGGGCCAAGGAGCCTGGTGGGCTACATACAGTCCATGGAGTCTCAGAAGAGCCAGACACTTAGTGACTAACATCACTACCAACATATAGAATACATTTAATACAGTGTAGCTATAATTGTTTCTAAATGCAGCTAAGCCCCTGAGGGCCTGTCATCTAGTCTTTGTATTTCAGGCACCTAACCTTGGTATAGTAAATATTCAACAAATATTTCTTTGAATTGAATTGATTGATTTACCCTATTTTTATCTTCCATTACAGCCCACTGTTTGTAACATGGAAGATTGGTCGAGACAAAAGATTGCGTGGATGCATAGGTACTTTTTCTGCCATGAATTTGCATTCAGGACTCAGGGAGTACACACTTACCAGGTGAAGACCAATTTTTGTTACCTCTACTTCTACATTAAAAAAAAAAAAAAAACCTTATGAAACTTAAACTTGATTCTTAACTCCTTTTCCTTTCCTGAATTGTCAACATTCTTGACTCCTTTCATGTCAGACTTTTTTCTCCTCGACCATTTGCCATATCTCTGATAAAATGTTATTGATATATATTATCATAATATAGAATACTGTGATTACATGTATTCTGCCATAAATGTCTTTAAGTGTTTTTTTTTCTTTCAATGATCAGCTTATTTTGTATAACTTGAAAATCAATGACCAAATATCCATGGATTACTTACATGTATTATTTCCATAATAACAGTCATTGTGTCTTCTTTGTTAGGCTTTTAAAAAATTGTTGATGTCTATTCTGCCTCACCCATTCTGTTACACTTTTATGTACTTCTGGAATTGAAGGGAGAACCTAAGAAGAAAGTGATGCAACAGCCTGACAGCATAATCATTCACATTCTCACTTTACCAAGAATTAACTGTAGCTTACTTATTTTGTTTCATCCAACACAAGGACCAAGTAATGAATGGCTCATTACAGTTGTTAAAACTTTGTTCTTAATTTCTGAACTCACAAAAAAGCTATCTAGCATGCCATCAGATTTTTTTGGTTCAAGTTTAGATTTCTAGCAAATTGTGTTCTAAAATTATTTCAAAAGAAGAAATTCCTTAAATAATAAGCTATTAGTAAAGGAATTTCCTGTTTTGTTCATATTTCAGGGTGATTATCTGATGCAGTTTCTATAGTTGTAAAATGCACGGTGTCTGTCCAACAGGAAATTGGTCCCTGTTGACTCTTGGTACTTGGGGCAAGCTGCTCAATCTCCAGTAGATAAAGCAGTGTTTACAGTACTTTATATAGTTTATAGGAATGTTAGGGAGATGTCAGGGGAATGAAGTATCAATAATAATCAGTCACTGTGTTGCTTCAGGATTAATGTTGTAGAAGCTTTATTATTTTACTATAGAATTGCATCAATGCAGCTCATATCACCAGTTACTAAAATGCTGGTAACTGAGATTAGTATTCTTATATTTGAAGATGTAACTCATAGCTACAGGGTTGTCTTAACTTACGCCAAAGCCCAGAAAGAAAGGAAAAGGCTTGGAGAGTCACATAGATTCTTAGATTTTCACAGGTATTAGAAATGGGGTGTTTGGACTTGATTAAATAATAAATAAATAACAGGCAGAAAAGGGGTTAAAACACACATTCTGGAAATAACTACAAGATAGTACAAATATAAATCTAGGCATGTTAGATTTTCTTCCCTGACATGAAATATCATGGACTCGTTTTGGGACTTTAGCAAATTCTGCCAGTGGCTATCTTTTTGGGACAGGTGCATAAAATTACCTTTTAAATAGCTAATGAAAGGCAATTTATTATATATTTCCTAAAATAAGTTGTTATGAGGAGTACTGGTCCCTTGGTATTGCTTGAAAAAAGAATTCTATGGCCAAATAAATTTTGGGAACACTAGCTAAACAACTTTAAACAGCTCTGCTCACTGCAGGATTTCTCAGAACCCTTTTATCCTCCCACCCTCTTATGTTATGCCATTAGTGCTCCAAGGAACACATTTTCAGAAACAGAAGTATGTTATAAAATTTCCATTTTTCTTTAAAGTTGGTGTGTCCAAGTAGATAGTATACAAAACCCTTGTACTTTCAAATGAAACCATGGCAGAAATCCCAGTATCAAATATTGTATACTTTAGAAATCCTTAGTAGCAGTAACTGTAGTAACAGTTTGTTTTTACTTAAAAAAAAAAGAAATTCTCTTGTGTACATTGATAAAATTTGTGGATCTGTCTCCTAGGGCAATTACCAGAAGAATTACAGTATATTTTTTATGAAAATAATATGATTCTGAATGAATCATTCAGATAGTTGAACTTAGAAATTTGCCTACATTTGTATTTGTACCTATACAAATGCAGTCTATTACTCTTCCTGTTTACTTTTCAACTTTTCCCCCATGTTTCTGTACAACTTGCTGAAATCATATACATCACATTAGAGAGAGATGTGTGTTTGTGTATATGTATACACACATACGTACCTGGTCTTCTTATTTTTGTTGGACTTAATTTCTTTTTTTGCTTAATATGATAATAAGAATGAAGTTATTTGGAAGAGAGGAACAAAGAAAACAAGTCTCAAAATACACAGTTATTCTTTTTTCTGGATTCATATTAGAGTCAAAACTGTGGTGTCATTTTTAAAAGTGGCATAGGGCACTTATCATTTCTACATGCTGTTGTTATTAGTGGTATTAATAGCTCCTGTTTTTTAAGAACTTACTACATGTCAGATACTGCAGAGGAACTTTATATGCATGGTGCTCACAACAACTCTTAGGTATTAATATCCACATTTTAAAAACAAGGAAACTGAGATTTAGAGAATTTAAATAATGTACCCAATCACACATCTAGTAAGTGGTAGAAACAGGATTCAAACCCAGGCTATCTGACTGCAAAGTGCAAGCTCTTAACTACTACATTTAAGATAAGATAAAATAAAATTTTCTGAGAATGTATGTTTTGCAGCTTCCTGGTGAAAATAATGAACTTGAAAGCAGGTTCCTATAAGTTGTTTAATCATGGGTCAATAATTCTTCAAAAATTCTAGTTAGCAGTGAAGATGAAGTATAGAACATTATTTTAAATTTCAGAAAATCCATAGATGGGGTTATAAAAAGTATATAACTCATGGTTGCATAGACTAGTCAGAAGAAAATTGACTTGGATTAATATTGTATAAAAGAATAATGCTTTTTACAAAAATATACTATCATATGAAATGAAATCATGTTCTTTGCCTGAATGTAAATTGTGGGTTAGACTCCAAGAAGAATACGATTCTTTTGAACATAACAGTTGGTGATTCTTGGAGTCTGGTCTTTCAGTCTTAAAACCTATATATAAATCATAAAACTTATAAATGGAATCAAATAAACTTAGTAGGTTTGGAATAAAAGAGAAGGAGAGAACAAAACCAAAAATAATGAAATTAAAGACTCGTCAGGTATAGGTGTCCTTTAAAAAAAAAATAGGATATCTGGTAACTCACTGTTTTCATCTGTGACTAGATATTATTCGGTTTTCTTCATGTTACTCAGCTATACTCTTTTTTTTATTGTAAAATATACATAGCATAAAATTTACTACTTTAATTTTAAGTATATAGTTCTATGGCCTTAAGTACATTCACATTGATGATGCAACCATCCACCATTCATCTCCAGAACTTTTTTAATCTTCCCTAACTGAAACTCTGTACTCACTAAAGTCTAACTCCCCATTTCTCCTTTCCTAAGCCCCTGACAACCATCATTCTAATACTTTCTGTCTCTATGACTCTGACTCTTCTAGGTACCTCACATAAGTGGAAGCATACCATATTTGTCTTTTATGACTGGCTTATTTCATTTGGCATGTTTTCATGATTCACCCATGTGTTAGAATTTACTTCCTTTTTAAGGCTAAATAACATTCCATTATATGTATCTTCTATATTTTGTCCATTCATCCATGCATGAAAACTTGGATGGCTTCCACTTTTTGACTATTGCACATAATGCTACCATGAACATGGGCATGCAAAAATCTTATGAGTGCCCTTTCTTCTTTTAAAAAGCTAACCGTTATATAGAAGATAGTGATCTAGTTTGTTTGTGGTCCCTTAATCTCTAAAACCTAAGTGTAGGGGAGGGAGGTGAGAAGGGGGTTCAGGATGGGGAACACGTGTACACCCGTGGCAGATTCATGTTGATGTATGGCAAAACCAATACAATATTGTAAAGCAATTAACCTCTAATTAAAATAAATTTATATAAAAAGGTGCAATTATGAAAGCAAATGAAATAAAATTAAATAAAAAATAAATAAAACCTAAGTGTAAGAAAAATGACCAGGTACTTTGTAAATGAATGCCTAATCTGCATTAAGTTCTTATGTATAAATATACTGCTTTAAAATTAAAATATTTGACATAGCCCAGTTTTACGTTCTCCTAATTAAAATTTTGATTTATTGTAGACTGAAATAAGACCTTATACATAGGCCGAGGATTTCTCCCAGTTGTAAAAATACATAGTTCCTATGTAGGTAGCAGGAAAACTGAGAATTACAACATGGAACTATTAAGTAGACTATTATTTCCTTGACCTGGGTAAAAGCAGGAAAGATTATAGCAAGTAAGAAGCAAGACTGAGAGCTCAGAATTACTGATAGAAATTTATCCATGGTGAAATTAAGGTTCACAAATTAGTATATATATTAGTGGTCTAAATGTCAAGGTAGAAGTATTCTTTATCCCTATTGAAAAAGAATAATTTCTAGCATTTATCAAGCTAGTTGCATTAGTGGCTTTTACATGTTAGAAAGCAAAGACAAATTTATTTCCTCTCTTTCAGTACTTAGATTATATAGTTTTATAGAAAGGAGAATTACAATTAGTATAGATGAACATAAACATCTCAGTCGAAGAAAATTCCTTAAGATCTTGGTTAATAAATTGTCCAGCGAAGTGTAGGTCTATTTCTTTATGTAAATTCAAGTTGATAGTAATTTTTCTAGAATATATAAGTGATTAATAGATGTGGTCTTATTTCATAAAACAGGAATATGGCCTATTGTCACACTTAAAAGGCTATCTTTCTTTTCTTCTCCTTTACTTGGTTGTATTTAGATGGCTTGGCAATGAAATAATTATGCAGGTGCAGGCAGTATCTGGAACTTGATTCAGAACTATACTACTTTGTTGCACTGCTTAATTCTGAGAAAATAGCAAGGGAGGTGTATTCTTTCTAGGGAATAGGGTGGTCATATGAAAGGTGATGTGTTTTGCTTTGTGTGAGAGAGTGTGTGTGTCGGGGGGGGGGGGTGGGGGGGATGAGAGAGAAAGGATGATTTTTTCATTTACATGTTACAAATGTTCACTTACTATTAGGCTTTTTGAGATACTGCAAATAGCTAACAACCTAGTTTATTACTTTCAAAGGTCCTGGCTAGATTGGGTACTTTTGGGTAAGTAGATTCATTGTAAACCAAATTTGCTTTTATATTTTGGTGTTGTAATCTGGCATTTTTCTAAAGCAGTATGAGTTTAAAAGCATTATAAGCAGCATAATTATATTTTCCCCCTCAGGGGGGCAGACTCTTTTGTGATCATTCTTATTCTTGATTATTTTAGGTAACTAGACTTGGCTCATTGTGAATAATTAGTTTAAACAGGCTCCCCAACTCCTCATGGTAGCATCACCGGGATTGATTTTTCTTATGAAAAAAAAAAAAGTTGTACATGAGTCACTTCTGACTATACCCTATTGTCAGTGAAGCTCATTCTGGAGATAAGGCCAGACTATTTTTGGCAAGTGTCTGTGGCAAGGCTCTTTGCTAAAATATGTTTTTTTGAGACAAAAATTACATCTATCAAAAACACTATGCAAAATTAATTATCTTAATTTATGATCTACATTTTGTTACCTTTTACAAATGGTAGCATGGCTTGAGTCCTAAAATTTATGCCTCATTTGTTAGTTTCAGTGTATAAATTACCAAGTGAGAAACTGTCACATTTTATAAGCATTTAATTTGAGGTGTAGTTTGGAACCTAGGTTGCTATATGCCCTTTACTCAAAATTATCCATAGAATAACACAGCTAAATATAGTATGTCTGAATCTGGAATCTTCACTTTAGCCACTAGTTTAATGCACGCCTTCATTATTCCATGGTTGTGCTAATGTGCAGAGATGTGGCCAAAAACTGGGCAAGAGAATGTGGCAGGAGAAACCAAACAGCAAGAACCATTCCCAATATGGGTGATGACTCCTGAGTTGTAGAGACTTGTCGGAGTTCATATAGCACCTACTGCCACAGAAATTAAGTGTATTGAGTATATAAGGTTCTAATTCCTTATCACATCTTCCAGATCTTCAGAGTCTCCAGTTGGAATCTCTGCTTCTTTGAGACCCAGGCACAATGCCTTTGGGTCAAAATTCAGTAAGAAGGTGAAGGTGTGAGAGAAGCTGAAAATTGGTGAAGGTGTGGGAGAAACTGAAAATGGTGTTTTTGCTCTGTCAGAGCTCTTGGTTTTTGTGTTTCATAAGGAGAGGGTAAACTAGAAGAAATTGAACCTATTCTTACATCTATCTCTAAACTTTACCCCTTTGCTCTTAAAAAGCTGCTTTTTCTTCCTTTAATTATGTTTAAACAGTTCATCCTGTAAATCTAGTCTAAACTTTGCCTTAGGAGTTTATAGTATAGTAGGAGAGATAAGTTATATAAATAATTATAGTCCTAGGTACAAAGTGATTTTTGCCAAAGCATCAGAGGAAGTTATACTGGATAAACAGACATTCTACATCTGTAATAAAAGAAGAAATGTATTTAAAGCAATTTATGAGATTATTTAGTCCACTCCCAGTTCACTCTTGAGTAAAAGCAAAACACTATACCACTCTTTGGTTTCTTTTTTCCTATGTGGACAAAAGTCCAGGTTATAGGAATGTGTGTAAATTGTTATTATCAAAGTGACCATATACAAGGTATTGGGTATTCTGAGAGATTTTACTAATAAATATTTTAAAGGGAAAGGGAATGAACTTGCTATGGAAAAAAATAAAACCTCAGAAACAGAGTATGTACACACACACACACACACTCACTCACTCTCTCTTTCTCTCTCTCTCTCTCTCTCTCTCTCTCTCTCTGTCTCTCTCTCTCTTCACCAAAGAGTGTCTAGAACCAGTTGGAATGTAGCCCTGATGCTTGGCAAATGAAGAAAACTAAAAGTTAGTAGTTTGGATGCACTTTCCTTTTGTCCCATTAAAGTAAATTCATGTTTTGTTCCAGTCCAGTAAACTGATGTCTACATCCTTTCCTGAGACTCACTGCTTGAAATATTCTTCATTTTTGGGGGGGCGAAAGACTGAAGTGGTAAAGATAAATTAGAACACAAATATTGTATGATATTAGTATCATATTAGATGTGTTCTAAAATCATACCATAGGCATTTAACAATATATTTACTTTTGTCTGAACATTTTAAAAACTAAATATTGGGTCTACTTATAAATGTCTGAAGTATTTGAGTCATTAGGGCATGAATGAACAAGAGAATGGGTTTGTAACTTAGTGTTCTGGAAGAAGAAGATGCTAACACCAATGTATGCTCAAGGTGATTATTCATGTCTAGAATATCATGCAAATAATATACACTTACCTCTCTAAGGGACAATGTTACTAGTTATTTGAGTGCTCTAAAATAATTGAATATTTAAATTTGGGGGCAGCAATTTCATATTAAATTTTCAGCTATTATTTTATGAGCATGAGCAAATACTTGTTAAAAGACTTCCTTAATAGGCAAAAGAAACCGCCCTCTTCAGTGATCTTTGCCCTTCCCCCAAACTTTCAACTACCTCAGATGTGGATATCCGAAGTAGTAGCCTTTGGAAAACATTTTCCTTTTCATTATTGATAACAATTTGGTGTTCCTTAACACCAAAACACTTAATTGTTAGCCCTTTATCTTACATTATAAATATATTTGTCTTAGAAACAATTTCCAGATTTTTTTTTACATTCTCTCTCACTTTTTAAATAAAAAGCAAGCATTCAATATGTCTTATGACAGCTACATTTACTGAGCTGCTTCTTGTTAATGAAATTAATCAAAACACCCATAGTTATATAATAAATAAAATAGACATCAATAAATGATAACAAAAAAAATCTGGAATAAGAATTTCATAGGTGCTAAGGATTTTTAAAGGTGAAAACTAGTATTTAATAACTTCTATTGAGAATGTACATCTAATCATTGTTAATATCAAATGTACCTTTTCAGCATGTTTAAAATTTAAAAGTGAAGAAAATTCATTAGATTCATAAAGTATAGATTTACAGTTGGTCTTATGTTCAGAAAAATTTTAAATTAGTTTCACAATTTTACTTCAGCCCATGAAGCTACTTTGTAAATAAATATATGAAAACTATAGGCTTCATCATTCAAATCAGGTTTAGCAGGTTTTCTCCTGTTTTTAAGCCTCATTTTAAAAATTTATACATTGAAGTACTAACTCTTGTGTCCTTTCTAGTGGTGAAAGAGAAGATTAGAAAAAGCCATAAAATAAATCCTTCAGAAGCTTTAATTAAAGGGATTGCCCAGAACTCAACTTCCTGTTCCTATACCTGACTACTTTTAGGACTGCTTTATATGTTCCTCAAAGCTGATTTAAAAGGCTGCCATTTCACTAAGGATGGGAGGAAAGAGAATCTCTCTTAAATTCTTCAGGCTACTTTAAATCTAAATCATTCTTCAAAATGCCCTGCTGTTCCTTGGCTAAGGAGGGTGGATTGATTTGCTTACCTAAGTAGGGAGAAGCCTGCTAAGCCTTGGAAATGAGTGGAGCTGCGTTGCAATATTATGAAGAGCAATAAATAACCCATACACTGTGGCTAGACTGACATTGCTAATGAGGTCACAGGTTCAATCCCCATTTGGGCCACTTGGCTTTGTTTTGCTCTGATTGACAGCCTGCACCCTAGACCCTGGGCAGTGGATTGATTCCAAGGGGCTTCAGACAAGAACATGTGGGTGATTCAGTACCACACCCCAAACCTCAGCATTGTCTCAGCATATGAAACACGCCATACTTGGAGTACCCCAAACTGAACTATCTCAGAAATAGGTGTGTGTGCTTATTCGCTTAGTTGTGTCCGAATCTTTGTGACCCCATTGATTATAGGCTGCTAGGCTCCTCTGCCCATGGAAATTTTCCAGGCAAGTATACTGGAGTGAGTAGCCATACCCTCTTCCAGGGGATCTTCCCAACCCAGAGATCGAACCCAGGGTCTCCCACGTTGCAGGCTGATTCTTTACCATCTGAGCCACCAGGGTAGCCCAAGAATACTGGAGTGGGTAGCCTATCCCTTCTCCATGGGAACTTCCCAACCCAGGAGTCAAACTGGGGTCTCCTGCATTGCAGGCAGATTCTTTACCAGCTGAGAAGCCCAGAAATAAGTTAATACTAAGTCCAATAATAATTGCTTTGACTCTCAAAAAAAAGAATGTTCAAAATGTTAGTTTCTTTTCAAAAACCCTTTGAAGGGAGCCAGTGTGAAACTGGAAAAAAGAGGTTTTAGGAGTAGTGGTGGGACTGAGAACACAGTTTGGATTTCACCAGGCCTGAAAATGCTGCGGACAAAAGGGGAGATCTCTGGTTTGATCCCTGGCCTCAGAGAAGTTTGGAGAAATTATGTCTTAATTCCTCTTTCCTGTAGTGGCTGGGAGTGGGATCCATCTCAGATAATAGTGGATTTCAGCTGAAGCAACTCTTAAGCACTTCAAATGGTGTGAATGGTGAATGGATGACTATGTTAAATTCACAAGGTTATAAAGACATGTTATAAATGTAATTGCTCCTTTTTAAGACAGTTTTTGAAAAGACTGCCTTTTAAAGTTGTCATCTCTGGTGTATTAAGATGTTCCCATGCTTCATGCATCAGCTCACTAAGGTGTACGTCTGCTGTCTAAGCATCTGTGCCCTCCCATGCTGTTGCATCGTCCTTGTCATAGCTTTTGTTACTGCTTAGAACAGCACACTTACCCCATCAGACAGAATGGACACAGACTTACCCACTGGCATGACTAAACTCTCCTCGTTTACTGTTAGTGGCTCAGATGGTAAAAAATCTGCCTGGAATACAGGAGATGATCCCAGGTTCAATCTCTAGGTTGGGAAGATCCCCTGGAGAAGGGAATGGCTACCCACTGCAGTACTCTTGCTTGGAGAATCCCGTGGACAGAGGAGCCTGGTGGGCTACAGTCCATGGGGTCGCAAAGAGTTGGACATGACTGAGTGACTAAGATACACTATACCTGCGACACGAATACCCTTTCTGCCTACCCATCTTGTCTAGAGTAAAATCAGTCATTCCAAAGCCTGTATTTCACTCAGAATTAAGTTCACGTTCTAAAGTGCCACCATTCTTTGTCTGCCCCTGCCTCTCCCCCCAGTTCCTATTCCCATCCTTCTTCAAAAGCACAGCATCCGAGGCCTTAACCTCACACTCCAGCCATGCACGCTCCCACTTCCCAAATGTATTCTTCAGTGTCTCTGTGGCTTTTGAACATTTTATTTTTCTCTGCCAACCACACCTCTCTCCATTTCCAGCCAATCAACTCCTACTCATCCTTCAAGACTCAGCTTGCTCATTACTTCCTCTGTGAGATTTCCTAGACACTCCCCAGTAAAGTTGGTCCATCTCTGTATTCCTGTAGCACTTTGTTCAGGCCTCTATTAGAACACTGAACACATTGACTTGCAATGATGAGCTTTACATCTTTGTCTCTCTGTTTTGAAATCGCTCTCGGTAGTAGTTTAGCAAGCCACATCAAAGCAGATCAACAGAAACCAGGCTCATGACTTTGGAGCAACTTCCCTTGATCCTAAGAACCATTTTTACTCTCTTCCCTTTCTGTCTGCTTCTGTTAGCTTAGGTTTGTCTCCTTCTCTTGCTGCCAGTGTACTTGAGCTGGCAGGAGTTGCCAATGCTGATTGGTAGTGAGAGGGATAGTTTAAGGCCACTTGGAGCTAGACTGAGCCAGAAGACAGGGATCCTTACCCAGTACACTTTAGAAAGCAGGTTAACATCAAGTCAGTCTCTTGTTGTAAGTGCTATAAGTGACTAAACTGATGCTCACCATGGAACCATAGAGCGGAAAGGCATCCTTAGAAGTCATCTAGTCCAACCCCCATCAGGTACTTTTATCTCTCTTAAAGTCTCCCAAGAAACGGGCATGTAGCTTCTATATGAACCTCTCCATTGACTTGGAACTCGCTCCAAGTAGTCATTTCATTCTCAAACACCTCTAAACCCACCACCACAGCTCCAGTTACCACATAGCTTGGGTTGAAGTACCAGAAGTCAAAGATTGCCTGTATTTAGCACTTTATCCTTTATAGAAAGCCACATTAACCAGCAGTGGTTAAACGTGCCCCCTGAGTAATGGCTGAATCTTTAGAAGTTTAGGAGTGGTTAAGATACACAGCTTTACAACTGACTCCCATCAACCCACTCATACCAATTTTCATTGGCTCCTTATTGAAACCTTTGAAGCTGTTACCACTGCATCTTCTCTCACTGCCTATGTTAGACTTCTGAAATTGGCTGGGCCAGACAGTCCACAGATTCCAAGATAGAACTGGCACTAGAATTTTTAGTACCCCCAACAGTTTATCACAGAAAATTCTGTGAGCGTTAGAACACAAGTCTTCTGACATCACCAGAGACTGTCACTACAATTTTCACAATAGAAGGTATCCATAACAGCATGTAAATTTATTTATTTTAGTTTTATGTTAAGCATACTGTCTCAAGGCACCCTGTTATAATCATTTTGTAATGTACTGTCTCTCAAGTTATCTGCCTTGGGTCAAGTTTTTGGCATATTTCCATAAAATGAAGAATGCCTTTGCAGTGATTCAATCAAAACTACAGGTGTAACAGGATACCAGTATTGAGAAGCCTGAAGTAAATGCATATATATATGTTTACTCTTAGATTTCCCTTTATGTTCAAACATGCCTCTAACATACTACTAGTTATATTTCCTAAGCACAATAATAATTTCTATCTTTGTAGGTGTGCTGTACCTGTCCTAAGTATTTTATATAAGTCACCTCATTTAATCTTTTCAACAACTGCATGAGATTGAACATATTTCACTTATGTTACAGTTAGGGAAAACCAAGGCTTAGAGAGGTTGAGTGACTTGCTGAATGACAGCTACTACATGACAGTGCCTGAATTTGAACCTGATTCTGTCAAAGTCTGTTCCCAACCACTGTGCTATACTGCTCCCCTCCAGGGACACTGTTCCTTCTTCTCCCATGAAAACTTCTTAAAGCTATTTGTTCTGCTAACTCAGCTGGTACCCCCTGGTCTCAGCTAACAGGAAAAAACACTGAATAATTTTTCATTCAGGGACTCAGTTTCTTAACTCAGTATCCCCCAAATCTCCCTTACACCCTCAGCCTGTTCATTGCAGTCTTACTCAACTTCTCCTGGGTTCTCTTTGCTTTTAGAATCCTGTGGTGCAATGTCTCCCTCATGTGCTCTTTTTCTTCACAACCATCCTCTCAGTTCAGTTTGTGTTCTGAACTCCTCCCATCAGAATGGATCATTCTCTCAGGGATACGCACTTCCCAAGCTTTGATTTCTCTCTGTGCAATATTTGCATTTAACATCAGCCAGTTTCCATGGAACGCTGGTTCAGCCTGCAGGTTTCTACCCAGGCATAACCCACTGAAATCTACTGTGACTTTTGAAGGGTTTGGGGAAGGCTTCACCATCAGGGACTGAAGATGAAAAGCCCTGGTTTTGCTCTTCTCCACAGTCCATCAAAAGGGAGACATTTTGGAAGGAAGAAATTAGTCTGTTCCTTGGAAATTATAATTAAGGAAACAAATTCCCAAATTTCTAGGTGATTTGGGCCAAATTTACTGCCATAGTTTTCATTTTTCTAATTTGAAGTTCCTTAGGGCAACTTACAAAACAAGAAACAGCTATATAAATAAAGGACAAATATATCCATGACTGACATTTTTCTTATATTAGTAAGAAAGGAATTTCAAAAAGGAATTGTATGTATTTGGTCATGGACTCTATCAGTTTTACCAGACTTAGATTTCTTACGATCATAAGGTTTAAAAATATAAAATGATCCAGATTGTGTCTCTTTTTTAGTGCAGCTGAATTCAGGGATCTAAGTATTTGGAAGACAGGGGTGCATAACCTTTTTAAATTTTTGAGGTAAATGGTAATAAAAGCTTTAGAATCATAGGCTTTGTGCATATCTTCTGCTTTTGCTCCTAATCCACTTAAATTTTTTTTCTTTTTCTGAAACAAATAATACATTGTTGGAAATCTGTTTTCAGAAGAGGTTTTTTAAAAAATATTAAATTTTTCTTCTGTAAAGGAAGATACTTTTAAAAATGTATATTCATATACTGCCTGTTAATTCTAAGCTTACTATCAGTGTTGGTTGTTACATTGTCCATGTCACATGTTTCTTAATAAGCTTTCAAGAATTTTGCAAATACAAGAAGTTGTCATTTCACATATTCAAGACCCCCCATACCAGAGATTCTTCATGGCAGGCAACATGGCAAATTAATGATGCAGTGGAAGAGAAACCAGTAAATGGCTTGGGGATGCCAGGCCAGAAATTAGTAGTGTATTTTGTCTTTCGGATGTCAGTGAGGCTAAACAAGACATTTAAGTGTCATTTGTAGGCTTACTTCATAGGCCAAAGAGGTGGGAGGAAAGGGTGATAGGGGGCCTGGTAGAGCAGAAATTCTGAGGAATTGTTCAGTGTCAGAGTTGATTGCTGCTATTCTGTCTCTTGCCTTAGGTGTATTCCATTTTAAGTTCAAGACTAAGAAAACCTTTCAGCAGGAAAATTGAAACATTTCAAAGCAAATAAATTAGTAAACACTCATGGCTCTCCAGTTTCCCGTGGCAGATTCTGTCTTCTGTTTCCTAAAGGATTCGCCCAGGGTTTTTCCCAAACCCTCCTAGTTACTGCTGCTGCACTTGTGTGCTCGTTGCACACTGCTTGGTGCCTCAGTTACAGGACTTGCTTTATCTTGCCTTGCAGTGTCCTTAGTTTCTTGCTTGTCTTCCCTGCCTAGATGGGTAGTTCCTTGAGGATGTGGGGTAAATTTTTCACATCTTTGCATCTCTTAAGTAGCTATGGGGAATTAGGCATAGATCAAAATAAATGTTTGAATAAAAGCATTCAGTTCCCTTAGTATAGTGAAGTGATTATTTACTTAGGTGGATAAGGTAATTAAAGAAAATGTTAGAAGCCTATGCAAGGGAAGCGAGAAATGAAGATTAAAGCATCTCTGAACATGTAAACCATAGGACAACAAAATTATTTTGTAAAGGTAATTTACTTTCATGTTTAGGAACAAACCTAGATACAACCTAAGGTGAGGCATATCTGTGTTTTGTTTTCTATTTATAATTTTAAATCAAGGAGTTTTTTATACATGATGCTTTATAATTGCATCAGTTGTCATTTAATAAAGGATGGGAACACAGTTCTTATGGGAGACTTTTTAGGTTGATACAATATTTCAATATCCTAGTTGCAGCTATTAAATTTTGCTACTATAAAGTGAAACAACTGAAATAAAAAGTTTACAATATGCTCTATGGCAAAACCTATATATACTAATTCTAAAAATAAGATGATTGAGAAACAGAAATAGCCTGAAGAAAGGCAATGGGAGTGATATTTAACATCCTATATATTACCTGTAGTGCACAATTGCAACTTATAAGCATGGTGCCACAAGGCTGCTTACTAGAATTGTTTCATGAGGGACATTTTATTCACAGTGGCATTGCTATCCATGTATTTTTTTAAAAAATCCTCAGAAATGGCCATTTCTGTGAAGTTTTACTTGTTTCTAGTCATAAAAAGGTTTCAGTGAGCAGGTGATGGTTTGTCAGAAATGACCTTTTTGTGGCAGCTGGACACTTTGGAGGGATGAAAGTCTGAGGTGAGCAATTCCAGGTCATGTCTTCACATTGTGCCATTTTTTTTTTGTATCTAGTTAACTATGCTTGAATCTGTTAATGGATGAAACCACACAGAAAGTCTTTGTTGACATAGAAATAAAACTTGAATTCAACAGACAAAACTGTATCCCACCCCCTCTTTCCCAAAGAAGATGACTTGGGCTAGGGATTGCGACAACATTTTTCATCATTGTGTTCGGCAAGTTCAAAAAAGTCCTCTTGAGGGATATGACCTCTAAGGGCTCCCATCTGTGATTTGTCTGTGGGAATATTTGCTCCGGAGTGGATCCCACCCTACTATGAGCCCGACTTTCCTTGTCATTCCCCCTACAATAAATACTATGCAATATTTGTCTGTGTAACAGATAAACAGTTTGGGGATTAAATAGAATGCAGTGGGGAAAAAAGAAGTCTTTTTGACATGCATTTGATAGGAATGTGTTAATTTCAACAAAACATCTGGTATTTAAAAAAAAAAGCTGTGAATGCAGGACATTTGAGGGGGTTATGGTAGGAGAAGGGATTTACTGTGCTTAACAATTGCCAGTAGTCATACCACTTCCAAGTTGTGATTTTGTCAGACTTGGAAATTAAGTGGGATCAAGTCTACTCAGCCCTTAAGTGGGAGAAGATCCAAATCAGCTGCAGGAAGGACCAGTTACTGATTAAGAACTCAGCCTCTACCCAGTGTCTCCTTGCTAGTTTTAATTAATTTGCTTCTTATTGCCCTTTTTAATTTCTGGGTTAAAAAAAAAAAAAAAAGACTGCCTTTGTGGCTTACTGCTTGAACTTGTACAGCTGAATCTACAGTAAAAGGTCTTTCTTCATTGGCATTATTTTACTTCAGATTTCAGTGTTCTTACTGTTCTACTTATTTTCTTAATAAGGTAATTCAAACTTAGAATAGTTACTATAGTTTCAAAGCTTGATTGAAAGATGCATTCAGTATTTTCTCTAAATAAGCAGCAATTATAACAGCAGAGCTGTAGTTAAAGATAGAATTTATTATAAATCCTGATAGTCTTGCTTCTTAATTACATCAGGCAGAAAGAAGGTTTATTCAGTTCAATTCCACATTTATTGAGCACTTAACTCAGCATGATACTGTACCAGGTACTGTGGGGCTACAAAGGTGAACAATATGTGATATCTACCGGCCATGAACTTGTAGTCTTATAAGAAAGATGGTTGGTGATGGACAGGGAATCCTGGTGTGCTGCAGTCCGTAGGATCTGATATGACTAAACAACTGAAATTAAACTGAAAAAAAAAGAGAGATGGACAGGTACACAAAAGAACGATAACAAGAAAGTGTAAGTTCTATTTAGATGTATAAACAACACTACTGGAAGTAAGAGGAATTAGTTATGGCTGGACAGACTGGAGAAGGTTTTACAGAAGAATGGCAACCCACTCCAGTGTTCTTGCCTGGAGAATCCCAGGGACAGGGGAGCCTGGTGGGCTGCCGTCTATGGGGTCGCACAGGGTCGGACACGACTGAAGCGACTTAGCAGCAGTAGCAGTCTGCTGACATTTAAGACTCCATTTCAACATTCAAAAGTGAGGATGTGGAGAACGTATGCATTATGTGTCCAAAAAAACTTGCTGAGCCAAATGCAAGGAGGCAGAATAGTATGTATGTCATTTGGGGGAGAACAGTAAAGTAACCCTGTGTGGCTTGAGCTCCAGTGAGGACAGTGGGAGAGAAAATGATAGACTGGGGCTGGATTTTTTTTCTAAAGGCATTAAATTTCCATTGAAAAGTTTTCAGCAGAGTAAGAGGGTCATTAGGGATGACTTGGCTGCTTGTACATAGGATGGAGTAAAAAGATAGAGATGAGAGACAAAATAGTGCAGAGGCTAATTTTAAATATTCTAAATGAGAGATGTTACAGGCCTGAACTAGATTAGTAGCATAAAGGATGTAAAGAGACATATAACAGAAGCATGGTAGTGGTAGAACAAGATGAGACTGTGTGTGGGGAATAAGGTAAAGGGAAGAGTTGATGATGGCTCTAAAGGTTCCTTCTAACGTGATAGGGAGATGGCACAAGTACAAGTGATAAGCAATGCAGGAAAAGGTACACGTTTGACACATTGCGTATAGAAGAGTTGTTTTTAATGTCATTGTAATTTTGACTTTAATCTTAGGTTATCTTTTTTCCTGAATTTGAGCATTGAAGACTTTAAATTAAAATTTTATTGAAAATTGTTTCAAGATATGGTAGTGAGAGTGAAAAATACTATTTAATATATTCTTATATCATTGTCTTATTTCTTTTTTCTTCTCGTTCTTCTGGAGATATAATCACCACAGAGCACTTTTTAAGATTAAGGTGTGCAGACATACATCATGAATGATGACAACAGTAAGTTTAGTAAACATCCATCATCTCATATAGATACAAAAGAAAATTTTTTTTAAATTTTTTCCTTGTGATGAGAACTCTTAAGATTTACTTTCTTAACAACTTACATATACAACATACAGAAATGTTAATTATCTTTGTCATGTTGCACATTACATCCCTGGTCCTTATTTATCTTATAACTGGAAGCTCATGCCTTTGACTGCCTTCATCCAATTCTCCCTCCTGCCCCTCACCTCTGGCAACCACAAATCTCATCTCATTTTCTATCTGTTTGTTTTTGAAGTATAGTTAACAAACAGTATGTTAGTTACTGCTGCACAACATAGCGATTGAATATTTTATACATTTCAAAATGATCACCACAAAAAGTCTAGTTTCTGTCCATCACCATACAAAGATACTACATAATTATTGACTGTATTCCCCACATTGTACTTTTTATTCCCATGAGTCATTTATTTTGCAACTGGAAGTTTATACTTTTTAATCTCCTTCACTTTAGAAAATACATGCATTATTATATTAGATAGTAGTATTTAATATATAATTTTATGTAAAGGCATAATAAAGAAAATAGAGGAACAGGATCCTTGATAACATTATTTTCTTTTAGCTCATGCCACAAAGTGAAGCTTAGAAAATAAAAGATAATTTTTATAGGCTATGCTTGCTTGAAAAAAACATTGATGTTGTAACATTTGTTAAAGTACAGCTAAACCCTCAAAATTCCTTTTCTAACCAAATATACATTTTGTGGATGGGAAATCTATAAAGAAATAAATGTTTGTAAACACTGAATGGTTGTTATGGAATTTAAATATCTGTACTTATTACCTAAGAATGTCTGGGTTTCAGGGCTGAATTAAAATGTATTCCAGGCTTCCTTAAATGTAAACAGCATGTCTTTTGATTTGTCTAGGACAATGGAAACTGACTGAATTTTTTACTATGATAAAAGTCAGCATCTTCTCTTCCATCTATTTAGCAATACTTCTTGGTAATCTTTTCTCCTTTGGGGAACTTTCCAGATGTTTTGTGAATATGATTCCAATTTAGAAGAATTGTTTTTATATTGTAGCTGACTGATGTCCTAACTCTGAAACTCTTAGACTAGTGTAACTCTATCCAAGGGGTCTTCTCCAATGCGTGTAGGAGTGCTCTGTGACACTTTGGCTTCCTTGACTGGCCTAGACCCTCAAAGCTGCCTGTGGGGGCAGTTTCCTGGAGTCAATTAATCCATCCCCTATTGCAGTAATTTCCATTAACAAAGAAAATAACATTTCCAGGTATCCGGGATCACTGAGTTTGAGCAGTGTTCATATAGTGCAGTAAAAATGAACAGCTAGTCCCACAAGATTATTTAGATGCTTCCTTAGAAACAATGTCAACTTGTTCTGAGAGGGAAAGAAGCCCTGAAATTTAGTGAAAATGACAGGGTGGTTGCTGTTGTACACATTGTTAAAAGAATCATTTTCAAATAAAAGATTGTGAACATTTATTTTTATGCTAATATGTTGTAATAGTCTAGCATTAAGCAGTGAAACAACCTCAGACAAGTGTCCAATTTGTATTATGACTACATTTATTTCTTAATTTTTCTTTAGAAAATTAATCACCAATGGTTAGTTTTATCTGAGTATGGACTATGCCTTTTATGATCTCCCATGGAAAAACCCTCCTAAATCAGAACTTTCAGCTACCTTACTTGGGCCTAGTAGTTGACTTGTGTCTTGTGTTTGCTGACCACCTTAAATATTTGCCAGTTCTTCAGTTCAGTCGCTCAGTCATGTCTGACTCTTTGCGAACCCATGGACTGCAGCATACCAGGCCTCCCTGTCCATCACCAACTCCCGGAGCCTACTCAAACTCACGTCCATCACGTTGGTGATGCCATCCAACCATTTCATCCTGTCATCCCCTTCTCCTCCTGCCTTCAATCCTTCCCAGCATCAGGGTCTTTTCCAGTGAGTTGGTTCTTTGCATCAGGTGGCCAAAGTATTGGAGTTTCAGCTTCAGCATCAGTCCTTCCAATGAATATTCAGGACTGATTTCCTTTAGGATTGACTGGTTGGATCTCCTTGCAGTCCAAGGGACTCTCAAGCATCTTCTCCAACACCACAGTTCAAAAGCATTAATTCTTCGGCACTCAGCTTTCTTTATTGTCCAACTCTCACATCCATACATGGCTACTGGGCATAATTTAAAAAGTAAAATTCTCATTTAAAAAGACTCACAAGTTTATGGTGTCTGGTTATAGATGCTTTTGAAACTGTGGACCCTCTTTTTCCTCTCATTTTGGCACTGATATAGAGACTGACACAAATGATCAACCCAGTAGATAAGGAGACCTATGTTTTTTTGTTATTTCATTGAAATATCATTGATTTACAACATTGTGTTAGTTTCTGGCGTACAGCAGAGTGTTTCGCTTATCCACACACACACATATTCTTGTGTATTGTGGTTTATTACAGGATATTGAATGTAGCTCCCTGTGCTGTACAGTAGGACCTTGTTGTTTATTAAAGATTCCACATATAAGTGATATCATATGATATTTATCTTCCTCTGTCTAACTTTTCTTAGTATGATAATCTCTAGGTCCATCCATGTTGCTGCAAATGGCCTGTCATTCTTTTTATGGCTTAGTAGTAGTCCATATATGCAAGTGAAAGTGAAGTCGCTCAGTTGTGTCTGACTCTTTGTGACCCCCTGGGCTGTAGCCTGCCAGGCTCAATGAAGTATCACTCTCTCTAGTCAGAATGACCATCATTAAAAAAAGTCTACAAATAACACATGCTGGAGAGGGTGTGAGGAAAATAATTTTAAAAATAGAGTATAGATATTCTTGCCGAAAACCATTTCAAAGAATCTTTTTCCTATAAAATGTACTGGCTAGCATTCACTTTAATTGGAACACTGACCTATGATTATTTTATTCACTATTCTCGTGGGACACCTATCAATTTTAGTGTCCCAGATTTTCTTAAGCAAACACGTTTCATGGTTCTGGTATTTTCAAAGTTTCTATAGAAACTAGAAATTTGGGAACCTTTTTTTTTTTAATCCTAGTGCTCTGATTTACAGTTCTGTGTATGAAAAGAGGAAGTCTTATCACCTCAACCCAAGTGAAATTAGTAGAGTACCCTTCCATGATATGCTAGTTCTGCATTTCTTGTGCTTAAGGGAAACCAGTAGGAATCCAGGAGCTTACAGTATTATTAGAGTGGTCAGAGCTAAACTTGTGACAGGGTAACCTGGCCTCTCAAGCAGTGAGCCATGATCACCGAGGGAGCTGGCAGACTGCCCTGTGCTAGTGAAGTGAGAGCCAGTATGGAGGTGTGAGGAGTAACAGCCTCAGGAGTACTTCCTTTGGACAGTGATGCTACTGTGTTGTGCTTTCATTTGACGTTTGTTTCACAATGACTGAATACATAGGTTTCCCCAGGACTTTGTTGCTTTGCATTTGATTTTGTTTGTTCTGGTGTGTAGGTCTCTAACCTAAGGGATATATGCTTTCTTTTTGTTGTTGTTCTCTCCCCCCAGTTTTACAGCTAGATGTAACCTGAGGTATTAAAAGTCTGTGACTTCTTTAGATCAGACAGTAAGTGACTGAACTCAGTCGGGGACTTGGGCCATATTTCTGACTCAGTTATTAGTGATCTCCCATAGGACTTGTACTCAGAGGTCTTTGAGGGTGACCACGACTGGAGGCAAGTAGCCTAGCAACACCAAAGTGGAAGTCAGAGCTCCCAAATTCAAAATAATTGCAGGAAGTCCAGTATAATCAATAAAAATGAATATGATTTTCTTTTAAAATATTTTGCTTGTTTTAATGACATAGGTAACCCCAAGTGGGCTGAGTATTATTAAATAAAAGTCTTCAAGAGATCTGCTTTTTCATATACACAAAAATGTGTAGTTATGATGTTACAGTGTCTGTAGATGGTTAATTCTACAGTTCTGAAAATAGTTTCTCTTTCAGCAAGTCCTGTACTTCTCTTCCAACCTTAATTACAAAGTTGATTTACTTAGAGGAGCAGACCCTTCTTTTCCTGTCAGCATAGGTCTGTTTGAATTAGCACAGATTTTTGAATTAGTGGAGCTCAAATTAATGACGTTTTATTCTGTTACGAAGAGTTTGTTTCCATCACTGATAATTATTTCCAGGAAAGTTAAGTCCACAGAAATATTCTCTCAGTTTCGTTCACATTGTTTACCAAAGTCTAAGAAGTGGCTTTTTAGTTACATGGGGGAGGGAGAGGCTGTGGCAGTAGCAAGGGAAAAAGAGGTGCTACAATCTGGCCTCTCAGATTTGTAAAGCAGGCTCTGAGCAGCATTCTAAACCAATATTATTTTTGTAAAAGGCAAACCAGACCTGGAGATGTGAAAGTCTAATGTGATTGAGAGAATGTGTGCTGATGCATACTAATTCTTTAACCCCCATCAGCCTGGTGGGTTGTTAGAACGTCTCAGTTGAGCATTCTGACAGCCCCACAAGTGGGGCATCAGCAGTCCATCCATCTTCTCCAGAGTCAGCTTCTTTCCCTCTAGATCATTCTCATTACCTGTGAGAGTTGATTTCCAACAAGTCCCCTTTTCCCTTTAGACACTTACTTACCTGAAATCTCACAGAGAACTGGAAGAGTAGGCAGAGGATTTTTTTTTTTAAGGAAAATTTTTTTTATTTGTGAACTGACATCTGATTTCTTTCAGACCCTTGTTCATTTAGAGAGACTGTTATCTTGTGCTTCTTTCTTCTGTGCCTGCTCTGGCTGACTTGTGATTCATCCAGTTCATAAGATGTTCCTTTATAAGAAGGTGTGAAAGGCCTAAAGAAAGATGAGTAATATGGGCCCCTATATGTTCCAAACTACAGAAAAGTAGTAGTAATAATCACCACACAAACCTAAGAGGCCACTGAGCTCCTCAAGGTTACAAGGCATCTGTGTTTTCCTCAGAGCAGGGAGAGGTCACTGAGATCAAAGTAACTCTGTAACTCTGTCATGGGAGTAGATTATTATCTATTTATAGCAGTCTATGAGTTTTAGATTGAAAAATGTTGCCAAACTGTGCTGCACTGTGAATGCACAGTAATCCAACTAAAGACTCAAAACACCAGTTACCACCTTCTGAATGAGCAGCATTTAATAGATTTAATGGATACTAAACCAAGGAGAACACACTTCAGTGGACAGTTTTTCAGTTGATGGATAAAAGGCTATTTAGAGTATAGGGGAATGTTGACTGTTTAATAAAGCACAATCAGTGGGGCCATTTAATATTTATTATATTGCCAATAAATATTATTAAATACACAGTGAAATGAGACTACCTTCCTGTATTCTTTCTTTCACTATCATTGACTCACTAGCTACTGAATGCCAGTCACTGGGTATACAATGGTGAGCAGAAGTGGACACGGTCGCCACACTCAAGGAGCTGATGGTCCAATGAAATTAGACATAGAACACATGCAGAGGTGTAAATAGTCAAAAACTAAGTTTTTAATTTGAGTTTCTATAGGGTTTTGCTTAGTCTTGTAGATTTTCTCGACATAGCCTAGTATCCATAAAGTTAAAAGTAGTAAGGCCCTGTGAGTTTAAGTACCTCTCTCTCTTTTTTTATGTCTCTAAAATATGACTTACTTTGAAATTTGTACTTATCATTAGGTACTCTGAGTTGCTCATATAAACACCAGTTGTACCATAGTGAAACTTCAATGAAGCAAAGTGTTCCACAGGACTGCAGCTGAACATACTATACCCCTATAGGTACAGTTGTACTCAGCACATAGCAAGCATTCAGTAAATATTTACTGCATTAATTAGTTCATGATCATAGGTATCTCTTCCATCAGTAATCATTAAGACCACCACTTACTCATGGCAAGTTTTGCTGCTGTGGGGGACAGAGCTATTGTCACATGACTGTAATTTAAACTGCATGGCTTTTATCCATTGCATTTTTTCCATCCCCAAATGATGCAGTTTCCTTTTAACATCTATTGTGGTTTTCCTAATATGTACTGCAGTACAGAATCAGCAGTTGTTATTTCAGCAGCATATTGCGAAGCGTTTCCAACATATTTCATTATCCTATGTGCTTGTCTCATGGAAACAAAAATCAGAGTGGACCTTTTCAATGAGAGAATTAAGTAATTTTTAATGGTAATAGAATGGGAAACTATACAAGTAAAATTTTGATTAGCCTTTGAAAATTAGATTTATCAAGATATAAACCAAACAAGAGATGAAGAGTTAAAAAATACCCTTTTCTGTTTGACCAGGCCTACTGTAAACATATTTGTTGAAAGGAATAAAGTAAAATCTGTTCCAAGTTAAGACACTGGAAGATAGGTTGGATTAAAGTCCAAGGGCTTTAGCAGTACATGAAGAACCACATATTTTTCCCATGCTGGATCAACGCATGGTGTTGTGCTGTTTACTGGAAAATGGGTGTTCAGGTTATCTTGCCCTGACCAGCTTTATAGTCTGACATATTTATAGACACACCACCAGAACATAGTGTGGCATTTACAAGGACAGATTCTCTAGTTGCAAGAGCTTGAGAAAAGGGAATGAAATACCTTATTTTAAAAATGTATAACTCTTCTGCTGAGCAATCCTATGTAGCTCAGCAGCTAGAGAGAAGTGACAGGCTGGAATGGATGGCCTGGACTTGCACTGGGGAGAGAGCAAGGGAAAAGCACACTGGGGAGAGAGAATCACTAACTAGGAGTGAATAAGAATAAAGAGAGGTGAGGAAGGAGTGGACTGGAAATGCAAAGGAGGGCAGTGATAAAGACCGCATTGCTCTGCTGCTCCCCCACCCTTATCTGCTCAGTTTCTAGACTCTGCGTGACTTCAGCATGCTGACAAGTCCCAGGGGCCTGGCACTTGGGAAGCTCACTGTTTCACTGTTGTAGCTATTCCCCAGTGTCTTTGGCAGCACTTTCTTCCTCCTCCTCCATACATCCCTGCTGGAATATTAGTGGATTAGGCCAGAGCTGGTCAACAAATATTTGAAAGAATACTGGAAAGATGAATGGATGGGGGACAAGGGATGTCTGAAGATGCAGCAGGGTAAGCCCTGACTCCACTACTCAGTAGCTGTGTGACTTTGGGCACATTACTTTCTGCTCCAGTTCCCCCAGATGTCAAGTGAACGATGTGGACTAGACGGTCTCTAAGTGCTTGTGGCTCTGGCATTTTGTGACTCTATGACTACAGGGGGTCTTGTTCTCAGAGGAACACCTATTGTGCTTTCTAACATAATGTAGCATTAGCTTGTCAACTTCATGAGGCTGTTTTGAGTGTCAGGATAAAAGATGTGAAGACCCTTTGGAAATTCTATGAAGAATCATATAAAACAAAGATGATATGAATGGTTTAAAGGAAACTTTCCCCCAAAGATATCAGATAGTGATAAAAACGAAAGAGAGTTCCATTTAAATGAATGTTAAGGAAAGTTACAGAGGCCTTAAAAACAGGCTTTGTTGTTGAGATATATGCCTTGAGAAAGTATGCAAATCAAAGAAAGTGATTCTGTAAACTTGTGGTTAAGCAGCTAGGCTGCTAGGGTTGAGGTCCTTGACTTTTCTTCCCAACCCCCAACTCCTTGGCAAGGGTACCTTAAAACCCCAGAGAAAAAGAGGCAGTGGACTGGGTTGTACCTTTATCTGTCACCATCACCCATCTACTCCCTGAAGGCTGAAACAGAACATTAAAACCAGTACGGAAGGGAATGGGTCGTCCTGACCCAATAGCCGCTGCCTTGCACGCTGGTCTGTACACTTGTCCAGTAGAAGCAGCAGTTATATGTGTTTGTCTTAATGTTCTCCTCTCTCCCCCCACCCCCATTCTTCTCTTTCATCTCCTTGCAACATTTTACAGTTTTTCCTTCCTTATCATAGTAGAGTAAGAAGAGGAAGAAAAAGAGGAAAACATCCAGAAGCTGGGAGAGGGTAAGAAGAGAAGGAAAAGAAAGATGAAAAACATATCGCTTGAGTCAGTGGAGAGGGCTGGAGTCTTTCACTCCCTCTTCCTCAGCAGGACTGAGTTAAGTTGATCAGTTGATTTTGTACCTCATCTTCAAGACTGACTTAATTCTTTTATCCTTTGTTACCCTTCGTTGCCTGTCAGTGACATCTGAAAAAATCATAGACAGGCCATCCAATAAGAACCAGCATGTTAGCTCTCAGCAGACCTGCACCAGCTAGCACTGACAAGAGTTTAAGAAAGGACAGTGATCTCTTACTATAGGTAAGACTGAACCACCTCACACAGCACATCAGTGAGAGTGACACCATATGTTTCGCAGTTTACAGAGTTCAACTTATAGATTTGATTACCATGGAAAGAAGGAAGGGAAAAAATTGCATGACTCTTGTGGTGAGTATGAGGGAGCTTATTCATTCATGTTGGAAAAGCAAAGTTAAAAAATCAGAAACAGGCCTGCCAGTCTAGATATGTCCAAGACTAGTACTTTGGTAACACTATTATGACTTTCAGTAGATTAAATTTCAAATTGTGGAAAGGCTTCAGAATAAGGGAAGGCTTAGTGTCCCACTAATAGGCCTTATTAAATTTAGATAAAACAGATGTTTTTCAGTGACAGCAGCTCTGAATCACCAAGATCAAAATGAAGAAAGAGCAAAAACAAGCCAAAACTTTCACTAAAAAAGTACTATTTGTCTTCGTTGCAGAACCTGCCCACACTTATAACCTACAACATCCAGTTAAACCCCAAGAGAAGCCTCATTAATTGGGGGAAAATTCCTTAGAACTGATTGAATGTGCATATACCGAAGTTGATTCACTAACATTCTAGAGGCGATGCTGTGAAAACAGAATGGAGCCATAGAGGCAGGCTGTCCAGAATTCAACTCTTACCTGCTTTAATGACCTTGGGCAAGTTGCTTCATCTCACTGAACTCAGTGAACCTCAGTTTCCTCATCTACAAAATGGAGTTGTTTTGAGGACTCAACAAGATAACACATGTCTAGCACTTAGCACACAGCAGGCACTCCATAGGTATTATCTCTTTTGTATTGAAAGCTCTTTTTGCTCATAGTGTCTAAGTATATCAGGACCAATTTCTTAGAATTTGATTAAGAGCTTTAGATTAGCAGTCTCCTAAGAGCAGTACATCCAGACCATCCATTGTGGAGTGGGAAGAAAAGATTAGAAATTCTATTTATGATCTTTTACATAAAATATAAGAAAGTACTGACACTCCATTCATATTTAATGTATGCATTGACCCTGGTGCTCCCATTTGGTCTATGTCAGTGGGTCATTGCCGCATACTCTAAATTGAGGGATCTTGAGGAAAGTGAGAACCACGATTTGCTGGGAGTTGATGGTGGCACACTACTTCTTTCAGTCACTTTTGCAGTATGTTGCAGCGTAGTTCAGTTTACGAGCCTGGTTAAGTAGATGCGTGGTTCTTAGTATTATCTTCAATTTGTGGTTTCTTCGCAGGAATCTTAAGCCATTTGACTATTATGCATAGGTTGGCTAAAGCTAGTTAAAGCCACTCAGGGTAGACAAATGGCTTAAGAACATTCCTGCAAAGGAACAATGGAGTGATGATAATAGTCATCATGTAAGCACAAAGCAAGGACAAGAAAAAGGTGGAGCTAGCTGTCACTTCTGCAAGTCACCTTGTAAATTGGTTGACCAAGTCATCAAGTGAAAATGAATATAATCTAATTGGACCTGACAAGATGTCAGCCCCCCAAAGAAGGAAATTATCAAGAACATTATTTGAAATATGTATTTATACTCACTATGTTCAACAGCAAACTTATTCTAAGTCTGTACTGTGCTTTGGATATATTCACTGTACGTGACTGTGATACATACTTTGTAAATAAATATACATATTGAGGATGTATGCTCAGACTTCTTTTACTGATAAGAATGCTCAATCAAAACAGTTTGGAGACCACTGGGTGAGATGAGGAAAGCATGGAGCTTCTCATCTCTCATCCTGTGTCTGCTGCTTAGAGAGTGTTTACATTTTTTTCCTAAGGATTTTGCTGGAGCATAACCAGTAAGATAGAGAATAGCATATCTAAATCCACTGAAGATAAATTGAGCACAGTTCAGGGACTTGCATCTCTTGGTAAACATTTTTTTTTTGTATGGAAGTAAAAAGCCAATCCCTGCCCTGGAGATTTTTTAAAACCTAGCTCAGGAAAACTAAGAGTTACATTACAAAGCAACATATGAATGCATGGCTGCAGGATAATGGAAATTCTTGATGAAGATGTATGTTGCTTGATGTAATAGACGTCTTACTAGAAAACAAAAATGTGTATACATTTAATTTCTGTGAATTTACCTGCAATTCTGGGTCATTTGGTAACCAGTAAACCAGTAGCAGAGAGTGTAAACAGATCCTTCCAGAAAAGACATTAACCTTGCCTAACCTTGCCTCTCAGCCTTCCTATCAAACTCTTTTACATGTGTTCATGTATTATTTTGTAATCTACTATTCTTAAATCCTCTGTGGCTCTTCACATAATAAAAGGCATACCGCAGATGCTTAATAAATATTTTGAAAGTGAAAGAAAATGAAGGGTTCTCAAAAACACCAGAACCTGAAAGCGTAGCCATTATTCTCTTTCAACGGTCACAGCAGTTCCTAGAGCAGATAATTTGCTTTGATCCTCTCATAAGGTTGAAGGGTCAATCTTAGTCCTGAGGCTCCATTCCTGTCACCAGAAACATGACATGGAGGCAGCCCTGCGGGCATAAACTTAACAAATAAAACCTTGATGGTGGTGGGGGAGGGGGGAGGGGCACTACTTACTGAGCCCCTGGTGTATGTAAGGCACTTGGTGCGGGTATTATTATTTTGTTCACTTGTCACAGTAGCTCTGTGAGGTAGGTACTGTTAGTATCCCCATTTTATAGAAGAGGAAATGGAGGCTGGCGCAAGTTAAGAGACTTAACCAAATGTCACAACTAGCATGCAGTGGAGCCACAATCCAAATGTAGGCGTTTCTGATTCCAGAATCCAAGCTTTTGACGATTCTCCTATGCTGTGTTCTATAGGACTGTGAAATAGGGCTCATATGTTAACGATGACTTCAATTTTGCATTTTTCAGAGCTATTTTTATCAGTGGTAAGTCACAGGGAACTGTTGTTACACCTTGGAGAAATGCTTCTGATGACCCTGGGAAAGTGATGCTTGTTCAGGGTTGTAGAGGTTTTTCTAGATTCTCCGAGAAAGGCAATAAAATTGACATTTGATTCAATTTAGGTAGTTGAATTGAAAACTGAGAGGTAGTTCAGTTTTATAGTATACAAACTTAGAGAACACAGGGGTCAGATCCCTTGAAACTTTGAAAGTCTATGTCAGGTTATTTTTGTGTTACATTCTCTTCAAAGTAGAGATAATCCATGTTTTCAAATTCCCCAAGATGGAATCTGTTGGTGGTCATAGTGTAATCTGTTTTCCATACCTACAGATTTTTTTTTTATTGCCAAGACTATATTGAGAGTACTGTTCCAATACTGTATAGTAATGAATGGCCTAAGTCATATTGAGTCTTAACGATGAACCTGAGTCATGCAGAGAAAATTATGTCCATTATACTCTGGTAGAATATATTTGAGAAGATTTCCATCAGAAAAATAATTAAAAACCAGTTTCTAGCCCTTCATTTCTAAAAACAGGATCAAGTAAACCCAGAAACTCTGCAGGGAAAGCATCATGTGGACGCTACATGGAGAGAGAGGAGGAATACCTACCACATACACCAAACATTTAGCCATCTGTTTCTTCACATGAAGAAATATCTTTTATTGATATTTTCCAGTTGTAGTTCTGCTCCACTAAATCAAATTCACAACCTTGTCTCCTAATTTACAGGTGAGGAACTTGTGGCTAGGAGGCAGATTCTTGACAATATTGCTCTGATCATCACAGCATGCAGCCCAGAGAGTATTTTTCCTTCCTGGTGGGCAGCTGTGGCCATCTCAGAAAGTAGAGCCTTTTAAGAATTCCAGATTAGAGCATAGAGCAATTAAAGAGCTTTGAGCAATTCAAGAGCTTTAAGCCATTCAGAGGACAGTAGGTGATAACAGACTAAAGCCTCTGAATCCTATAGGATAGGAGCCAAATAACTTACATGAAAACCTTGAGCACCCACCACTCTAGATCTCCATCTCCCTCCTACCCTCCCATTCTTCCATCCTTGCGTTCTCTCTCTGCCCCTCTGTGTGTGTTTTTTTAACTTTCTTTGCTTCCCACTTCCTTTTTCTGCTTCTAGTTTTCTCTTCCTCTCCATTTTTATTTCTTTCTATATATTTTAATTTTCTTTTCCTCCTTCATATTTTCTCTTTCTTTTGTTCCATGCCTTAGGTCTTTCCTCCACTCCCTGCTAAATACCCATCCTATTGTTAGGTAGGTAGAATAGGGAAAAGGAGTCCAAAATGGCGGTGGCTAAAAGACAAGGAAGGTCCGAGGACCAGAGTGAAGACTTCAGGCAGAACAAACAGAACAAACAGCACTCCTGGCTAAGCCCAATTTGCATAGGGCAGGCCCAGGTGGAGGAAAAAACATATAAAAGGAGGAGCAAAAGCGCTTTCTCAAGGACTCTATCTCCCGTGTGCACGCACGCTCTCTCTCTCTCTCTCCTTCTATCTTCTAAATAAAATAGAGCTGTAACGCTGATTTGCCTAAGAGCTGTAGCACGGTTTGTCCAAGACCCGAGAGCTGTGATGCGCCGTGGGCTTTAATGTCCGTCGCTCCAAATCTTTGTTGTGACGAGACAAAGAACCGAGGAACATACACTCGCGTGACACTATCATGCTTAGAAATACATATTACAATTAATAAATTATAGTGTTAATGCTCATTAAGCAGCAAGTAGGTTGTACTCATTACTCTAAAAGGGAAAAACATGTCCCAATTAAGTAAGCGTTTACATGTGGCTTACAATTGAAAATTTCCTTTCTTATGGGTCTCAACTCTCACCAAAATGAGGTTCCCTTCCTCACTCCTTAAGCATGACCATGTCCTTTGTTGTTCCTCTCTACACTTAGGTTTGATGAATGATCACTTACTTTTTTGCATTCTGCTTTGTGCTTATTATTTATTTATTTTTGGACCACGGGAAGCTAAAATTGATACTTAATGTGGAAGAGAGGATATAGATAACTTTTCAGATTTGGGCTTAGGATTCTAATATTCTCAGCTCCTGGAGTTTAGACACATCACATGTCCATTCTGTTCTAGAAGCTCTGACGAGGAATGGCAGAATTTCCAGATAATTGAAACCCCTTGTGTAAAAAGCTGTTTTTTTTAAAAATTTTTTTTAGATTAATGTATACTTGATTTGCTTTTCTTCACCTGTCCAAACAAGGATTTTAAATTTTGGTTATTACTTCCTTGTCTTGGAAAATGATTGCTTGTAATATGAAGCCTTTCTCAGTTTGGTATCTTTCCACTGGTTAACTGATTATGGTCATCAGTGTTTTAGAAAGCAAAAGAATGAATGAATGAGTGAATGGCTAGCTATCTAGACTCACAAATAATTTCTGTTGCATGCTCTGTTGTTTGTGATGAGCCTTGCCATATCTAAGGCTTTGTCTCTTTTCAGCTGTTTTTTTCCCCCCTCATAGTTTCCAGGTACTGTCACAAACCATGTGATTCTTTGATAGCTAAGCTCCTAATACTTTTTTTTTTTAATGTTCATTTTCATTAAAGTGCTATTTAACATTAGATATTCACTTTGACAGATGTTATTGCTGCTTCTCAATTAGGTGGAATATATTCTTGGGAAGATGCCAATTTGAATTGAATATATTTGAATTTGGTATTGAATCAAACTGTTGTTTAAACCTTAGCCATCCATCATATGGGTGATGGAGCAGCCAATAGATTTTTGTACATAAGTGTTTTTTTTTTTTTTTCCCTAGCAATATTTAAACATTAGAAAATGGCTTCCTATTGTAACAAAGAGAACTTCATACAAATTTACTACAAGATCTCTTTCTTTGTCAGTTCTGTAAATTGGCACATACTACTTTGGTATAAAATGCTTTCCATGGACAATATTAATATTTAAAAATCTTTTTTGCTCCTGCAGATTTCCAGTAGACAGGACATCTAGCTCTATTTACCCTTTGGCTACTTGTGAATGCTGTTAAATTATTATTTATCTTTTTTAGGCAGAGGCACTGCAGGTATGAGATCAGAATTGCCTAGTAAGGCAAGCATTTTGTTTTAAAATTAAAAAAAACCCTCATAATCCTGTCAAAAGTAGCAACTAAGGAGTGGATCCTAGAAAGAATTGTGAACTTGCATCAGAGAATCTGGGTTGTCCACCTATTTGTGTCACTAACTAGCTGGGTCAACCTCGAGTAAGTCACTGCCTGACTCCCCATAGCATACTGTCTCTAAAGGCTCAGCTTCCGCATCGCATATTCTATATACAAAAGGGAGCAGGGCCAAGAGAAGCTGAACCTCTTGTTTATCAGCCATCTACCCCAGTCTAGCAGCTTTGAGGTAGTCTCCAGCTGCATTTTTTCATCTTTTTAATAATCCCTTAAATCCTCGCTAGGCTTTCATCGCTAGTTCTTTTCCCTAGGAATTTGCATTTAGAGATACTGAGGGCTTCCTGCCGTTTGGAATTTGTCTATGTGCATGAATTTAATGAAAAGTTACCAATGAAAAATGCAAGATTAAAAGTCTTGTTTGAATGAGTGTTTTTGTAAAATCAGACTGTTTACATCATGATTAACATACCTTTATTAGTTCAGTGTTTTGAAATTAATACATTTGAGTGTCATATAGCAAGGCGTGATTGTTATTTTATCTTATTAGCCATGCTGGCATTCTCCCTGGAGAAGGAAATGGTAACCCACTCCAGTACTCTTGCCTGGAGAATCCCATGGACGGAGGAGCCTGGTAGGCTACAGTCCATGGGGTGGCAAAGAGTCGGACACGACTGAGCGACTTCACAGAACAGAACAGCATTCTCCCACTCACTCTTTGATCTAAACACTTTTTTTTAAGTCCCTGGTGAGTAAGCAATAGACTCCATATCACAAGGAAAGCTTCCTAGCCTGGTCCTCAGTTGCACTTGAAAATTTTGTTGATTTGAAATAGTTTGAATTGTACTGAGCTAAAATATACCTTTCACTGGTTTGCTAGGAAATAAAATAATAACCTGCCTCGGAGTGTTGAGAAATTAACTGTATGGCAACTTCAACATGTGTATTTTTTAAATATATATGAGAGCTAGAGCTAGATACAAAAATCTCTTCATTAAAGGAGACCTAGTACTATAATGAAAAAGGCAGACAGTAGAAGTATTGGCGAGAATGTAGGGATATTGGAACCCTTGTACATTGCTGGTGGGAATGTAGGATGGTACAGCCACTATGGGAAACTATTTGTTGGTTCCTCAAAAAGTTACACAGAATTACCATGTGACCCAGCAATTCGACTCCTAGGTATCTACCCAAGAGAAATGAAAGCATTACTTTCCACAAAAACTCATACATGAATATTCATAGCAGCATTATTCACAGTAGCCCAAAAGCAGAAATAACCCAAATGTCCTTCAACAGATCAATGGAAAACAAAAATGTGATATATCTATAGGATTGAATATTATTGTTCAGTTAAAAGGATGATGTGCTTTTACAAAAGGTATTAAGGTGGCGCTAGTGGTAAAGAACCTGCCTGCCAATTCAGGAGACATGAGACCAGGGTTTGATCCCTGGGTTGCGAAGATCCTCTGGAGGAGGGCATGGCAATCCACTCTAGTATTCTTGCCTGGAGAATCCCATGGACAGAGGAGCCTGGCGGGCTACAGTCAATGGGATTGCAAAGAGTAAGACAGGACTGAGCAACTAGCACATACCAATACATGCTGCAACATGGATAAAACCTCAAAAACATTACCCCAAGTGAAAGAAGCCAGACACAAATGGTCACATAGTGTATGATTCCACTTATATAAAATGTCCAGAACAGGCAAATCCATAGAGACAGAAAGTAGATTAGTGCTTGCCAAGAGCTGGGGGGAGGGAAGAATACGGACTGACTCCTAATGGGTATAGGGTTTCTTTGTGGTGTGATGAAATATTTTAAAATTGGATGGGGTAATGATTGTACAATTCTGAATATACTAAAAATCATTGAATTGTGTACATTGAAAGGGTGAATTTTATGGTATGTGAATTGTATGTCAATAAAGCTGTTTTATAGGAAAAACATTAGCAACTATATTACTATAATTATTTGAAATTATAAAAGTGTATTTAAATTACATTTGTCCCGGGGCTGGGAGGAGGGAGGAATGGGGAGTTAGTGTTTATTGGGTACCTTGTTTCAACTGGGCAACATGAAAAAAGTTCTGGATATGGATAGATGGATGGTGGTGGTGGTTGTACAACAAGTGAATGTATTTAAGCCCAGAGAAATATACACTTAAAAGTGGTTAAAATGGTAATTTTTATGTTTTGTATATTTCACCACAATAAAATCTATAACCCTAAATATAATATTTTATGTTATTCTAATGTATAAGGCTTTTTACCCTCTCTTTTTCTTTTTCTTTTCAAAAGGAAAACTGAAAGTGTGTAAGTTTGGATTTTTATGCATGGGATTCTTCTGTTTTTTACAACTCCTCTCCTGGGTGGGGTTGGGGGGGTGTTATACACATATCATATATGTCTTTATGTTGGCTTTGGATAAGAACTTGAAAATATTTCTTAAAACTTTATTTGCCAGTTGGAACATAAAAGAAGCCAACCATAGGAAATTTATGTTGTTAAATTATGAAATAGTGAAATGCTATTCTTAGAGTATGAATTATCACAGATTTCCTGATTTTCTTGGTTAATCTTGGCTCCTTGAATGGGGAAAACATGTATGCTCTCTGTATAACATCTCTGTCTTTCTGTAAGCATTTTCCTCTGTATGGCAGGATAGAACGAGCACCACAATGTATCGAAAATACTTAACAAACATAGGGTATATTTGTACAATACAGTGAGTGAGTTTCTGAATGCAAAGGAAGGAATGGAAAAAAAGAAAATCCAGCAATGAGGAAGTCACTGAAAAAGGAATTAAATTATTTCCAAAGGTCATGGAACTTTGTTATGACCCAAGCAGTTTGTAGGCTCTAAGTTTGTAACCTGTAAGGATTAATCTGTGAAAACATTTTCTAAGCCTGGCTCTGCTATACAGGACATTTGAAAATCGACAGCGCAAATGCCATTAATACAGTGGGCAATCAGAGGTGTGTTTGTTTTCTTGACCAGGAAGTGGTTTCTTTTAAAAGTACAGGAACACACAGTGCCTCTGTGTGTGTGTCTTTGTCTTTTCTGTCTATTCTACTGTTGCAGGAAGAATTATGATCTTCCAACATTTTTGTCCTTTACAGTGAGATTTTTCTAGAATTCGGCACTGTGGTACACTACCCTTGATTACAGGATTGAATCAGAGTTGATGTACTCAGAAATCCATTGATGTGATTAATGGTCTCCCTAATCATAATTTTATTTCCGAAGATTAGCCCTATTTTCTGAAGTTTCACAATTTTTGAGTAGAATCTTGAATTCTCCTTTAGAGGGGGCCTGAAATCTTTGTACTTTTAGTCCATAATTTGCATGATAATTTTAATTTTCTTTGATTTCTTTTGCTTGAAGAAAATAACATTTTTACCTTTTTTTCAACTTTTTATACATTGTTCTATGGTAACTGTCCAACCTCGTGTGAACCTTTTTTTTTTTTTTAACAACATGAAATATATATATATATATATATATTTTTTTTTTTTTTCCTACCAGTGCTAGATACAGAATTCTTCCCCTAAGTTTCCACTGCTCTGGTTTTTATTCTCCTCAAAATTCAAATAAAACATTGTCAAATTCTACAAGTAACAGGGAAGTATACAAGGAAATGACTATACAGGAAATGTAATTGATCATTCACTCTTTCCAATTGAATCGGTCATAGGATTGGTTAGTAAACATAATCTGCTGAATGAACAAAAATAACTTCTAAAATCTTTGGAGTGCTTGAATGCATTTGGAGATTTTGGCACCTTTCTCACCTTACTGATTTTTTAAGAAATTCTTACCTTTTTCAAATGATTGTCTGCATTTGAAACTAGGAACTCGCATCTAGTGACTGTTTTAATATTCACTTTGTTTTCAACAGTGCCCTTAAAGATAGCCGTTTTCCCCCAATGACAAGGGATGAGCTGCCACGGCTGTTCTGCTCAGTGTCTCTGCTCACTAACTTCGAAGACGTCTGTGATTATTTGGACTGGGAGGTAAGACAATAGAGAATTTTTAAAGAAAAAGGAAGGTAACTCCTGAGTAATTGTTTAAAAATTAGGCCCAAGATAACTCTTTTGTAATGGAGATGGAGATAACATGGATAAATAAACCTCACAGCTGATCAATGAAATGTGAGTGAAGGAGTTTTTCTTTTCTTTTTTTTTTTTTGAAGGCAAAGTACCTTATGTTGTTTAAATACCCCAAACTAAATTTGCTCTTCATTTTTATCCTATTAACTTCACTACAGCACCTCATAAAAGCTGTTAACAAGTAGTAAGCAGGATTGATTAGAATTTATTTCTCCTCTCTGGTATGACTGCCACCAAACAGTTAGGTAGTCAGAGGATATATCACAGTAACAAGCAGCAAAAGGGTTAGGATAATACACCAGTTGGGGAAATCAGCTCATGGATAACAATGGGGTGTTGGTTAACTACAGGAAAATCATGCTAATTCATTCTTGGCTACCTTAATCTATGTACTTGCACACACTAACAACTAAGAGTATATCTAGGGTATCTCTGTGCATTACAATTATCATAGTAGCCTATATTGATCATCTTTTTGTTCTTCTGTAGTATGTGGGGTTGAGTTGTTAAGAAACTTCAGATTCTCACCATTTATTTTGGTGGTTGGGTGGTGTTAGTTGAGTGTATATCTATGAAATTTTATACGTGAACATACCCATGTTACCTGACTGCTTACTGTATTCCAGGCATGTGCCTCATGCATGCAAGTGCTGAGATTTGGTCCCTGCCATAAACATCTTATAGTCTAATAGCAGAGAAAAGAATTACACACAAGCACAAAGAAATTAAGTGGTATAAGAATGAAGCAATGGGAATTCAGTGATACACAGAGTATTCATGTGCATACAGATACTCATAAATGACTTGACTGTATCATGATATAACATGTTTAATTCTACTGCCTTGTTAGAATGACTATCCCCCATGGTAACTGAGATATTTTTCTCTGTGGACAGGCCACTTTCTTGACAGTTAATTTTATTTTTGTCTTCCCCCTCACTTCATGTGATACCCTGGACAATTTACTCCACTGTGTTTCAGTTGTCCACATACAGAAAAAAAGACATCTATAAGGTTCTTAATCTTCATTGAAAAAAATCTCCGTGATATAAATATTGTTGTTATGTGAGAGCTATTTTAAAAATTCTTCAGAGAGTAGGATGAAACAGTTCCTTTCTGGGGTTTGTGGTAGGGTTTTCTTTGAGCATTATTAGAATATGAAAGCATCTTAAGATTTTTTTGTAAAGGAAAAAGTAAAAGTTGTTGATAGTGTTGATGCTGGCAAAGTTGGAATGTGAAAAACCTTTTATAGAATTAAAATATTCCAGTTGATCCTTTTCTCTAAGTTTTATTGTTCCTATTTGAATTTTTCTTAAAGAGATATCTACCGGTATTATAGAAATATCTCAGTACTTTATTTTTAAGTGATCCCAAATCATATTCCTTACTTATTAACAAATATTACAATTTGGGTCATTCTTATTGTTTTAAGAGTACTGCTTCCTCTTCTCTAGCTAGACTTATATTTCTGCTTTCTGAATCACAGGGCGCTATGTGTGTATTGGTAGGGATGGGAGTGATAATAGCAGAAAAAACCTGAGATCTAGGGGGTGACTGGGCTACAAAAACATTCCTACCTTTACTTACAGCCACTGAGTTGGAAGTACAGTTCAGAAAGGGTGCATTTGTGTATGCAGAAGTGTGCATGTGTGACATGTACATGAATGTTTATTGCATAAATGTGTGTGCATATGTTCTCGGGGAAGGAAAAATGGGAAAAGCCAACAGTTGCTAAATAGGTATGGGTAAGCACACCATCATCTTCTTTAGTCCACATCGAGTAGTGTCTATAGCTAAAATGAACCTAGATATTATTGGGCTTGTATGTTCATAAGATATATTATCTTTCTGTTGGGAGGGTGAGAGGTAAAGCACTTAAGAATTGGTACTGTGTACTCTCTTAGGGTGTATTCATCCTCTCTGATCACCATCTGCCAGTTTGAATTTCTAGAAGATTCTATATGCTTCTACTTGGCATTATATATTTAATACAGCCCTTAAAGTTTAAATATTGATGTCTATTTAGTGATGCTTTTCTGTTAAAGAAGCAACAAAAAATATACATATATTTTTGTACTTTTAATATATAAGCATTTGAAAGTGACTTAAGTACTGTTAGAATAGCTATGCTAAGAGGAAAAGACTGTCATTTTTCAGTTACTTCATCATAGTTTAAAGTATTTAGCATAAGAGAAATTTGTTCCCAAAGAATAAGGATGAAAATTACATTTTTAAAAAGAATGTGATTTGGCCTTTAAAAAAATGTACCATAATCAGTATTATAAGGATTATCCTTAAAAATTCTGAAAAAAGCATTGCTACTTTAAACACAGAATGCCAAAGTAGAATTAAAGAAAATTTTTAAAAAGCATATGTCAATAACCTTCCTCTGCTAGGTATATACTCCAAAGAAATGAAAACAGATGTTGAAACAAAAACTTGTACATGAATGTTCATAGCAGCACTATTCACAATAGCCAAAAGGTGGAAAACAACTCAAACATCTCTCAACAGATGACTGGATAAAATGCATTATAGCCATAGAATTGAATATTATTCAGCCATAAAACAAATGAAGGACTGATACATGCTACAACAGGAATGAGCCTTGGAAACATTATGCTAAGTGAAAAGAGCCAGGCACAAAGGCCACATCCTGTATGATTCTGTTTATAAGAAATATCCAGAATGGGCAAATCCATAGACAGCATATTAGTAGTTGCCAGGGGTTTGGGGGGAGGGTATGAATGGGAAGTGACTACCTAATGGGTACAAGGTTTCCACTGGAGGTGATGAAAAACTTCTGAAACTGGATAGTAGTGATTGTAGTATAACATTGTAAATGTACTTAATGCCACCTATTTTGTACACTTTCAAGTGGATAAAATGGTAAATTTTATGTGTATTTTATCAAATAAAAAGGTACATGTGCATATGCATATATATGTATATATTTTAAACTACTGTCCATAATAATATAGTAATTCTAAAAAGAATAAAACTTTTAAAATTAAAAAAATATAAAGAAAGAGCTGCAAGCCATTTGGAATTACACCATTCTGAGATAACTGTTAATATTTTGGAATTCTTTCTTTTAATTCTTTTTGTGTCTTTGTATCAGTAAATCTACATATTTGTTTATGTAACTGAGATTATATTAAATTTACAGTCACTATTAAAAAGATTATAGGGAAGTCTGTTATGGTTTATCTTTGTATATATGTTAATTATTTTTTGTGGAGTTCCTTTATGAGGAGTCAGTCTGTATTAGGAAGGTGTACATTTCACTTTGAGAAATTTCACACTGTCAAATAAGTATTAACTTTTCTTCTAGGAATGAAATATCCTATTCACCATAAGTATCTAATTTTAACCTATAATACAAAGTACTATGTATGTCTATACCAGAGGGGGAGACAGGAGATGATTACGGAATTTCAATGGAAAATTTTTAAGTCAGGGATCGATCGGTAATGAGTATGTTTTATATAAGCAGAAGCCTCGAACATAGGGCTTTTCTGGTGGAAGTACAGTTTGAGAGTTGACCCCCGCTGGTGAAGCGTGTTACTGCAGTAGAATTCCTAATTAAAAGGACGAAAATGCCCAGATCAAAGCAGGAAGAGGGCAAAGTCTGGAAGTCCCCAGGGATAGAGTTAGGTAACTTCAACAACAAGAAAGACATCCCTGTGATCATGAGGATGAAGGACATGACCAGCGGTAATAGACACCTAATTTTCAAAGGATCAGGAACAAGTAAACTGCCACAGGGCTGGCAGTTACTCTCTTCTTCAGCCAAGGTTTTTAACTCAGCCTATTTGGGATCTCTCTTTTGGTAACATGTCTCGAATTTTATGAGACATTTAGTAGGAAAATAGGACTTACATCAGACTTTTAGAGGCTAGAATGCTTCTATCTGATAATGTGAAGAATGCATGATAAGTGGTTTCACAAGTGGATGTAACTAATTTTCAAGTCACTGTTGAATTGACAAAATGATCAGTAATGCTTCCATCTATTATATTTCCTCAAAATAGTTACTATACACTTAAAATGAAAGTGTCTACAGGTAGCCTCTCAAGGAATCTGTATAGTCATTAAAAACAACAAAACCAGCCACCAAAGGCTTGAAAGACAAATTGGAATAGTGTTCCCTCCCTTCTGAGAATTGCTGATCACTGCCCACATCATGATCTACTTACTACCCTGATAGGTATGAGAAGAGTGAGGAGTGATTGATCTGGGCAGGGGTGGGGGTGGCTGGGTGGGTAATAATTAACTGGTAAGTTGAAATACCTACCTGCAAGGGTAACATGGTTGTTAAATGAGGAAAATTATATCTCTAGGGAGATATCTGAAGTGATCTGCCTTGTGTTTGAACACAAAAACTTATCATCATTGTTCTATATTCTTCAATTGACAACACTCTTAGAATTCTGAGTGGCAGGATGGCTGACAGACATGGCGCTTTAGAAAGGGGAAAAAAAAAAAGAGTTCATGCAGCATTTTGGAGTCCTCTGAAATGATAGGGAGCCTAGAACTTGTGTAGTTACACTGTTTGGGAGCCATGTTTCCTTTTAAAGATCTGGAAGAAGATAAAACTAGTGACATCATACTCCCTGTAGTTTGACTCAAGGGGTGATTCTAGGTGTGTCATCTACTAGCTGCTCATTTTCAGGACTATATAAATGAATAAGCCTTTTGTTTGTAGAAGAACTTGTATAGCAAGTATGCTACCAGTGATCCTGTGGGGAACTGATGTAGCAATTTGCTGACAGATGCCAAAGTATTTTATAAATTGTAGTCAGGCATCTTTTATCTCTGCTTTAGAGACAAGATCATTTTGAAGGCATGAGGAAGACATGTTTTCTGTATTCTGAAGTAGACCCGTATATCATATTTCAATAGATTACTGCTACTGTCACAAACCATAAGGTACTTTTTGCTATATGCAGCTTCCTGAATCACTGACATCTCACCTGTGTATACAGTTGTCACTTGTGGCCCTAAGGCAGACTGCTTACATGGAATCAACTGGGCCTGGGTGGGGCTGGCCAGCATGATTCTTACGTGGTGCCAAAAATCTGTCCCCAGACTGTAAAGGTAGACCTCAAGTCCCTCCTAGTCTTACTCTGTCCCCAAAGCACCCAAGCTTGTTGAACTCTTAGTACCCAGAGAACAGTACTTCACTTTAAAAAGCAAGCTCCAAAGCACACCTCTTAAATGATCACAACTCCATTTCTGACGTGTTCAGTTACAGTCAATAATAGGGAACTTTTGTAGCAGCCTTCATGAGAGTAAACAGATGAGATGAATAAATCAGCTACTGTCATTATCTTGCATATATATTTTTTAGAAGTTCATGTTCTTCTTTTCACCCTGTCTCCCCACTTAAAGGTTTTACATTTTTCTGGCTCCTATTAATGTTCCATTGAAAACAGTGTTTCCATTCATACACAGATGATTGGCATGACTCACGAAGTCACCAAGTGGAATGACTTCTAGTGGTACATGTTCTGTCAACCCCAGACCCTTGCTTATTTTTCCCAACTATGATAGACACTGTGTTTTGCTTCTCTTCTAACCTAAGATTTCTGCCTTTTAAAAAAAATACATAGGCTTCATCTATCTAAGAAAATGTTTTTCACAGTATTTTCTCAAGGACCTTGATGTGGTTGTGTAAGATGTCACTGTCGTTAGGATGATTTAGTCTCCATCCTGATGCTCTGCTTTGAATGTTTTTTCAAGTGCTGTAGAACATTGGGAAAGGAATGCTTCACACTTCTGGCCATCTAGAAAGAATTTGCTGTGAGTCAACAATTCAACGTATCAGAAGCCTAGTGAGGAAGCAAGCCGAACAAAGTAAAGTAACCTCTAGAAGGTGATTTAATGCATAAAATTTTCTATTAGCTATTGATGCTGTTAGTGAGATGGGCTGCCGTAGTCTATTGTCAGGCCTCCTCCATTTGCTTCCAGCTTCTCTCCCAGGGTGTTGTTTGGTGGGGGAATTTTTTCCTTCTTCCTCCCTTAAATCCACAAACTCTTCCAGCCCTTTTCTTGTAGTAGTTCCATTCAACTACTCTTTCCTGTACAGGTTGCCTCTGTGTGTGTATCCCTAGCATTTGATAAAAAGAGAGTGCTGAATTGTGGAAATGAGGGGACTTGGGTTCTCTTCTTAACTGCCACTACCCAGGTTGCTGCCCTTTCTGGACCTCCGTTTTCTCACCAGGAAGTTGGAAAAGTTGGACTAGATAATTCCTAAGGTCTCTCTGGATGCTGACAGAGTGTGACACTGTGACACCAGTTTTAAAAATGGCTGTTTTGTTTTACATCTAGGGAATGAATGAATGCTAGCCATTTAGAAGTCATAAAAGGTCCCTAACTTTTAAAATGGCCATTGCCAACTTAAAGTAGGCAAGAAAGTGAAAGATTGTCCATTTTCTAAAATTTTGCATTCTAAATTTCTTTTTCACAAAAGAATTCTCTTTAGGAAGAAGAATACTCAATTCTAAACCATAAATGCTTCTACTTTATTATTGCATCATACTCTAAGTCAACATTATAGGTGTAAATCTAAATTAAGCAAGTATATTAGGGACTGACTATTCACTTTACAAATAGATAATTTCGTTTGCAGAAGAACACCCTATAGGGTTTCTTTACTGTCTTTCTCATGACTTTAAGATTAATTTATTTACATAAGTTCAAGCCATATGTAACTTTTTAGGAACAGATCTCTTTTGTAGAAACTGAGTAAAACCGTAATGAGTCAGGTACTCAGTGTACATTTCTAATGTGTATAAGATTTTTCTCAGTTTCTTACCAGGCAAACAACATTTTTATATTGGGTACATTTTCAAGAGGTGTTTTTCCCCTCAGCCTTTGAAAAGCAAACTAAAGCAGATCTCTAGATTTTTTTAAAAAATGTATAACTTTAGTTTCCTTGTCTGTAAATTCACTCCCTTCCTCATCCCCTTTTAAAAAATGGTAGGAATGCATTTTTCCAACTTTTGACGAAAAGCAGGCTTTTTATTTAAAGGTCACCTGTGTTGCCTGAGCTTTCCTTGGAAAGCTTCAGGATGTTCAATTTTTAAGGAATGCTCATTATAATTAATCATTACAGAGAATGGGCTTTTTCCCCCTTAATTGCACTCTGAGCTGTCACTTGTTCCCTGCAAAACCTTAGAGTAAGAACAGTTTCTTTCATTGCAAATGATGTATAAACATGTTTGGCTTTATAGCTTTTCAAAGCACCTCTTCATTAACTATGCTTGATTTTAAAATCTTAGCTAATTATTTAAAAGTTCATGGAGATGATTATTAGCTAGTCCAGGTATTTTCCAGGCAAGAGTACTGGAGTGGGTTGCCATTTCCTTCTCCAGGGGATCTTCCCCACCCAGGGATCAAACCCAGGTCTCCTGTATTGCAGGCAGACGCTTTACCCTCTGAGCCACCAGGGAAGCCCAGGTATTTTAGAGCTATGCATTTGCTATGTGTTTGCCATTAGTTAAAATAAATGTTATCAGATTGTTGTTCAGTGGCCTTTGTGAAATAAATTGGCAGCTTTGTGTTCCTGATAGACAAGATGTCTAAGTCTCCTACATGAATCAAAACTGGCAGTAATTGGTCTTTTGGTAAGCTCTGCAAAAGCCAAGAATTGGTCCATGGAGACTGAACATTTCTAAGCTAAAGATTTCTAATTTGCAGGGATTTTAGAAAAGAACAATACATATGTATTTTGATCAAGGAGACCTTTGCAGGTGTTTTCACAAAATAACAACAGGGGGAAAAAAAACATCTCAGCTGAGGTGGAGGGTGCAGTAGAGTTTTTAAGGTAGAATATACTAAAAGGTTACCTGTGCCTAAGTGAAGGCTTTGCAATCAGTTACCCTTTTTGTTTATTTTTGTAATATTTTTTACAAAGACAACTAAGGGAACTGGTCAGGTAATGGATAAAAACAGCCTAATAGCAGTCCTTGGTGACATCTCAGTTGGTTCAAGAGAAGGTTATTTTTTAAGTCTCACGAAGGCAAGAGCTGTCCCTAGATAGTACGAGGAGTACACATCATCTTTAGTTTCTCCTGTATAATTTTCAAAAGGGATGATTTTTGTAATACGCATGTACTATTCTTATAAATTTTAAAAAATCCATGTTTATAATTTTTAAAGTTCACAGAAGTAAAAATTACTGAGAAGAAAAACCCTGAATTGCAGCAACACTGTTTTTAAAATTTATTATTTGTCCAGATTCTAAAGTGTTCATTGTTAACCATTGTTAAGTGTTAACTATCAATCAGATGGGCATCTTCAAAGCTTCAGACTTAACTTCTGAAGTTTATGGGTAGAGTAAAGTGATGTGGAATCACAACTTTGGGAATTTGACGGGCAGGTTTGAACAATATGTAGTTGACTTTTTTTTTGTAGTCGACATTATCAGGATTGGGGGAAATGATTCATTAGGATCAGTACAAATTGTCATCAGCCCTTATGATGAAAATGCTAATTTTTCTTGCCCAAATAAGAATTATTCTTGGTGGACAACCAAGTTTGATGAATTTACCTCTTTTATGTGGAATTTGCTTTCATTGGGGAGAGTGAGAGTCAGTGTGAAGAAGGCTGAGCTGGGGATGGGGCAAAAGGTACTGTCAGGCTATGAGTTGAATGAGTTGAAGGTGCTGCGTTGTGGATTTTGTGCTTTCAGGCAAAATATCACTTGTGGCTTTATCCTAAAAATAGCAGAAACACCAGACTCTGGGTCAGACCCGTAGTTTATCCGGTGCACTGTTTGTTTCTGTCCGTGGTGCCACGGGTTGTTTTGTGAGAGAGCCTATGAGAGAGCCTCATGTGTGTCTCTTATGATGCCAGCCTCTAAAGCTTAGGGGGTATGCCAAACATCCTGAGCTCCTCTCTTTAAAACATAGGCCTTTCATTCAGTTTAATGGAACTGGCACACTGAGCCTGGCAGGTCAGTCTTATGTGAATGACCAGCGACTGGCTGCTTTGTTAATTGCACAGCCTATTTTGCCAAATGATATTGGCAATGAAGCTGTGTCAGACAACCTCTGATTCTTTGACCTCCTGACATTTTTTATTTTATTCAAGGTGAACCCACTGAAAATCAGTGGAGTGAAGCTATGGCCATACCATTCATTACAGGGAGAACCCAACATTTGGTTCTGAAAATGGGGAAGAGTGGGACTAACAGGGACATTTGCTAAGACAGGATGAACCTCAGGAAGTAAATTGGTTTTGTTGGCCAGGATGTGATCAGGGGCAGATTTAGCTTTGAGGGTCAGGATGTGTAGGTAATTGTGGACCCAAATGGTCCAAGGCTTGCATGGAGCCTACACCACTTAGCCAGATCACATTTTATACTCACTGATGCTTTTAGCCAGATGACTCTTTGTCGTGTTTCAGCATATCCAGATTGTTGGCTCGCTGATTAGGCTCACAAGTAAAAGCGAGACCCTTTTGTAGTGCTGCTAGTAGATTATAGGATATTTTAGACTTTGACTATGCAATTGTACAGGGCATAATATGGACCGTGTATTATAATGAGGAGGGGAGAGGACACTTTTTTTTTTAATGCTCCTGTGTTGAGAGTCACTGCATTAGGGGGTAATAGTTTTAAATGAAGCCACATTTCTAACAAGGGGTGAGATAATGAGGATAAATGAAATCTGCAGTCTAGAAGGTTCATTTTAGCCATTATTTATAATCTCTTCTCCTACCAAACCATTTTACTATGTAGCAAAATTGATTAATTTGCATGTATCTCTTTTCCCTGTGCCCACATGCTCTCTGATAGAGGAATGAACAAATAAGAGAAATATACAAGAGAGGAAAGAGGATGAGGCCGAGGCCAGGGGGAGTTGGGGATGCATAATCCCCACACTGAATAATCAACTCCAGAATAATCAAGATATATTTTAGGGTCCTAACACTCATCTTGATATTTAATCATTCTGGGCCATATTGAAAACAAAAGATTGTATAATAGCATTAATAAAAATCACTTGCTGTGGAAAGGTTCAGAATAAATATGGCTTTCTTTTTAACATGAAATAGGAATCTGTTGAACTGCTCTTCATGTTCTGTCACAGCACACACAGATACAGCTCTGTTTAATTCCATATCCTCTTATCTATAAGTCCTACATTTAATTTACTGCCATTCCAGTTGATTTATAGCTTTGCTTAGTAAAAGTACAGCCTTGATTAAAAGGATATTATCACAGCTGATGGACCTTGAAAGCATTTTTCTCCCCAGACCTTCTAATAGTTTTGAAAATGACCTGAAGACTCCAATAAGGCTAGATTTTGCATGTCTCCAGTTTTTGCTCACCTGGCTGTACTTTTGGGTGGCGGTGATAAAGGGTGTTAAGTGACACAGTCTTCCCATATGCTAACTCCGTATATATCCTAAGAAATGGAAAGTTACTGCGATAGTGTTTTCAAGCAAGTTTGCTTCAAGGACTCCAAGACCCCTAAGTCAGTTGCCCTCTTATCTAGCTGATCACTGCAGCTAGAGCCTTTGTCTCCTGGGATGCTGCTGGTCCAAAGGATTCTCCAGTCTGTCGAAGGGAGGAAGAATTCAATTATTGTACATGACGGTTACATTTTGGAGTTAAAGCTGTGACAGATGCCTCCCTCCAACAATGCAGAATTAGTTTTGGTGCTCATTTCAGTGGAGATGACTTAATTTGCAAGGCCAGTGATTTTCCCAGGTTAGCCAGATTTGGTCATTCTCCACAGCAGGCCATTTTCCACTCTCCTGTTTTGATTGTGCAGTGTGACTATTTGGTGGTGTCTGTGGTTCTGGGAGCAAGGAAAATGCTGTTGCTCAACAGGTGAAAAAAGGCTATTATACTTTGATTCTGTCCAGAACATTATTAGCATTCTCCTGATTCTACTAGTCAGAAAAAAAAAAAAAAAAAAGAGTCACTCTGGCTTTGGCTTTATATCTCTGTGGAGTACAATATTTTTGACGTATGAAATAAGTTATTTCTCACAAAGGAATCACTTGAAAATCACCATACCTACAGTTCAATTTACAGGGGCTTTCGATTGTTCAGAATCATAGGAACACAAAAAAGAGTTAAAAATTGTAAATGTGGTACTGATTCAAAATGGGAGAATTTTGATAATTTTTTATATCTAATTTGATGGTGGGGCCTCCTCGAAATACAAAAGTAAATCAGTTTTATTCATGAATAATTTTTATTTTGGTCAACATGCCCTTCCAGTTTGGTCTTACCGTCTTCATATCTATATATCTATATATATATCTTTATTAAGATATTATTCATGTACCATACAATTGGTCTTACCTCTTTTCATTTTTAAATTACTAGGTTTCAAAATCTCTGTAATTTTTTTTGAAAAGCACAGAATGTACTCTATGAAGAAAAGATTTATGTGTAAATCACCTCCAATTTGCCTGAATCGTTTTTGTTTTTCAATACTTAGCCACAGTTTGTCGGCGCTAGACTGATTATTAGAGGTTATCTAGTTAACCCAGAATAAAAATCACCTGGGCAGTTATTCTTTTTACAAACTGTACCTACGAACCTGCTTGAAATTCTGATAAACTTTGCAGCCCCCAGCCCCACCCCAGACCAATTAAACAGTACTGATTGAATCTAACATTCTCATCTAACAGATAGGGAAACATTCTTCCTCTCACAGTTTTGATGAGACACCTTAATAAACACCAAAATTCTTTTCAATTTTAACATGACAGGTTTTTGATAAATTGAGTTGAAGATGCAGAATTCACCTCAGTGAATGATAGCAGCATAAATTATTTATACAGTATGTTTTTAAAAACAAATTATGAAGGATCTGATATTGTTGAAGGAAAAAATTTCAAAGTCACTGATCAGAAAGTCAGTATACAGAAACTGTTGCAAATTTGTCATTGTCTCAATATTTTGTCAGGCCCTTGGGAGATTAGTAGATGTCCTTTATCCTGGAAATGCCTGATAGCTAAGCACTCATATGTCTTCTCAGCTGTCCGTGGTCATTTCCCACAGGGGATGGGAGACCTTATTGTGTTAGTTTTTAAACAGCTGCCTTGATTGCATTTTCAGCAGAAGGATATTCATAAGAATACTGATATTAGATAGAAAAGATAACCACAGAGGTAGGCTTTAATAAAAAACATAAACTACTCAGATCTGACTGGCTCTAATGGATGGATGTGTGAAGACCTGGGGGAAAAAATAAAATGGCTTTTCCAGAGGACTTCTTATTCCTGAAAAACTAAGAAATTTCAGGCTAAGTGCAGAAGAAGCAAAAGGCCTTTACATCCATACAGATGAGTGGATGTAACCAGCTGCTCTGCAAAGAAGCCTCTTTCTCTGGTAAAAATGTTTACCTGGTCTTAACATCTTTCCTCCTGGACAACCTTAAACTCCACCTAGGAACCCTTGATCTATAGCAGCCATACATTTGGGAGAGCAGAATGGAGTTTGTTATACTTTGAAATGTCATTATCAATTTAGCTCTATATACTATTCTATGTGACATATGACCAGAAAGGACAGATTCCTTTTGATTGAATGCTAATCAAACAAAAAGTACATAATGTTCTTAAAACAGTAGCAAGAAACTGCCCTTTGCTTAAGAGACTATCTTTTTTAGGGCATCATCAAAAGTTTGTCTGTTTCACATAATAAAGTCATAGTGGTCTCTGGGTTAGTATATAAGAAAGTATGTAAGAATGCCCGGCCTCAAGGTAATTTGAAATTTTACTGCTCTTAGATTTGGGAGCAGTGTTGTAGATAGACAGGGTTTGCCACAGGCACACTTAAAGCCATAATACATTTTTTTAGACATAATGGGTGACGATGTAGGATCTGGTTGTTAGATTTTTTTTGTCTTATCTGTGTTTGTTTATCTGCTTTCAAAGAGACTAGACAGTTGGGAAGGGAGTTAGCTACCCCACAAGTTCTGGAACTCAGTCTGAAATGGTGTTTGCCCCTGAAAGCAGGATGGTTGTTTGCTGTCTCTCTGAAGTCGGTTCCCTTGGTCTAGTTCCTTATTGGCATGGGCTACAATTTGGCGGTGGGGGCAGGATGCTTGCCATTGATTATCTTATTCTACACACAGCCCCAGAGTGGTGGTCCCAGTTCCAAAGAGAATGGCATACATAACCTGGTGCATGTTGGGCACGTGTAAATCAACATTTTCAGTCTCCATGGCCATGATACTGGCCTTCAATCTCCAAAGTCAGAGTTTTGGAAAGAGAAGAGATATGCCCTTCCAAAAAGCAAGGGGAAAGGAAAAAAAAAACTGCATTCTCTGAAAGTTAAATTATAACTTTTTCTTTTTTTTTTTTCTATGAAAAAGACTGTACTAATAAAACTGCCAATTTCTTTCAGGTGGGTGTACATGGCATTAGAATAGAATTCATCAATGAAAAAGGATCAAAACGCACCGCCACCTATCTACCGGAGGTTGCAAAGGAGCAAGGTCATTGTTGTACTTTATTTTATACCATCTGGTGAAGAATGTAAACAATTATACAAATTAAAATGTGCTGTCTGACCTTGCAGTTCTATCTGATAATTGATCACTGTCAGATTATAAGAAATGATTCGTCTATCACTGCCACTGCAATGTCTGTCTGAAATTGGTGAATTACACAGAAGTTGAATCTCTGTACTAAAGTTTGACAGCAAAAACATAAAAAAATAAACTTTCAAAAAAGGAAAGATTTGTAAAAGTTGGGCTTTTAGGCAATGGTTTGCTGAAAATTTGATGTGCCACTTTGCCATATTCCACTGTGCTAGAGCCTTGTGGCATAATAAACAAGCCTTTTGTTTGATGGTCAGCCACACACTTCATTGTCATTATCAAATGTTTCCTTCTTAGGTGGTTGCCATTACTCATTCTGCTACTATTAAGACTGTTAAGTTTCCCGTGAAGATTAGGAGCATTGAGAATAAATGAACTATTATAGTGTTTTATTTGTTCCTTATCAACAAATGTTTTTTGACTTTACATACATAGCACAAAGCTTTAGGAACTACCAGTGTAACACAAAATACATTTCACTCTGTAGTATCTTGTCCTTTCTAGCCACTACTAAATTATAATTTCATGTTAGTTGAAATGAATATCTCTTCTTTATCTCATGGAGCTTTTCTTCTCATCAGAAAGCACGGGTAATTTGGTTTCACCATATCTGTTTAATATAAATGTGATATAGAACTGAAAAATTTAATAGTAAACCCCCAAATGAGTTATTAGTCTTTAAAGCAGCTCTCTGAAGATTTATTGGGGTTACTTTTGAAATTTTCTCAATTCTGTAGTTCTGTTGACTCTGTAGAGCATACATGAGCTTGAGGGCCTGGGGTATGAGTGTACATCCTGTGTCAGAACCCATACAAATGCCTTTGAATGCTGCACACAGATACACATGATTGACTCCAGAAGATACCATTAGAAATGGCGATTACCATGAGTTAGTGTGGGAATCCTGTGTCCTACTGAGTTGGCTCAAGGAGTCTTTTCCCTCCCTTTTAAAGATGTCACCATTAGAGGAGAGTACAGTGTTTATGGTTTGTTGCTGAGACACCCCTGAGAAGTTACTGCTGGCCTCTTAGGCTCTGTGTCTTGGAATGTGGTTGAGATAAAGAAGCCGGTATCGCGAGCCAGCAGGGATAGCTAAAATTGAAGGTGTGCCATGGTATACCTGCTCCTGTACAGGGTGAAATCTTAGCCCTTCTGTGTGCCTGTTTTTAGGACCAAAGGGTTTGATAGCGGTTGGTGACAGTGATAGCTGACCTCTACAAAGTCATTTTGTATTTAACCAAAGGTGCTTATTACATGTGCTTGACTGGTATTTTATCTGGTCTACTCTCCACAGGATGGGACCACATTCAGACCATAGACTCCTTACTAAGAAAAGGAGGATACAAAGCTCCGATTACTAATGAATTCAGGAAAACCATAAAACTGACCAGGTACAGAAAGCACTGCCTAGTGCAGGGCTCACCAATATATTTTGATGTGCATACCTGTAACCTTGTGTAATCTTTTCTCTAACTATACTTGCTTCTTTTTTCTGAAACAGAGTGAAATGAATGGCAGGGCCATTCTGAGGGTGAATACAATGGAACTCTGCTCGACAGTAAAGCCTGTATGATGTATGAGCCCATCCTTCCCATCTTAGCTCTGTGTGATTAGTCTGGCTTTGTTAAAGCAAGCCTTCTGAGCCTTTAGACGACGTTACTGAAGAAAGTTACCTGAGTTTATTGGTCAGCTTTTGACATGCCTTAGCAGGACCCCAGGATCCTGATAAGCAGCCCTCAAATTTGAATTTCACTTTAGAATCTTGGCAGTGACAGAAAGCTTGCTGGAAAAAACACAATTGAGCTAGACTCACAGATGCTGAATGAATTTCTGCAAGGGCTCATAGGGGTACTGACTTAAAAAAGGAAAGTATCAAACATTTTAGGAAAATGGCTTGCTGTTTCCATTTCTTTTAATTCTGCAAAACCACACTGAATGCCTGTAGTCTAAAAATGAACTATTCTCAACTCTGAGGAGTTACAGTCTAGGAGAATAGAAGGGCATGTGCAAAAATAATTATTAATAGAAGGCAAAATATGGATGGTATGAGATCATAGAGTAGGGAAAGAGGAATTCCAAGAGGGGGTTGTGGATAACAGAAAATTTCAAAGAGGAAGTAGATTGAAGGCTGAGTATAAGAATTCTACTCATTGAAGAATGAATAGAATATTTGACAGGTGGGGAGAGTAGGGGAGGAAAGGGGTTAACTTAAAGAGAACTTTCTGAGGGGCTTCCCAAGTGGTGCAGTGGTAAAGAATCCATCTGCCAATGCAGGAGACGTATTATATGCAGGTTTGGTCCCTGGGTTGGGAAGATCCCCTGGAGGAGGAAATGGCAACCTACTCTAGTATTCTTGCTGGGATAGTCCCCTGGACAGAGGAGCCTGGCAGGGTACAGTCCATGGGGTTGCAGAGTCAAGACACAACCGAAGGAGCTGAGCATCAGTGTACACAGAGAAGGAGGTCACCAGGGAGAATAAGGCCAAGAAGGCAGAGAGTAAGAAGTTTAAACTCGACTCTGTAGGCAATAGTAGCCACTGACAGGTTTTGAACAGATGGATTTGAAATGTAAAATTAGAATTGGAAACAGGAAAATTAGGAGACATTTCTATTACCTAAGAATATGTGGCAGCAATCTAAAGAAGGTGAAATGGGAGCCTTAAGAGCTGTGGCCATGCGATGGCATGAAAGGAAGGAAAAGAAAATATTGTGGAAAAAAATAAAAGGACTTAGTCATCATTCAGGAGCAGGGAAGAAGAGCAAGTCAAGGCTTTTATCTAAATAAAAGGGACCAAGGCAGTCCCTTTGACCAAGACATGGACCACATTGAGGAGAGTTCCATTTATGCACTGATTCTGGATTTTAAGTGCTTCCTGGGATATCTGTATAGAAATTTATATTAAAATAAATAAATAAAAATAAAATAAAGAAAGCTCAAAAAAAAAAAAAAGAAATGTCCAATAGGTCACTGGATATGTACATGTGTAGAGCTCATGGCTAGAGGTGGTGATTTGGGATCATCTGTAAAGATGACATACTTGAAACTGTGAGGCAAAGGTTCACTGAGCTGGGACAGAGCATAGGGACAAAGGAACTGAAGGGAGAAATATAGGAAACTCTTACAAGGCACAAGGGTAGGATGAGTGATCAGAGAGATAAGGAGCAGTCCAAGAGGTAAGTGGAGCACCAGGGGAGTATGAAGTTATAGAACGCAAGGCACAGAGAGCTTCCAAAAGGGAGTAGTGAGAAGTATCCTAATGGAGAGATAGAAAACACGTGACTCTTCTGAGACGTGTGGCAATGAAAAGAAGAAGGAAAAAAAAAGATGGGGGAAAGAGGATTGCGATACCACAGTCAAGACACGTTTTGTGTTGCTGCTGTTTTCCCTTAATGGCAAGACCTGAGACCTGTGGACAGAAGGAAAGGAATGGTAAAAGAAAACCGATGGAGAATCCCAGAAGAAAAAGTAGTCAAGTGAATGAAATATATACATGACAGTAATAGACTGGCTTTCCTCTGTTCTTTCCTGTTAGCAAACCAGAGCCGAGAGGGCAATACAATTTCTAGAACAATTTAAACAAGGAGTGAAAGTGTTCATCGCTCAGTTGTGTCTGACTCTTTGTGGCCCCATGGCCTATAGCCTACCAGGCTCCTCTTTCCATGGGATTTCCCAGGCAAGAATACTAGAGTGGGTTGCCATTTCCTTCTCCAGGGGATCTTCTCAACCCAGGGATTGAATCCAGGTCTCCTGCATTGCAAGCAGATTCTTTACCATCTGAGCCTCCAAGAAAGGCCTAAACAAGGAGTAGTAGAATGCAGAGTCCTAGACTCAGATTCTGGATTCCTGGGTTGTTCTCACCTTTGCTATGTATTAGCTGTGTGAAAGTGGGCAAGTCACTTCTTCTCTCTAGGTCTCTGTTTCCTGATATAGAAGAATTATCTCTAAGGATCCCTTCTGGCTCTGACATTCACACATCACCTATTTCATGATGTTAACTTTGTCTCTTCCCTGACTGTCTTTCAGGTACCGTAGTGAAAAGATGACCTTGAGCTATGCTGAATACCTTGCTCATCGCCAGCATCATCATTTCCAAAATGGCATTGGGCATCCCCTTCCACCATACAACCATTATTCCTGACACTGAGCCGCACAACCAGTCACTGGGCCTCTCTGCAGACCTCTTCCCAGGAGACCCTACCCCTTCTTGGTCTAGCTATCTGTTTTACTGTACCATTTTATGATGATAGTTTCCGTTGCCATGGTGAAGCTTCGACATCGTCAACTAAGATCATCATGGTAACGGGTAGGAAAGTGGCATTTATTAAGAAGATCCTCCTGTTTTATTATTTTAGATCATTTTTTTTTGCAGCATATATGAATTTTGGAGTTTTCTTTCCTTACAATCTTATATAGAATTTTGCTTTGCTATTTCAGTCAGGTTTGTCTTTCTGTCCTTCTTGCCCTCCTTCCTGTCTTCTTCTTTCTTTCTTCTCTTCCTTCCTTCTTTTGACTGTGGATGGAAGAAATTGTGCAGTTTTTAAGGATTTCATTTAGGTTTTTCCTCCGTTTTCCTTAGTAAGATAGATAACTTTTGATAGCCATGTTTGGGAGTAATTCATATCAGATTCAGGTATTTGTATACTTTTGAATTTGTCTAAAATTCATTTTGCTATAAGAGCTTAGTATATGGGTCTTTACTGCTTAAGTATATGTTTTTCCCATGGTAAAAATATATGAACTTTCATTCTAGTGTAGAATATTCGAAGGTCCGTGATAGGACTTGTCACACAGAGTGAGAACTCATTTATGCCTATTGTGCTAGTTATCATAGGAAAAACTGCCTCATCACTTTATAGAACCAACTTACAAACTGAAACACTGTTTTAAGAAAGTGCGAGCTACCTTTGAAATATGCTACAGAAATCATTTTGAAAGCAGCATATATCAGGAAGAGAGCAGATGCAGAATTTAGTGCCTTTGAGAAGAATATAATGAAGTGGAATTAAGAGGGGTTAGAAAAAAGGCAATTTAGAGAAATATTCTTATAAAATTTTATTGTTTATATATGTGAAACAACAGATTAGACAAATTGCTTACTCTTGAGTATTTTTTTAAGCTGAAAAAATTTATTTTGAGCAAATAACCAAAAAGAGACACATTTCTATTATATATTAATTTAAATTTGTTAGCTTTAGGTTTCAGTAAGTCGTGATTGGCCAGAGACAATTTTAGCTACCATTTAAAGAAATGGTAATGATAATCTAATGAAACAAAAGTTCATACATGTCGTGATTTCAGACATGTTTATCATGGGGACAATACTGGAGTTTTAGAAATACTATAAAATCGCTTGAATCTCTTTCTGCACTACATACTTTTGATAGAAACACATTTACTATATTGAGAAGATGTTATGTTACCCCTGCATAAATGGAGTTGGCATTTAGGTATGATATAGTTGCTGGAGCCCAGCGCATTTGCACGCTAGTTTTCCCATGATGTATACACAGAGAACTTCCTCATGTCAATGGGAGGTCTCTATGTATACCCCCAGGAAAAATGACAGATGACTCTGGAGAAAGATTATCTTCATATTTTGGTAGTAAGTATATATAAATATATATGTGTGTGTAAACATTTTTTTTCAAACAGGAAACAAAGATTTCAAGTGATGAACCTAAGTACGGTGCAGAACATATAGTCTAAAACCACGCGATGTCACTGAATATCAAGATGGCATAACTTATACATGTAGTTGCTGTGACAGGTAACAGACTGCTAGTTCAGAATTTGAAAACCCTTTTCTAGTTTGTGAGGTGAATTGGCTGAATTTCTTCTGCTGGCCCTTGCAGCAAAGCAAACTGCTTTTGTTTTTGATGAGAGTTCTCAGAAGTTTTTTGGTATTCCTTCATCCACAGCATTCATTGTTGAAATAACCATTTTCAGTTGTGATGCCTTAACTAAGAAGCCAGTTGTTAGCCTGAAATGGAACCTCGGTAGCCAGTTCCATTGAACCTAGAGATTAGTTAGAGAAAGCTAGCTGTTGGCCTTTAGAAAGGGATTTTGAGTCCTTTCATTTCTACTTGGGAGCATCTTGGAGCAGATTAGTCTTTCAGTATAAAAACAAGTGGCTACCTGATGGAAATTTTTTCTTGCCCTTATAGGGAAACTGAGCACAAGCTGAATGATATTGTCTGCTGCAAAAAAAAAAAAAAAAAAAGTAAATAAAACAAGCAAACTGAAGAGAGACAGAATAGACCAATATTGATCCATCTTATCCATCATCTCATCAGTTCAACAGGCTCCTCATCCTGGGTGAGCTCATGGTTAGTTTTTGTTTTGTTTTTTTTTTTTAAAGAAAAGATCTATTACATGCATATGTGAGTGTGTATACAATATATACATATGTGTGTATTAATGTATTTAACGGTGCTAATCAATCTTGAGCAGGTCACGTGACTGGTCATGCGGACTCTAAAATCATATCAGATTTTTTAAAATTCTTGATATATGCAGATGTTATACAGATTTTCTTACCAGTGTAATAATGTTATACTGAAGAAATAACCATCCTGCAGGCTTCAGAGGACGAGGTCAGCAATATTTCCCACCGTGGCTTGGGGGAAAAGGATAGTTTTGTCTCCTTTTGTATTCAAATTAATGCACAGTGCATTTTTTGTGTCTAAGTAGCTGTTGACTAAAAGATTTTGTAGTGTAAAAGGTGTTATACAAACTTGTAATGGTGTGCTTCAAACAAATGCTAGACCCTTTCACCTTTGTTGTATATTACAAAGCTGTTAAATATGTGGTTTGAATTAACTTTGAACATGTTGAAATATGTAGCATGTGTTTTTAACTCAGACGAAGATTCTAATTGCACAGGTTGTGTTCTAGCCAGTTGTGGTTTATTTGTTCAGAAACACAAATGTGAATTGCACTCTTATCACCAGAATATTGTATAAGTTCAGCGATCTCTAAACAGCTCAGAAGTAATACTTGAACTTCATTTGAGTAGCACAAAGTTTACATAGCCCCCCTTTTAAATGTTAATTAGTTCCATTTATGTTTTCTGTTTTTCAAATGCAACTGGGTATTTTTTTTCCTCTTGGAAAATAGTATGTATTTTACTTTGGTATGTAGCAAAAGGCTTCCATTTCTGGAAGGGTTCTCTTGTTGTTAAACAAGGTCAGCCAGGTACCAGATTCTAAAAGAACAATTGCCCCTCCCCCCTTCTCCCCTTAAGTGGCCTTCTGACGGTAGGAGAATGTGCTACTGCCCTGCCCGTTTCCCCTATCATGAGAGGCTGGTGTGATTGATGGAGGAAGTGCAAGGCTTGCTCTTTACCCACCCCACCCCCCAGGCGCTCTTAAAGCATTTATAAGATTTTCAGTCCACTGCATACAACCCCAATGCCCAGCACACCGGAAGTTTGTATACTGGCCTCTTTTCATGTCTTCAAATGTGCAGGAAATTCGAAAACTGTCACCTGGAATAGGTCCCATCTCTTCTGTGTGTTAGATCAAACCAAAGAAGCCCCCAGCCATGCCCAAATGCTGCTCCAAAAGCCTGCCTTCCAGTCCTTACAAAAACCTTGCAGGATTAAATGTGTTAACTTTTTTATTTTTGTACAGTTTCTAAGTGATTTTTGCTAGTGATGTTAAATTGAATTAAGTTTATTTGAGGGGTGTGAGCACCTTCTCCATTGAAATAAACTGGTGACTTTCCTTTTATTTTTTAAGAGCGGAAACCCATTGTGTGCCTCTCGATTTAAGGGTTTCTGATTACATTATTCTTAAGACCAGCATCGATCCTTTATATACAAAGATATGTTTTCCTTGTTTTTTATTACTGTTTCAGAAGAAAATAAACCTTTTATTTTGCTCTGGACCCAGTAACTGCGCTGGTACATAGACGCACTGAGAAAACAAACTTTTGTAACCACCTCTGACTGTTTTTGTATATGAAAGTTGATTACTTTTGAAATATTTGGATCTAGTTTCTAAGTTATTTTAGTGTTTTATATGTTCCCCAAAATTACTTTGAATCAGTCACCAGCATAATGAGTTCTTGGTGATGCAGTGGTGAGACTTGTAATGAGCAAAGCTACCTGGAGTAGCTCTCTCGTCCTCCCTTTCTTAGTACCCTGTTTTTTGATTACAGTAAGACATCAGCAATTATCTGTAACCCCTTCAAGTATAACTAGATCCTCCTTCCTTCCACATTTAATTGCTTAATAGTTTGAAGAAACTATTGGAAATGGGCATTTTATATGACATGTATGGCTTTAAAATATTATAAATGAAGAAAAAGAAAAATGAGAAGGTTTATGTGGGTCTGTAAGGTATGGCTGTGGAAAGATATTGTAGTAGTTTTGACACTATTGTTATTACCTTTAAAATCATTTACCCAATAAAATGTTAAAACTGAATTACCATTTGTGGTTTCTTTCTTTAACCTGTTTCACCAGGGCCTCGTGGGTACTCCTTAACTAAAAGCTAACAGTTGAAGCTGCTGAAATAATGTGTGTGCAGGCTCAGTCGCTTGCTCAGTCATATCCAACTCTTTGTGACCCCATGGACTGTAACCACCAGGCTCCTCTGTCCATAGAATTTTACAGGCAAGAATACTGGAGCGGGTTGCCATTTCCTCCTCCTGGGGATCTGCCCAACTCAGGGATTGAATCTGTGTCTCTTGCGTCTCCTGCATTGGCAGGCAGATTCTTTACCATTGCTCCACCTGGGAAATAATATCCTTAGGAACGATACAGATTTCTTTCCAAACTGGCACTTGGGAAACCTCATCTGCTTACAGCTGTTCCCTACGATATGAGTTACCTATGTCATTCTTGTTCCCAGCTCTAAATCCTGGCCTACTGATATAGTCTAGCCTTTATTGGGCAGTCTACCCTGGCCACAGATCTAAGGCAAGCATCAGACTTGAATTCCAGTGGCAACATGGCTGTACTTAAGCCTGTTCCCAATTTCTTCCAGATCAGTGTATTACTGGGTCTTCCCCTTTCGGAGCTGGTAGGGGGTAGTAGCAGTGCCATCCAGCACAATCCTCAGGGTACATCACGTATGTAAACTTATTACCAGTTTTCCAGTTCCAAAGTGATAAGAGATGAACCCTATTTGCCACTTGAGCCTGGGGCAAACATCTGCATATCAGGCAAGGTAACTAGTGCTACTGCCATCCAAGGGCCAGATAGGAGCCCACATCAAGCAAGGGATCTCTCGGTGTCCTATCTCGATCAGCTGTTGCCTTATCTCTTTCTCTGCAGAAAGGCCATCAAGGACATTGCTGAAATACCTCTGGCTCTTTCTAAATCATTTGCTGTCTCAGTTTCATAATGCATATTTCAGGATTAATTGCTAATGAATATATGCAGGACAATTTTCTGTTTCATTGCCCCAAAGCCCCACTCCCTGTGTGAATTTGATGACATGTGCTCATGTCAATCACAGTGGCTAAAAACAGCCATCTTGGCTCTAGAGGACTATTGTGGTTTGGAATAGTGCTCCATTAAGGCAGCCATCTGCTCAGAGCCAGTTTCATCATTCATGTTTAATGGTACACAGGATTTTTTAATGATTTAGATGATATTAATAGGTTCAGGTAGAATGAAGTAATTTAATGAGCCCACAGCATTCTTTCTTAATAGCATTAGTGGTTAACTCAGTGGTCTGGACAGATTTCAACTTCAGTAATCACACTCCACCTACCTAAATTCTTCCCAGAGTTTCAGCACTTCCCCTCTTTAGACTTCATGCCCCACTGGGCACCTTTTAAATTGCTCCACTGCTTCAGAGGGCAAGTGTGACTGTGTGGAATGCGGCAGTTCCTCTCTGTTGATGGAAAATACTATCATATTCAGGGAGTCCCATCACTGTGAGCTGGGAAGAAGTCTGCTGTGGGAAAAATCACACCTGGATTCAGAGCTGCTACTCAGGAGAGCCCAGTGAATGACAACCGTTTTCAGAGTATGGCTTCTCCCACTTTCTGCAGCTCTTAACCACATGAGCGAAGACAAGTGTGGGTTTTGGCCAAGCTCTGATGGCTTCCCATCTGTCTGTCCAGGCTTTTCCCCTGCTGGAGGAATAGCTGAATGGAAGGATGCAACTGAGTCACGCCCTGGATACACTGCTTTGGCTACTACATTCAGAGGACTTCCTTGATCCCTTTAACCCATGACACAATCCCCTGTTCCAAACCTCAAGCCTGTTGGAAGAAATCTTTTCAAGAATCAGAAAAAACTGCCTTAGGACCCAAACCAGTCTACCTCTTCATCCCAATAACTTAGTTATCACTATGATTTAAAATGACCCTTACTATGTTCCAAATATATGGACTATGCCTCTCAAATAGTTTCAACGGACCCACCCAGAGGGCTGGTAGAGGGCATGTGCTTTACATAAATGAACACTGACCTACACTTGCAGATTTCCATCCTGACAGATGATCACATTAGCTCGACAGAGGTTAGCAACAGAGGTTAGCTGTAAGATGCGCTAAGACAGGAGCACTGGGCGATGTCTGCATTACGGGTCTCTGTGCTCACAAGTGCCCTGGTGTCCTTGAGCGCCTACTCTCTCTCTAAAAGGACACAGCCAAGTCACAAGGGGCTGGTAATTTGTTCAGCCTTTAGTCTCCCTCCTTGCTGGAAGAACCTCTTTGCTTTTTAATCAGAATCTTAGCTGGCACCTCATTAAGTTACAAGTATAAGATTAAAAACAGTATTTCATTGTTTTAAAGTACAAATGTATACCAGTTACTCAGAAAGTTAATAAGAATGACGAGGCTGTTTGGGTGACTATAAAAATTTGTAATTGGGGTGACAGATGACAGAGTCTCAGCGCTCCATTGATTTCTGTATTGTTTTGGCTGTACAGCAGCAACAAGGTCTTGATTTGCAAACAGAAGAGGTAGTATCGTGTATAGTTTTATGCAAGTGAGTACACATTGGCCTAAATTCTAAAACCCTGGGGGCAGTCACAGCCTTCTGAACCAGGCCTGACAAGGAAGGCCTGCAAGAAGTTTGGCATCTTGCCAGAGGTTTAAACATAATATGTCAACTTGATTGTTCCTGCTGACCCACTGGTGGTCTTCAATTGCCATTCTGAATTCAACACATTTATAGATGTTTTAGTTAGGTGGGTTCTTTTTTTTCAGTTTGTATTAGTGTTTCAATATTATATATTTAAAGACGCTTTTTTTGAATCAAATGTTTATGGAAACTTCAATCAGTTCCAACAGAATGCCAGGTCCCGTGGGACAATCTGAAAACCACTGCTGCCATCCCAACATGCCCAGTTATTTTGAGAGCCTTTGGCAAAGCGTCATTTCATCTCCTTTTCCATTTTGGCCTTTTCCTCCCAAATGTCAGGCTCAACGTGATCCATCAATATTTACTGAGTGCTTGTCCCCCCCAGAGGCAGGGCACTATGCTTGGTTACAGAATAAAGATAGTATCATTTTGTAAGACAAATTAACAGTCCACTCTGATCTAAGAGTTGTGAGCAGCATATAAGTGTGTTCCAGCTGGCAAAAGTCATTGACTGGGGCCCAGGTGATACTGGGCTGGCTTGATAGGGTTTCTCTAAATGGCTCCCACCTCACCGTGGCATTAGAGGAGAGTTGTGGCAGCCTTGTTGGGAAATGGCATTTCTTTGGCCCTCCAATGTATCAGCAGTAGAGACCACCCAGAGCCCAGGCACTGTCAAGGTTCCTTGAGTGGAGGACATGCTTTGCTCTCACAGTGAGGCGGTCTTGCTCCCTAGCAGGAGTGCCAAGGTGGCTGGGTGAGAAATAAGAAACAGGTCTGTGTACATGCAGAATGGCATTTGGTGTCTCAAAGTTTGTTTGTTGGTTGTTTTTTTTTACTGCAAAGCTGTCCTCTGGAAGGCATCAGAACCTTCCCATGACCAGGAGAGAGAGAACTAGGCTGTTTGCTCTGAGGCTGCCTTGCAGCCAGAAGGAAGTTCCCAGCATGTCAACTAATGGAAAAATCCATTCATGGGGCAGGAGGAGAGATAAGATAGTGAGGGAAACCCACCCAGAGAGGGAAATCAGAGTCACTTTCTGAATCACCCGCTACACAGAAAGGGCAGGAAGGCAGTATTAAATTTGGACATTGTAAAACAGGAAACACAACTGGTACACAATAGAATGTTTAAATCACATCTTAACTGACAGGAAGCTGCGGAGAGTCACAGCCATTGCCTGAACACAAGGCAGATTTGAAACTAGGAGCTGCTCTTCTCACTTTACATCCAACTAGCATTTTCATCTCAATATTCTGGAATGATCCAAGGTTAGCATGTGTGTTAATATGTGTAAATGGGTTTGTGCATCTCAGCATAGGAGACAGGGGTGGGCCAGACAGCTGGCTGGGCCAATCGGGATCCCCACTCCCACATAGCCTGGCAGAGCCAGAAAGGGGGTCTTGGATTGGAAAGAGTAGGAAATCCCCATCTTGTTGAAAGGACAGTACTAGTGTAACACAAACATTTCCCTAAACTCTCTCTACTTCAAACAGTCAAATGAATTCCAGGAACTCTGCATGGAGACATTGCCACCCTGCTGGCATAGGTGTCAGCAATGGCCCCTTTCCCAGAATTGTGGTCAGTGACATGGTTGTTTACCTTGCCTAGCCTATGTGGTCCATGGCACTCATGAATGATGGGGTTGAAAAGAGGAACCCTGGGTTAATCCAGTCATTCAGAAAGGCTGGGATTGCTCCTGCAGGGTACATGGTCCTCATTGGGCCCCTCTGTCCCCATTTTGGTTTGTACCACTCCAGTAGAATCTGTGGCCTTAAAGAAGGTCAAATAGAAATTGATAATGGTCAGCCCTAGGCTGGTAAAGTGCAGGCAACACATTTGCTCTTGGGAAGGTTATCCAGTGAGTCCCGCTAGCAGGGTGCACAGGGCACTTGAGAGTTTAAAAGAAATTTCGTTCTTTTCGCACCCTTTTGTTGACTTTTTTTAATTAAAGTAAAATCCACAAAACACAATGAGCCACTTGAAAGTGTACAGTTCAGTGGTTTTAGTGTCTTTGCAATGTTGTACAACCACCAGCTCTCTCTGGTTTTACAATTTTTTCATCACTCCATAAAACACTCCATCTCTATTAAGAAGTCATTCCCCTTTTTCCCTTGGCCATCACCTAAGTAACCACTAATGTTCTGTCTCTGAATTTGCTTATTCTGGACATATCATATAAGTGGAGTCATTCAACACGTGACCTTTTATCACTGACTTCTTTTACTTAGCATATTTTCAAAGTTCATTCAAGTTGCTGCATGTTTCAGTACTTCATTCCTTTCGATGGCTGAATACTATTTCATTGTATGTATAGACCACAATTTGTTTATCCAATGTCCACCAATGGACATTTGGGCTGTTTGAATCATTTGGCATTTACAAATAATGCTGCTACAAATGTGTGTCTTAAGTTTTCTGTGTGGACACAGGTTTTCATTTCTCTAGGGTAGATACTTAAGGATAGAATTGCCGGATCATGTGGTAAATTCTATGTTTAACTTTTTGAGAAACAAACTATCTTCCATCGTGACTGTACCATTTTACATTCCCACCAGTATGAAGGTTCCAATTTCTCCACATCCTCACCAATACCTGTTATTATATTTATGATAGCCATTCTAGTGTGTATGAAGTAGTATCTCATTTGTGGTTTTGACCTGCATTTCCTTAATGACCAGTGATGTTGAACACCTCTTCATGTGCTTATTGGTCATTTGTAATCTTCACTGGAGAAATGTCTATTTGAGTCCTTTGCCCAATTTTTAGTTGTGTTGTCTTTCTGGTAAGTTTTAAGAGTTCGTTATATATTCAGGATATTAAACACTTACAGATATATGATTTGAAAATATTTTCTCCTATTCTGTAGGTTTTTTTTCACATTCTTAATAATGCCCTTTGATGGACAAAATTTTAAAATTCTTATTAAGTCTAATTTATCTAATTTTGTTGCTCTTGTTTTTGGTGAGAAATCTAGGAATCCATTGCCAAATCCTAGGTCATAAAAATTTAGCCGTGTTTTCTTCTATTAGTTTTAGCTCTTATATTTAGGTTGTTGGTGTATGTTGAGTTAATTTTCCTACATAGTGTACTGCCATGGTTGATTTTCTTATGTTGAACCACTCTCACATTCCTGGGGTAAATTCCACTTTGTCATGGTGTATGATCCTCTCAGAGTGTTGTTGGATTTGGTTTGTGGTATTTTGTGGAGGATTTTTTGTATCTATATTATAAGGATACTGGTCTGTGATTTTATTGTGATCTCTTTGTCTTGCTTTGGTATTAGGGTAATGCTGGCCTTATAGAATGTGTAAGGAAGTATTCCTTCCTCTTCTATTTTTTTTTGAAAGAGTTTGAATAGGATTAATGTTTAAATTTTAAATGTTTGGTAGAATTCACCAATGAAGTCTGGGTTTTGGTGGGGAGGTTTTGGATTACTGATTCAATCTCTTTACTTGTAGAACTGTTCATGTTTTATATTTCTTCTTGAGTCAGTTTTGGTAATTTCCATGTTTCTAGCAACTTTTCCATTTCATCAAGACTAATTTGTTGGCATACAACTGCTTATTGTATGTTCTTATAATCCTTTTAATTTTTGTAAGGTTGGTAGTAACATCTCTGCTTTCATTTTGAATTTTAGTTGTCTTTTTTTCTTAATGAGTCTAGCTAAAGATTTGTCAATTTCGTTGATTCTAAAAAAAGAATGGATATATGTTTAAGCATAACTAGCTCATTTTGCTGTACTGCTGAAATACGACATTGTAAATCAACCATATTACAGTAAAATTAATAATAAGAATTAAAAAGCATGTTGCAAGAAATATATGCAGAAATTTAAAAAATTGGGTACATTGTACTTCCATTTTCATTCATCCCAAAGCATTTTCTAATTTCCTTAGTGATTTCTTCTTTAGCCCATTGGTTATTGTAGTGTGTTGTTTGATTTCCACATATTTGCAATATTATCAGTTTTCCTTCTGCTTTGGATTTCTAGCTTCATTCTATTTGGTCAGATAAGATACTTTCTATAATCCCAGTCTTTTAAAATTTATTGATAATTGCTTTGTGGCCTAATATATCATCTATCCTGGAGAATGTTCCATGTACACTTGAGAAGAATGCATGTTCTGCTCTTGCTGGGTAGAGTATTCTGTATGTCTCTTAGGTCTAACTGGTTTATAGTGCTGTTGAAGTCGTCTATTCTTTACAAATGTATTGTCTAAATTTTACCCATTATTTAAAGTGGAATACAGTAGTCTCCACCTATTATTGTAGAACTGTTTCTGTCAAATGGACAGTTCTGTCAATTTTCCTTCATATCTTATGGAGCTCTGTTGTTTGGTGTGTATGAATATACTTGTTATAGCTTCTTGATGAATTGATCCTTTTATCAATAAAAGGATAACATTGTCTCTTATAAAAATTTTTCACTTAAAATTTCTTTTGCCTGGTATTTTGTAGCCACCTCCACTGTCTTTTGGTTATTATTTGCATTAAATATCTTTTTCCATCCTTTCACTTTAAATCTCTTTGGATCTAAATTGAGTCTCCTGTAATCAGCATATAGTGGATGTCATTCAGTCACTAAGTCATGTCTGACTCTTTGTGACCCCATGGACTGCAGCATGCCAGGCTCCTCTGTCTTCCACTATCTCCCAGAGTTTGCTCAAATTCATGTCCATTGAGTGGGTGATGCTTTCTAACCATCTCGTCCTCTGCAGCTCTGTTCTCCTATTGCCCTCAATCTTTCCCAGCATCAGTCATTTCCAATGAGTTGGCTCATCAACTCATTGCCAGAACCCCCTGGACAGTATATAGTTAGATCATGTCTTTTTAAGATTCATTTTGCCAAAAAAAAAAATAAAAAGAAAAAAATTCATTTTGCCGATTTCTGTCTTTTAATTGGTGAGTTTAACCCATTTACATTTAAAGTGATTACTGATAATGAAGAACTTTTTTTCCCCTGCCATTGTGCTATTTGTTTTCTACATGTCACATCTCTTTTTCCTCAATTCCTCCAATACAGTTTTCATTTGTGTTTGATGGACTTTTTTCTAGTGTGCCATGTTGATTCCCTCTTCATTTCCTTTTCTGTATCTTTTATTTTCTTAGTGGTTACCATGGGGATAGAGTTAACATTCTAAATTTATATAGCAATCTAGTTTGATAAACTTTTTTTCCTTTTAAATAGACTATAATTTCAGAGCAGTTTTAGGTTCACAGCAAAGCAGAGCAAAAAGTACACTGAACTCCCCATATATTGCCTGCCCCACCTCCTCCACACATAGCCTCTCCTATCAATATCCCACACCACAGTGCTACAATTGTTGACTGATGAACCTATATTGATACCAAAGTCCAGAGTTTACATTAGGATTCACTCTTGATACTGTATATTCTGTAGGTTTTGACAAATATATCTACCATTATAGTATCATAGAGAGTAGATTCACTGTCCTAGAAATCTGGTGCTTCACATAGTCATGCCTCCCCACTCTTGGTAACCACTGACCTTGATCAGCCCCTTTTTAATAACTACAATAGTCAATATTTATGAAGTGCTTACTGTATAAAAAGGACCATATTATACACTTTTCAAACAGCCTTATGAATTGCCCATTTTACAGAATCTAGATCAAAGAAGTTACCAGTTATCCAAAGCCACCTAGCTACAAAGTGGCAGAGCCAGGATTCAAACTGAGTTTGCAGAGTCGAGAGACAGCTTTTCATCATTCACCCTGCTGTCTTGATGAAGATGAAGATGATGGTGAGAATGGTGGTGGCAATCATGGTGGTAATGGTAGCAATAATGGCATCTAACATTTATGGAAGTAGTGCTTACAATGTGCCAGGCACTGTGTCAAGTGTCTTATCTATTCAATCTTCACACTTACTCTAGGAAATAGTTATTACTATTATTGCCATTTTACAGATGAGCAAACTGAGGCTCGGGCTAAACAGCAATCTCCCTCAAATGCACAGAACCTACTAAGTCCAGGCTAGCAACTATGACTGCAGACTTCATTTTGACTATCCACCATCTCTCTCTAGGTCTAAAGATGGCAAAAACATAGGACAAATTCTTTCCCTGAAAATTGGTTGGCTTGGGTTTTGAAGTTCAAAATCCAAGGACTTAGACTTGACGTCATTGGACTCCTTCTTTTCCAAGAACACATGAGGTCTGACAGCAGTGCTCTCCTATGGGCAGGGCAGATTCTGCCTTGGGCTGTCCAGCCTTGGTTATTGTCTTTCTTGTCAAAGGAGGACTACCCCCAGGCTTCTAGGTACACAACTAGGGCTCAGAAATAACCCCCTAATCGGCCTCATCAGCTTTGAAGGAGGCCACTGCAGGAGGGGCCTAAGTAGGCCACCACTTTAACCCAGTTACATGAGGGCAGCTGTAATCCGGGCTGATCATGTCTTGCTAAGCTCTCTCAGCGGGGTGGGGGAAATGTCCAAAAACTGCTTCCTGTGCCCAATTATCCCTGGATCTCACTGCAGACACTCCTTCCCTTTCTGGAAGAGCCTGGCCTCAAGACTACAAGGGCCAAGTTTAATTAGAGTGGCTGCCAGGACTGAGAGAAGGTTGGAGGCAATTTCCAACTGCAGTGAATGTCCATGGCTTAGGCTACCCTAGGTGCTGCCAAAGTGCTGCTTTTCCTTGAAAGGCCCATCACCTAACCCTTCTTCCACCTTGCTGGAGGAGGTGAGGAAGTCATTGTCTACCTCTATATGGGCCAGACAACTGCTTACATCAACCCAGGGAGTTCAGGACAGGCTGCACTCCTTTCCCCTGCACACACACCCCGACCCCCTGCTCATCTCTGGCAATAAGCAGCCCCAGAGATCCCCAGGGAAGCAGGCTGAGCCATCTGGCCAGGCTCTGGTTGGGAAATAAAGAAACCAGAGCTGTTGGGGGTGGCTGGCCTGGCTCCCTCCCTGTCAGTTGGTACAGTGGGGTTCCCTATGTAGGTGCACTCCATCTCCTTTCTCTTGCCCCATGAAACATCTGCCCCAAGAGAGAGCTCAACAAAGGGGGCTCCCTCAGATCAGGAAGCTGAAAGTTTGCCTGGCCTGGGTGGATGCTGGCAGGGAAGAAAGAGAGGATGGAGTGTCAGGAGGAGACTATATGCTAAAGTTTAGAAGTTTTTCCAAATGGCTTTTCTCTACCAGGAGGGTGACTCTCATGGAGAAGAGGAAGAAGAATGAAAAGTTAACAATGATGGCATTTCAGTGACTCTAAGATACTTCAGGTTGAAAGATGGCTGCTATTTTATGTACTGTTGAAAAAGTTGCCAATTAAACTGTCATGCCACTGACTGTAAGGTGCATCCCAAATCTGGAGATATTAAAATTATATTTTTAGAAAGTGTCTTAGTGTCAATGAAATACAGAAAAAAAGTGCCTTAAAACTGAGGTTATCAGTCTCTTACACACCCCACAGACCCCAACCACACAGGGCACAAGAAAGCACAGTGGGTGAGTATAGTCAAAAGCCCAAGCAACTCCTGCCCTCTGAGATCAAGCCTAGTAACCACACTGCATGGAAACAGGACCCCCCTGACACTGGACAGGACACTACCGTTTATAAAGCCCTCTCACGCTCATTTATCTCACCTGATGTCTCACCTGGAGTTCCGAGAGGTCTGACTTTGCCAAGGGGACCTGGGACCTAAGAACAAATGGAGAGCCGGGACCGCAGTCCCCATCTACTGAGCTCCACCACAAGACTCTTCCAACGACTACAGAATGACCACTACCTCAGGCAGGGTAGAAGACAGACTAGTGAGGGTGTAATGAAGTGACTTTTAAACCCTTTTTCCAATGAAACTACTTACAGAACCTCAGTGTACAAAGCAGAATAAACATGGAGTTGTTTTGGGTGAAACAAGGGGAAAGGCCGGAACCCAACCCGCTCTGCCCCAACCCAGCCCTCATCCTGAGATGGCCCCTCAGACAGCTCCCCAGAGTTCCTGAAACTCTAAGGAACAATCTCTGAACCTCTGGGATTAAGGGGCTTCAACTCTCTTGGTAATATTCTTTTTCAAAGCTGGATTTAGACATTCTTCTTCATAACCTTTTGGCATGTCTTAAAATTTTCATTAAAAAAATGGCACTGGTATAGATGGGCAGGTCAAAGAGCTGACTCACAACCCGGAAGCTTCAAGTCAGAACAAAACCAAACAAAAAGTTTGCTTTGAATTATAAGCTGGGGTGAGGCCTGGGTATTGAGATTCTTTGTAAAGCTCCCTAGGTGATTCTAATATGAAGGAAAATTTACAAGCCCCTGTATCAGCAGCATCCTGTCAGCTCCAACACTCTGGAAATCTGAGGGTGTCCTGGACCACACAGGAAGGCCTCTAGGGGGCGGAATACTGGAGAGTCCTGGGTCTTCCTAAAAAACGTAAGGAGACTGGGGACTTCTGGTAACTAGGGAAGGAGCAGCTGAAGGGACAGTAAAGCGGGCAGCACCTCTTGCAGGCCCCTGGATGTCGAGGGAAGGGGGAGGGAAGGTGGCAGAGAGCAGGGAGAACTGGCGGCTGCAGCAGAGGTGCAGCTGGGGATGGGTCATTTGTCAGCCTGACATCTGTGGGTCTCAGTCCCTCCACTGGCCTTGGCAAACCGGGACAAGGGGAAACCTCATTGGGGGATCAGATTGTAACCATTCAAGCTGCTCCCTATGCCTCAGAGGTGACACATTCCATGGGCTGGTGGGGCTTTTGCCACGTAAACACCAACTCTGCCTGTGTGCCCCAGGGAGTGGAAGGGGGACCCTGGAGGGGATGAACGGCTGCGGGGATGTGGAAAAGCAGTTGCTGCTTGGCCCACCTCCCAACCAGAGGTCTAGAGAAGGGTCAGGCGAAAGAGATGCTGTCTCTGTTCTCTAGCCTCACAACACTGCCTCCTCAGCCTGAATCCCGGCTACCTGCAACCCCTAAAGAGGAGCAAGATGGGGCCCTCCAGCTGGAGCTTGAGGTACCCAGGCCAAAGGCACACAGCCCCATGCAGGAGAACTCAAGAGATGGGCCATAGCTTGTGTGGCCAAGGTTTCTCACTCAGGTAACCATGGTGCCTCTCACCATTTTGCAAAACTCAGGGATAAGAGTGTGGTTCACAGAACACGTTCCAAGGACCAGGTCCTTGCCCTCAAGGAGCTCAACGTCTACAGAGGGACAGAGCACCCTAATGAATTCCAAAATGGGGAGGCAAAGCGGTGTCCTGGAGTGAGCACCAGGGGCTGCGGGAGCTGAGTGGAAGGGTAGCTCATGCATACTGGAGCTCACGGAAGACTGCATGCAGGAGCCTACGCTGGAGCTGAGTGAGACCTTTGGACAAGCAGGGAGATGGCGGTAGCTGAGAAAACAGCGCAAAGAACAAGGCAAAGAAGTGGGAAACCACAGGGCGTGACCAAGGGGAATTCAATACGGCTGGAACAAGGGTCTGCTATGGATGGGTCTTCATGGAACATGGAGGTGAGGAGATGAAGCCTAGGTGTTTACAAGGCCCCAGGGAAGTGATGCAGTCAGAGCTCCACTGGAAACTGTTGCCTGCAGTAGAGTGTACAGACTGGAACAGAGACCTTCGGCAGATGCATGAGCCCTGGAGAGAGGTTGCTGTGGACTATGTCATCTTTCTGAAATGGAAGACACACAGAAGGGCCACAGGACCACCTTCTCTCACCTCCCTCTGGCAGCCTCTGCCCCTGGGCCAGCCCTGGCCTGGCCCTGTGCAGCACCATCTTGTTTACTTGTAGGCCTTGCAGCTCTGCTCTGCGGCTCGCCAGGGTCAGGTAGGTCTGCTGGCAGCAGAAGAAAAGATGGGCCTGACTCCACTGCCTCAGCATTTGTGCTCCACCTTCTGCAGCACTGCCTGGTTCTCCTCCCGTTCCTCTCAGACCTGGAGCCCCCTGCTGAGGGTCTGCCCAGTCATCCCAGCACCCTAGATGGGCAGCAGAGCCCAGGGGTCAGGGTGCCGAGCACCTAAGCTCTGGAGCCTCACAAAACCAACTCCTAGGCCAGCTCCTCCATTGGTTAGCTCTGAGTCCCAGTTTTCTGAGTGTCTGCCTATACCATAGGGACAGCACGAGCAGTCCACTCACCATGCTTTTGAGGGGATCACATCCTGGAAGGCATGTGGAGGGACTTAGTGCCCTGCGTGTCACACGGGTGCAGCTATAGTTTTACTGACAGAGAACCTGGGGTCGCAAGCAAATGAGTGACTTGCCCAAGCTTGTGGTTTTGTGGTCCAGGATGGCAGGGCCCATCCACTCTGAAGGCCAAGGCTTCTGACTCCTGGCCAATGAAGGAAGCCCACTTGCACTGGAGGCCCCTGTGGCTAGCTGTGTCCCCTGTAGAAGCAGCAGCACCAGCAAAAGTCCGAGTACAGTGTCTCTCGGGCGTGAAGGTGGGCATAACTAATCACAGTCACCACGGGGTTCAGTCGGGAGCCCTAGAAAGCCAGGTCCAACTGTTCCCCAGGAGCAGATTACCTCCACATGGCACGGTCTGACTTGTGTCAGCCTTGGCCCTATGCTGAACAGAGCTGGCCCCCGAGAAACTTGGGATGAGGGAGCCTGATCGCATCTGGTTTTAGAGCTGCCTCCTGTAGTTCAGTCCTCTAGAGCACGTGGGGTCCCTTGAGGCCAGGGTTCCTCGAGGCCAGCAGATATCCCCAGCCAACAAGCCCTGTGAAGAGCATAAGGCCTGTTGGGTCCCAGCAGGCAGTGGGGGGGCTTCAAGGCCACACGACTTGAGCCATGCGACTCTGGGGGCAGAGCTGTGCTGAGCAAGCCCACTGCCCCATGGTGGGCCTCCACAGCCTGGATGGCCAATGGCCCCTTTTGTCTACTTTTCAAAGCAGGAGCCCTTCCTTCTGAGAGGCTTCAGGGAAGCAAGGCCAAGACTCGTAGGTTCTCACAAATCTTTTAATAACAGTAAATGAAGGAAACATTCAACAGTAAGTGCCATGGTGAGGGTTCCTTTTCATTCAGGGATCTTCAACAACAGAAACACCTCAATCTAACATTCAGAGTGCGAAGTACACAAATTAATTAATGATCATTTATTTCCAAAGGTGACTGCAGAAACCATTTTGGTACAATCAAAAGGGTTTTACAAAACAGAGAAAACATTACAAAATGTCCCAAGAGGTGAGCAAACTGGCGGGGGCACAGAGCACCCAAGAAGCGGCCTGGCGAAAGTACTCATCTACTCATCTTGCAGCTGGTTAGGGAACTCACAAAAACTGGTTCTCCAAGGGAGTCCCTGTGGGGGCAAGCGCCAGGGAGGGGGTCTGCCCAGGACACAGCAATCTCCCCTTGAGAATGAGGAAGGGCCGTGGTGGGGGTGGGGGCGGCAACAGAGGCAGCGCCAATTTCCTGGCAGAAAGAATTACAAGTTGAACTATCTTATTCTCTCTACCACAATAACACCAACAGAAATGAAGAATTCTTCCAAATGTAATACAAAGCTGACATCAAAAGAAAGCAGGTTTCCAAAACAATAGTTTGGCTTGAAATGACTTTTTTCTTTTGTGTGTTTTGTGCCACGAGTAGCTAACCAGTGTAGAAAATGTCACAAGAGCAACAATAAGCGACTAGGTTTTCCTGAGCACAAGGGACTCACTGGACAGAAGAGGAAGGCTCATTCCCACTTACAGACCCTCCCCACCCTCAGAGGGCAGGGCAGCGTGTGCAGTGAGGACGCCCCTCCTCATAGTCCGGGGCTTTGCTCCTGATGCCCTCCCTGAGGCCTGCTCCCCATTTACCAAACCCAGCACTGGCATCCTGTCTTACAGTGGCCATACCGGCCCTTCTTCTCCCCTTGCCCACCTCCCCATCTCCCCTTCAGATGACCAACATCTACAAATCCAAGGAATTCTTTTTTGGGCAAGGTATGTGTGTGTGGGGGGCGATGAACGGTCTTCCACTAGCCCCCCCAACACCAGTGCTGTGCTGACAACCTGCTCTCTGTGTGCAGCTGTGTCTGCCCCACAAAACAGTGCACTGAAGTATCAACGACCACAAACTGCAAAACCCTGAGGGAGGCTGCAGTCGAAGGGATGATCTGAGAGCTGGGCTTGAGGTACCAGATGGGAAAGGGCCCCGAACTCCCCACCCCCACATCATGGCCACCCTGCCCACAGCTTCCATGAATGCTGAGAAGTCAGTCCCGAGGGAGAGAGAAGGCTGAGTGGGGGAAACTGAGTCTATAACTTCCTCACAAGCTGACAGAGGAACACATCACTGGGCCTCCAGAAAGATGATAGACCAAATCGTCTTTGGTGTGCAGAACCAAATAGAAGGGATGGAGGGTGGGGTGGGGGCTACAAGCAGGTGGGACCAGCTCTCTGTTATGTGGAGCTGATGCCGTAAGTTGGCCAGCTGAACAGACTGTTCTCATTGGCCCAGATCCTCAGCCGAGGCTACCTAGGGGCTGGAGGGAATACTCCTTTTCCCTTGCTAGGGCTGTTGTAAAAGAAAGTGTCCACTTCTACAAACACCCTCCCAGACACACATGGAGCTCCCACACACTGGCAAATGGCATATGGAAACTTGGCCAGGCTGGCTGGGGAAGCTCCTTGGCACTGACAGGAGGGCCCCAAGGAGGCGCAGGAAAGCCTGGCCCCATGGTGGTGGGGGCCACCCTGCAAGGCAGGCCACTGAGGGTCAGGCCAGGTCACCTCTCCACGTGGGCCTGGCCCAAGGGAAGAGTCAGGTACAGCCCAGTTCAGATGCCTGCTGCTCCCCAGCACCTCACAGGCCGTGGCTCCCTGTGGACCCAGTGGACAGGGCTTGCTCTCTGTCCCCTCCCCTCCGTGTTTCTGAGCCCACCTGGCCCCCAGAAGCAGTGCACCCCCCTTCCCTGGACAGGTGCACCTGCTGCCGGCCTGGCCAAGCCAGGCACATGGCTTACGCTTTCTTCTTTCCTGCCAAGCAGCAGCGAAGTGCCAGCCAGCCAGGGGCAATGAGCCACAGCCAGGGCAAAGACGAGCTTTCGGAGGCAGGCCAATGTGAGGAAAGCATGAGCTGACTGGCACCCTGCACCAGGCCCGAGACAAGGAGGAAGAGAGCGCTCTGCCACTGTGCCCTTGGTGGCGCAGTGTCTGTGCCACCCAGGCTGCTGGCCCCCAGCTGAGGCAGAGATTCCAGCAAGGCACAGGACAGACCTCCAGGGGCTCCTCCTATGACCTCGCTCTAACCTTTTATTTTGTAAATAGGCCAAGGGAGCACTGAGGCCTGGCCTTCTTGGCCACGCCCATGCACAGCCAGTAGGCGGGGTGAAACCAGCCACTCAAGAGGTACCTCTTCTCGTGGCAACCCAGAGCATACCGCCCTCCTGCAACCCCACACCCTGGGAATTGATGGCATCAATGCCAGCATCCCTCTGCAAAGAGATGGGCCCTTCCATGGACACTTCCCTGGGCCTCGCCCTGCTGGAAGAGACTCTCTTCCATTCTGCTGCCTCCAGTAAGTCCACTTGCTAAAATAATGACTACTGAGTCACTGAACGGAGAAGGCAATGGCACCCCACTCCAGTACTCTTGCCTGGAAAATCCCATGGATGGAGGAGCCTGGTAGGCTGCAGTCCATGGGGTCGCCAAGGGTCGGACACGACGGAGCGACTTCACTTTCACTTTTCACTTTCATGCATTGGAGAAGGAAATGGCAACCCACTCCAGGTTCTTGCCTGGAGAATCCCAGGGACGGCGGGGCCTGGTGGGCTTCCGTCTATAGGGTTGCAGAGTCGGACACGACTGAAGCGACTTAGCAGCAGCAGAGTCACTGAAACTCAATCTAGGTCTGAAACAGTAACACCTGGAATACTGAAGGAGCCCAGGGCAAGTGGGTTGCCTAGACTGGGAGACAGGGTTGGGGAGGAGGCAATCAGAGAAGGTCACAGAACTAGCTTTTCTGTTATTAAGTAATCTCTTCTTAGTAAGTGCCGACAAAGAGTCAGCAAATGCTACCACCTCCCTTCTTGAGGTCCACGTATGACTGAGGCTATCCTGCAGCCAAAGGTCTTCCTTTCTGAGCACTTGAACCTCCAACCAAGGGGACCTGATTTTTTGGTACCCGCCTTTCAATCTAGACATGTGCTGTAGGGGTGGGGAGCCTCACACAATTCAGCTCTGATGCTGGCTGCAGCGATGACATCTAGTCCTAGGGAAACCGTGCTGCAGGACCTGTATCCTCCCAAACCTAGGATGCTCATATAGCCTGTAAAACCACGAAATGGACAGACAGGTGTCCTCCAGAGACAGGTCCTAATGCAAGGATTCTCTGAAGTCAAACATCCCCAAACAAATAAAGAAACAAAACCCCAAAAGCCAAAAAAGCCCAACTCGAGCTCATCTTTCCCTGAAGCTGCCTTTAAAGAGAGAGAGAGAGCATTGAAGAGGCACTCAAAATTAAAATGTCATCTGCTATCAACATTAAAAGTAAGCCTATGATTCAAATCACAGTTTTCTCAAGTTGCCACTTCTGTTGATTAATTTCTATGCTCACTTCTGACACGGATATGGGTCAGTTCTCAGCTCTCAAGTAGAATCTCCCCAAGGTCCCAAACTAGTATTAGCTGTGGATATTTTGACCTGGTTCCCTTTGGATTTGCTGTTGTAACGGCACTCATGGGCCTCAGTGGAATCTAGCCCCTCAGATGGTAGCACCCCTAAACCCCACCTCTGGCAGTATCTGGAGGGAGTGACTGGTTGGCTGCTTGCTTTGAGTCGTGGGACACCAGTGGGAAGAATCTGGCCAGTTCTATTTTGGCCATGAGCTGGGAAATCCCTTGGCTCTTGGCTTGCCGCTGGTATAGAAACAAGGCCTCAGTCCCCTTATGGCGGGGGCTGTGCTGGAGACAAAAGGGGACTCCAGCGTAAGCCTGGAGATCCCTGGCAGTGGAGAAATCAAACACAACCGCATCTCATCACTTTGATACCAAAAGAACTACTGCTTGTTGTTCCCTTTCTCCTCAACCAGCTGTTGTTAAAGCACCAACAAGCAGAGTGAAAGCCACTGACTACTGTCTCACCGCATAAGGCCACAAGGAACAGGGAGAGAGAGCCCTCAGCACTACACCCCAGGCCCCAGGAGCCATCCTGGGGGAAGAGGTGGGGAAGGAAACATGTTGGAAGAAAGGGGCAGAGAAGAGGGAAAAAGAAATACACTGAACGAGCTACTGCCCTCTCCCATGATTTCACCAAGAACTGGGTGTCCTCCAAGTCAAGTCAGGACTTGTTTCCTCAAGGGGAGAAAAAAACAAAACAAAACCCCAAACAAAACAAAACAAACAAACAAACAAACAAAAAAAACACAAGCACCTTCAGTCTATTTTCTTGGCTGGAAGCCGGAGCAAATCCAGCAGATATTTACACAAGGGCCCAGCCATGTATGAGAACAGGATGACCAGCTTCCCGTGGGTCATGGTCATGAGAGTCTGGTGTCCCGAGGCCCAGATGCGGTACCAGGGGCCGTAGAATGGGTCTGAGATGGCCGGACACAGCATGTTGTTCAAATTCACTTCGGTGACCTGCAGGGACAAGGGAGGTAGAGTGAGCGTTCACCATCCTGAGGCTTTCTCTGGCTTCTGCCAGTTCAGCCGTGTCTACCTAAGGGGGACTAGACAAGGAGGGATTGACAAATCCCCACCTGTTCATAGTGGGATCTTTCTTCCCTAAGTTTGGGTCATGGCTAGAGCCCTTTGGAGGTGATGGAGGAGGCCATCCAGTGGAAAAGCTGGTCTTGCCTTTGGGTTGGGCCCAGAGTCCGTTGACGTTCCTAAGTATTTACTATGTGCCTAGACCCGGACAGGTGTTGTGGGATTAGAGAGCCATCAGCTACATGGTCCCTGCCTCTGCATAACTAGGAACCAATCAAATTGGGATGATCGGTCTACCACAGCTGACCTCAAACCATACGGTGCTCACTGGCTTTTGCCCACCATAAGATCTGAGGTGTGTACAGAACGGGGGCGGCAGAGTCCTCAGATAAGATCTGATGAGGGAAGTCATACCATTCTGAATGGACTCATGAAGAATGGATGGAAGTAATGATGAGGAATGGAGTGAACAGAGCCTTCCATGTAGGAGGCATAGCCTGAGTGAGGTCTGGAGGTGAGACTGAGCATGGTATGTATGGTGACATGGAGACACTGACTCCTGTGGAATCAAGGAGTCACAGTGGAGACAGGTGTGAAGGTAAGGGCGTGATGGTCATACTGCTTCCTTCTGAGAGCACAGGAAGCAACCGTGCTATTGGCAAGGAGCTCAAACTACCCCCAGGCCAACCGGAACAGAGCGACACACCAGGGTGGGGAAGAGAAGATGACTGCTTCGACCAAGGCACTGGTGACATTGGTTGCGGGCCCTAGTCCAGCCAGGCCCCGCAAGGCTCCACGCGGCCAACGGTACATTTCATGCTGCTCGCACACAAAACCGGATATGCCACTCCTGCCCCAAGGACGGCCACGACAGCTGCCTTCCAAAGTCCTTCAAGCCCATTCTCCTTAAAAACAAGTCTTCACCACCTCTCAAGAGAGGTGGAGGGTTTGTGCCCATGTCACAGATGGGTGGAGAACACGCTGCCCTGAAGGATAACGTGACTCACCCAGAGCAGTGGCAGAACCACAACATGAACTTGGGTCTCCCTACCCAAGCCCCAGCCTACTGCTACTCACTTTGCCACCGATAGATACACCCCCCAGGCACCGAGCAATCCTGGGCTCTGGATAACTCAACTACTGAGTCCAGCTATCAGCCACACTCCAGGTAGGTCTGAACATCCCAGAAGGCTACGGGGGTCAGCCGACACCACACTTCCACTGGCCCCGCAGCTTTGGGCCTGGTGGTAGGCCTAGAATGGACCCAAGGTCAGAAGCCTCCCCCAGGGCCAGGGTCAGGGTCCCGCCTCCCACACAGGCCACAGCAAACCACTGTCCAGTGCAGCTCACTATTTCCGACCCAAGTGGCCATGAGTGAAGGGCCTCCTTGCCTCTCCAGGGATGAAAGACACAGTCATTACTGAAGGATTCAGAAAGCTCTTTGGAGAGGCCAAAGCTGTGGATTGTAAATCAGCAACCCAGACACAACAATCTGACAGTGTGGCCTTTGGCATCTCGTATTTTCAAAACAAAACGATATACCAGCGCCAACCAGGATTATCAAGATTTATGAAGAACTCCAAACAGAAGGGATAGAATGGGATAGAACCAAGCTTACCAGGCCCAGGATCTGCAAGATGCTGAAGTGGTAGAAGAACATGAGGCCAGTTGAGAGAAGGGCCCACCGGAAACTGCTGAGGGGCTCCGGGGTGTAAGCACCTGGAGAGAAAGGGACGTGGTGAGACAGCAGGGGTGGTGAGCCTTCTCCCTCACCCCCCGAGGTGCGGGCGCTGAGGCCATAGGCGCCATCTGCTCAATAGACAGCCCCACTGATTAGCTGGGTGACTCTTATCACCTCTTCCCAACCTCTGTTCAGCCACGTAATGCTGGGGCCATTCTAGAGAGGATTTTTTTTTAGCTTCTGTTATAATAGAAACAAAGTTGGCCCTTTGTATCTACAGATTCCACATCCCCAGGTTCCACCAACTGGACTGGTCCATGGTTGGTTGATCTTGCGGGTTCCACAACTGCAGATGCAGACAGCCAAGTGTGTTACACCATTTTATGTGAGGTGCTTGAGCATCCTTGCATTTTCGTATCTGCAGGGGTCCTGGAACCAGTCCCCCTCGGATACTGAGGGACAACTGCACATGCTCACTAAAGGAAATTTCAAAAATGTTAAAAAGGTAGAAATGAGATGGAGGAAAAGAATACACCCCCAACACTCTACTAGCTGAATGTGACCACTGCTAGAATCTGGTGTGTCTCCTTTGTTCTTTTTGCCTTGAGAATTTCTTTTCTTTCTTCTTCTGATTACTGATTGGAATTTTACAGTATACATAATTGCACAGCCTTCATTTTCACCTTTATTCTAATCAGTCCCTCATGTTTCTAAAGAGAAGCATCATTGAGGAAGTGTGGCATGATGGCTGAGCATGCTAACTTTGATGTCATACAGATTTGGTTTCAAACCTGGATGCTACCACTTACTGCCTGCTTGACCCAGGATATGTTCTTTAAACTCTGTGTTCCTCACTTTACTTGTCTGTAAAATGGGGCTACTTCCGAGAGTACTTGTGAGGAGTAAAGGAAAGAATATGTTGAGAGCTCTCAGTATGGAATCTGGTGCAATGAAAGTGTTCAGTATGTCAGGTACTGTTATTATTGCATTGTTGTTATCATTCAGTTCAGTTCAGTTCAGCTCAGTTGCTCAGTCGTGTCCGAATCTTTGCGACCCCATGAATCGCAGCACGCCAGGCCTCCCTGTCCATCACCATCTCCCAGAGTTCACTCAGACTCACGTCCATCAAGTCAGTGATGCCATCCAGCCATCTCATCCTCTGTCGTCCCCTTCTCCTCCTGCCCCCAATCCCTCCCAGCATCAGAGTCTTTTCCAATGAGTCAACTCTTCACATGAGGTGGCCAAAGTACTGGAGTTTCAGATTTAGCATCATTCCTTCCAAAGAAATCCCAGGGCCGATCTCCTTCAGAATGGACTGGTTGGATCTCCTTGCAGTCCAAGGGACTCTCAAGAGTCTTCTCCCAACACCACAGTTCAAAAGCATCAATTCTTTGGTGCTCAGCCTTCTTCACAGTCCAACTTTCACATCCATACATGACCACAGGAAAAACCATAGCCTTGACTAGACGGACCTTTGTTGGCAAAGTAATGTCTCTGCTTTTGAATATGCTATCTAGTTTGGTCATAACTTTCCTTCCAAGGAGTAAGCGTCTTTTAATTTCATGGCTGCCGTCACCATCTGCAGTGATTTTGGAGCCCCCCAAAATAAAGTCTGACACTGTTTCACCATCTATTTCCCATGAAGTGATGGGACCAGATGCCATGATCTTCGTTTTCTGAATGTTGAGCTTTAAGCCAACTTTTTCACTCTCCACTTTCACTTTCATCAAGAGGCTTTATAGTTCCTCTTCACTTTCTGCCATAAGGGTGGTGTCATCTGCATATCTGAGGTTATTGATATTTCTCCCAGCAATCTTGATTCCATCCAGCTTGTGCTTCTTCCAGCCCAGCATTTCTCATGATGTACTCTGCATATAAGTTCAATAAGCAGGGTGACAATATAAAGCCGCATCATCTTTCAGGATTTGAAATAGCTCAACTGGAATTCCATCACCTCCACTAGCTTTGTTCATAGTGATACTTTCTAAGGCCCACTTGACTTCACATTCCAGGATGTCTGGCTCTAGGTCAGTGATCACACCATTGTGATTATCTTGGTCGTGAAGATCTTTTTTGTACAGTTCTTCTGTGTATTCCTGCCACCTCTTCTTAAGAATGTGCCATATCCAGTTATCATGCCATATCCAATTATCATGCCATTTCCTGCTCTCCCACTGGAACAGCAAAAATTATGTATTTGTCCTCTACCATCACTTAGAACTCCCATCCCAGTAGGCTTGGGTATATGCTAGACCTTGCAGAGTAGGGAATGGCTCATAGAATGGTCTGGGTGCAGGCATCCTATAATGGGGGTGCTCAGCAATGAAAGAAACATGGAATGCTCATCTCAAGCAAGTAGGCAGCAATAGGAGGAGGAGTATTTTCCCAAGTCAGTCTTTCACAGATCCATCCACTTATTCACCAATTATTAGACACCTATTATATTCCAAGCCCTGTGCCAAGCATTGGGGATAGGAACATAAAGGAGGTGGGCTCCCTGCTGCCTCAGACTCACGATCTGGTGGAGGCGGCAGACAAGCTAGGCAACTGTGAGAAGCTGGTGCGATGACCCAGGTCTGTGCCACGTATAATGGGGGGATGGAACTCAGCTTGGCAGAGGGGGCACAGAGCTGAGTCCTACAGGACAAATGGAACTAAAAGAGGGGTCTAGGAAAGCAGACATTTCTGCTGCTGCTGCTAAGTCGCTTCAGTCGTGTCCGACTCTGTGCAACCCCATAGACGGCAGCCCACCAGGCTCCCCCGTCCCTGGGATTCTCCAGGCAAGAACACTGGAGTGGGTTGCCATTGCCTTCTCCAAGACATTTCTGGGAGTGAGCCAATTCACAGAACTATGGGGAAGCACTGAGACTACAGAGGCCAGTGTGATGGGGCAGTGAGCAGGAATAGGCCTCAGAGGTTCGGAGGGTTAGGCTGCTTCCAGCTGGGCCACATAGGACCTTCGGAGCCGTGCTAAGGGCTTTGGGCTTCATTTTGTGCTGCAGGGTCATGACACTAAATGCCTGAAGCCTCAGGCAGGCAATTAACTGGGAGCACGGGAGTGACTGGGGACAATGAGCCATCAGGGATACTGGAGACCAGCCAACTGGAAAGGCCAGGCCCTTTCTGAAGAGGGCAGTCCCCACTCAGCACCACCCAGTCCCTGCCCTACGGAGACCTGGGCCCAGAGCTGACAGTGTTTTCACTTTTGCATGAAAAGCCAGAAGTGGGGCACTTTCATGCGGAATTTCCTGATTTTTAAATGTTGGCAAATAATTCAAAATGTTTTAAGAACGTTCAACGGACCAAACAAAACATGTCTTCTTGGACGGCTTTCAGCCCAGGGGTGGCCAGCTTCAAGCTCTGCTGCAGAGCCACAGAAAGCAGAAGAGAGTGTCTGAAGCAGGAAAGTGAGGTTGATCATACGTGTGCTTGAAAAAGATCACCCTGGCCTCTTTATAAGGGATGGGCTAGAATAGGCGCGACAACCAAGAAAGAGAGTGCTTCCGGAGCCCAAAGACGGAGGAGGATGGATGGCTTTGAAGATAACAACAGTGGCCCTGGCTTCTAGCTGGGCATCACTGGGCGGATGGTGCCACTTGCTGTGATGGGGAAGAGAGGAAAAGGCAGATTTTGTAGACAAGGTGGAGAAATGAGGCCAATTTTAGACATGTTCGAGTTGAGGCGTCCATGAAATACCCCAGTGAAAGTGTCTCTTGGGCTGTATGCACTCTGGGAAATACAGCGTGATGGGGGTGGCGCCGTGGGCACTAGAGCTGGGCAGACATGGGTTCTCAAATCCTGGCTCTGGTTGCTTAGCGACCTCAGGGTCGTGGGCCAGCCGCAGTATCTCAAACTCAATTTCACTCATCTACAAAATAGGGTGCTGTGGCCTACTTCACAGATCATTTAAGCCATGATTGGAGTGCCATATCTGGGATTTAACAAACGCTGATTACTTTCATCATGATATGAACTGCAATCTCAGTGAAAAGGACAGGACGGAGTATCCAGCCACAGTGTCATGAGCACAGGACGGTAACCAAAGTCTCAGGAGCCTATATAGACAGAGCAAGGAAGAAGGCCAGAGGCAGAACACCACCGTGGGGAGGGGGAGGAGCGGAGACAGGGCGACAGAAGCCTGCTGGGTCTTCTGGGGAAGAAGCTCAGGCTTGCTCTGTGAACAAGGTGCAGGATCACTGCACACCTGAGGCAGAAAGCCCTTTGCGAGTGTCAGAGTCATCTGTCCACTTTATAGATGGACAAACTGAGGCCAAGAGACAGGCAGCACCACAGCCAATGTCAACAGCAGAGTACTGGGCTCTCAGACATGCCAAGGGACTCAATGCCCTCACTGCCGCCTCTCCAGCCCTCCACCACACCACACTGTCCCAGCTCTTTGTCTACCCATCTAGATGAGGGCCTGAGAGTTGAGGACCGAGTGGGATTCCTTTCTGAGTTCCTAGCATCTAGCACAGCACTTGGAATGCTGGGTGCATTTTCCTGTCTACTGAATGAGTGGGAACTCAGCCCTGTGTTTTCATCCTGGCTGTTGAGGACGTGAAAGGGAAGAGGGAACCTGGAGGATCCACAGGTGCTTAGAACCCTGCTGAGCAGGTTTTCCCAGGTATCCCTTCCCTCCAGCCTCTGCTTGGCTCCCCTTGGTGGCATCTGGGCAGTAGTGACAACCCCGTGAGTGGTGGCTGGGGGGGAAGGGGGGACAGGAAGGACTAGACAGAGAAGTATCCTCACCACGCTTCAGCAACCCTCCCCTGTCCTCCCCTAAAGGCCCTGTCCCCTGTCCCACCCTATAGTAAGGGGTGGGGGGGAGGAGCACTCAGATACTGCCAGGAGGTCACGTGTCTCAGTGCTCTTACTGCCTCTAGTTCAAACCCCGACTTGAATACCATTCATTCTGTGTTGCACCATCCATCTCTAAAGGCTGATAACCGAAGAATAGATGCTTCTGAACTGTGGTGCTGGAGAAGACTCTTGAGAGTCCCTTGGACTGCAAGGAGATCAAACCAGTCAGTCCTAAAGGAAATCAATCTTGAATATTTATTGGAAGGACTGATGCTGAAGCTGAAACTCTAATACTTTGGCCATCTGATGGGAAGAGCCGACTCACTGGAAAAGACCCTGATGCTGGGAAAGATTGAAGGCAGGAGAAGGGGATGACTGAGGATGATGATTGGATGGCATCACTGATTCAGTGGACAGAAGTTTGAGCAAGCTCCGAAATGATGAAGGACAGGAAGCCTGGTGTGCTGCAGTCCATGGGGTCACAAAGAGTTGGACGCGACTGAATGACTGAACAACAACAAAATCCATCTCAAGTCAGACTATCAGGTCTCTGAGGGGCGGGCAGTTTCTGAATCACCACTTCACCTCCAGCACCAGATATACGGTAAGCACTCAAAAAACCATCGCTGCTGCAGAAAAGGGTGGTACAGACTTTCTGGAGCACCTATAAAGTCTAAGCCTTTTGGCTCAACAATGTTACTTTGTGGACTGCTGTCGAATACCTCAAACACCCAGCAAACAGCCTTTATTTACACAACGACATGTACACTTGCACTATGTACTAAACTGGGACACTGGAAACAAACCAATGGGGGAGATAAGTGAATTCTGGTGCCTCAATACTATGCAATAGTCACTGCCACTCAAATGACAACCAGACAAACTATATACCTGTGCAGAAAAGTCCCCAGCTCGCGATGCCAAGTGTAAGTGACGGAACCAAACAGTATGTCAATGATGAGAAATGTGGCTTAGTGGTTTAAAACATAGGCCTTATGGTCAGACAGCCTTGGGTGTGAGTCCTGCCTCTGTCATGGCCTAGAGTGGTGACCTTGGGCAAATTGTGCCACCCCTCCAAGCCTGTTTCCTGTAGTAACGTCTATCTCTCGGGGCTGCTGAGTGGAGTAAGAAATATAAAAAAGTAAACACAGCAGCTAGCCTGGCACACAGATGGCAGCTGCTATTTTTATCATGGCAACCACGGCCATCCAAAATCTCACAGAAGACTCGAAGACAAGGAATCTTGTCAAGAGGTGAGCTTTTTCTATAAAGGGGGACTTTGACTGTGGTTTCCTCTGCCTTTTCACTGCTGATGGATTTTTTCACTGCAAAGGTGATCAAATATTCAATTTCTTTAAAAAAGAAGAAAAAAAGAGAGCACCGTGAGAACAGATGACCCAGTCTACACAGATATATGCAAATTGTATGCAAACACACATCATTCCTTTTTTATATACCTGGATGTGGCCCCTGGGAAAATCTCAGTGAAAAACCAGTTTTCTTTTAAGGGAAAATAGAAACTTAAGCACTTTCAGAAAAATTAAACACATAAAACTTTTTTTTAAACTTTTAAGAAAAAATAAATGTGACATTTGCTGCTAGCATCTTCTATCCCAGGAGGATAGAAGCATTTCAGCTCTAAAGGTAGGGGGAAACCGAGATAATAGCTTTTTCTGAAATCGATTTCTGCCAGAAGGAAGCTTTATGAGTGCTGGGAGAGATGTCAATGTGCACCAGCAGCCACGACAGACCCCCAGAGGCCTCTCCCAAGGGCCTGTTCTCTAATCCTCTAATCCCAGATGGGAAGGCCTTACACCAAGGGGATGAGACAGGGCAAGGTGGCATCCTATTCACCAATCTTCTTCCCACTGCATTTAACTCATTCACTTTCACATGTTATCCACTCATTCAACATGGACTGGGTACATGTTGGGCAGACTCCATGCTAGGCAGTGGGGATACGGAGGCACCGGTAGGCCTGTGAGCAATGAGACAGCATGATAAGTTGTGCCTTGTGTGTGCATGCTCAGTCATGTCCGACACTTTGCAGCCCCCAGGCTCCTCTGTCCATGGAATTTTGCAGGCAAGAATACTGGAGTGGGTTGCATTTCCTCCTCCAAGGGATCTTCCCAACCTAGGGATCGAACCTGCGGCTCTTGCATCAACAGGTGAGTTCTTTTTACCACTAGTGCCACCTGGCAAGCCCACTAAGGTCAGCACCACTAAGTAATGGGCACCCTGAGGAAAAGGAGCTGGAGAAGATAACAGTTGGGGTGAGTTTTGAAGAACAAGGAGGAGATGAGGACAGGAGCTTAAATGAAGGAAAGAACATTCCAGGCAGCGAGTACAACCTGGGAAAAGGTGTGGAGACATGGAACAGCATGCTCTTTGCATGGAATCCCAAGCAGGTCTGTGTTGCTGGAACATCAAGTGGGAGGGGGACATGTGCCAAGAAATGAAACTGGAGAGACAGGCAAGAGGGCTCAGGTCATGAAGAGCCTTGTCTGCTGTGCCTGGGAACTTGGCCTTTATCCTTTGCACAAGAAGAAGCCACTGAGAGGTTTGAAACAGGCAAATGCAAGATCAGATTTCGGTTTCAGCTAGCTTGACTGCTCTGGCAGCAGTGTGGATGATGGGCAGGAGAAGGATAAGACTGAAGACCAGGTTGGTTGCCGCTGCAGAGATGGATGACTTGGTGATTTGTTGGACATGGAGGAGGTTTCTAGGGTGACCCCCTAGGTCAATGAGTTCAGTAACAGAGGAATCGATTTAGGGGAGAGGAGAGCTCAGGCTGGGGGCATGCTGACACTGAATGCCTACAGGGTACCCCAGGTCTAGAGCTCAGGAGAGGGAGATGGCCTGCAGACAGAGCTTGGGGTATGGGTAAGATCAACAAGGAAGAGTACACAGAATGAGATTAAAGGACCAGGACAGAGCCTGAAGAACACCAATACACAGAAGATCACAGAAGATCGTCTTCTGTCAGGAGAAAGAAGATCCATGAGAAGACAGGACTGAAGACAAGATTAAAGACTGTAACAAGCCACATGTGGCAATTTCCATTTAAATGGATTACGATGAAGTAAAATTAGAACTCTGATTCCTCAGTAGCACCAGTCACATTTCAAGTGCTTGATAACCACACATGGTTAGTGGCTACCACACTGGACAGGGAAGAGATAGAACATTCCCATCATCATAGAAAACTGCTGGGAACACACTTCTCTACAGAGTGCAATAAATACAACTATTTCCACTGGGTTTGGCAACATGCTGATCCCTGGTGATCTTTGCTGGAGCAATTTCGGGAAAGTAGTGAGGCATGAGCTGAGTGGTAAAAGATTGAAGAAAAGGCTTCCACGTACATACGGTAAGGAAGAGAACGCCAGGAAAAGGGAACAGGATATGCAAAGTTACAGAGAAATCATTAGCCACACTCCCAGTGTCTCAATCAATTCTCTGAATGACCCTTTCACATCCTTTTGCTCTTTCATGATCTACCACTTGACACAAGGACCCTGCTTCATCTCTAGTACTGTAAAGCAGTCATTGTTTTTTTTCCTTGGGCTCATACAAGAAAGAGTGTGTGCCAAGTTGCTACAGTCGTGTCCAACTCTTTGCGACCCTGTGGACTGTAGCCCGCCAGGCTCCTCTGTCCATGGGATTCTCCAGGCCAGAATACTGGAGTGCATTGCCATGCCCTCCTCCAGGGGATCTTCCCAATCCAGGTATGCAACTGTAGTTTCTTACATCTCCTGCACTGCAGGAGTAGGAAACGTCTTTCTTTGCATTGTTGTCTCCAGACCATTGACCTTCCTTTCTCCCGAAAATCCCACAACCACCATACTGTACCAACCACCAACTACCCTTCCCTTTTACAGCTGCCTACAGATGTACAGGTCAAGGCTCTCAATATTCCTCAAGGATATTAGTACCTAGCTTAGCACCCCTCTCTCTAAAAACACTACTGCCATAGCTCTTGATCATTTCAGTATGTATCTAATAGGAACCCTCGCCTCTCAGCTCCCCTCCTCAATGATTTTGTCCCCACCTCACCTCAGCCAGTCATTCTCAAGGTCATGCCTGAGATCTGATAATTATGAATATCTGTAGCCCCTCATTAAGTCAAGTATTCCCTCTCCAACCACCACTTATATCTTTCCAGCTGACCCCCTTTGACCCTGCTGGAGTCTATGGTCCATGGGTCCTGCCATCTTTTTTGCTGTCCCTCACAGTTCCTTCTCTCCTGCATTTCCATGGCCCATCACTCGAATGATCCCTGCCCTACATCTTTGATGGCACGGCAACTCTCATTATGCCTGTACTCATCTTGAAAAAACCCCAGCCCGGCTTAAGTCAGTCCCAACCTGCTCTTCTTCCTAGCTTGCACCTACACAGTTCAATCTGGCTGGAGAAAAAACAGTGCTGGCTGTTCTCACTTGAGTTTCGTGATCACACACACCTGAAGTGCATCTTTCATGTTGCCAGGCAATCATACTACACTCCCCCAGCCCATTCACTCTCTCGGGTCACAATTTAATATTGTCTCCTCGCTTCAATACTTGTATCCCATCCTCACTCTCAGATGAGGACCCCGATTCCTACTTCACTGAGAAAAAAGAAATCAGACAAAAATCCCCATAAGCACTCATGATCACATCTAAGCACGAATCCACGTCAGTACCCAATGTGCTCTGCCTTCACCCTGTTCCCATGGAGGAACTGCCCAGGATCCTGCCCAAGGCAGGCCTTCCCTTTTGTATCCCAATGCCATCCGCTCTTGCCTCCTCAATATTTCCCCAAAAACTCTTTCCTCTTTCTCTTATATCGAGTTCCTCCTCTCTACTGGATTACTCCCATTAGCATATAAACTAAACACTCTGTAACTAACGGCTCCCATTCTAAAACAAACCCCCACACACGTGACCTCACTTTGCCCCTGCACATTCCATTCCTCTGCTCATCTTTACAGCAAAACTCCTTGAGAGAATTCTCCACACCTGCCCTGTCTGATACGGTAGCCACTGCCATGCATGGCTAGTCAACATTTGAGATTTGGCTAGTCTGAACTGAGATGTGCTATTAGTGTAAAAAACACTACCAGATTTCAAAGGGTGTAAAATATCCCAGTAACGATTTTACAGATTATTCGGGAAGGATAATATTTTAGATATAGTGGGTTAAATATCAGTTACATTATTAAAATTAATTTCACCCATTTCTTTTACCTTTCTTTAGTGTGACTACAAGGAAATTTGATATCACTTATGTTGCTACCAAACTTTTACCGGACAGCACTTGTCTATACTGCCATGTCTACAATTCCTCTCTTCCAGGTCTCTCTCAACCTGAGGTAATCAGACTTCCGCATCTACCTTCCCATTCCCACCCACCCCACCTCCACTGCACCAAAACAGCTCCTGTCCAGGTCACAAATAACATTTCCATTGCTAAATCCAATGGCCAAGTCTCAGGCCTCATCTTAGGCACCCTCTGTGTCTTGCAACACTCTTCACTTGGCTTCTGCGATGCTGCTGTCGTAGCTCCCCCACTCCTGCCTTACAGCCCGCTTCCTCTCGATCTCTGTCACTGCTTCCTCCTCAGCTCCTTGACCTCTAAATGATGGAGAGAACCAGGCTGCAGAACTCCAGAGCTTTTCTCTTCTCTACAGACTTTCATTCCCTAGGTTATGTCAACCAATCGCATGGCTTTAATACCTGCTGATGACTCCAACGTTTTCATCTCGGTCTGGACCGCTGCCTTGAACTCCAGGCTCACACAGCTCACAGTCTGCTCACTATCTGCACTCGGATATCTAAGTGGGCGTCTTTCTCTTAAGCCCAGCTTTTGATTTTGGCTTCTATGGTAGATCGTTACAGCACTGGTTTCCAGTATCCACACCCTTATGAATTCCTTTCCCACACTGATTTGGCCATATGGCCCATCTGGCTAAGCCAGGCAACTTGCTTTGATCAATGGGACTTCAAAAAGATGGGATCAGGGGCTTGATAAGTTCTCATGCACTGGGGCTTGCCCTCTTGGAATGCTGCCTGAGACCCCCATGTCATGAAATGCCTCGTCAATAGAGACGCCCAGCCATTCCAACTGTACCAGTTGAATCCAGGCAGGACCAGTAAGTAGAAAAAAAAAAATGTTTTAGCTCAGGCAGCTATAGCAAAATACCATAAACTGGGTGGCTGAAACATTAGAAATTTATTTCTCACAGTTCTGGAGGCTGGCAGGTCTAGGATCAAGGCCCCAGTAGACTTGTTTGGTGAGAACCCACTTCTCTGTCCACAGACAGACAACTTTTGGCTGTGTTCTCACATGGCAGAAGGAGCTAGGGAACTCTATGGCTTCTTCTCATCACAGCACTAATCACAACTGTGAAAGCCCCACCCCTATGACCTCATCCAACCCTAATTATGTTCCAAAGACTCCCACCTCCAAAATACCATCACACTGGGGGGTTAGGACTTCAACATATGAATTTCAGGGTTGGACACACATTTAAGCCCATGACAAAGAATTACTCAGTTAACTTACACAACGGTGAAAAATAATAAGTCATTGTTTTAAGCTACTAAGTTTGGGGCATACTATACAACACTAGGTCACTGAAGAGCACTCCCACCTCTCCAAAAAAGCAATAAACAAGCACAAAACCCCTTCTCCTAGCCTTCCTCATCTTCATAAATGGCAATCCACTTAAGCTACTCAAGTCAAAAACCTTAGAGTTATCTGTGAGTCCTCTCTCTCACATCCCACATCTGATCCATCAGCAAATCCTGCTGGCTCTACCTTCTGTATGTATCTGGAATCCATTGAGTTTTCTCCACCTCTACTGTTAGTGCTCAAGCCACTGGCATCTCCTTCCTCTTTTATTACAAACATTACTTACAGATCTCCCCACTTCTACTCTGTGCCCTTACAGGATAGTCAAATTTCAGCATAGCAACTAGGTGATCCCTTGAAATACGAACTCAGATCATGTCAGTCCTCTGCTCAAAATCCTCCAATGGCCTCCCATTTCCCTAAGAAGAAAATGGCAACTTCTTAATGGTCTATGAGACCCTAGACATGATTTGTCCCTCACCTATATCAACTCTCTGACCTCCTCTCCTATTACTTTCCCCTTCCTTCACATGGCTCTAGACACGCTGACCAACTTGCTATTGATAGAATACTCTAGCAAGACTCCTGTCTCTGGGTCTTTACACTCATTATTACTTTCTCTGCTTTGTATACTCTTCCAGATATCCAGAAACTTGCAAGCCTTTGCTCAAATGTCATATTCTCAGCATGGCCGTCCTTCACTCTCCCCACCCACTCAGCAGCACTATGCCCCTTACTTGCTTGAACTCTGCCTCTATACACTTATAACATCATCTCACTTGCTATATATTTTACTTATTGCTATTTATTATTTCTTTACTGTCTCCTCCCACAAAAGAATGTAAGCTCTGTGAAAGCAAGAATATGTATTCCTTTTACTCGCTGCTTTATCCCCACAAGTGCCTAACACCAAGTAGGGGGTTCAACTCCTATTTGCTGAATGAGGCAAGTGGCCCAGTATGTTCAAGAACTTTATATTGTTGAGTCTCAATGGACTATCAAGTGGAGACAGAGGCATAAACAGGAAATGAGGGTCAGTTCTTTAAGAAGTCTTTTTGCAGCACTGGAGAAGGGAATGGCAACCCACTCCAGTATTCTTGCCTGGAAAATCCCATGGACAGAAGAGCCTGGCAGGAGGGGTCTCAAAGAGTTGGACATGACTGAGCAGCTTCCACTTTGCAACATTAGATATACTGAATTTTACAAATCACCTTGAGATCCAGTTAAAAGGTGGGCTCTGAGGCAGTCTGGGGTAGGGGCTGGAGACTTTGCATTTCTAACTGGCTCCCAGGTGCTGCTGGTCCTCAGACTATACTTTACATGGTAACGGACAGGGCTCCTCATCTGGCTGCTGATTGAAATAGGGTGAGATAAGAGGCAGGGAGACCAGTATTGAAGCTGTTGTAATAGACCAAGTCAAGGATGATCAGATCGGAACTAAATAAAACAGGAGGTGTGTTATGTACTAAGTTGCTTCAGTTGTGTCCAACTCTTTGCAATGCTATGGACTGTAGCCCGCCAGGCTCCTCTGTCTATGGATTTCCTAGGCAAGAATACTGGAGTGGGTTGCCATTTCCTTCTCCAGAGGACCTTCCTGACCCGGGATTGAATTGCCTCTCCTGTACTGGCAGGTGGGCCCTTTACCACTAGTGCCACCTGGGAAGCCCAAACTAGGAGGAGTAGGAATGAATTTGGGAAATGATCAGATCCAATTGATTGGATTGGATGGGATGAGGGTGGTAAAAGGCCAATGATTAGATTTCCGGTGTGGGTGGTGGTACCGCTCAGTGGGATGGGGAACATCGGAGAAGTAGATTTGGCGATAGGGGATAAAACGACAAGTCTAGTTCCTGACAACAATGCCATGCCACCTTTGCTGCCCTCTAAATGAGAAATCTTCATTTCTTTGCTTTTTTTTTTTTTTTGGCCACACCGCATGTGGGATCTTAGTTCCCCAATCAGGGATGGAAGCCATGGTCTCTGCATTGGAAGCATGGAGTCTTAACCACTGGACCCCCAGGGAAGTCCCAGAACCTTCACTTTTAGCTTCTGCCATAGTTACCCAGAAGACAGATGATCATGGATGTGTGATTTCCCATCCTTGGCCATTGAGTACAGGCCCAAGTCAGGACTCCCACCATCTGGGCACCAGATCAAATGAACTGTACCCTTTAGACTGCTTAATATAGGGGGAGGTGGAGACTGTCCCTAGTTGGGGGTCCATGTGGAAGGTCAACTTGGTTGACGTTTTTATCCTGAGGGGTTGGAGAGGCCACTCTGGCTAGGCCTCACCCTCAAGTGCCCAGTGGGCCACTTAGCCTACGGTGAAGGCACATAAAGACCCACCTTCACCCATGAGGATCAGAAAACCAGCCCTCTGCCAGAAGCAGAGTGAGGACCCTGAGCTGGCAAAGACTTCACGGGGGACCTGACCTAGCAGACAAGCACTGGAGTCCAGAGAACCAGGTCTCAACTTCTGCTCTTCCCCAGTTGCTATGAGACCGCTGTGTGGATCAAAACCCCTCTAAGCCTCAGAGCCCTGCTGGGGGAAATCTAATTCCAGGCTCTCCATACCTTACAGGAGCATGTAGGGATAGAAAAGCTAAAGGAGCACAGAGGTACTTTAGGGGAAAAGTACTATTTAAACACAAGCCCCACTATGCCTCACATACGTTCTACAGTTAGTACTGGCTGGGTCTCTGGTGAGCTTTCAGCAAGGGGAAGCCAGCTCTTGGATCATTTGACGCAATGAGGCTACACCTTCCATCTGTATCAGAATCCCCTGGAGGGCTTGTTAAAAGGCATCTTTGCTGGGTCCCACCCAGGACTTTCTGATTCTGTAGGTCTGAGATGGGGCCTAGAATCCAGAATCTGCATTTGCATTTCTAATACATTCTCTAATTAGGCTGCTAGTCCCAGGACCACAATGCAAGAGACATGGGCTTCCCCACTGTCTCAGCAGTAAAGAATCCACCTGCAAGTCTGGAGCTGCAGGAGACATGGGTTCGATCCCTGGATGGGGAAGATCCCCTGGAAGAAGGCATGGCAACACAGAATACTCCAGTATTTTTGCCTGTGAAATCCCTAGGACAGAGGAGACTGGCAGGCTGCAGTCCATGGGGTCACAAAGAATAGGACACGACTGAGTGCCTGGACAAGAAGAAGAAGCACATCAGGTAAATCTGATGCTAAGTCTTCCAACCACTCTGCCTTAGGAGGAATTCTGGAGCTGGAAGACATACCAAGAGGTCTAGGGAAAACTACCAGTGTGGGGGGCCATGGTCTGGCCAGATGTGAGGAGCAGTGTCTCCTGGAAGCTGATAAAATTAAGGCAGGATATACGTGACTTAATCCACTGCTACCACAAAGCACTCCTGAGCCCCAAATACTTCCTTTTCAGCAGGGAAAGTCTCACAGTCTTCAGAAACTCACCTACCCACCCTCCTCCACAGGGCTCAACCCAGGGCCAATTTCTCAAATTCCCCGCTCTTCCCTCACCCAAAAACCCCCTCAGGAGACTTCAGAATCCACCCGAATCCCTTAGCCCTTTCCCTGCCTCTCACCCCATCAGCCAAGTGGAACTGAGAAGCCAGTGAAAGAGAAATTTCCCAGCATCCTAAAGCTAGACAGACAAGCAGGGTAGTGAGCTAACCTGGGGTAAGGAAGAAACAAAGGGCACCACCTGGAACTGAGGGTGGTATGAAAACCTGGGGACATCACAGGCCAAAGCGCTCTTGCTTTAACTGTCCTAGAAGCTAGCACAAGGCTGTATTACAACCCTCACCTTGCAAAAGAGAAGTGTAAAGCTCGGATCAAACAACATGGGAGTTCTCATATCCCAGTTTCCTGCGTGTGTGTGCTCAGTCACATCCAACTATTTGAGCCCCATGGACTGTAATCCACCAGGCTCCTCTGTCTGTGGGATTCGCCAGGCAAGAATACTGGAGTGGGTTGCCAGGCCTTCCTCCTCCAGGGAATCTTTCCAACCTATGGATCGAAACCACATCTCTTATATCTGCTGCATTGACAGGTGGGTTCTTTAGCACTAGCACCACCTGGGAGGCCCTTGGGAAGTCTGAGATGTCCCCAAAAGACGTAGGATTCCCTTGGACTTCAAAATAACCTTGTCACTTCGCTTCAAGCCTGAGTCCACTGTTCCAAGTCTGAAACAAGAGCGCCCTCTAATGAAACATATAGGGGTTTCCAAACAGCCTGAAGGCAGGGCTTGCTAGCTCTCCTGTGCCTGGCTGGGTACATGAGGACACTGACGAATCCCTTCTCAGAACAGTGGTTTACACGCATAAAATAAAAGGCAGAAAGTTACCAAAGAAGCCAATGAAATTGAGAGACGATTATCAACATATTTAAACAGATTTGTAATACAGTACTTCTGTATCTTTACTAATGTGTTTAATAATAAGAGCTAGCAGCTACTATAATTTCAAAGTAGTGATGAGCATGAACAGCATTCTGAGCTGTCTGCCACAACTGTAACATGATAGGAGCCATCTGCGATTGCTATTGACAACAAAGCCTCAGGTAGGACTCATCCCTACATTCATGTGCTGCATTTCTGCTGGAGGTTAGTGAAAACAAAGATGCGATTATTTTTCTCATCCAAGTTAATGGATCACTTAATTCCTACTTGTGGATCCCAGGTTAAGAAACCGTGCTTAGATGAAAACTGCCACAGTGAACCAACCAAAGAACCCCCACAAGGATGGAGAAGAGGGAGTTCCCAGAGCGGGGAGTTGTGCCACCAGCCCCACAGGTCCTCAAGCTGGCTGTCATCCAAGCCATCCCCCTGGAAAGCCAGGGAAACCCAAGATGGTGGCCCCACCAGCGTCAACTCCCTCTGAACCTGCCACCTGTGCACAGAATGGCCCCTCCACCTCTCCACCCCAAGGAGACCAGGCTCTTAGGATCCAGAGCAAGAAGCTCTCTATGAGGTGTCAACACCAAAGCTGCAAGTTCTCTTGCTCAGCCCTGCTGACACTGAGGTGCTAGATGCCTGCTCAGCTGACATTAAAACAGCCCATTTGTATTGTTCCTTGGATGACCCTTCTCTCAACCCAGATGTTCTGCTCCTGCACTCGAGCTGCAGAGTCCTCCTGGAGAAAATTGGGTGACCGGACAGACTAGTACCGGAAGAACACAAGGAAATGTTTCAGGGGGAACCCCCTCAGTGCTGGCCACCAACCAGAAGGTTGAAGAAGAGCTACACTGTCCAACGTAGCAGTAGCTGTTTCCACTGCAGTTCAAGTTTGTTAGATGTAGAAATTCCCCAGTCCTAGCTCTTCACAGCTGCACTATCCATATTTCATCTGCTCAGGAGACACCTGGAGCTGGTGGCTGCCATGATGAACAGAGTGGACATAGAATATCTCTGTCATCACAGCATATTCCACTGGAAAGCACTGGAACAATCTAGTCTTATCTCCTCCTCCCATTTCCCACAGCACTTACTCCTATTGTCATTACCCTTCTCAGTCTGCCATCAAGCCCTTTCATCCTCAGCAGCTCTCATCGCCTTGTAAGTCATCCATTTCCCTTTCTCTCGGTGCCTTCCATGCGCCCTCTCACAACCAGCCTTCATCTTGGCACCTGAAGGTGCCCAGTCTTAGGCAGAGAGGAAGGGGAGGAGGGGAAAGCGGGGCAAAAGGGCCCTTCCCTTGGCTCTGCAAGGCCCTTCAGCCCTCCTTCCTTAGCACTCTTATGCACCTCCTCCCCATCCCTTCTCCAGTAGCCTTACTTCCCTGGAATCCTCTGAAACAATGAGGCACTCTGGGGTCACCAGTCCTTTCATGACAATTTCTCCTGCCTTAGCTACCAAGAAAACCAGCCACTCCTCCTGTTGCTCTGACGATTCCTGCCATCTCCTTACATTCTTCTTCCTGTTTATTTGCAGGCTGATGTCCCCAAGGCCTTTTTCTAAGTCCTGATTCTTCCACCTACACAGTCAGCCTGAATCATCTCATCTACTCCCATGTTTACATCTACCACTTTGATACCAAAGATATCAAAGTCCGCCTCCAGCCCAGACTCCCCTGAAGAGCTCCAGAATATTCCACCCAACTGCCTCCTAGACATCTTAGTCTGATGAGCCTAGAAGTACCTTAAACTCAAGTGAACTCATCTTCCTCCTTAGAATATGCTTCCTCCTTCTGAGTTCCCTCTCCATGAGAGGCACTCAATCCCCCAATCCCACCATGGCTAACCAGACCAATATCCTGGGGCCTCAGAAGACTTCATCCTCTCCATGGCTCCTATAGCATCTTATTTATAATAAACACTATTAATTTAGCGATCATTAATTTAAATTCAAATAAAACATGATCTTAATTATCTTCACCTCCTGAAATGATGAAAAGACAAGACTGCCACCTAGTGGCTAAACACAGATTAAACAATTAGATACAGAATTATTAAAAGTATAAGGAATTTTCAGGAAAATGTGCCTTAGGTCGCCTAGGAAAGTCAGACATAGATCCAGAGCGGAGGTAGCTCCTTTGAGCTAATTTGTAGGGGAGGACACAGACTTTGCCAGGCCAAAGTAGAGAAGCTGGTGGGTATATGCAGTGAGGAGTTGGGGGAGGAGAGGTGGGGGCAGCAAGAGTGGAAGCAGGTGGGGCTTTGAAAGTAAGGTAATGGGAGCTGAAGTCTAAGTGATGGGAAATGAGGTCAAAGAGACACTCAAGTGTCAGATTGTGAACAGTTTCGAATGCCCATAAGGGAGTACTTTGGTCTTTATCCTGCATGAGAATTTGAAGCAGTGGAGACAATTCTGATCATATTTGCTTTCTTTAGAAAGGTATTCTGGAGACTGGACAGTAGGCATACTGGGTGGGAGGTAGGGGTAATCGGGGGGGGGGGGCAGACAAGAAACAAAGTACTAGTCCCAGCAGTGGAGGCTGAGACTCTGCACTAGGACAGGGGGACAGAGAGGAACATCCAATGCGCAAACATTTTGAGAATTTGGATCCTCAGAACTTCTGAACTGATTGGTACTGGGGGTGAGGCAGAGGAGGGGATCCAGGAAGCTGGCAGGAATTTGGGCTTCGGCACTAAGATAAGAAGTGGAGGAGGAGCATGGAACTGAGGAGGCTGACCAAAGATACCTCCCCAGGCCTGCAGTCAGAGCTACAGACACGGAATGCCAGGATCGCTGAGGCAGGCAGGGCAAAGGAGCCCAAGGAGAAACAGCCAGAGGAGGAGGATAACCAGGAGACAGGTGAGGCATGGGATTCAAAGGAGAAGCAGACATCTAAAAGGAGGGGTGTCGGCAAAGGTAAGGCCACTGACAGACACTCTGCATGGGCAAGGCTGTGGCTTCAGAAGTCAGCAAGGCACAACCTGACCCCAAGAACCCACAGTATACTTGGAAGGTAAGATTTGAAATTAACAAGAGGCAGTGAAGTGGTTAAAAATAATAGCAGCAGTAATAATACCAGAAAAATAGAATATACCACTTACCATGTATCAGGACCTTTACATACGTGAGCTCACTGACCCCTCACAACACACCTACCAATCACCATTCTACAAATAAAAAAATGTGCAGACGGGTGAAGGCACTAGCCCGAGGGCCAAAACCAGGATTTGAACCCAGTCTGTCCAAACCTGGCAACTACCTATAGTGGTTTCAAATGCCAGTTTAAGCTCTAGTGCAGGGGTGCTAGCCTCTGTAGTGCCACAAACTCCTTGGGCACTTTGGGGCTCTGGCTCAAAATAAAGCTGCTAAATACAAAAAATAAAAAGATACAGGGTCATGAAAAAAAACAAAACAGTATCAAAATACAGTTATTAAAATACTTTTAAAAACTTCTAAAAGGTTGAGGTAATGATGAAGTGCAAATCATTTTGCAAGATATCTGAGCAGCTGAAACAAGCAGAAAGTATCTGATTTATATTAATGACAACATCCCAAGGAGTGCAAATGCAACCCAAGGACTGTGGGTTGCTGTGATTCAGGACTGAAGGAAATACTACATTTCAACTGGAGTTAATGCAAATGAAGATGTGATTCTCCCCCAACCTCCACTCCCCGTATCCAGTATCATGGACCCCATAAGTCTAGTGAACTTTGTACAGATTCAATCAGCTCAACATTGCCCTATGAAACTCTTACCGAGTGCTTAGTTCATGGAAAGTGCCCAATAAATATTAGCTTGTAAGACATCTAACAGAATATGGCCAATGTGCAGTGTGTGGATATAGTCTTTCATTCAGTCCGGAAATATGAAGAACAAGAGAATAATTCCTGCCCTTGGGGTGATGGGCATGTAAACAGACACTTAAACCAAGCCACTAACATAGCAAAAGAAAATAAGGGATATTTTTTTAATGACCTTGGAGTAAGGAAGGCCTTTCTAGTCATGACTCAAAATTCAGAAGCCACGAAATAATAGATACATTACACAGAAATATAAACATCCTACATGGCAAAAATAAATCATGAGCAAAGCCACCCTGGTGGCTCAGATGGTAAAGAATCTGCCTGCAATGCAAGAGATCTGGGCTCAATCCCTGGGTTGGGAAGATCCCCTAGAAGAGGACATGGAAACCCACTCCAATATTCTTGTCTGGAGAACCCCCATGAACAGAGGAGCCTGGCGGGCTACAGACCATGGGGTTACAAAGAGTCAGAAATGACTAAGCAACTAGTACTTTCACTTTAAAGTTATAAAACAGATGACAAAAGTGGGGGAAATATCTGCAGGTGTATTACAAAAGACTAAAGAGCTCCCAGGATTCAATTTTGTATTTTTAAAAAAAAATCAACGAGAGAAGAATGAGCACATGAGAGGAACACATAATTCAAGGACGAGGAAATCGAATGCCAATTTAAACATGTATAAAGAGGCTCAGCCTGACTCAAAGTAAGAGAAATTCAAATTAAAAGTGGATCAATATACCATTAGTTTTACCCATCAGATGGGAAAAAAAGTGGAAAGTTTGGAAAAATACTCCTTTGGTGAGGCTGTGTGGAAACAGACACTCTTCCACATTGCTAAGAAACATTTAAATTGATAGAACTTTTGGGGGTTTGGAATTATCCATCAAATTTACAAACACATAAGCTCTCTAATTCAGCAGTTCCCCTTAGGGGGATTTATCCTTTAGATACCCTTGCATACTTGGAAAATGGTATTATAGGTTCAAGGTCATTTGGCACATTGCTATTTATATTAGCAAGAGGCTGGAAACAAACTGAATGTCTACCAAGAGGAGAAGGAATAAATAAATTAAGAGCATTGTGGTCTTGTGTCTAAAAGCTACGCAAGTTGAGTTCAAATCCTGGGTCGGCTACTTACTATCTGAATACCAGTTTCCTCATCTATAAAACAGAGGTAACAGTAACACCTACCTGAAGGACTGTGGTGGGGATTCAATGGGTTAATGTTACGTGAGGAGCTGGAAACAATGTCTGGCGCCTGTCACAGAGGGGCTTTGGAAAGGCGGATTGAAAAGGGTCAGGTAACCTTTTATTTCTTTGATTAAGGAAGAGTTGATTTACAGTATCGTACAAGTTTCAGGTGTACAACATGTGTGTGCTTAGTCACGTCTGACTCTGTGCGACCCTGTGGACTGTAGCCCGCCAGGCTCCTCTATCCATGGGATTCTCCAGGCAAGAATACCGGAGTGGGTTGCCATATGCTCTTGTAAAAACATGCCCCTTTCCTTCAGAGTACAGAGGTCAATTCTAACTAAACATTCCTTTGTGTGATTATTCAATTCACACCTGGCTCCTCCCACAACATTATGAATTCTATGAGGGGAGGGGTGGAATGGTGTCTGATTTTCACTCATGAGGGCATCCCAATGGCCAGCATAGAGCCTGGTTAGAAAGAAGGCACATATAAATATGCTGCTATGGTTTGAATGTCTGTGTCACCGAAAATTCATGTGGTAAAATTCCAACCCCCCAACATGAAGGTATTGGGGGCTGGGACCTTTGGGAGGTGCTTAAGCCATGAGGGTGGAGCCTGGGAAGTCTGAGATAAAGTCCCCAGCACGGTCACCTTCTTGTGAGGCGCCTCTTCCTGGCTCAGAGCCGGCCCCTTCTTTTATAAAAGACACACCAAAAGGATCCCTCGTCCCATCCACCACATGAGGCCACAAAAAGAAGGGGCCAGCTGTGAACCAGGAAGAGGGACCTCACAAGAAGGTGAGCACACTGGTGACTTTATCTCAGACTTCCCAGCCTCCAGAACTGTGAGCAGTAAGTTTGTTTGTAAGCTACCCAGTCAGTAGTATTTGCTGTGGCAGTCCAAATGGATGAAGGCATATGTGTTAGATGCACGGATGAAACCAATGCAGGGGTAGAGATGATTCCCAGCTTCTAGCTGGAGTGACTGAGTGGCATCATCTGTCGAAAACCACAGGGAGAGAAGCCGAGCCGATGGGAAGATGAGTGCACGTGGGTAGGCTAAGCTGTGGTGTGCCTGACACATTCAGGAAGAGATGCTGGAGTGAACTACGTGAAAAGCAATCTCCTAATACTAAGGGCTGCCAAGGGCAACTTCATGGCCATCACAGCACGGGCTGGTAGCTAAATTGTGTAAGCATGTGAGACCACAACAGGACTAGCAGAGCAAGAGGCGAGCCCAGAACAGAACTCTAGGGAAATCAACATCTCAGAGGACAGAGAACTCCTGCAAGAGACTTGGGAAGGCATAGATGGTGAGATGGGGATGGAGTGGGGGGTGGATACTGGAAGCCCTGAGAGTAGAATATTCCAAAAGGGAGTGGTCAACAACGTCCAGTGTAGCAAAGAGTGCAGGCAGGATAAAGCCTGAGAGACGGTCACCACATTTGGTCACATAGTTGTTGGAAATCTTTAGAAGAGCTGTTTCCATAAAGAGGTGGGCAGTGAGGTAGACATCTGATGGTGATGTTCTGATGAATAAAAATGAGAGGAAGGCTCATCAGATGTAAACAAGTGTCACTCAAAGTTATGTCCTATTCATGACATGATTTCAAGTGGTAAATAGACAAACATTTCTTTAACTTAAAAGTGATATATTTAAAGTGTATTAAAATAGGACTTCCCTGGTGGTCCAGTGGTTAAGAATCTACCTGCCAATGCAGGGGACATGGTGTCAATCCCTGGTCTGGGAAGATGCCACCTGCCGTGGAGCAACTAAGCCCATGCGCTGCAACTACTGAGCCTGCAGTCAAGAGTCCATGAGTTGCGAGTACTGAGTCCACGAGCTGCAAGTACTGAGTCCACGAGCTGCAAGTACTGAGTCCATGAGCTGCAAGTACTGAGTCCATGAACTGCAAGTACTGAAGCCCGTGCACCCTAGAACATGTGTTCTGCAGCAAGACAAGCTACCTCAATTCGAAGCCTGCACACTGCAACTAGTGAAAGCCCAGGCACAGCAAGTGAAGACTCGCCACAGCCAAAAATAAATAAACACAATTTTAAAAGGTGTATTAAAATAGATAATCAGTGTACTGAATCCAGGATTTCACAGAGTATCAAGCTTCTCTTAAAAACAAATATATCTTAGGAAAAAATTAATAGGTTTAATATTACATACATAACAATACAGGTAAATACATGGATAAGGCAAAAAATATTATGTCCTAAGAACGGAAATTTAGGAAATATTGTTTGGACTACTTTATGATGTGAGGGGAGGATAAAAGATATAGTTGTGTGGAGTTAAAGTTTTTTAGACTAGGGGAGACTTTAGTATACTGAAAAGCCAGTAGTGAAGCACTGAAAATCCAGGCACTGATAAACACGTGACCAATTGAGGGATAGAGGTTCCAGAGGAGGTGGAAGGGATGCAAAGGAACAACAACCGGGTGTGACCAGCCATGGCCACGAGCAGGAGGAACACCACTCCCTCCAAGATCGGAGGGAGGAACGTAAGGATGGGTGTGGGTAGAGTGGAGAGAAGTGGTTGAGGGAATTCCCACCTGAAAATCTCTTATTTCCCCAGTCATTTGTTGGGAGAATATCTACTGAGAGTGGAAAGGACTGGAAGTTTGGGGAGGGAGGCAAAGCTTTGTCCCAAGATTTCTGAGGTCAGTGTGTAGACAGAGTGAGTGCGTGATGGTGCCGACAGCACAAGTATAATAGAGATCGTGGAATTTCACCCCCAAATCTCAAAGAGTTGAGAAGTTTTCTCACGAGACTAACAGTAGGCACTGGGATTGGACACTAATCTGAGTGCAAAGGACAAGGGAGTGAGACATGCTCAGAAACTGGTAAAGGGAAAGTTCCAGTAACTTGTCATGGTAGTACAGCTGATTTGGAGAAAAGGGGAGGTTGGAAGAAGCACAGATTTGGGTCAAAGAAAAGGACATAAACGCTTATTATCTCGGAAGAGTTTTAGGGGAAAGCAAGGTCCTGAAGGGGGCAAAGAAGTCACTACAATTAACAAGCTCACACATGGAGAAGCTGGGGGTGGGATGAGCAGTCCTCACCAGAAGGTTCTCAGGATGCTGGCTAGAGCTGTATTGAAAATAGTGAGAGAGCCATGGGCCAAAGGTAGCTAGGAATGCAGGGGAAGTGACCAAGAGGTTCAAATGGTGGTGGTAATCAAAGAAAGAGGTAAAGAGGATGGGAAAGAAAAAAGCACCCACACATAAGGCAGAGACGAAATAATGGTCTGGAAGAGACAGTGGAGAGATGGGTGGCATATGGGGCTGAGCAGAGACAACAGCCTCAGTTAGAGGGTTTCAGGCAAGAGATGGGAGGACTTTGTGTTTTGTGAAGAGCTGAGGGTGGGGTTATAAAACATGTAGTTCCACATTTCAGAGCTGACAGGAAAGGAAACAGAAACAAAGAGTGGGGCTGGAGGAAGGAGGAAGAAAAGAGCAGTGTGGACAGGAGAGGTCATGTTTACTACAAAGGTGCCTTATGGCTGTAGCAATGAGGAGAGAGAGATTCCCATTAAGCAGGACCTTGCCTTTCAGGGACACAGGGCTCCTTGGCATGGGGAGTACTGGAGAGGAGAGATAGTCTGGCCTTTAAAAACTTCTGAACCACTTATTTCTAGAAAATTACAAGACTTCTGTTAGGGAAGAGAAGACCCAAACTCTCAGCTTTTTGATTTCCAGGAAATCCTCTTCCCCCTGTTCACTCCAGTCCCATGGCCCCTCTGCAAGGCCTACATCAGGCCCGTTGTAAGGTGAAACAACATCAGGAAATCCAGATGTTTGCCCCAAATGCTCATGATTTCCCCCAAGTGAACAGCAGATGGCAGCAAAGAGCCAGAAAGGAAGCCGAGAGCACACAAGAACCCAGAAATGGTAAAGCAGGGAAGGTAGAAAGGCTTCAGAAATCCTATGACACTCTCAGTTGTGTCTGTCCTCTCAAACAGGCACTCCTTGTGGAAGGACTGGGCCTGTCTGGTTCGTCTGTAATTCCCTGGCACAAATCCTCTGCACACAGTAGGTGTTGAACAAGCACAGGCATACGTCGGAGTTACTGCAGGCTCGGTTCAAGACCATTGTCATAAGGCAAGTCATATGGATTCTTTGGTTTCTCAGCACATATCAAGGTTACGTTTATACTATACTGAAGAACTAAAGAGCCTCTTGTTCAAAGTGAAAGAAGAGAGTGAAAAAGTTGGCTTAAAACTTAACATTCAGAAAACTAAGATCATGGCATCTGGTCCCATCACTTCATGGGAAATAGATGGTGAAACAGTGTCAGACTTTATTTTGGGGGGCTCCAAAATCACTGCAGATGGTGACTGCAGGCATGAAATTAAAAGATGCTTGCTTCTTTGAAGAAAAGCTATGACCAACCTAGACAGCATATTAAAAAGCAGAGACATTACTTTGCCAAGAAAGGTCCATCTAGTCAAAGCTATGGTTTCTCCAGTAGTCATGTATGGATGTGAGAGTTGGACTATAAAGAAAGCTGAGCGCTGAAGAATTGATGCTTTTGAACGGTGGTGTGGGAGAAGACTCTTGAGAGTCCCTTGGACTGCAAGGAGATCCAACCAGTCCATCCTAAAGGAGATCAGTCCTGAATATTCATTGGAAGGACTGATGCTGAAGCTGAAACTCCAATATTTTGGCCACCTGGTGTGAAGAACTGACTCACTGGAAAAGACCCTGATGCTGGGAAAGACTGAAGGTGGGAGGAAAAGGGGACGACAGAGGATGAGATGGGTAGATGGCATCACCGACTCAATGGACATGAATTTGAGTGAACTCTGGGAGTTGGTGATGGCCAGGGAGGCCTGGCGTGCTGTAGTCCATGGGGTTGCAAAGAATCGGACATGACTGAGCAACTGAACTGATACTGCAGTCTGTTAAGTGTGCAATAGCATTATGGCTTAAAAAAAACAATAAACTATTTTCTAACAAAGATATATACATTGCTTTTATGTTTTACACAAAACATGCCTAGCACAGCATCCTGCACACAGAAAACACTCAATGAAAAGCAGGCATTGATGGTTATACTGTGCTTGTTATTACCGTTACTATTATTACAGCCTCTTTTCAAGGCCAGGCACCAGAGGAGAAGGGAAAGGCTCAGGGACAGTGTGTGAATGCACAAACTGGATCTAACAGAGTGCGTATGTATAAATTTGAATCCCTTTCTTAGCTTGGTTCCCCCAAACAGTGCAGCTATAGATTCACTAGAAGGCTGCAGTGGAGTCAGCCTCTTCTAGAAAGTGTAGCTTCCCAGATGGGATTTTTTGAAGAGGTGGGGGAGGTAAAGGCTGCTATCAGACCACTCTGACTCAGTCAACCAACAGACTTTTATAATGCCTCAGAATACAAATAGTTTTAACTACTATCTGTGCACATTTGGTCAGAACTTGTATCCCACACCTCAGGAACCATGAGTGGTGGGGGTCTGGAGGCCTGGGACAGCTTCCTGTCTGGTTCCCTTCAGAATGACTGTACCTCTGAGACTTACATATTATTAGGAAGCTCTTTCCTGAGAAATGGCATAGGTCACCTGGATATGGAAAGTCAGACTTCTCCTAAAGCTCAGTCAGGAAAAAGGGTGTGTTTAGAGCAAATTAAAAAGAAGTGCTCTTTGACAATGTGAGCCCCCATGTGGCAGCACAGGTAAAAACAGCCTCAAAGAATAGAGCTAGAAGACTCCTAATTGACAGAAAGCAGGGAGTCTTGACTCCATGGAGAGCAACAGTTTCCATCCTCCTACATGACCCCCAGTTGATGGGTACTTAAGGCTCCCTCGTGCTGGGAGTTCTTAAAAATGTGCTAGAATTCCTGAGTTAGAGGAAGCACAACTTCCAAACCATCTCCCAGAAGGCTTTAGAGTCCATGTGGCCTCATGGAATTTTTAATGTGATAGAAATGAAACCCCTGCTGCCCTGGGTGAGGTTAGTCTCCCAGCAAAGTCCCAGGAACCAAGATAGAGAGGCTGGTGGCTCAGACTAGAAGAGGTTGACTTCCAGGTATGGGGCCTTTCGGGAAGGTCAGAACATTAAGAAGGGGGTGGGGTCTCACAACTAGTGTAGAATGAGTGAACTCCCCTTTCCTTCAGTCTAACCCAACAGAAGGAGGGGATCATTTAAGGGTCGTCGTGAGGTCACAAACAGATCAGCCTCTTGACCAGGTCGGTGGTCTCTCCCTTTGATCAAATGAAGGTTTCCATGGTCTGTTTTACATGAAGGTCGCTGCTCCTTCACCAGCCTTTTCCCTTAATCCCATAATCCCAAGTTCCTGGACATCTTGCCCCTTTCAGTATCTTTTCTGCTTCAGAGAGGATGGATATAATGAGCAAAAGCACAAGGTCCCTCTACCCTCTGCTGCACGCTGAGGCAGGGAGAAGGCAAGAGCAGAAGTGAGTGACAGAGTGTGGGCAAACTCTGTCCATGCAAGCCCAAGGCCACCACGGACAAACAGCCTGAGGCCTCGGCCCTGGGACAGGCTGTCAGTGGCCCTGAGCTCACACACACAAAGGATGAGAAACCACCAGGCTCTTTGCAGGCCTCATCTGTGCCCATTTTCCCACTGCCTGGTCTCTGGCATGAAACATGCTGCAGAGACTCAGTCAGGGAGCACCTCAGGTTTCTGATAAGACACCTAACAGGTTGTGACCCCCCCCCCCAACCAAACAGAAGAAGAGAAGGTAGGTGTGGAGCTGGCACAGGGATGGGCTTTGCTGGCCTTACCTCCTTTCCAAAGCAGGTAGATGGGCACCACGTAGAGCATAACATGCTGAATGTAGTAAATCTCCAATTCAAAGGGGAGCTGTAAGGACAGGAGGGAGAGGTGTTTCAGAGCAGGAAGCACTCATTCTAAGAGATTCTCGAGTTGAATGCCTGCCCTCCTCTCAAGGACCCACAGCTTAGCAATCCCACACACTTCAACCAGTTCAACTTCCTTCACAATTAGAGAAGAAACAATGAAATGACTATACCTATGGCCTAGGCTGGTTTCCCAAAGTGCATTTTGTAGAGACAGTACTTGAAAAATGCTCCACTCAGGGTGGTTAAAAATTTAAGAAAGGTTAAGTACAATCTATCTCCTCCTCCCTTGGAAATTCACCATGTAGGTTAGTGGTAGATTAAGGACCTGCAAGTAAGAAGACTGCTTAACATTGTTTGTTTGGCATTTCCTAAACTTGTTTAGCCAGTGCATTTGTTTAAAAAAAAAAAAAGCACTTAGTGTTCTGCAGAATATACTTGAAGAAACACAGCCTTACATCACTTCCTGCTCCTACTGAATAGCTGGTGAACTACTTAAAAGTTTATGTCTCATTGGACAAGAAGAACATACAGGGTAGGATTTATTATTCCCAGTTTCCAGATTTAAAGGTACTGATTGCCAAGTCTGGTTAAGTCTCGATCCAAGAATAAAGAGTTTCTCCACTGGATACTTGGGGTCAGTCCAGGGTTAGCCCTAATTTTGGGCAAAGACTAAGCAGCTGGGCCAATTCTGGCATGTCTTGCCAAAAAAGTTATCCCCACCCTCCATCCAACCAACATGCTCATTCATTCACTCTTGCTTCCCATTTTGCTCAAAATGGAAGCTCTAAATTACCAAAGTGGAGTGTGCTTTCAACCTGGCACGGGGACCGTGCTTCAGCGCTTGGCAGCGGGTGGAGAGTGGAAACAGCTGGGCAGCTAACTCAATTCCGGGAAAAGAACTGCAGCCGCTGGCGAGAGGCCTGGCCTCCAGGGCTTACACAGCCCTACACACACAGACACACACAGATACACACACCCCTCACCAAGGGGAAGCCCAAGGAAACAAGGACACCCAATGCAATGATCAGCTGCCTCCCTACGAGCGAGCACAGAACCAAGCCTGTGAGCTCATGAGAGGACCCAGTTCTGGGCTCCCCATGCCCAGGAACCCAAGGCCTTGTGCCAAGGAGTGAAACTAAAAGATGGCAGAGCTCCCAGACTGGGAGCTGGGAGGACTGTGGACCCTGGCTCTGGCTCCTGAAAATAAAACCCACGCAGAAGGAAAATTTCCCACTGACCCAGATGATTATTTTGTACTCAAGGAAATGTACAATCCCAGAAAAAGAAACAAGGTTCCCAGTGGGTCTGCAGAATAGGGTCGTGGGGTTTCACAGTGAGTGAGCACCACCAGCAGGAGCTAACTTTGGACGCCTAAGAGGTCCACGGGGGACCCTCAGAGCAATGTGGTCTGGGATCACCCTACTATTAATAAATTAACTGACTTGATTGCAGTCCCACAGAGAGCAGGCAAAAGTTTTGGGAAGGCTCGACTCTCTGACTGTTAAGCCGAATCTTCAGGTGTCTAAGTGACTAGAGCTCTTCCTGAAATGGGGTCTGGGACTGCAGGCTACTTGCCCACTGCAGGGAGCAGAAAACCGGGCAGAGGGCCGGCAGCTCCGGGTCCCAGCCAGGTCTCCAGGCAGCACCCCTGCTTAACTCCCAGACTCAAGCATTATTTACCCACCTGGACTCACGGGGCCCCCTGACTTCCCCTCCCTCACACCCCTTCTGGAAAGCAGACTCCCCACCTGCACGTCCAGAGAGGCAGGTCAGCGCTGTGGCCACAGCACAGACTCTGGAGTCCGTCAAAGCCCTGTTCTCGATTTGATTCTGCCGCTTAATAGCTCCATGGCCTTGGGCAAGTCAGTTAACCTCTCTACCCCACTTCTGGCACTGGTAAAATTGAAATGAGAGTGTTGTAAAAATAAATTTTTGAACAATTTTACTAGAACAAACATTTGTAGAGTCCCTATTGTGTGCCAGGAACCACTAAGCAATTTGTTCACTATCAGTTCACCTATTAATTCACCTGTGCTGCTCCCATTAACTCCATTTTAGAGATGAGAAACTGAGGCACAGAGAAGTTAAGAGAACTTAGCCAAAGGCACACAACTACTTGGTGACGCAGCCCAGATTCAAAGCCAGGCGGGCTGGCTCTAAGTTTCCAGTCTTAGCTTGTAGACTCTGCTACCCCACACCCTGCTCCTTCCCTCCCACAAAAACGCTAACACCTGGGACATACGCAGCATCGCAAGGGAGATGCGCAGGGGCAACGGGGGTGCGCAGTGGAAAGGAGACCCTGGTAACAAGTGGAGAGGTAACAGAAGCACGTTAGGAACAGCAGGATCAGCAATTGTCCTTCACCTGGGGACAAGGCCCAGTCCCTCCCTGTTCACAGGATCCCCACCCTCATGGCCTGCTCTGCCCCATGTGGAAACAGGCTCCACATCACACAGTGGCCAAGCTTGGCCTCCAAAACAGACCTCCCAGCTCCCACTGGAGCTCTGGAGACATGTCAGTCACAGATCTCAGCTGGGCTGCCCAGGAGACTGCCCCCATCAACAGTGTCTTTCCTGCCTGCTTCTCCTCCTATTCCAAGAGTTCTCTACCTCAGAAGGCCACAGAGAGTGCTCAACTAGGTGTGGGCACCACTGACAGCCAAGGCCAGGGAGAGGAACGGAAGGGGATGAAAGAGAAGGAGAGCAACGTTAGAAAACCATAAAGTGGCAGGAAGAAGAGGGCTGAAGGCAAGCAGGAACCAGTGGTCCTTTAATAACAAAGAATATTTAGAAAGTACTTGTGTGCCATGCCCTGTGTTAAATGCTTAAAATGTATTATCTCACTTAATTATTGTAAGGTTCCTGTGAAGCAGGGATTATGGTCATCCCCATCAGACAGATAAGGAAACTAAGGCACAGAAAGGTTAAATAACATCCAAAGAAGAAGAGGCAGAGCAGCAATGGGGATAAAGGACATACAGCAATTGAGCAGAAAAAAGGCAGCTTGCTTTACAGAGCACCAAACCTGAGCCCAGGAACTTTGTCATGGAGTCTCCCCTTTCTGTTTTCCCCATTTGATAAACATTATCTCTAAAATGTCATACTTCCCCCAGAAGTTCTATTTGGCTAATTCATCTCTGCCGTCTAGAATGGACTTCTGGAGCTCCACTCTAATGTACATATCAGCTGTACATGTCCTTTTTAGCTGGGGGATTCCCAGGGCTTTAGACAAAATGTCCTATCATTGCAGTTGAAAGCCAAAGGCAATAAAAACGTTTTCAGCTACATAGGTTGTAACGTCCTTCTCATGTCCAAGTCAACATCTTTTTTTTTTTCTTTTTTTAAGAATTAAAAGAGCAGGCAGGTAAAGTTCTCCAGGCTTCTGGAGTCAAATTGCCTGAAACATGAAGTGCATGGGCTCCATCCATGGAGAGATCTGGGGCCTCCTTCCTCCAGACCTTCCACCCTGACAGCCACACACCCACACTCTGCTGTGGAGATGACCCACCCCCGTGTGCCCTATGTCCCTGGTTACTTTTGCAACCATAAGAAGCCCAATACTCCCAGGTCACCAGCCAATGCATGAACTCTAATCCCCACATGGCTTTCCACAAATTCCCAAATCCAAGACCACCTTCCACTGCTCCCCAGTGCTTGAAATCCCTCCCCTCTATCCTCTGGAACTCACTAACTATCATTTGCAAAGCCCCTCTGTCTTCAAACTCTTTTCTGAGCAGTCAGTTCCTTCACCTTCTTACTTTGATGAAAACCTGGCCCTTTCTCTGAGGACATGGCTATCTCTACAGTCCCCTCAAGTTTGCTTTCCCTCCCATGTCGCCTTGTAACCCTGGGCCAAGAAGACTCCTGTCTGCTCCCAGAACATTCTCTCTACCTTCTTCCTAACCACTCCCTGGGTCTGAACCTCATGTTATCAGACTCTCCCACCCTCTACTGTTCTTGTTGTACTCATCCTATGGACCCTTCCTTCTTGCTGCTTTCCAATCTGCCTTTGTCAAAATTTCTGTGTTTTCAATATTTAGCAAATACCAGTCTGTAATGCTTTGACCTCCACTCCCCTCGAGTTTTCACCTCCATCTCATCTCAGCCCTTTATTCCCATGGTCACACCCGCCACTACCAACACCTGCAGCCCTTCCGTAAACTCTATCATGCACTCCACTCTCCAACCAACACCACCAGTCCACCCAACTCACTCCACGCCCCCTCACATCCTCCAGCTTCACTGGGACCTACATCTATTGACCCTACCACTGTTTTATTGGCCCTCACAAGCTCATGTCCTCACCTCTTTACTTGCCCATCACTCCCTTCCATATGTTCTAAACCCTTTTCCCTACTTGCCTTGAAAAACCATATTCCTGGTTAAACTGAACTCTCTGCCTTCATGCTCCTCTGCTATGCAAGTAAGCATCGTTGGAGAACTAGATCCCACATGCCACAACTAAAGATCCTACATGCCACAACTAAGACCTGGCAGAGCCAAAATAAAAATACGTTTTTAAAAAAGACTGAAATTCTAGCCCCATCATTTAGTTGCTATGCACTTTTGGGCCAATCACAATCTTGTAAAACAGGAATGACAATAGTACCTACCTCATCAAGTTGGGATAAAATTTGGTGAAATAATGCATGGCGAGCTCCCAGTCCAGTGCTAGAATATTATATATATATATATATATATATATACACTCAATAAATGCTAGCTGTTGTTATCATCCTCCTCTTCAACATCAATGCAGCCAGTGAGTAGTGAAACCAGGATCTCAACTCTGGCTCACAAGACTAATGCCAAGTCTCTCTGGGTCAAAAGTTGGAGCTCATTTCATCCCATTATTCCACCCTGGCAAGAGCCTCCAGCAAGAGATGGTGACCAACATGGGCCAGCCCACAGCCCTAAGCCACAAATCACTATTTCATCAGATGACTGCTAGGATAACTTTAGCTTGCCACCTCAATTCATTTTTGGGCCCACCTTTAAGTGACTTTCTCTTGGAGACTTCTTTATTTCTCAAAGAAATTTCAACATTGCTCTCCTCTTCTCACCCATGACAGTCCCATTCTTACACTCAGCGAACCAATTGGAAAAAAAAAAAAAAAAAAACAACCATTTACTGAGACACTCCCAGGTGGCAGGTAATGTGTCCAGTTCTGGGTATGCAGCCATGATGAAGACATAGTCCCTGTCCTACAAGAGTTCACAGTCTAGTTGAGAAAGCTCACAGACAAAGGGAGAAGGTCAGCACAGCAGAATAGCATGGAGGGAACTGTAGATCAAGCATTGGATTTGGTCTGATTTTTTTCTTTAAAAGTTAAGGGACGGTCCTGTACGATGTGCAAGGGATACTGGTAGAGGCAGGCAGACCAGTTAGCAGCTGGCAATAGCAATATCAAAATGAAGCTTGAGGGACTTGCCTGGTGGTCCAGTGGTTAAGAATCTGCTATGCAATGCAGGGGACATGGGTTCTATCCCTGATGGGGGAACTAAGATCCCACCTACCTGGGAGCGACTAAGCCCATGCACCACAACTGCTGAAGCCCACATGCTACAACTAGAGAGTTTGTGTGCTGCAACGAAGATCCCACATGGTGTAAATAGGACCCAATGCAGACAAATAAATGAGTATTTTTAAAAAATCAAACTTGGAGGCAGAGACAGCAAGAGAACATAGGACGGGAAGGTTTGAGAGAAGGTAAGGAAGTTGAATCACCAGAACTAAGTAACTGATATGGATGGGGGTACACAGGAGTAAGAGGTGAAAGAGACTACCAGGCTGATGGCCTAGGTGGCTGGTGGGGTGGCGGGGCTTCTCTCTAAGCTGGGGACTACAATCAAGGAAGCAGGTTGGAGGAAGAGAGGCATAAGAAAACAAAGTGAGACCAGGCTGAATTTGTGAACCCAGTAGGAAAACCTGGTGGAAATGCTCATCAATCAGTGGGAATATGGGTCTGGATCTCAAGGAGGCTGGAGAAGATGAGAAGAATTGAAAGGCAAATGATATACACATATGTAAAACACAAACACAAAAAAGGATGAAATTCTAAAAGGCAATAAAAAGGCTGATATTCTCTTTACACACCCCAATACAACACCTTATGCAGCCCACTCTACAGACCCCTGGTTCATGGTATTCTTTCAAGGGTGAATGGGTGGCAAGAAATGGAAGTCGTAACTCCAGGGGGTATCAATAGAATTGGGAGAGACCTGAACATAGTTACAGATGAAGGGAAGGAGCCAGTGGGAGATGCAAGATGAGGAAGCAAGAACGGCAGGAGGCATTGGATGGTGACAGGTGCTGGAAGTGAGCAGGAGGGCTGGGACCCAGAGCACATGGAGATGAGGAGGGAAGGACAAGTTGAAGTGAGAACAGCTGAAAGAGGTAAGGACATGCTGGGAGTAGAAGTGGCTCATGACCCAGGGGGTCCCACTACCTGGCTGGGAACTTGTGTTACCAAAGGATCCATGGCTGCTGATGAAGTGCAGACTGAAGATGGTTGATTACAAAGAGAGGACCCTGGTCTCAACTCAGCCCCAGACTGCAGCCTCTCCAAAGAAATCAGGGGATCAAATCGGATCACTATATGGTCTGAATGCCTGTGTCTCCCTCAAATTCATGTCCGATGGGATGGTATTAGGAGGTGGAGCCTTTAGGAGGAGATTAGGTCATGATGAAATCAGAGGCCGAGAGCTCCCTTACCCTTCCCACCCTGTGACCCAGAAGAGGGTCCCCACTTGACTCTGCTGGTACCTGGATCTCAGATTTCCAGCCTCCAGAACTGTGAGAAATTTCTGAGGTATAGAAACCACACAGTTCATGGCATTTTCCTATAGGAGCCTGAACAGACTAAAACAATAGTCTGCCTTCAAGGGAGAAGGCTGCAGCCTTTGGTAATGTTCCAGCCAACCAAGCTGGGCTTTGAAACACTTTATCTTCATTAACTGACCACAGACTTTGACTGTGGCTACTGGTGCTGCAAATTCCTTGGGACTAAATACCACTTGTTAGAGGAGCCCCAAAAGGAATGCCCGCAACCTAAAATCAACCACAATGCATTCACAGAAGAGAATACCACGCTGCTATGAAAAACAACAAGGTGCCCTGACAAACACTCAGAGAAATCCAAATCTGGAACATTCTGCAAAATGACTGGCCCAGACTCATCAAAATGTCAATGTTATGAAGGAGAGGGTGTGGGGGGGGGGGGGGGACTGTCCCTAGACTTTCAAAAAGTAAAATTAACAAAACCTGATGAGATACACAATCAAAACCAAACATGAAAGTCAACTTGATCCTGATTTTAAAAAGAAAAGTAAAAAAAGACATCCTTGGAATGAGTTGGGGAAATTTGAATAGAAATAGCTTATTAGATAAAGCAGTATTACAGAATGCTGATAGTTTTGTTGAGTGTGATTATGGTATTGTGGATATATAAGAAAATGTCTTTTTCCTTGAGAGCTGCAGGCTGAAGAATTTAGAACTGAAGTGTCAAAATGTCCACAATCTGGGGGGAAATGATTCAGCAAACATAAACAGAAAAACAGAGACAGTGAATAAGGAAAACCGGCAACTGTCAAATCTAGCTTGAGGGTATATAGTCATTGTTCATTATACTTTTGTGTTTCAACTCTTCAGGATGTTTGAAAATTTTTATAATAAAAAGTTGGGAAAATTTTTTTAAAGTAAGTAAACTTAAAGAAGGTAAATCTATATGAACTCATATGGCAAAGTAACAAATACTTGCATATATGAATAAAGCTGTATACATAAAGATGTTCACTGCAACATTATTTGTGATAACAAGAAGTATCTAATAACAGAAAAGCTAACTGACTGTCCACCGGTAGCTGCTGCTGCATCGCTTTAGTCGTGTCCAACTCTGTGTGACCCCATAGACGGCAGCCCACCAGGCTTCCCGTCCCTGGGATTCTCCAGGCAAGAACACTGGAGTGGGTTGCCATTTCCTTCTCCAATGCATGAAAGCGAAAAGTGAAAGTGACATCGCTCAGTCGTGTCCAACTCTAGCGACCCCATGGACTGCAGCCTACCAGGCTCCTCCATCCATGGGATTTTCTAGGCAAAAGTACTGGAGTGGGGTGCCATTGCCTTCTCCACCACTGGTAGAAGAGTCATCAAAAAAAAAAAAAAAAATACTCTGGAAGACTAACTCTGCAACCACTTACAAAAAAGGAGGTATAACCATTTATAGGCAAAACTGAGCAAATCTATTGACCAAAGCACGATCCTTTTTGTAGAAGAAAAGGGGCTGATTAGTTTTTGTACTTTTATGATTTTTTTTTTGATGTGGACCATTTTAAAACTCTTTATTAGATCTGTTACAATACTGTTTCTGTTTTTTATGTTTTGGTTTTTTTGGCTGTGAGGCAAATGGGATCTTGGCTCCCTGAGTAGGAATCAAACATGCACCCTGTGCATTGGATAGGCGAAGTCTTAATCCCTGCACTGACTGCCAGGGAAATTCCAGTCTTCGTACTTTCAGATGTCTGTCAATGAATACAAAAAGGACTGGGATGATATTTACCAAACTGAGCAGGGGAACAGGACTGGGGAGGACAGGCTGGCACAGGGACGGGGAGACTTAGACTTGGTTTCTAGATATTTGTATAGTTGGATTTTTATGTGTTCATTTATTAATCATGTAGCTAAAAGTTTAAAAGTCAAAAAAAGAAAAGGTCAAAAGAGTAATGTACCTCTTAGCAGCAATTACCTCTGGGGAGTAGGCAGGGAGAACTTTCGTGTTATAGTCTTATCTCTCTATTGCAGGAATCCTTAATCAAGAGGTTGCATTAAGCTATTACGGAGACGGGGATAAGAACTCCCTCTCTTAGAGTATCTGAATATGTTCTAGACCCCTCACAAGTTCCTTGTTTTCACTTTATCTTCCCTTGTGACCCAACTCCTACCCCCAGTACAGACAAGCTACCCATGGCCCTACCAGGCACGTGGAACTTCATCTTACACTCAAGGTCTGATGTGGACCATAAAGAAGGCTTAGCATTGAAGAATTGACACTTTTGAACTGTGGTGCTGGAAAAGACTCTTGAGAGTCCCTTGGACTGCAAGGAGATCAAACCAATCAATCCTAAAGGAAATCAACCCTGAATATTCATTGGAAGGACTGATGATGAAGCTGAAGTTGCTAGTCACCTGATGCGAAGAGCCAACTGATTAGAAAAGACCCTGATGCTGGGAAAGATTGAAGGCAGGAGGAAAAGGGGATGACAGAGGATGAGATGGTTAGATGGCATCACCAACTCAATGGACATGAGTTTGAGAATACTCTGGGAGATGATGAAGGACAGGGAAGCATGGTATGCTGCAGTCCATGGGGTTGCAAAGAGCCAGACATGACTGAGTGACTGAACGCCAACAACAAAGTTCTTGGGCTGGTTTTACAGTTGTTTATAATATTCTCCATGAATAAATAAACATACTTATGAATAAAATTAAAGCATGCCATGTATGGACCAATGTTGAAATTTGTTACGAATCGAGAATTATAAATATGATTTATTTACAAATCTCTGTCTAAAAGAAAAAGGACAGGGGTTTCATTAAATGACTTGTCCAAGGTCTCAAGGCTGAACCAGAATGTGAACCCAGGCAACTTGGCTCCAGAATGCATGATCTGAACCACTGTTGTCTGTTGTCTATACCAGGCTGTTCCCCGATAGAAAAAAAAATGGGGTCTACTATGCAACCTAGACAGCATATTGAACAGCAGAGACATTACTTTGCCAACAAAGGTCCGTCTAGTCAAGGCTATGGTTTTTCCAGTGGTCATATATGGATGTGAGAGTTGGACTGTGAAGAAGGCTGAGCACTGAAGAATTGATGCTTTTGAACTGTGGTGTTGGAGAAGACTCTTGAGAGTCCCTTGGATTCCAAGGAGATCCAACCAGTCCATTCTGAAGGAGATCAGCCCTGGGATTTCTTTGGAAGGAATGATGCTGAAGCTGAAACTCCAGTACTTTGTCCACCTCATGCGAAGAGTTGACTCATTGGAAAAGACTCTGATGCTGGGAGGGATTGGGGGCAGGAGGAGAAGGGGGCAACACAGGATGAGATGGCTGGATGGCATTACTGACTCAATGGACGTGAGTCTGAGTGAACTCTGGGAGTTGGTGATGGACAGGGAGGCCTTGCGTGCTGTGATTCATGGGGTCACAAAGAGTCGGACATGACTGAGCGACTGAACTGAACTGAACTGAACTGATGAAGCCTGAAGACCTGACCCAACACCTAGCTACCGCGATACAGGCACTAGCCATCCAAGACCCCAGGGGTCTCCGAAGTCCCAAATCCAGATTTACTACTTCTTTAGACTGAGCCAGAGCTCGAATTTCATATGGAAGAAGGAGTGTAGCATTGAGTACACAAGAACGTCCTTCAGGACTTAGAAGTCCAGCCCTGAACATGTCATTTGACTTTCTACTCAAGGATGGAAAGTAAATATTTGCACGGCTCTCTCCAAAGAACTCTGCCGAAAGGCTAATGACAGAGATTGTTCAAAAGGTCTACAAAGGAACCAGGGCAGCTCCAAGTCAAAAGACAGTCAGCTTGTATACAGAGGCCAAGCCACAACTGCAGAATGACGGTGCCAGGGCTGGCCTTCCTGCTCGAGGTATGTGACAAGGGGCCCCAAGAGGGCCTTTAGCACCACTGAGAGGAACAAGGCCTCATTCTCCTCCGCCTCGGGTTACAGATTCCACACAGAAAATGTAAGCCATGTAGAGTGGGAGGGAAAAGAGTAAAGGTACTAAACTTCCAGTCCCTCATCTGCCCCAGCACTCTGTGATGCCATCCAGCTCAATTTAGTGCCTTCAAAGGACTTGAGCATCAGATGGCTTGAAATAAGGCCAACCCCAGACTAGCACTAGAGCAAAGGAAGGGATAAACACATCTGAGATTTGGCTCTTAGCCCAGTAAAACAGCTGGACACTCAGTACCCAGTACTCACTGCCTTCAACCAAACAACCATAGTGTCTGGTTAACATTCTACTCCTTGGGGGCCCTTGTTTGAAGGCAACCAGTGGGCCAGGCAGCCATTTGTAAGGCAGGCTTCCGGACCCTGTTACTTCCAACATGTTCCCCTAACAAGGCCCATCACCTCTGCTACAAGCTGGAGTCAAGTTCAGGAATCTCTTAAGCAAGGGAAGGCAAACGTCACATGTCCCCTTGAGGCATGGGCCTTGAGAAGAGGCCAAGAGATGGTACTAGACCACCTCCTGACATGAGTAGACTCTGCTCACTTCTCTTTCTACTTCTCTCCTGTTTAATTCTCCCATTCTCAATCTCTTCCCAGACTCCGAGACTGCTTCCAGGTTTTCTACAAGCACTGGAGAGCAATAAACTAGTAGCTCCTGGCTAATCTGACACACAGAAGATGTGCAGAATCTTTATTTTCATCACACATTTTTAGAGAAAGCATCTTTTTGACCCAGTGGGATGGGGCCCAACATTTCATATTTCAGCGAGGATCTCGAAGGTAATCTGGATACAGGAGTGCTTAACTTGCAAAAGTCTAAATGACAGGTGTGCATTTACAATATTTTCTACCAGAAATGACAGGCAGTTCCCAGGAAAATGTACTGATAAGGATAATGATGTGACTAGTGTTCAAAACAACAATAAAGATAACAATAATCATCATTAATAATGGCTGGTACACAGAACTTCTCTGCTAGGGACTGTCCTAAGTACTTGTATTAATTAACACAACAACTCTAAAGATAAGAGCTATAATCCCCCTTTTTTGCATGAAGGAATTAAGAGAGATTAAGTAATTTGCCCAAGGTTACTTAAAGAGCCTGGATTTAAGCCAGGCAATCTGACTCCAGAGTCCATGATTTTACCCACTGACCTACATTTACTCTGATGTGTGCTGAGGCCCTATACAGTACAGAGGAAGTCCTTCATTTACAAATGACTCAATGATGCTGGTTTGATCACTTGCTACTGAAACAGTATCCTTTCTCTTCCAACCCCACCATCTGAGCCCAGACCTGGAATGTTCTAATTACATTGCCATGGGAACTAATCAACACTGGAATCTATGTCCATGATCCCCTAGACATCAATGTATTCATTCGTTCAACCAATCAATCAACAAGTACATATTAAGTACCTGCTGCTGCTGCTGCTAAGTTGCTTCAGTCGTATCTGACTCTGTGCGACCCCATAGATGGAAGCCCACCAGGCTCCCCCATCCCTGGGATTCTCCAGGCAAGAACACTGGAGTGGGTTGCCATTTTCTTCTCCAATGCATGAAAGTGAAAAGCGAAAGTGAAGTCGCTCAGTCGTGTCCGACTCTTAGCGACCCCATGGACTACAGCCTACCAGGCTCCTCCATCCATGGGATTTTCCAGGCAAGAGTACTGGAGTGGGGTGCCATTGCCTTCTCCATATTAAGTACCTACTGTGTATCAACTCTTATATCACGATAAAAATGGTTTCTGCCTTCATGCACTTATGCCTTCCTCATTCCAAATGCTGATTTCTAGGGTTTAGAAAGGCTCAAAAGATGGTTTAAATCAGTGCTCCAAGGCCTCATGGCCACTAATATTAATATTTTGTTAGCTACATGATGGGTTAAATAGCTATCAGATACCTCATAGAACTTAGGACAACAGGAGACAGACATATAGTAGGTATTTATCAACTTATATAGAGATATTTCAGGGGAACACTGAGAACAGATGGCCAAACCAATGAATCATCCTCCTGATGAACATCCTCCTGACTGCCCCAGCAGGAAGGACACAGACATAAGAGAGTTGGAAAACAAGACCCAAACTTCCACTTCTGGTAATAACAAATGCTAGTTAGTACTTAAAAGGATCCATGAGCCCAAAAAGCCACACTTCAGTGTAAAAGTATACTGGAAATACAAATTACTCCACCTCTAATGATAAGGAAAATTCAGTCTCAAATCTTAACGATGAGCTGGAGTAATAGGGGAAGAGAGTAGTTAGTTCCACTAAAACCTTGGAACCACAAGCCAGCCCTCACATGGGTTTACAACCTCAATTTATACAACTTGGGTAATCCAAAAATGCTAGGTTTAGAGTTTTATTTAGCATGATTCCAGACTGGTAGCCCTCAAGCACCTGATAAGAACAAAGACATATCTTCTCTACAGAAATCCAGGACTCAAAAAAAAAAAAAATTCCCCACACACACAAAAAGTAACGTACAATAAAGAACAATAATAAACAACAGTAATATTTAAAACAAAACCTAAAGAAGCTAAGAACCAGTAAAAACAGAGCTTTAAAGACCTCAGAATAGTTACAGACTATGTTTAGTATATTTGGAAAAAGGAAAAATAATTGAAATTAAAAACTCTTGATAGCTTTAATTTATATGTTTAGATTAGACTGATTAGACAGCTAAAGAGATAAGTGAAATACAGAGCTGAACAAATTGTCCAAAATGCAACTAAGACAAAGAAGTACAAAATAGGAACAAAAAAGATTAAGAGATGTGGAAGACAGAGTAAGAGGAGCTAACATAATTCTATATGTAGTCCTAGAAGAAGAAAAGAGGAGATAGATGCAATAATTGAAGGCAAAATAACTAACAATGTTCAGAAACCTGATGAACACATGTTCACAGATTCAAAAAGTTCAAAGACCCTCAAACAGAACAAGCCAAAACAAATCAACATTGAAACAAATCCTACTAAAACTGCAGAACACCAAAGACAGAAAACCTTAAAACCAATCAGAAAGAAGAGATTTACTTTCCAAGGAGTGAAAGTTAAGACTGACCAATAACTTTTCAAGGCAATGCTGGAAGACAGAATATAGTAAAATTACATCTTAATTGTGCTGGGAGAAAAATAATTATGAACCAAGACTTTTATAGCCTGTGAAAATATCTTTCAAGAATGAATAAGGAAAACAAACATTTTTAGGACAAAAAAAAAAAAAACAAACAAAACCCCGAAAAGTTTGTCTTCGATAGATCATCTCTAAAGATAATTCTAAAAGATAAAATTCCAGCAAAGGCAAAGTTGTGTCAAATGGAAGGTGTGAGATGCAATAAAAAATAGCAAGCAAAGTGGTAATTATGTAGGTAAATCTGAATGAACTTTTTTACATAACATAATGTCTTATTTTAAAGAAAACCTAAAATAACACAAATTAAAATACATGACAATATAAGCACATAAGTTGAGGGTAATGAATAGAGTTTAAATATTAAAAGGTCCACAGGCAAAGAATAAAGTTGTAACCCTATTTCACAGCATACATACTCCAAAGAATATACTCAAGAGTAAAAAAACAAACAAAAAAACCTATCAAAAAATGTCTACACAAAGTTATATATGAATTTTCATAGCAGCATTATTCAAAACAGCTATAAAGTGGAAACAATCCAAATGTCTATCAACAGGTAAATGGATTAAAAAAAGTACTATATATCCATACAATTGAATTTTATTAGCCAATATAAATAAATGGCATATTAATAGATGTTACAACATGGATGAATCTCAAAACGTTATGCTAAGTGAAAGAAGCCAAAAACAGAAGGACAAATAAATATTTTCTGATTCCATTAATATGAAATGTCCAGAACAGACCAATCTATAGAGATAGATATTAGATCAGCTGTTACTTAGGACTGAGGGTTGAAGGGGTGGTGGATGTAAGCAGACAGAAAGATGATAGCTAAATAGTACAGTTTCCTTTAGGGGTTGATAAAAATGTACTAAAAGTTAATTGTGATGGCTGCACAATTCTGTGAATATACTTAAAAAACTTTAAATTTCACTCTTTAAATGAGTGAATAAACTCAATAAAACTAGGACCAAAAAAATGTTATAAGATCCTTGTATTATTTGAGAGAAAAGGTCTGACTGATTCTAGCTCTGGATATTTTTGTTAACATTGGTAGGATAAACATTAAAAAGAAAAACCCAATAACTGAAATAGTGTGTACAACTTCCAAATCAGTAAAGGGAAAAAGAGAATAAGAAAATATCCGATAAATGCCCTCAAAAGGCTAGACGAAAGGGGGGAAAAAAAAGACAAAATGCTCCAACCTGGATTTATAAGCTGTATCAAATGGTGGCAGACCAAGTGACATCCAGCAGTATGCACTGGAGTTTGGGTAAGTGGGAGCTCACATTCTACCCAACCCGCTTCATGAAAAGGGTCTCTGGAGAAACACACTCCTTACTAAAGACTTGGACCTGCCAAGTAAATACCACCTTGGGATAAGACATCTCCTTTTGGTCACCAGGGATCAAAGGTGTTCCTCCAATTAGTTAAGGCCTAGAGGTCCTGGGTTTTAAAGGAAAATAAGTAATTCTGTGCTGAGAGGTCATCTGAGTTTTGACACACAAGCTAGTTCCAATTATTAACAGTGCAATGGGTGGATGACTTGTATACGTAGGGCTCAGTGTAAGAATGCCTGGCTGCTTCAGTAAGAATCATGAGTGCACTTTGCATTTGCTGTCATAGACAGGGCTTCTGCATCTCTCTCTAGGGCAGCCTGGTGTCACAGGATACGTATTTGTGCTGTGGTTATCCCAGGTATTGGAGCTGATTGATGGGAATGCTGTCCAGTCCCTGACCAGAGGAGGTGAGTTGGAAGAGGGGTGCTCCCCCATTCTGGCTGCTGTGCTGGCACAGCAGGGCAGGGAAAGTAAAACTGAAACATCTGGATGACACCTCTTGCCTCAGAGCTTACTCAGTTAAAGAAAAAGAATTTTTTCTGGTCCCACCTTTGGAACTAACAGTTTAGTCTTTAGCCACATAATAACACCCTGCCAGAAGAAAGTTCCAGATGATATTTTCTCATGCACAGCTCTAGCCCTGCATGTGCCAACAGCAAACCCCTGGCCCCTGCTCCACAGGGCATGTCGCCATCACTTTGCTCAAGACTGGAAAACAGAACAGGGGGCATCCCTTTGGCCCATATGGCAGCTGACCTCTGGACTAGTTTGAAGAGTAGGAAATAGCAGTTATGTACAGTGAATGTGGTATAAGGCCCAAGTGTGAGCGGTCCAATTCTTTTGACATTGTCTAGATCACCTACAAATTGGACTTCTTTCTCATCAGTCATTATCTTGAACACCCACTCCATATAGAACCGTGTCGTGTGTCCTCACACTCCTCCAGCACACATGTGCATGTGCACGCATGCACGCACACACACACATCCCTAAAGCCCTGTTCATCAATTCTTGTTTCCATTGGTTGTGTTTCAGTGTGTGCTAAGTCGCTTCAGTCGTGTCTGACTCTTTGCGACCCTATGGACTGCAGCCCACCAGGCTTCTTGGTACATGGGATTCTCCAGGCAAGAATATTGGAGTGGGTTGCCAGTCCCTTCTCCAGGGGATCTTCCCGACCCAGGGATTGAACTTGTGACTCTTATGTCTCCTACATTGGCAGGTGGGTTCTTTACCATTAGCACCACCTGGGAAGCCCTGTGTTTCAGTGTGCCTCTATAAAATGTAAGTGGAGAGCAGCAGTTAATGTCTACTTGGAAACAAATTCTGGAAATCCAAAAGCCACAGATAAACCTCTTTCCTGGCTAAAGATGTCCTGATACCATCTGGAGTCAACAGTGTGCACCCGTCCCAGGTCAGCAGCTGATGCGAATACAAGAGTGGAGGGTTCCCTCTGCTTTGATACTCGCTGCCCTTGGAGGAGGGGGGGAAGCATGCCCTGGATCAGCAGGGGGAGAGATGCAGCATTCTCACCCTTTTGTCAGCCTGACCTCTGCCTCCATGGGACAGCCCTCAGAGGGCACCTGTGAGTCAGATCAGAAGCAGGGAGGAACCAGGCAGCTTCTAGAAGATTTGTGGTCTTCTCTTCCTCTCCATTCACCCTCCAAAAGTCATTTCTAAGTGGCTGTCATCTTAGACCATACTTCCTGGTCTATATGGACACGTTCCGCTTTTTTAGCACCCTGGTCTACATCCCCCCCACCCCCACCCCCACTTATTTTGGGCCGACATAATTTACAACTCCCAGAAATGCCTGAGAAGCAGCGTACACACTTCTGGTGCCAAGCCTGACCAGTTTTACAGATTTTCATTTAGCAGGTGTCTGTTGCTAAATCAGTAGCAGCTGCTAATTGCTTTTCCTCCCTCCAACCTTCAGACAGAATGAAACATCTGGTGTTCTCTCACTTTGGGTTAAAATCAGCTACCTTACCATCCCTCCTCTGGGCTCCATTTTTATTAAAAAGCTGTCAGCTGATGCCTGGAGCTGGCAACAGAGAGCCAGGTGGCTCCTGAAGAAAGGAAATTATTCTAAGGGCAACTCGGCAGGCTAAGGCCACCTCCTGGCCCCAGGCCTTAGGGACAGATGAGGGATTGCTTGGGCACCAGTCCCTGCCAGGTGGAGCTTGAAGTCCATGACCACCCAAGTTACATGGAGCTTCATTTCTTGAGCGAGGACTCTGAGGACCTTGCCCCCTCTTACTGGCAGTGCCCGCCCTGCCCTGAATCTGTTCCAGAGGTGGGACCCTACATGTCAGGTCACTTCCCTCTCTCTTCCAGGGGAGGAAGGTGGCTATTCAATGCACACATGCTTCTATCGCCATGAACTGGAATCTCAAGGGTAATAAACTATATACGGTGGTGGAAATTATAAGGACCCTATCATTTATAGCTTCAATTTGTACCAGTGTTCTTTTGTAGCTTTTTCAGTCACCTTTTGGTTCTGGCGTTTCCTCCCCACCCCCAAAAAAAATCTGTTGGCTGGGCCCCATATCTGCTTTTTGATTCTAAGTCAAAACCATTCTTAAAGGTACCTTTATAGCAACTCAGATATTTTACATTATTAATAAATAATAATCACAGCTAATCTTTATTGAGCACTTACTACTGTGCATCAGGCATTGGAGTAAGCACTTTACATGCATTACTTTATTGAAGATTCAGAAATGATTAGGACTGCCCTCATTTACAGTATGCAACAGGCTCAGAGAAGGCCTACTGATGTTGTGGAAGCAAGACTAGAACTGTGATTTAGCTGGATAAGAAGCCTATGCTTTGCTGACTGGATATTTGATGATATTAAGGAATTAGTGATAATGATAATAGATACAATAATGGCATTATGATTATATATATGAGTCCTTATATATTAAAGATGTATAATGAAATATCTACAGTTAAAATTCCATGAAATTTCCTTTAAAATCATCCAGGTAAGAGAAATGAGTAAGAGAGAGACAGTGTGTGTGTGTTTGTGGCAGGTGGGGAAGCAGTTTGAGATAGAGTAGGGTATACTGATGAAAACAACACTAGCCATGAGTTGATCCTTGTTGAAATTGGGTGGATAATGGATTTTTTTTTACTTTTATATATATTTCCATTTTCTTTAATATAAAATTGTACACATACTGTGGAGAAGGCACTGGCACCCACTCCAGTACTCTTGCCTGGAGAATCCCATGGACGGAGGAGCCTGGTAGGCTGCAGTCCATGGGGTCGCTAAGAGTCAGACACGACTGACCAACTTCACTTTCACTTTTCACTTTCATGCATTGGAGAAGGAAATGGCAACCCACTCCAGTGTTCTTGCCTGGAGAATCCCAGGGGTGGTGGAGCCTGGTGGGCTGCTGTCTATGGGGTCACACAGAATCGGACACGACTGAAGTGACTTAGCAGCAGCAGCAGCATACATATACTATACACTATATTTTAGAACCTCCTGACTTGAGCAAGATCTTCCCTATCCGTAACTTCTCAGCTCCTACCATCAAACTTTCCTCATCTGGTACCCATGCAGTAACCACCCTCCCCTTGGAGTTACTAAACCCTGTTTGTCTTCAAGTTTCCAGTCATTTTATTCAAGTTCCTCAGTGTGTGGGACTTAAGGGGAGGCTAGGAGGGCCAGATGCTGAGGTAAGAGGAGGGCATCATAAGGACTCTTATTTCTCCATTCTTTTTATGCAACAGAAAACTAATTCATCTTTTCACTGCTGCTGCTGCTGCTAAGTTGCTTCAGTCGTGTCCGATTCTGTGCAACCCCATAGATGGCAGCCCACTAGCCTCCTCTGTCCCTGGGATTCTCCAGGCAAGAATACTGGAGTGGGTTGCCATTTCTCTCTCCAATGCATGCATGTGTGCTAAGTCGCTTCCATCGTGTTTGATTGTGTGCGACCCCATGGACAGCAGCCCACCAGGTTCCTCTGTCCACGGGATACTCCAGGCAAGAATACTGGAGTGGGTTGCCATTTCCCTCTCCGTCTTTTCAATGACCACCTGACAAAGGAGTATTTGATTGAATCCTTAAATAACTATGTGGTAGGTAACATTATTATTCCTGTTTTATAGATGAGGAAACTGGATGAAGTAGCTCAACTAAACACTGAAGTCCTTCCTAAGAACAGGCGCTGCCCAAGGGCATCTGTGGTACAGTAAGAAATAGATTTGGTAATTGTCCCCATTCCAGGCACAAAACTCCTAAAACTCTTTTAGGCATTTCCTAGTCAAGGCTATGGTTTTTGCAGTGGTCATGTATGGATGTGAGAGTTGGACTATAAAGAAGGCTGAGCGCTGAAAAATTGATGCTTTTGAACTGTGGTGTTGGAGAAGACTCTTGAGAGTCCCTTGCACTGCAAGGAGATCCAACCAGTCCATCCTAAAGGAGATCAGTCCTGGGTGTTCATTGGAAGGACTGATGTTGAAGCTGAAACTCCAATACTTTGGCCACCTCATGCGAAGAGTTGTCTCATTGGAAAAGACCCTGATGCTGGGAGGGATTGGGGGCAGGAGGAGAAGGGGGTGACAGAGGATGAGATGGTTGGATGGCATCACCGACTCAGTAGACGTGGGTTTGGATGGACTCCAGGAATTGGTGATGGACAGGGAGGCCTGGTGTGCTGCCGTTCATGGGGTCGCAAAGACTCGGACATGACTGAGCGACTGAATTGAAGTGATAGGAGTGTCTTTTGTCATTCATGAGGAGCTCCTTTTGAGCACACCCAAGTTTACGCTGAGAGAACTTAGGGGAGAGCCCCCTAGATAACCACAGGATAGGGCTGGTCCCAGGAAGTGATAAGGAGGATGGAAATTTGTAGCTGCACCCACTGCTCTCTGGGAAAGGGTGGCTAAGGATTAAGTTCTATAAAAACTCTTGAATAGGAAGAGTTGATAAGCTTCCCAGTTGGTGAACACATCTGTAGGCCAGGAGGGGTGGTACATCCTAGTTCCATGGAAGTAGAAGTGTCTGTGCTTGGGACCCTTCTGGACTCCATCCTCTATACCTCTTCATCTGGCTGTTCCTCTGCTTTAAAATATACTTCCTAAAAAAAACAGATTGGTGGTGTTTCGTTGCTAAGTTGTGTCCAACTATTTGCAACCCCATGGACTGTAGCCCAGCAAGCTTCTCTGTCCATGGGATTCTCCAGGCAACAATACTGGAGTGGATTGCTATGCCCTCCTCCAGGGATCTTCCCGACTCAGGGACCGAACTCATGTCTCCTGCAATGCAGGCAGATTCTTTACCACTTAGCTACCAGGGAAGCCCCAAATAACTGGTAAATAAAAGCAAGTGATTCTCTGAGTTCAGTAAGCAGCACCTGCAAGTTAATGGAACCTGAGGAGGGAGTTCATGGAAACTCTAATTTATAGCATGTCACTCAGAAGCATAGGTAACAACCTGTACTTGTAACAGGTACCTGAAGTGGGGGCAGTCTTATAGGACTCAGTCCTTAACCATTGGGATCTGATGCCATCTGCCAAGAGTGTCACAAGGAGTTAAACTGTAGGCCACCCAGCTGGTACTACAAAACTGTTTGTTGTGGGGAGCCCCCCACCACACACAGAACATCCCATTTAGTATTTATGCAACAGGGGAGGTGGAAAGAGCACTAGTCTGGGAGCCGCAGACCTGAGTGGTGATCCTAGAGCTGCTACTCACTGGCTGTGTGACCTTAGGCAGGTCACTCACCCTTTCTGGTCTTTATTATTGGTAAAATGACATAGGTGGATGACATGAAATTCTAAGGTCCACCAAACCTATAAAGTTCTAGGATCTGGTTACTTTTTTAATTCAAGTTTTTGAACTTGACCTTTACTCCTCTCTGTTCCACTAATGTTATCTTTCAGGACTTTTTCGAATATTGAAACTGGTACCCAATATAGCTTTCCTTCTGAGCTTTGGGACACAAGCAAATCTGACACTTCAGTCAGTCATCTGTGCCTTAATGTAAATTAGTTCAACAAACCACTAGCCAGCTAACTGTATTACCCATCACCATAGGTAATGATTCAAAAATCAAAATCAAAATAGCTCTTCAACCTGATTTAAGGTACCTCACCTATTTATGCCCTGTGCTCAGTCGTGTCCAATTCTTTGTGAGCCCATGGACTGTAGTTCACCAGGCTTCTCTGTCCATGGGATTTCTGAGGCAGAAATGCTGGAGCCAGGTGGCATTTCCTACTCCAGATCTTCCCAACACTGGGATCGAACCCAGGTCTCTTGTGTCTCCCGCATTAGCAGGTGGATTCTTTACCACTAGCACAACTTTATGCTAGTGGTAAAGAATTTCAAATTCACCTGCAGTGGATTTCAGGTTCTAACATTAACTTTTTTTTTTTTTTAATTGAAGTCTAACTTACATGTGGGGACTTCCCTGGTGGCTCAGATAGTAAAGAATCCACCTGCCAATGCAGGAGACTTGGGTTTGATCCCTGGTTTGGGAAGATCCCCTGGAGGAGGGCAAGGCAACCCACTCCAGTATTCTTGCATGGGAAATCCCATGGACAGAGGAGCCTGGAGGGTTATACTCCACGGGGTCACAGAGAATTGGACAGGACTGAGCAACGAACACTTTCACTCTCAACTTACATAAAGTGCCAAATATCTTAACTTTTGTCAAGCCCTATAGTGTAGGCCTCATTTATATTAGTTGAATGACTGACTAGGAAGACTTTTGTCCTTATCAGGTACTGTTCCAACCATACCTGTTCAAAGACAGGTGTCCTTTAAGGAAAGAACAGAAGCAGAACAAGAATTGATCAGTATTGAGTTGCCTTTTCCTCTTTCTACACTGGATACTGGTTGTTTTGATTTCTCTCAACCTTGCTTCCCAGGCCTTTCCAACTGTCGTGTACACACCAATCCCAAGAGATCTTGTTAAAATGCAGAGTTTCATTTGGTTAAGTCTGGGATGAGATCCAAGGTTATGAATTTCTAACGAGTTCTCAAGGGAGGCCAATTCTGCTGGCCTGTGGACCACATTTTGAGTTGCAAGGACTCAGGGCATAGTGAGGAAGGTACAGTGGTGGAGTGGAGAGACAGTGGGCTTTGTAAACAGAAACCTGGGTTCTAACTTGCAACTTTTTCCACTCACTAGCTCAGTGCCTTTGGGTAGACTGCTTAACCTCTTGGCATCTCAGCTTACTCCTTGTAAAAATGAGAGGAGTTTCATCTCAGGGCAGCTGTGAGGATTAACATTGAGATGAGGGAGGTAATAAATCTATCACTGTTCTGGGCATATAATTCTTGTGCTTCTGCTCAGTCATGTCCGACTCTTTGCGACCCCATGGACTGTAGCCCACCAGGCTCCTCTGTCCATGGGGTTTCCCAGGCAAGAACACTGGAATAGGTTGCCATTTCCTCCTCCAGAGGATCTTCCCAACCCAGGGATCAAACCTGCGCCCTTTATGTCTCCTGCATTGGTGGGCAGATTCTTTACCACTAGCGCCATGAAATGGTAGCTATTTTCGTGGAAGTCTAACCATGCCTGCCATTCCCTACCTTTGTTGTTATGAATCCTAAAAATTCAGATTTGCCAATGCCACACCTAGTGTGTATAATATTCTAACCTTCTGCTGTGCATTGCATGTTTGTGCGCCCGCCCCACCAAATTCACATGTTGAAACCCTAAACCCCAATGTGATGGTATCTGGAGGTAGGGCCTTTGGGAGGTAGCTAGTTTTAGATGAGGTCATAAGGGTGGAGTCCTCCAGATAGGATTAGTGTCCTTATAAGAAGAAACACCAGAGAGCAAGAGGGCTCTGTCTTGAACTTGTGAGGACTCAGCAAGGTGGCCATCCACAAGCTAAGAAGAGAGCCCTCACCAGAACCTGACCTTGCTAGGCTAACATTGTGAGCTCAGACTTCAGGCCTCTAGATTGGTGAGAAATTTCTGTTGTTGAAGTCAGTCTATAGTTTTGTTATGGCAGTCGAAGCTGACTAATAACACCTCTTCTAAGCATACCAGCTATCCAGTAAACATTTATTGAGCTCTTACTGTATGCCAGCCCTGGAGCCTTTCAATTCCCTCTATTTCCCTTACGGCAATGCAACATCACTGTACTTTAAAAGAAACTCGAGAGAACAAGATGGCAGAGTAGGTGGACATGGAGTACATCTCTCTCCACGGATACATCAGGAATACACCTTCAGACACAGAAGTGCATGCAGACCACCAGCTGAGAGTGGACAGAAGTACCTGACCAGTGGAAAAGAATATATAGAATCATGCAAAACTCGGTAGGATGAAGGAACTAGGGGGAAAAACAGGAGTGTTAGTAGGACTGGACCTGCCCTTTGCGGTTGGGGGAACTGAAGCAGGGGTCTGATCCTCACAGCAGAGCAACTGTCTGAGTCAGAAGAGAAACATTTAAGGCTGAGAGTGAAACAGCTGATCTGTGGCAGCCTAAATAGAATGAGAATCAGACAGTCCTTGCCCACAGCCATACATACCCCAGACAGGAATGCTGGTCTCCTGGAAGGGGCAGTGGCTGGGAGCAATCCTGGGGCAAGGGCTGCTGCCGAATGCAGAGAGACGGGTGGAGGGGATGTGAGGGAGGAAATAGTGGTGAGAAGTGCTAGTAGAGGAAAGCCAGGCAGCCGTGGAAGCATGGTGATAACCACTGAGTCATGCGCAGAGGGTGGAGCCATGACCATAGCCTCTCTCTCTCCACATGCCAGCATCAGTGCTGAACAATAGAGAAGCTGGCCCGTCAAACGCCTGAGGCACTGAACTACAGAGTAGGCCCCCAGCCAGGGTGCTCCCTTAAGTGCCTCAGGCGCCAATCTACAAAGTAGGACCACAGTTAGGGTGGACCCTCTATGTGTCTGAGGAGCCGAACAACAGAGAAGGACCACAGGCAAGGGAGCCCTCTAAGTGCCTGAATGGGCGGAGCTACAGAGAAAGGCTGGCCAAAGATGACTTCTGATCGCCAGCTAGGAGAGACTCAAAAAAAGACTCTGATAAGGCCATAACTCCTGCGGTGGAGGCAGTCCATGTCCCTGTACACTTGGCGCCACCAGGGTCCCCGCAAGCCAAGCAGCTGCACCACCTTCACGCTCAACTCTCACTGGGGCAGAGCTGCCACAGGCAGAAAAAAAAGTCTTGCATTTATGCACACAGGGTCACTTTGGTTGTGTCTGACTCTTTTCAACCCTGTAGACTGTGGCCTGCCAGACTTCTCTGTCAGAGAAGGGGTTCTCCAGGCAAGAATACTGGAGTGTATTGGCCAAGACTGGTTGCCATACACTTCTAAAGCACTATATTTCCTACTCCCCCAGCCTCCAACCCCCCTGAGTACCTGGTGCTGCCAGAACCCCAGTGACCCAAGCAGGTGCACCACCTCCACACCTGGCACTCACAGGGGTAAACCCAACCCCTCCAGGGCAGCCTCAGGAGCAAACCCCAGTGGACAACCCACATATAGAGGTGGAAATAAAACCACAACTGAAAGCCAGGGGCAGAGTGGCAAAGGAAGAAGATCCAAAACCTTCTGACCAGCTGTACAAGCTGCATATTAAATCCACATGATCAACTAAGCAGACTCTGCGTCTATGGAATATATAAAAGGCCATAGAGAGGGCCCACAAAAGAAAATGCACTAGCTCTGATAGCTGTGGACATTGGAGGCAAGAATACACGGGAGTAGGACCAGATTAGAAACTGAGCAGCCCCTACGGCAGGTCCAGAGATCAGTACACTATTGGAGGGCATCCTAGGGAGGTAAGGTAAGGACTCTGACAGCAATGACTCAAGAAAAATATTTATTATTTTTTGTTTGTTCTGTAGATTCTTTTGGATTTTTTCTTTTTTCTTTTTTTTCCCTTCTTCCCCCTCCATTGTAGTTGTCAATTATATTGGCACTAAGAACTCCAATTAAGCTTTTGATCTTTTTTTTTCCTCACTCACATTTTCAATTGTCGCCTTAAATCTCTGCCTCCACATTGGGCTTTTGCAGGTCTGTGGAGTTTTCCTCTTGTTCTTTCCTTTCACTTTTATTTTTTCTACATTTATTCCTTTGTTTGCCTTTCCTACTGTTATTTTCCCCTTGCAGTTAATCTTTAATGTATATAAGTCTTCATCTACCTCTTTCTAACTTTGCTTATCTATTCTTTCTTTCTTTCCTTTCCTCACAACATATTTGTTAGTTTTGTTTTCATTGCTTTATTCCCACTTAGAACCTTGCTTTACTTTTATTTTCCAGTTTGTGCTTAAACTAGTTTTGTTCTCAACTCGTAAATATAATTTTTGATTTCCTTTGTTCATGGATCAATCTACTGTACTTTATTTTTGTTGGACTGTTTTGGCTTCGCTCACGGAAATGTATGTATATCTGTATATTCCATTACTTTAATTATTATTTGCCTGATTTTGTAACTGCCATTTGTCTGGGGTTCATCTTTGGTTTCTCATTTTTGGATATTTGTTTTCCTCTCCCTTAATGCCATTACAAACCACTTGTGGAATCGTCATTCCTGACCAGAGATCAAGCCCTGAGCCTTTGGAGTGGGAGGACTGACTCCAAGACCCTAGACTACCAGAGAACTAACCCTGGGGAGTATCAAATAGTGAGAACTCACACAAAGGAGACCACTTGAATACCAGACCCAGCATTACCCAACCACCAGTAGCACCCTTGGCAGGACGCCTCATCTAAACAAGAAACAAAACAAAAATACAAACCCAATTATCAGCAGACAGGATTACCACCTCACTCAGCCTTGTCTATCAGAGGAAAAACAAACAAACAAACAAAAAAAACCAAAAACTCAGCACAAATCTCACCCTATACCTAAGCACACAAACCACTGGTCCAACCTGAGGAGGGCAGAAACCAAAAGGAAGAAAGAATTCAACCTTGAAGCCTGGGGAAAGGAAACCTTAAACACAATAAGTTAAAAAAAAAAATGAAAAGGCAGAGAAATACTACACAAATGATGGAACAAACCAGAAACAAAAGAAGTCCAAATAAATGAAGAGGAAATAGGCAAACTACCTGAAAAATAATTCAGAATAATGACAGTAAAGATGATCAAAACCCTTGAAAACAAAATGGGAAAAATGCAAGAATCAATTAACAAAGACCTAGAAGAATTAAAGAATAAACATACAGAGACAAACAACACAATTACTGAAATTAAAAATACTCTAGAAGGAATCAATAGCAGAATATCTGAAGCAGAAGAACGAATCAGTAAGCTGGAAGATAAAATGGTGGAAATAACTTCTGAGGAGCAGAATAAAGTAAAAAGAAGGAAAAGAACTGAGGACAGTCAGAGACCTCTGGAACAATATCAAATGCACCGACATTTGAATTATAGGGGTCCCCGAAGAAGAAGAGAAAAAGAAAGGGTATGAGAAAATTTTTGAAGAGATTATCATTGAAAATTTCCCCAATATGGAAAAGGAAATAGTCAATCAAGTCCAAGACGCACAAAGAGTCCCGTACAGGATAAACCCAGGAGAAACACGTCAAGACACATACTAATCAAACTAACAAAGACTAAACACAAGGAAAAAATACTAAAAGCAGCAAGTGAGAAGCAACAAGTAACATACAAGGGAAATCCCATTCACTCAACAGCTGATCTTTCAGCAGAAACTCTACAGCCCAGAAGGGAATGGCAGGATATATTTAAAATAATGAAAGGGAAATATCTACAACTAAGATTACTGTACCCAGCAAGGATCTCATTCAAAATTGATGGAGAAATAAAAAGCTTTTCAGACAAGCAAAAGTTAAGAGAATTCAGTACCACCAAACCAGCTTTACAACAAATGTTAAAGGGACTTACATAGTCAAGAAATACAAGAGAAGATAAAAGATCCACAAAATCAACCCCAAACAATTAGAAAATGGTAATAGGAACATATATATCAATAATTACTTTAAATGTAAGTGGGTTAAATGCTCCAACCAAAAGACACAGACTGGCTGAATGGATACAAAAACAAGACCCATATATATGCTGTCTACAAGAAACCCACTTAAGACCTAAAGACACATATAGACTGAAAGTGAGAGGATGGAAAAATACATTCCATGCAAATAAGAAGTAAGAGAAATCTGGACTAGCAGTCCTCATATCAGACAAAATAGACCTTAAAATAAAGAAGATTACAAGGGATAAGGAAGGACACTACATAACGATCAAGAGATTAATCAAGAGGAAGACAAAACAATTGTAAATATCTATGCACCCAACATAGGAGCACCTCAATACATAAGACAAACACTAGTAGGAGACTTTAACACCCCACTCAAATCAATGGACAGATCATCAAAACAAAATTAATAAGGAAACACAAGTCTTAAGTGATACATTAGATGAGATGGATCTCACTGATATCTTTAGGACATTCCATCCAAATGCAGAAGAATACACCTTCTTCTCAAGTGCACATGGAACATTCTCCAGGATACAGCACATCTTGGGTCACAAATCAAACCTCAGTAAATTTAAAAAAATTGAAATTGTATCAAGCATCTTCTCTAAGCACAACGCTATGAGACTAGATATCAATTACAAGAAAAAAAAACTGTAAGAAACACAAACACATGGAAATTAAACAACACATTTCTAAATAACCAACAGGTTACTAAAGAAATGAAAAGGGAAACCAAAAATTTTCTAGAAACAAATGACAATGGAAACTCAACAAGTCAAAACCTATGGGATGCAGCAAAACCAATTCTGAGAGGGAAGTTTATAGCAATACAATCCTACTTCAAGAAACAAGAAAAACATATAACAGACAACCTAACTTTAAACCTAAAGCAACTGGAAAAATAAGAACAAAAAAAACCCCAAAATTAGTAGAAGGAAAGAAATCATAAAGATCCAAGCAGAAATAAATGAAAAAGAAATGAAAGAAATAATAGTAAAGATTAATAAAATCAAAAGCTGGTTCTCTGAGAAGATAAACAAAATGGACAATCCATTAGCCAGACTCATCAAGAAAAAAAGAGAATCAAATCAACAAAATTAGAAATGAGAACGGAGAGGTTACAACAGACAATGCAGAAATACAAAGGATTATAAGAGACTAGAGACTATTATGAACAACTATATGGCAATAAAATGGATAACCTGGAAGAAATGGACAGATTCTTAAAAAAGTTCAATCTTCCAAGACTGAACCAGGAAGAAATAGAAATTATGAACAACCCAATTACAAGCACTGAAATTGAAGCTGTGATAAAAAAAAAAAATCTCCCAAAAAACAAAAGCCCAGCACCAGATGGCTTCACATAGAATTCTATTAAACATTTAGAGGAGAGCTAATGCCTATCCTTCTAAACCTCTTTCAAAAAACTGCAGAGGAAGGAACACTTCCAAACTCATTCTACATGGCCACCATCATCCTGATACCAAAACCAGACAAAGACAACACAAAAAAAGAAAACTACAGGCCAATATCACTGATGAACATAGATGCAAAAATCCTCAACAAAATTTTAGCAAACTGAATTCAGTTACACATCAAAAAGCTTATACACCATGATCAAGTTGGGTTTATTCCAGGTCTGCAAGGATTCTTCAATATATGCAAATCAATCAACATGATACATATTAACAAATTGAAAGATAAAAATCATATGATCATCTCAATAGATGCATAAAAAGCCTTTGACAAAATTCAGCACCCATTTATGATTAAAACTCTTCAAAAAATGGGCATAGAAGGAACTACTTCAACATAGTAAAGGGTATATATGATAAGCCTACAGCAAACATTATTCTCAATGGTAAAAAACTGAAAGCATTCCCCCTAAGATCAGGAATAAGACAAGGGTATCCACTTTCACCACTATTATTCAACATAGTTCTGGAAGTCCTAGCTAAAGCCATCAGAGAAGAAAAAGAAATAAAAGGAATCCAGATCAAAAAAGAAGAAGTAAAACTCTCACTGTTTGCAAATGACATGATACGATACCAAGAAAACCCTAAAGATAGTATCAGAAAATTACTAGAGCTAATCAGTGAATTTAGCAAAGTTGAAAGATACAAAATCAATACCCAGAAATCACTTGCACTTCTATGTACTAACAATGAAAAATCAGAAAGAGAAATTAAGGCACCAATCCCATTCACCACTGCAACAAAAAGAATTAAATATCTAGGAATAAACTTATCTAAGGAGATAAAAGAACTCTACACAGAAAATTATAAGACACTAATGGAAGAAATCAAAGACAACACAAACAGATGGAGAGATATTCCATGTTCCTGCATAGGAAGAATCAATATTGTGAAAATGGTTATACTACCAAATGCAATCTACATATTCAATGCAATCCCTATCAAATTACCAATGGCATTTTTCACAGAACTAGAACAAAAACTTTCACAATTCATATGGAAACACAAAAGACCCCGAATAGCCAAAGCAGTCCTGAGAAAGAAGAATAGAGCTGGAGGAATTAACCTTCCTGACATCAGATTATACTACAAAGCTACGGTCATCAAGACAGTATGGTATTGGCACAAAAACAGAAATATAGACCAATAGAACAAGATAGAAAGTGCAGAAATAAACCCATGCACCTATGGGTACCTTATTTTTGACAAAGAAGGCAAGAATATACAATGGGGCAAAGACAGCCTCTTCAGTCAATGCAGCTGGGAAAACTGGACAGCTATATGTAAAAGAATGAATTAGAACACTTCCTAACACCATACACAAAGATAAACTCAAATAGGATTAAAGACCTATATGTAAGACCAGAAACTATAAAACTCTTAGAGGAAAACATAGGGAGACATTTGATGACATAAATCAAACCAAGATCGTCTATGACCCACCTCCTAGAGTAATGGAAATAAAAACAAAAGTAAACAAGTGGGACCTGATTAAACTTAAAAGCTTTTGCACAGCAAAGGAAACAATAAGCAAGGTGAAAAGACAAACTTCAGAATGGGAGAAAATAATAGCAAATGAAACAAATGACAAAGGATTAATTTCTAAAATACACAAGCAGCTCATACAACTCAATGCCAGAAAAATAAACAGCCCAATTAAAAAGCGGGGAGAAGACCTAAACAGACATTTCTCCAAAGAAGACACACAGATGGCTAACAAACACATGAAAGAATGCTCAACATCACTCCTTATTAGAGAAATGCAGATCAAAACTGCAATGAAATATCACCTCACACCGGTCAGAATGGCCCTCATCAAAATGTCTACAAACAATAAATGCTGGAGAGGGTGTGGAGAAAAGGAAACGCTCTTGCACTGTTGGTGGGAATGTAAATTGATACAGCCACTATGGAACACGATATAGAGAGTCCTTAAAAAACTAGGAATAAAATCACCATATAACCCAGCAATCCCACTCCTAGGCATATACCCTGAGGAAACCAAAATTGAAAGAGAAACATGTATCCCATTGTTCACTGCAGCACTATTTACAATAGCTAGAACATGGAAGTAACCTAGATGTCCATCCACAGATGAATGGATAAAGAAGCTGTGGTACATATACACAATGGACTATTACTCAGCCATAAAAAGGAAAGCATTTGCGTCAGTTCTAATGAGGTGGATGAATGTAGAACCTATTATACAGAGTGAAGTGAGTCAGAAAGAGAAAGATAAATACCGTATTCTAACGCATATATCTGAAATCTAGGAAAACGGTACTCAATTTATTTAAAGGGCAACAATGGAGAAACAGACATAGAGAATAGACTTATGGACATGGGGAGAGGGGAGGAGAGGGTGACACGTATGGAAAGTAACATGGAAACTTACATTACTATATGTAAAACAGATAGCCAACGGGAATTTGCTGAATGGCTCAGCAAAGTCAAACAGGGGCTCTGTATCAACCTAGAGGGATGGGATGGGGAGGGAGATTCAAAAGGGAGGGGATATATGTATACCTATGGCTGACTCATGTTGAGGTTTGACAGAAAACAGCAAAATTCTGTAAAGCAACTATCCTTCAATTAAAAAATAATTAAAAAAAAGAAACTCTATAAGCTTTCACTGTTCTTTTAAATATGCTTAATATTCCTTTCTTTAATTTGTGTATAGATGACTTTAAACCCTGAAGTATTACAATGCCTTCTTTGGAAAGACATTTCCCACCATAAGCAATTCTAAACTGTGAATGACGAAGTACCTCAACATTAAAAAACTCTACTACCCTCGGTTCCCTAAGGACAGATATTTATTATAAGTTACTAAAGGAACTTCCTCAACTTGATAAGGGCATGTGCGAAAAACCCACAGCTAAAGTCATACTCAATGATGAAAGACTGCATCCTTTTCCCCTAAGGTATGAAATAAGACAAGGATGTCCACTCTTGCCACTTCTATGTAACACTGTACTGGAAGTTGTAGCCAGGGCAATTGGCCATGAAAAAGAAATACAAGGCACCCAGATTGGAAAGTAGAAGTTAACCTATCTCTATTCATAGATAACACAACCTTTTCTACAGAAAATCTTAAAAAATTCACACACACACAAGTTATTAGCAGTAATAAAAAAGTTCTGAAAGGTTATAAGATCGATACAGAAGAATGAACTGCTATGAGCAATCTGAAAATGAAATGAAGAAAACAATTCCATTTGCAGAGCCATCAAAAATAATAAAATACATAGGAATACATTTAACCCAAAAAAGTGCAAAATCTATATTCCAAAAAACTAACAAAATGTCACTGAAAAAAAAAATTAAAGAAGACCTAAATACATAGACAGACATCCTGTGTTCATAGATCGAAAGACTTAATATTGTTAAAATGACAATATTCCTGCAATTACTCTATAGTCACTGCAACCCCTATCAGCATCCCAGTTGGCTGTTTTGCAATAAATTACAAGATGATCCTGAAATTCGTATGTAAATACAAGGGCCCCAGAATGGCCAAAACTATCTTGAAAAAGAATAACAAATTTGAATGACACACTTCTCAGTTTCAAAACTTTCTACAAAGCTACAGTGATCATCAAGACAGTGTGGTGCCAGCATAAGAAGAGACATATACATTAATGGAATAAAACTGATGGTCTAGAAATAAACCCTATTTGACTGATTTTTGATAAGGGTTCCAAGACATTTCAACAGGGAAGAGTCTTTTCAATAAATAATGCTGGGACAACTGGATATCCACATGCAACAGAATGAATTTGGATCCCTTCTTCACATGATGTATAAAAAGTCCTAAATGCAAGATCTAACACTATGAAACTCTTAAAAGATATTCCTAAGACCTCATGAACTTGATTAGATACTAGTGTCTTAGACATAACACCAAAAGCACAAGCAGTCAAAGACAAATTAGAGACAGTAGACTTCATCAGTGTTTAAAGATTTTGTATTTTAAAGGACGCTATCAATAAAATGCAAAGACAACCCAAAGGATGAGGGAAAATATTTCAAGTCATATACCAGATAAGGGTCTACTATCCCAACACATAAGAACTATCACAATTGAACAATAAAAAACAAATAACCCAATTTAAACATGGGAAAGGATTTGAAAAGCCATTTCCCCTCAGAAGACATAAAAATGGCCAATAAGTACATGAAAGGGTGTTCAACATCATTAGTTATCAGGGAAATAGAAATCAAAACCACAGGGAGATACCATTTTACACCTTCCCAAATGGTTATAATGGGAAAAAATCAGGTATTAAAAATTGTTGGCAAGGAGGCAGCAAAATCAGAACCCTCATACATTGCTAGTAGGAATAAAAAACAGGGAAGCCACTTTGGAAAGCAATCTGGCAGTTCCTCAAAAGGTTATTTAAACATGGAGTTACCATATGACCGGAAATTTCACTTCTAGGTATATACCCCAAAGCAGTCAAGACTGTACCCCACCAGGCTCCTCTGTCCATGGAATTCTCCAGGCAAGAATACTGGAGTGGGTAGCCATTTCCTTCTTTAGGGGATCTTCCCGACCCACGAACAGAACCCAAGTCTCCTGCATTGCAGCCAGATTCTTTACCATCTGAGCCGACAGGGAAGCCTAGTCAAGCAGATATCTTTACACAACCATTCACAGTATCACTATTCACAACAGCCAAAAGGTGGAAACAACCCAAACGTCCATCAATGCGTGAATGGATAAACAAAATATAAGATAACCAACAAAGACCTGCAATATAGCACAGGGAACTATACTCAGTATTTTGTAATGCCCACTGTAAGGGAAGAGAATCTGACAAACTGAATCACTGTGCTGTACCCTTGAATCTGGCACAACATTGTAGATACAATATACTTCAATTTTTCTTAAATGTGGTATACTGTACAAAGGAATATTATTATTCAGTCATAAAAAGGAATGAAGTATTGAAACATGCAACGACCTGGATGAACTTGAAAACTTTATGCTAAGTGAAATAAGTCAGTCAGAAAAGGCTACATATGATATGATTCTATTTACATGAGATATCTAGAACAAGCAAATCCATAGGGAGAGAGAGGAGTGGTTCCCAGAGTCTACGGAGGGGAAGAGTAGAGAGACATCACTACTGCTTTTGGTGGGGGTGGGGGAGAATGATGAAAATATTCTAAAATTAAATAGTGGCAATGGTTGTACAACTCTGTAATACACTGAATTAGACATTGAATTGTACACTTCAAATGCATAAACTTGTATTATGTAGATTTTATCTCAATTAACACTCCCCCCTCAAAAAAATGACTACAGGGAGAGAGAAAGAGGCAAGGACTCATTGCCTCTTTGTGGAGTGCTTTTATGTTCAAAGCTCTTTGCTAATTCTGTTATCTTTTGTTATCTGCTACCTTTTCTTCAAAAAGGTATCTGTGAGGTAGACAGAGCAGATTTCACTAAGCCCATTTGACAAATGGGGAAACTGATGCTTGATGGGAAGGAAACAATCTCAGTCAAAGCCCCAAGGTCAGCAGCAGCATGAGACCAGGCAGGGCCCTAGGCAGTGCTGCCCGCCTGCACACTGCAATTGCCTGGGGTGCTTTTGGAAAATGCTTCCATTTTGAAATTGGCTCTGTTGCTTCTAGGGTACAGTCAGAGCTGAGAACCACTGATCTACATAGATTGGGGAAACGGAACTCACCCGCTAGATAAGGCTTTGACTGCACAAAGAAACACTGCTGACCACTCAAGACTGTACTGCTTATGATTTGCTCAATAAATCTTGCCTGCTTGATCTAAAAAAACAAAAAAGAAACATGGCTTGGGGGCGTGGCTCGAGGATGAGGGAGAAATATTGGTTGGAAGAGTCAGAGGCTGTGCCTTCTAATTGCATTTTTGGAAAACAGAACCAGTGCAAAGAACTATTAAACTGGAGGCAAAGAGGCTGCTGCCTGTCATCCTCACTCATGGCTGCCACTCTCCTCGAAAGTAGGGGGCTTGGGTGTTACTGAAAAACCCAGAGGTCTCGACATTTCATTCAAATAGGAAGAAACACCAGGAGTGGGCCTAATTCACCTGTCAGGAGGGAGGAGAGAGAGAGCTGGCCAGTTCCATAATCCAACAGTCTGTCTGGGACACACACACACACGCGCGCGCACACACACACACACGTGCTGCTAGTCAATGTGGAAAAGAAATCCTGCCAAGGAATTTTAATCTCACTCAGCAAAGCTAATTCAGAAACAAAGCCCTCTTCACATCACCATCACCCAACCAGGGAGCTGGAGCCAAGGCCCTGAAGGCTAACATCAAATAGCACAGGCCAATAGGAGCCCAGTTCGACTTCTATTTGGAGTAGTAGTAACAACAGGAGCATCCGACACTTATTAAACACTTACTGTGTGCCAGGCACTGGACTAAGTGCTTACCCCACGTATCTCCATTCGTTCAAGCACCCATCTACAGATAAGAAAACGAGGTCACCGAAGTGTGTAACTTACTCACGATCACATGGATAAAGACAGACGAGCCAGCCATAAAAGCAAGAATCTGCTCACTCCAGAGTCAGCTACCTGACCACTACATTATACTAACTCTTAACAACCACACAGAGATGAGAAGGCTTTGAGAATACGCTGCAAACAATATGAACATCTGTTAACTATTCAATGATCCTATTTCAGTATTTTTCTGTATTTTCTTTATTTGCTATTATGAAGATATTACTTTTGTAAAGAAAACATTTACACAATTGCAAGGACAGAGGCACAAAAGCCTCATGCTTTTTGGTGTTTTTCTTTTTTTTAATATGTTGAAAAATAACCCCTTTTGCATTGATGGTACTTATTTTTTATTTCTTCTTTCCTGTATTTTACAAATTTTCATTACTAAATATGACTTTTGCTGTCATCAGGAAAACAGCATTATTTTAAGTGGTTTAAAAATAATTCACTTGGGAAAAATATCTCCCATCCCTCTGGTATCACACCTAAGACATACTGGACATGCTTGCAAAAGATCCCTGGAATTTCTCTGCAATACAGAGGCTTGGGTTGATGGACTAATTCACTTATTCTATCTGTGGATACCACCATGTGCTGGGTGCCCTGCATAGAGCAGATACCACAAAAGACACTATCCTTGCCCACAGACATTAGTTATGATGCAGGCCTGGAAGCCTGCCAAGAGGCTGAATATACACTTCAACCAAACTATGGAGTGCTAAGCAGCTATTGGAAAACAATTGAGCTACGTTCACACCTGAAGAGATTACAGATTCTACAATTAGGTTAAAGGAAAATACACTGGAGGAATGTTTATAGTTCAATGCCGATTGCACAAGAAACCTACAACCAAACAAACCAACAACCCTAGAAATGCGAACATCTCCATCTGTACTTATGGGCAAAAGAAAAATGTGGAAACATACAAACAGTTAACACAACTTACCCTTGGGGAGACAGGATTGAAAGTTGATGAGGTTAAAAGATTGGCTTTCTCTTTATACTTGTCTGATTAAATGGTTTTTTCAAGGAGCATATATTTTTAAAAAAATCCTGAAAGTATAATCAGTCCTCCAAATCTCTAATGGATATTGTATAAAATTTACACAAAAACTTGACTTGGCTTAATACTTGAAAATCAAATGAAATAATTAGGAAAGAGGTGGAAGGAAACCCTTGAGCTTTCATATCAGAAAGACAGATGTTCTCAGGCCAGTTCTGTCAATTCTTGTGTGTCCCCGAGCAAGTTATGTAAACTTTCTAAGGTTTAATCTGTTAAATGGCAGTGCTAACCAGATGGCTCAGTGGTAAAGAATCCGCCTGCCAATGCAAGAGACATGGGTTTGATCCTTGGGTCAGGAAGATCCCCTGGAGAAGGAAATGGCAGTTCACTCCAGTATTCTTGCCTGGGAAATTCCCTAGACAGAGGAGCCTGACGGGCTACAGTCTACGGGGGTCTCAAAGAATCAGACATGACTTAGCAACTAAATAACAACAAATGAAACCAAGGGCAGTCATCAGCTAGATTTCTTAAACCATAACTTGCTTAATAAGTAACATTCTGTAACCTGCCTTCGCCAAACAAGCTCTCCTTAATTGTTCTTGCAAACTGTATACCTTTCAAGCTGTGTATAGCTTAGACAATGTATCACAAGACTCCTTTAGCCACCCCCTATAGACAGCAGCTCTGATATTATAGTAATGGTTGCTTAAGTTGTTTTCTCAGGAATATGGAGCTAGTCTAGCCATTTCAAAGTGGTCAAGACCATCAACCATTCAGCTGAGACTGAGAGTATCTGATGGATTACCTTTTGATATCAGAGGGCCAAAAACTCCATCCTCAGATCATGCTAAGGTCACCATTTTCTGAACATGCATCTCAAGAAGAAGTACATAACTCGGCTACACTTGCACAGAACTCTGACTACTTTGTCATCTTCTTGCCTCCAGCCATCTTTCCCCAGGCCTCAGACCACCCTGCTTCTTTGTCCCATAAATATCCTAAGCCCCTCAACTTGGGGGAGATGGATTTGAGATTGGTTCTCCTCGCTTGGCTGCCTTGTAGGGCAAGCCTCAGCATTTGGCTTCCTGCACACTGGGCAATTGAACCTGGTACAGTAACACTAATATCCACCTTTCACAGGGTTTCTGTGAAGATCAAAAAGACTAATAATTAACAACTAATGCTGATGGAGGACTTCCCATCTGCCAGGTGCTGTGCTACATGCTTTACACATATTAACTGATTTAATCCTCAGAGCAGCTTTAGGAGGGAGGCACTTAGATCACCTCCATATCATAGATGAGAGCATGGAAGCCCATTCAAGTTATGTAACTTTGCCAAGTTCCCTTTCTCCCTCCCTCCCATACATACGCAGCACAGTCAGGGTATGAACCTGGAAAATCAGATCCCTGAGTTCATACTCTTAACAACTCTACTAGGGTGACATATTTGTATTTGTGAAAGATTCTGTGGTTGAAAAGCCCCATCTCCCTGTAAGAATTATTACTGGTGGTGGAAAAGGTAAGAAGTACACATAAAATCAAAACACTTCAAGGGCTAAAAGACGTGACAGAAGCAGTGTCACAGGATGTCTTCTGGTGATTGGCAAGTAAGTGGCAAAGTCTATATACACAAACTGGAGTTCATGACTCTCCATCCTGCTCTTTAGACTCTCAAGGAGAATCTACTATTTCCTGCCTCCATACCTCTGGTCCCTTAGTTGAACTGTCACCTGCCTCTGCAATTTGCATGCACATTCTAATAGACCTTCAAGGCTTGGTTCAGGCTTTACTTTTGCATGGAGCATTTCTGGACCACTTCATCCAATGACCTCTTCAGGACGCAGTGCATTAGAGCTCAAAGTCTTTAGATTTAGTTTTAGTATTTACAAATCATGTAACTCTGAGCAAGTCATTTAGCTTCTCCAAACCCCAGTTTCCTCACAGGTAAAATCAGGTTGTTGTGAGAATTAAATAAGAATATTAATAAATTACCTGGCACACATTCACATTAGATGCTCAATAAATGTTGTTATTAACCCTCTTCCCATTTTTGTAGAAGTTGGAACAATTACAATTTAGCGATTAAGCCTGTATTGCCTTGCAATTCTCCTTTCTTGTGATTTTGACTCTAACATCGCAATCACGTCTAAGGCATTTGTGCCTTATCCTTCTAACTAGACCACAAGTTCCTTGAGGGCTGGGAATGAACTCTGGTTGCTTTTGCATATCCTGAAGCATATAGCACAATATTTAACAAAAAATGTGCTCAATAAAAATTTGGACTGACTGGTATGGCTGTGCTGGCATTCTGTAAGACTCTCAAAGATTAATCTCAAAATACAGGCAGTAATTAGACCTATTCTAGGCCAGTCCCTAGAATTTGCTGGAACCCCAGGCTTTCTCAACACCCTCCATGTCCCCTATACACTTTGCATTCATCTGATCAGAAACACATTGGCCTTTGTAGAAGGTTGAGGCACAATTTTGCCTGAATCAATTCTTCAGAAAGCTAAGGCCTCTTTTGAAAACAAGCTTTTTCTATTTTAAGTACTGTCAAGAAAGTAAAGGGACATTCTGTCCCTAGTTCAAGTCCAAAACCCAAACTATAACTTTTTAAAATAGCTCAATTTGCCACTCACAGAAATAACTTTTCTAGGTCAATTAGCACGTTTCAATGTACCAATTAGCACACAGTAAGATTCTCAAGCCGATTTGCATCCATGACAGCAAAGTGTTCCCAGCAGCACATATGGGTACAAGGTGTGCCGGCGGCAGTTACATCCCAAAAACATGATGGTGGATAGGGAGCAGCTGCCCCAGGAATGGAAAAAATCATTATTAACCTCTTCCACTCAGTCTGAGAGTTAGGAACATTCAAGAGAAACATCTAACAGAGAACAGGAACTGGGTAAAAGGGGAGGGGTGGTAAAGGAGGAAAACAGGAGCTAATGTAACAGATCAACATGGCTACACAATAAGGGGCAATTTTTGATAATGAGATAATAATATACTAGAGGCTTTGAGCCTTGATGAAGAAAGGAGCTTGATGAAAAGAATGATTATCATTCATCTCCTTATTGTTCTAGTAGAAGACAGATGGCTGCAAACATAAATATAGGCCAGGCTAGAGGCTTTGGTTGGAGAAGGGGCTGACACAGTGTTTGCAGTTTCTTTTCTCCCTTGCTCAGAATACTTCATATTCATAAGAAGTTGTCACGGACATTTGAGGGTAAAAGGCTCAGGGTTGGGAATGCAGCTTGGGTCCCGTGCCTCATTCTGAGGACCAGATCAACAGCTCTGCAAGGTAAGAGCTATAACTGAAAAGCTAATATGTAACCAAGTACCATGGGCACCCTGCTTAGCTCCCACATCTTGGCTTGCACTTTCCAGGAGGTGGTTTAGCCTGAAATGGATGACATTCTCTGCAAAGTCATGGGTATAGATAAGGAACCCCATCACCATCAGACCGAAAAACCACTGGCTATACAAGGAGCTACTAGGCAGTTCATCTATTCTCCAAGCCATGGACTACTTACTGACAGCTGGGGCTGGGGGATCTCAACAAGGGATCCATGGAGATAGGCTTCTGGGAGAAAGGGGCAGGAGGTGGCGGTCTGTGTCCCTCCTGAAATTGTATGCAAACTTGTCTTTGTGTATCTGGGAAGAGGCTCTATTATGCTCGTCAACTTATCAAAGAAGCCTACGACCCAACTCTTCTACTTGGACAGAAGCTAAGCAGCATCTCCAGCGTCTTAATTCACTAGCATTCATATTCAAACTCACCCTAAATGTCAATCAAACAAAGGAAAAGGGCTCTGAAGTCTGAGTTAGGAGACCTGGGTTCTAGGGGCAGCCACCTTGGCTTCTTAGGCAAGTCATTTATCCATCTAAGTTCCCCCTCTGGGCTTCCCTGGTGGCTCAGATGGTAAAGAATCCGTCTGCAATGCAGGAGTCCTGGGTTCGATCCCTGGGTTGGGAAGATCCCCTCGAGGAGGGCATGGCAACAACCCTCTCTGGTATTCTTGCCTGGAGAATCCCCAGGGACAGAGGAGCCTGGCAGGCTACAGACCATGGGGTTGCAAAGAGCCAGACATGACTAAGCACAAGTTTCCCCTCTAGAAGATTAGCTCAGACAAGCTTTCAGCTCTCTGATAATCTAATAATAGTTCCATGATACATTTCCCTTCCTTCCCTCCAAGAAACAAAAGTGCACTTGCCCTTAAGGCACTTCATCTGAAGTCAAAAAGAGACCTATTCTGAAATCCTGGTGGTGAAGAGTACTTACTTGTAATATGGGCCATTGGAATAAATCTTCTTTCTTCTAAGGTGTCAGCTTCTAAGATGAAGAACCAGGAGGAACTTGGAGCTGGGCATTCTCCAGCTGGTCTGCAAGTCCCAGTGCCAATAAGGCACAGGGCAGAAGACCACATGGAAATTCACTGATGATCCACATCCTTTAGCTGACTGTGGAAATTTCCTCTAACTCCCTCACTGTCTTTATATATGAGTGCATACACGTTTGTATTACTGGTATACACACCAATTAGCTCATTCTATTTTCCTTGTTTCCTCATTATAGCTAAGGGGGAAAAAGAGGATTAGAAAGCATCAAGGGCCAAAAAGGAAGAAAGGGCAAAAAATGTCCAGAATTGACTTCCTGCCTAATTAGATCATCAGGCTTAAAGAGTTACCTACCTTCCTGTGCCTTATTTTGTCAATCTGAGCTCAAATAAGGGGTTGCAAAGTAAAAAGTCCTAAAGGCCAGGGTAGCCTAGGAGGGGTCCCAGCCATTTAAAGTAACCAGACCAAAGCCAATTGTCAAGACATATGCAAATAGAGCCACCATCCTGAGCTTTTATTTTAGAAAAGGAATACAAGATTATTTACCAGAGTGACTGGAGTCGCTAGTTAACACAGAGTTCATCAAAGAAATTTCGATGTTAAGGAAAGTTACTTGGACATTCTTGATAAACTGGCTGACTAAAGCTTGACATTTATTTAGAAAGTACTGGGGGTCATAACAAATATAATAACAAATCTGCTATTAGAGAGGGGAAGAAGCGAAAAGGGGGAAAGGGAGGGAAGGAAGGAAGGAAGGACAAAGGAGGGATGGACGAAAGGAAAGAATTTCTACTGATGGACTCTCTGAACGTCAGTTTCCTCCTCTATAACAAGAGGCTATAATACTCGGCCTTCACACAACTTAATAGCTACCTCCCACAACTGTTATTTGAAGTGAAGTCGCTCAGTCGTGTCCAACTCTTTGAGACCCCATGGACTGTAGCCTACCAGGCTCCTCTGTCCATGGAATTTTCCAGGCAAGAATACTGGAGTGGGTTGCCATTTCCTTCTCCAGGGGATCTTCCCAACCCAGGAATTGAACCCAGGTCTCCTGCATTGTAGGCAGACGCTTTTACCATCTGAGCCACCAGGGAAGTCTATTATTTGAAATGACCTTGTAAAGTATGAAATGCTATCCAAAGAGGAAGGATTATCATTTTGAGATTTAAACTGTGATATTAATACATGAGGCAAATTTAAGTCATGAAAACAGAAAGCAGTAGGAATTATTTCATGTGTGAATTCTTGCCCTGAGTTTTCTCAGCCAGCCTGCTAATCCCTCTGCAGCCCCACATATGGGAGTCTGAGGACAGGGCCCGGCCACTCAAGCCCTACATTCCCACTTCTCTCTGTACTGGTTTAGCACCCAGCCACCTGCCACAGTGGGGTTTTACTTGCTAGCCACTGGGGAGATGTGTGGGCCAGACTTCTCTGTGGGTTTGAGGGAACAGGGAAGAAATCTAATTCTTGCCCAAAGGCATCTCTGGCAAAGCAGGCTGCCTTTGAGGCTCCCCAGTAGATTATTCTGGGCCAATGTGGCTGAATCCACACTGGAGGCCCTTACAATACCTGGAAGCCTTGGTTGAATGGGTGGAGCCTCCTTTCTCTTCACCAAACCCTTCCAAAAGCTTCTGTAGGCTTTTTTGATCTGTTCTGGTTCTGGCCTAAACCCTTACTAAAGCCCCAGAGTTCCATACCATACTCTTACCCTCATCAAGCTCCATTACATCCAAACAGGGTTGCATCACATCTCAACACTGAACGTGTAGATATGTAAAAACTTACATGGAGGGATCAAAGGTAGAAATTACCATGATTAATATAAATAAGCTAAAAGGATATATTGCATAGCACAGAGAATATAGCCAATATTTCATAATCACTTTAAATGGAGCTTAACCTATAAAAACATTGAATCACTATGCTATACATCTAAAACTAATATAATATTCCCAACCACCTATACTTGAATAAAAAAGATTAAAAAAATAAAAACTCACATGGGGACATGACCCAAGGATGAGGACAAGCACTGGATAACATAGGAACGAGCAAATACCATTTTGTATGTTGCTGGTATATTTCTAGAAGGGGCCACTTACCAGCCGCGTATTCACCACAGGAAACAGCAGAGCAAGAAGAGCTCCATTCAACATGTGCATCTGTAGCCTGGAGAGGAAAAAAGATAAAGTGCAGGTCACACTCTGACTGTGATGCAGAGGCAGACAAAAATGTGTCAGGTTATGCCATGCCAGATGGGAGAGCATGTATACAAGAGGTTGTGTGAGTCAAACAGAACACTGGAGTTGGCATACATGCGTAATAAATTAAAAGCAGCACATTTTGCATTAGCTGAAATGTTCTGAAGAGCACCAGTGCCACCTCAAAATCCCCCAAACACTTGGTGAACAGGCTTTGGTTGCAACACTTCATTGCATAATTAGCTCTGGGCTCCCTAAACATTCGGTCCGTCCCAATCTCAGCTCCAACTGCTGTGGCTCAGGCAGCCTAACAAAGGGGCACTGCGGGAGCCAGGTGTTATTACAGGACTGTGTTATTACAGTAGAGACCTATTTCTCAGAGCCAGGTTGCTTATTTACACAGCCAGGTCCAATCCTCCTCCCCAAACAGAGATCTAGGCAGGAAAAGGGCAGCAAATACAACCCAGGAAGACAACGTCAGTGTTTTGCAAATGGGCTCTCTCACTTTCTTAGAAATACCTTCGGGCAGAAGTGGCAGCCTTCCAAGCTTTCTTTTATCTATTTTACATATGGGGTTCTGTGATTAAAAAGCAAAACAAAAAAGAAAAGGAGAAAACCACTAGTCTCCAGCATTGGGTAGTGATCCTGTTTCCCAAATCCAGACTTGTTAAAACACATGCTACTGCTAAAGTCACTTCAGTCGTGTCCGACTCTGTGCAACCCCAAAGACAGCAGCCCACCAGGCTCCCCCATCCCTAGGATTTTCCAGGCAAGAACACTGGAGTGGGTTGCCATTTCCTTCTTCAATGCATGAAAGTGAAAAGTGAAAGTGAAGTCGCTCAGTCGTGTCCAACCCTTAGCATGGACTGCAGCCTACCAGGCTCCTCCGTCCATGGGATTTTCCAGGCAAGAGTACTGGAGTGGGGTGCCATTGCCTTCTCCAAAACACATGCTAGGAACCCTTTATAAGTCAAGAGCAAGCAGGTCAGGATCAAACTCCACCTGTGTGAGCTGTGGGAATAGGCTGAGGCAGCTTCCTTCATCATTCAAGGCAAGTGGGCCCTGACAACTGAGGAAGAAGCAAAGAATGACAGCCTCTTCCTCCTGCAGAAAAGCTAATTTGATGGGTCATATACAACACCACTGAGTCAGCGTGGCTTCTGGACCTCAAGTTCACTCTTGCAAGATCACACACACACACACAAACACACACTCACATCAGTCTCACGATAACCAGGATCTCTCTTATGCCCTTACTGGGACCTAGAAGAACATGAGCTCTTCTCTTGGAACTCACGGACCTGTGCCTAAGACTAACAGACCATGTTGTTAGGAGTCCCCACGGGAACACCACACAAGCCCCAAGGCTGCTTTTGGTTTCCCCCAGTCTGTTTCTTTCAGCTGCTTGTTGCTGGCAATGCTGTGATGATGGTGATCTGCACTTAACATAACCTAGGCAAGTATCAAAGTAACTGCTTTAGGTAAGTAAACGCTCTCACTGAATTTTTACAGCAATTTTATGAGATGGGTACAATTATTTATTTGTCACATTTTGTGGATGAGGAAACCAGGCTGAGAAAGGTGAAGTGACTTCATCAACGCCATAGGACAGTAGAGTCACAATGCAAACCCAGGTTTATCTGACTCTGAACTCTTATGTCCATCTTGCTATCTTGCATCAGAGCCTGCCTCCCTTCCTCCACTGCAAATATGACCTCAAGTAAAGAGTTAGGGGTGCTCCACTTTCCTTCCTTTTGCTTTCAGGGGTCTCTCTTACCACCTTCTTCATCCCCTGCTCCAGGTTTAATGAGCTTTCAGGTGATGACTGTCAGGAGCTTGCTCTTAGACCATGCCAGACCAGCAGTCCTACAGTTTAAGAGGGCTTAGCTTGATCCATAAAAGGGAGGAGGCACATCAATGCAATGTCACTCCTGCCTCCCTGGATTGGCACATTTTTAAAACAGGGTCTTTCTAGGAGGCACCTCATACTCTCAGAAACTGAGTGGTGAAAACTCTGGCTCAAACCTCAATGCCTGGAGCAGGGGTCCTTAACAGCCATTCTGCGGCTGTTAAGGGGGTAAAGTAACACATGCCCAACTCTGTCCCTGGACACTCCTAAGTGACAATCACAGCAAAAACATTCACCCCGGCAGAGAAAAAAATCTCACTGATAGTAGAGGTAAAGCTGACCTCTAGTACCAGGCTTTGCCACTGGCCTTAAAAGAATGTCATTTACACAAGGCCAAGTAGATACTTGGGCACCAAAACTTAAATCCTGAGGATGATGGAACTGATCCCAAAGGCCCATGAATGGCCAAAGATAAAGAAGATAAAAGTCAACATCAAGATTCAAAATAAACAACCTAGATAAAGACAAGTCTTGTTCTGGGCCCTCAAAATTCAGTTCCACAAGCTACATACAGGCCAAAAGGTGAATTATCCTTAATATAGAAAAAGGTCTTATATATCACTAATTTAAAATATATCTAATACATCAATATATTGAGCAATTTCATGTGCCAATCACTGGAGTAAATATTCAAATGCATCATCTCATTGAATCTTCATGTTTTTTATGATAATCAGTACCATTTTCAACCTCATAGCTGAGAAAACCAAAGCACTAAGTGATTAAGTGACTTGCCCAAGATCACATAGATAATAAGAGACAGAGGGAGAGGTCACATTCAGATTTCATCAAGTTCCCAGCCTGTGTTTCTGCTGCTGTATCCTGCACTTTAAATTCATCATATGAACATTACAAATGTTGTGTGTGTGTGTGTGTATGCCAGATAAGAGACCATGGGGCAGGGAAGATCATTCCTAAGAGCAACAGAAGTCCTTATGTGTTCTGTGGCAAAGCTGGCCCAACTACCTAGCTGCACTGCCCTCTACAGGCCCAGGGCACAGTCCAACAGGTAAATGATTGCCCATCAGAGTTTTTGCTTTGTACCACCTCCAGCCTGCCTCCCAGATTCCTATTGGATACTGGAAATGGATAATGAACCACTAGAAAAGCCAGTGAGAGGGCTTCCCTGGTGACTCAGTGGTAAAGAATCTGCCAACCAATGCAAGAGACACAGGTTTAATCCATGATCCGGGAATATCCCACATGCCTTGGATCCACTAAACCCGTGCACCACAACTATTGAGCCCACATACCACAACTACAGAGGCTGGGGCGCCCTAGAGTCTGCGCTTTGCAATGAGAAAAGCCACTGCAATGAGAAGCCCGCAACTAGAGAAAAGCCCATGCAGCAATGAAGACCCAGCAGAGCCAAAACATAAAAGAAACAAAATTATTCAGAAAAAAAACAAAGAACATCCAGTGAGAGTTCCCTCATCTGTACAATGGGAATAATAATAGTATCAACTCACAAAATTATAAGTGGTTGATATATATATATAAAGTGCTTTTAAAAAGTGCATGGCATATATTAAGACTCAGATATACATTTCTTAAATAAATGGTGAAGAGCTCATCTAAAAGCCTCAAGATTAAAAAGGGAGAGGGATCATGAACCACTGGGGAAAGCTTAACTGTTATAAAAGTTCAAAGTGTGACAAAAAGGTCAAGAGAGAGCAAAAGGACAGATTGAAGGCCAGAACCATACAGTAGAGATGGGAGATGGACCCCAGGTCAGTCACACTTATAAACCTTCTGGCTGGTTCTAACACTTGGCCATTACCATTGTCACAAATATTTTGCCAGCTTTTTCTGTTTCTATGTAGGATACTTGCTAAGTTATCTTAGTTGGTAAGAACCGGGGGCAAAATGGCAATTGTTATGGGTTTGATCTCTGTCACGTCAGTTATTTCATTGAATTTTGGCTACAACCGTTAGTCCACTACTGTGTGTTAATATCATTTCAGGTGCTATAGAGAAATGTGCTTAGTTGCTGAGTCTTATCTGACTCTTTGCGACCCCATGGACTCTAGCCCACCAGGCTCCTCTGTCCATGGGATTTCCCAGGCAAGAATACTGGAGTGGGCTGCCATTCCCTTTTCCAGGGGATCTTCCTGACCCAGAGATTGAACCTAGGTTTCCTGCATTGCAGGCAGATTCTTTACTGTCTAAGCCACCAGGGAAGCCCAGAGAAAAGGAGATCAATATAATTAAGATGTAGTATTTGTCTTCAAGAAAACTGACAGTCTTATTAAGAAGCCAAGAAATTGAAAATTTAGAGGAAAAGTAGTATAATGGTTAAGAACTTTGTTTGGAATCAAAAGTGAAAGAAAGTGAAGTTGCTCAGTCATGTCCAACTCTTTGCAACCCCAGGGACTGTAGCCTACAAGGTTCCTCTGTCCAAGGGATTTTCAAGGGATTTTCCAGGCAAGAATACTGGAGTGGGTTGCCATTTCCTTCTCCAGGAGATCTTCCCGACCCAGGGATTGAACCCGGGTCTCCTGCATTGTAGGCAGACGCTTCACTGTCTGAGCCACCAAGGAAGTCATAACTACATTCAAATCCCAGCTCTACTACTTACTGGCTGAGTGACTTTGGACAAACCACTTAAGATATGTGATTCAGGCACTTCCCTGATGGCCCAGTGGCTAAGACTCTGCACTTCCACTACAGGGGATACAGGTTCAAGCCCTTGTTGGGAAACTAAGATCCCACATGCCCCGTGGCACAGTCAAATGAATAAGTAAATAATAAAAAGATTTTAAAAAATAAAGAAAAAATATGTGATTCAGTTTTCTCAGTAATAAAATGGGGCTAATAACAGCACCAATTAAAAGAATTGTTAAGAGATGTGGTAAGACTATGTAAAGTGATCAACACAGTACGTAGGACATAGTAAGAACTCAATACATCATAACTATTATAATCCTTAATGCAGCAACGTAAATGAATATCATATTATTATTCATAATAAATGAAGCTATTACAAAATCCTCATGAGATGATGTATATTTGAATTTAACACTTGATTACAACCAAGAATCTAAAGATATGGAACAGATAAAAGTTCTCTGAGTGCCTGGAAAGGAAAATTTATAGAAAGGATTTCTCAAATGAAATTATAAAATATTTTGAATGGAACAAAAAATTAAAATACATTAAAATACAACATGTGAAAATGTGTAAGATGCTTATAACTGAAAATTCTTATTTTAGGAAAAAAGCATGATCTCAAAGCAGTAAACCAAGATTCCAACTTGAGAATTCAGAAAAAGAAAAGCACAATAACCCCAAAGCAAGCAGAAGGAATGAAATAATAAAGGCAGAAAGCAATGAATATGAAAACAAATATAATCAATGAAACCAAAAGTTCACCTTTGAAAAATCAATATAATTGCAAAGCCTCTACGCAGTATGACATGGATAAAAAGAGAATGCAAAAGCTATCAATATCAGGAAGTAAAGAAGGGAAATCACTACAGATCCCCAGGAATTAAGAAGATAATAAGAATATACTATGAATATTTCTATGCACATAATTCAACAACTGAGATAAAATGGAGAATTTCCTCTAAATCCACAAGCCACTAAAACTCACCAAAGATGAAACATATAACCTGACTAGTTCTATTAAAGAAATTATGTACACACACACACTGGAATATTATTCAGCCACAAAAAAGAAACCTTGCTATTTGTGACAACATGGATGAACCTTGAGGGCATCATGCTAAGTGAAATAAGGCAGAGAAAGACAAATTACTGCATGATCTCCCTTATATGGAGAATCTAAAAACAAACAAATAAACAAAATGATAAACTCATAGATTTGGAGAACAGACTGGTAGTTGCCAGAGGCTGGGAGTGTGGGATGTGCACACTGGGTGAAGGAGGTCAAAACTTCTAGTTGTAAAATAGATAAGTTATGGTGATGTAATGTACATGACATTACATGGTGACTATAGTTACTGCACTGGACATTTGAAAGTTGCATAACAGGACAAATCTTTAAAATTCTTGTCACAAGGAAAAAAAAGTAACTATGTGTGGTGATAGATATTAGCCAGACTTACTATGGTGATCATTTCACAGTATACACAAATATCAAAACTATTATATAATATACTGGAAAGTAAGACTCTGATGCTGGGAGGGATTGGGGGCAGGAGGAGAAGGGGACGACAGAGGATGAGATGGCTGGATGGCATCACCGACTTGATGGACGTGAGTTTGAGTGAACTCCGGGAGATGGTGATGGACAGGGAGGCCTGGCATACTGGGTTTCATGGGGTCGCAAAGAGTCGGACACGACTGAGCGACTGAACTGAACTGAACTGAATGTAATGTTACATGTCAATTACATCTCAATAAAAAATGTGTAGTTAAAAATATTCTGAATAAGACTCACGTGGCTTCAGTAACCAAATCTACCAGATATTTATACAATCTGGTTCAGAATACTGAAAAGGAGTAAGTATGTCTCAACTCATTTTATGAGGTCATTATTACCCAGATACCAAAACTAGTGCCAAAGAATTGATGCTTTTGTGTGGTGCAGGAGAAGACTCTTGAGAGTCTCTTGGGCTGCAAGGAGATCAAACCAGTCAATCTTAAAGAAAATCAACCCTGAATATTCATTGGAAGAACTAATGCTGAAGCTGAAGCCCCAATACTTTGGCCACCTGATGTGAAGAGATTAATCATTGGAAAAGACCTTGATGCTGGAAGAGATTGAAAGCAAGAGAAGGGGGGCAGCAGAGGATGAGATGGTTAGACAGCATCACAAACTCAATGGACAAGAATTTGAGCAAACTCCGGGAGATAGAGGAAGACAGAGGGGCCTGGCTTGCTGCAGTCCATGGGGTCACAAAGAGTCAGCCATGACTTGGCGACTGAACAACCACCACCAAAACTAGAGAGGAGTGGGTGTGAGGGGAGGTGGAGATGTTGAGTGGAGGAGGGGGAGGAGGAGGAGAAAGAGGAAAATTAAAAATAAACTAAAATCTTCATGAACACAAACACTAATATCCTCAATAAAATGGTAGCAAATCTAATGCAGCAATATAAAAAGAACACCACTCCATGACCAAAAAGGGTCTGTCCTCATCATGAAAGGTTGATTCAATATCTGAAATTCAGTTAATGAATTTCACCAAATTAACAGTATAAAGAATAAAAAGTATATGATCATGAAACACCTATTTATGATTTTAAAAACCCAATAAACTAGCAATTGGAGGGAACTTCCTCAATCTGATGGCTTCCTGGGTGGCTCAATGGTAAAAGAATCTGCCTGCCCATGCAGGAGATTAAGGAGATCTCCCTACCCAGGAGATTCAATTCCTGGGTAAGGAAGATGCCCTGGAGTAGGAAATGGCAACCCACTCCACTGTTCTTGCCTGGGAAATCCCATGGACAGAGGAGCCTGGCGGGCTACAGTCCATGGGGTCACAAAAAGTTGGACATGACTGAGCACACATGCACTCCTCAACCTGATAAAGGACATCTAAAAAATGTTATGCCCCAAATCATACTAAATGATGAAAGACCGAATGCTCCCCCCATTAACATCAGGATCAAGACAAGGATGCCCATTTGCAGCACTCCAATTCAACATCATGCCAGTAGTCTTACCCAGTGCAGTAAAACAACAAAAATAACAGAGATTGGAAAGGAAGAAATAATACTGTCCCTGTTTTCAAAGAATTATTATATGTGTAGAAAATCCCTAGGAATCAACAAAAAAGTTCCTAAAACTAATATATGATTAGCAAGGTTAGTTGCTAAAACTAATATATAATTAGCTAAGTTTAAGGATTGCAAGGTCAACACAAACATTTCTGCATAATAGCAGGGTTAAACTGGAAATCAAATTTTTAAAAATATATACTATTTACATTACCTCTTCCAAAACTGAAATACTTGGGTATAAATCTAAATAATATATGTACAAAATCTATATGCTGAGAACTACAAAAGGCTGATTAAAGAAATTAGAGATCTAAATATATAAATACATATGTATTCAAGGATTGAAAGGCTCAACATAGAAAAGATATCAATTCTCATCAAAATTATCAATAGATTCAATGCAAATCTAATCAAAACCATAGAAGGATATTTTGTAGACAACAGTGAACTGACTCTAAAATGTATATGAAAGGGCAAAGAAAGAAAAGCTAGGATAAATTTGAAAAAGCAGAAGATGAAAGAATCACACTACCTTATTTTAAGGCTTCCTATATAAAATTATAGACTTCCCTGTAGCTCAAATGGTAAAGAATCTGCCTGCGATGCAGGAGACCAGGGTTCGATCCCTAGGTTGTGAAGTTCCTCTGGAAAAGGGAATGGCAATACACTCCAGTATTCCTGCCTGGAGAATTCCATGGACAGAGAAGCCTGGCAGGCTACAGTCTGTGGGGTCGCAAAGAGTCAGACACGACTGAGCGACTAACACACACATACACACGTATAAAATTATAGTAATCAAAACAATGCAGTACTGGCCAAGAAGAGCCATATCAGTCAACAAAACAGAACAGTCCAGAAATAGACCCACACTGATATTGTAATTTGATTTTTCATCAGAAGCTTTGCAGGCCAGAAAGCATGGGCTGATACATATTCAAAGTGCTAAATAGGGAAAAACAAAACAAACAAAACACCTGTCAACCATGAATCCAACAATGTTATCCTTCAAAATAGGGAAATTAAGATATTTCCAGAAAAGCAAACACTGAGAGAGTTTGTTATGACTTGACCTACCCTGCAAGAAATGCTAAAGGGAGTCCTGCAGACTGAAATGAAAGAACATATCAGACAGTAAATCAAAGCTGTATGAAGAAATAAATATCTTCATAAAGGAAAAGACATGGGCAATTATAAAAACTAGTATTAGTGTAACAACAGTTTGAAAGAATAATTTTATCTATATGATTTAAGAGAGTAATACATTTCTATAAAACACATTAATCTAAAAGCTAGTGTTACTATTACTTTGGTTTATAATTCTACATTTTGCTTTCTAGATAATTTAAGAGACTAATGCATGTAAAATGATTAAGTTTGGGGGCATATTTGTATAGAGATATAATTTTGTGACATCTCTAACTAAAAGGGGTGGTGATGAAACTGTAAAGGAGCAGAGTTTTTGTATATTATTGAAATTAAGCTAATACAAATTCAGTGTAATAATTTACAAATTCAGTAATAAATTTAGGATGTTATATGTAATCTTCATGATAACCGCAAAGAAAATATTGGGTTCCCAAAAAAACTCATTCAGGTTTTTCTATAACAGCTTATGGAAAAACCCAAATAAACTTTTTGGCCAACCCAACAGTTGCAGAATACATGTAAAAGGAAACAAGTATTAAATTGTTATACTACCAAAATAATCAGCTAAACACAAAAGAGGACAGTAACAGAAGAAATGTGTGACAAAAGTTTATAAAGTATATAGAAAACAAATAGCAAAGTGACAGAACTCCCTGCTTATCAATATTAACTTTAAATGTAAATGGATTAAACTCTCTCTTGAAAGACAGAGATTGGTGGAATGGATAAAAAAATATGATCTAACTATATGCTGTCTACAAGAGATGTACTTTAAATCCAAAGACAGAAATAGGTTGAAAGTAAAAAGATGGAAAAAGATATTCCATGCAAATGGTAATGAGAGCAGAGGTGGCTATAATAAAATCAGACAAAAAAAGCTATAAATCAAGAGTTTACAAGAGATGAAGAAGAATATTATTTACTAGTAAAAGTTTCAATACAGCAAGAAGACATGACAATTACAAACATTTATGTACCTGATAATAGACTATCAAAATATATGAAGCAAAAACTGACCAAACTGACAGGAGGAATAGACAGTTCTACAAAAGGACTTGTAGACTTCAATACTCCACTCTCAACAGTCAGACAGAAGAAAAGCAAGAAATTCGAGGACTTGAACAACACAATACATCAACTAGATCTAACAAACATATACTTTATAACAAACACTTTGTTTTATAAAATGTTTTATAACAAAACACTTTTTTTCATAACAAACACTTTATTTTACCTGAAAACAAAATTTCTATTCTTCTCAAGTGCACGTGGGTCATTTTCCAGGATAGACCATAGATTAGGTGGCAAACTATTTCAAAAAATGTTAAAAGATAGATATTATACAAAATATCTTCCCTAACCATAACAGGATGGAGTTAGAAATCATGAACAGAAGTACAGGTGACCCTTGAACAATGAGGTGTGGGGTTAGGAGCACCAATACCCCATGCAATGGAAATCTGCATATAACTCTATAGTTGGCCCTCTGTATCCAAAGTTCCATATCCACGGACCTAACCAACTGCAAACTATGTAGTATTACAGTATTTATTGAAAAAATCCGTGTATAAGTGGACCCGTGCAGTACAAATCCATGTTATTGAAGAGTCAACTGTAAAATGGGAAAATTTACAAATTTGTAAAAATTAAAGACACTGTTAAAAATTAACAGACCAAAGAAGAAATCACAAGGGAAAGTAGAAAATGAAATGTAGATCAAAATTATAGTAAGATACTATCTTACACCATTAGAATGGCTACTATAAAAAAAGAAAATAACAAATGTTGGCAAAGATATGGACAAATTGGAACTCTTACACACTATTGGTGGGACTATAAAATGGTATAGCTGCTGTGTAAGAGTATGGCAGCTCTTCCAAAAATTAAAAATAGAAATATTACATGATCCATCAATTTAAATTCTGGGCATATACCCAAAAGAATTGAACGCGGGGGTTCTGTGGGATATTTGTATTCCCATGTTCATTGCAGCATTATTTACAATAGCTAAAACATGGAAGCAACCTAAGACGTGTCCATCAACAAGTGAATGGATAAACAAAATGTGGTATATACATACAAAGAAAGACCATTTTGTCTTAAAAATTCTGATACATGCTACAACGTGGATGAACCTTGAGGACATTATGCTAAGTGAAACACGCTGGTCACAAAAGAACAAATTCTGTATGCTTCCACTTACATGAGGTATCTACCTAGAGTAGTCAAAATCGTAAAGACAGAAATGCTGGTTGGCAGGGCCTGGGGATAGGAGGTATTGGGAATCATTGTTTAACAGGTACAGAGTTTCAGTTTTTGCCAAATCAAAGAGTTCTGGAGATGGACAGTGGTGGTGTTTGCACAACAACATGAATGTACTTAATGCCAGTGAACTACACAGTTAAAAATGGCTAAGATGTTACATAAGTTAAACTACATTTTATCATAATAAAAAATATCTCACAGAACTGTACACCAAAAAGCCAACCCTAATGTGGCATAATTAAATAAAATTCAAAAATATTTAAGAAGCAAAACACTGAACTCTCCCAGCCTCAGCTTTTAAAACCACAAAGTGATTCAAGATTCTAAGCCTTTTAAACAATGCTTTTTCACTCTAGTTTTAACACTAAAATCTTCCAAAGGTATAAAATATAGGTATAAATATAATAAAGACCTCTATGTCCAGCATCTCATTTTAACAAATTTGAACATTACTGGTTTGGTTGAAGTCTCATGTAACCTTCCTGAATACCATCTCTTCCATTCCTTAACCAGATGGAGCCTTTATTCTGAAGGTGTTGGGAGTCATTCCGATGTTTTATACATTATGAAACTTGTACATATCCACCAGCGATACATGTTATTATTTTATGTTTAGTCATTAAATAAATGATAAATTATATACTCTGTGTGTCTATGTATCCCCTTCTGCAAATTACATTTCATTCAACAGGGCTTCTTCTAATTATCCGTGCTGACACATGTAGTCTGTTTTTCACTGCTGTAAATTATTCAATTATATCACTATATTAGAAGGAAGTTATACGCTATCATGTTGATGGAAGTCTGGATCTACTTTTTTCCCTTCAGCCAGGAACTATGTTGCAATTTGCTTTCTGTAATTTGTATTATAAAAACAATAGGTATATTTCCATCACCCCAGAGCCTAGGGTCGTTACACTCTGACCTTCTGTTTCCATAAGCCCTTGGTTTGACAGTGCATACATTTTGTCCACTGTGTGAGGCCCCACAGCACAAGCCTGTCACACAGCAGGGAATGCAGTTAGGATCTTACATCTTTTAACGTGCTTATCAGAAAGCATGACAAAATCACTGAATCTAGGCGGAGGTCATACCCGTCTTTGGCATACTGTTCACCATCCAAAATGTTTGAAAATTTTCAGAATAAAAGTTTGAAAATAAAAAACAAGTAAAGGAAAACAAACAAGTACAACAGGAAGGCTTAGCTGGCTTGGCCTGTGGGCACAAAGATAACTTCCTGGTTGCAACTGGTGGTTTCCCACTTCCTTGCTCTGAACCAAATACAGTCACACAACTGCAGAGGCTCCAAAACCTTTCTTCCTGTTAATTTCAGGCAGTTGGCCAAAGGCTCCATCTGTAAGGCACCTAATAGAAGGCGTTACTTATCTGAAGGCAGCTTTCATTCTGAAATTCTACTTATCTGTGTAAGTGCAATTTTCCTTCCCTGGATCCTAAGTCTAACAGTGAAGTAAGTACACATATGGTAAAGCATCAGGACAAGGATAATTCTATTATTATTAACACCTATTGACTACTTAGTCTATGTGAGGTTTCATGCTAAGAGATTAACATGGATCATCGCTCATCTAATTGTCACCACCAAAGAAGTAGTTACTATTCATGGCCTTCTTTGACAAAGGAGGAAATAGATGCTAAGACCTTAAGCCTTGCTCAGCAGGTTTAAGAAGTAGCAGAACCACATCTACAACATAAGCCATCTACTTCCATTGTTCTCTTCAAGATTTCATCAAATCACATCTATCCAAGAAACCAAATGTCAAATAAAAGAGCACGGTTTAAATACATATTATGTCCATTCAAATGATGAAATACTATGCAGTCATTAGAAATCATGTTTAGAAGAATATTTAATAACATGGGAAAATAATCATGGCATATTAGCTTTTAATATATTGCAAAGTAGCATGTATAGAATAATCTCAATTTTTTCAAAAAAGGCATATATACATAGAAGACTGGGAGGAAACTACACCAACACATTAATGGGGGAATTTCAGTTATTCTTATTTTCTGTAACATTTGATGTTTTCCTTCTAGTGAGCATGGATTATTTTTATAATGAGAATGAAACATGTCTTCTTCATGTCTACTTACTTTTCTTTCATTTGTGTTTTTTTTTTTTTTTTGCTGCACTACGCAGCATGCAGGATCTTAGTTCCCAGACCAGGGACTGAACCCTTGCACCCTCAGTGGAAGCATGGAATCCTAACTACTGGACCATCAGGGAAGTCCCCCTACTTTTTCATTACCCACTGCACAGCCCCTACATAGCTTACCTAAACCTTATTTATTATGTTGTATGATTTTTCCCTCCTATAATTACTTTGTCCAGTAATTAGCAGAGTAGATTCTGAATTTGGCTTCCAAAAGGACTAGGTGAGCTAACAAAGTACAGAGAGGCCCCAAAAGGATCAGTCCCCATTCCTCTGCTGAGAATTCTTTTCCATGCTTCCCCAGATGGGAAAAGTCATCTGTATCCCCAGTCTTGCTTTTACCAGGAAATAGTATACACCCAAATACATGTTGAAAGCAGAACAGCCCAAGGAGGAAGAAAAAACAAAAAAACAAAAGCAGTCCCTGCTCCAAAAACCTTCAGAGAGACTTCCAGGAGAGAATCTGGGGAAATGAAAATGCTGAATCAGAAATTATGGACCAAGACTGTAGAAGTCAAAGTCCCCAGGAGAGAACAAAACTGAGTATGTACACATGGAGAGAAAGGCTGCTTCTGCTGTGTACTGAAGGGAAAGAGAGCTGTGAATAATCTGAAAGCAGCTTCTCTCTTCTGAGCATTTAGAGTATTAAGGAAGAATATGTATAGTCACAAGGCAGCAACCTGGCAGTGGCTCCCAGGACAGAAGACACCAGAGAAGCTTCTGCATCAGAAAGGAAATTGGGCTCCTTGAATTGCTGTTTATTTACTATGGATTTTCTAGGTTCCTGATCTCTTTCCCTCTGACATCAGCAGCATTCATATGTAGGGTTTCCTCTCCCTCGCCCAGAACAGAGTCTTAAGAGAGCTGCTCAGGTCAGAGGCAGTTTCCCAAACACCCTTTTCAGAAATAAGTTCAAAGCTAGACCAGGTGAAGATGCCAAAAGGCTGTTCCTTTGGGGGTTCTGAAGCAGCTGGTCTGTTGCACACTGGGAAAGAGGGTGCTGAGATAGATGGTGAAACCAGTCAGTTACAACAGGTACAGCCTGAGCCAAGCTCATGAACTCAGGACAGTCCTAGAGATAGGAGTCTCTCTGGGGAGAATCCTGCTGCTTAAAAATTGGAATGGGATCTAGAAAAACAGATGGTCACAAGGCTACTGAACTCTCATAATATCGTGTGCCACAAGGCCAACAGGGCGTCAATCTTGCAATGCCAAGATCACATGTCAGGTTGTCCTAATTGCCCTTATGCACCCCCATGCTTCCCTCACCCATCTTGGCTCACACCCGGCCTACAGTCCTCTCTCCACCCAGCAATGCACCCCCCTGCTCTCTGTGGCACAGATGAAATTTCATCTCATCTCCTTTAAAAGCCTCTCCAGACTGAGTCAGCAGACACTCATAACCAAATAATTCTTCCTGCATCAAAGATCCACTACCCCCATGTGTACATGAAAACGAACAGATTGAAGGGGTTCAGTATTGGGGGTGGGGGTCCCCATAACCTACACTTTCTGAGGCACACATGTAGGCCAGCTCTGGGCTATGCAATTTTCTCACCTGGGGTGGGGTAGGGGAAGAGCTTTCTGCCATTCCAAATGCACAGATCAGTGACTCCTTCCACAAGTACTCCCACCCTCACGAGTGCACAAACAGAAAAATCCAGGCACCTTAAGCAGTGGGTGTTTGCAAGGCAGCTAAGCTACCTGATAACAACCCAAAGCCAGTTAAGTTTCCTTTTCCTTCGTCTATTCCTTCAAAACACCCCAGCTCAGAGAGAGGAGCATCCCAAAAGGCTGCTTCCTCTAAGTAGAGCACTGTGTGTGCATGTGTGCCTGCTCAGTCGTGTCCAACTCTGCAACCCCATGGACTGCAGCCCACCAGGCTCCTCTGTCCATGGGATGCTCCAGGCAAGAATACTGGAAGGGGTTGCCATGCCCTCCTCCAGAGGATCTTCGTGACCTGGGGATCAAACCTGCATCACCTGCATTGCAGGTGGATTCTTTACCATGGAGCCAGCGGGCTCCTAGCCCCTTGTGAAACCAAGAATTCCATCCTTTTCTAAAAACAGCAGCCTGGACACCAAAGAGCAAGCTGAAAACTAAGAGGCTGGCAGCACTCAAGCCCTCTATGGTGGTGGGATCCATGGAGACTGGGCAGGGGGAGGGAGCGCTTGACATCCAGTGATGATGACACCTTCCTTCAGCCTGGAGAACAGATTCCAACAGAGACCAGGAAGCTCTCAAACCACCCAGCACTGCCCAAGGCTGCTCCTGGCCACACCTGCAGGTCCCGTGACTGGTGGCCCTATGGCACCAGCCCTACCACTCAGCTGCCATGGAGACCTCTTAGATTTCCTCCAGTGTCACCTTCAGATGGTGTAGTTAGTGTTAGTCACTCAGTCGTGTCTGACTCTTTGTGATCCCATGGACAGTAGCCTGCCAGGCTCCTCTGTCCATGGGATGCTCCAGGCAAGATACTTGAGTGGGTAGCAATTTCCTTCTCCAGGGGATCTTCCTGAGCCAGGAATCGAACCTGGGTCTCCTGCATTGCAGGCAGATTCTTCACTGTCTAAGCCACGAAGGAAGCTCTTTAGATGGGGAGAATAGTGTAAATGGATGTGGGTATGCTAACTCTGCTCCAAGAACAGCATTAGATGCACTTGCTTCCCCTGTGGAGATGGGAGGTCATGCATGGCTAGACTTTAGGCTCTTTCTTTCCAGGTCTGGGAAAAGCTGAGGGCTGCCAGGGTGAGAGCTGGGGAGGAGGAGCCTGTCCACACCACCGAAGGAAATGTGGTCTGGGGTCCCAAGGGCAGCACTGTTTCTAGAGGCCAAGGGCCCTGGTCTCCAGCTGACGAGTAAATCCCAGTGGCAGATCCTGATAAAGAGGCACCATAGCAGCTGATTCAGACTAGCGGCTGCTTCTCTTTATCCAGTGAGCCGGTTGTGGTTAATAACTGAAAACCCAGGATCTTCCAGCCTTGGGAAGAGAGCAGGTCATCTACAGGAAGCATGACCAGTCACAAAGAACAAAGGCCGGGCTGGCTTTTCAGTTGCATCTGATGTGAACCCTTGTGACAGCTGCAGAGGTTCCCCAAGCCTCGCAAGGACAAAAAATCCCTGCTCTGATCCTTATGCCGAAAAGTGTGACTGTCAGCTCTGTGTATCTCTATTCCTAAACAGTATGGGATGCTATTACGAGGATGAACTGTGAAGTCCCTGAACTCCACCCCCCTCTAACTATGATATGCCTTTTAACTGCCACTCCAGAAATCTGTCTCACTGTCTTGAAGCTTCGAGCAAAGTCCCCCTCTTACTGTAGGCATGGAATTTCCTCTTTCTTCCCTCTTTCTGTATGCTGATTTTTAAAATTTATTTATTTTTGGCTGTGCTGGGTCTTTGTTGCTGTGTGGGGTTTTCTCTAGTTGTAGCGAGCAGGGGCTACTCATCATTGCATTGCACAGCCTTCTCATTGCAGGGGCTTCTTTTGTTGCAGAGCACAGGCTCAAGAGCACCAAGCTTCAGTAGTTGTGGCACTTGGGGTCAATAGTTGCTTTTCCCGGGCTCTAGAGCACAGGCTCAATAATTGTGATCAATGGGCTGAGTTGCTCCACAGCATGTGGGATCTTTCTAGATCGGGGATCAGACTCAAGTGTCCTGCATTGGTGGGCGGATTCTTTACCCCTGAGCCACCAGGGAAGCCCCTATCTTAACCATTTTTAAGTATATAGTTCAGAGGTATTAAGTACCTTCACAGTGTTGTACAACCATCACCGTCACCCATCTCAAAACTTTTTCAGCTGGTCCTCCTGTTTTTGAAAAGTTTGATTAGAACACTGCCAAACTCATTTGTATACATACAGTACTGGTCTATGCTACTTTCAAGCTCCAGCAATACTTATGGAGTTAAAAAAAAATCAGATCAGATCACCTACAACAGCCAAAACACTTACTATCTGGCCCTTTACGGGAAAAGGTTGCTGATCTCTGCTCTAAACCAAAACATAAGGAATTCCCTGGTGGTCCAGTGGTTAGGACTCCATGTTTTCACTGCCAAGGGCATGGGTTCAATCCCTGGACAGGGAACTAAGATCCCACAAGCTAGGCAGCATGGCCAAAATTAAAAAAAAAAAGTATCTACACACACACACACATTGGATTTATAGTTTAAAATAGTATTTGCTTAACTCACACTAACACAGCTTCTCCTAGCTCCCCACTAAAATACCTATCAAGATACAGAGAATGATAAAACTCCCCCAAATTACTTAAAACTTAGACTGATGGGCATCCTACTATGATTATCTGGGAGAAATCTCCGTTAACATTAAAACTAATGCTGAAATGAGGAAAAAACAATCTGGGGCCAAGTCTTGCAGCAGAAATCTGAAACAAGACAGTAAAACACTGAGTGGTTATACCACAGTCAGCCTCACAGCTTAGCAATGGAGAGTTCATTTCATAACTGGCAAAACCAGCCATGCCTCCACTCCAGGGCTACCATTTGCAAGGGAAATCAACAACTCCCCAAGACGGTCTATATCCATTTGGAGGCTCCTCCCATAAACCAAAAGGGCTGAAGTGATGGCTTTGGTGCCTTCACACTGCATTCTGGGAATGGGAAACTTCACAAGTAAAACTCAGGTACCAATGCATATGGGAGGCTGCAGTTCTTCATTCAGTTTATATGTTCAGAGTGTCAGGGAATCTAGTAAGTAGGAATAAGCCATTCGATATGGGTCCAGCAAAACCCAGCAGATGAAGCTGCTAGACACTGGGAAACAGGCCGGAAGCTTGGTGCATCAACCTGGCCACCAGGAGTCGGGCTGAGAAGGGGTCCTGCTGCTGCTGCTGCTGCTGCTAAGTCTCTTCAGTCGTGTCCGACTCTGTGCGACCCCATAGACGGCAGCCCACCAGGCTCCCCCGTCCCTGGGATTCTCCAGGCAAGAACACTGGAGTGGGTTGCCATTTCCTTCTCCAATGCATGAAAGTGAAAAGTGAAAGTGAAGTCGCTCAGTCATGCCCGACTCTTCGCGACCCCATGGTCTGCAGCCTACCAGGCTTCTCTGTCCACGGGATTTTCCAGGCAAGAGTACTGAAGTGGAGTGCCATTGCCTTCTCCGGAGAAGGGGTTCTAGCCAATACCAAAGAGAATATGAGGAGTCAAATGAAATCTGCATACTCTATGTCTTTAACAAAGCCTAAATCAATCTTCCTTCAAATTGCATCAACATACACCACAGACTGCATGCTTCCTATGAAAACCTCTAGCAGCAGAAGGGAAATGTATAGCATTCTGAGGAGTTGGAGGAAGCACAAAAGCCTTCATTTAGTGCCGGAACCAGAAGAAATATTTTAGAAAATTGCATCCTCAAGAGAATACAAGAAAACATGAACTCTATGAAATAGGTATAGAAAGCCATTGAAATAAAACATATCAAGAAAGAAAGATAACAAAACTGGACTGAAAAGAGAGTTTAGCAAACCAAGGAAGAATTACAAAAAATATTGTAGCAGCAGAATTAAACTTCACATTGGAGATGGCGAAGTGCAAAATCTATCAATTCATAGTATGGAGGCCAAATCTGAACCTCTCCCAAGTACACAGAGGAAATGGAAAGCTGACCATATAAATGTGACAAAGGTTGCTATTAGAAAATCTATTAATGTAACAGATGAAATGGGGAGATCAAAGGAGAAAACTCAAATGAACCTCTCAATAGATTCTCAAAAACCATTAGCTAAATTCAATAACCATTCCTGATTTTAAAGTAGAGGTGGGTGATGGTGATTTAAAAATAAGATAATTCTTTAACATATAAAGGATGTTTAATTTTAACCAATAACCAACATCAGAATTAAAAGTGAAAACAATAGGAACGTTTCCCTTAAAATCAGAAACAAGGCAAGAATTCCTGCCAATACTACTATCATTTAACACTGTCCAGGAAGTTCTAACTAAAACAATCAGGCTTGAAAAAAGTTTTGCTCTTTAAAAGAAGACCAAGTTATCAGAGTTGATACTCTTAATTTCCAAAATAATCAAAGTGAAGTAACTGAAAAACTACTAGAAGAGTTAAGCATGGTGGTCAAATATAAAATAAACATATAAAATCAAAATCTTTCTTATGTACCAGTAATAATCAGTTTGAACATAGAATAAATCATATCACAAACTATAAACTCTCCAGAAATGACATTAATAAGAAATCTGTGAGATATACAATCTGCACACACTTCTAAAGAACATACAAGAAAACTTGAATAAATTAAGAAATCTACCTTGTCTTTTCCTAGATAGATTCATTATGGTAAGGACATTAATGAAATTTTAGATTTAAAGTAATTCCAATCAAAACAACAGGATTTGGGGGAAGAGTCTGACAAAAACATTTTAAATTCATTTGGAAGGGGAAAAAATTGTTCAGATGAGCTATGAAAAAAGTGTGAGTAAAGTAACAGTCTGGGAAGAATGGTGAAGAGAAATTTGGCCTGCTAGCTGTTGCAAATACAAGAGTCTGAAATTGGTGGTGAACCCAACAGAGACACTGACAGAATAGTATAAGAAGCCATCCAAATAAACCTCAGTGTCAGGGAGGAATAAATTTTCCTCTGCCCTTCTGGGTTCTTCTGGCTGGTCTAAGAATTCAATTGACGTGAGACCAATTAAGAGGAGAAAATCATAAAAAAGTTTAATGACATGTATACAAGAGAGAGACCCAGGAGAACTGAGTAACTTGCCAAAATAGCTGAAACCCTCAGCGTAAATACCATCTTAGAGAACAGATATGTGAACACAGCAAGGGAAGGAGAGGGTGGGAATGAACTGAGAGAGTAGCATTAACATATACACACTACCATGTATAAAACAGATAGCTAGTGCTGTGAAACACAAGAAGATCAGCTTGGTGCTCTGTGATGACCTGGAGGAGTCAGATGGGGAGCAGGGTAGAAGGCTCAAGAGGGAGGAGATATATGTATATTTATAGGTGATTCACTTCATGGCACAGCAGAAGCACAACTTTGTAAAACAATTATCCTCCAATTTAAAAAATATCCTATGATAAACCATAATGGAAAAGAATATTTAAAAAGAATGTGTGTGTGTGTGTGTGTGTGTGTGTGTGTGTATATATATATATCCAAATCACTTTGCTGTACAAGAGGAATTAACATTTTAAGTCAACTGTATTTCAATAAAAATAAATAAATAAAGACAAAACAGGATGATAGAGGTAGGGGTTTGGGACTTAAAAGGGGAGAAAGGCAAGTCAAATGGAGATGGGCAAACAAATGTTTGCTGGGCCATGAAGAGAATGAGAACAGAAAACTCAGAGTTTCCCCCACCACACCTAGCTGATACTCTGTAGATTATCTCTGGTGAGAGCACTATGTCAAAAATAAGCCCTTTATTATACTTTAGGCAGCTAAGAAGGAGGTAAAAAGAAAGACTTTCTGAGTCTTCTGTTAATCTTAAAACTAAGAACATACGTAAATTAATCCTCACGCCAAAGTGACGGGGTGGCAAATTTTGCTCCCCTATGCTAGCATATATAAGAATTTATGTATGATAAAAATGTAACAGCAGTAACCATAGGGAAATAGTTAATCAACAAACAGTGCTCAAATAAACGACAATTTGGGCAAAAATATTCTACATCCCTACCTCATACTACACACAAAATGAATTTTAGATGAACTGACAGCTAAAATATTTGAAAACAGATTAAAAAGCTAGATTGTCTACCTGATCTCAGAATGATAAATCTCTTCAAGCATAAAAGCACTGGAAGAAATAACCACTTTTATTGAAGGTGGTGCAGAAACCAATCAATGTGACCAATAAAAATGTAGAATATACATCAAAAGGATTGTCAACAAGTTAGAAGGCAGTCTGGGAAAAACATTTACTGCAAAGGTGATAAAGGGTTAATACTCTTTATATATGGGCAACTCATTCAGATCCACAAGAGGAGAAATAATTTTATATAAAAAAAAAAACAAAAAAGTGACATTTCACAAATTAAAATATGTAATGGGTTCAAATTGGAAAAGGAGTACGTCAAGGCTGTATATTGTCACCCTGCTTATTTAACTTAGATGCAGAGTACATCATGAGAAACGCTGGGCTGGAAGAAGCACAAGCTGGAATCAAGATTACATTCAGAAAACGAAGATCATGGCATCTGGTCCCATCACTTCATGGGGAATATATGGGGAAACAGTGGAAACAGTGTCAGACTTTGTTTTTTGGGCTCCAAAATCACTGCAGATGGTGATTGCAGCCGTGAAATTAAAAGACGCTTACTCCTTGGAAGAAAAGTTATGACCAACCTAGATAGCATATTGAAAAGCAGAGACATTACTTTGCCAACAAAGGTCCATCTAGTCAAGGCTATGGTTTTTCCAGTGGTCATGTATGGATGCGAGAGTTGGACTGTGAAGAAAGCTGAGCGCCGAAGAATTGATGCTTTTGAACTGTGGTGTTGGAGAAGACTCTTGAGAGTCCCTTGGACTGCAAGGAGACTCTAAAGGAGTCTATTCTAAAGTCCATTCTAAAGGAGATCAGTCCTGGGTGTTCTTTGGAAGGAATGATGCTGAAGCTGAAACTCCAATACTTTGGCCACCTCATGCAAAGAGTTGACTCATTGGAAAAGACTCTGATGATGGGAGGTGTTGGGGGCAGGAGGAAAAGGGGACAACAGAGGATGAGATGGCTGGATGGCATCACTGACTCGATGGACGTGAGTTTGAGTGAACTCTGGGAGATGGTGATGACAGGGAGGCCTGGCATGCTGCAATTCATGGGGTCGCAAAAAGTTGGACACGACTGAGCGACTGAACTGAACTGAACTGAATGTGTAATAAGCATAGTATGTACCTGTTTGGAATTTTCTATAATGAAATTTGAAGCAGAAAAAAAAATGAGGAAAGGGGCAAAAAGAACAAAAAAGAAGAGCTACCAGAGGAGCTGGGGAGTACCTGCTCTCTTTCCTTTTTTTGGGTGGCAAAAGAGAATCATATTTATTAAGAACCTAAAAGGCAGGCTGATTCATATTATGCAACAGGGTACTTTCCCTAAAGGTAAGTGCAAAAGGTACCTTTTTTGACGTCAGTAGCAGGAGAGAAAGCACAGAATGGCCTCTACAGATAAAATATTCAAACTTCAGTGGGAGAAAGAATTCTGTGGCTTGGATGTTGAAGATGGTAGATAGCTCTTTAGATGAGAATCACTCAAAACAGCCAAATGAATAAAAAGAAAATGGCTCAGACTCAGAGACACAGACCAACACTGCCTGTACAGACTCGATACAACATGCGTCCACAGCATGGAAGAGCTGGGAACGGGATGGGGGATAAGGGGCCAAATGCTGCCAGGCTGGCATTCTAGGACATGGAAGTCAACCATGCCCAAGGTTGCTGCAGTCGAGGCTCCACGTTCGAGGCACATGTTTTTCCCTTGGGCAGCCAGTTACAGCAGCTGACTAAGCAGGTCACATGTCAACTGTGGGGCACATAAAGGGAGCACTCTGGGACCCAGCCAGAACACTGGGGAACCATCATTCCCTCTTGTCAAGTGCAGCGTGGGAACCCTGTGGAGAGTTCCGCCCCTTCCCCACCCTAAAGAGAATTGCCAGCCCCTGCGCAGCATGGTGCTTGCAGCCTGCTGGGCACACCATACCCCTTTCCTGCAGTGACTGGGCATGCCTCCATGAAGAGCATGCCAGCCCCTGCTTCGCTGGGAAGCAAACAAACTCATGCGTGGCTGCCACAGCAAAGGGCTGCTAGAAAAAATAATAGTTGGGTAGGTAGCACTAGTCAATGCACCCGCAGCAGGGCCTATCTGTGTACACTGAAATTTATGAAATTTTAAATCAGATGTTATCGTGGTTGTTAACCCTTTCTTTCAATAGTACCAGAAGAACAGAAAATACTCCCTTAAGCAACATAAGGCAGTGTTTAGGAGCACTGGTTCTGCAGTCAGAGAGATACTGGATCGAATCCCACCTACACCACTTACAAGCCACTTAAATCACATAAACTTTCAGAGCCTGTTGTCTTGATCTAACTGAGGCTACTGTTTGTACCTCCCACATAGGTATGCTGGGAGGACTAAATGAGATATCCATGTTAAATATTCCCCACCTTGACTACACACAATAAACCCGGTTAAAAGCATTAGCAGGAAGAGGAAGAAAGGGAATCCTGACTCTGCCACTAAGTAATCTTCAGTTCAGTCGCTCAGTTGTGTCCTACTCTTTGTGACCCCATGAACCGCAGCACGCCAGGCTTCCCTGTCCATCACCAACTCCCAGAGCTTACTCAAACTCATATGTCCATTGAGTTGGTGATGCCATCCAACTGTCTCATCCTCTGTTGTCCCCTTCTCTTCCTGCATTCAATCTTTCCCAGCATCAGGGTCTTTTCAAATGAGTCAGTTCTTCGCATCAGGTTGCCAAATTATTGGAGTTTCAGCTTCACCATCATCAGTCCTTACAATGAATATTCAGGACTGGTTTCCTTTAGGATGGATTAGTTGGATCTTCTTGCAGTCCAAGGGACTCTCCAACACCACAGTTTAAAAGCATGTAATCTTAGCCGAGTTATTTAAAATCTCTTGGCCCCAACTGCTTTATTTGTCATGTGTATAAAATGTACTCCCTATCTCATGACATTAGTTGGAGGATTAGATAAGATCCTTTAAGACAAAGTCCTTTAAGAAGAGTAAACAGAGCTGTACTATTAGAGCTATCTACTTTCTAAAACAATGATTTTCAACTTCACACTGCACACAGTATTTTCACAGTGGAATAATAAGTACCCATGAAAAATTAAGTGTATGGTTAAAAACTTGGATGAATCTCCAAGGAATTGTGCTAAATTTAAAAAAAAGCTAATCACCTTTGGGATTTATATTGATTGCATTTATGCAACAATGTGATTGCATTTGTTGGAGAAGGAAATGGCAACCCACTCCAGTGTTCTTGCCTGGAGAATCCCAGGGACGGGGGAGCCTGGTGGGCTGCCATCTCAGGGGTCGCACAGAGTCGGACACGACTGAAGCGACTTAGCAGCAGCAGCAGCATGATTGCATTTATATCAACATTTTTGAAATGACAAATTTAAAGACATGGAGAACAGATGAGTTGCCAGGGGTCAGAGAAAACATGCAAGTGGGAGGGAATGAATTTGGCTTTAAAAGGACAACAGGAGGGATCCTCATGGTGATGAAACTATTCTTTGTATTGACTGTATGTATGTGATATCATAGCATAGTTTTGCAATAAGTTACAACTGGAGGAAACTAATTAAAGAGTATATGGGATCTCTCTGTATTTTTCTTATAACTTCTACATCATAATGATATTTGTTATATTTTATTTTACATAGTTTCTCAAAATATAAAATTTAATTTAAAAATGATGTGAGCAATGTGAGTACATGATAAAATAGGGGAAAACCCGTGATATCATCAAGTGAAAAAAAGCAGAATAAAAAACTACAATTAAAGAAGATAAAAAGTAAAGAAATAAGCATAAATCTTGAGATAGTAGGCAAAAAACAGGAAAAGTAAATAAATATAAAACGTTGAAAATTAAGTAAATATATATATGAAAAGTGAAAGTGAAAGTCACTCACTCGTGTCCAACTCTTTGTGACCCCATAGACTAGACAGTCCATGGAATTCTCCAGGCCAGAATACTGGAGTGGGTAGCCTTTCCCTTCTCCAGACATCTTCCCAACCCAGGAATCATACCCAGGTCTCCCGCATTGCAGGCAGATTCTTTACCAGCTGAGCCACAAGGGAAGCCCCCCCAAAAAATATATATATATAAAATCAAAATAAGGTAAAAGGGATAAATATATCCAAAACCAGGTTCTATAAAGCCACCAAAAATAGATAAAAGTGCTTACTAAACTAATATATAAAATATGAGACAGAACACAAAGTCAGACAAGACTAAGCCCAAGAAAGAAAAATATGACTACAATGAGAAAGGCTTATTATAAAACTATATGCTCAACTAAATTCACGGCAATATTTTGGAAAACTTAGAATAGATAACTCCTAGAAAAATACAAATGATCAACATTTACCCAAAATGATTTGAATATATGATTTACCATATAAAACACTGGAAAGGTGATTAAGGGTCTACCAATTGAAAAAGGCACTGAGACTTCATATTTGGGCTTTACAGTTGAATTTTATCTGATCTCAAAAAACAAACAAACAAACAAAAAAAAAACACATAATTTCTAAAGGTAGTTAAAGTATTCCAGGCCAGAGAAAAGAAGGAAAATTCTGCAGTTCATTTTATGTAACCTACATAATTTTAATCCTTAAACCTGAAGAAAAGAATCCAATAAAAAAAATGACTCCAATTTCACTTATGAATACTGAGGCCAGGCTCTAAATACAAGATTGACAAGTAGTATCCAGCAATGTATCAAAATAGTAATATAATATATTATTTTAGTAATGTAAGAGTTGTTCAAAACCAGATATCTAATGACATAATTCACTATATCAAAATCTTAAAAAAAAGATCAGAAATCATTGAAAAAGCATTTGATAAAATACAAAACATTCCCTTTTAAAATATCACAAAGTAAATGTGGAAACTATTTAAAAATACCAACAGCAAATATGGAAAAACACAGAAAACATTTCTATTTAAAACTGGTTATAGACAAAGTGGCCCACCAGCATTGTTTTTATTTAATGCTGTCTTTGAGTTTCTGGCAAAAAATAGAAGAAAATTAAATAATTAGAATAACCATTGGAAAGAAAAGATAAACTACCCATTCCAGTATTCTTGCCTGTAAAATTCTATGGACAGAGGAGCCTGGTGGGCTACATACAGTCCATGGAGTCACGGAGTCAGACATGACTGAGCACAAACAAACATACAAAGGCCCACCCTAAATCCAGGGTCATCTCATCTCAAAATCTGCAATTACATGTGCAAAGATAGTTCTTCCAAATAAGGTTACCTTTGCAGGTTCTGGGGTTACAACTTGGGCATACCTTTGGGGCCACTATTAAATCTGCTGCAATCTGATAAGAAAAAAAAAGATAAAACTAAAATAAAAGTTACTGGAGCTAACAAGACAATTTGGTAAAATAGCTAGATATGAAAAGTATTTTTTAAATTAATAAACTTTTTCTATTTTAGCAAGAGGCATTTAGGAACGGAAAGGAGGACAATATTGCACTCCTAAAGAACAAAAAAGCTCTTTTTTTTTTTTTTTTAACAAAAAAGCTCTTAATTCTTTAGAATAAATGTATTAAGAATGGTATAAAATAAGATCTGAACAGGAGGAAAGAAATAACCATTTCTTAGACAAAAACAGCTATGTATTTAAAAAATGATTCTTACAAAATTGAAATATAAATTTAATGCCGTTCTAATTAGAATCACAATAGGATGGGGTTGGGGGACTGATTAAATGATATTAAAATGTGTATAAAGAAAAAATGCCAATGAATAGCCAAGATAAATATTTTTAAGCTAATTTAATCTAATCAACATGACTAAGGTAAATAAGACACACAGATAAAACAAGAGAATTCATAAATGGATCCTTGGATATAAAAGGTTTAATGACAAAGATAGTAGTTCAATTTACAAGGGAAAGTAGGAATTACTTAACATATTATGCTACTACCACTGGTTATCCATCCATCTTTGAGAAAACAGTCTCAACAAAGACTGGGAACCCAGAAGCTATAAAAAACATTATCATATTTGGATATGAAAAAAGGGATGTAGAAAAAATTATGTGGCAAAATGTACCATCAGTAAAATCAACATATACAGATTTGGGAAATATGTCTATAATAAAGATGGTAGCCTGAGGGCCAATATCCAAAATATACAAAGAGGCCTTACAAGTTAAGAAAAATATAAACAACCCCTAGGAAATGGGTAGGTAATATGAGCACACAATTCAAAGAGCAAATCCAACTGGACAAAAAACGAGAGAATACTGAAAGGCATTATTAGCCAAGGAAATACATCCATTAAGTTGTCAAGATTATTAAAGAATCATAAAACCTTATGCTGATAGGGATGTGAAAAAAAGAATAATCTCATACATTACATACAAAGAGAAAAAGTGAATTATAACAGCCTGTTTTTATAAATTGATATGGTAACAAATATTTATTTACAAATAAACATTTGTGTGTGTGTGTATACATGTGTTATAAATTGAAAGCACTAGTATATAAGGGCATAAGCACAATGATGTTTAAATTCAGCATGGCCTGTAGTGGCCAAAATCTGGAAAGAATGTATATGTTCATCAATAGGAAAATGGCTAAATAAATTGTGCATCCACAAAATATTTTCTAGCCTTTTAAAAGACAAAGAGCTATACCAAGAGGCTTTGATAGATTTTCATGGGATATTGTTGAGTGAAAATAAGTAGGATGTATATATAGGATTCTATTTTTGTAAAACAATGAACAAAAACAACAAAACATTCCAAAACCATTTGTGTGTATGTGTGTGTGTATATACCTACAAGCATGAAGAAAAATATAGAAGGATACATACTGGTTTGGTAATATACAGGGACAATGTGGAAAGACAGGGCAAAGGCCAAACCAAACAAGGAAAATGAGGGGCAGGGGAGGGCTACTAAAACAAACAAATCCAGCAATCATATTTATGTATTTTATATGTACAAACACATAAATTGAATAAAGTTTAGAAGGATACAGTAAAAAAGAAAACAAAACAAAAGCAAAATATGGTCTCTGCTTGTTTAAAAAAAAAAGAGGGCAGTAACCAAAATAATTTCTTGGTAGGATTAGTGATAGTGTTTATTTTCTTTTTGTGTGTGTTTTTACATTTTCTGTAATGAGAATTACAACTCCCATAATAATGAAATAAAAACCAATAAATGTTAGTTTTAAAACATTGCACTGAAAGACTGACCCCATTTTGGGAAATCAAGGGAAAGAAACAGGGTTAAATACCCCTTTTTCCTTAGGAGCTGTCCAAGTAAGAGACTTATGAAATTGGGACCCATTACCCCTCCAGCAGAAAGTTATTCACCGAAGGCAAGAGACTAAGTGGCTATTCCAAGGAGCTATTTGAAGCAACAAATGGGGTATATTTTCCCCTACCTCACACTTTAATGACTTAGTAAATCAGAAAGTCATTTATGCCACTCTCAATTATCCAAGGATCTGCTGGGCTCTCTACTTTTTGCCCCCTCCCTCTGGTTTGGGGCCATTTCCCTGCTCAGAAACAGCTCCAAAATGGGGGCTGGGGAAGGAGGAAAGAGATGAAATTAATTGGATCGATTTAGCTTCTCATTAGCAACTCTAATAAAAGGTTTGATAAGCGAAATGGTCACAACTCCTGGTTCACATGAGGCTTCCAGGACTCTTGAGAATTTCATTTAAGTAAACTTGCCTTCAGACAAACACGATTTGCCTGCAATACACTTTAATAGATTTGGATGCTTGTTATTTTAAAGAAAGTCAGGACTTGCAATAAGGTGATATTTTTCTCTCCTCACTTTAATTTGCACTTTAACAACAACAAGAGCAATAAAAGATAAAAACACAAGAACACAGGCCTTCAAAGTATCCTCAGTGGAACAAGAGAACCACAGTACAAAGCTCTGTGAGTAGGGGAGGGCTGTCTGGCCCCAGCAGGCTCTCAAGAGAAACTTTAGGAGGGTGGGAGCATGTCTTGGCCATAAACCATCACCACAAGGAATCGGGAAAAGGGATCTGCCAGAGCTTACCAAAAGCACAAAGGCTAAGTCTCCACATATAACATCTCCCTGTTTCATTGGACCCTTGAAGACATTTGTCTCTTGGGAAGCCCAGACACATAGCACTGCAAGTTCAATGTGCTCACAATGTGTTCACCATCCTTTTTTACCAAGCAGACAAAGCAATTCAGCAACAGCAACAGAAAAACAATTTGCCCTTACTTGAAGATGACAATGGCTCCCGGACATGGAGGGCAGGCCAGGAGAAAGATCTGCAATGGAAAAAAAATTGTTTGGTTATCATGAGAAATGCTGGACACAGTGAGACAGTGTTACTTTAATAATGCTAATTCTAATGCTACTAACAATAAAATAACCAAACTCTTACAGAGAAAAAAAATATATATAATATAAAAAACTTTAAAAGACAAGCAAGTGGTTTTCTAAACATGTTTGCGTTTGTACATGCATCTACGTGTGCCTGTCCTGGCTGTGTGTGTCATGGGGAAGGTGGGGGAAAGAGGAAAGAGATGGATGGAGAGTGGAAGAAGTAACTGTTTGGAGCATAGGAGATGGGGAAAGCTTTTCCTTAAGCCGTTTCAGCCTCACTTCCTTTTATCCTCTAGAACACTCAATTTTTCAATACTTCAACTTTGGTATGATACAAGTAGCCAGGATAAGGAGTTTTTAACCCAGGACAAGTAAGAATGGATTCTGAGCATAGGATAAGCACACAAATACCCTCTGATTTGCCCCTCATGGGGGAAGGTGGGTTAATCAATAACTAACTTTGCCAGATTTAGCAAACAAAAACACAGGATGCCAAGTTAAATTTGAATTTCAGATAAACAATGAACAATGTTTTAGTATTGGTATATCCTGGATATGCCATGGAACATACATGTGTTAAAACATTATTCATTATCGAAATTCAAGGTTAACTGGACAGCTTGTGTTTTTTATCTGGCAATCCTATTGATTTTGCCACCCCCAGGCTCTTAATTTCCCTTTGATTTTGAAGGGGAGCCGAATTTGCTACCCCAAAGTTTGTTTGTTTGGCACAAGGATTATTTTAGGCTGACTGATTTTAAGAAACAACAGACATAGGAAAAGCTCTGAAAACTGTAGAAGTTACCTTTCTGTACAATATATTTACATTTATACGGAAAATCTCCATTTGTTCAGGTGTCTCCCTCTAAGAAAAGGATAACGCTAAATCTTTATAGTCTCTCAATAAGGGGGAAGGCAAGGACTTAAATCTGTGTAACAACCTTACCCTTGTTTACTGCACTCTTCCTGGTCACCTCCAGGAACTGGCCTCCTCCACCCCTACCTCTCAACCAATACCCAACATGTTTATCTTTAGCTAAAGATGGTATTTAAGGTGGTAGCTTGGGCCATTTCAGGGAGTTCGTTTTCCTGCGTCTCCCCCATGTATACAGGAAGTATACATATTATTAAACTTCCGTTGTTTTTCTCCTGTTAATCTTACTGTGGAAGAGGGGGTGTGTGTCTCAGCCAGGAACCAAAAGAGTAGAGGGAAAATTATGTTTCTTCCCCCACATTTGATTGGTTTGTTTCAAAGCCTGACTAGTTGGTTCCTCTTCTATTCTCCCTGCTCAAACCAAACAAAAAGAACCTGATCCTTCTAAGAGACCATCAGTTCCATGCTCCTTGGTTTGAACTAGGCTTGGGTTATTACAGCCTTCAGAAACCCACAGCAGTGGCAGTTTGACTGCACCAAAGTCAAACCTTGTTTGACTTTGCTCAAGGGGGACAAAGAAAGCCCTGCAGAGTTGTACAAAGTGCAAATTCCTGGGCTCCCGCCATGAGGAATGCTGATTCCATAAGTCAGGGGTTCCAGGAATCTGTGTATATTAACAAAAGCCCTAGGAGATTCAACTATTCTAAGCAGCCAGGTGTACTCAAGGTTTGATCAAAGACATTCAGCAGGACAAAAGACTGACCAAAGAATGAAACTCATGTTTATGGAGTTACTTCACCTACGGTGACTTAATGTTGCAGATTTACAAAATCATTGCTATGTGTTCCTCTCTTGTGGTGAGCATTTATGAATAGACATTATTGGCATTATGGGCCAGTTTGGCTTTGTCCCGGGTATCTTCTTTATATTCTGTTCATCAGTTCTCTCAGAATCTACATTTAAAAGGAAAGGGTACTCTAAGGAAAATCACTCTAAGTAGAGATACTGAATCCCTGCAGCGACTAAGAGAAAGAATGGGGAAGAAAGGGTCCTGAAAGGAACACAGCCGGGAGTCCATCACTCACACAATACTTCATCAGAGAACCCACCAAGAAAAAATCCATTGAGAATGTTACTTTCCCCTGTAGATCAATTTGATTAAAAGTGCAAACCCAATGACAATTACAGGTCCACAATCCTTTATCTGCAATCGCCAAATCCAAAAAGGTCTAAGAAACAGAATGTGGGGTTTGGTTTTTTTTAAAAAAAACTAATTTGGTAGCATACATGACTTGAACTGAGCTGAGGCTCTTTATAGACTGTCTTTATTCCATTTATGGTGAGTATTCATATGTTTTCCACAATAAGAATGTACTTTGATTAGGGGGTGCTGCCCCAGATCCCATTGGCAGTGTCTGTAAAACACTCCACACTCTCAGTATTGCCTTTCTAAAATCCAAAAAACTCAAGACTTCTGAAATACATCTGACCTTCATGGTTTGGGATAAGGACTGTCAACTTGGAATTTCAATCACCCAAACATGAACTTAACCCCAATTCCCCACCCTACTCATCAGAACAGTACAAGAAAGAAACCAAGCTGGTATTCTTTACCACTGACCCGGAAGCAAAGTTACTCACCTTAGGCAAGGGATCAAGTTGGAGGCTGTACATAGTTACCCAGCATCAGGCCATCAAAGGCTACACTCAGAAGCTACAGTATACAGAAAGCAGACAGGGGCCCCCAAACACCTTGTAAAGAATACTTCTGGAGTCACCTAAGAGTCATGCTAGCAATCTTCCTGAGCTTCTGGAATACCCTAGATACTTCCGACACACTAAAACAGAGACGCAAAAATGCAACACACCCCCCCTCCTCCCGACTTTTGTATACACACAGCCAAGAGGAAATAAGCAGATTCTTGGGAGAGGGAGGGGCAATTTCTCTGTAACTGCCCCATTTGGCTGGTTCTGATCCCCGATGTCCCTATACGGGGAAGCCCAGAAACCTCCTGAAGAAAGCAAGCCTCCAGTCCCAGCTTAATCACGGATCTGATTTCTTTCGAGGCAGCTCATCTAGTCTTTACTCTTAAGTGAGTTTTCCAACAGTTACTCACCTATGGTCATGTCATTTCCAACCAACACCCTGGCTTTCCTCATCTTGCTTATCTATCCCCAACACCAGGATAGAGGGTATCTTTTTCAAGCAACTTTTAAAATCAGATACATGGAGAATATAAAAAAAACAGGTTTGAAAAAGGACCCCGACCCCATCCTATTTCTTTTCCGGTAAACTCATGGTCTCCTTTGGCAACGTCCTAGATTTACGACACTAAACCTCTCTGCTTTGTCATGCTGGAACCACATCCATAATCACCATCAACCAAAGGATCAGAGTGAAGATAAGATGTTAATTCAGAGGCCCAAAGGCCCCCAGCCTTGGCCCAAATATCCCTGCTCTCTTCTTTGGTTGGCTGCCAATGGCCTCCAAATTTTGTTGGCATGTGTTTTAGCCTAGCAGACGGAAAGCTAAACTATCCCTTCAGCTGCAAATAGAGTGGGAAGAGAGGATACTTGGAAGTGCAAACAAGGAGGGCAGGAAGATGAGAAGGCATCTGAGTACATCCCAGCACCGATGTGGCACTTTGTCTTCTTGCTGCCATCTGCCCCGATAGGCATCTGAAGAAAAGAGCAGGGAGCATAACAGAGAAACGCTACCATGTCCTTCCATTGATCCACTGTCTGGGATGCAAGCAGGGCTTTGTTATGAAATCCCACTTTACAGATGGAGAAACCCAGGGGGAAGGCTCTGATGAGGTTTCTGGCAAGAACCCAGGTCCTGTAATAAACTCTCAACACTTTTCACCTCACACCTGACATGGTCCTAGCCTCATGGGGGCTTCTCTTCTTTAGACTCTCGCCCTGTCCCTCAACTCCCACAGCACACATGGAGTCACCCCAGGGTCCTCACATCTGTACCACAACACAGCTCCTCCAATCTCCTCCTTACAAGCTGAGACATCTCAAAACACAGACCTGCCTGGGCAGCAAATTATATTTACACAGATGGGTTTCAGAGTCCAGCATTCCCCAAAGACAGGCTCACATTACATCCAACCAGCTTCATTCTCTGATCTACTGGGTGCTGGAGATTCTCAAATCCTTACAGAACTGAAATCCTTTGGGGCTGGTTTTTCCTGGAAAAACCTGCAGGTTCCATTAAAAAACCACACTCTCTCAGCTTCTTCAGGAGAGAGTGACTGTTATCTTGCCCAGAAATTCGAAAATTCCATTTTTTTCCTAAGCACATAATCTAGGTACCAGCAGCTGTACCAGCTGATCCTCTACCTCTGAGACACTCTGGTTCCAGGTTCCCACCTTCTCCACCCAAGCTCTCAGCATCATTTGTCCCACTTCCTGTTCTTGTTTCTGTTCCATGGTCATATTAGTCCCAGGTTCACTGGCATCAATACCCTGTTCCCTGTCGAATTCTGCTCAACCCCAATATCATATTCATTAACCCCTCATGGTCATAACACTGAAAGAAGATAATTTTTGTTCATAGGAAGAAGTGTTAGTACTATGAGAAATGTAGGCGGGAAGAATGGCCAGTCACCAAGACCATCCTAACTGAGGGGCTAGCCAGGTTAAGCAGCGACAGGATGAGAAAACTAAATCAAAGGGAAAGAGAGTGAGAGAGGGACAGGAGAGTGGCATTTGGCTTGCAACACAATCTTCCAAGGCCGAGCTCCAGTTCTCTTGGCTCCACCGCCTAGGAGGGCACCCATCTATTTGGGGGTTCTTAAAGGAATGCCTATAAACATAACCCACCATAGCAAAGATCCATCCTTGGGCTACCCAAAGTCTGTCTTGGGTTTTATTCACTAATGTTAATACTCATGGGGCCTCATCTTCTCTCTCCTTGGACTGATGAAATGATTTTCACTGGTTTCTTGCCTCCAGACACACTGCTGATAAGGGGGATTGCTCTAAAATGCATCTCTGATCTTTCCTTTAGAATCCTTTAATGGCTGGCCAGTAATTACAGGAAAAGCTCAACCTCCTTAGCAAGGCAGGCGAGGCTTTCTCTACTCACCTTGCTGATCTCTTCAGCTTGCTGGCTTTGGGCACTGTCCTAAACTGTATCTTGAGCATATTCCATGTCATAAACAGGCTTCAATAATCTCATTTTCTAATAGCCTCATGTTATTCAACTATATGGATATGCAACAATTTACTCAACCCATCTCTTCCTGTCACACATGTAAGTTATATCTAAATTTTCAGGTCCTTCACTATTTAGTCTACATTTTGTAGTAGTAGTCTACATTTAGTTGGCATCCCACTCCAGTATTCTTGCCTGGAAAATCCCATGGACAGAGGAGCCTGGTGGGCTACAGCCCATGGGGTCACAAAAGAGTCACACATGACTTAGTGACTAAACATTTCGTATTTGGTCTCTCATTAGAATGAGAATTTCTAGGTCTTCAAAGGGAATACGGATTTTAAGGCTTTTTAACCTACAATTCTAAACTGCCTTCCAGAAAATGTCTTAGAATTTGTACTCCTGCCAGCAACATATGAGAAATGTGTTTCTGCTACAGCCCGGCCAAGAGGTCATTATCAGTTTTAAAAGGCAAAACACTAAAAGGGAGCAGAATTTGCCACCGTCAAATATGTCTCTTTGTCATAAAAATTATTTTGAGCTTGTTTTTTTTTTAAAAAAAAGCAGCAGATACAGGAGAAGCCCTGAAAATCAAGTAGAAGAGATTCTATTCATAAGAGACATTTGCATTTATAAAGAAAATCTGCATTTGTAAGGGTGTCTCCTCTCTGTACAAGGAAGAGAAGAATGACTGAATTTCTAGAAACTCTTATGACTAGAAAAGGCAGCAACTTAAAATCTGCATACAATCTTACCCTTGTTTACTGTGCCTCTCCTGGTCACCTCCAGGAACTGGCTCCCTCCACCCTTTTGTCTTTAGCTGGAGATGGTATTTAAGGTGGTGGTTTGGGCCCCTTTCAGGGAGTTACTCCGTTTTCCTGGGTCTCTCCCACACACACAGGAGGTACACAAGTATTAAAAGTCCATTTGTTTTCCTCTTGTTATTCTTTTATTACAAGGGGATCTCAAGCCATAAATTTAGAAGGGTAGAGTGAAAATTAACTTTACTCCCCTACCACACACACACACACACACACACACACACACTTCACTGCTTTAATGTGCATGCCTCAGATTACCAGAAATATTAAACTATTTTTTAACATGAGTTTGCCCAGCCGTATTTCTTCTTTTGTGGCCTTGCCTATTTTTCAACTGGTATGTTCTTTTTCTTATTGGATTATAAGAAGCTATTTATGTTTTAATGCCATTTAATACAGACTACTTGACATTTATTGCAAATATTTTTCCCATGTTGCCATTGTCATAGCTCCAGTCATGGCAGTTTTGTATGGAAGTTTTTGTATCTTTATGTAATTAGATATACTTATATAAATTAGATATTTCCTTCATGGTTTCTGTCTCTGATGTCATACTTTGAAAATTATTTACAATCCTGGGATTAAAAAAAGAGTCACCAATTGTTTTAATAATATTTTAAAATTTTAAATCTCCAAATCAAAAATTGCATTATTGTTAATCCTACTCTTCCAGAATGGCCTTCTCATCTTTCCTCTTTTGGCTACCTCTTATTTACACTTCAAATAACAAAAGAAAGCATCATTTCCCCTGTGTGCATGCTTAGTCGCTCAGTCAGGTCCAGCTCTGTGACCTCATGAATTAAAGCCCACCAGGCTCCTCTGTCCATGGACTTTTCCAGGCAAGAATACTGGAGTGGGTAGCCATTTCTTCTTCCAGGGGATCTTCTTGACCCAGGGATCAAACCCATGTCTCCTACGTCTCCTGGATTGGCAGGCGGATTCTTTACCACAGAGCCACGTGAGAAGCCCATGATCCCTTCTATCCTCCCATTAATTCTTTCTGCTTATTTCTTTCTGAGAAATAATCTTTTTTGTCAGTATAAGGAACTGGCAAAGAGCCTTCTCTCAAGAATTTAGACAAAAAGGAAATTAGAGCACCTACTGCCAAACCCTTGGGCTTCAAAATCAACATATAATGGATTTAAAACATAGCAAATACATTTTAAAGCAAGAATGTTCCTAGACTTGAAAGACCAGTTTGTAACCTGTTTGAATTATCCCCAAAGAAAGAATGGGGTTGACCAAACACTGAGATACAGAATAAAGAAAGTCACAGAGGCAAATATATTTGACAGTTTCCACATCCAAGTACTAGTCAGGGACCAGGGAATCTTAGCTTGTTAATCTCAAGTTTTCTGTCCCAGTGCCAAATTCACCCCTATTAAAAGAACGGAAGTGGGCTAGGGAGCATTGCTAAGTGGTGAATAGTATGGGCTTTAGACTTAAGATAGATTTCGGCCACTCACCAGCACTGTAACCTTGGATGAGAGACTGGAGGAATTTTTATCTCTACAATAGGGATAAAAATAGCATCTATGTCTCATGAGGTTTTGGAGGGGATCAAATGAGATAAAGCAAGCAAAACACTTGGCACAATGTCTAGCACATAGCTAGCACTCAATACAGAGTAGCTGTAATTATTCTGATCGCAAAAGAAAGTCCAGCCTTACTGTGAGCTACATCAGCAAAAGCTTCTATTAAACTTCCAATTCATCTAACTTCACTTGTTCTATTCACTTGTTCTTCACTTGTTTTATTCACTAGTTCTTCACTTGCTTGTAGTATAATATGCTAATGTGTTATTTGGCTTCCTTGTCCAGCTGCCTACAAGGAGAGAATACTGAAACACTCAAGGTGCAGTTTCCTCATCTGTCAAATAGGGGTTACATCAGTACTATCTCATAAGGTGGATATGGGCATTAAATGTTTGAAGCACTTAGTTCAGTGCCTGGCATGTTGTAAGCAATAAAATAAATATGAGCTACTGATAGCATCATCCTTCTTGGTTGCCCTTTCTGTTGTCCACTCACTACAAATTCCATCCAGGCCCACAGCAAGTTCTAGTTCCCACACAAAGCCTTCTCCAATAACTCCAGATAACCTCTTTTTTTGTCCAATGGCCTCTACAACTCATTAGGTACTTGCTGCTGCTGCTGCTGTTAAATCGCTTCAGTCGTGTCCGACTCTGTGCGACCCCAGAGACAGCAGCCCACCAGGCTTCCCCATCCCTGGGATTCTCCAGGCAAGAACACTGGAGTGGGTTGCCATTTTCTTCTCCAATGCATGAAAGTGAAAAGTGAAAGTGAAGTCGCTCAGTCATGTCCGACTCTAGCGACCCCATGGACTGCAGCCCACCAGGCTCCTCCATCCATGGGATTTTCCAGGCAAAAGTACTGGATTGGGGTGCCATTGCCTTCTCCGCATTAGGTACTTAGATTTTATTTAATTTGGTCTATTAAATGGTTTCCCTATGGTTGCACAAAATGCTATAATAGACTGAGAGCTAGGATTGGATTATCAATTGTTCCCTCCTGACAAATTTTAAATAGGCATAGATAAGTCACTGAACAAAGCCCAAAGTTGTCTGTTGGGTAATCAGGGCTCTCAACAATGTGGCCCTCAGCTGCCTTGCTAGTTTCATTTCCCACTATGACTCAGGTTTTCACCCTGAACCTCAGTTTCTACATTCTAAAATACAAAAGAATAACGGTGCTTGCCTCCAACATCTTAAACTCAACTATTGTTTGATGCAAATAATAAATGCTTTCTAGATATTTCCATCTAGATGGCACACAGGTATCTCATGCCCAAATCTGAACTTGCCATCTTCTTTCCCTAACCTCTTTCCTTGCTAACTGCTCCCTCAAAAAGTGGAAGAACAAGGACAGCTGTTCCAATAGTAGAATTCCAACTGGTCTGATAAAGGCAGAAGGCATGAGGGAAACAAAATTAACATCAGATAAACAGTACAGCAATAAGTGTAGGCAAGAACCATTGGTAGATGCTGACGAGTAATGCAAGATTATCATTTTTGCATGGAAAGTACTTGTTAATTACAAAGGGAAAATAGTAACTTTCTGGTGGAAAAATATGACAAGAAGAGATCAAAGTTAATTAACATCACCAATAATAACACATATCATCATGTCCCCCGGATATGATGTACCAAGAAGGGGATGACATTACTTCTGGGGTATTTCTGCCCAATGACTTAAATCTAATCACAACAACAAAATCAGGTAAGTCCAAATAAAGAACACTTTACAAAGTAACTGACCCGTACTCTTCAATATTGACAAGGTAATAAAAGATGGAGACAGAAATTGCCATGGATGGAGGAGATTAAGACGACCTAACAACCAAATGCAATGTGGGATCCTGGATTCCATCCTGGAACAGACAAAAGATGTTTGTGGGAAAAACCAGTGAAATAAGAATAAAGTCTATAGCTCAGTTCAAGTATCAATGCTAATTTCTCAGTTTTAAAGATTTTATCATGGTCATGAGAAACGCTGGGCTGGAAGAAGCACAAGCTGGAATCAAGATTGCCAGGAGAAATATCAATAACCTCAGACACGCAGATGACACCACCCTTATGGCAGAAAGTGAAGAGGAACTAAAAAGCCTCTTGATGAAAGTGAAAGAGGAGAGTGAAAAAGTTGGCCTAAAGCTCAACATCAGAAAACTAAGATCATGGGATCTGGTCCCATCACTTCATGGCAAATAGATAGGGAAACAGTGGAAACAGTGTCAGACTTTATTTCCTTGGGCTCCAAAATCACTGCAGATGGTGATTGCAGCCATAAAGTTAAAAGACGCTTACTCCTTGGAAGGACAGTTATGACCAACCTAGATAGCATATTCAAAAGCAGAAACATTACTTTGCCAACAAAGGTCCATCTAGTCAAGGCTATGGTTTTTCCAGTGGTCATGTATGGATGTGAGAGTTAGACTGTGAAGAAAGCTGAGCACCAAAGAATTGATGCTTTTGAACTGTGGTGTTGGAGAAGACTCTTGAGAGTCCCTTGGACTGCAAGGAGATCCAATCAGTCCATCCTAAAGGAGATCAGTCCTGGGTGTTCATTGGAAGGACTGATGCTGAAGCTGAAACTCCAACACTTTGGCCACCTCATGCGAAGAGTTGACTCATTGGAAAAGACCCTGATGCTGGGAGGGATTGGGGGCAGGAGGAGAAGGGGACGACAGAGGATGAGATGGCTGGATGGCATCACCAACTCGATGGACATAAGTTTGAGTG